>NC_136061.1:1112313686-1114713686 GCF_964261635.1 Lissotriton helveticus
TAGAATAGTTTGTTGTTACGCAGTGGAATACTACATAGCTAATAGTTTATACTACCGGGTTCTTGTGGGACCTTAGGATGAAGCTAATGCACATGAATGTTTAGCAACTAAGTTGACACTTGTAGGTAGCACCTTGCTGACTTTGTACACTTACCATAGAAGTGGCATTAAAAGAGCAGTCTCTCCAAAGTGGGTTCTGCAGCTTAATGCAGGAAAGCATGCAAAAGGGTGCTGTTGCATGCTTTTCTGCATCCTTGTTGTATGCTTATCTGCATTACTCTGCAGAACCCACTTGGGAGAATCAGCACTTTTAATGTCCTACTCATACTGATCCATGCTAATTCCGGATAGACATACAATATTTTGTAAACCCTGATGAAGTCCACTTCAGGACGTATTGTTGTAAAACATAAAACATTCTTTGGGAACCGTATTATGACTCCCTCCTCATATATGGACAAAAAGAAGAAATAATCATGTGAAAATTTGAAATATTTTGAACTTTCAGAATGAGATTGTTTTGAAACAGTTCCCTCTTTAGTGTAATTTTTGCTGTATGCTTGGTAGTTCCTGAGAAGTGGAACCACAAGAGGGTGAGCACTATTACTGTACATTTCAAATACTACTACCAATGAGGTCGTCCTTGGGCCAACCCTGCTCTGGTTTTTGTGATTATTTCAGTATAGGTTTGCTGTTGTCCCCAACTTTTTGTAATTTTAGTCACAACAAGGTTTTTTGACTTCTTCAGGTACACCGATCCGGAGCAGAATGCATGTCATGAATTTGTTGGAGGCTTTGTAGTTGCCCAGGGAAATGTCAGTCCTTAAATGTGCAGCTCATCAAAGTGGTAATGGTTATGTTGCCATGGGTAACAGACATGTGGATTCGGTTGCACAGTAGTGTGCTTTGTTGGCCTGCACATTTAATGGAAATTTCACATGTAAGTCTGAGGAAGAGATTTTCATTTACAATGTTGATGAAAGTCCATGATACTTGGAATAAATTAAATAGAGTACAGGGAAATGTTTCAGAGGCAGAAGAGAGCAGTTGCATAAAAGCATGTTGTTAGAAAAATGCAAATGACATTTGGATGTCTACTGATAGGTGACCAGTGTTTCCCGATAGCTTGTTGTTTAATATGACACTGTATTTTCATGGAGACACACATTTAGGTAGGGATTCCATGGTGAGACTCTTTAAGCAAAGCTGGTACAATCCCAGATTTCGAATGCTGGCTGAAGATATTTGCCACAGATGTGTAATGTGTCAACAAATGAATGCTGGAAAGAGAACACACGTTACACAGACACACATAGGGAGATCAGGTGGTCCCTTCAACAGAATGCAAACGGACTTTATCAAAATGCCACTTTAAAATAGGCTAAGATACGTTCTGGTAATTGAATGCATTTTCTCAAGATTGGTAGAAGCCTACCCAATCTGGATAAATGCTAGCTTCACTGTTGATACCCAGGTATAGAATGCCGATTTCTCTTGAGTCAAATAGAGGAACTCATTTTAATAATGAGGTTCTGAAAATGACCTACACGGCATTACAGATTGAGCAAAGATTACGCTGCATTCATAGACCTGATGCTTCTGGACTAGTCAAACAGGTAAGCAGGACCATCAAGTCTCGATTGGCAAAAGTTTGTGCTTAAACTTCTCCGAAATATCTAGATGCACTACCCTTGGTGTTAATGAGCATTTGAATTATTTCAGACAGGAAGACAGGATTATCGCCTCATAACATTTTAATGGACAGGGCCATGAGATTACCTGCTGTTCCTGCAAATGCTCTCTTGAATATTAGTGATGATATTATTTTGGTTTAATTCAAAGGATTGGTTGATGTTGTCTATACTATTTCTCATCAGGTTTCGGTGGCAACACAAGATCCACACCAAGAACAGTGCCACAATCTCAGTCCTGGTGACTGGGTTGTGATCAAGAAGCACATTCGAAAGACTTGTTTAAACTCCAGATGGCAAGGCCCTTTCCAGGTCATTCAGATGTCAAATGCTGCTAAGGGTGTTGAGAATTCCAAACTGGATTCATGCCTCACACACAAAGAAAGTGAGAAATCCAGAGGAAGTATTAGTGGTCTATGATCCTTAAGGAAGAACATTGGTGAGTGCACCACCTGCGAGACCGCCAAGACCAGCAGTGTTAGAACTGGCTATTTCTGGTAGGCTAAGGCTGACGCCAAAGCCAGGCAGAAACTACCATTCTAGTCAGGGCAAGGGAGTCACACGCCAAGATAACCCCTGCTCACCCCCTTGGTAGCTTGGCACGAGCAGTAAGGCTAAACTCGGAGGAAATGTGTAAAGCATTTGCGCAAGCACACAACAGCAACAACATCCTAGGCACACCACAAAAGGAACTCCACACAAGGTTATATAAAAATAACTTTTGTATTGTCAAAACACATCAGATAAAAATCACACATGTACATTGTGCCAACTGGCACGGGCAATATTCACAAGGGATTATGTACAAGACAGGGCCTCATGGGCTACTGTCAGAATCAGCACTTAGTAGAAATAGCACTTTTAGAACTTAGAATAAGTGTAACACAAAAGAACAATTATAGGTCACAACCAGTAACTACTGGTGAAGGTAGGTACACACTACGCAATACTAATAACCATAGGCCTAGATCACGAATGGACACATAACCTATCTAGTATACCTATATGAAGCAAAACACAACCACCTAATAATCAAAATACACTTAGGGGTATAAGCAAGAAAACATTACACATGATGCATCACAACATTCAGCGGTGTAAGAACAAGGCACATGATGCATCAAAAACACATTCAGAGGTGCAGGGAAGGAAAACACATGATGCATAAAAATACATTCAGCGGTGTAAGAACAAGGAAAAACACATGATGCATAAAACATTCAGAGGTGTAAGAACAAGGGAGACACATGATGCATAAAAACATTCAGAGGTGCCAGAACACAACTCAATAGCGCAAAAACACATGATGCCTGAAAACATTCAGAGGTGTAAGATCAAGGTGCCTAATCATATTAAATGCATTACATTTCCTAGCACCACATCACATTGCGCAAAACTCACATTAGGCAATTACCATCATAAACATAGCAGGTAACCACATTGCGCAAACATCACCTTAGCAATTACTATCAAAAACATAGAAATCACATTGCTCAGAAATCACATACCAGCCCCCTGGCCAACTGGCCATCCAACAAGGGGACTCAAAAAGCCCTGTGTCCAGAATGTCTGGGCGCGCTGCCACACAGCACCAGTCAGGGGTACGCCACCGGCGCAAACCTAAACGTTGTAGGTGCCCACTACTGGCTGGGCACCTGGGAACAATCACAAGGCCTAAACGTTGCAGCTGGCACTAAGTGCTGCGCAGCTGTAGAAGGCCTGGCACCTCTGTGCCATCTCTGTCCCACACAGGGACTCTCTCCAATTGCGCCTAAACGGTGCAGCTGCCCACTAATTGCTGGGCAGCTGGAGACAAAACTGCGACAGGGCGCTCAGTAGCCCTTCAAGCAAATTGCGCCCACTGCTGGAGCTACACAGGCTCTGACGCCAACATGCCCATCGTTGGAGCCCACAGGCTCTTCAAATAATATTCCCCCCAGGGAGCACACTGGCTCCTTAAATAGATCTGTCCCCCAAGCACTAGCGCTCAGAAATGGGGCCAGGGGAGTAGCCACACAGGCTCTGGAACTAATGGGGCGAGGGAGCCATCTAGCTCCTTAAGGCAAACATGCCCTTGAGCCACTCAGGTTCTTTAAAACAAATATGGCCCCTCTTTAGAGCTTCGTGGGCTGTACCAACACAAATATGTCCCTGAGCCCCTCGGGGCTCCAAAAACAACTTGCCCCTTCGTTGGAGCCATCTGGGCTCGGGAAGAATGGTGGGGCGGCCCACTGCCATCCGGGACCGCCCATACTACCCCGAACATCCTGGGGTTTCAATGGCAGCACCAATTGGCCGCCCGGAGCCCCCCCCCCAGCCCTCTAACACTCACCGGGCTGTTGCGGGGGCAGGGGCTCGCAGGTATTCTCCAGAGTAGGTCTCTGCAATCCGGCCTCCGGTCACTCGGGGGTCGGTCTCCTTCAGCTGTCCCGCTCCGACGATCCTTCGTGGGGGCTCGCGCTGCACCAGCCAATCAGGGCACGAGTCAGCCCAGCAGCCTATCAGGGCGCGAGATTTCTATGACGCGGCGCCGCGGGCTCCAATCAGCGTGCTAGATGGCTGATGACGCGCCGGCCTGCGGACCAATCGCAGTGCGGCTCTGACAGGCCCAGCCTCGGTTCTGCTGCGGGGGCTCGTCTCTGTCGGCCAATCCAGACGCAGCTCCTTCGATGCTGGAGCGGAGCCCTCGAGCCGCGGCGGTGATGCCAGTGAGAGAGATCTCGTCCCTCGTCAGGTTCCCCGGGCTGGCGGCAATTACGAACACGGCACTCTTGATCTGGCTAGAGAGCAGCCAGCGCGCCACACGGGTCAAATGGCAGAGGCTCTGTCCTAGGGGCACACAAGCAGCCCACGATCCCAGCGGTATACAGCAGCTTCAGAAAGAAAAGACAAAAGGTCCAAGTAAAAATAAAGCGCTCCCAGGGCGCTTAGACTTCAACAAGCCTGGGTAAAGGCAAGAAAAAGGTCCCAGAAGTCTGCAAGCAGTCCAGGCAGCCAGGGCCATCAGGTATCCAGGGGCTGGGTAGGACCCAGGGAGGCAAGCCTTCCCCTGGACCCAAGCAGCAGCACGCCCCTGGCAGGATTCAAGTCAGAAACAAGAACATTTTTAGAGTGTCACAGCACCCTTTTTATACCCAAAATCCTTTGTCTCAAGGGTGCAGGCAGTGTGAGAACCAGCTACAACTGGTTATAGGGAACTCCTTTCAGTGTGAGGGGCAGAGGCGACAGCCGCCCAGCAGGAGGTGGAGCCAGCATTGTGGCAGGCAGGCACAGCACTATTCACTCCCAGGTGCTACCTCCTCCCACTTCCCTAGTTGCAGATGCAGTCATTCAACCAAGGGCTGACTCAGACAACCACCTGGGGCTCCCCAGCCCCTGTCACCCTCAAACCAGACAGTCAATCCACAAGCAGGCCCAGGCACTCCTGGAGCCAGGTGCCAGCCAATCACGTGCCAGCAGACTCACTACACATGCACACCCATGTCTAGAAGTGGCACTTCTACACTAGACACATTCATGCTGCCACGTCGCCTCTGTCCTCAGTTCTTTTGTGGAGGGTAGCGACTACCTGGCCCCCTGTCAGGCTGGCTTCCGCCCCCGCCACTCAACAGAGAAGGTTGTGGTCTCTGTCTTGGAGAGCCTCAGGGAGGGAATAGATAAAGGCAGCCCCCAGGCTTTGGTCCTCCTAGACCTGTCCGCTGCCTGCCCGGTTGATCATTCCATCTTACTCACCCGTGTCAAGGCAGCGGGCATCAGTGGGCCCGCTCTCGCTTGGCTCACCTCCTTTCTGAGGGACCGCACCCTGGCTGTTCACCTGGGGGGGTTTTCTGCCTCTCCATGCGAGGTGCAGTGTGGCGTCCCCCAGGGCTCCTCACTTTCCCCGCTTCTTTTTAACCTTTATATTTTTCCTCTTATTTTTGCTTTACAGCAACTGGAGGTCACTGTATTTAATTATGCAGATGACCTCCAGTTGATCTTTAACTTGTCCCATTCCTCCGAATCCATTCATAATTTCCAGTCCATTATGAGTTTTATCAGGTACTGGATGAATTTTAACCACCTCAAACTCAACCCAGACAAAACTGAGCTGATTTTGACAGGTGGTGCATCCAGTCCCTGGACCCCTATGTTTTGGCCCCCTTCACTTGGTCCCTCTCCTTCTCCCTCTCGTTCCGTCAAAACACTTGGGATCACATTAAATCAAGACCTCACCTTGCACTCCCAGGTCAGCACGGTGGTATCCTCCTGCTTCTTTACCCTCCGTACTATCCGGAAGATCTCCAGATTCTTCTCCCCCGCTGCCCTTAAGCTTATCATGATTGCTATGGTACTATCGAGGCTGGACTACGGCAACATTCTGTACAATGGTGCCCCAGCTTACGCCCTTCGACGCCTACAGCTGGTTCAGAACCAAGCGGCCCGTCTTATCTATGGTCTCTCCAAGCTCCATCACGCTACCCCTGTATTGAAGAACTTACATTGGCTGCCCATCAGGGAACGGGCCCTCTTCAAACTTGGTTGTACGGCGTATCAGGCTCATGCTGGAACGGCCCCAGCCTTCATAAACTCTGCAATCTCCAGCTATACCCCGTTAAGGGAGCTCCGCTCCTCTTCCCAGTCACTGCTATCAGTTCCTCGTTTTAGGAAGAAGAGGATGGGCGGGGCAAAATTTGCGGTCCTTGGCCCCACTTTTTGGAACTCCCTCCCCCCCACCATCAGATCCATTCCGCTCTATTCTGATTTCCGTAAGGCCCTTAAGACTCACCTATTCCTGCAAGCCTTCCCTGCTTAGTTTTCTCGCAGTCTCCACTCAGGTTCATACTGTTCTTCAGCGCCAAGAAACCGCCAGGTATATGAGCGCTTTACAAGTGTTTTTAAATTCAAAAAATTCAAATGCAGCATTCAATCTCACGAGTTCGCACATACCAAACTCGACCCTGCACTCCCCACACATCCGGAACTACCATGGGCATACATATTCCCCATTCATTCTTATGGGAGGGCAGGTCACTCACCATACATACACAGAGAGCTCACGCACTTTACACTGTACCACAGTGAAAACGTGCGCAAAGGCCTAAAATCACCAACACCAGGTTCCAGAAACAGGCTAGGAAAAAGCAAAATGTTTTGGGGTGAACCTGCCAAAAAGGGCCAGGTCCAACAAGCAGTATCATTGCCTGTACAACAGTAAGAGGAAGAGAAGTTCAAGTGCCTGAAGAACATAGAGTAGAGTTGAAGTCTCTAAAGGAAAAGAAGCATGGTCTAATCCTCAGAACAGAAGGGTCACTGAAATTGTGCCCGCACAAACAGAAGATCCAGATGATGGAATGAGTACTGGATCAAAGAGAGTAAATCAACAAGCTGAATGCCACAAGGCTATGAATACAGAAACCTTAGAAGAAGCTCATCAAGAGCTCAAATACGAAAACATATACCTGAAGAAATTGAGTCCAGAGATGAAAATGGTATAGAACTAAATCAATAAACTCTGAGAAGATCCAAAACAACAAGGGTGCCTTGTCGCAGATACTCAGCACCTTAGTGATCATACTACATAAATACTGCATTGAATGTCACTTTTGGATGACTTGTTCAAAGTGAATCCTAAACTGCTAGAACTCCCTTGAGATCAGTCTAAAAACTTGAGGGGAAATGATTTGATAGCACGGAAAGAAGAAATGGTAAAATAACTCATTGAAAAAAACAAATTGTGCTCTTAGAACTTTGCTATTTTAGGGCTTGATTTAGATCTCGGCGAACTTCATGCAGCATCTTACTTTTATTAGTTTATAGACAAGGGCATTTGAAATGTTTATATTCTAACTATGATCTAATACATTCTAGAGCTCCTTTCGTAGAAAACATGAAATAACATCTACTAGCAAAGGAGTGGATACAGCCTGGTATTATTTCTTTCCACATAGACCTATAGATAGTGTAAAGCTTATAAGAATATTCTAACGTGCTCAATGTGACCAATCGAGAAGATATACATAATGGCCTTAAGAAAGATACGCTAAAACAACACAAACTAGCAATAAAGATAGTGATGTATTAGTAAATGTTTCAAACATAGAAAGAGCAAGTTCAGAAAGAAAATGGTTTAAATTAAGATTAAAAAGCTAACACAAAGGGAACATTTGTGTTTACAGAAGAAGGACACTAAAAAGAACAGACATGTAGGAATTCGAAATTGTGAACACCCTATCAAATTGACAACAGGAACTTGGCAAATTTTGCAAGGAGAAGAGAATGCAATTCCTGGAGTTTACTATATCTGTGGACTAAATGCATATTTCTTGTTCCCAACTGATTGGGAGGGTATTTGTTATTTAGGCATAATGATCCATAAGATGTATCATATGAAAAGCTTAGTCTCAATAACAATGACACCATCACATAGACAAAAACAAAACGCTGAAAGTGGAACGGGCATAGTAGGTTACATATGTGGAGCAATCATTCCACCTGTAGGTATTGTTTTAAATGACAAAACGATCAGAAAGTTGGCTACCATTGCTGGCAAGATGGCAAGGAGCACATCTGGAGCTTTGCTTGTAATTAACACTGAGTTAATTCTTGTGCAGTCTATGGTACTTCAAGACCGACTTGCGCTCAGCATTTTACTCACAGAGAAAGGTAGAGTTTGCAAAATGCTTAAATTAACTCACTGCGGTACATACATACCTGTTGGAAGTAAGGACATAAAATGTTATACAAAGAACATTTCAGGTTTAGAACCTAAATTATACGAATTAGGGACGCCAAGTGTTTTTGAAAACTTTGCTAAAAGGAGTTTACATAATTGGAAATTGGTTTTCAAAGGCAGAAAAGTGTATTTTGAAAGCTATTCTGATGGTAATAATGACTATAGGGCTTTTTCTAATATTTCTTCTTGTTTTGTTTGTGAGGTGCAGATGTATTTTATGCAAATGACAGGAAAGGATGCAAAGAAAGTTACATCAATAGGATTTAAGTCTGAGGGAATCATGAATGATGATTACATGAAGTCACCGAAATTTAGAGGTCAGAAAAGGAAGAGACAAGACTCAACAGATGATGAATATACACTCTGATACAAGCTCGCATGGGATACTAATGTGTGTTTTGGTTACAATAACCATCAGATGGGGGATTGATAAAGTAGAAAAATGTATCTTACATAAATGCCATAATTCACACTAGACATTAATATGAAAATTCCATAACAGAATGAAATATAGGAAAATGTGCCTTTTCCTAAATCTGCAAATTTAACAAGTAGCATGATTTTCAAAGTAAGCACACATTTTTATTGTGATTACACTAATTGGCCAGACTAGGCCTCTTCCGTTTTCTATCTGTCAGTTAATTTTTTTCTTAATAAAAAAATGTTTTTAGGAAATGCTGAAGAACTATGCAGTATGGTTTGATAAATGATTCACACTTGACTTGCTTAAACTTGCCATCTCTGTAGAATGTGCTGACTTTAAAAATGTATTTCTTCTTTGCCTGAGTAACATATTCTCATCACATTTAGTTAATGTTCTAGCTGCCAAATATTCACAATGCTGACTACTGAATAGTATAATAAAACTATAATGCTTACATGAAGACGTGAATCTCAAGACCGTGGGTTACAACCACAATGTTTCTGCCTTTAGAATAGTTAAATGTTACTCAGTGGAATACTGAATAGCTAATAGTTTAAACTGCAGGGTTGTAGTGGGAACTCAGAGTGAAGCTAACACACATAAATGTTTAGCAAATAAGTTGACACTTGTAGATAGCACCTTGCTGAATTCGTACATTTACCATGGGAACGAAGAAAGAAGCAGCGGACTAACAGATGATATTTCATAATTGGCTTAATATGTTAGAACTAAGTCAGTGCAGTCTGGTCCCCCTATGTTTCTGCAACCATCCTTTTCTCCCTTAGCACCGTTTACACTAGTCGCTGTGAGCTATTGCTGACGGTGATCTCTGTCACCCACTACTTTTTGTGTGTCTATGTTTTTTAACAGTTATAGCTACTGCAGAAACTATTTTCTTGGCTTAACTTTGAACAGTTGTTCCTGCGACTGTTTGCTGATGCTGATTTGAGAGAAGAGACTCAGAAGAGTTTCTGGAACTATTCTTCATGAAGAGTTTGACTTCAATTTGATTCTATTTCAGTGCCCCATTAAATCTTGCTCTTTTGCAAAATGACTCTTTATGGGCTCTTGTAGATTAGAATCTGCATATAGTTTAATAGTGATTAATTTCCTTCATGGCACATGCAGTAATTTACTTGATTGGCTCTAACTATGACCTTTCTTGGTCCTTCTGTAAACAGATTTATCTGATTTACTAACTTGAAAAAAAAGACAAACCAAATACTAAACTCCTATTTCAAACTGACCAAACTCTCTCATCATTGACTGAACTAGAAGACTAGATTGATGCTCTATTTTAAAAAGGTTGCAAAGATCCATTGCAGAGTAGAAGATGTTGGTGTGGAGTTGGAAACCCCTATTGTAAGTTACTGGTTGAACTGAAAGTATTAAAGAAAAATGTTTCTGCGCAAGCAAATCGGTGTAATTTACCACTGCTAACCAGAACTAAAGCATTTGTTCTCTCTCCTTCAAACCTGGTTATACCTATCTGCCACATTTAATTTACTTGTAAGTCCCTAGTAAATGCTACTACATGTTCCCGGGCCCTGCAAATTAAATACAACTAGTGGGCCTCTAGCATAACTCGTCCCCTCACTAAAGTAGCCTTTTAATGCATGTCTTAGGCCTGCCTCTGGAGCCTGTAGTGCAGTTTTAAACTGCCATTTCAACCTGGAAAAAGAAACCTTTTTGTCTGAAGCCTAAACCTTCCTTTTTAATAAATATAAGTCACCCCTAAGATAGGCCTTCAATGCTGAGGTGCGGAGTGCATTGTACTTAAAAAGTAGCACTCCATTTTTTAAATTACATTTGTATAATGACAACTTTTCCTACTCTAATGTTTGTCAATTTAGAAGCTTGTTTAAGATTGTTGATTGACTTTCTGATCAATCAAAGTGTGTGGTATGTGGAGATTTTAATGCTGTGCTAAACATCAACAATTATGACATAGACCCTTTTTATTATTGTGTGCCAACTCCCTCTTCCTCTAGGTCCATTCTCAGGGGAAAGGAACTCGCAAAGTTTGTCATGGAGAAGGATTTGGGAAATATCCATTAATGCTATTCATTAATGCATGCTCTGTGAACACTTGTGTTGGCAGAGGCTGTGCCAGCATTATTGATTATATCTTTATGTGACAACCCCTTCATAATCTTGTTGTAACATGCAATATAGTTCATCTGATGGTTGGTGACCATAACTCTCTCACTATTGATGTTTAATTTACTGATCAGTTGGTTGTGTGGGCAGTTGGTGTGGCACCTCTGTCCACCAACAACTGTGCTCAACAGATGGTTTGGGAACACTCCTGCAGCTAATCTTTTCTATCTATGCTTAACAGGAGCAGTTTGGGGTTCCTCTATGACTGTTCTAATGAGGAGAAGGATAATACAGTAATAGCCACCGCCTTTATGGATATCTGAACACAAGTAAGAACTATGCTCTACCCATCATTCATATAACCCTACTCCCAGATGGTTTGAAACAGCTTGCTCCCAAGCAAACCATACTTTGAGGCAAACACAGGTGTGGAACACTTGCCATTTAGAAGAAGTAAGAAGGTGTAGGGTTCTCTGGACCAGAACCCTCTGGTTGAGAAAGGAGGAGATTAGGGTCACTAATCTCACTGCTCTAATGGCAGCTAGCAAGATTAAAGGGGCTAAATGTTTTTAGTCTACAGTTAAGCGCTTTATAAACGACAATATTAGCAAGTCTTCCCTAAGCTCACACATTTCTAGAGCTCTTTGAGTATCCCATTTCTCCAAAGTTTACTGTTCCTGTTCTAGCTCTGATCTTATTGAAGCTCACTTTGTAGGTAACCCTTCTATTGCCACCTTAAGTTTGATCTAGAAGATCTACGATCTTAAGGTAAGTCCTACCAATAAAGTTCCTGGCTCCGATGGTCTTCCTATTGTCCTATTCAAGTGCGACTAAGATCTTTGGGCTTCTGTTCTTTTATATTTTTACAATTGATTTAACATGACATCCTCTTTGAAGGTCTGATTCACATAAGACCGCTGCACTCCTGGCGGAGACCGCACACTCACGGCAGTGGCCCACACTCCAGGTGGGGCCTCCAGACTGAGAAACTGCAGTGCAGAGGTCCTGCCATGACCGCATACCCCTGCCACGACTGGAGGGCTTCTGCAACAAGTGTGGAGCCGCTTTGTGAAAAGGGCCCTAATTGTTACAATTTTTAAATAAAATGGACCCCACAGTTCCTCATTTCTGGCCAATATCATTCATTAACTCCTCTGCCAAAATCTTGGAAGGGTGACTTATGTTCAGATCAGATATTGGGCCATTGGCAACAACATCCTGAGCTTCTGCCAGTATGACTTCAGAGAGGGCTTGCGTACAGTAGAGCAGCATCTGAACCAATATCATAGTATTGTTAAGTATGTGATTGCTGGCCACTGCCCATTGTACCTTGGCTTTATGGACCTATCTAGCACATTTGGTTGCATGAACAGGTCCAAGATTTTTTCCACTTTACTTAGCCTGGGATTGGATGCCACCTTGGTAAACAGTTTGCCTTTTTTCCACCTGAACCTATCTACTAGAGTTAGATATGTTCAGAACAGGAAGTGAACTTAGCCTTTTGGTCGCCATAGTGTGGTACCGCAGGGATGCATCCTGACACCTATCCTATTCATTCTCTATATCAACAATTTGAATCACTATTTGTTAGAGAGTGGGCAGGATGTACCACAGATTGGCAAGCAGTCAATGCCTGATGTACTTTAAGCTGATTGTTGTTCTTGTAGCCCAGGCACCTACACGCCTATCATGCTTCATATTGTCCTTTTCCTCCATTAGGATGTCTTTCGACATTAGCATTAACTACTCAAAGTCCCATGTATGGTGTGTGGTGCTAAAAGTAGTCATTCACATTAATTCCAACTCACTGTTAGCAGTATCCAGCTGGGGATTTGTTTTGACAATAAAGGCTTCTGGGCCACCAATATAGCCACAAGGTCTCAAATTCATGCAGTCTATGGATGCTCTTTTAAACTAAGCTCCCAAGGTTGGGGGTAGACTCATTGTACCATTTCTAAAACAAATACTGCATGCAATGATTTCCTGTCACGACCTAGAGCATAGGCGTTTGGGGATATGCACCTGATCCAAGCCAGCAAATAATTGAATAATTTTTTTTTACTGCAGTTGTTTGTTGCAGCCTTATGGCTGCACACAATGGGGCCGATTAGGATGGCGGACGGAAATGGGTACTGTCCGCCATGGTGGGGGAAATTTTACTCCCGGCTGCGCCGCGGAGAAACCGCGGTTGGGATTAGGATATTCATGTCACGAAACTCCGACCGCGGCGGACGGAACACAACCAACACCGTCCGCGGTGGACGGAACACAACCAAGTCCGTCCGCGGCGGACGGAGTCCAATGAACAACCACTGCCGCGGACGGAAATGACCGCGGAAAATAAAACATGTACCGCCATCCCTGAGAATACTCCGTGGCCGCAATTAGGATAAATCCGCCCGTACAACGGAACTCACAGCCATCCACGTCCGCGGCGGAAACAATGCAACGAGAACCACAGCATCAGGGCGGAAGGCCAACACGCACAACATCCCTAGCGCCTAACAAATGTATGAAAGTGCACCGCAAGTCCTAAGCAAACATACGAACATTGACAAGGCCCCCCCCCCCAGCACAAGCCACCATGACACGTCCCAATTATCCAATAATGCACACAAGTCAACACGCCCACCTACCACCTGACTGCCAACAACCATCGAGACACGACTATAAAAAGACACCCCCACACAACCACAATCCCTTGCACCACAGCATTGCTGCCAGCAAGAGGGCCATTCGAGACACTGCTAACTCACATAAAATCACATAGAAGACACCCACCCACCACCCTACCACACAAACACCCACCACACAAATCCTACACATCACACACCACACACCTGCACCTCCCAACTCACTCAACTCACACACTGAGCACCACACACCATGGCACCCAAAAAAAAACCCAAATTCACGGAGACAGAGTTGCGGGTAATGGTAGATGAAATTATCCGTGTGGAGCCCAACATCTTCGGGGCCCAAGTCCAGCAGACGACCGTGGCGCAAAAGAACCACATGTGGGACAGGATCGTCACTCGTGTGAATGCGTCGGGGACTGTGCCGAGGACCAAGCACGACATTC
The DNA here is from genome assembly GCF_964261635.1 of Lissotriton helveticus. Classification (NCBI taxonomy): domain Eukaryota; kingdom Metazoa; phylum Chordata; class Amphibia; order Caudata; family Salamandridae; genus Lissotriton; species Lissotriton helveticus. Next base: position 1,112,327,696 of record NC_136061.1, read on the forward strand.
AGAGGCGGTGGCATGACCTTAAGACCAGGGTCAAGGGCATCCGAGCGAAAAACCACGCCAGAGCCAATCTTACTGGCGGTGGCACACCCCCGGAGCCCATACCCTACACCGATTGGGAGGAGAAGGTGCTGGTGATACTACACCCAGAGAGCCTAGACGGCCTTGACGAAGGAGAAGAGACTGGTGAGTACAAACCAAGCACCACGATCAGCACGACATGGTCAGGCTCACACAACTGAGAATAAACATCCCCCACGCCCCAACCCATGCACGTCGGACACCAACACACTAACATGTCCATGGCTCCCAACAGGCCCCCATGTTCACGGGGAGGGTGGTGGTGGTGGTGGCGGTGGTGGAGGGTGGGGTGTGTGAGAGGCCCAAACTACAACTCCCAACAGGCCCCCATGTGCACGGGGAGGGTGGCGGTGGTGGAGGGTGGGGTGTGTGAGAGGCCCAAACTACAACTCCCAACAGGCCCCCATGTTCACGGGGAGGGTGGTGGTGGTGGTGGCGGTGGTGGAGGGTGGGGTGTGTGAGAGGCCCAAACTACAACTCCCAACAGGCCCCCATGTGCACGGGGAGGGTGGCGGTGGTGGAGGGTGGGGTGTGTGAGAGGCCCAAACTACAACTCCCAACAGGCCCCCATGTGCACGGGGAGGGTGGCGGTGGTGGAGGGTGGGGTGTGTGAGAGGCCCAAACTACAACTCCCAACAGGCCCCCATGTGCACGGGGAGGGTGGCGGTGGTGGAGGGTGGGGTGTGTGAGAGGCCCAAACTACAACTCCCAACAGGCCCCCATGTGCACGGGGAGGGTGGCGGTGGTGGAGGGTGGGGTGTGTGAGAGGCCCAAACTACAACTCCCAACAGGCCCCCATGTGCACGGGGAGGGTGGCGGTGGTGGAGGGTGGGGTGTGTGAGAGGCCCAAACTACAACTCCCAACAGGCCCCCATGTGCACGGGGAGGGTGGCGGTGGTGGAGGGTGGGGTGTGTGAGAGGCCCAAACTACAACTCCCAACAGGCCCCCATGTGCACGGGGAGGGTGGCGGTGGTGGTGGAGGGTGGGGTGTGTGCGACAGGAAACAGAAATGTCTACAAATCAATGTAACCATGTACTGTCCACATTACTGACCTGCTCGATCTTGTCCCTCAGGTGATCGTCAACTGACTGGGGAAAGCAGTACCCGGCCGCCAGCCTCGCCTCCCACACCTACAGGACTCTCTGCCGACGACGACACAGGCAGCTCCGGGGCGGAGGATGGAGCGGGACCAAGCACGCAGCCAGGGCCATCTGGCTCACAGGGACTCCCGGGACCGACCAACGTCGCATGTGTGACTCCCGCGGCACCCGTCTCTGTGATCTGCACAGTCCCCACCACCACCAGTACCACCAGTATCACCAGTACCACCACTACCACCACTACCACCAGCACCACGACTCCTGCCGGTGCCACCCAGCATGACCCAGCGCGCAACGCTGGTCCAACGGCCCCACACACAAGCAGGGTGAGTGGGCCACAAACACAGGCAACGGGACAACTGCCAATCAGGCGACCCACACACCGCCGGTCAGAGGAGGGACAGCTACCCGAGCCAGTGGCACAGTCCCTACAAGCTCTTGCCAGGTGCCAGGCCTCATACGACCGGTCCCAGGCAAACGCTGATCGTGTTCACGAGGACTCAGTGGACAACACCAACAGCCTGCGCGAGATCTCTGGCATCCTTGGCCAGATGTTGGTGATCATGGGCCAGCAGGCAACGATGTGGAGGGAATGGGTTGCCCGGAACAACCCCCCCCCCCTCCACCATGTGTGTCAGCGCCACCGCCACCGTCACCTCCGCCTCCCCCGTCACCTCCGCCTCCGCCTCCACCGCCGCCACCACCACCTGAGCCCCTGGCGACGGATGTGGCCCATCACCAACCTGCCCTCCGAGACGGAGGGGGCGGCCGAGGCAGGAAGTTGCTGAGAGCAGTGTTGGAGCGCCAGGCACACGCTCCAAGAGGGGACGACCTTGACAATGCCACTGCCTGTGCCAGACATTCACCCTGCAAACCATCCTGTCCCACATAGACAATCATTGCCACTGGTCTGCTGGACTAGCCTGACACCCCCCAATGTGGTGTCAGCACGGACATTTCATCTGCCATTACCTACAACTCCAACTCCCTCCCTCCCACTTACTTGTAAATATTCACCAGCACAAAAGCACAACCTGTCAATAAATTGCATTTACTCACACAATGATGTTTTGCCTCCATGTTTATTCACATGATTGCCATCAGATACAGACGTAAACAGGTACAGGGATCATAGTCGCACATGATCATGGCGCTGCGGGAGTGACCTAGAGAAAACCAGAGACAGCAAACACACGTCAGTAAAGAGATTCACACACATCACAACACAATGCACAGCAACATTACACAAACGACAACCATCACACAAGCATGGGATGGGAGCACACACATCATGGACACTCCTATGTCCAAAGACATGAAGACACACATGTGCAACCATCACAAACCACACCCAGCTGAATAACCCCATATCCACACAACACCAGAAAACATACATGAGGCATTGTCAACCGCCACTAGAGGTAGATACTCACATTCAAGGGAAGTAGCGATCAATGAGCTGGCGCCTCTGGTCCACACCTTCCTCCTCACCACTATCCTCATCAGTCGACATGGGTGGGATGGGAGGCCGAGGAACTCCTTCGTCTTCAGGGTCCAACAGCAGTTCAATGTCATTGCGTACTGCCAGGTTGTGGAGCATGCAGCAGGCAATCACGATCTTGCATACTTTTCCTGGTGAGTAAGGCAGTTCCCCTCCGGTCTTATCGAGGCACCGAAACCTAGACTTCAGCAGTCCAAAGGTACGTTCGATGACTCTCCGTGTCCTTCCATGTGCCTCATTGTACCGCATTTCACCCGCCGTCCTCGGATTACGTAGGGGACTGAGGAGCCAGGGCCGGTTTGGGTAAGCCGAGTCGCCTATGTAGGGGGATGACAGAGACAAACATCAGAACAAGATATGGTGGGTACCCCATGCAACACAGAGATCACAAGAGTCCCCACTGCACACTCACCAACAAGCCACGCTTGACCGGGTGGCAGATTTGCCATGAGTCGTGGGACATTGCTGGTTCGCATGATGTGGGCGTCATGTGCGGATCCAGGAAATCTTGCACACACATGGGAGATGATGTTGCTCGCCAGGCACACCACCTGCACGTTCAGCGAATGAAAGTGTTTGCGATTCCTGAACACTTGTTCGCGTGCCCGTGGTGGAATGAGCGCGATGTGCGTGCCATCAATTGAGCCCACAACGTGAGGTATGTGGCCCAGTGCATAGAAACCAGCTTTGACAGCTGGCAACTCTTCCGGACGTGGGAAATGTATGTACTCATCCTTGTACAGCATCATAGCTGTTAACACATCCCGAAGAACCGTGCTGAACATTGCCTGTGACATACCCCCGGCACCTCCAACTGTATACTGAAATGTGCCAGTAGCGAAGAAATGTAGTACCGCCATGACCTTTGCAGTGGGTGTAAACGAGCCAGGATACGTTCTACGTGGCTGCAGATGAGGAGACAATTGAGCCACAAGCTCCAGCAACCGACGTCGATCCAGCCTGAATTTCCGAATCACCTCCTCGTCTACCATATCCTCCAGCTGAGTGTATGGGCGATGCACATTTGGAGCCCTCCTGTGTGGGAGAGAGATGTAACTTAGGTCAACGTACAAACGACGCATACGTGTACAACTCCATCACATGTGTACCTTACTGACATAACTCCAGTCGTCACCCTAATGTATCGTAGACACATCACAGACACTCATGCAACTGCATGCACACAAACGATAAGTTTACACACGCCATGTCATCAAGCACAAATGCCACCACCAATGATGATGTGCATACGGTAATGACATGCATGGTGACAGAACGTATAAATCACATACACGGAATGCATGTGTACCACCACCACTGTAGTCACCTCGACACAACAATAAACCGACAACAGATGCATGAATTGGCCACACAGCCGTGATGTACTGTGTAGTTGTGAAGATGTAACAACGTCTGTAGGGTCAAACCCGACGTCAACACGTACGAATGCACATCTGTTGGCCATTGTGTGCCGACCGATGTCCATTGTATGGACACACATGCTATATTGTATGACATATGACCTTTCACAATCACGCTCACATCCCTCATGACGCAACTGCACACAACACATCACGGTGCAGCGTCTGACAAGATCACATATTTGGCGCCGCCATGGCGGTGCTCAACTTCCGCTACTTCCCAAAGGCCGAATGCGGCCTGCGTCCCTCTTCCCATTGGCTGCATGTGCAGGGACCGTGACGGGCACACATCGGCAACCGCACGTGCAAGCTTCAGGCACGGATGCTTCAGTTGCAACAATGTACTATCACTGGCGCCTCCATGGCGGGGCACGTACACAGCGGGGGAGGTGCAGGCCTATACACCCTGCAGATGTACTCAATGGACATGCCAGTTCATGACCCCCCTTACAGTCACCTTGCATCATCCACCGTACACCGGCCGGAGCGGCCGGCCCATGAACAACCGCCGTGCCCGGCCATGAACACAACCGCCATGGCCGGGCACGGCCATGAACAACCGCCGTGCCCGGCCATGAACACAACCGCCATGGCCGTGCCCGGCCATGAACAACCGCCGGTCCCGGCCATGGCGGTTGTGTTCATGGCCGGGCACGGCGGATGTTCATGGGCCGGCCGCTCCGGCCGGTGTACGGTGGATGATGCAAGGTGACTGTAAGGGGGGTCATGAACTGGCATGTCCATTGAGTACATCTGCAGGGTGTATAGGCCTGCACCTCCCCCGCTGTGTACGTGCACCGCCATGGAGGCGCCAGTGATAGTACATTGTTGCAACTGAAGCATCCGTGCCTGAAGCTTGCACGTGCGGTTGCCGATGTGTGCCCGTCACGGTCCCTGCACATGCAGCCAATGGGAAGAGGGACGCTGGCCGCATACGGCCAATCGCAAGTAGCGGAAGCTGTGCACCGCAACAACAGGGCCAGTCATTGGCCCATTTCACGATCACGCTTCCAGGGCTGACCAATTGCTGGCGACGTATGCCACTGACACGTGCTGAGGGCCCTATATATGTGTCTTGGCCAACATGAAACTTCCTACCCTGGGGACCAGTGCTGCCTGTGACCATCACCTCGACCTGCTGCTGCTGCTGAGCTGACCACCGACTGCTGCCTGTGACCATCACCTCGACCTGCTGCTGCTGCTGCTGAGCTGACCACCGACTGCTGCCTGTGACCATCACCTCGACCTGCTGCTGCTGCTGCTGAGCTGACCACCGACTGCTGCTCTAGTGCCATACTCCGTGATCTTGCCATGTCGAGTGGCAAAGAGATCCGGTCTCGACCCTTCACCGCCGCGGAGCTTGATGTCCTCGTGGACGGTGTACTCCGCAACTATGGACGCCTCTACGGCGCACCGGGACGGGTGGTAAGTGCAGTGTGGGACATGTTGGTGTGCATGAGGGGGCCAAATGATCAGGCCTATTTATATCTTAGCTGTGTAGTGTGGGCTAGACATATGTTCCTGATTGTGCATGGCTGCTGACAGTAACGTCTTGCCCCTATGTGTGTGACAGGCCACCTGTCCACTGACTTAAACCCTTTTGTCTCCCATCATGGTAGGTCAAGCTGCACCTTCGCAAGGACCTGTGGAGGACCATAGCACGGGAAGTACGGGCATTGGGGGTGTGCAACAGACGACATACACACTGCCACAAACGCTGGGACGACATTTCCAGGCTGAGCAAGAATGTAGCGGAAGTAACACTGGGCCTGATTCCAAGGACGCCCCGTCTGGCCCGACGCTCCATGACCCCTCTCATGCACCGTATCATTGCAGTGACGCATCCTGAACTGGCCGAACGTCTGAGTGCCGATCAACAGCAAACTAGCGGTGAGCATACTGTCTGTGTAGGAAACTTGTGAGTGCTATGCATGTATTGGTGCACAGACACACTATTGAGTTCCGTGTTGCGTATGTATGCCTGTGATGGCATTTTGGTCCCATTGGGTGGTACTCATTTGACATCCAGGTCCGCCATGTTGACACGCCACTTGCTTAGTAGTTGAGTGTTAAAGCACATCCCCTAGTGGTCCATGTCCCCATGGCAGAAAATGTGAGGATGACTGGTAGGGGTGGGCCATGTGCAGGATGAGGGCTCATGAACCTTTGTCTGCTATGTGATTTGGCTATCCTGTTCCTTCTGTACGTGAGTGTGCCCATGACTCACACATCTTTTCTGTGCATTTCAGCTTTGACAGAGGACACTCAGCCACAGACGGTGGAGAGTAGCCGAGGAAATGAGTCCGGCTCAGACTTCGCACACACGCAGACTGACACGGAGGAGGCCAGCGCCGGAGAGGGGGACAGGACCGTCCCTGAGGACTCGCATGTGGAGACACCATCGTCCTCCTCGTCGGACACTCTTGGTGAGCCTGCACTGTTGTCACAGACTGGGAGTGGGCACTCATCACCTTCTGTCGGAAGACAGCACACAGGGCCCACACTTCCGCCAACTGCACCATGTATTGTTCGTGGCCGAAGGAGTAGGGGGAGCAGAGTGGCGTTCGGTGCAGGCACCGCTGCCCCTGCCACGGTGAGCCAAAATGCACTGTGTGCTGAGGCCGTTGATCTGCTGCGACAGCTGTGTGTGGGTCAGACCAATATGACAAATGCTTTCCAGGATCATGATAGGAAGTTGGGGCAGGTGGTGGCATTCATGGAAGGGATGCATGGCGATCTTGCAGGTCTACACAGGACAGTGCAGTCATTGGCAAGCAGTGTGTCGTCTGCAATAGTACAGTCGAATGAACAGGGTGCTACTTCTGTTTCCCCATCTACACCGCTGGATGTCTCAGGGGGTAGTGATTATTCAGAGCAGGACTCAAATACAGGTTATTGCACTAGAAGCAGCGTCAGACAGCACGTCAGGGCACGCAGGGCACAGACCCCATCCCCTAGATCAGCTAAATCTGTTCACGTAGACGACGTCAGATGCACTGGAGTACACACACAGGATCCACAAGTGTTGTTGGGGGACATGCCTTCCGGAGCTACACAGGCATTCAACACGAAAGGTACTCCGAAGGCAAGGGATACTCACATGTCCATGGACTGTTCCTTGGACAAGGCCAGTCAGAAGACAAAGGCACCTACTGAGAGCAGGGAGACTCCCAAGAGCAGGCCCACAGCAGAGGTAAGGGACACTCCCAAGGACAGTGAGAAGACTAAGGCACCTACTGAGAGCAGGGAGACCCCCAAGAGCAGGCCCACAGCAGTGGATAGGAACACTCCCAAGGACAGTGAGAAGACTAAGGCACCTACTAAGAGCAGGGAGACTCCCAAGAGCAGGCCCACATCAGTGGATAGGAACACTCCCAAGGACAGTGAGAAGACTAAGGCACCTACTGAGAGCAGGGAGACTCCCAAGAGCAGGCCCACAGCAGAGGTAAGGGACACTCCCAAGGACAGTGAGAAGACTAAGGCACCTACTAAGAGCAGGGAGACTCCCAAGAGCAGGCCCACATCAGTGGATAGGAACACTCCCAAGGACAGTGAGAAGACTAAGGCACCTACTGAGAGCAGGGAGACTCCCAAGAGCAGGCCCACAGCAGAGGTAAGGGACACTCCCAAGGACAGTGAGAAGACTAAGGCACCTACTAAGAGCAGGGAGACTCCCAAGAGCAGGCCCACAGCAGTGGATAGGAACACTCCCAAGGACAGTGAGAAGACTAAGGCACCTACTAAGAGCAGGGAGACTCCCAAGAGCAGGCCCACAGCAGTGGATAGGAACACTCCCAAGGGCAGGGACACACACAGGGAGCAGGTGTCTGCTGGAGGCAGGTGCACCACAGACGACAAGTCTGCTGGCAGGAACAGGGCGGCGAGCAGGGCACAGGCTACATCCAGAGACAACACTCCACCTAAGGATAAGGCACATCCTACGGACAAGGCATCTAGCATGGACAATGGCGCAATCAAGGACAGGCATACTTCACCCCTGGCTGCACTGAGGCTGATGTTTTCTACTAAACGCCAAACTGATGTCTCCGCGGCGGAGTCCCCCCATACCTCCACTCCCATCCAGGCCAGTCAGAAGCAGAGGAGGGTGTCCCCTGTTGTTGCATCCCCCATTACACATCATTCCGAGTCCAGGCGGCAGGCACAGAGCAAACGACAAGCAGGCTCCAGCACGTCCCCCGAAACCAGATCCCCGGCAGCAGTTGCTCCACCTATGCTGGGTGGTGATTCTTTGGAGTCCCCACCACTTGGCAGTCCTGTCCTGTCCAGGGTGCACTCACACCTCCCTAAGAAACGCAGACACACACCATTGACACCTGCAAACCCCGATTTGGCTCTAGGTGAGCTATCCCCAGCTCCCAGGCCCACCCTGCCTCCTGGCCCATACAGCCCTGTGGCTCATCATTTCAGTTGTCCCAGTGGCGCCGGTGCAGTTGACTCTCATGTATCAGATGGTGGCACAGTGTCAGTTGTGCCCTCTCCTGTTGCAGGTCCTGGCAGTGTATCTGGGTCTATGGCTCACGTGTCAGTTAGAAGATCTGTGGCTGTGTTGCACACTCCTGTTTCTGGTGCTGGCAGTCTGTCTGGGTCAGTGGCTCACGTGTCAGTGACTACATCTGTGGCTGTGTCTCACACTCCTGTTGCTGGTGCTGCCAGTGTGTCTGGGTCCGTGGCCCATGTGTGTGTCACTCGGGCTGTGGCTGTGTCTCACACTCCTGTTGCTGGTGCTGCCAGTGTGTCTGGGTCCGTGGCCCATGTGTGTGTCACTCGGGCTGTGGCTGTGTCTCACACTCCTGTTGCTGGTGCTGCCAGTGTGTCTGGGTCCGTGGCCCATGTGTGTGTCACTCGGGCTGTGGCTGTGTCTCACACTCCTGTTGCTGGTGCTGCCAGTGTGTCTGGGTCCGTGGCCCATGTGTGTGTCACTCGGGCTGTGGCTGTGTCTCACACTCCTGTTGCTGGTGCTGCCAGTGTGTCCGAGGCAGGTAGTTCACGCAGTCCCCCCTGATTCTGTGATGTGAGGTGCTGTACACTTCACTCAAATGTTAATTCACATGGTGTGTCCATTGAGAACTGCGTGGCACTCTTGTGGTCCCTGTGACGGGTTGGTAGGGACACGTAGTTGTGCTGCCTCTGATGTACCTGCTCTGTACTCTACAATGCCCTGTTGATGCTCTGATACTGCAACCTGCCCTCTCGTTACCTGCCTCTGATGTTCCTGCTCTGTAATGCACAATGCCCTGTTGATGCTCTGATACTGCATACTGCCCTCTCGTTACCTGCCTCTGATGTACCTGCTCTGTAATGCACAATGCCCTGTTGATGCTCTGATACTGCATACTGCCCCTCTCACGTGCTGCCTCTGATGGGCCTGTTCTGTGCAATGGACTGTTGATGCACTTTGCCCCTCTCACGTGCTGCCTCTGATGGGCCTGTTCTGTGCAATGGACTGTTGATGCACTTTGCCCCTCTCACGTGCTGCCTCTGATGGGCCTGTTCTGTGCAATGGACTGTTGATGCACTTTGCCCCTCTCACGTGCTGCCTCTGATGGGCCTGTTCTGTGCAATGGACTGTTGATGCACTTTGCCCCTCTCACGTGCTGCCTATGATGTACCTGCTCTGTACTCTACAATGCCCTGTTGATGCTCTGATACTGCAACCTGCCCTCTCGTTACCTGCCTCTGATGTACCTGCTCTGTAATGCACAATGCCCTGTTGATGCTCTGATACTGCATACTGCCCCTCTCACGTGCTGCCTCTGATGGGCCTGTTCTGTGCAATGGACTGTTGATGCACTTTGCCCCTCTCACGTGCTGCCTCTGATGGGCCTGTTCTGTGCAATGGACTGTTGATGCACTTTGCCCCTCTCACGTGCTGCCTCTGATGGGCCTGTTCTGTGCAATGGACTGTTGATGCACTTTGCCCCTCTCACGTGCTGCCTCTGATGGGCCTGTTCTGTGCAATGGACTGTTGATGCACTTTGCCCCTCTCACGTGCTGCCTCTGATGGGCCTGTTCTGTGCAATGGACTGTTGATGCACTTTGCCCCTCTCACGTGCTGCCTATGATGTACCTGCTCTGTACTCTACAATGCCCTGTTGATGCTCTGATACTGCAACCTGCCCTCTCGTTACCTGCCTCTGATGTACCTGCTCTGTAATGCACAATGCCCTGTTGATGCTCTGATACTGCATGCTGCCCTCTCGTTACCTGCCTCTGATGTACCTGCTCTGTAATGCACAATGCCCTGTTGATGCTCTGATACTGCAACCTGCCCTCTCGTTACCTGCCTCTGATGTACCTGCTCTGTAATGCACAATGCCCTGTTGATGCTCTGATACTGCATGCTGCCCTCTCGTTACCTGCCTCTGATGTACCTGCTCTGTAATGCACAATGCCCTGTTGATGCTCTGATACTGCAACCTGCCCTCTCGTTACCTGCCTCTGATGTACCTGCTCTGTAATGCACAATGCCCTGTTGATGCTCTGATACTGCATGCTGCCCTCTCGTTACCTGCCTCTGATGTACCTGCTCTGTAATGCACAATGCCCTGTTGATGCTCTGATACTGCATGCTGCCCTCTCGTTACCTGCTATGTTGTACCTGCTCTGGTGCCCACTTTGCCCATGTTCACGCATACACTGTGATTTGACCCCTATTATTTGACAATAAAGGTAGTCTATCAAGTCTCGTGGTCTGTCGTTGTCATTCCTGCTTGCGTACTGCAAATGTGTATTCGTATATGCTTCTCATCAGTGGTTTCGGTAACATGACACTCCCCCTCCCTACGTCACGTCCCTTGCTGGTATTCCCCTCCAGACAGCCAATGGTTTGTACCTTACCTGCGTCGTCGTCCATAGTAGGCCATGACTAGGACGTGGTGGATCGCGAAGAGCATCGGGAAAGCGTGTAGCGCCGGGTCCATGGTGGTGGTCAGCTTGCGGTGGGTATCTCGGCTGTGTCACCTATGTTCGCTGTGGGGATTCCGCCGTGTTAAGACAGGTTGTTTTTCCGCAGCGGTTTTATGTGTGTTTTCCGCCATCTTGATTTGGGGGACGGTCTTCGACGTCAGTGCGTACGGCGGAGCGTCCGGATGTGTTCCGTCCGCCGCGTGGTCGTGTGTAGTTGGCCGGCGGAGCGTGTTTTTCCGTCGCGGACGGAAATTTGACACGTTTTCCTATCCTGATATGGCGGACGGAGTATCCGCGGCAGGCGGACACGGAAAAGGCTTTTTCCGCCTACTCCAGGGCCGCGGTGGCTCTTCCGTCCGCCATCCTGATCGACCCCAATGTGTGTGCATGTGGATCTAGGCCTCAAATACATTGAGGAATACATTAAACTTGCCCCCCTACTTTTATGCTTGGCAATTTTGAATAGCCACAGCACATTGTTTAACTAGCATGTAATCATGGACTGCCTTAACTACAACCAGGGGATGAATATCCCTTGATTATCTGACATCAGATCATGCTTCATATCTTTGACTAGGCTTTCCCTCTTCTCTAATCCTGCAAAGAGCTTGCCCAAGCGTGCCTTTTTTGAGGACAGGCAGTTGAAGATGTAGCCGAACTCAAGAAGCCTTCAAACAGGCAGTTAATTGTGCTACAAACCAGCACTGGCATTGAGCCTTACCTGTAGTTTGCAGTCAATCAGGGAAAGGGCTCTGCAGTTTAGGTTAGACACCATCCATAGTCTATTTTGCTTCCCCTGGGTTATTATGGAGAGGTTGTTTCCTAGTATATCCATGCAACAATGCTTCTCCTTAATCATTACTTCATTTAATCTTTTTCTGTAAATATTATGTGATGTATAATAGATGTTTTTTATTACCAATATTAAAACCCTATAATGTCAGTCTGTGCAGACCTGCCCTCATTTTTCTATAGACATTGGAAAACACTGCAATATATGCTGATGTGGTTATCTTTTTAAAAATGTGATGTTTGTTAATGACGTATTGTGCCCTTTTAATGCAAATGCATTTTTATTGTATGTTATAATTGTGCACTTTTATATTTAATTCTTTTTAATTGAATGAAGTACTGAAATTGCATATCTCGGGATCAACTGATTGAATTTTTGCCTTTCTGATATCACTTTATTCAATAAAAATAAAACAATTCTAAGTTGCTTTAAGATTTTTATTGTGTTCTGTTTTCACTTTATTACTAGCTGTGTGCTGCATACATACTTTACACATTGCATGTATATTAAGCCTTACAACTTTGTGTCAAGCTACTAGAAGGTTAAGTACGGGTTCCTTTAGTGACTTTTGTGGTTCAACCTGACAAGGATTTAAGGTTGTTGCTTGAGTGGGGCTTCCCCGTCCCTCAACCAATAACCTTATTTCTTACAGTATTCTTCAGTGGGTGTAATACGGATTTTGGGAAATTTATTTTGAATCCTGATTGTGCCCCCACCTCTCACAATGTACTTTCAATCTTTCCTCATTTACCGGGCAGATCCACTATGGCTAAAAGCATATCAGCAGCATATAGTGATATAATATGTTTCCTTTGACCAATTGATATCCCCAATTGTGAGTGTCTATGTCTTATTATTTATGCCAGTGGTACAATGAGCACCCCTAAAAACTTATGGTGAAAAAGGGCACCCCTGGCTTATGCCTTTGTACACCCGCCTTTAGGACGTTGTCACTCTCACTATCAAATCTTGATACAACAGTGGCAACCACTTAACAAAAAATGTGACCCGACATTATTGCTTACGTGTTATGAACACAATCCAGGGGTTTTTACCAGCCTCTGTGAGTACCACTACGAGTGCATCCCAGAGTGTCCAAAGCAATTGCCCTACCTCTAATGTCTAATTTTCATGTGAACAATGGAAGTGTCACTAGATCAATATATATCCAATACAATTGTAAAGGAAGGTCATCAATATTGCCATGTTTTTTCCCTGACCCTAACTGTTGGAAGGCCCATTTATGTATTTTATTGCAACGGGTATGTGTAATGATTCCCTGGTTTCTGCACCAGTTTTAGGCAAGGTGGCCTCCTTCAATGTTCGATCTACAGTCACGTGGTCAGTTGCTCCCTGTGCCCTGGAGAGGTTGGAATAGAAATCCTGATTCTATCATTTATTTAATCTTGTTCGCCCGTAGAACATCTAGTAGCTCCAATTGTTTTATCACCTTTCTCCCAGATAACCAGCCTTTCCAGCAGGTGTCCACACTTGCCTCAACTTTTGTGTCATGTTTTGATATATGACTCAGCGCTTAATTTGTGAAAACAAAAGTGCCAGGGTCTTTGTCTGGAGGCCACTGCAGCTTGCACCACCATTGTTTCTGCCAGTGCTACCAATGATACCATACCACAAACACAATTATTAACTATCACCATCCCCAAAGTGTGACATTTTAGACAGTTCTAAGCCCCCAAAGCAATAATAATGGCTTGGGCAGCAGTTATTAGTAATTTCAAATGTATATTCAGGGTCACTGGAATTATGTCATTGTGTGGCTGTGGCGATTTATGACTGATTATAGATTTGCCGAATTTGCCACATAGTCCATCATCTGCTGCATAGTCTGTCGATTTTAACAAAAAGATTTTTTGTTTCTAGCTCAAACAGTTCAAAAGTTACTAAAAATGCCATTTGAACAGGTTGACTAGTTACATTTTTGTTGCTTATTGTGATATTTCCTAATAGTAAAAAACCTTGCAAACTGCCCCTTGCCTGAGCTACCTGCAGACTCCTCCCAGCAACGCTGTACGGACCTCGAAGATTTTTTTAATACATTTTTTTAGATATCTATAATACTTTCACTCTCGCGTCCGGCCCAGGCAACAGGGACCTGGAAGTTGAAACTTTTGGGTGCAGTTTTCCACATTTAGAAGACTTCACATCGATAGATTTGGTCCCACTCTCCCAACTGTTTTCCAAAGTCAGATCAGGCTCCTCTCTGTATGCGGCCCTGTTTACATGTTACGCAAGGTGGAGGATGTTATACTGCCTGTGCTTTTGGAAGTATTAAACTCCTCCATATCCACCGGCCAGGTGCCCAGGTCATGGAAACATGCCATGATAAGAGCATTACTACAATAAAGCAACCTTAACCATGACTTGTGGGGCAACTATCGGCCGGTCTTCCTGCTTCCAGGGACCAGTAACATTTTAGAGAAATATATGAATAAAATTATTTCTGAGCACTTAGAAACCCACTCTATTCCACACACCTCCCAGACTGGCTTTCGACCGAATCATAGAACGGAAACAGCCCTGTTGGCAATAGTGGAGGAATCGCGGAAAATCCTCAATCAGGAAGGCATGGTGGCAATCATCCGGCTCGACCTGAGTTCCGTATTCGATACAGTCAATTATAAAATCCTTTTTGACAGACTCAGAATGGTGGGAATCTCAGGCAAAGTTCTCACGTGGATCAAATCTTTTCTAAACGGTAGATCCTATCAGGTCAACTACACCTAAAGAAGGGTACCCCTCACATGTGGAGTCACACAGGGGTCCTCTTTGAGCCCTACCCTATTTAGTGTTTACCTAAGACCCCTTGCACAGCTAGTCCTGCCTTATGGGATCCATATTGTAACATATGCAGATGATACACAGCTAGTGGTGGAATTAACCCACCCACAGAGGGCACAAGTTAACCTAGAGTCCTGCTTGGGAACTGTGCCGATTCGATGGACCAGTCGTGTCTCAAGCTTAACGGTGATAAGACAGAGCTAATGATTCTGGGCAACTACTCAAATATTACATCTGTATTGAGTTGGCCCATTTGTCTTGGTCCATCATCAAACACCAAAGAAAGATTAAAAGCCTGGGAGTATGGCTTATTAGGTCACCTAAATTTGACCACCAAGCGGTACAACTCACTGGTTCCTGTCACTATATCATCAGACAGTTGTGAAAAATTCTCCCTCTTCTTCCTGTAACTGCACGAAGAATCATGATCTAGGCACTGGTGCTGTCCCGAATAGATTATGGAAATTCCCTCTATTTGGGCGCTCCAAAGGCCACCACAAGGACACTGCAGGTTGTGCAGAATTGTGCAGCTATGCTGCTGTATATCACTCCCAAATCACATTCGGCCAAGCCTGCACTGAAATCATTGCACTGGCTACCAATAAAGGAACACATAATGTTCAAATCATAATGCGTAGCACACAAAACCTGTTTGAGACTGGCCCAAAAATGAATCGTTCACTAATAGCCTTTCATTGCCCCGCAAGATGTTTGCATTAGGCCAACTTGTTCCTGACAACAGTACCTAAAATAAAAAGAGCACAATCCGGCGGCTGCGTGTTCTTGTATAATTTGTCAAGGCTATGGAATACTCTTCCCATCTTCCTCCGTTCAACGACTCACTACCTCTCATTCCGGAAACAACTGAAAACATGGCTATTTCAGAACCTGCCTTAAAGATCTTCATTGGTTTGCTTGCTGTTGTTAGCGCTGGGATGTCTAAGGGTAGCCATGCGAAATACCAAATGTTAATTATTAATAATAATAATAATAATAATAATGATATCCGGGTGATACTCTGGTAATAATGAGGTGCGCCCATTGCCCAGACAGTGTTAACAAGTTGAAAAATGTCATTAAAATGAAGTAATACTATCACAAAATGTGAACCAATAGGCTGCTTAACATGAATTTTCTTGTTGCATAATTTACTCAACCCTGCCTCATAATTTGCCCCCACACACAATTCCAGTGGCCCTGTGTATATTGAATGAATAAATAACTGCTGCTGTCCTCATCTCTAAATTAGGTAGAAAGCGCTACCATGTGGCAGACTGTTGTAAGTGCTGGTGTTGACCAATAAGTGATGGTGCTGAGCACGAGAATCTACTGGCTCAAATTAAGCACTGATATGTGTTCTGTAATTATGTTTTGATAGTCTAGAACTTGCTTCTTCTAAGTCTTCTAGTTTACTGTTCTTTTCATTCCCTCCTCAGCCATACTATGTTCTTGCTTTAAAATCTCAATTTCTAGATTATTGACCGCCTCCATTAATGTTTTTCTAATCCCATACATTAGACTCATACACTTGCCCCTCATGGTCATTAACATTGCCTCCCAGAGGACCCAGCCGAGTCAACCGATTCAATAGTTCTGTGAGAAAAAATCTTTAACAGTGTCTCGAAGATACTCCCTATATGGATCATCTAGGAACGTCCCTTGGTTGAAACGATTGGTTTCTTATTCACAAAGGTTTTTTTTAACTCAGGGCAGAGACACTGCACAAGAATAACCACATAAAAAGATAGGACTGTCCTATGTTTTTACATGCAGAGTGTCCGCTACCTGTTTGGAGTCCCCGCAGTACAAAGTTACAACTGATAAAATACCTTTCGGAAGAAGAAGAAAGTCATAAACGCACATAAAAGTGTACTTTCACCTTTTTGAATCAGCGCCTCAGATTGTAAATAAGTTCCCACATGTTCAGGTTGGGTAAAAGCTACATCTATTTTGCAGAGGATGCTGGTGGAGAGGAAAATGAGAATCTCTTTGTTTCCGACATGTTGTGCCATCCATATCTCTATTAAGTGTAACGTGTTCATAGCGTTCAGCAATGCCAATGTGGCATGTCCTTGTGCATTGTGCGCCAAGTTAGAACTGTTAAATTGCCTGCTCAGTATGCAAATGAAATTGCCCTTTGTCAGTATTCTTTAGTTTAAATAGGGGTGAGAAGTTTGGAAATCTCTTTAAAAAAGACAAGCTTGTCTAGGTACGGTGCATATGTGTTGAAAAGAAATGTGGGTCTTCCACATAATATTTTCAACACCCCAATGTATCTGCTTTTGAGGTCCTTAATGTTTTATTTGTTTATAGTGGGGCACCAGGAGACACCCATATTGCAATGGAATACAACAATTTAACCCCTGCCCCACTTTCAATTTCTGGATATGTGACAAAGAGGGGGAGACGTTCTACATATTCTGTAGTCGTGCCATGATGAAAAGAAGGTGACCTTTGGCTGCACCTTTGTGCCCCCCATAATGACTGTACTACATGATGTTACAGAGATATGGAGCTTGACACCCATCTGATGCAGATAGGTTGTTACATCACTAGCGGAACCCAAAATGTGCATTCCAAAGGAGGTGGAGGTCCACTTTGGGCTGACTAAAGATTACTGGTTTGGATACATGGTGGTTATAGTGGGTCATGAGAGACTGTTATATAGGCACAATGATCAGGTAGCCCTGTTCACAAAGGGTAAACAGTCAAAATATCGAGTAAAAAATATTGAATGGACATAATATCGAGTTTAAAATATAGAATGGGCAAAATATCGAATGGACAGAATATAGACATCAAAAATATCGTTTTTAAGGTAAGTAATGTAATATCGAATGTTAAAAATATAGAAAGTTAAAATATCAAAGTAAATAATATAGGTTATTAAAATTATCGAATTTTTAATAATATCGAATTTTTTACAGTGTTTTTTATGTTATTATAGGTGTGAAAAGTGTGTATTTATGTTATAATTTATTTTAATTAATGAATTTTGTTTTTTTAATTTTTGCATAATTTAATTCTGTAGCGGGTTGTGGGTTTATAGGGAAATAGGGTGGGAAGTAATTTAATTATAATGATTAATTTATATTTGGTAATTAATTAAATTTTAATTGGCAATTCATTTTAATCAATTGATTAATTGCTAATTATGTTAATTTTACTAATTTATATTCTGTAGTGGGTTGTGGGTTTATAGGGAATTGGGTGGGAAGTAATTTATTTATAATTAATTAAATATCTAAAATTATTTATTTGTATTTATTTAGAATTAATTGTTAATTAATTTTTATCGGTAATTAATTAAATTTTAATTGCCAATTAATTTTATTTAATTGATTAATTGCTAATTATGTTAATTGTACTAATTTATTTTCTGTAGCGGGTTGTGGGTTTATAGGGGAATAGGGTGGGAATTAATTTATTTATAATTAATTAAATAATTCAATCTATTTATTTGTATTTAATTTGAATTAATTGTTAATTAATTTTTAATTGTTAATTACTTAATTGTTAATTTGTAATTAATTTGTATTAATAGGTAACTAATTGTAATAATTAATTTTAATTTGTAATTTTAATTGATTAATTATTATATTATATTAAATTGGTAATTACTTTTAATTAATTTTTTATAGATATTAATTTATATTTTTTTAAATAATATATGAAGTATTTACTTTCCCTACTGTTGCACTCTCTGGAGTGGGAATAGTAATTTTTACCCCTACGCTATCCAACGCTTTCCCTACTGTTGCACTCTTTGGTGGAGTGGGAATAGTAATTTTAACCCCTACGCTATCCAATACTTTCCCTACTGTTGCACTCTGTGGAGTGGGAATAGTAAGTTTAACCCCTACGCTATCCAACGCTTTCCCTACTGTTGCACTCTTTGGAGTGGGAATAGTAATTTTTACTCCTACGCTATCCAACGCGTTCCCTACTGTTGCACTCACTGGAGTGGGAATAGTAATTTTTACCCCTACGCTATCCAACGCTTTCCCTACTGTTGCACCCACTCGAGTGGGAATAGTAATGTTTACCTCTACGCTATCCAACGCTTTCCCTACTGTTGCACTCACTGGAGTGGGAATAGTAATTTTTACCCCTACGCTATCCAACGCTTTTCCTACTGTTGCACCCACTGGAGTGGGAATAGTAATTTTTACCCCTACGCTATCCAACGCTTTCCCTACTGTTGCACCCACTGGAGTGGGAATAGTAATTTTTACCCCTACGCTATCCAACGCTTTCCCTACTGTTGCACTCACTGGAGTGTGAATAGTAATTTTTACCCCTACGCTATCTAAAGCTTTCCCTACTGTTGCACTCTTTGGAGTGTGAATAGTAATTTTTACCCCTATGCTATCAAACGCTTTCCCTACTGTTGAACTCACTGGAGTGGGAATAGTAATTTTTACCCCTACGCTATCCAATGCTTTCCCTACTGTTGCACTCACTGGAGTGGGAATAGTAATTTTGTAACCCTACGCTATCCAACGCTTTCCCTACTGTTGCACTCACTGGAGTGGGAATAGTAATTTTTACCCCTACACTATCCAACGCTTTCCCTACTGTTGCACTTGTTGGAGTGGGAATAGAAATTTTTACCCCTACGCTATCCAACGCTTTC
The DNA here is from genome assembly GCF_964261635.1 of Lissotriton helveticus. Classification (NCBI taxonomy): domain Eukaryota; kingdom Metazoa; phylum Chordata; class Amphibia; order Caudata; family Salamandridae; genus Lissotriton; species Lissotriton helveticus. Next base: position 1,112,346,953 of record NC_136061.1, read on the forward strand.
CCTACTGTTGAACTCTTTGGAGTCAGAATAGTAATTTTTACCGCTACGCTATCCAACGCTTTCCCTACTGTTGCACTCATTGGAGTGGGAATAGTAATTTTAACACTCTTGCTATGCTACGGTAATAATATTGTATATTTTTTAATAATATTATGTTATATATATATATGTTTTAACAAATAACATTTTTTTTTTTTATTGTTTTCAAAAAGGGGGGGAGAGGAGATCTTGGTCGATCAAGAGGGCTGATTTACCACTTGAATGAAGTGGAAGGTCCAAGCCGCAGTTGTTACCCTCGTAATGTATATAACAAAAGAGAAGACTGGGCTGTTCCTATGGTATGGGTGTAGGTCAAAGTATGTGGATGCAGAAGGGTGGTTAAATGGTAACCATCCAATGGGTATCCATTTTGTTGGATATAATGGCCTCACACACCCTTGCAGGTGTCATGCTTCATCATGGGCCAGTGCTCCTCGTTGGGTGGGCGGTGCAATACCCAACGGGCTACACCCTCAAAAGAGGGGCTCTTTGGCGGAGATCTTTTTATGGAAAATAATGTGTTCCGTGCTCAAGACTATACTATAAAGTGGTGGTACCTTTTAGTGTTGCTGTCTACTGTGTCGCTGATCTGTCTAAGTATCAGTATTCACATCAAAAGTATGGAAAGTACCTGTTTATACAATGTTCCAAGCCTGGTGTAGGAAACAAAGGGGAGAAAAAATCGTTTAACATCTCATAAACAGATATTGTACTGAATTTCCACATATGTGTTGACCTGGTGCACTGAGTGGCATGCTAGTGTTGGTGACTACTAGCATTGACCATGGCGGTAAAATCACACTAGTGAACCTCTCCTACTTTTGATGTGAATACTGATACTTAGACAGATCAACGACACAGTAGACAGCAACACTAAAAGGTCCTGATGAATCGCGGGTAACCTTGCCCCAAGCGAGAAACATGTCGACCATTACCACAACTTTATAGTATAGTCTTGAGCACGGAACACATTATTTTCCATAACTCCTAGACTAACTATTGTTTTTAGTTAACAGCCAGGGACCACCAGAATAAAATTCCTTCTGGTACTCTGGCGTTATTTTAATTTCACTATCCGTCTACTACTACCCCTGGCCCCTCACCCACACTTCACCCACGGGCAGTTGGAAAAAGATCTCCGCCAAAGAGCCCCTCTTTTGAGGTGTAGCCCGTTGGGTATTGCACCGCCCACCCAACGAGGAGCACCGGCCCATGATGAAGCATAACACCTGCAAGGGTGTGTGAGGCCATTACATCCAACAAAATGGATACCCATTGGATGGTTACCATTTAACCACCCTTCTACATCCACATACTTTGACCTACACCCATACCATAGGAACAGCCCAGTCTTCTCTTTTGTTACATTATTTTTTTTCTAACTTAAATTAATTATTTAATAATTTTAAGGTTATTTAAGTATTTTTAAGTATATTTTAGTTATTTGTTTTTAATATTTTTTTAATTTTACATTAATTTTAATAAATTCGATATTTTTACAAAGTACATATTTTTAAACGATATTTTTGACTCAATATTTTTGTACTTACCTGTTTGTAGATAGGCCTTCGATATTTTTGAAGGCGATATTTTGGAGTCGATATTTTAAATGCCTATATTTTTGTATCGATATTATGTCAGTGATCCTCACAAAGATAAGGGGATACTTCTTAGAATTAGCAGACGTGGAAGAATAGATGTGTTACAATTGATCCTGCATCAGATCCCACACATTTTTAAAGAGTGGTTGAAGGTCAGGAAAGCAGGAATAAAGAAGTAAAAACAGGTTAGGGTGATGGCTTCCCTATAATTCCAAACGTCCACATGGTAGAATTGCTGATACAAAACACACAGGTGTATCCTCATAACCAACATTATTAAAATATTTGAACAAGTGTGGGAAATAAACGTAATATTGCTGCAATATGTATATACATGGTTCTTAGAGTACTACATCAGCTTTTGGTACCAATGAATTAGGCTACTTATCTATGTACACTTTACGTCTGACATAAACTCCACACCTTTTCTAGGGGTAGTGGAGTAGAGGTTTGGCATGGGGGATGGTGATTATTGCCTGAAGATTTTACCATTATGGGAAGGATTGCTTTAGATCAATGGCATAGATCTAAATAGTGACTGAAAATCAGAGTATCTCTCCAAGTTCACATTGTAAGATGTCCTACTGAAATGTTGTACTTATTTGTTCTACAGTGTAGAACAATCTGACTACTTATAATGCCCATAATATAAAATCTGGAAATAAAGATTTCAAAAAAGACAAATATTGAGTCAAACACATTACAAATCCGTATTGAAACTCTTCATGATGGTGCCATTTTTAAATAAAAAGCAGCCTATATAAAATGATTTATTGTTAATAATGCACATCACAACATTTTCCAGTGTTCAAAATAATGATGTGCTAAAACCCTATTTTAATATTTAGCTTGACTACAGAGCAACCACAGAACACAATAATGAAGCATCAGACAATCTAGAACTTTAAGACAAAAGTTCTACCTCCAGGAGAATTTAGATTGATGTCAAAAAGCTCCCTGGGTCACTCACTTTGGAACTCAGAATACTTAGGGCAAACAACCAAAACTTAAAGTAGGGCTCCTTTGGGGGCCTCCCCTCTCCTGTCGGTTCCCTGACCCAATGGGAATGGTTGGTGGTGCCCTGTCCTTCTTGGAGAATTACTTTGGGCAAAATGCCAACCTTTTGGACTCCTGAAAGGGCTTTTGCAATGAGTTTCCATCAGATGAGCCAGCCACAGCCCTACCTTTAATTTGGCTGTGGAAAACTCCGCCTTTTCTTTTTTTACTACATTGTTTTTGTCCAATTTTGCTTTTCTTTCTTGGTGCAGGTGGCCCTGTCAATTGTTTGGGCTTTCTGCTTTAGGGTTAACAGGAGCCTAAAACTACATCCAAGCCTGTTTTGTTCTCCAACCAGCATTCTTCAAGTATGGATAGAGGACCAGGTAGTTCAACCATTTATGTCAAACCCACAATAACAGCACAGGCGGGGAGGCTAGTGGTCCTGTTGTCTCCCCCATCATGAGCGGTGAGGAAATGGGGGCGAAATCATTAATAATTATCTGTTCATGCAGGAGCACTTGACCTACCTGGGGAAGGTCCCTCTGTTTCTGGGTGTAGCTTGCCTGTGTGTAACAAATCCCATGGGGCCATGTTATTTTATGTAATTTTATGAAAATTGTAGAGTGTACTATCACCTGGAAGTGTATCTTGGTGCTGAATAGGGGTGGGTCTGGCCACACCTAAGACCTAATAAGACTACTCATAAAGCCATATCTTCAGCCTTTGGCAAAATTCAAGAAGTGAGAAGGAGTTTCTTATGTGCAGCAGCAGGCCGTTCTATGCTTTAGGGGCAATGTAGGAAAAAGCTTGACTGCTGTACTTTATTTTTCATGGCAACCCCTAGGTCATGTGAGTATAACACACTACCATTGGCCATTGACCATTGGCCCCCAGGGAAATACCCTACCCAGTTGAAGATGATAACAGGCTTGGTGACTCTCCTCCATTTGGTTACTGACCTTCCCTCAGGGATCATTAAGAACCTGCTCAATGCAGTATTTTCCTTGGTCTGGTGACCCTGAGAAATGCTGGTCATGAACATCGGAGATGAAGGTAAGTATCTCACAAACCACTGGCCCAACTTAGATAGGGTTTTCACAGTTGTCCTCTTGGAGACTGCTCCAGCGTCCAGTAGGTTTCAGGCCACCACATTTTTGTAAATTCGTTTTTTAACTAATCTTCCCCTATTAAGGCATATATGAGTTCCTGCCCTCCTGTCCCTTTTGCTCCCCAGTCTGATTTTAGGACATTTTTGCGGCTCTAGCACCCAGCTGCATCTGTCCAGCAGCAGAGAGTGGCACAATACTGAGGTTCTTTTCCTCTGTCTGCAGCTCTTTGGAATCTGCTTGGCACAGGGTATGCAGTTAACAGCATCCCATTACGCTCAAGGTAAGTTAAACTTCTTTCCTGCAGTTACCAACCCTGACAACCTCGTGTCCACTTGCAGCTTGCCCTTGTGTCCAGCAAGGGTTCTCCCTCTGGGAATATCTTCAACAGAACCAGTCCACAGACATTTTAGAGGAAACTATCCTTGATGGTCCCCAGAAACGCTACCTTGGAGTGTCCCCAGAGGGATTGAGGAGGGCAATCCCAATGACCCTATAGACAAGAGTACAACCAAGCCTTTAGAAGTACAAGCTTTGAGTCCTCTCCAGGCAGTGGGGCATCTACCAGCTGGCCCATCCCCTACCACTGCAGTTCCCAGTATTTTCCCCTTGTACAGGGGTTTGTACGTTTTAAAAAGTAGAGGTGTAGAGTTTTAGTGTGTATCGCTTCCTAAACCAAAGATGCCACATCATTCCTCAGCCCATAATCCATTACCCTTCACAACATTCTGGTATCTTTCAAGAAGGGAAATTCAAGGTTCGGTTAGTCATAACACTCCCAACACCTGTAACTGTGCCCTAAAGGATTCAGCAAACCTGTTTCTTCCCCCTCTAAAACATCCAAATAGGGACCTTATTGACAGTGGTGCCAGAGGAATGGTTGCCTTACTTTGTTTCTGTGAGGAAGTACATGCCCTGGTTTGTCGGTGTGAGCTGATTAGCCCATTGTAGTACACTGCCTATTTTTCCACAATCAGCCCCAATTTGTGTGAAAATGATACATCAGGTTTTTTGACTGTGCTCTGGAACTCTGCTACCAGGCACAGGGCATGTTTTGTGATCCCTAAAGCATGTTAATGGTTCTCTTCCTAATTGGCATAGTTAACCTATCTACAAGTCCTAGGGGTGGGCAGAACTCGGGGAAATTCTGCAGTTTCCTAATAACTCTGCAAGATTCTGTGGAGTTCCACGAATGGCGGAATTCTGGCCACACACGCTTGTGTAAAAAAGAAAAAAGCTTCCCTTTGTGCCCTGACCGACTACCCAGCTCCCCACCAGCGTGACACTTGCATGGAAGACACAAGTCCTCAGCTTTAATTCCCTCTTCTAATCAGAGGGAAAAGAGCGAATGTTGTATATGACAAACGCATTTTCACTGATGTAGCTGCAGTGACCTCTTGCTGGCCCCCACTTCTTTAACCCGTTCCGTGCTCATGACGGAACCACTCCGTCACGAGCCACGGACGCGCTGTGCTGATGACGGAGTGGTTCCGTCACGCCGCGGCCGCCCCACCCACGCTGCAGTAATTCCGCGCCTGCGCGGTGGAAATAATGAGCGGGCGGGGCTGTGACGGAACCACTCCGTCATCAGCACAGCGCGCCCGTGGCTCGTGACGGAGTGTTTCTGTCACGAGCATGGCAGCGCCACACGACTCCCCCTCCCCCCAGCACCGCGGCGGAATTACTGCCACGGCCAAGGGGTTAATTACTGTCTATGGCATTCAAGCAAGCAGAGAGGAAGGAAAGACTCAGACTCTGTGAGCTCTGTGCCCTTTATTCGGCTCATGTCACACGCGCACACCATTCCTCGAGCAGAAAAACGGAAACCTCAGCCAGTTTGCTTTAAATAATGTAAAAGTTACATTTATTTATTTTATTTTATTTATTTATAAAGTTTTATATAGCGTGAACAAGATCTTGAAGGATATCAGATCGCTTTACAAAGGAAGGAAGGAAGGACATAAATCAAATATCTACAACAAAAAAAGATTACACAAGAGGAATACTCACATAAATCGCAGATAAATAATCACAAAATTCCCAATGCAATTGAATCAAGGACAGTAGTACAATCAACCAGTATGTAGCAGACTATGAAGGGGTGGAAAAAAAGAGCATAGATCCATCCAGCTTCCCTGGGAGAGGCTCCAAGATGGAATTACCCGAAGCAGCAATCAACGGTGTAGTTTTGCATCCCAATCTGCTGTACCTCCAACACTTAACCTTCCCAATGCCTCTTCTCTAAAGTCTTCTCCTCGCTCATTGGTTGCCACTTGTATATGGCCAGAGCCCCTTGCACCTCTCCAGGTCTGCCCTCCTGTTCACATGTTTCCCTCACTCTGAACTGTCTGGCAGCACAAATCAGGTGAGTCCACACCAGGAGGGCATAACACTCTCCCCTAGTTTATTTTTGATGCAGGCATGAAATGAATATCAGCCACTACAAATGTCAGGCACGCCAACCTTTGCTGCAGTGCACTGCAATGCATGGCCCTGTGCCTGGAACCATGTCTGTACCTTTGTGAGCCCCTGAGAAATAGAGGGTGATTATGCCTTCCCATTGTCAGGACTCACACATTGCCTACTCCATGGACAACTAGATTTATTTTTAGTGAAGGCAGGCTGTAGCCGGGGTGCTTAGCACCCAGAAGAACTTGTGATGCTGTAGGAGTGACACACCATGTGCCTGAAGCCTTTTAGTCCTCGGAAGCTTGTTTCCGGTCCAGGGAAGACATGGCTTGGCAGTTCGGGCTGGACTGTTCCCATGAGGCACAGGGTCAGACTGATTTGCATATAGCCATGTCTGAACTGGGGTGGCAGAGTGGGCTAAAGAACGGTGATGGATCAAACCCAGATCTATTGACTGGGTGTGAGTGTTTGATTGATTCAGATGCTCCGTCCATCACCACCCCCTTTGGTATCGTGAAGCCTTTCAGAAGCTGCTCTACATGCCATACGCTGCAAGGCACACTCGGTCCCACCGGGATTTGCTAATTTTTTCCCATGTGAACTACCGTCTAGCTGTAGAAAAATACTTTCAGTTTCATAGTATCCTCTGACAGTGCAAATGCAAAGGATGCCTTTGCATCTCAGATTCTTTTTTTTTTCAAAACAGCATTGGCAGATGTCACCCTTTAAACCTTAGAAGAGAAGTCTTCAGCTCTGTTTATGTCTGAAGTAAATGTGTGCTGATGCTGGGAATTCGGACTCTAGTGATGCCTGAGCTCTGGTTTAATTTACTGAAACCCTTACTAATCCCGACAATATATTTAGATTATTGCTTGAGGTGGATTCCCTCTACCCCAACTAATAAACCACTATCTCACATTTCCTCCATGATTCTAAAGGGTTGTACCCTCATAGCATGTGATGGTACCACCATGCTAGTTGAGGAAATCTGCATCCAAGCTGTATTAGCAATGTGGGTGCAGAGGCAAAGAAGCCCTGAGAAGGCACACTGATTGTGAGCCAGAAATAGGTGGCGCACAGTCAGTGCAACTCTTGAGGGTGACCCTAACAATGAAAGAAAGGAAGTTCTATGGACCACACTCACACACCCTCTTATCGACAGGTGTAGTCATTCACTGCACCAGGTTGCAGGAACTTTTCCATTCCCTTTTGAAAACTGGCCGGCTGCAGCCTGCACTGAGAAAAAAAAACTGTTTTAAACAGCCGGTCTGAATTTGGCAAATGTGCTGCTCCAATGGAATGAGCGAGTTTTTGTCTGCCTTCAGGGCAGCACATTGTTTGAAATATAGCGCACTAACCAGCTCTGCACCATTACACCCATTTACAGGTGCACCATAGTGCAAACCAGGGCAGTGCACCCTATAACAACACAGCCTGAGGTTGCATTCTAACCCTTGATCCTGTACAGTGAAGATTGTACTGGTGTTCCATCTTTTGCTTATCTTGTTAAATGTTGCTCTATGTAAGTGGAGACTATAGACATCATTCCCATACAGATTACGCTATTATAACCTCAGTTGATAGCTTATAATCAGTCTCGGTGGTTGGTTGTTGAGTTAGAAAACAGAATGTAAAACATATGCATTTGATACCATTGATTTAATCTTATATTGATTTACCTTCTTTTCATGTCCTCATTTTAACTTGTTTCATACATTTCTCTTGTTGATCAATTTGTAAGCATAGGCAAATTTCACATGAAGCTGTGTCTAGTTTGTGAAGGGAAATACAATGGTAGCAGTGGATTGATTGACAGAACAAGCACATAACTAATACCTGAAAAAATTGTTTAAAATATGGTAATAGAAATAACACTTCAGAAGACATTATTGTATCATATGTCTAGGATGGTCATAACATTGGAAGTATAAATAATTGACAGTGACTTGTCAACTGAAACTATAACATGAAAATATTTAGAAGCATGTCTTACTGAAATTGAGAATGTCTTTGGCCTGAATAATAAAATGAGACATTGAAATCACTGATCACTGCACAATATTGGGAAAACATTATCTCTTAGGGGTTGATTACAGGTTTGACGATGCAGAGGCGGGACTGCTCCGCAGCCGCACCGCCAACCCACATGAGAACCGCCCACCCTATAATGACTTTTTAGTCATTGGCAGGCAATTCCTTTGGCGTTCCCATGGCGGTGCCTATAATATGGCACTGCAATGGGAATGTCAAAAACAGTTCTAGTACGGCATGTACTGAAAAGTCGATGCTGTGATGGAACTTCTGTGCATGCACACAGGGGGTCACAGGTTGAGACCCCTGTGTGCAACCACAGGGTGTGAGGCACAAGGGGGACCTGTAGGGCCCCCTTTGTTTCCTCTTTGCCAGGGTTTTCATGGAGAAAGAACCGCCATGAAACCCTGACAGAGGAGAAACTCACAATATGCTTGGTGGGACCACAGCAGTCCCGCCATGTATAAGGATGCCTCCGGACTGCTGCGCCAGGGAATGGCGGTTCCCTGGCGGAGTCAGCAGTCCCAAGGCGGCACGACCACTAGGGTTGTAATGTGGAAGACTGTCACCGCCATCTCACCGTGAGTCTGTCGGTCCGAGGACAGCCAGACTTGTAATTAGGCCCTTAGTGGCTTGGAACAAATAACAGAAAGACATTTGTGTTAGCCTTCAAAAGTGTGTGGAACCACACAGTTATCTGTACCACTATGTCGAACATAGGTGGGCAATACATTATTTTGAAATTATAAATTCAAATTTGGTATTCACAGACCTTGAGACCCTGAATCTACATTTGCAAGGGGACTTGGTCACACATAACATTACACCAGTACCCTGTGATTAATGTTTATAGAGATATGCTCACATGGGCAAATTGTAGGCTTTTCAAGGTGGATACACGTCTGTGTAAATCACCTCGGAAAAATCTGTATGTTCATTGTATTCTCAGAAATGTACTACTTTCAAGTAGCAACATTGCATTGGCACCATGGACCCTTGCTAATGAAACAAAACTCTCCATTGTCTAGCTTTTAAATATACTGGTAATTGACGTTCATAGGGTCTGTCTCAAAGCCCCACGGTGCCAATCACTTGCTGTACTATAGATAGCTCTGCCCCTCCTCGTAAGGGCTGGAATCCATAACACACAAACATTTCCTACACCATTCTTATTTTCCAAACAATACTTGAGGATCAAACGAAAGATAACTTTTTGGTTTGTCCGGGTACTTTTATTTACCCTTTGAATTATTTCTTTTTATATTTTCTTTATCACATTTGTGTATGAAAAGGAAAAATTATACATTCAACAATATTTACACTTAAAGACAACGGTATTTACAATCACATATTTACAATCCACATAATCACTGGTGAAAATTAGACAACATACATCCTAAATGTAATATTCGATACAAACAAACAAAGTGTATTTGTGCATTTCCATTCTAACAACTAAATCAATATCCAAACAATTAAAGACAAAGTCAACGGAGAAGAAGACAAAATCACCAACAGGCGACACATTGCAAGATTAGCAATCGCTAGTTTACACATCAAATGCTGTTACTTGCTCCTTCTAATATGCCGATGTGTTTCGAATCCGAGGAAACCAGTTCCCGGATTCTCATCAGGGCTTTGTCACTTCTCTGTGTAAGATGTAAAAACAATAAAGTTTTATTAACAAATTCGAAATTGCTTCACTCTCTAAAGTACAACCTCTTAACTATATAGATCTGTGTATGTACCTGCGTGAATTGGGCAAGCTGTAACTTCCTGATGTTTACTCGGATTACACTGTCTGAGTTCTTTTATTTACTGGATGGAGGTTCATACAACTCGACTGAGTGTTGTTTCCTAAAAGGAAAATCCAAATGTACCATAAAGCTGTACGTTTCTCCTTTCTTAAAAAGAGCCGAAACTGGCCCGATTGGCACTCTCAGATCATACCTGCGTTTGTCGTGTCTAGTTGGACAACAAGGTACCACTTTTCTTTCTTGTATCGGGTCACAATCTACCGATAAATAAACACCCATTATAGTCTCAACTTATGCCAGCCTGAGTTTAAAGACATTACGGGACAATTGGGCAATGTGTGACACGTACCTTAGCAATATTGTATGGGGCCGGCCTATTTCTTTTCCAACAGCGTTATAGCTTTCAACTTGGCACTGCTTCTTTACCTCCAACTGGCGAAAGAAGCACAAATGGGGGATATTTAAATTCCTCATACACGTCAAGGAAACGGGTCTACAACCCATTAAACACGGCGTATCTTCTGAACGCCTACCTCGCTTTAGTCCACAGCCGGTTCTCTGTAAGGAGGCCAATTCTTGGCCCACGTCGCGAGGTCTCAAGTGGACAACAGAGTGTCATTAGCGGATGTATGACGTTACAACACATACTTTTACCACGCATACCTTTACAACGCGGTTTTTACCACGCATACCATTACAACACATAGCGCTTAGAGGTGCTGGATAGTGGTAAGTATAATTTTCTATTCCAACTCCAGTCCCCGTGGACACTAGGGAAGGTGTTGGATAGAAAATTAAACTTATACCCTACCCTAGAGCGCCCCCCAGCGCAATGCGTTGCAATGGTTTGCGTGGTAATGCCTGCATTGTAATGGTAGTGCGTTGTAAAAATTTCGTTGTAAACGTTGCATACCGTCATTAGCACGTGATTTACACTTGTGCGCGACTTAAAAAAAACATTTTAAAATTGTAAATAGGGGCCATAGCATTAACTTTCATTCCGCCCGTGGTGAAAATGATTTCAAGTGGTCAATTTTATTCACCATGAATCAAATGAAGCCCCCTGCAGATGTCGACAGAGTGTTGCTGCAAAAGGAGGCATACCTAATTCTAAAATTTAACAGCACACAGACAGGTCTTAACAACCTGTCAGAAATTTCAAGACTTAAAAAGACTCTCCCGTATTCATTTTTCTTGTTCCATTAATGAAAGACACTCTGGGTACCTTTTGGTACAGTTTATCACAATTTATGATACACGTTAAGAAACCGGGACATACAGACACTACGAGTCCCAGAATGCCCGAGTTGGACGGAGGGTATATAGGTATTGTTTTCAAGATGGCCGCGACTGCGATAGAGTAAAGGCGTGCTGTCTCGCGGGCGGAATGAAAGGTAATTTTTAGGCAGTCATTTGGGACGTTATCCTGCTACTATCGCATGGTGCCGCCGGGTTGGGAATACAACGTGAACACGGTGTTATTTTGTCATGATAGACTGAGATGTGAAGAGTTGTGTTCAGTTAATTTGGCGATGGTTATCACATGTTGTTTAGAATATGCCCCATGGTTGCTCAATGTATTTTCCACACAGTTTCTAAAGTCATGCAGTGAATGTTACAACACAGCACACATCCAGAATTTACATATTTTGGCTGGACATCGTCTGTTCGACTGAGTCTCAACGGAGGAAAACTATATGCAAGGAGTAAGCAACATAAACATAAACATTAAGATACATGGACTTATTCGATTCGATTTGATTAAAAATCTTTATTCGAATATCGAAAAATTCATAAAAGCAATCTCATATACAGAATATCATAAAAATCCCATAAAGCTTTGAAAATACATTTATAAATTCAAAATTTGGATAGCAGGTTATTATAGCAGCTAGGGTGTAACAGGTATTCAAGGATTTTCCATCATTTGACAAACACGGGTAATGAGTCTCAAAAAAGTGCTAGTGCGGAAGACCAGTTCATCAGGTTCATTAAGTAGGACTTCCCCAAGGAAAGCGGTCTTTGTTTCCTAAAATACGAAGCTAAAAACCATTTGATATATTTCAAGTAAAATTTATAGGAAAAGAAAAAGTGCAAATTGTTTTGTGTGCTCACTCCATCACAAGGGCAAGGTTTATATTGTGATTTTGAATAATAGCCTAGGGGGTAACATAATAGAAATCGTACAGTTCCTGCCCTTAAACGGAACAGGAGTGATCTTTCCCGGTTGGTCATTGGCAGGGTGAGATAAAGTGGGAGTGGATGCCTGCACCAATCATTCCTCATATATGCCGCAACTGACGATTTAGTGAGTTTCTTTTTTATCCTTTCTGAGTTGTAAAGTTCATATAGTGCGTATTTTAACTCATTCTTATCCTTAGGCTCAATTCTGGAAGGGTCCAAGAAGAGGTGGCCTTTATCCACCCTACATAGACTATTATGAACTCCTGAGAGCCAGGGGATGGCCATTCCTTTTTCACAATTGAGACAATCACTTATAGTTTCTTGTGTCAGGTTGGCTGATTTGGTTCTCCAGATCGCAAGCCAAAATAGCTCTGGTCTAGTCTCAATAAAATCACATATAAAGGGCAGGTTTAGTTCCTTGTGGCAAATATACTCTGAGCTCGAGATTGGGGCACCCAAAATTTTCCTACAGAAGCGATTTTCTTCTGATTGGATACTATGGGTTTTTGCCAAGCCCCATATCTCTGCCCTATATGTAGCTACTGGAGCACACGGTCATTTAAAAAAATTTAAAATAGCTTTAATTGCACCTATCTTCTTTGGGCGAGGTAAGCTGAGAATAGAGTTGATGGCCTTTGAGAACTTGCTCGTGGAGTGGACCAAATGTCCACTCCATGAGCCGTTAGCAGCAAAGACCATCCCTAAATATGGAAATGAACTAGTGGAGTGTAATCTGTCAGTCCCTACCAAGATGGTGTTAAGTTGTCTTTTCCCAGGCCCACATGACATAATAAAAGATTTTTTAAAATTCACACGCAGATCTAAATCATCCATATGCTGTGTAAAGGTTTTAACAAGGATACGTAAGGCATTCCGAGTGTGGCCCAAAAGGACCGCATCATCTGCATAAAGAAGTGCTGGTAATAATGTCCCTTTTATTTTTGGAACATCTGAGGTCGCCTGCTTTAAAGAGTTGCTCAACCCATTAATATAAATAATAAAAGGCAGGGGTGCTAAAACGCACCCCTATCTAACTCCTCTTCCCACCCTAATAGCCCTAGAGATCTCCCTACCCAACCCGATCCTTACTAGCGCTTTGAGGTCAGTATGTAAATATGCCAGGAAATGTACAAGGGGTTCATCTAGTCCGTAGTCCAAAAGAATGAACCAAAGTTTAGACCTGTTGACCAGGTCAAATGCGGACGATAGGTCCATGAATGCTAAATAGATTGGTGATGATCGAGCGATATTATATTTGCCAATTACTAGATTTAAGTTCAGGCATTGCTCGACCGTGCCAACCTTGCTTCTAAAGCCCATCTGACAGGGGTCTAGCAGACCACTTTCCTCCGTCCATTCCAGGACCCTATTATAAAGTACTCGCCCCAGAATCTTCAAGGTGTTGTCTAGGAGCGAGATTGGTCTGTAATTAATTGGGTCCGATCTATCTCCCTTTTTATATATTGGCATAATAATGCTCGTTGTCCAGGTATCTGGCATGGGTGCTAGACGCAGGCTATTGAAAACATTTAATAAAATCGGGGCCCAGAGTTCCGGTTTCCATTTAATAATATCTATTGGAGGTCCGTCAGGGCCAGGGGCCTTGTTGTCAAGGCTCTGTCTGATGGCCACTTCCACCTCATCCAGTCTAATCTGTAAGCAGGACAGTTGTCCTGGCATGTAGCATACTTTGTCCTCCGATGGGGTGGCATATATTTTAGAGAAGTGGTTTTCCCAGATGTCACTTGAAAAAGTGCAACTGACTGTTGTCAGTTGTTGGCCCATATTACGCATATTTCTAACTGCGGGCCAACAGGAGGCTCCATTATTCCCAGCTGCAGAGTCAACTAATGCCTCCCAATGCTCTATCAGTATGGCTGCCTTCCGTTCTCCAATTTTGGTTTGATACGTCCTCCTTGCGGCCCTTACCTCTATTGGGCATCTGGGTTTGGAGGTCAGAGCCTTACGTAAGGCCCTGTTCGCTTCCGAACAATTACGATCGTACCATCTAGGATCTTTGTCTGTTTTGTGTTTTGGGACTGTCAAGAGAGATTTTATTACGGAACACAATTTAGTAAAATCTGCGATTACCCTTGAGTGGTTCCCATCTAGCAATATACAACAGGTAATTAAATACTGGTGTTCATTTATCACGGTCTCTACTATGCTACCGCTATCCACTCCCCTCCATTTCAACCTTAAGTTATCTGTTGAGGGGTTGATGTCTCTCGCTCCGTGAGAGTTAGCAAACACGGGGCTGGATCCTAATCGTAAGTCCGCTATCAGCGGATTATGGTCTCCAAAGGTTGTTTCAAGGACTTTGGCCATTGTGAGGCAATCGAACAGACATGGGGACATAAAAATATAATCAATGGTCGAGGAGCAATCTCTGCCTCTGAAGGTAGGGGCATATTGATTGCTAGAAGTATGGCCCATATCCATTATGTTACAGAGAATGTGCTCTCTGGTAAGACTATCTAATTCTAAACCCCTTCATGCTGCTTGGTCAATTTGAGATTTGTCCATAACCTGATCAACTTTTGAAGTTTTAGCGTTAAAGTCCCCCCCTAGGAGGATCCTTTTGCCATCATCTGAGTCTTGATGTTGAGCCAAGTCTGATATGACTTTGAAAAGCTCAATAAAATTCTTATTTGGGATTGAGTAAAAATCGTTGTTATAGAAATTAATCAAATAAAATGGGACCCGTCTTCTATATTCTATTATCTGTATATTTGGGCTTGTGGTTGGTATTGCCTTAATGCTACCACCTGCAGTAACCTAATCCCTGTTAATAACCAGCCGGATGGTCGGCCAAAATTGGGCTTTGAAGCTGTCATGCTAATGCAGTGGTATCCCTCTATATATTGGTCGGCTGTAGCCCATGTTTCCTGAAGTATTATTATGTCTTTGCCAGACAGTATCTGCATCCAGTCTGGGTCTGACAGTCTTGATTCTAAGCCAGCAACATCCAGCTTAAGATAGTAAAATCAGAGCTATTAGTTGATTTCTTTAAGTTTCAAGATTTCGTCATTTTACCATTGTAGGTGGCTGGCCCTAAGTGTAACTCGGGGTGGTTAACTAATTGCGTTACAGTGCGTGTAGATATGTCTTTCTGCACGGTAATCGCCTCCCCTACGTTTGTTTGATGATAGGCTAAAGTTTCTCTTGTTCGACTTCCCTCCTGGCTACTAGTTAAATGTCAATCCAGATCATCTAGGTTGGAGAGTGCCTGTTCAAAATGGTTGTGTGTTGGAATGTTATAAATGTATCTTCCCTCATTTGAGCTGGTAATCTGGTTATTAATCTGGTTGTTGCGCCTGTATATAGGTGGTATCTTTGGGTTGTGGTAAAAGAAACCCAAAGGTAAAATAAGGATCCCCTCACTGCTTGTGTGTGTGGTCCCTGCTCTCTCTAAAATTATTCTAACTAGCTCAGGGGTAGCAAAATTCAGGACTATACAATCACCCTTTAAGCTTTTATTTAGGCTCCCTATCCAGGGTACCCTGCGCACCATTTAAATTCTTGGAACAAACGACTGCCCAGCCCAGTCCTGGTGTTTAACAAGTGTAGGGCCCTGTTTTTTAAAGTAGGCCAGTGATCTTCTGAATTAGGTTGAATCGGTGGGACGTCTGCAAGCACAACTGTGTAAGGCGTGGACTCAGGTGGTAAGCTAAAATATTCCTTTCTATTGCTGTTAACGGGAACAAGATTTCCCATGCTTGGCCCTCCAAACCCTTACTTCTTCCTGGTTTTGTCCCTGCCCGGGAGAGGCTGGCATCTACCGATTGGGTACTAGCCTCATTCGGTAGTAAAGCCTGCAGGCCCTTTTTGGTTGGGGCGTTTCTAACTTCTGGGGCAATCTTTGCCTCAGAGGTGGTGTGTGTTGTTTGGCCATTCAAGGTTGCGATCCCCTTATTTGATGTTTGGCTAGTATGTGGAGAGAGTGTTTGTTCTATGGCAGTCAGGCGGATGTCAATGGCTACAAGCTTATCTAGTAAGGGTTGGAGCAATGCTGCTAACTTCCCCTCTATTTTTAATATAGTTGCATCTTATGGTTCCACATGGTGATGCTCGGTGGAATTTTTTGATGCAATTGTGTGAGGGGAGTTGCGGGGGACTGCTTCTGTTTCCAAACATTTCCTCCCCGGTGCATTGGCCTTTGTTTTAGCCTCCTTACGGGTTTGTTGTGTTGTCAGTGGTGCCCCTCCAGCCTTTCTTTTCCTAGTTAAGGCCTGGTCCGTACCTCCCTTTGCTTTAGATAGTGATTGTCGTGTGAATCTGGCTACAGCCAAGGGGGGTGGTGATGCTGTTAGTGGTGTTATGGCAGTAACATGGGGCGTGGGTGGGGCATCCAATATTACTACTAAAGGTTCTAGACGTACTTGTGGTGCAATGGTCGAGTTAGAACTATCAGACTTATTAGACATAATTTCATTAGCATTCACAAGGGGCCCCCCAATAAATTGGGTTCCATGGAGGTTCTACGTGTTTCCAGGGAGAGTCTTCGCTGTGCAAGTGCGATATCCTTTATTAATACTGATTCTGCTCTGATCAGGAAGGCATCAAGAGTGCCCACCACCCATTGGCCCCCTACTCCTTTACGTGTGCCCATGTTCTAATGTGAGAACAGTACTAATCACGCAAGCGGATTGTGGAGTTTAAAAAATAAGGTAAAAGTCAGTGACCAATCACAAAGTCTCTCCAAATATCAGGTAATCAGAATGTCTAGGGGTTAGATTAGTAGCCCTGCCCTGCCACAGTCTGCCACGGACGGCCACAGACGGCCCGCCCTTTGCCCCAGCTTAGCCCGGCGCACGCCCGCGCGCGTCCAGCTGGGCGGGAGGCACTCGCCGTTCTTGTAGCGCCTCTGGGCACGGCGGGAGCATCACAGGTGCGCTTGTATTTCCCCGGGGCAGCCAGGAGATATAGTTTCGGCCGTTGCCCTCACGGCTTTCGGGAAAATGCGCTGGAAGTGGCGCTGGGAGGTCTTTACACTGCCGTTGCCCTCACGGCCACTCGACACTGCCACTGCAGGTAAGATCCGAGCCCCCAAAGCGTGCTCGGCGCTGGTATTCCCCCGGGGCAGCCGGGAGATGTCGTTTCGACCATTGCCCTTACGGCTTTTGGTAAAACTCGCAGGAAGTGGCGCTGGGAGGTCTTTCCCCTGCCGTTGCCCTCACGGCCACTCGACACTGCCACTGCTGGTAAGATCCGAGCCCCTGGACTTAGTCAAGATTTACCTCCCTTAAGAAATGACCCTCTCCTCTTTAAAACGTCTCACAGTGTTATCGTAATTTCTACGTTGCCCTTGTCCCTGCATCTCAGCAGCCCATCATTTGATGAAAATGATTTCTAGATTGTTCTCAGTGTGGCTCAAAGGTAAGCAAGTATATGTTTATAAATTATAATGGACCTCTGTCTTCCTTTCATCAGGAAAAAAATCTTGAGTCAAATGGTACTGTAATGTGCTCACAGAGTAAAAACACTTACAAAAATCCATAACATTTTATATACACGGGAGACATGTTCAGCCACAAAGTGGAAAAAATAATGTTGACACCTAAGCATTGTTGCAGTTGCTAACTCATCTTGTCTTAACTGTTTTTACTATCCAAGACTTCCTTAAAACCTGTATTTAAGTAGAAAAAGTCAATGATCCACAATTAGCCACATTACTTTTTAATCTGTAAGGCTTCATCTGAGAAAATATAGTTTGTGCTAGTAGCCCACATTAGGTGGATGAGTATATTCATCGCTTTTGAAAAAGCACGGCCATTTTGAAAACATATTTTACATTAAGCTGCTGTCTAGAAAGTAAGATGAAAGTGCAATAGTTAATGTAAGCTAAAAAATAGACAGCGCGCACAGACAGGCCGAGAAAAGACAAACGATGTATTAGATTACTGGGCCTGAAACAATCTAGGTTGATGTATGTTCTACTTCATTATTAAGTAAGTCGTCCATGTGTTAGAAACAAGCCCAGACTGCATAAATCAGCAGAACTACCATATACCGGTTTTTAAAGCAAGAGTTACTTGTGTGATGGAATTACATTTTCATGCAGCTTGTTTTTCAAAAATTCTGCTTTGATTTTTTCAGGGGAACCCCAGAGCACAGTATACCTATCTAAAAGCTCGTCAAAAATAACAATTTCCACCATAACAATTGAAATGCAGCACAATGCTGCAGGGCCATTTCCATTGGGAGAAAGGTATTTGCAGTAGCCTAATAAGAAACATTAATATATCATAAAAAAACTTTGAATAATGACCTGAAAGTAAAACGTTGTAAATGCTTCGGGCGCATACACCTTGCATTAACAAAAAAAGAAACAGATTAGCAAATGAGATTTGACCGAAAAAGGAAAACTTTACAAAGTTGAGGTCTTATAGATTGATGAATATAGAATGGAGGGCTGATTTTGTATTTGGATTTTGGGGGCTTCTGTGGCTTCAGACTTTACATGAGGCAATTTTACGGATGACTGGTAAATCAACAACTTTGAAAAGTATTCGCTGATGCAGCGTCAACCTTTCATCTGGCGCGTCACATGCCTATGTTAATATATCAAGACCGCGGGCACATTGAAACGCCATTTGTGAACATACAATTGAGCACAGCACCTGCCCAATAGATGGGGTTATGCTGGTTATGTTTGCCTTTGGCTACTGAATTATGATTGAATGTTTGATCATCACTGAAGCTTTCTACCTGGGATAGAGTAGAAATTACTATTTGCTTCTTGATCTTCAGAATCTGAATACAACACGCAGTGGTCATTTTTGAGAATCTTATAAATTCAACCTATTGCACAACGTCAGGTGCCATGGGAAAAACATGCAGTGCTTCAGAAAACATTTCCTGTTTTGAGTTACATTTCCAGTCCCGTTTGTCATGTGGACTTGTCCTGGAATGTTGCGAAAATGACATAATGAGCTATTCATCTTTATTTTAAATTAGCACGTTTCATTTAATTCTAAACACTGTAAAATAAGAAAACTGGCCTTGTACGTACAGTTGCCCATGAATGCGTCAATATGCACTCACTTATAAATGTAATTATCCATGGAAGTTAAATTAAACTCTAAATCAGCCATACTGTGGGGAAAGCAAGGCATGTGGTAAGAGTTAGCATGCTCAGATCTTCTGATGCAGAGTCACAATTTTGAGAATAGTATACACACGTCCCATTCTTCTGTAATCTTTCAATCCAATATATGCACATATGGACAGTAGAGTGGCAAGGGTTATCTGAGCCTTAAAAGAGTTTAAGGAAAATGTCCCCCCCACCAGGTGGTTAATAGACACAGTCATATTCTTGGGGAAGAGGGTCCCATCGTTTCCCTGGGCTTTGGTTCCACTGATCCTCAGTAAACATGTGTATGGAGTGTGCATGGCCGCCACGCAAATAAGACATCTGCACTAGATATGTTACATTTAGGGTAATGTTAGGCGCTTCAATTAATCCTCGTTTTTGTGTATTATAAAGCGCCAGTGCCATCTCTACTCTGTCCTTTATATATTCCCGATCATGATTTCATGTGCTTTTGTTACATATTTAATGTTTCAATATATATTTTAAACGTCGTGAACAATTGGATTACATGTATTGTGTTAGCGCTATATATGAAGAATTTATGACTATACAGATTGCTGTTAATAAAAAAAACTGAGGAGCATATTACCAAGGGTGGCGATAGGCAATTATCGCTGGTTTAGCGGTCGTTTTAGGCCGCTAAGCAGCGATAATTCTATTGCTCTATTAGAAAGCTGTCGCTAACTGATGTTAGCGACAGCTTTTAGGCGATAGCGAGCGGTTTGGGGCCCGCTTTGCATGTTAGCGATATTTATCGCTAATGACATGCAAAGTGGGCGTACCCAACCTGTTAGCTACTGAAAGCAGTCGCTAATGTTGCTAACGCCTCTTAGCAAGGCAGCGTAGCGATGGAAATATTCTGGCTCTCGCCAAAAACCAACGCCTGCTCAGAGCAGTTCTTAGAATGTTATCAAATGGGAGGTGGATAACATGGCTAAGAGCATTTAGTCGCTAATGCGTGAAAATCGCTGTATTCTCAGCGATATTCACGCATTTTGCCGCTATCGCTGGATATTTTAGCACAATGGAGAAAAACGCTGCTAATAGCATGTTTTCTCCGCTAACATATCCAGCGATAGGCAGCGATAAAAAAAATCATTGCTAAGCCTATTTAGCGATAATTATCGCTACTTGTTGGTAACATGCCCCTATGTTGCTACAACCTATGCAACGGCTATCTTGTATGACTGTGTATCTACAAAAACACAACTGTGTCCTTGTTTAGCAAGTCCTCCCCTAGTATTCGAAAACGTCCGGGTTATTTATTTTTTTAGGCACTTAGACAACGTCATAACTGATCACAACACTATTAATGTGCTGTAAATGCAAGGCTGTGTGGAACATGAGCTAAGAATGGATAGTAAATGGACATTAATGTTTGCATTTCCTCTCCATGGCTTCCCTGACATCCTCCATTCTTGCTCTCCACCTCTAGCGCACTTACTCAACATCCCCGTTAGCATATACAGCTATATACATCAAACAGATACATTAGTTTTCAAATCATTTTGCAGGTTTTGTTAATTTTGAATGTCAGCAAGATATGCCAGGCTTACAGGAGTATTTCAGGGGCAAAACATCGCTCCATTCAGTCTGTGGATTAAAAGTTATACTATATTTGAGGGTTCTAGCTGTGTGCTAAGCATGTGAGATACTTAAAGAGGCTTTGATTAAAGTATTTTATCTTAAATAAATAGCCCAAAGTTATTCTGCTAATTTCATAATAGCATGTAAACGAGGCCATAATTAGATCATTTAAATTACTGCAGTGACTGGGCACGATTCATAGATTGCCTGATTGAAGTGTATTATTAATTGACACTACTCAGCTGTAAGCGGAAGCACGTGCTAATATGTGTTTCAATATGTTTAGGTGTAATACTTGGAGCCCCATTATGATGCCAGTCGGACGAGTGTTCAGACCGGCAGTGTCTGAAACGCAATCACCTGACAAGGAGTCTGCAGTTCGCTTCCCAAATTGGGATGGGACTGTCTTTACGGTGGTCAGAAGTGTATCTTTCCTATTGTGCTGCGGGGTGCAACACAAGCTGCAATAGGAAATATACACTTTTTTATCATCCATGCACCATGTGGTAGGAACCATGCTGTGCCAGCCACATGATGCATGGATGTTTGGGGGGCACCAAGCCTCCTAGATGAGGCTGCGGGGGGACAGGGGCCCTGCTATGGGTACCCACAGTCCATTTCCGACAGTCTTTCTATGGCGGTCGGAGCATCATAGAAAAGCTGTCGGAAACATGCATCATAATCCCCATAGCAGTGCCTTAGCAGGCACTGCCACCATTTTGGGAATTACGATCCTCCCTCTGTCCCGACGGGCTCTTAGAGGTTGTTGGTACCGGAGCAGAATTCCCCCCCAGGTTTCCGTCCGACCACCAGTATCGTAATACGCCGGTGGGCTGGAAAACTCAGATGTCGGATGGTTTTCCGTTCTACATCATATTGAGTCCCTAAGTGTTTTATACTGACAGTATGCTTTTTCAAGCTATATAGGGCCATATGTATCAAGCACAAATGCGTTCACAAACGACAAAATTCGCAGAATTTCGGCGTTTGCGATCGCAATTTTGCTAAATGGTATGTATGAAGCAAATCTGCGTGCAAAAGAAGGATTCGCAAAATTTGCGATTCCGTATTTTGCGTTTGCATTTAAGGAATCACAAATTTTGCGATTCCTTAAATGCAATGTAAGAAGAACCAAAAAAGTGCAATTTCACCATAAGGAATCGCACATTACCACCAACTTCAAGTTGGTGGTAATTTGCGATTTCTTTGAAAAATGCACTTTTTTGCATTTTTCAAAGTGCCATGTGACGTATATACATGCCCTTAGGCATGTATGTGTGCCAGGTGCACCCTGCTTATTTAGGGGGTGCAACAGGGTGTCCTTTTGACACCCTTGCACCCTCGAAATTGCATTCTCAATTTGCAATTCGCTAATTGCTAATCGCAAATTGGAATGTCTTACGATTCATTCCTCTGGGCCTCTAGACCCGTAGGAATGAATGGGGAGGTATTCCTTAATTGCGAATCGCAATTTGAGATTCGCAATTAAGGAGTATGTAGGATTCACAAAATGTATTGCAATTCCTACATACATAACATTTTGCGATTTTCAAATAGCGATTCGCAAAAAATCGCTATTTGAGAATCGCAAAATGACTTTTTGATACATATGTCCCATAGTAACTAAAAGCAATACTGTTTAACATGCTCTATAACATTTAGGAACATAGTCACTGACAACTGAACAACAAAATAATAAAAATATTATAGTTAATACAAAAAAGAGAAAGGGGACTATTAATGAAAAAATCATGCAGTGCAGCAAGTCACCTTGCTTTACTGTGCTGCGTGTTAGGGAAAGGACAGGAATGCGCCGTATTTATCATAATGTGGCGCTAAATGTCTTTTCCTGCACTGGTGCACAATGTGCTTGCTAGCGTCAATACAGGCACCCTTGCACAATGGTGCAAGGGTGTCTGCATTAAAAGCAGATTTGTTTTCCTTCCTGCACATAAACAATCATCTGAGTTATTTTCCTCTTTCTATGTGTGCTACATTTTGCAGGACATTGGTGAACCGTCATGCAATGCAACTGCATGTCACTGGACACAGTGAAGTGCTATGCCTTGTGGGTTTTGTTGCAAGTGAAATTAAAAAAATCTTAAAACCACTGGTTTTGCAGGTTGTGGTGAGCTAAACAAATATAACTCACCAGAATGCATTGCTCAGGACTTCACAACACAAAATGCCAAATTACATCACAAATGGCATTACCAGTGACATAATATATTACACACCTCTGGCCTTCATCAATAAAAGGCTGTTTTAAGTCTGAAGTACTAGTATCGGCAGGTGAGTGTCACTTTAAGGAATAAATACAGAATAATAACTATTGCAGTCACACTCATTAATGTTGTTTGTTATTGTTCAGCAACAGTATCACTTTCAGTATGTAGATGACCTCTGAATGAATACATTTGGCAACAAGGCTGTCTTTCCACTACCAGCAAACAAAGGTGCACAGGAATGCTTGCGGTTCCAATGATTTTATGTAATATATTAATGGTCAAATTAAAAATCGGCAGCAATGCAACTACTTACGCCATTTCCAACTATGTATGTCCATGATGAAGGTACATTTGAGTAAAGGTGCATTTGAGATATTAGAAATATACACATTTAATTGTAAAAGGAAGTTTCTAGGACTATCTTCAGCATACAGATAGATCAACAATGACAACATTAAAAACAAGACTATATTTCAACTTTCAGCAACAAATGTTAAAAAAGAGGCATTATTTTCACTTTCTCCTATGTCCTGGTTGATGAGAATGGCAGGAACACCACACATCTGGTAATTACTTATTGTAGGTATAATCGTGACATTTCTACAAATGTAGATTGAAATTAGCAATGGCGCATGGAAATAGTGTTTCTGTATGCAGTTCTGGATTTAAAAGGGTGGAGTTAACGTCATCTGCTTGCCGGTGCAATCAAGCAGGAATGTCCCACAGGGAGAAGTGTTTCTCAGTGAGAAATGGTATGATTGCACTTCTAATTGAGGGAAAACCATTGTTCCCAATATAGGAAAATCATGTTAAATGAACTGTAATACACTTTTCACATATTTAGCACTACTATTTACACTCGAGCTGAAGTTCTTAGCACCATATTTATGACCCACTTTACATCGCTCTTGCACAACGCAATGTGGTGAAGGAGCACTGAAAAACAAACCTTAAGTCATATTTTTGAAGCCACGCAAAGCCACTTTGCATGGCTCCAAAAATATGGAGTAACACAAAGTAGTGCAAATCTCTACATTACGTAATCTGCTCTGCGTAGGCGTCCCGTTGGCGTTGGTCCCATGGTTTTTGACTCATTCCGAGATTTACAAGACCTTAGGAATGCGCCAAAAAGATATGCCTCTCCAGTGGAGAAGTAACTAGGAGAAATATGTTTATTTCACTTCGTTTTTAGATCTTTCTATATGTGCTGCATCCAGGAAGGTGACCTTTCTTGCACAAAAACAATCCTGCCTGCAATGCAGGTACCCTTGTACCATAGTGTAAGGGTGTCTGTGCTGACGCTAGTCTGCTAAACTGGCACCAGCGCATGAGAAAAGGACAGGAATAAGCAGTATTAAAGCAATATGGGGCATTCCTACCCTTTCCCAGTGACGCAGGACAGCAACGTGACTTGCTGCGTGGTCCTGCGCCACAAAGCTCATCAATAGGGCCCCTAGTCTGTTATCAGTTGCTCATTGACTGACTCTCTTGGTAATATATATATATATATATATATATATATATATATATATATATATATATATATATATATATATATATATATATATATATATATATTTATATATATATATATTATGAGAGAATATTATTTTTTCTTTAACATAGACCAGCTTTCATACCTAATCTACTGCTACCTTAAGGTTGCTGAAAAATATGCATTGTCAAAGCAATAAATAGCATGTTTGGCTTCTCAACACAAATATTTTAGATGTTCTACCTATATATAATATGATCGGTGAGCAGTATAGTGAGAAGAGACTGAGTGTGGCCTTGGGTGAAAGAAGACAAACGGAACAAAAATGGCGTTCAGGGACTCAGACATGCAGGTTTGCAAAGAATGGGGAAGTCGTGCAAAGTGACGAAAATATTATAGAGATAGAATTTGAAGAACATTCCTTGTATATAAAGTTTTAGAAAATCAGGGGAAACAAATATACGGCCCAGAATTCCTTGTGGGTAATGTATTTGCTCAATGATCATGCCACTGCCAATGCACTTTCCATGTAAAGCTCATAACATGGCTAATTGTAATTAGGCTTTAATAATTGCCCAACTTAGTAGAAAAATTACAGCACATAACAAGTGTGCTTTGAACTGAAGAAGTGACAGATTGCACCTAATTGGGTCCCTTGGCCTTTGATCAATTGAGAAAGCCTCCTGTAGTATTTATGCAAAGCAGGCCTAATTGTATCTTCTCAGAAACTTGTATTGAATATATCGGACAGCAAAAGATAGGCAGAAAAAAATGATCAATGTTGTTGTTAGAGGCAGAATAGAGAACATTATATAAAAATGGACAACTTTAATTGTTTTAACACAAACAAAAATACAGATGACATAAACCATTTACAAACTAATCTTATTTCAACACTCGATTACTAATACGATCAACATGCACAAAGCACATTCACTGGTGTGACTTGATGTCACTGGATTTTTCACAGACTCTTCCAGCTTTATCCTGGCAGGGTCCTTAGGAACAAGGAATTGTTGAACTTTAACGAGGTAGCAATCAAAATAAGCAGTTTTCTTATCACACCCATCTGTCGTGAGCAAACAAAGGTTTTGAAAGTGATATATAATGAAATACCATTAAGTTTTGTTTGTTGTATTGTAAAAGTAAAAAAACAGAAAATTGCATATATATAGATACACCTATATATATATATATACCTATATATATATATATATATATATATATATATATATATATATATATATATATATATACCTCCATTTAACACACACACACACATATGTATATATATATATATATACTAATAGAATTGAATTCTTAAATATTGTACATTATTACAGGTCAAAACAACTACATAAAAGCGGTTTTCTTAATCAAATAAAAATTAAGATTTATGTACACCTCCAGCTTCCAATCATTGAGTCAGTCAAAAACAAGATAGAAGCCTGGGATAATTGACCTGCTGTTGTTCATTAATTACCAAGAAGATTCTTCACAACAAAAGTTGCTACTGTTCCCAAGAGGATGTGGTCAATAACAAGATTATGTCTACATCCTTTGTCATATGAGAGTATAAGTCTTAAAATGCTCTCTAATTAGCAGTTTACTGGTATTGTTAAATAGAATTCTAAACACATCTCGAGGTATGTTCGCAATAATTAAAGTACAACTCCTAGAAGCTGTGTTACATAAACAAATATTTTTATCATCTGAACCAGTGCCCACAATCAAAACAGCAAGATGCCTCAGAGAAGCAGTATTTTCTCATCTGTATAATTTATTTAACTAACAGCAGCATCTAAAGCATACAAATATTGTCTTCCAGATTTCCAAGGTTCTACATTGTTTTTTTAACGTGTGGCCATATTACTATTCCCAGGCGAAATGTAAATTACGTCGGCGTAAGTCGTACAATTTAATGAATTTTGCATTTTATTTGTTATCTACAATTCCCACAATTATGCCATTATGCCATGTCGTGTAATTATGCGTGCTTGTGGCAATAATATGCAGGGGCAGAAGAACAACACGAACAACCAAAATATGAGCGACAGTTTTTCTAAGCATTTGGGTGTGTACATGTTTTTTAGAGCGAAATGCATGTCACATATTTGCACTTAGTTTTCCAAATTTTTGCATAATTACGCAAAAGTAAATCACGTAAGTTTTGTACATTCATTACCTGGTTTGCACTAATGCACCAACCTTCTCAGACAACATACCTTACTCTGCTGCCCGTGCACATTAGCACCGATATTTGGATCAACCAGTCAGTGTAAAATTGTGTTTTTAACCAGTTAGCCTGTGCAAGTGTAATGTGTGCACTCACTCAGCTAATACAATTTATATGTTCCAGACATTTCAATGGAAAATTATTCTGGTCTGCATTATGTAATGCATCCCAGATCTTTTAAAATTTCAAGTACCTTAGCTTTGTCTTTGAATCATTGCAGTAGCACAATACTTCTGAGTGTATAAATGAATACATTCATTTTTTATAGAGTCCTGCTGAGCCCCAGAAGTATCCCAGTGCTTTAAAAGCAGACTTAACAGCAGTAGATTTAATATTTGTTGATATGGCAAGAAAGCTAGACCTTGTTCCTATTTGTGTCAAAATATACGTAGGAAAACATCTTCGTCCGGATATGATTAGGGGAATATGAGAATTTTTCAGATTTGTAAAGGGAGATCGAATAATGTGCTCTAGTTTATATTTTGCTGAGCACTACTGGATACAAAATTCACATCAGCCCTCATCTGCACAGTACATGGCTAGGCTCTTAAACGCAGTACTTTCTGAAATAAGTAGCCAGTGTAGAAGTTGATGCCTGGCATGGGAATCCAAGCAATAGCAGATGCATTAGGGTGATATAAATACATTTTAAAGAATGTTTTGGTAATCCAAGATATACAGAATTACAGCGACCCAAGCAAGAAATTCCTTTGGATTCATGATTTCGATGAAAAAGTATATCCTTCAACAGAGGAGGGCAGAGAAAAACATTTAATTCTGGCAGTGGGAAGTAGCAGATGCTACACGTTTTTGGAAAATATATTTTGAAATTGGCTTCTCCCATGGGTGCGACCTTACATAAGCAACACGACATCCTCCTGAAATTTTGTAGATACTACTCTAACATCTATAAAGCACCTTGTCATGTGCCGTCATTCCTAACACACCTCTCCCAACCACATATTACCACGTCCCTACGAGTAACTCTAGATGCTGCGATTACACCAGCAGATGCTAAACAGGCGATTCAAGTCCTGGCCAGGAATAAGAACCCTGGCCTCGACAGACTTCCTATAGCATTCTATAGCACTTATGCTAATAGTTTGCCATCTCAATTAGCTGATATGTACAATGAGGACCTCCAGTTGGGTGAGTTACCATCCTTCGTCTGAAAGTCTTTACTGGTCTCTGTTCCCAAACCAAACTGGAACCCTAACTGTGCCTTATCCTTATCGTCCTATTCCCATTCTGGGGGCAGACTATAAAATACTGAGCAAAATCTTGTCCACTAGATATGCCCAAATCCATCTGGAACTTATTTACCGAAACCAAAATAGGTTTCATCCCAGACGCAGCACATCTCCCAATCTTCGGCATCTTTTTCACATCCAGGATCAGGTCCAGGGGTGGTTCCCTTTTGCAGTGTGACTGGTACTGGACCAGGGGAAGGCGTTCGAATCGCTGAACTGGAACTACCTGTTTCAAGTCCTTATTCAGATGGACATTGGCAAATGCATTCTAGCCTGCACACAACTCCGGTATACAAAACTTCTCTCTCTGGTGTGTTTGAGATGCTACCTCTCAGCCACATTCCCGGTTGAGAGGTAGCTTTTCGCACTGTCTATTAAACTACTGGCCATCTGACTCCGCCAAGATGGATGACATGGGGGCATGCCCCTTGCTGACTGGACACATGCAGTGTTGCTTTACGCTGATGATGATGTGGAAGAGGTGTGGCGCAGCGGCTAGGGTGCCTGACTCCGGACCACGGGTTCACGGTTCGATCACCGTCGGCAGGTCAGTCCAGCACCATGTGACTCTGGGCAATAGCTCACTTAATCTTCCCGAGGGCCCCAGCGGAGGTAGCTGTGCACTTTACAAATTCAAGGTTATTATTATTATTATATGATCTCATATTGTATATTTGCGATGCCCGGGCAGACCTCACCTTCATTCAGGATGCACTTCAGATGTTTCCTAGTCATATTGGCCTAGTGGTCAACTCGGATATATCCTCTGTTTACCCGCTTCACACCGACTCCAGGGTAAACAGCCATTACAACACAGCTGTTTTCCCGCATGGTATTACATTGCATGCATTACAATGCATGCGATGTAACAACACATAGCCATTACTACTCATGCCATTACATCGCATGTGCTTTTACACTGCATGCGATGTAATGGCCATCCACATCGTTGTGAGGAAACTGAGGCTGTTCCGTTTCCTCACAACGACGTGCACCATGCAGACGACGTGAAGCAGGAACCAGGAAAGAGGAACCACAAGGAGATGTAAGGGGTATTGGGCCAGGGGTGAAGGTTACTTTTTTAGGATTTAGGGTAGTTTGGGGGGTCGTGCAGGGTAATGTTTGACACTAGGGAGCGGACTGGGGAAGGGGGAGGGTTGTGATGGGGGTAGTGTTTTATGGTTTAGGGTAGTGTTGTGGTGTTTTTGTAGTGTAGGGTAGAGTTTTAGGATTTAGGGTAGTGTCGGGGGTCGTGCAATGTAGTTTTTGAGTGTAGGGACCAGACTGGGAGAAGGAGAAGGGTCATGCTGAGGGTAGTGTTTTAGGATTTAGGCTAGTGTTGTGGTGTTTGTGTAGCAGAGGGTAGGGTTTTAGGATTTAGGGCAGTGTCGGGGGTCATGCAGGGTAGTGTTTGAGTGTAGGGACTGGACTGGGGTAAGGGGAAGGGTTGTGCTGGGTGTAGTGGTTTAGGGTAGTGTTTTGGTATTTGTGTAGTGTAGGGTAGTGTTTTAGGGTTTAGGGTAGTGTTGGGGGGGTCGTGCAGGGTAGTGCTTGAGTGCAGGGACAGGACTGTGGGAAGGGGAGGGTCATGCTGTGGGTAGTGTTTTAGGGTTTAGGGTAGTGTTGTGGTGTTTATGTAGTGTAGGGTAGTGTTTTAGGTTTTAGGGTAGTGTCGGGGTGTAGTGCAGGGTAGTGTTTGAGTGTAGGGACCAGACTGGGGGAAGTGTTTTAGGGTTTAGTTTAGTGCTGTGGTGTTTGTGTAGTGTAGGGTAGTGTTTTAGGATTTAGGGTAGTGTCAGGGGCCTGAGTCACATTTTACAAGCTGCTTCTGTGGGTCGCACAATCAGTGCTGCAAACCCATCAGCAGTATTTGATTTACAGGCCCTGGGCACACATAGTGCACTGTTCTAGGGTCTGACAAGTAAGTCAAATAAGAGAATCCTGGAATCACTAATCCATAACAATACTTTACAAAGGGAGCACTTGCACTTTGGCACTGAACAGCAGTGGCAAAGTGCCCAAAGCATCTAGACCAGCAAAAGTGTAGTCCAACACACAGCAAAACACAGGAGGTAGAGGCAAAAATGGAAGGGAGACCCACACCAAAAGTGCCTGGTCTAACACGTGTCTCCTCCAGCTGAAATGTGGGGAGAACTACCCAACCTCTTGGGAGTTCTCTTCACTTATGTGGAAACATCTGGACAGGCCATCAGCATTGGCGTGTTCTGTACAAGGGCGGTATTCCATCATAAAGTCCATCCCCTGTAGGGAAATGGACCACCGTAACAGCTTTGGATTCTCACCCCTCATTTGCATAAACCATCTGAGGGGCCTGTGGTCTGTCTGAACCTGGAAGTGAGTCCCAAAAAAAGTATGGTTTCCACTGCTTCAGCGCCCAGACCACAGCAAATGCCTAATGCTCAATCGCACTCCACCTCTGTTCTTGTGGAAGTAACCACCTACTAATGAAAGCTACAGGTTGGTCTAGGCCCTCCTCACTTAGCTGTGAGAGCACAGACCCCACACCACGCTCTGAAGCATCTGTCTGCACAACACATTCTCTTGAGAAGTTGGGTACCTTAAGCAAGGGCGCTGTGCACATGGCAAATTTCAGTGCATTAAAAGCCTTCTGGCTGGCATCAGTCCAGTTCACTTTCCTGGGCTGCTTCCTGGAAGTCAGCTCTGTCAAGGGGCAACAATGGTGCCATACCCCTTGACAAATCTCCTGTAACACCCTGTGAGTTCTTAAAAGGCTTTCACCTCTGTCTGGGTCTTGGGGGGTCCCTAAACCAGAATGGTCTAAATCTTGGGCTGCGGGGGTGCCACCTGGCTGCTCCTTACCTAGTGTCCCAAGTACACCACTGAACCCTGCCTGATCTGGCACTTGCTTGCCTTGATCATGAGGCCTGCTCTCCACAGCACCTTTAACACTTCCCAGAGGTGGTGCAGCTGTTCCTCCCAAGTGGCACTGAACACTGCAATATAGTCCAGGTAGGCGGCACTGATATCTTCCAGCCCAACCAACACCTGGTTGACCAACCTCTGAAAGGTGGCAGGGGCATTCTTCATCCCAAAGGGCATCACCCGAAAGTGGTAGTGAGCATCTGGTGTGGAGAATGCTGACCTCTCTCTTGCTCCATCAGTCAAGGTGATCTGCCAGTACCTAGACGTTAAGTCAAATGTACTGAGGTACCGGGCAGCCCCCAATCGATTGATGAGCTCATCAGCTCTGGGGATGGGGTGTGCATCAGTCCTGGTGACTGAATTGAGCCCTCGGTAGTCCACACAGAACCGGAGTCCTGGTGTGGCATTGGGTACAGCAGCCTTCGGGGCCAAGACCACTGGTCTGGCACAAGGGCTGTCTAAGGGCTCAATCAGCGCTAACGTCTTGGAGACCTCCTCCTTGATGCAAGCTCTGACCCTGTCAGTCACTCAGTAATTTTATGTTTTACTGGAGGACTGTCCCCAGTGTCCACATCATGGACGCACCACTGAGTGACACCAGGGGTCAGGGAGAACTGGTCAGACAGTTGACAACATTCACTCTGCTGCTCAGGGGTCAGGGTGGTAGAGAGGTTCACACTGTCCACTGACCCATCATGCTCCTTTTCAGACTGGAGTTCAGGAAGAGGCTCAGTCTCCTCTTCCATCACAGCATCTGTTGCTAGGAGCATGGCCACTTCAGACCTCTCCAAGAGGGGCTTCAGGCGGTTCACATGTAGGACCCCAAAGGGTTCGTAGGAGACTGCTAGTCCACCAAGTAGGTGATGTTGCTTTTGTGCTCCACCAACTCAAATGGTCCGGTCCACTTATCCTTGAGTGCACAAAGCTCCACTGGGTTGGGAAAAGATTTTGCACCGGGTTCAGTACACATATAAAACACGTCACGCACTCATATATTTGGACCACAATAAAAAAAGAGAACTGTATAACATTGGGGTGATGTCAACTGTCCTTTCAACTCACCTGTGACAGCACGGACCCACAGTCGAGCAAGTTCCCCCTCACGCCACTTACCAGACTGTTGCCGGGAAAGTGCATGCTGGGAATCGCAGTTCCTCAAACCAACTGGGAGCTGCGCAGGTGTGCCTATAGCATCAGAGGGAGGAGCAAGTAGTGCAGTTGAGTATTTCACGCAGTGTGAGCAGCATTTGTAAAGGACATGGCATTGGACGCTGAGGAAGGTCTGTTAGACCGAAATGCATTCGTCGTTGCTGGTGTCATCCGGAAATAAAGCGAGCTGTTCCTTCAAAAATCCCCGCTGGCCTCCTGTCTTCTTTTCAAGAAGTATGTGTTCATATATATATATATATATATATATATATATATATAAATATGCTATCCTTTTAATTTTTTACTTCATTTGTTATATGATCAAAAATGTGATTTGTCAAAAATCAAGAAAATACATACATAAATAAACATCATAAAAATACATTCATTTGATGAAAATAATTCATTAATACATAAGAGTCAATGAGAACATATTTCAACCACCAGACAATATATAGTGTGTCCCCACTCCGGAAGGTGAAAAGGGTTGGGAGACAAAACCTGGAACAAAATACCCCTAATAAATATAGTTGACCCGTCACAAATGTATCTAAACATATGTGTTTCATCTTGAAAGCACTGGTTGCAGATGTAAAAGACAAACGCGTTTCGGCAAAGCCTTCCTCAGGGCATATACTTCATACCTGTGGTTTACTTGCTCTAGATAGAAATCTCTCCTCGAGTTTGTTCTTTTCCTTAATTCCTGCATACACTCTGGTGGGGGCGCAGTAAATGGATCCTGCAGGTAGACAATGGAATGCAGGATGCAGGCTCGACCTAGATGCTGAGATTCTCTGCCCGGCGTGGAGCCAGATGAATCGGCGTAGGAATGCGGGAAAGGAATCGCCGCCCGGCGTGGAGCAAGATGAATCAGGGTAGGAATGCGGGAAAGGAATCGCTGCTGTCATGGGTGTTGGACGGGTCAGACGTCCGAGGGCCCAACCAGGCGCGCTTACAAGTAGAGGAAACCAGGGGCTTGGCGGGAGAATTAAACTCACGGAGGACGAGTGAAGCGTCCGTGACCCAGGCCAAGCGTGCTCACAGCTAAAAAAAAAACAAAGCTCCACTGGGACCATGACCCAAACCTTTTGTCCAGGTTAAAATTCGATCAGAACGGCATTCTGATCACACAAGGATTTCATTTCCTCCTGGCTGGCTTCCAGGTTCACCTGAGTGAGTTGTCTGAAGTGCTTAGTCTGGTTTTTGAAGGCTAGCATGTAGCTATATACATCCTGGGGAGGTTTACTGGTAGCTTTCTCCCAGCCTTCTTTCACCAGACTCAGAGGGCCTCTTACAGGATGGCCGTACAGCAGTGCAAAGGGACTGAACTCTAAGGACTTCTGGGGTGACTCTCTGTGAGCAAACAGTGCATGGCAAGAGGACATCCCACTTACACCTCATGGGTTCATCAAGACCCATACTCATGCCTTTGAGGGTCCGGTTGAATCTCTCAACCAGCCCGTTACCTTGGGGGTGGTAAGGAGTGGTGAACTTATAAGTTACACCGCATTCCTACCACAGGGATTTCATATACTTCTATATGAAGTTGGTATCACAGTCAGACACCACCTCTCTGGGGAACCCCACACAGGAGAAAATTCCCATCAATGCACGACTCACCACCAGGGCCATCACAGTCCGGATGGCTTCCAGGTACTGGGTGGCATGGTCCACCAAGACCAGGATAAACCTGTTGCCCATGGCTGTCTTGGGATCCAGAGGCCCCACAATGTCAATTCCCACCCTCTCGAAGGGGTGCTGACCACAGGTAAAGGATGGAGAGGAGCCTTATACTTTCTCCCACTCTTACCACTTGCCTGTCAAGTCTGGCAAGACCTACAGTGAGCATCAGAATGCTTGCGCATTTGGGGCAAGTAAAAGTGGGTAACAAGCCTTTCAATGGTCTTGTCTTGCCCCAAATGTCCTGCCAAAGGCACATCATGAGCCAGACTCAGTATGAAGGCTCTGAAGTGCTGGGGTACAGCACACGGGCTGACCCAAGTTCAGCAACCTCAGGCTCGCTATACCAGAGACCATTCTCCCAATATATCCAATGTGATCCGGACTGATCCCCTGCTGCCTGGTTTGCAGCCTGCTGCTGCAAACAAATGAGAGAAGGGTACATCTGCTGCTCGTGGCAGAATTCCTCCCTGGTGGCCCCTCCTTTTTGCTGCCAATGGGTCAGCTCAGGCAGGTCCCCCAGTTCAGCCACTTGTTGACGTGTAGGTTCCAGGGCATCCCCCTCAGGGTCTACCTCTTCCAGGACTGCGGGTACTTTGGGGGTCGGTTTTCCGCTCCCCCTGCCTCTTCTCTTCCCAGCAGGCTCCAGGTCCTCTTGAATGCCCTTACCTGCTGCCATTGACCGAGTGGTCACACATGCCCACTCAGGTATATCCAACAACTTCAAATGAGACCTCTGCTTCACCTTCACCCAAGGGGAGCTCTCCAAATCGTTGCTTAGCAGACAGTCAACAGGCACGGCTGGCCTCACAGCTGCTCTCAAGGTACCTGAGACCCCCCCAAATCTAAGTGAACCTGCACTCTGAGTTGTCAGCGGCAACTACTGGGTAGAATATTTTGGGGACCACCTGCTCTTCAGACACCAGCCGACAACTGACAGCTATCACACTGGCTCAAGTGTCTCTCGGAGCCTCCACAATATGGCCATTGATGGTCACCCACTGCCTGTACCTTTTAGTGTTATCAGGCAGATGAGTCCCTGGGACCATCTCACTGTCTCCTAAAGAGACCAGGGACATCGCTGCAGGACCCCACCCTCCTTGGGCACCCATCTCCTTGCCCAAGGCTACACTAGCCAGTTCCCGGGGCGGTACACCAGTGGGTACAGGGGTAACTGGTTTGGGACACCTAGGATCCCCCCAGAAGTGGCTCACCAGACAACAGCTAAAACAGGTCTTGGGACACTTCTGCACAGGCTTACCTGGTGGGACCCATGGTTTCTTTTCAGCGGGAGGCTGGGAACCCTAAACTTGGTTCCTTTGGGGATTATTTGGGGCCCTTTTAGGAACTCCTTTTGTTTACCCTTGTCCCCCCACTCTTCTCCTCAGGACCCTTTCTACCTTTGGTGGAGTCTCCCACAAGACCTTTGTGGACCCTGGTACTGACCCAGCAGTCCCCGTCCACAGCAAGGTGCCTCCTGGGGTCAATCAGTTTACTATCAATCATGTGCTGGCGTACCTCTGGGAAACATCTACTGGACAAGTGCTCCCATCCAACCAAATCATAGAGCCCCTCCAAGTCATTCCCCTTGCTACCCTTCACCCAACGATCCAATGCTCTGCAAAAGTAAGACACGTACCCCATCCATGTACTGGACTCTAGCTTCCTATAGTTCCTGAATTTCAGTTTGTACAGCCCTGGAGTCAACCAATACCTGGCTACTAAGGCTTCCTTCATGGGGGCATAGGACATCTGATCCTCAGTGGGCAATGCTAGCAATGTCTCCCTTCCTTCACTAAGAAAGTGTCCCCACAACACCGCTCCCAATCTCTCTCAGGGACCCGGTGGGACGTCATCGCTACTTCATAGACTTTGAACCACTGACCAATGTTCTCATGCTTCATGAAATCCTTAATAACATCCTTGGGAATATATACCTTCCCTTCCCCAGGCACTGATGGTGTGCTGCCACCAGTGGGATTGATCTCTAAACTCTTCTCTTTCAGATCCAACTCCCTCAACACCTCTCATGTTCTAAAAGCATCTTTTTCGCTTCCATAGCCAAGCTCTTGCACTCCAACTCCACTTTTCTATTTTCTAACTCACCATGGCTTCCCAGTTTGAGTTTAGCTAGCTCTAATTCAGGCACCCTGCTTCTTTCCCTGCCCTCCAACTCCTCTCGAGACTGGGCCTTTGAAGAAACACTGCTGCTGAACCTGGAAAGGTGCATTACCCCAGCCAGGCCCAATGGCCCCTCCTGCTGCCCATCTAAATTCTTCCCCTTCACGATAGGCTCTTCTGGACACTCACTGGCATTCCTAGATTCCAACGAGGCCCTCAGCTCCTTTTGGTATTCCTCCTTTCTGGTGAGGCCTCTCACAAAGATTTTAATTTTTTTGCAGACAGCTTTGAGATGTTGCACAATATAGGTATCAACCCTCTCTTCTTCAAAATCAATATCCACAGATGCAATGGATGCTGCTTTACTTATAGGGAAAATTGACAGTTCTCGAAATGCAAAAAAAAAGAATCCCAAGGAAAAAACCTCTACCAAAATGTATGTGGTCACATAATGGTCTGCACTCCAGGATCCTCACAGCTGACCATGAATGTTAGAAATGGGGGTCTCTAGTTGTCCAAATAGGGACCCTTCCTTCTAGTCAGGGGAAGGGGGATACACTCATAAAATAATCCCTGCTCATCTCCTTGGTAGCTTGGCACAAGCAGACTGGCTTATCTCAGAGACAGTGTGTAAAGCATTTGTGAACACATACAGTAATACAGTGAAAACACTACAAATGGACACCACACCAGTTTAGAAAAATAAGTAATCTTTATCTAAACAAAAACAAGACCAAACGGCAAAAATCCACAATACAATTTTAAAAATAAGACTTTCAAATGGTAGAAATAGTTCAGTTCAATACAAGTTATAAATGCAACACTTTTCCCACAAAGTACTTCGGATGCGTCACACAAAATGAACAAAATGGCCGCAGGAAAGGTGATGCATCAGTTCCTTACACTCAGGGCAGGTGATATGTCGGTTCCTTACAGCAAGGCAGGGGAGGTGATGCGTTTATTCCTTACTGCGTGGGGAGCTGATGCATCTGTTTTTTACTGTGGCCCCCTACAGTGCAACAGTCTTGGCACCTCAATGCAATGCGTTGATCCGGTACGATGCGTGATTTCGTGCAGCTGCACAGCAGGCTGGCATCGGAATTGGTGCGGCGATCTCGGACTTCAGAGATCGTTACACCCGATGCGCCGTGCAGTGATTTCTTGAGCCACGGCAAGTGCTGCTACGGTTTCTTCAGCGATGCGTCGGAAACATGTAGGGATGCGTCACGCTTCGTCGATGTTGCGTGGATTTTCCAGCTCCTAGCGACACATAGTCTCCATAGGACCTAAACAGCAGCAGGCACCTCTTTGCAGATTGGAATTCCCAGCAAGGAAATTAAGGCGAGCTGGTGGTGAAGTCTTTGTGTCCCTGAGACTTCAGAACAGGAGGCAAGCTCAGTTTCAAGCCCTTGGAGATCTTCCTCAAGATGACAAAGCTAATAGCAAAGTCCTTTTCTCATTTCCTTGGCAGCAAGCAGCCACTGCAGGCCAACCCCAGAATGCAAACAGCACAGAGGCAGTATTCCTCGTCAGCTTATCCAGCTTTTCTCCTTGGCAAAGGTTCCTCTTGATTTCCCAGAAGTGATCTAAAACTCTGGGGTCTGGGCCTCTCATTTATACCTAAAAACCCTTTGTTGTCTGAAGACAAAGATAGCCTGTCTGTACCCAGCCAAAATCAGTTATGTGGTGCACTTTGCAAGAGCACAACAACCTCCATTGTCAGTGTAAGCCCTGGCTCCTGACACATCACAGGGGGGCGGAGCCATCATTGTGGAAGGCAGGCACAGCCCTATTCAGGTGAAGGTGCTACTTCTCCCACCACTCCAAAAGCAGACCAAGCCTATTCCCCCCAGCCCTGACTCATCACACTTCTGGAGCCGCTGCCCTTCTCCAGCTCCTGTCATCCAAAAGCTAGACATGCAAAATACAAACCTAGCAGAGGCACACTGGATGGTTAGGCAAGAAAATATCTACTTTCTAAAGGTGGCATTTTCAAACACAGAATGTAAAAATCACCCTCACTAAAAGATGCATCTTAACATTCTGAGTTCAGACATACTAAACTTTATTTTCCCATCATGTTCCCAGAGTCAGTTATATTTATAAGATGTAATAAACAAACCTCCAATTATGGGTAATGGGAACAGATAGCATTGGACTAGTGAAAAATGAACATGACAATATTTCACTATCAGGACATGCCACACACATCAGGGCAGGTCCTACCTTTCACATACAATGCACCCTGCCCACAGGGTTACCTTGGGCCTACCTTAGGGGTGACTAATATGTAGAAAAGGGAAGGTTTAGGGACTGGCAAGTGTGCACTTGCAAAGTTGACATTGCACACAGGCTCTGCAATGGCAGGCCTGAGTCACATTATACAAGCTGATTCTGTGGGTGGCACAATCAGTGCTGCAAGTCCACCAGCAATATTTGATTTACAGGCCCTGGGCACACAAAGTGCACTGTACTAGGGTCTGACATGTAAGTCAAATAAGCCAATGATGGAATTGCTAATCCATAACAATACTTTACAAAGGGAGCACTTGCACTTTGGCACCGAATAGCAGTGTCAAAGTGCCCAAAGCATCTAGACCAGCAAAATGGAGTCCAACACACAGCAAAACCAGGTGCCAGGTCTAACACCAACCAATATACTAGGACAGGATCTATTGTCCAAGCTAAGGATGTCCATCCAGTTCTCCAAGAATGGGTCTATAGTCTGCTCTTCTCCTGGAGCCTCCCCCATAGAGCACAAACAAGCAAACTGCTCCCACACCACGTGGACATCAGCCAGGCTGATCCGGGGTACTGGGCCCCTTCCAGTTGTGCGGCCCAGGTTTACACAGCAAGCCTCTTAGAGTTATACTAATTGTCTCGACAGTGGACAGGTCACGCATAATAAACTCTTGGTAGACGCTGCCAAAGGGATAGCATGTAAGAGATGCATGGGGCAGGAGGATCAATACAACGATGGGTACATGCTCCCTGAATTCCCCGAGCCTATGTGGGCAGTCGGCCCAAGTCACATAGGGACAGGGACAGTAGCAAGTAGATCATGCGCACCCTCGGGGCTACCTGGTTCAGCCACCCTTGTACCTCCCTGAAAGAGGAGGCGGTACAGACAAAGTGGCCCATGTCCTGTGGTGTGGTCCCTGCACTAGAGGCTCCCTATCTGGTACCCAGGGGAGTAACCACTGTAGGGAATACAGCATGCCCGACAGATGGAACGATTCTCCGAGGAAGTGTCCCCACCTGCCACACTGGAAACATCTCAGGGCATAAAGTGGACATGCCACTGTGCAAATTCCCCAAGAAGTTGCCTACTTGCAATGAAATGAGCGATATCGCTCTCAAGAGAGACGCTGTGGCCACAAACCTATAAGTGACAAACGGCTGGAAGAAGAATACAGCCACAGAACTCCAGATGGATCAAAAAGAGTGTCTGCACCAGGCAGAAAGAAGGCTAGCAGCCTCCACATTTTAGAGAATGCCACTATTGCTACCAAAGAAACCACAGGTCGCACAAAGGCATATCACAAACAGGAAGGAATAATACCTGGACACCCCCCACAGTGTATCCATCTCCCAAACCAAACCCAGAGCAGCACAAATGCATCATACAGTCAGTCTCAAGGAAATTAGGCTACTGTCACCCTGCTGCAACAGGGGCTGGGTGGGTTGCCAAACACATGGGAAGCACAGCAGGGAAGGAACCCGGCCCATCAAGCACCAGGCCACAACCACTGCAGGGAGGGGTTCTCTCTGGGGAGGTAATCACTTTGTGCAATTGCCCAATCCAAATACAAAGTAAGTCCAGACCCCCAACATGATCTAGCAACTTAACCCCGCTTCCAGATGCATTTCCTTACCTACATTTGCATCCACTTTTGTACCACCTTACTATAACAATCGGGAATCCACGCTGTATCTGCCATTTTTAGTGCCTGCAGGGTCCTAGACCCCACTCTGCTGCCAGTCCCTCCGTGGCCATGCCCCAGGAGGAGGGCAGTATGACGAGGGAGCAGGGTGGCCCCAACCGGTGTATAAAACTAGCACTCAGGTCCAGCAGTCCAAGTACAGCCTTGGGCGAGCTATGTAAGTCTGACCAACCCAGGGATTCCAGCCAATGGAGGCCCCCTTTTAGCTCCATAAGTAGGGAATGCGACGGTGCTGGTAGCCAGGGTTTCCGTGCGCATGGGATGATGGGATGACCCAAAGAACTCTGTAATCCATGCACAAATTTGGCACCAAGTCAATAGGGAAATGCCCCCTGGAGCAATCAGCTATTTTCAGTTCATTACTCATAGTACGACAAGTTCCCAGCTGCACACCTGACTCTCTTTGCAAAAAAGAAATTCTGCCTCCTCCTCTCCTCTAATGCTTCCAAGTCCATCCAAAGTCTGCTCATCAGACCATGTCCCTCCAGAGTAGCAGGAGTAGCATTACACCAGACAGGAAGTCCCTAATTTCTGCCAAGGGTGAAAGACCCAAGGCATCCTGGATCTAAGGGAGGGGAGGGGTGACAGAAGGTAGAGGGGTTCCATAGATGACCACCACAGCCCCCACGTGCACAGTTTATGGGGATTCTTGCTACCACATCCAGCTTGTTGAAATAAGACACACAGGGCCTCATCAACATCACCCCGGGAAGGAATAGGAAGCAATAGGCCAGTTCTCGGTCACTGCCACATCCAAATCTCGAGGGCTACAGAGCAGCATCTCAGCACCCCACTGAAATTCCACATTGCAACTAGTCCTACACATGACCCCAGGAAGGCACCCAATAACCTGCTGGAAGAAGCCCAAAAGCAGCCCAAAAACTGAAGCCTCCAGAAACAGGGTGTAGTCAAAACAACCAACTGCATTTGGGAATATATAATTATATGCCACGTGCTGAGGCCAGATGAACATTTACATGACACTGAGAATATCACAATTCGCTTCCCCTAACATTGCATGCAGACCATGCAGGTCAAAAGGACACCCCTGCACCGGTAAAAAGACACACACATATATTTAATGGAGGCAGCCCAGAGAGAAAACTACTGTCTCCACCACAGTAAGGAGATGGTCGACCAAAGTACTGACAAAATAATGCTACCCAACTAAACTGATCATTCCTTAAAAACCGTCACCACCACTTTTTGTGCCTTTCTAGAAAGTTTCACACACAGTGAAAAGAGTTAGAGTATACCCCTGTTGGACCTGACATTTTTTGCAGGGTTATCCTGAAACATTTTGCCTCCTCCTCCTACTTGTTTTGACCAGTTTTTGTTGGTTTTAGGACTCTGGGCACTTTCCCACTGCTATTCAGTGCTAAAGTGCATTTGCTCTGTGTAAACTGTAATTTTGATTTGTTGTCCATGACTGGCATATTTAATTTACTGATAAGTCCCTATTAAAGTGCACTTAGTGCTACCAGTCCCTGTAAATTAAATAATACTAGTGGGGTGCACTGTACATAAAAGGTAGGACAAACATGTAATGGTGTGTTTTTACATGTCCTTACAATGAACTACTGTGTATTTCAGTTTGAACTTTTGCAAGACTATCTCTTTCACAGGTTAATATTGGGTCTGCCTTCAAACACCTTTCAAGTACAGTTTCCCATTTGAAGATGGTAGGAAGTTGGAGTTTGGACTCTCTGAAGTCAGAATTTAATAACATGCCTTTTGTCAAAGGTGGTTTTTAAATTATCTGTTTGGAAATATCCCTTTCAAAAAGTTTCCTCAAGTACATCCCTTGTACCTGACACTTTTTTCTCAAGCCACAAGGGTATACTGGGTCACCCATTTTTGTGTAATACTTTTAGAAAGTGGGCATTTCCTTATTTTACCATCCTGTGCGTCTGCCTGCCTGTGGAATCAACATCTGGTTTAGACTGACAGATGGGTGTTTTGTGCATAGTCTCTAGACAGTCACACAAAGGGAGATGAGGTCTGCCCTGCATATCCTGATGGCCCGTCACCAGGCTGATGGGTCATCCTGAGCTAGAGTGGTAGGAGGAGTTGGCACATACACCCGAATAGGGCTGTGCCTCACCTTTAATAAAACTATCTCTACTCCCCTGGAGTGTGCCTGGAGCCAAGACCAGACCGGACAACAACTTGTGTACTACAAAAACAATCCTTTGAAGAATGCCAACTTTAAAGGCTAAAACTGGTATAAGTACTGGGATTCTGAACCCCCAACTTTAGAAATCTTATGGACTAAGAACCT
The DNA here is from genome assembly GCF_964261635.1 of Lissotriton helveticus. Lineage (NCBI taxonomy): Eukaryota > Metazoa > Chordata > Amphibia > Caudata > Salamandridae > Lissotriton > Lissotriton helveticus. The sequence goes on from NC_136061.1 coordinate 1,112,389,050, forward strand.
GCAAAGACGAAGAGCTGGAGAAGCTATCATGAGGGACTTCCACTTTGATGTGCGCTTTGTTGTGTTGGCCTGCTGCTTGCTACTTCTGTCTTGGGCAGTAAAAGGACTGGAGTAAGCTTCCTGGAACTTATTTCCTGAGTTTCTCTAAACCTTGAAGTATAGCTTGCCTCCTGTTGGAAGTCTCAGGAACATCAAAGACTTCAAGTTCATCTGCCAACTGGGAACTGTGTGTTTTGTGCTGCATCCGAAAAAAGCAACTATGATAACCTGAAGGCACCTAAGTCTGAGCCCTCTTGCCCTTTAGGAATACCAAATACTTTTAGATTCTGTCTCCTTTGCCTATTTTTCAACTCTTCAAGTTTGAGTTCCAGGCTTGCTAGCTCATCATCATGTTGCTGTGTTAGGTTTACCACTTTAGGTAACCTCGTCCGTAGTGACCACTCTCTGCTGTAGTTCCATTATCTCGCCAGTCATTTCAAAAACTTTCCCTGTTGCTTCCTTCAAGTACGATTGGATACTAAAGTTATCTGCCCTAATCTGGGCAAAAAGCTCTCTCGTCTCTACCCTCTGGTCTTTTAGAGCTTGTAATATCAGGGAGAGTATTGGAGTGTCATTTTCTTCAGCATATCCCTTTTGCGAGTCCTCCCCCGGATTTAATAATTGGGGCCGTTGAAGTGAGCTAAATACCATGAGTGGTTCATTTTGACCTGAACCACCCTCTCTCCCAGGTGTTATGCTGGGCTCTGATTCCAGGTCCGTTTCTAAACAGCTTTCACCTTGTGCTGTCGCACCAGACTTGATAGCACTGGCGACACTTGCAGCTTTATCCGTCAGCCCTACATCAGATAGCCTTGACATCACAGTTTTTATTCCTCCTTTTGATTGTACCCATCTCCGCATTGGGCTGTTAGCAGGCAATCCCTTAATTTGTGCCTTTTTCCTACTGGCAGACCCAGCGCTAGATATACTTTGACTCCTGCTTGCTTCTTTTAAATTTTTAGCTTTTAGGCTCAGACTCAAGAACATTTATTGTGCAAGTGATGCAGAAGGCCTTCCCAGGTCTGGTGGACTGGGATTGAGACTGCGAGATCCAGAGGGCTCACAGACTCCCATTGGTGCAACGCCGGAATTATGATCGCTATCCAAGGCCGTTTTTGATATATTTCAGGAACTATTTGCTAAGAAAGGGGGCCCTCGAACGCCGAAAGCTGTAGGGTCCTACCTGTTTTTTTTCCACTCCGACTTCTGTAGGGCAACTATGGACAGACGGGTGCGCTTGAGACAGTTAATTGATCCCCTAAAGCTACAGGGGCACAAGCCTTTTTACAGGAACCAGCATGCTTGAAGATTATTAGGAGCCGTCAATCGCTCTTTTTTACGTCTGAACCTGAGGTCAAGGAAGTATTACTAAAATGGCAGAAAGAGAAAGAGGGGATTGCTTAAGACTGAATCGGGACTAATGTTAAGGTTTTAAAGTAGCTAAAGCGGATGGGCTAGCTTGTCCAGTTGGAAGTCTTCTCTCTTAAAATCTCCTTTTCCCTTTTTGTTTTTTTTTTAATGAAAAAAAAAGGGGAACATTTTTTGTCTATGTCCTCTCTGGTCAAATGAATTCAGGGGTCCAAGACTTCTTGGCGGCCATTGTGGAAGCAGCTTTCCAGTCTAGCTGCCACACCATCAGCAGCTGTAAGAAGGGGATGATTCCTTCTTTAGGTTGAGGGTGGGTGGATGGGGGGTTTGTGTGGGTTGGTGGTGGGGGGTGTCAAGTAACAGGAAAAGATAACACAATTGAAGGGAAAGGGGGAAAAAGCAAATATATCTGTAAGAGGGAAAGAAAGCAGCAAGGTAACCAAAAGCTAATGGAGGTGGAGGAAGGGAAGAATTCATATCGGGATGGCAATGATTAAGTGTTTAGCCTGGAATGTCGCTGGCCTCAACAGTAAGATTAAGAGGCAGCTAGTAGCAGAGGAATTACAAATGTTTAACCCCCAGATTGCTATGTTGTCAGAATTACACCTGTCCTATAAAGATAGAGGCTGCTTGAGGCATCTAGGCTATGAGGTGATAGTTTGCTCGGCACAAACGGTGTCTATTCAGGGTGTAGCTATTTTAAGGAGCAAACGATTCTATGTGGAAGTCTGTAGGACATTGTCGGATAATGGGGGTGGATGGGCTATCGCACAAGTGAAATTAGCTGGTAAAAAATACTTTTTCTGTTTACTATATGGCCCCAATGTAAACTACTCGATCACAATAGAAGCAGTTACTTTGGAATTACTAAATTGGGAGGGGGCGCGGTTGGTGATGGGGGATTTTAATTGTATAATGGGTTATGGATTGGATACTACACGGAAGGGGGCATTTCAAAGAATGCGAAAGACACAGGCAGCTATACAGGAGCTGGGGCGGTTGCAGGTCATCAATGATGTTTGGAGGACTCTCTATCCCGATACAGCAGGTTACATGTACTATTCTGCCAATCATAAGCTATATTCAAGAATTGACATGGCCTGGGCATTAGATAATATTTTATGGTCAAGTAGTATGGAAATCTGCCCGAGGGTTACGTCAGACCACAATCCTGTTCATCTTACATTTAGGATCTCCCCTGAAAACAAAAACATCCGCTCTTTCTCCTTTCCCAGATATTTGCTTACAGATGAAGAATTTGTAACTCAGACTAGGGCACATCTTAAGGAGTTTGGTTGGGACTTTTTATGGGCTACACTCGTTGCCTTTGGTATCAAAGGGCAATATCTTATGTGGATAAAAGCTCTATATGACAAACCTAGTGCTAAGATAATGTATGCAGGGCTACAATCAACTGTTTTTCCGATTCTTCGGGGCACCCGACAAGGGTGCCCCCTATCGCCACTTTTATTTGCCCTTTATAGATAGTCTTTTGTTGCAACTCTTCAAAATCAACAGCTAATTAGTCCCTATATGCTTGGGTACAGCTCCCTTAAAGTTATAGCATACGCTGACGACATAGCAGTGTTTTCAACGGACCCGGGAGGGGCTATGCAAGTGATCACAGATGAAGCGCAAGAGTTTGGCCTGATATCTGGGTACAAACTGAATATTAATAAAACTCAGATCCTATTGAATTATAAATCTGCACTTCCGATACAGGGGGTGTGTTCGACTGCTACATATTTGGGAATCAATATGGCGGCGCAGATCGAATGTATAATCCCTTTAAATTATGAGACCTTACTGAAAGAGACGGCTAAACTACATAAGAGCGGGCACAGGTTACCTATTGGAATTATAGGGCATATAAACATTGTAAAAATGAAGATTTTACTGAAATTCTTGTATATGTTTAGATCTATCCCGCTGCGATTGACTATGTCCTTTTTTAAACAATTGGATGGGATTCTTGGCAGTTTCATCTGGGGCTATAAAAAAGCGAGAAGTCCCTGGAACTGCTAAAACCTCCCTTTAATCATGGGTGCTTAATTTTCCAGGATTTTAACATTTATTTTTGGTCTGCTTTTTATGGCCGCCACAGTGAAAAGAGTACCTACTATCATAAACTTTTGTTGGCAGGAGAGAGCAATCTGTTTCTGTTTAGAACTAATGACCCGAATTATTATAAAAGGGTTAAATTTAAGACGATTCGGGATTGCATATTTGTAGGGCATGCTATTTCTCTCAAGTATGGCTTGACACTGATGAATGATAAGTTTCCTGTCTGGGGCAATCCAGGATTGCCTAGCATCTTTCCTGATACAACGGGGAAAGGCTAGGCCAACTATGGGGTAACATGTTTAGGGGACTTATTTGATCATGGTCATTTTATGGAGTTCGGAAAAATGCAGATTGTGTATAAATTGACAGACAACATGCAGTTTAAATACATGCAGATACGCGATTATTTTGTTAATTATCTTAAACTGATGAGTTTATTTCATTCAGACATAGTGGACTGTTTATATGATTCAATTGATAAATCCTTGATATGTAGAGCATAAAAAAACCTATGTGGCCCCAGATTGGAGGATAGCCCCAGAATAGCTGCTCGCTGGACTAGAATTATGGGTACACCTGTCTCAGCTAAGAATATTTCGGATGCACTTAGTAAAATCTCTGGGGTAGTTCATTGCTCCAATCTGTGAATGCAACAGTTTCACACAATCTTCTTTCTATATTATACGCTGGATAGAATAGCAAAATGGTCACCTAACACCCAGGCAAACGATAGGGCAAAATGCCCAAGGTGTGAATTATATGCGGCAGATATACAACAAATGTTTGTCACATGCACTGAACTCTCGCTATTTTGGCAGAAGGTGGAACATATTCTGTTGCAAAAATTGGGGATCAAAATACCACTAACGGTCATGGATATATTGATGGGGGGTAGGGAGTTGAGATCTGATAACGAAAATCTGCTAACCATTTTGCTTGTCTGTGCTAGACTTACAATCGCACAGGTTTGGATATCGTCAAAAGCTCCCACAGTAATGGATTTGTGGGTATTAGTCAGGCAAATACACAACATGGAGGAAGCACTAGCTAGATCAAGGGGCATTCAATCCATGCACAAATTTAAGTTGATTTGGGGATCATTGCTTTAAAATATGTATATAAATGATTGCTTATTTTTACTGCACTCGGTACAAGGAAAATTAATGTAGCTACATAATTGACTGCTTTCGGCCCTCTATCTTTTTTCTCTTTAGTCTATTGTAAAAGATTTGATTATTATGATTATGTTTGTGATTATGATTTAGCTTGTACAAAGGTGCTACAAACTTCATTTTTGTGTTGACAAAAAACAATAAAAAGATTTTTTTAAAAGATGACCCAAGGCACCACCTGAAGCATTGCCTGCTTCACAACAAAACCCTGGTCTCACTGATGCCGCCACCCAACGCCACTGCTTGAACCATGACCTGTGGGCACCGTACCCTCACATCACTTTGATTAACCACATCCATTCTGGTGACGGAACCACTCCGTCACCAGCCACAGACGCGCTGTGCTGGTGACGGAGTGGTTCCGTCATGGCCCGGCCCCCACGCCTGTGCTGCAGTGATTTCGCGCCTGCGGGGCCGTGACAGACCTACTCCGTCACAAGCACAGCGCGCCCGTGGCTTGTGACGGAGTGGTTCCGTCACGATCATGGTGGCGCTGCGCAGACCCCCTTCCCCCCCAGCGCCGCGGCGGAATTACTGTCGCGGCCAAGGGGTAATAGAGTCACCCTGGTATCACCGAGGACGATGGTCCACGACCACATCAATACTGCTGCCTTCACCGTGGCCTGTGGACACCGCTCATGAAGTACATGGAGCATTGTCCTGTCCCACGTCAGCACCATCGACTCCAACCTCATCAACCAACACCACTGCTTGCACCACCACCTGTGGGCACTGCACTAAGCATTGATCCGCATCGCATTGCAACCTTGGATCTACTGCCAACAGCTCTTAAGCAACGATGACGTCGCTGCCTGCACCATGACCTGTGGACACTGCACATTGCATCACCCCACTACACACCACAGCCCCAGTCTCACCAATAACGCAGTACGCCATTAATGAGCTGCTGCCCACACTGTGACCTGTGGGCACCGCACATCACATTGTCCGGCTTCACATCGCAGCCTGACACCATTGACACCAGCGCTCCAGACTTCAACCTCACGGAGTTCAATCCACAACGAGTGTAACTTCAAGGACCGGACAACCCCTGCACCAACTTCCCGAATCGACGCCTGCTGATGCTGCCACCCCTTCAGAGCTCATCAAAAGGTCCAAAATGCACTGCATTTCCAAACGCACTGTTGACAGGTCTTCCCAGCACCATAGCTGGCCTTTGACCTCACTGTCATCCGGAACTGTTGGATTTATTGGTCACAAAGCCTTAATAGCCTGGACAGAGCTCTCAACTTCAAGGAACTGTATTTTAAGTTTATTCTTGCAAAATTCATGTCTTGAGTACCGTATGTTATATTGTTATCGTTTTGGCCTGGTGTGTTGTAATTTTTTAGTGTTTTCACCGTATTTTTGTGTGTTATGTGCAAATCCTTTGCACATTGCCTCTGAGATAAGCCTTCCTGCTCCTACCTAGCTACCAAGGGGATGAGAGGTGGTTATTTTAGGTGTCTAACTCCCTTATCTTGACTAGAAGAAAGTGTCCCTACTTGGACAGGGTGTAAGAAACTTCCAACTAGAGACCCCATTTCTAACATTGGCTGTCAGCGGTGAGGAAAGAACTTGAATTTGTTCTTGACCTACAGTGATTGGTGTACATTACTACCATATTGTAGACCACTACTTACCACATACTGTTTTTTCTCTGTTAGCCTTCTGAATATTTTGTTGATACTTGGAACTCTGGTTGGCTGTTGTACTTGAGAGTCCTTGTTTGAAAAAAAGAAATTAGGAACTAGTGTTAGAAACCATGGACAGAGACGGACTAGTGACAGCACAGACTATAGTAAGACAGAAAGCATGATACAAAATTATTTTATTAAATTTTCATTATAGTAAAAAGCACAGTTGTCATTTGGATATACGTAATTATTATGTGCATGCCTTCATTATATATGTGACTTGTTATCTACATATACATACATATATTGTCAGATCCTATACAGTTTTCATAATAGTGTAGATATTTATACATTAAAACATGGCTGAATATATCAACTACGCGCGTTTCGGCTGGAGGCCTTCATCAGGGAGCCATGTAGATATCCAAGTGGACCTGTACATATTTAAAAGATATAAACAATAGTAGTGCTTGTCAATGTCCGTGAAAAGTCCTAGATATATACATTTTCAAAAAAGTACAATACACACTTTATAGTGATACATTTATACAGTGTTAAAACATAAGACAATAATTGCCTTAAAAAGAGCAAGAACAAGAACCCGGCCTAATATTTACAATTATGTACAATATGTTACCAGTTTTGGATTAATGCATTTACTGGGTAACAAAAACAGACACAAATATGCTGTTTATCTAACAAAGAAGTTTTAGCATATTTGACGGTAGGAGAGAATGGGGAAGAGGACTCAAGTGGTGACTGAAATAACACTCAAGGGTAGCATAGCTTGTTAAGGGTAGAGATTGGAACTAAGGAGGGAAGGGCCCGTGGGATATGATAAAGGATATAACAGTGGAGGGAGGATACAAGGCAGAGATAAAGAGGGGATAGATAAAAGTAATACCTGAACATGTGGTTGGCGTTGGTTCTCACATAGGTAAAGTTGAATTAGTTGTGCGGGATGGAGGATGGTCTATCTTGGAGATTTAAGCTATGATTAAATGATAAATTAAACCAGTGAGGGGGCGTATTTATGAATGACACAAAGGGTGAGAGTGCAGACATTTTATACACAAGTTACCAAATGAGTGGCAGTGATGACTATGTACAAATCGCCAAATGAAGAGGGTACCTGTGCAGTATATCGTTAGTCTGTGTTCTGCACTTCAGTTTTCACATTTGGGAGTGGCTTCTGGTGTTTAAGCTATGGAGTAGAAATTGACCACTTTAGAGATTTAAATAAATTCTACTATTGATGTCAGGGCTTGTAGGTAAGAAACTGAATTGAAATAATACCTGTGTGGTTGCTCTTAATTGGCAAGAGACTACACGCTGTGGGTATCTAGTAGCTGATGAATAAATGACCTGTGTATCAGAATACATATATATTAGGAGGTTAGACAAGTTAGATTCGTGCAGGGAGAAACAGACACGGTATTTAGGAGCCAAATAAGTACCTGGTGAATCGATCTGGTAGTTCTATAGGTTGGGGTCTGTTGACGGCTCTGGTCACATTGGCAATCTAAAAGTTTAGACGGAGCATGGAGAAATTTGAGTATTTAGTGGAGGTTATTCTGGTCAGAATGTCATTCACTTATTCGGGGCTAATTATTTATTTCTTCGTTATTACCTGAGAGGTGCGTCAACGAAGTATCGTAGAGGAGATCTCGGAGCTACAGAGCGGACGCCGACGGTTGCCGTCCCGTTGTTAGCAGTACGTCGTCGCACTGGCACTCTTAATACAGGAGGGGGCATGGAAAGGTAAAATATTTAGTGGGGACTCTTCTTATTAAAATATTGTTCCCTACTGTGGGCTAGTTGGTTATTGTGTGCGTATTTACCTTAATTATGCGTCAGCGCGGTATCATGCGTGGGGTCTGTCGGCTTCACGGTGTTGGCCGATAGTTGCCGTCCTCTTGTCAGCAGTACGTGGACGTGTGGGGTAACTGGGGGGGAAAAGGGGGAAAAGGGAAGAGACACAGAGCCAGAGGTTGGTATTAGGCTGTGTCATATAGGGCATGTCGAGGCACCAGTTCGTGAAACGTGCGTTTCTGCATCTAAGTGCTTACCTGGTATTTTTATTTTAAACGCGTTCCAATCGTGGGGTCTGGTCGGCGTCCGTCTGTATGCGATCACGGGAGGGATAGATACAATGGCGCCAACTGAATTTAAGCCGGGCTGGTCACTGTGAGTGGTCAATGCGTGTAGGTGTTTAGAGTGACATGAAGGTAGAGGGAGGACTATGCTTGTGAACGTCCTTATTTCTTGTGGTAAACTCGCCGCCATATTGGAACGGTAGAGTATATATTCATTGGTTCAATAGGTCGATTAATAAACATACCTATGGCTTTCAAATGTGTGACTCCAGACGTGATAAAGTCAAAAAAGTCACTGTCTGAATGTCTGCTTGGACATGTATGGTATTGTATAATTGTTGCTGTTCGAGATATTGTTACTTGATGTGACACTAAGAGTCGGCGGACATGTTGGAGTGGCAGGCACGTTGTGGTTCCTGAATAGGTGTATTGTGTGACTATTATAGGACTGTCCAACTTGATTCAGGGAGGACAACCAATTAATAATTAATAATATTACATACTGAACAGTGTACGTTTGGTTTGGGAATATTGAGGGTTCTAGAGGGTGTCCATACAGTTTAAGGGCAAAGACTAGTTTTAGCCATGATTGTATTTAAGTACTTGGTCCCATGGGATTTCGTTGTTCATCCCCTTGGTATATGTTTCCAAGGTAAAAATCCAATATACCTCACGGCATTTGCGTACCTGGGTGCTAAGAGTACCAGATGTTTTGTTGATTTTTTCTAAAATAAACCAACGAATATCATTAGGATTATGTTTGGCCTCTTGGTAATGTTTGACTAAGGGAGCTAGTTGTTTGCCTGTGCGAATGGCTGATCTATGCTCTGATAGGCGTGTGGACATCATCCTGGCTGTTTCACCAACGTAGCCCTGATTGCATGGGCATAGTAAGAGATACACTACGTTGGTGGTTTTACAATTAGTTAGAGTTTGGGAACAAATGTTCCTATTGTTGAAATTCAGTTCTTTGGTTTCAACTGCAAATTGGCAAGCAGTGCAGTTAAGGCACTTATAGTTGCCTATCAAGGGTTGTTGGTCAGTAAGCGTTCTTTGCCTAGGGATTGTTTTGGTGTTAGGTTCCATTCTTGATCTTACTACCAAGTCTTTTAGGTTTTTGTTTTTCCGGTATGCAAACATTGGCTTAGCCAGTTGGCTTTCTTTGGGTTTTGTTGCATTAAGAATATGCCAGTTAGAGAAAATGATCTGTTGGAGCTTCGCATTCATGGTAGAATGTCTAGTTACAAAGACCATTCTGGATTGTGGCTCCTTGGTTTGAGGTGTTAGTAGATGCTGTCTATCAAAAAAACGTGCTCTTTTGTACGCATCACGTACTAGGCGTTTAGGGTATCCACGAGATATGAATTTCTGCTTCATGTCGGTTGCCCTTGTGTCAAAATCTGTGACAGAAGAGCAATTCCTTCGGACCCGAAGGAATTGACTGAAGGGGATGCTTGATTTCTGCATTGTAGGGTGATAGCTGGTGTAGTCTAGCAATGTGTTCCGGGCGGTTGGTTTAACATATAAATCCACGCTGAGATGGTTGTCCTTGCTAATGATGTTGATGTCTAAGAACTCAACGTGTTTCTGGCTGGATGTGACAGTGAAACGCATGTTTGTGTCGCATAAATTGAGCCATGATACAAACGTAGATAGAGGTTCTGTTTCTGAAGTCCAAATAAAAAAGATGTCGTCGATATAGCGAGCCCATGATGTGATGGACTCGCTAAAGGGGGCAACGTCATTATATATAAATTTGGACTCGAACTCAGCCATGTAGATGTTGGCTACCGTCGGTGCGCATGAAGCCCCCATGCTGACGCCTTTGGTTTGTTGGTAGAGTGAGCCGTTAAAGTCAAAAGTATTTTCTGATAGAACTATTTACTTGAGAGTCCTTGACAGAATGGAAATTAACTACTGGCACCTATATCACTATAGTATGAAGGACCTGAGAGTTTTCAGCAAGGATAGGGGGCTAGCTGTGAAGTTATGAGGAAATGCGCCAGGTAGTAACACTATCATATGCTCTGAGGAGGATTCTGAGGGAGAGGATCCCCAGCCTGAGCCCCAAAAGTGCTGTAGGCCTGAGAGGGTAACATGAAAGAAAAAACTGGTTCTTGAGGAGAAAAGATAGATTCTCGCTCGTGATCGAAGATTGAGAGAGCTGGACAGGGAACTCTTGAGAGCTGAGTCCATCAAGTATGGTGGCAGCAAAAGTGTTATAAAAAAGAGGAACACAGAAACTCACCAAAAGCTGTCTAACAATGTTTTTCTTCCCCTAAACTACCCTATAACACACAGCTCTTATCCCACAGGTCCGCAATAGAACCACATGTGCACCGTCGTTACAACGGCCCACCTCCCCATCAATTGTAACTCTCCAAAGGACCAGCAAGGCTAGCTGCTGAAGTGCACAGACTGCAAATTGATTTTACCAACTCCTTCTTTATCATAGATAATCATAAGAGGCTCTTTTTTTTACTACACCAAGACAAGATAATCCTGGGCACCCATAAGACAGAAATCACCCCTGAAGACCATCCCGATGCCTATGAATGTTTTCCAAGTTATATATTATTGTATTCTTGTACACCCTCTGTTTAGCCTTGGTGCTCTTGCACCCCTCTGGAGCCAGATATGTGCCTAGTTTTCTGAAATCTACTTCGTCAATTTCGCAACTCATGCACAAAGAACTGTGGGGCATATTACCAACAACTAGCGATAATTATCGCTATGTTGGTTTAGCGGCGATATTTTTATCGCCGAGCTTCGGCGATTTTTATCGCTTAGGAACCTTGCTATTATTAAGGTTTAACTCCTAAGCGATAAAAATCGGCCGAAATGCATGAATATCGCTGAAAAGTCAGCGATATTCATGCATTACCGAGCTAATGCGCTTAGCCATGTTATCCACCTACCATTGGATAACATGGCTAAGAACTGCTCAGGGGCAGGTGTTAGCTTTTGGAGATATTCGCACGTAGCGCCGATATCTCCAAAAGTTGGTAATAGGAGATAGCGATGTTAGTGACTGTTTCCAGTCGCTAACATCTTGGCACGCCCACTTTGCATGTCATTAGTGATAAATATCACTGACATACAAAGCGGGGCCCAAGATGGTCGCTATCTCCTACTAGCTGTCGCTAACTGGTGTAAGAGACAGCTAGGTAATAGGGAGATAATTTTATCTCCGCTTTCTTGGCTTTTAAAGCCAAAAAAGTGGAGATAAACCCCCTTGATAATATGCCCCTCTGTCACCTCACTAACAAATATGCTGAACAAACACTAGCATTCTTCATGCACTACACAGCCCAACAACTGGCATCTACACATGCCCGCCATCGGCACTCAAACGATAAACAGGTTGCGCTACATATGTTCACTCATACCCCATACCTTAGGCGCATATAGACTTTACTTATACCAAGAGTTAGCACCAAAGAAAGTAAAATATCTCATCCACCTGTTCCTATGTAGGATTAGGGCCCTGATTCAACTCAATAGTGTAGAACCTCATTGAACAGTAGTAAATATCACCCAGTATGACACCAACCCCATGGCACTGTACTTTTTTACCGAACCTAACAACATTCAAACAGAATTAGACAGGATGAGAAGAAGGGACACTATACAGAAGGGCACTGTTTGACCCCAGGACTTTGTAGAAAAAAGGGTTCTTGGAGATAGCAAGAACCCTGCACCAGTCCACAAATACGTCTGCAGTCCCAGGATAGCCATCAACATCTTTGGGACCACCTTTTTTAATGACAAGCGGACTCCGTATATGGAATTCCAGTGCAGGGCCGCTCACCTCGACCACACTAGAGGAAATGAGTCCCATGGAAAGGGGTCACAAGCCAGTCTAGACAACCGATGCCAGGATTCTGGGATGCTGACATTAATAGGTACACATGGTTGGAGAGAAAAGGGCAACCCCTAATTGTATGGAAACTTACACTGTATTCTTTGTATTTCAAAGGCAAAGGTACCATACTGGTTGGCTTTAATGAGCACTGTAAAGTAAAACTGCATATACTGGACCTGCAATGGGGCACCTGCACATTGAAGGACATGTACTGGCGGAGCACTAAGTTTGACTACACCCAGCTTGTCCCCAGATGGCGTGGCCTCTGCTCCCTGGTTATCCCTGGTGAAAATCTGTTTGAGTTGTCCCAACATCCGATACAAAAGAAAACAACTCTGTTGCATCATGCTCGAAGAAGAACTGCTGATTTTTTTGGCTGGGATCAGTACAAGGACATTCCGGAAGAATTTGGAGTGTTTTCTGAAACTCAAGTAAACACAGGGAGGGTTGATACCCGTATACCTTGCAAATGAAGGCTGAAGGATTTAGAATAAGGGTGCTTTAGAGAGCAAATTAGGAGTGGCATTGAGACTTAGAAGAAGGGAATGCTAGTTTACCTGTTGTCTGGGATTTTCACATGGATATTTTGCAAGGGGTTTTCTATTTCATTGCAGTAGCATTATAGACCAAATTGTTGACTCTGTTCTGAAGTGACAATACTTCTTAGAAAGATAACAAAATCTGAACCAAAATGTGAATATTACATGCCACAGAACAGCATGGCTTGTCACAAGGCAGTTTTTATACAGGGAGAGGAGGAGGGAAGTTAGGTAGGAGATATTTTAGCAGAGAAGGCACAAAGCAGGAGAGCAGCAGAAGAAATGCATTACATAGAGGAGACTTGGAGTAAATGAAAAGTTTGAAAACAAGATAGCATTGACTCTGTATTTCATCAATTCTTTTCAGAACTTTAAATGGAGAGTTTTGATCCTGTCCAGGACTAAAAACTATACATTTTCCAGGACCTTCCTGTGACATCAAATATTCACAAACTAGGTCCCCTTCTTGAATCCAAACAAGGTAAATAGAGTATTTATAAACCTACATTTGCGTGAAACATCTTGGCTAGATGGGTTCATCAACAAATTACATAAAAAGGTAATATTTTCATCCGATCTACATGCTTTTTTAAGATTGTACTTGGACGTAAGGTCAGTGGCCACAAATGTATAAGGAAAAACATCTTTGTAACATTTTTTAAACTGGAAAGATCACAGTGCAGTGTGGTTTAAACAGGTCTACTATGCTCCTGAACACAGATTACAATTTTTTGAATGAACATCATGTAGTCCTAAATCTGACCGGTTACACCCCAGGCGATGATTGACATCTCAAACCCATTTCTTTGCAGAAGTCATTTCCTATCTCAACAAACAGTGGATAATATTTTATTTTGATGTCAAGAAGGTCTTATGCCATGGACAATATTTAACATAATGAGGCCTGGGCGGTAAATTTCGCTCCACTTGCGGAACTTGCGAAATTTGGGTCATTTTGCGTTCCGCAGAGAATGCGAAATTGTCCAAAATTCTGCATTCCCCGACTTTGCAAAATGTTTTGCTTGTTCGCATTCTCAAAATGCGTGTTACCGAGATATTTCCCCCCGAGCGCGCAAACAGCGATTGCGAACAGCCAAAAAGCATTGCGAACAAGCAATTCCGCATGTTCGCGGAATTTCTGCGTGTTCTTGGAGATTTTTTACCGTTTCGCGGAGATTTGCTTAACGCGATTACGCAAATTCCGCCCACCCGGGCATACCTTCCCAATTCACCAGCAATGTCAATTTCTAGGTTATGTTACAGAGCATGAGGTGCTGGGGCATCACTTTGGCGCTGTCAATCGTGGGGAGAGAGAGGAAGGTGAATCTCAAATTTCCCAACTAAAAAGACAGTGGCCTGAGGGGTGGAAGGGTGAGGTGACAAAGGTTTCAGATGGATTGGTTACATAAGTAACAGGGTCAGTATTGATTTGCACTAGGTGGGCCTCTGCCAAGTAAATGCCACCTGCTAGGAGTGGTACAGTCTGTCCTTGGTGCAGGTGCTGCACAGTGCTGCAATTTTAGGCTCCTAAGAGAAGCAATTCAAACAAAAACAGATAGAATATAGACCTAGATAGGCGCTATATTTTTGCGATGTCCAGCCGGACAAAGAATTTTAATTTTTGATAGAATTAAATAAACAAGAATGAGAAAACCACAATAGAGTGGGACGCAATCCTGCATCCAGTACAAAAGACAGGAAACAAAACAACATAAAACATGAAAGATTTCAGGCAAAACAAGAGCATTGAAGCTTAGTTAAATCAGGGAAATGAACAAGCTATCCACAATAGTGACCTTAATATTTATACACATTGGTTAGGCGTGGCACTATTTATTTGGTTGATGGCGTTTCGATCCCATGCTCAGGGGATGGTGGGATCATCATCAGGACTAAACAATCAAATGCCTGAATATAAACACAGATCCTGTTAGGGAGGAAAAAGAAGAAAACAGGGAAGCCTGTCAAAGAGCTGTGATGTCAAAGCTTGTACATGTCAGAAAGGGTCATGCACTACAACAATTAGTGGTTCTTAATTCAAATGAGTTGGCACATGCGTGAGTGACAACAAGCAAAAATAGTGGTGAAACAAACTAGGAACCTCGAGGTGTAAAGTGTATTGCTGCGGGGTAACGTCGGAGGAACAACCACGATTGGCACATTGGCAAATGACCGTTTAAAGATAACCGTATATGGACAACAACCGATGGTAAAGGTAAGGGCGCGTGAAAACAGTGCCCAAATTGTGTTGATGCAGACTAATGCTGGGCATATCACTCAGTGGTGATTGTGAAGGTATTATTTTCTAAATCGCGCAAAAAACATGAGCGACAAACCTCCTGGTAGCACGAGGAACAGTTGTTTCAAAAGGGGTGAAGGACGAATAGTCAATTCTGGTGAAAGGGAAAAATTACAATGTAGTGAGTATCAAATAGGTAATAGGTGACTATGAACCACGAACAAAGCGCAAAGAAGATTACCTTGTTTTGCGGCGGGGAGAAACACCTTCAATCAGGGGATTGCATGCTGGGCATCCTGTGCGCGAACGTGTATTAAATAGAATGTGTTGTGGGTGTGTGGTGGCGGCCATATTGGGTGAGTGAAAGAGTAGAAAGAACAGAAAGACTATCCAGATTACAGTGTAAATTCTTAACAATCATATTTTGATTTTAGGTATTAAAAGGAGTGCCCTGGAAAAAAAACGCATTCTAATGAGAAAATAAGGGTACAGCTTCGGAACTAAACTGGCAATTTAAAAACAACATAATTGTTGAACAACAATTAGCAGGTGTACATAAAATCAAGTATCAGAAATGGAGAAAGGAGGGGGAGGAGGGGGGGTGTGGGGGGGATTTTATTGGGGGGGTTAGGATTTCTGCTTACATTCATCTTGGTGTGGCAGAAAGCATTTAGAGATGGACAATTAGGAAGATAAACAGAAAAAATGAAGTCCAATACTCATATCCGTTGAGTCAGTAAGAGACAAAGTGCAAGATCAAATTGCATACAGAATTTTAGAGTAAAGAAGTCTAATCCTCATTTCTGTTGAGCCCACTTCTAATGGTGTCCAGGAGGATTATTAGCCTGAGTTCCTCCCTGTTCAAGAGTTGGGCCATGTCACCACTGTAGTTCTGAAAATTCTGGACTCGTGAATAAAACTTCATCATAGCATGACGATTTTTATATCAAAAGACCGAAAATGGCTAGTACACTATGTAAAAGCATTTTCGTCATATTCGAGTGACGATTTCACCTCGAAATCGTCATTTTCGTCTTGAACCCTTGGCTCCCATTTTGTGTGCGGCAGCCGTTTTGTGGGTTGCCCTGACATAGGCTTATAATACAGCTAAATTCGATTCCAAAAGACACGTACACCTTAATTGACTTTTCTCTGACCTGTGCAGGTTGAAACCATTGCCTCAGGCCGAACCTGTTTGGTCAGTTCCTCTCCCAGTGGCCGAACGAGATAGCATCAAGGCACAACATGTCATAAACCCTTTTCATCGCACTCACACTCTGCCTAATCTTGCTCCCACCTGTCCCTGTTCCTTTCTCTCTGACTTGCTTTACGAGGAGGAGGTGCCCGTTTTTATTGGGGGTCCACCGATATCTGATGAAACTGTTGGGCCTTGCTGGGTGATTTATTATGGGCTGGACGAACTGTAATGTGGGCTTGTCATCATGACTCTGCTTTTTCTTTGTAGTGAAAATATGTGAATGGCCTACTGTAAATGTAAGAATGTTTGCCTGAAGCATAATATTTTGTATAAAAAGAGAAGCCTGGCTTCGTAAGATTGAGCAGTCTCCTGAGAATATACATCCCGTGCTGTTGTACTTCTAGGACGCCTGTTACCTTGCTTGCAGCCAATAAAATCGATCCTTGACTTCACCTAGAAGACTCTGAGTTTCTGTGGTCTAAATCAGGAAAGTACTCGAGGTCTTTGGGTGTGTACCCTGACACCACTGGGTTACCGGTTCGGTACCGGTTCTGAAAAACGCAGTACCTCAGTTGGCGCCCAACGTGGGGCGATACCAAAAGTACCGGTCCAGCCAGAGGTTTGTGAGGAGCTTCGTGTGAAAATTCTGGAGGAAGGCCAACCACTTCATCGACCCCTGCATGTCGACGTGGTCCGAAAGTCTTTGCTGCGAGGTTCCCCGCTTCCCGACGGCTACAAAGGACTGCTGCCCTGGCTATCACCCTGATTTGGACCCTTGAAGTTGGTAGAGCGAAACGATAAGACGAGTCTTCTGGTGACGTCATCGATATCTCAGTTAAGTATAAATGGAGCGTCTCTTAGTCCTTAGTTGGTCTTAGCTTGGGTATCCCCTTTTGGGATAACTTTTTTGGAACTTGCAAGTGCCAAAGCCAAAGGACTCGTGTATTCACGAGCAATATCGTAATCGATAATCCTTTGAAGTTTGAAGCTAGACTAGAGAGCGAAGATGCCTGGTCTTAGCAGACTTGGAAATTTGTTTTGTCTTGGTTGTAATAATAGGGACTCCCGATTGGAGGACTCGTGTCCGGTTCTTCCGATTGGAACTCCAACTTATGAACTGTATGTGAAACATGGAGTAGGCCCCATCACATATAATGAAGTGTGGATCAAATACACCAGAAAAGATGGTGTTTTAAAATGGCCCCAATATGGTAGCTTTGACACGGAAATCTTAGATAACCTCGAAGTTAAACTTTTTAAGAAGAAAGCCCGGCCGGCGATGTTTGACTCTTTCCGCCTATGGCGTAAGGAAGCCAAACAGAAGGAAATTAAATTAGCGAAGATAAATAAGAGAGAAAGGGGTATTTTGATAATACAAGCTGCTATGCAGTTTAAAGACAATGAAGAAGAACAGATGAGTGAGCAGTTGCACAGGCAACGTAAAATGGTAATAGATAAATGCTATCCAGTTTTGCCGCCTCTTCAGCAAGATGCAGCAAAAGAGCTTGAAAAAGATCCGTTAATGTTGCATTTGTTAAGTTCGCCACCCCCCTATGCGCAAAATGCTACGGCACCTCCGCAACCTTTAGTTGCGCAACCTGTGATTGCATTGCCTCCTGTTCCTCCACAGCACCCACCAGCTACTCTTCAGCTGGCTCCTGCTCCTCCGGTGCAGCCTCCTCAAGGGCCACCGACTTTAACATCTGCTCCGCCTATGCTTCCTGCAACTTTGACTACTATATCGACTACCACTCCTGGTACTTCTCCTGACACTGCCTCTGCATCTGCCTTGTCTCACCCTGCTTTCCCTCTTGTCTTTTCATCGACTTCTCCTTCTGTTCGTCAGAGAGTGGCTAGTACTGTCGCTAATTTTTTGCATCCTCTCTTTGGTGCAACGAGTGTAACTCCTGACACAGAGCGCAAACAGTTGCATAGTCAACAGCCTGATTCTAGGGAGAAAGAAACGTTGAATTATTTAGCACATAAATGGGTTGCTGACCCGGAAAAATATGATTTAGAATGTGTTATGGATGTCTTCACCCAGTGGGAAGCATCAACGCAGAGATACGTTTTTGAGAAAATGTGTGTTTTTCTATGTGAAGATTTAGAGGAAAATGATTTGGACTCTAATCCGCCCGAGTTGAGCCATGTACATTTTCAGTTTTCAAAAGGCGCAATTGTGGGTTCAGATGTTAGGAAAGCAGTTGCGACGTTGTTGTCACTTAGGACTGAAGGTGTTTCTAAGTCGTTGTTTGAATTTGATTCTTCTGGTAAAAAGAAGGGAAGGCAATATCCCATGAGAGAAGTTCCTCCAGTATGGAAGGAAGAAGTAGCGGCTGGTCCTGGTAATGTTCCACCAGCTATACCAGCACATTTTCAGCGTGTGTGGGTACACGTTCCTTGGAAGCGAGCTGAAGTTTTGGCTCTTAAACAGACATTGCCTGATCCCCGTAAAAATCCTGCAGGGTATTACAAGGAGTTGTCACAGACTGCTGGGTCATGTATCATGAATTTAGCGGATATAGACATGTTGTTTGGGAATGTTGTTCCACAGCGTTTGTGGGGAAAGATTCGTCATGCAGATCATGATCAGGAGTTAGGTGACACATAGGCTAATATTGCCGCTGCAGATGACCGACAAGTTGGTGGTGCTAAACCCGAGCCTTTAGTAGCAGACCTCCCTGGTAGGATTATTAATTACATGAAGACTTTAATGCCTGCCATGCGAGTAAATTGGGATAAATTGTCTGCATGTAAGCAGAAGAAAGATGAAACGGTCTCAGATTTCTTCACCAGGTTTGAAGAAACTTTTGTCGACCACAGTGGTCAAGATATGAGCACAGAAGGTGGTCAGCGACTGTTCGTCGATAAATTCGTGCACAATCTGCTTCCAGAGTTGTGTAAAAAGTTAAAAGATTCAGAGAGTTCTTGGGCAGTTTCCTCCTCAGCACAGATATTGGCTACTGCACAATATTACGAAAATTGAGACAAAGACGAGAAAGATAGAGCAGAAAAGAAAACTAAAGAGTTGAAAACGAAGGTTTTGTTACAGCAAGCATATCCGCCACGTGGTGGTCAAAATAGTGGTGCTCAGAGTAACTATCAGAGTAATTATCAGCAGCCTCAACAGTATCAGAGGAACTCGCAAAGAGTCGAGTATACTCAACCACGTACGTGTCCCTGTAGGCCCCAATCAGTGTTCATATTGTAAGGAAGAGGGCCATTTCAAGTATAGTTGTCCTATTTTATTACAGCGTTCAAATGGTGCTTCTGGTGTAAGAGATTGAGGTTTTCAACAAGCATCTAGAGGTAGAGGACGTGGAAATTTCCCCCAGAACACACAGTCTCTTCCACCTCAAAATTCGATGAATAGGTTTGACCAGCAGAATAACGCATCTGGTAGGACGGCTCAGTACTATGCTGATGATTACTATGCAGAAGATGAGCATATGGACGGTAATGATTGCTAGGACAGCCATAGACAAAGAGAGGGAGTTGTTTCAGTTCCAGTAGATCAGAGTGGACCATACGTTGAGGTGATTACATCAGGTGTGTCAGAGCCTTTTCTATTGGATACTGGTGCTACAAAGAGTTCTATTATGCACTCAAAACTCCCTGGCGCACCTTTGTCTGGTGAAACGAATGTATCAGTAGGTTTTCTGGCGCCCCAGTTAGAAATCCGATTTCTGACCCTTTGTCCCTTTCTGTTGGACCTTGTGAATTCGAAGCACCCCTTATTCTGACAACAGGTTGTGGTGAAAACTTGCTAGGATTAGATTTGCTGAAAAGATTGTATGCGACTTTGTACTGTTCTCCTTCTGGAGTACAACTTACACTGGGTAAGAAAGTGGTTTCTCCAATGTATTTGTCAAGGGATAAACTTCCAACAGAATTGTCATCTCTCCCTAATATTCTTTGGGCTACTGGTCCTAATGATGTGGGTCTTTTAGAAATACCACCATATGTTGTAACATTGAAAGCCAATGTTAAAATGCCACGAATTCCCCAATACAAAATCTCTAGTGAAGGTGAAAAAGCGTTGTTAGCGATCATTTAGATCTGATTAAAAAAGATGTGATTGAAGAGACAAGAGGCAACGTTTGCAATAGTCCTGTTCTGCCTGTTTTGAAGCGAACTGACCCTTCCCAGCCACCTGTTTACAGATTCGTGATTGATCTTAGAGAGGTGAACAAAATCGTTGTGCCACAGTTTCCAGTTGTTCCTGACATTACTGCCCTATTGACTATGATTCCAGCTTCTGCCACCTGGTTTTCGGTGATTGACTTGAAGAATGCTTTCTTCAGCATCCCGATTGCCGAGGAGAGCAGGGATATTTTTGGCTTCAGTTTAGGAGGACGCAGCTTCCGCTTTAAACGCGCTCCACAGGGCTACTGTGAAAGTCCATCAATATATAGTCAAGCTTTAAAAACACAGCTTGATACGATTGTTTTACCTGATGGCGCTACCCTCATTCCGTATGTAGATGATTTGCTTGTTGCTGCAGATACTGAGGAAATCTGTAAAGAAGCCACGTTGTCATTGTTGCGTCATTTGTGTGATTTGCACCACAAAGTGTCTCTCTCAAAATTGCAATATTGTCGACAAGAAGTGACCTACTTAGGTCATCTCTTATCGAAGGAGGACAGGAAACTGACCCCAGAAAGAATTCAGGCTATAGCGAAATTGAGTGTGCCAAGAACACAGAGAGACGTACGTGCTTTCTTGGGCATTACCTCATATTGCAGGCAATGGATACCAAATTTTTCGTTATTAGCCAAACCTTTGGTGGCATTAACGTGTAAAGATACACCAAATCCCGTTCCTTGGTCTGAAGAGTGTCCGAAAAGTTTTTTTTAATTGCGCAGAGCATTATGTTTGGCCCCTGTGTTAGGTACACCCAACTACAGTAAGCCCTTTACATTGTATGTCCATGAGAAAAAGGGTTGTGCATTATCATTGTTGACTCAGTTGTTTGGAGACAAGCAGCGTCCATGTGCATATTTTTCGTCGACTTTGGATCCGGTAGCTAAAGCATTGCCGAGTTGTTTAAGAGCAACAGCGGCAGCAGCTGTTTCTATTCGACAGTCTGCTGGTCTAGTGATAAATAACATGCTAGTTGTGATGGTTCCACATGCAGTGGACACATTGTTAAACAGAACCTAGACACAGCACTTAACTAGTGCTCGATTGTCAGGTTACGAATTAACCTTGTTAGCAAGTCATGTGCACATAAAAAGATGCAGCACTCTCAACCCAGCTACGTTGTTGCCAATTGTAGAGGAACTAGATGCTTCTGAACAGCATGATTGTTTTCTTAGAACAGAAGAAGAAACGAAAGGGAGAGTAGATCTCCTAGATACTCCCCTTGCTGAATGTGATGGTACATTATGGGTGGATGGTTCATGCTTCAAGCTCCCGAATGGTGACACGACTGCAGCATATGCTGTCACGACTTTGCATACAATTGTTGAAGCTGCACGTATTCCACATAATTCAGCTCAAGCAGCAGAATTGATTGCACTTACAAGAGCATGTGTGTTGTCAAAAGGAATGAAAGTGACCATCTACACCGATAGTCAGTATGCGTTTGGTGTGGCTCATGGTTTTGGACGATTGTGGAAAGAACGTGGGTTCCTGACTTCGCATGGAGCTAAGATTCAACATGGTCAGTTGTGAAGGAGCTTCTTGAATCACTGACCTTGCCTCTGCAAGTGGCGATTGTGAAATGTAGTGCTCACAGAAGGTGACTGATGAAGTTGGTCGTGGAAATGCATTTGCTGACGAAATCGCGAAAGAAACTGCAAGGAATGTAATGAGCCGAATGTATGTTGCGGGCCCTGCAAGATGGGTTGGTGATGTTGGAATGTGTGAAGACACGATAGAGAGTGTGAGGTCTATTCAAGCTGAGGCTACTGAGAAAGAGTTGAACATGTGGAGAGAAAGTACAGGTAGAATGGATGCAAATGGTTGTTGGGTTGAATTGTCAGAGCATCAGAGATGGTTGTTACCCGATGCATATGTGCTTGCAGTGGTTACAAGGGCTCATGGAATGGCTCATATCAGCGTGAAAGGGATTTGCAAGTTGCTGGCTCCAGTATGGCAAAATTCAGGAATTCCCAAGTGTGCAGAAAATGTCATCAAGAATTGCATGGTGTGTCTGAAACACAATCCTGGTAGGGGAACCCCAACTCCAGCTGGACATTTTGCACCTCCTACGTATCCGTTCGAGGTTTTGCAGCTAGATTTCATCCACATGGAGAGGTGCAACAATTTAAAATACGTACTCGTTGTTGTTTGTGCCTTTTCAAGATGGGTCGAAGCCTACGCCCTAAAAGACAACACTGCCTTATCCACAGCTAAAGCCCTTGTGAAAGAGTACTTCCCCAGATTCGGAATGCCTAGAATGGTCTGGAGTGACAATGGGAGTGAATTTGTGGGTCGTGTTATGAAAAGAGTATGTGAAGGGCTAGGCATTCAGCAAAAGTTCCACGCTGCAAATCACCCCCAATCAGCTGGATTAGTAGAATGCTACAACGGCACTTTAAAACTTAAACTGGCTAAAATCCAAGCGAGCTCTGGTCTCAAATGGCCTGACGCTCTACCCTTAGCACTCCTATCCACCAGAATGACTGTGCATTCGCGAGTGGGACTTAGTCCCTACGAAATAGTTTTCGGCCGCCCGGCCAACATAGTTCAGTGAAATAGAACATCCTGTTTTGATTGATTATTTGTACGAATTGACGGCTAAATTGCGTGTTTTACACTAACAGGTCCATGACACCCTGCCTCCGGTCTCTGAAACTCCAGGTCATCAGATCGACCCTGGATCTTGGGTCCTCGTGAAAAATTTCCAGCGAACCAAGAACGACCAGCCAAGGTGGACCGGACCGCACCTCGTTCTTCTTTCCACAAGATCAGCTGTTCGAGTGGAGGGGAAGAAAAACTGGATCCACGGGATCCACTGCAAGCGGATCCCTCTGCCTCTGCCATATGACCGGTGGGTCCAGGAAGGTGTCGCCGACTCAGAGACTGAAACCGTGCCACGTTTTCTGCCTTTCAGTGATGC
Organism: Lissotriton helveticus; assembly: GCF_964261635.1. Lineage (NCBI taxonomy): Eukaryota > Metazoa > Chordata > Amphibia > Caudata > Salamandridae > Lissotriton > Lissotriton helveticus. Next base: position 1,112,412,333 of record NC_136061.1, read on the forward strand.
ACGTGTAAAAGGAACACTTACTGAACAAGAGAGTGATAACATTTTGCAACCAGCTGTATCACCGTCAATTCGATTGGACACTACAGAGCCTGAACTCCTGTTTCAGGACCAGACAGTACCTGGGAAAAAGCGCTATAATTTGAGGCCTAGACCTATGGACAAATAAAATTCTTTTTTTTCTCCTCCAAGTACTATTTTTGAAAAGTGCAGCTCTCCCATCTGAGAAACTTGCTTATTTTTGTTTTTCGAACCGCCATCCGGGTTCCGCTGCTAGGGCCGCAATTGCCCAAAGTCTTTGGGGTGCAGCTGACGACGTTAGGTCCACAGTTCTGGTTGGTCCAAGCGAGTTGCCCTAGACTGACAGAAGCATTCCTTAGCAGAAACAACCTCCCATCGTGGGCAGCACTTTAGAGAGGATGGAGTTTTTCGAGATGGAGAGACCTGCCAAAACGGTGAATTTTAAAAACCGAATATGTAAAATAATGACAAAGAAAAGCTTTTTGATATTGTGCATTTTCATGTTATTCAGTGTGATGATATTTTTAATAAGTTATGTTTTATTCTCTTTTTGAGTAACATTTGCACCCACTACATCGCCTATACCTCCTCCTTCTACTGTTTCCCCACACTCTTTTCAACCCCTTCCTGAACACAAATCAGCTAGGAGATTAGAGTTTATTTATAACTCCTTTGTTCAGCTCTTGCACCAACACCAACTTGTAATGAACACAACTAACTGTTGGGTGTGTGGTCTTATGGCTCACACAACGGATAAAGGTATCCCTTATGTGGTCCTGCCTTTCAGCCACAATGGTTCTGTGTGGGCATACAGAACAATGTTCATATATGCACATGAAGTCCACCCCCTACGTTCTGTAACAGACAATCCTAAGAATAGTGCTCTAGTTAAGGGTATAGTAGACATGATTAAGGAAGATATTTCTTATGAGACTATCCCGAGAGATGAGACACTAGTATACATAGGATGGAACGTAACCGGATATGGAGCTACTCTGAGTGAGAAACAGCAAGCTAAGACCACCTCTTTGGGGGACTTTAAGCACTTTGAGGGCTGTCCACTTGATGTCATCTTCATTATGGTTAGCCATGGAGAAATATTCCACTAAAGGTGCATTAGGTGTCTTACACCTGACTCTGCATCGATGCTGGCAAATCCTTGACTTTACTTTCTATATTCTATCTGCATCGCCCTGTGTCGGGTCCTTCCAGTTGGTGATCAGGAGCTGTGCAGTGCTGTGATGTGTCTTCTCTGCATGGCTCCGCATCGGGTCCTGAGAGACTCCAATGTGAGGCTCTGCAATGCTCTGCGTCGGGTTTGTTGGGTTGTTGATTAGGAGCTGCACTGTGCTGCAATGCGATGCGTAGGTTCCTGAGAAGCTGCTGATCAGAAGCTGCATGATGCTGCAATGCGAGGATGTGCGTTAGTCTGCACTGCGTCAGATACAGTGAAACCTTCAGTTGAGCAAAGAGGCGTACACTCTGGTCCAGGACCTTGAAGACAGCACTTGCTGGGGACGGGGTTAGGACTCACTACTACAGAGGACAGCAGAGAGGCCCAGGTCAGGTCCATTTGGATCTAGTGGCCTGCAAAGCAGGAAAGGCCTCTAGAAGCTAGTTGTGTCCCTTTAGCTCAACCAGCAGGCCAGCCATCTGGGCTCCTGGGTTCCTGGCAAGCAGGTCTAATATAGGCCTGGGAGGTAAATTCCGTTCCGCTCGTGGAATTTGTGGAATTTGGGTAATTTTGCGTTCTGCAAAGAACGCGGAATTGCCCAAAATTCCACGATCCGCGGCTTTGCAGAATTATTTGCATGTTCGCACTTTCAAAATGCTTGTTCACAAGATATTTCTCCCCGAGCACGCAAACAGCATTCGCGAACACAAAAAAAGCATTGCAAACGGGTGAAAAAAGCAATTCCGCCTGTTTGCAGAACGTTCGCGTGTTTGCTGAGATTTTTTACCGTTTTGTGTAGCCCGACTTCGCAAGTTCCGCCCACCCCTAGTCTAATAGTCCTTCTTCAGACAGCATGGCAATCCTTCTGAATCTACTCAAGTCTGGGAGTGCTCTAGTGAGAGGTTGTGGGGTTGCCATATTTATGCCTGTGTGAACCTATGGCTGTGGACACCCCTTTTGTCTAAACCTAAACTGGCTGTGGTAAGTTGTTCTTTTTCCCTGGGTCTGCTTCGGCATGGCTAAAAAAAAAAAAAGCTCAGGAAGGGGCTGGGTACACCACCCAGGCCATCCTCCTCAGGAGAGGAGCACCCTTTCCCAAACCCAAGTCCCTTTTATCCTATGTCTGAAAGAAATACACATCACACCACAGGAGAGCCATTAAGAGTCATGTGACCTGGACAATTGCAGAAAGACAAGTTTAGTTTTGGCAGAAGAATGTTACTCCACACATGTGGATGGCACTATTACCTGAGAGGAATGGTACAGAACTGTGAGCATATGAAATCAATGTAGAGTCAATGCAGTCGCATTTCTACAGTTTTGTTCCATTCCTGTCCCTTGCAATAGTCTCACACATTCATGTTGAGTATTATTTTTATCAGGGGCATAGTGGGAGACCTGGATCATACAGCATAAGCCATTTACTGGCAATCCAGAGAATTCTAATACATAGATTGGCTACAGATGAATATTGACTTTTTCATTCCTACCTGGAACTTTGCAGGGCATTCTGGGTAAATACATTGGTTGGGAACTACATAAGCCATAACAACCTGGATTACTCTTGGTCTTGAGGTTTCAGAAATGAATAGACTGGAAGGGATTCCTGGGTGCCCCTAAGTCCAAACAAAACAGCAATTGCCCATAGAAACTGTGAAGAAGTTGGAGCATTGTTTTGTTGTTGTTTTGAACTTGCCAGTTTATCTTGGTAAGAAATGTGTTGGGATCCACATAAGCCATGCACCTTGGATTCCCCTTGTCTCTATTTTCCTGAGATGTTAGGTTTCTCTGGATGCCATCTGACCCCCAAACCAAATACTATAGGCATCCCCAAAGAAACTAAAAGGAACATCTGTTAGGCATCGTATTGACGTTTGTAAGTGATACCCCCATGGTGATCCCCCTAGGGGCCCTGTGGGAGAAGAGATGCATCCCAATGCCTGTATATAGGCAGTCATTCATCCCACTCTCTTTGTAGACATCTATCCTTTTGTCTAGTTTGCTTTCTGCACTGCTGGGGTGGCAGACTGGGCATTAATCTCCAAAACTAACCACTCCAGGGGTGCAGGAAGACTGGGTTGGCCCCATGGGGAGGTGGAATGGCTCGACATCAGGGTGGGTCACCCCACCTTCCCATTCACTTTTTGAACATCTTTCTTTTGTGTTCACTGGGCTTTCCACCCCCTGGGTGGACATTTTAGGATAATAAATATGGCCCCTATGGGGCATAAAGACTGCCTAAGCCTGTTTTTAGACAGAATATTGGAAACAAAAATATTGTGGGACAAAATATCGAGTCAAGAATAGCAAGAACAAAAATATTGTGAAGGTAAGTTTCTATACGTAAACAAAGTTTTATACATATAACTCCAAATATATGTCCATTGACAATATATATATATATATATATATATATATATATATATATATATATATATATAGGTAGTCATAGTTAGGACCTAGTTTCCATAGGAAGAGCATTTTTTGTTTTGCTTATAACTTTGACGTTGTTTGATGAATCTTCATGACATTTTCACAACTAATTCTTTGTTGATATCAGCTCCGATGTTGAAAGTTTGGGGGTAATTCATCAAGGGGGGCCGAGAAAAAAGGGGAGTCCCAAACTTGTTTTTTCCATCTTAATTTTAATAGAAAACTTTTTATCATGGCTACGGTTTGAATGGGTGAACAGAATTACCCCAAATTTTGTTGGGAGAATGGTTTTGGTCTAGAGAGCACACTTATTTTATTTGGTGTAAATCCATTCAGTAGTTTTAGAGAAATATTGAAATTTACAGATATCAATATTTGGGAATTCTGCCATCTGATTGGCTGAGGCGTTACAAGCACAAGCTTCCTGCTTATTGGTTGTGAGCGCTGCGAGCTGTTGCAACAAGGAAGTGTTGGCCGCCATTTTGTGATTCCGTTGAAGCGAGTAAAGAGAAAAAAGGGCGAAAAAAGTAGGAAAGGAGCGTAGGAGCACTGTAATCTCTGTGGGGGAGTGCGAAGCGAAGTAGTCACTCTTACCGGTCTGAAAGTGCTGTGTTGCTCAGAGTGACATAGTGCTGATATGATATGGTGATACACTCTGTAAAAAAATAAGAAAATGTGTTATTGCATATAATATTATAGTTTTAAGAACCCAACACAATTTTAGAATTACATAACATATTCAGTTTCCTTTTTTTGCTGTTCTCAGATTCTAATGAATTTCACCATACACAGTGATTTCAATGTAGATTATTATACAACAGTGGGGAAAAATGAGATTGTTAAAAAACAAATAAATCTGTGTTGAAAATATTTATAACCAGTTTAACTATCTGTTTACCTATCTACAGTTCGTAAATTACATTCTTCAACTACATTAAATCCTTTATTTCTCTCAAGTACATTTTGTAAAACACACACTCTCATTTACATCACATATAATATAAAGATAAAATATATAAACTACTTCGTTCAAACACAATTTTGCAAATGCAATAAGAATTAGCACAAACAATGATCCAAACAGTAATTGTTCACTTCTTCCCAATAGGCCGAATAATGTTTTCAAAACCATTTGCAGTGGAAATATCCCAAATAAACTTGTTAATTTGTGTTCACATCTCCCCAATAGGCCAAATGATGTTTTCAAAACTTTGGCATCAAAAATATCAGATATGAATTTGGTAATTCGTAAGGCAATCAACATTTTAATTCCAAATGGGCTTCATTACAATACGTCCATCCTTTATTGCACTTTAAATACAAAGTATAGTGTCCAGATGCTATAGTAGGTCCATCATGAACATTCCAAATGGGCATCATTACAATAAGTCCATCCTTTATTGCACTTTAAATACACAGTATAGTGTCCAGATGTTGTAGTAGGTCCATCATGAAAAATAATAGCCACTGCTTTAAAAGTTCTTCCTGAAATTTATACTTGACATGCCACAATATTTTTGATTTTGGTTTCCGATTTTCTTCCATGTGCTCTACAACATTGTAGCATTAAAATGGCATATTGTCCAAATCTTTCCATAAATAATGTTGACAACTTTTCTGATTTGCAAGGAGAACATTTCATATCTTGATTAGCTGTTTTTACTAATTTGTTAAAAGACACTGTTTTGCAATCTGGTATCGTAAAATATATGAATTGTTCAGTGTCTATTTCAGTGGTAGAAGAAAAAGAAGACTCATCACATTTTTGATCCCATCTGTAACTTAGTCCAAACACATTTTGTTAAGATCGTTTTCGAGGGACCAGCGTACTCTCTTGATCAGCTTGGCCAGTACTCTGACTGTCTAGATATCATTCCAACTTCTCGTAGCACCAAATTGCTCCTGCTCATCATTGTTTTCCTTTTCACTTTTTAAATACACATTAACAGTCCTAGTTTGAGTTCTATAGTGAGTACGTTGACAACAAATACAAACATAGTTTGGTTTTTCACAGAAACCTACCTTAAATGTTGTTATTTCTTCTGCAAACTTCTCTGTAGGACTATCTTCAACCCTTTTCTTCAACACCTACACTTATGAAACTCTCACTTTTTCTACACTCCTCTTGAAGACCAAAGAAACAAAACTGCATATCATCAGATACTTATTTTTATAGTAAAAATACTGAACCATGCAAAATAGCTGTGTTTATTTCACTTAAAGATAATCCAGGACTTTTTACATAGTACAATCTTTTTACCAACTTCTGCCTTTCTGAATAATGCACTGCTAACATTCTTAAATGATAAAAAGTACTTCGACACACTTTTTGAGAAAGACAAGCCCAAGAATGACCCTGCAAGCTAGTATATTTTCTCATTTTACAAGGATCTAGTTCTTGCAATATTTCAATCTTCTGTTTAACACTTTTATTACCATATTCTTGTGGGAATGTTTGTAATATATCAATAGATTCCTGTTGTATATGACAAATACTACTACAATCCCACTTATACACTGGAGCTTGTGTACGTCTCCCTTGAACTTCTTCAACTATTACTTCCACTTTTCTAGGAACCATCTTTTCTTTTTCAATTGGACAACCATTTTTAACCCTATAACAATGACCACTGGTATTAACTGCATGAACTAATGTATTTTGTTGAAAATAGCTTTCTTCATTACAAAAAGGTTCAGTCCTAGAAGTGTGCTTCCATTCACCCGAATTGTTTTTGCAAAAGTTAGTTCTATTAATCAGTCTTTTTCTTTTACTTTTCTCCTTCATAAAGTGCATTGTTTCATTCAATGTTTTCATTATCTTCAATACTAATATAAACAATTTTCATTCAATCTGTTCTTTCTTCTTGTAAAATGCTGATCTTCTTTTATGTTGTTTGCAATCTTTCAATACATCTTTTAGTACTCTACGTTTATAAATTTTCTTCCTAATGCCTTTATATTATTTCATCCTTCTTTCAACATGGATTGTTTTCCTATACCCTGATTTTACATTACTTTGTCCTTTTTTCGTTTCCTTCTGATAGCTTGTAGTACTTTTCTTTCTCTTTTCCCATCTCGATAATTGATTAAATTTTTTAACAGACCTTTAACAAATTCTTTTGTTCGCTTACAGAAGACTTTTTCTTCAACATCACATGTTGTACTTCGTCTAATTTCTCCTTTTCTCTCTCCTTTAAATAGTTCTGTTTTCTTTGTTGTCTTTTCTTTTCACTTTTCTTGATAATTATGAAGAATATCTAAAAAAAGTAAAGTTTATTATTGTTCTAATTTTTTTAATATTATTAAAATAATTATATACAAATATTGTCATCTCTAAATAAAGAAATACATTGAGTAGTACCTAGGTGAATAGATCAGTGAAACAATAGGACCTGGGTGATTCTACAACTGCACGGATAGTACATAACTAGTGCCTGGGTGATTGCATGACTGAAGGGGTAATATCTGGGGGATTACTAGAGTACGTAGCAAATGAGTGGGTGAATTTATAACTGCATGAGTACTGCTTGGGTGATTGCAGGAGTACTGAGGGAATGCCTAAGTGATTGGAGGAGTGCAAAGGTGATTACAGAAGTACTAAGATACACCTGAAGTCATTGTGTAGTGCCTAGGTGAATACATGAATGCAACATTAGGACATGGGTGATTCTATAACTGCAAGGGTAGTGTGTGGGTTGTTACATGAGTGCATAGGTAGACACTGCATGATTACATGACTGCAAGGGTGGTACATAAGTAGTACCTGTATGATTCCAGGACTACAGGGGTAATAATTGGGGTATTACTGGAGTACATAGGAAATGAGTGGGTGATGTTATAAGTCCATGAGTACTGCCTGGGCGATTACAGAAATACTAAGATACTGCCTGAGTGATTACAGGAGTACAAGAGTAGTGCCTGCGTGATTGAAAGAGTGCAAGGATGGAGCCTGAGTGATTGAATCACTGTATAGCTAATGCATTGGTGATTGCATGAGTACAGGGGTAATATCTGAGGATTTACATGACTACATTGAAAGTGACTGGGAGATTTTATAAGTGCATGGGTACTTCTTGGGTGATTTCAGGACTACTGAGGTAATGCCTGAGTGAATAAATGAGTGCAAAGGTAGTGCCTGGGTGATTTCATAACAGCAAGACTACTGGCAGAGTGATTACATAAGTAAAATGCTAGTGCCTCTGTGATTGAAAGAGTGCAACGTTAGTGCCTGAGTGATAATATAAATGCTTGAGTACTGGCTACATGATTCAAAGAGTGCATGAGTAATACCTTGGTGATTGCATGAGTATATCGGTAGTGCCTGGATATTTGTATGAGTGCCGGAGTTAATCCTGAGTGATTACAGCACTGCATATGTAGTGACTTGATCATTGCAAGACTGCATGGGTAGTACTTGGGTGTTTTTATGACTTCATGAGTGTTAGGCCTAGCCAATTATGAAGCAGCAGACTATTACATGACTAAACCATAAGTCTCTCTTTATTGTTAAAATCATGCATACATATGTCTCTACCTTTTCAAATCATCATCATAACTAAAATAAATATATATAATATATTTCTGGAATAGAGTGAAACCTAGAAACCGAGACATAAAGTAGATCTGCTTGAGTGATTGCATTCCCCCCTGGCGTAGTACTTGGGTGATTGTATGTCTCCAAAGGTAGTCGCTGGGTAATTTCAGGAGAAGATGGATAGTGACTGGCTAATTGCATGAGTGTACGCATAGAGGTTGAATACATGGATAAGTGTAGAAATAGCACCTGAAGGCATAGATGAGTTATTGAGTAGTGCCTAGGTGAATAAATGAATGCAACATTAGGACCTGGGTGATTCTATGACTGCAGGGTAGTGTGTGGGTTATTACATGAGTGCATAGGTAGACACTGCATGATTACATGATTGCAAGGGTAGTACATAAGTAGTACCTGGAAGATTCCAGGACTACACTGGTAATATTTGGGGGATTAGTGGAGTACATAGGAAGGGTGTGGGTGATTTTATAAGTCCATGAGTGCTGCTTGGGTGATTACAAAAGTACTAAGGTACTGCCTGAGTGATTACATGAGTGCAAAGGTAGTGCAAAGGTAGTGCCTGGGTGAGTTTAAAAGTGCATGAGTACTGTCTGAGTGATTACATAAGTAAGTACAAGAGTAGTGCCTGCCTGATTGAAACAGTGCAAGGATAGTGCCTAGGTGATCAAACATTTTTTACTAACCAATAACGAACATGCTTTTTAAAGAAAGTAACATGCATCCTATTTTTGAGTGTACAATGTTCTTAAACAGCCAATCAATTCTCTATTTTTTTAAACAGCATCTTGTCCATCATTTTAGATACCTCTCATTCTACCAACTGACTACCTCAGCTACAGACATATTTTCATTGCTTCCAGACATCCATTCAAGATGCTTACAGTATGGATTGTTGGACACAGCTATAATTTCTGGTGCAAAAGGTATGCTGAATGCAGAGGTATTGACAAAGACCTAGCTTTTCAAAATGTGGATATTAAATGGATTGCACGGAGAGGATTAAAGTGGCACCAGTTGATGCCTTTGGTTAAAACCTTTTTGCATCTCAATCCCCCTGACCTCATGTGCACTGTGGTGGCAATGACTTAGGCACATTGACTGGGGTAGGTCTGGAAATGCTAATGAAGGACAGCGTTGCACAATTGATGTTGTGTTTGCCTCAAACTGTTTTGTATACTTTAATATATGCCAAAGACAGAAATGGAAGTGATCAAATCAATTCTGTCCACAGATTGGGAAAGCTAGGAAGAATGTCAATAAACTATTTCTGCTTACCTCAGAGACCATAGGATTGGCTCCAATTATAACAGTTTTTATATGGATGACATCTACAGAAGTGATGGAGTACACTTCACAGATGAAGGAAACAGAGGGGCTTATTTGCAAGCCTCTATCAATAAATTGTTTATTTAGTTCAAGCCTTTTAAACCATAAAAGTACATGATAAAATATAATAAAATGTGTGATTAAAAACAGCACAGTACAAACACATTTTAAAAGGCAGATGTAAACCTCTAGACAGGCTAAAATTCTAATGCAGACATTGACTTGCGTGCCCGCACTGCAGCTTTCAAAAACAGGGTCACACAAATAATAATAGCCTCATCTTACAGTCGCAGTAATACATCATTAGATTCTCTGAAATTGCTAAAATGTTTGGTCTTAATCAAGGGAAGAAGAATAGTTTTAGTATATAAGAGATAAAAACTACAAAAGAATAGAAAGTGTGACATCGATTGACCAGATTTCCCATCACAGGGACAGGGACTGGTATCTAAATTAACTTGGAAGCCTAATGGAAAATTCGGTGAGTATTTTATGGTGCTTCTTAAAACGGAAGAGTAAACTGCGCTCCCAATCACTCATGTTGCGAGTTAAATAACTTTGTGGTAAGCCCATTTGTCCCTGATTCCTAGTTTGTTTTACTATCTCCCTCTTTGTTCTCTCTTCTTGCACATTTTGGTACCAGCACGCCTGCAGCTGTTTCTTTGTAATAGGACAAGGGTTCTTTGGATTTTCATATGATTGCTTAAAATCAATCTTGTGCAGACAGGATTCGATGTACTTAATCCAGTGGATTTATCCACCATTTTCATAAGCAAGGCAGTCTTTTATGATGTCTTTTGTTAGTGCTCCCTCTGTATTTTGCTAAATAGCATGCCAAAAAAGCAGGGGGCGAGCACTAATATAATCCTCAACAAAGGGGAGACCTAGCTCGTTATGACAAATAAAACTAGAGCTAGAGATCGGTGCTCTCAACATCCTTCTGCAGAATCTATTTTCCTCTAATTGTACTGAGAAACTACTGTCGGTCCCCCAGACCTCTGCCCCAAAGGTTGCAGACGCCAGACACTGTGATTTATAGATACTGTCCTTTTTTTAGGGCATGGCAAACTAAGTAGCAAGCCTATGGCTCTAGACAATTTGTTCCCACTATTAACTATGTGTGTTTTCCAAGAGCCACTGTCATTAAAGGCCATGGCTAGATAAGTAAAAGTGCCTGTGTTTAATAATCTTTGCTCGCCGGCCTTCAATGAGGGTATTTTGCATTTCTTAGGGCCACATGCCATAATAAAAGATTTTGTAAAATTCGTCTGCAGGTCTAATGATGCCATAAATTTAACGAAGCTGTTTACTAAAAGAGAGAGAGCCTTTGGTGTATGGGCCATCAACACAGCAACATCTGCATACAAAAGAGCGGGTAATGGCAGGCTTCTAATCAAAGGAACAACTCTATCAATTGTAATCTTGTCATTAACTTAAATCACGGTAACTCTTTAAAACATCTTCCCAATGACAACACTACCTTCTAAATTTTATTCTACTTAATTATTTATTTAAGGTGAATTCGCGAATCTTCGCGATGTTACACAGGTCAGCGAGCCATGATGGGGTCGCAACTCAAAAATCGAAAGAAAAAAAATGCCCCATTTCCATTATTCGGTTTTTGCCCCGGGGACCCCTTTCCCCGTGGCCTGCCACCATTTAAAAAAAAAAAATAGGAAGGAGGACAGCGTGGCTCCCCTTCCAACGGTCGCTATTGGCCCCGGAGACCCCATCCCATGGGGCCTGGCCTCAGCATTGGGGACCTGGGGGGAGCCCCAATGCCTCACTGTTCCTGCCAGCTACCCGCTTCCTGCGGCATCCGGCATTGCTTTTGGGCAAGGGGAGCTGATAAAATGCAGCTCCCCTTGCCCAAAAGCAATTCTGCTTTGCTTCTTGGAAGTGAGAGCAGGTTTCTTCTGAATTTCTGCTGAATTTTGCAGGAACTCCTGAACGGATTTACACCATTCAAAAAAAAAAGGATGCTTTCTGAGCCAAAAGCTAAATTTTTGCCAAATTTGGTGTAATTCCAATCAGCAGTTCGGGCTGTAGCCTGTTCCAAACTTCCTTTGGAAATTAACTTGGGGAAAACGCATTTTGGGAGCCCCCTTTTGTCTCTGCCTCGCTTGCCAAATCACCATCAAACTTTTAAACTTTTAAGACAGGAACTGACCTGAGCTGGTCATTAGTTTTGAAAATGTCATGAAGATTTGACAAATGGTGCCAAAGATATTGGCAAAAGAAAAAATGCTTTTTGAATAGGCCAAGTTGTCCGGATATATATATATATATATTCACTGAAAAAAACATAGGTTTCACACCAGTTATAGTTAGGTGGAAATTTTACTCGCATAGAACCATTGAAATTCCCACGTTATAGTTAGTTGGACTCACTATAACTTGCTCGTGCAATGCACTGCTGATGACGTCACATATTACATCACTCATGACATGGTCAGTGACATCACTGATGACATCTAAAATGACATCACTGATGATAACATCCTTGTGACAAAGTGGCAGACCTCCTATCAGCATAAAATAACCTTTGACACACACATTCAAAAATAGAAACTAACATTTTCTTAAAAAAGGAGAAACCAATACCAATTACAACAACTTATTAGGTAATTCCAACATCTACATACACATCCACTCATTCACCAACAGTTCTATATAGTCACTCATGCATGTACTTACTCATCATACGTACTCATACACCTATACATCCTGTTACACACTAATACTCATCCATATAGTTACTCACACACAAATTCACACATGCAAATAAACTATCAAAAAAACATTTACTTGATTATACTGCTATATACACACCACTACACATACTTCTACAGAAACTGAAACATATTTACTCTCTTAAACAATCAATTATAAAAACACATACTCACTAACCGACCCATACACACAATCATCCACCCATACAGTCTTGCACACATGCTGTCTTCAAAATACATACAAATTGTGAGTCACTCATTCATGCATCTGTGCTCTAAGTAATATCCCCCACCGAGCCATACAGACACTGATACTGATACTCAAAAAAACAACTAATAACCCATATACACACTCTGATGTCACTGACCATGTCATGAGTGATGTAATATGTGACGTCATCAGCAGTGCATTGCACGCGCAAGTTATAGTGAGTCCAACTAACTATAACGTGGGAATTTCATTGATTTTATGCGAGTAAAATTTCCAGCTAACTGTAACTGGTGTCAAATCTATGGTTTTTTCAGTGAATTTCATAGGTTTTGTAAATGCTATTTTCTAACTATAACGTGTGTAAAACCTATGGTTTTTTCAGTGAATATATATATATATATATAAAATTTCTATGGCAAAATGAAACCCCTCATTTTGTTCCTTGTCAAATTAAATGTATTAAGTGTTACCACTTTATTCCAATCAAGATGACTTCAGGTGTGCCATACTTTTGTCATAAGTTAGACTGTTAGCGTTCTAGTTGTTCTTTAGAACACTCTGGGACATTCTGTCATTGGGCTATAGTTGGGCTACATCTGGCTGATATTTGGGCTACATTTGGGCTCTTTTGTCTCTGGTGGCCATCTTGGGAGACTGCATATCAGACTTTTTTTAATGAAATATAAGAGGATTTAGGAAGTCACTCAAAATATGCCCTAATTTTTCTTTCTTCAGCACTAATCATAATTTCTATGGCAAAATGAACCCCCTCATTTTGTTCCTTTGCAAATTAAATGTTTTAAGTGTTAACACTTTATTCCAATCAAGATGACTTCAGGTGTGCCATACTTTTGTCATAAGTAAGACTGTTAGCGCTCTAGTTGTTCTTTAGAACACTCTGGGACATTCTGTCATTGGGCTATAGTTGGGCTACATCTGGCTGATATTTGGGCTACATTTGTTTTTTTTGTCTCTGGTGGCCATCTTTGGGCTACATTGGGCTACATTGGGCTACATTTGGGCTCTAACATATATATAGCCCAATGGTCAGGTCAGTGACATCACTGATGACATCTAAAATGACATCACTGATGATAACATCCTTGTGACAAAGTGGCAGACCTCCTATCAGCATAAAATAACCTTTGACACACACATTCAAAAATAGAAACTAACATTTTCTTAAAAAAGGAGAAACCAATACCAATTACAACAACTTATTAGGTAATTCCAACATCTACATACACATCCACTCATTCACCAACAGTTCTATATAGTCACTCATGCATGTACTTACTCATCATACGTACTCATACACCTATACATCCTGTTACACACTAATACTCATCCATATAGTTACTCACACACAAATTCACACATGCAAATAAACTATCAAAAAAACATTTACTTGATTATACTGCTATATACACACCACTACACATACTTCTACAGAAACTGAAACATATTTACTCTCTTAAACAATCAATTATAAAAACACATACTCACTAACCGACCCATACACACAATCATCCACCCATACAGTCTTGCACACATGCTGTCTTCAAAATACATACAAATTGTGAGTCACTCATTCATGCATCTGTGCTCTAAGTAATATCCCCCACCGAACCATACAGACACTGATACTGATACTCAAAAAAACAACTAATAACCCATATACACACTCTGATGTCACTGACCATGTCATGAGTGATGTAATATGTGACGTCATCAGCAGTGCATTGCACGCGCAAGTTATAGTGAGTCCAACTAACTATAACGTGGGAATTTCATTGATTTTATGCGAGTAAAATTTCCAGCTAACTGTAACTGGTGTCAAATCTATGTTTTTTTCAGTGAATTTCATAGGTTTTGTAAATGCTATTTCCTAACTATAACGTGTGTAAAACCTATGGTTTTTTCAGTGAATTTCATAGGTTTTTTAAATGCTACTTCCTAACTATAACGTGTTTAAAACCTATGGTTTTTTCAGTGAATATATATATATATATAACATTTCTATGGCAAAATGAAACCCCTCATTTTGTTCCTTGTCAAATTAAATGTATTAAGTGTTACCACTTTATTCCAATCAATATGACTTCAGGTGTGCCATACTTTTGTCATAAGTAAGACTGTTAGCGTTCTAGTTGTTCTTTAGAACACTCTGGGACATTCTGTCATTGGGCTATAGTTGGGCTACATCTGGCTGATATTTGGGCTACATTTGGGCTCTTTTGTCTCTGGTGGCCATCTTGGGAGACTGCATATCAGACTTTTTTTAATGAAATATAAGAGGATTTAGGAAGTCACTCAAAATATGCCCTAATTTTTCTTTCTTCAGCACTAATCATAATTTCTATGGCAAAATGAACCCCCTCATTTTGTTCCTTTGCAAATTAAATGTTTTAAGTGTTAACACTTTATTCCAATCAAGATGACTTCAGGTGTGCCATACTTTTGTCATAAGTAAGACTGTTAGCGCTCTAGTTGTTATTTAGAACACTCTGGGACATTCTGTCATTGGGCTATAGTTGGGCTACATCTGGCTGATATTTGGGCTACATTTGTTTTTTTTGTCTCTGGTGGCCATCTTTGGGCTACATTGGGCTACATTGGGCTACATTTGGGCTCTAACATATATATAGCCCAATGGTCAGGTCAGTGACATCACTGATGACATCTAAAATGACATCACTGATGATAACATCCTTGTGACAAAGTGGCAGACCTCCTATCAGCATAAAATAACCTTTGACACACACATTCAAAAATAGAAACTAACATTTTCTTAAAAAAGGAGAAACCAATACCAATTACAACAACTTATTAGGTAATTCCAACATCTACATACACATCCACTCATTCACCAACAGTTCTATATAGTCACTCATGCATGTACTTACTCATCATACGTACTCATACACCTATACATCCTGTTACACACTAATACTCATCCATATAGTTACTCACACACAAATTCACACATGCAAATAAACTATCAAAAAAACATTTACTTGATTATACTGCTATATACACACCACTACACATACTTCTACAGAAACTGAAACATATTTACTCTCTTAAACAATCAATTATAAAAACACATACTCACTAACCGACCCATACACACAATCATCCACCCATACAGTCTTGCACACATGCTGTCTTCAAAATACATACAAATTGTGAGTCACTCATTCATGCATCTGTGCTCTAAGTAATATCCCCCACCGAACCATACAGACACTGATACTGATACTCAAAAAAACAACTAATAACCCATATACACACTCTGATGTCACTGACCATGTCATGAGTGATGTAATATGTGACGTCATCAGCAGTGCATTGCACGCGCAAGTTATAGTGAGTCCAACTAACTATAACGTGGGAATTTCATTGATTTTATGCGAGTAAAATTTCCAGCTAACTGTAACTGGTGTCAAATCTATGTTTTTTTCAGTGAATTTCATAGGTTTTGTAAATGCTATTTCCTAACTATAACGTGTGTAAAACCTATGGTTTTTTCAGTGAATTTCATAGGTTTTTTAAATGCTACTTCCTAACTATAACGTGTTTAAAACCTATGGTTTTTTCAGTGAATATATATATATATATACCATTTCTATGGCAAAATGAAACCCCTCATTTTGTTCCTTGTCAAATTAAATGTATTAAGTGTTACCACTTTATTCCAATCAATATGACTTCAGGTGTGCCATACTTTTGTCATAAGTAAGACTGTTAGCGTTCTAGTTGTTCTTTAGAACACTCTGGGACATTCTGTCATTGGGCTATAGTTGGGCTACATCTGGCTGATATTTGGGCTACATTTGGGCTCTTTTGTCTCTGGTGGCCATCTTGGGAGACTGCATATCAGACTTTTTTTAATGAAATATAAGAGGATTTAGGAAGTCACTCAAAATATGCCCTAATTTTTCTTTCTTCAGCACTAATCATAATTTCTATGGCAAAATGAACCCCCTCATTTTGTTCCTTTGCAAATTAAATGTTTTAAGTGTTAACACTTTATTCCAATCAAGATGACTTCAGGTGTGCCATACTTTTGTCATAAGTAAGACTGTTAGCGCTCTAGTTGTTCTTTAGAACACTCTGGGACATTCTGTCATTGGGCTATAGTTGGGCTACATCTGGCTGATATTTGGGCTACATTTGTTTTTTTTTGTCTCTGGTGGCCATCTTTGGGCTACATTGGGCTACATTGGGCTACATTTGGGCTCTAACATATATATAGCCCAATGCAGCCCAATATATATTTTTTCAAAGTTAATTTTCTCAGCAACTACTGAACAGATTTACACCATTCAAAGAAAAGCGTAATCTGCGAGCCGGACTCTACCTTTCTACCAAATTTCTTAAAAATCCATTCAGCCGTTCGAGCTGTAGCCGTGTCTAAACGTCCTATGGAAAATAACATGGGAAAAACACGTTTTGGGACCCCCTTTATCTCAGCCCCCACTTGACGAATCCCCCCCAATCTTTCAGGGAAGGAGCAGAGCGGAGCAGGCCATCTTCTTCGAGAAATTCGCAAAGATTCGTCCACCGGCGCCAAAGTTATTCTCAATAGAATGTTGGGGATTTCCTATGGAAACTAGGTCCTAACTACTGTCATTGGGCTATAGTTGGGCTACATCTGGCTGATATTTGGGCTACATTTGGGCTCTTTTGTCTCTGGTGGCCATCTTGGGAGACTGCATATCAGAATTTTTTTAATGAAATATAAGAGGATTTGAGAAGTCACTCAAAATGTGCCCTAATTTTTCTTTCTTCAGCACTAATCATAATTTCTATGGCAAAATGAACCCCCTCATTTTGTTCCTTTGCAAATTAAATGTTTTAAGTGTTAACACTTTATTCCAATCAAGATGACTTCAGGTGTGCCGTACTTTTGTCATAAGTAAGACTGTTAGCGCTCTAGTTGTTCTTTAGAACACTCTGGGACATTCTGTCATTGGGCTATAGTTGGGCTACATCTGGCTGATATTTGGGCTACATTTGGTTTTTTTTGTCTCTGGTGGCCATCTTTGGGCTACACTGGGCTACATTGGGCTACATTTGGGCTCTAACATATATATAGCCCAATGTAGCCCAATATATATTTTTTCAAAGTTAATTTTCTCAGCAACTACTGAACAGATTTACACCATTCAAAGAAAAGCGTAATCTGCGAGCCGGACTCTACCTTTCTACCAAATTACTTATAAATCCATTCAGCCGTTCGAGCTGTAGCCGTGTCTAAACGTCCTATGGAAAATAACATGGGGAAAACACCTTTTGGGACCCCCCTTTATCTCAGCCCCTACTTGACGATTCCCCCCCAAACTTTCAGGGAAGGAGCAGAGCGGAGCAGGCCATCGTCTTCGAGAAATTCGCAAAGATTCGTCCACCGGCCCCAAAGTTATTCTCAATAGAATGTTGTGGATTTCCTATGTAAAATTGGGCCTAACTAATTTCATTGGGCTATAGTTGGGCTACATCTGGCTGATATTTGGGCTACATTTGGGCTCTTTTGTCTCTGGTGGCCATCTTGGGAGACTGCATATCAGAATTTGTTTAATGAAATATAAGAGGATTTGAGAAGTCACTCAAAATGTGCCCTAATTTTTCTTTCTTCAGCACTAATCATAATTTCTATGGCAAAATGAACCCCCTCATTTTGTTCCTTTGCAAATTAAATGTTTTAAGTGTTAACACTTTATTCCAATCAAGATGACTTCAGGTGTGCCATACTTTTGTCATAAGTAAGACTGTTAGCGCTCTAGTTGTTCTTTAGAACACACTGGGACATTCTGTCATTGGGCTATAGTTGGGCTACATCTGGCTGATATTTGGGCTACATTTGTTTTTTTTGTTTCTGGTGGCCATCTTTGGGCTACATTGGGCTACATTTGGGCTCTAACTTATATATAGCCCAATGTAGCCAAATATATATTTTTTCAAAGTTAATTTTCTCAGCAACTACTGCACAGATTTACACCATTCAAAGAAAAGCGCAATCTGCGAGCCGGACTCTACCTTTCTACCAAATTTCTTATAAATCCATTCAGCCGTTCGAGCTGTAGCCGTGTCTAAAGGTCCTATGGAAAATAACATGGGGAAAACACGTTTTGGGACCCCCCTTTTATCTCAGCCCCCACTTGACGAATCCCCCCCAAACTTTCAGGGAAGGAGCGGAGCGGAGCAGGCCATCTTCTTTGAGAAATTCGCAAAGATTCGTCCACCGGCGCCCAAGTTATTCTCAATAGAATGTTGCGGATTTCCTATGGAAGCTAGGTCCTAACTACTGTCATTGGGCTATAGTTGGGCTACATCTGACTGATATTTGGGCTACATTTGGGCTCTTTTGTCTCTGGTGGCCATCTTGGGAGACTGAATATCAGAATTTTTTTAATGAAATATAAGAGGATTTGAGAAGTTACTCAAAATGTGCCCTAATTTTTCTTTCTTCAGCACTAATCATAATTTCTATGGCAAAATGAACCCCCTCATTTTGTTCCTTTGCAAATTAAATGTTTTAAGTGTTAACACTTTATTCCAATCAAGATGACTTCAGGTGTGCCATACTTTTGTCATAAGTAAGACTGTTAGCGCTCTAGTTGTTCTTTAGAACACTCTGGGACATTCTGCCATTGGGCTATAGTTGGGCTACATCTGGCTGATATTTGGGCTACATTTGTTTTTTTTGTCTCTGGTGGCCATCTTTGGGCTACATTGGGCTACATTGGGCTACATTTGGGCTCTAACATATATATAGCCCAATGCAGCCAAATATATATTTTTTCAAAGTTAATTTTCTCAGCAACTACTGAACAGATTTACACCATTCAAAGAAAAGCGTAATCTGCGAGCCGGACCCTACCTTTCTACCAAATTTCTTAAAAATCCATTCAGCCGTTCGAGCTGTAGCCGTGTCTAAACGTCCTATGGAAAATAACATGGGAAAAACACGTTTTGGGACCCCCTTTATCTCAGCCCCCACTTGACGAATCCCCCCCAAACTTTCAGGGAAGGAGCAGAGCGGAGCAGGCCATCTTCTTCGAGAAATTCGCAAAGATTCGTCCACCGGCGCCAAAGTTATTCTCAATAGAATGTTGGGGATTTCCTATGGAAACTAGGTCCTAACTACTGTCATTGGGCTATAGTTGGGCTACATCTGGCTGATATTTGGGCTACATTTGGGCTCTTTTGTCTCTGGTGGCCATCTTGGGAGACTGCATATCAGAATTTTTTTAATGAAATATAAGAGGATTTGAGAAGTCACTCAAAATGTGCCCTAATTTTTCTTTCTTCAGCACTAATCATAATTTCTATGGCAAAATGAACCCCCTCATTTTGTTCCTTTGCAAATTAAATGTTTTAAGTGTTAACACTTTATTCCAATCAAGATGACTTCAGGTGTGCCATACTTTTGTCATAAGTAAGACTGTTAGAGCTCTAGTTGTTCTTTAGAACACTCTGGGACATTCTGTCATTGGGCTATAGTTAGGCTACATCTGGCTGATATTTGGGCTACATTTGTTTTTTTTTGTCTCTGGTGGCCATCTTTGGGCTACATTGGGCTACATTGGGCTACATTTGGGCTCTAACATATATATAGCCCAATGTAGCCCAATATATATTTTTTCAAAGTTAATTTTCTCAGCAACTACTGAACAGATTTACACCATTCAAAGAAAAGCGTAATCTGCGAGCCGGACTCTACCTTTCTACCAAATTTCTTATAAATCCATTCAGCCGTTCGAGCTGTAGCCGTGTCTAAACGTCCTATGGAAAATAACATGGGGAAAACACATTTTGGGACCCCCCTTTTATCTCAGCCCCCACTTAATGAATCCCCCCCTTAATGAATCTTTTGACTACACGGAGCTTTTTACCTGATCTGACTAGGACGTCAGCGGCGCCCATTCCTCACCGCCCACAGCTCGCCGCACCCGCTCCGCGGGTGCCGCGTCGCGCAGAGGGACTCAGGGCACTCTGAGGAGGGCTTGGTTGCTGTTGCTTGGCTGAGGGTGAGAGGCGCTAACGGGGCTGCGAGCGTGCAGGGACTCCAGGAGCCAGGAGTCCCTGCGAGACCGTCTATCACCTTCCGGTCCGCTCTCCCTGCTGGCCCCGCCCCTCGCCTTCTGAGGACTTTTAAATCTCCCGCCACTGCCTTTCCTGCGGGTTTCTTTTGACTACACGGAGCTTTTTACCTGATCTGACTAGGACGTCAGCGGCGCCCATTCCTCACCGCCCACAGCTCGCCGCACCCGCTCCGCGGGTGCCGCGTCGCGCAGAGGGACTCAGGGCACTCTGAGGAGGGCTTGGTTGCTGTTGCTTGGCTGAGGGTGAGAGGCGCTAGCGGGGCTGCGAGCGTGCAGGGACTCCAGGAGCCAGGAGTCCCTGCGAGACCGTCTATCACCTTCCGGTCAGCTCTCCCTGCTGGCCCCGCCCCTCGCCTTCTGAGGACTTTTAAATCTCCCGCCACTGCCTTTCCTGCGGGTTTCTTTTGACTACACGGAGCTTTTTACCTGATCTGACTAGGACGTCAGCGGCGCCCATTCCTCACCGCCCACAGCTCGCGGCACCCGCTCCGCGGGTGCCGTGTCGCGCAGAGGGACTCAGGGCACTCTGAGGAGGGCTTGGTTGCTGTTGCTTGGCTGAGGGTGAGAGGCGCTAGCGGGGCTGCGAGCGTGCAGGGACTCCAGGAGCCAGGAGTCCCTGCGAGACCGTCTATCACCTTCCGGTCCGCTCTCCCTGCTGGCCCCGCCCCTCGCCTTCTGAGGACTTTTAAATCTCCCGCCACTGCCTTTCCTGCGGGTTTCTTTTGACTACACGGAGCTTTTTACCTGATCTGACTAGGACGTCAGCGGCGCCCATTCCTCACCGCCCACAGCTCGCCGCACCCGCTCCGCGGGTGCCGCGTCGCGCAGAGGGACTCAGGGCACTCTGAGGAGGGCTTGGTTGCTGTTGCTTGGCTGAGGGTGAGAGGCGCTAGCGGGGCTGCGAGCGTGCAGGGACTCCAGGAGCCAGGAGTCCCTGCGAGACCGTCTATCACCTTCCGGTCCGCTCTCCCTGCTGGCCCCGCCCCCTGCCCTTCACGCTCCCTATTTCCTCCTCCTGTCCTCCCGCAGCGCGGGACGCAGCACGGGCGAAGACTGGGCAAAGACTGGGCCGTTTGAGGCCGTTCGAGGACTAAAGAGGACTGGGCTGGGCCACGCCCCCTGGTTGGTTGGTGCATTATACAGTTTTATTGGTGTAAAATTTTAAAATTTTAATACTTATTTATTGTTATTTATTTCTTAAATCTGTATAATGTGCTCGCGGGGTAGTAGGAGTAAAACCCTTATGGCTGCAAGTAAATCGAACTCTAATCGGACACTGGATGATTTCCTAGTCAAAACCAATTTGGCTATTGACGAGGAAATCAGTAAAATGCAGCACAGGGTCTCTTTAGATCTTGAAGCTGCACGAAGGCTATCCGAGCACTTGGTTACTACTAGAAAGTCTTCAATGGGGAATATTGCCTCTGCCCGTACACCCGAGCATACAGTAGGTCCGCGGCCACTATTGACAACGGCTGTCATCCATCCAGCACCTTTTGTTTCCTCCTCAATATCCCCTTCGATCCATTCACCTACTCCATTGGTAATAACTAAGGATCCCGTGCCATTAACCTCCATGTTAGGTACCATGCTTCCCCCTAAAACTAACTCACTTATGAATACAGCTAGGGCCAGGAAAATGGCAATACGTAAAAAGAAATGTATTGCCAGGGCCATCCATGCTCGAAAAAAGGCGAAAATCGCTAGATCAAAATTTTTCGATAGTAGAAGGGCACTAGGATCCCTTGGGATAAAGGATGGTAGTTTAAAAATTTATCCGGGCACTCTGGGTGTGGCAGCCGTTTCGGATTTAAACAGCTCCGCGGATGATAGCATCCCGGTTGCCTCCCCAGAGACAACTAGAACTGATGATCCGATGGTTCAAGTGGGTGGATCACCAAATGATAGAGGGGGTGATGAAGAATTTCTTAATTTAGTTTGGGGTACGTTAAAACAGCTACTTACTCCCTTAGAATTAAGGCTTTCTCGTATAGAGAATAATCTGTTGGAAATGGATAAGACCATAGTTACCTTGGCCAGCCTGAGTCTAAAGGAAATGGAAGCTAAACGTGCTAGTGAGATTGATTTAGCTCCCAAAATAAAAGAACCAGTATCCGTACCATTACCCATACAATTACCTCAAAATATTCCTATGCCCTTACCGTTAGTAAAACCTATACCGAAGCCACGCACCACTGTTGCAAACCAGACTGCATCAACTCCAATCGTTGTTGCACCAAAATTATGTCCCTTGCCCAATCCACCCTATAGGCAGAATTCTAATCTACGAGCTGCCCCACAGCATAGGAAAATGCAAAATTCTCTGAATAATTTTCAGCGGCCGATCAGTCGCCCCAATTTTCGTGGCGGCTTTATTGATCTGCCACCAGAAGCTGGGCCCTATGTGACCATACTTGCTGGAGTTCCAGAGTTGGATCAGAATTCCCAGGAGAATCCTCAATCCCTGAAAAATAAAGTCATTCATTGGCTTAATTCCAACACACAGCTCCCTGTTCATCATAGAAGCAGCATATTAATGGTCCGTAGAGTGCCATGGATAGGCCCCACACCTAAGTCCTTGGTAGGTGACTGTATTATTGTTTCTTTTGCTGATCCTTACACAGCACAGAATATATGTGTGCGGCCATCGTATGAAGTTAACCCTACAATAGTTTTGAGACCCCTTACCTTCTTTTATCCTCCAAGAACTCACTATGCGAAAGAAGGTTCCTGGACTATTGTCCAGAATGCTGGACGGACATCAAATAGGTTCGATGGACATAGCCAGCAAAATTGGTGGCAAGGGGCACCAACTACCAACACGTTTGGTCCTTTGCAGGAGGTGGCGGGATGGTTCCCAAATAATATCCCGTTAATAAATCGTTTTGATCCACTTATGGGTATGGATGAGCAAGATTGACCACCACAATATTCTCCTGGTAATGCCCTGATAATAGAAGAGTCCAGCCAGAGGGCGAAGGGTGAAAGTCGCAACAACAACCCATGGGTGAAAGTTCCCATCGGTGACGGTTGTGCTTCCAAACCCCAAGTCCCTGTGGCTGGTATCAATACAGAAAGTGCGTCAAGTGCAATTATTGAATGGCACGTTCCGGAAGTATCACTTAAGCCAGTCACAAAGACCCAAAGTGAACAAAGGATCTGCTTAATTTCATGGAATATTGCTGGGCTTGCTCAAAGACTGGAGGATGAGGCATGGTTAGATTTTGTGGGTGTTTGTGATATTTTGTGCCTCCAGGAAACATGGAGCCGTTGCACACATGATATTGATGGCTTTCAAGCCCTTAATACCCTAGCGGTAGCCTCACAAGCTGGTAGGGCAAAAGGTGGTCTAATGACAGCAACCTCATTAAAACTGTGTAAACTTGTAATTACCAAGATAGTTGACACCCCATGGTTCCAAGTGCTTATGTTGGTTAACTTGTTTCCTGAACCGTTGTTATTGATTAATTGGTACTATAACATCTTTGATATTAACGAGACAACTGTAATGTTGAAGTTGGAGGAGGCCATGACCAGGGCACGTCACGAGCATCCCCTACTTTTTGTCATCTGGGTGGGGGATTTTAACTGCTCTTTATGTACCCATAGGGACTCGAAGGTGTGTGGATTGAGAGATTCCCACGACCTTCCTTTGACACATTTCAAACATACACCCCAGGGGGACGCTTTAAATAATATCATCATTTTGAATGACCTAGCTATAGTGGAACCCTGGGTTGGTCCAGACTTGGCCCCGATACCGACATTTCAGGGAAGTAGAGGCACGATGAGTTTTATTGATTTTGTAATTATTTCCAATGGGTATTTCCATTATGTTGATAAACTGGAAGTAGTTGCTAATGCTGCCAGTGACCACAATCCCTTAATCCTATCCCTTTTCTGTCCTGTTAAACTCAAACATTCTGTTTGGGATCAACCTATAAAATGTAACAGGAATCAAGGCATTACTCTTAAATGGGGTAAAATAGATGCAGCAGGTCTTGAGGCCGAGATCATAACTGAACATAGCTCAGAATATGATGTATGCCTATCACCGACATCTAATCCCGAAAAGGTTATAGAGAATTTTGAAATATTATGTGGGCACGTAGCCAAACGCCTTACAAAACCAATTGGGAAAAACAAAAGGTCAGGGCCCAGATGGTTTGATGCTGCATGCTCGGCCACACATAGATCCCTGAAAGTGGCACTAAATCAAAAACCAAGGGATATAGAATTAGTTAGGGCATCTAGAATGGCCTATAAAGAAGCAATAAGAACAAGGAAGCTGGACCTAAAAAATCTGGCTTGGGAAGATTTAGAAAAGGCCTCTGATTTGAAGGACAGTAGGCTATTTTGGGAAGTAATTAATCGCCCTCTTTTCATAAGTAATGGTAAGGATAATATTGTGATGCAGATTCCTTGTGAAACATGGGAATCACATTTTGGGGCTATTTTTAACCCACATGGAACTTCACCTAATGAATTGTCATTGGGAGACCCTAGGGAATTAGTGGTTTCGCAATCAACTTTGTCTCTGAGCTTATCACTCACCTTGCAAGAAGTAGAAGATGCTCTGTTGAAAGGTATGTCATTAAAAGCTCCCGGCCCTGATCTAGTGCCATTGGACTTTTTCAAGCACAATGTCAAGATTTGGGCCCCTTTTTTATTAAATGTATTTAGAGCAGTTGTTATTAGTCGTATTCCATCATCATGGAAGGAGGCAGTAGTGGTGCCAATTTTTAAGAAAGGCAATAGATCTGACCCCCGATGCTATCGCCCAATCTCACTAATTGATGCATCATGTAAGATATTGGGTAGGGTTATTTTAGCCAGATTGGAAACATGGGCAGATTCGGTGGGCCTTATTGTAAATTCCCAATATGGGTTCAGGAAAGGCAAAGGTACTGTCGAACAGTGTCTAAACCTGGCACTGATTATAGGGAAATACATGAAGGCAATGAATTCTTCCATTCATCTTGCCTTCATGGATCTCTCAAGTGCATTCGACACTGTCTGCCGAAACAAGCTGTGGAAGATGATGGAGGATATGGGTTTCGAGGAACCTTTGGTTCTTCTGCTCCGTTGACTCCATGAAGCAACCACTGTAGCCATAAGGTTCGGGCCAGGGGGAGAGAAAACAAAGTCTATCCCCTCGACTGAGGGCGTCCGTCAAGGATGTATTTTAGCCCCCTTCCTGTTCCTAGTTTACACTAATGGGCTGGAAAAATACCTGTTGGACCACTGCCATGATTTTCCAAAGGTTAATGGCAGGAGTGTACCGATGCTTTCTTACGCCGACGATACGGTATTAATGACTCTCACAGGAAATAGTTTGCAGCATTGTCTTGATGCCTTCCATACTTTTATGTTGGACCTAGACCTGAAGGTAAATTTCACCAAATCCTTTGTTATGGTCTGTGGCCCAAAGGGCACCAAAACCAGAAAGTTTGTAGTAAACAACTGTACCATTGAAAAAGTGGAAAACTTTAACTATCTGGGAAACCTCTTTAACAACAAACTAAGTTGGGCCCCGTTAATTAAGACTCGAGTCCAGAGTGCTAGCCGCTCTATTGAAGGACTGTTTCGTTTCTGTGGGAAGTTAGGCCAAAAACCCGTCAAACATCTAAAAACCCTGTATAAAGCAAAATGCTTGTCAGTAGCTATTTATGGGGCAGGGGTCTGGGGAACCGAAAGCCCTGATGCAATACAAATTATGGAGAATAAATTTTTAAAACGTGTATTGGCTATTCCACTAAGTTCCTCAAATAGATTTGCCCATGATGAGGTAGGTTTGAGTTATGTGAGTGACACAATCCGTCTCTCCCCTCTTCTATTATGGGGCAAAATATGGCTGTCAGAGGATCTACAATTGTCTAGAGACATCCTTCGGGATTGTCTAAAATTGACACACATGAATAAGATCCCATGGTTGTCTTACGTAAATGAAACACTTCATAAAATAGGCCTGGGTGATATTTTTGATAGTCCTGAAAACATTCAGGGAGATATCAAATCTGTTATCAAAATAAGTTATTTGAAATCCTCACTTGTGCACCCTTTGGTTAGCCCTCAAGAATTTAAGGTTACTTTATATCACCAGTTTTATTTAACCTTTATAAATCATGTGCAATGGCGATTCTATTTGACAAGGTTTAGGTTACACATTTTGCATTTTCTTTTTGCGTTCCCTAGACAGGGGAGCTGGTGTGAGAGACTGCCCCCCTGTCCCTGTAACAACAAAGATAGCCAAAGCACGTTGCATGTTGTTCTTTTCTGTTCTTTATACAAGGATCCGAGAATGAGGTTCATTAAGCCGATCCTTAAGGAAAAACAACTTTGCCATTATAAAGAGGGCTATGACCATTTGTTAGCTTTGTCTACATCTGACGTCTGTTGTGCAATGTTAAATTTTATACGTGTGTCACTCATGATCAGAAAACGGTATAGCTAATTTTGGCTCCCAGAACCAGTTTTGTTGCTCAGGTATACTGTTGTTTTATTTTTAAACACAACATTGATATGAAGTATTCATGATTAATTGAACCTGATCGAATAGCAATGGGCCATAACTTTTCCTATTAATCAATGTATGTTATTAATTTACCGTACAAATTTAAAAACTGCTTCTAAATGAATTTTAAAGTATGTTCTAAAATGTATTATTTGACTTTTATGATTCTTATGTGAATCGAATAAAGTTTATGAACTGAACTGAATCCCCCCCAAACTTTCAGGGAAGGAGCGGAGCGGAGCAGGCCATCTTCTTTGAGAAATTCGCAAAGATTCGTCCACCGGCGCCAAAGTTATTCTCAATAGAATGTTGCGGATTTCCTATGGAAACTAGGTCCTAACTACTGTTATTGGGCTATAGTTGGGCTACATCTGACTGATATTTGGGCTACATTTGGGCTCTTTTGTCTCTGGTGGCCATCTTGGGAGACTGCATATCAGAATTTTTTTAATGAAATATAAGAGGATTTGAGAAGTCACTCAAAATGTGCCCTCATTTTACTTTCTTCAGCACTAATCATAATTTCTATGGCAAAATGAACCCCCTCATTTTGTTCCTTTGCAAATTAAATGTTTTAAGTGTTAACACTTTATTCCAATCAAGATGACTTCAGGTGTGCCATACTTTTGTCATAAGTAAGACTGTTAGAGCTCTAGTTGTTCTTTAGAACACTCTGGGACATTCTCTCATTGGGCTATAGTTGGGCTACATCTGGCTGATATTTGGGCTACATTTGTTTTTTTTGTCTCTGGTGGCCATCTTTGGGCTGCATTGGGCTACATCGGGCTACATTTGGGCTCTAACATATATATAGCCCAATGTAGCCCAATATATATTTTTTCAAGGTTAATTTTCGTAAAAACCATTTGAGCATATATCTTGAGACATAGCAAAGGCACATCGGGGTACCAGTCCCTACAATTTTGCCAAGTTTGGTGGAAATCCATTCAGCCGTTCGGGCAAAAAGTGAGTCCAACCGCCCTATCGAAATTAACATGGGGAAAACACGTTTTGGGACCCCCCTTTTATCTCGGCCACCGCTTGACGGTTCCCTCGAAACTTTCAGGGAAGGAGCGGAGCGCAGCTAGGCAAAGTTAAGGAAAATTACAGGCAGATCCCTCATTCGGCGCCAAAGTTATTCCCAAAAGAATGTTGCGGATTTCCTATGGAAAACGATCCTAACTATAACTACCTACTGGCGACCGCCAGTAGGTAATATATATATATATATATATATATATATATATATATATATATTACCTACTGGCGGTCGCCAGTAGGTATATATAGTTAGGATTTTTTCCCTATGGGATTTTTGAAAATTCTATGTCTAATAACTTTGGCGTTTGTGGACGGAATTGGCTGAAATTTTCTGGAAAATGGAACACTTTGTTTCTGAGGAGCCCCTGAAAATTTGGGGGGGGTTTGTCAAGGGGGGGCCGAGAAAAAAGGGGGGTCCCAAAACGTGTTTTTAACATTGAGTTTTCCATAGGGCGGTTAGCCTCACTTTTAGCCCGAATGGCTGAATGGATTTGCACGAAACTTGGCAAAATTGTAGGGACTGGTAGCCCGATGTGCCTTTTGTAGGTCTCATTATATGTGCTGCAGTGGATTTTGAGAAATTAACGTTCAAAAAAAGATATATATCTGTAAGCGCGGACCAGGCAGCGCCCCGGTTCGCGTACCTTACGCGTATCGTAACTTCGCGTAGCGAAGCTGATTGGCTCTCCGGTGTCTGTCAACATTCTAAACAGTCCGGAGCGGCCGCCATCTTGTCTCTCGGTAGGATCGAGAGACAAGAGGAGGCCAAAAAAAAAAGGGGAAATAACTATAAAGGGGCATAGTAGATTCTCGCTGACCCCCTAGGTTTAATGTGGAGGTTTTAATGAATGATAGTCTTTTCAAATGCTGTATGTTAATTGATTGTTGGATTTTTTAATTATTTTTTATTTCCTTTATCTTCCCAGGGAGTGACCAGGTACGCGAACCGTTGAGCGCCTCGGTTCGCGGACCTTAAGCGTTCCGGGAGTCCACCATTTTGTGTTTCGGTCGAATTAAGATACAAGATGGAGGGCAATTAATGTTCGGAATGGGTAGAAGGGGGCACGGTAGAGTTATCTTGACCCCCTAGGTTTTCTGAGGGTGGCTGAGGAGGTTTATATGTGCGAAAAAAAAACATTTTTTTTAAAAAATTTCGTGAGGTTAGCTCCCGGTACGCGTACCGGGTAGCGCCCCAGGGAGCGTACTTTGTTGAAATTAGTGAAAAAAGTTAGAGTAAAATAATAATTGTGAGTGATTAGATGTAGGGTAGCTCTGAGAAGAGCTTTTGGGTTTATGGTACATTTAGGTACTTATAAGTAGGTACCAATGCACATTCTTAAATTCAGAGTGAAAACTCTGTTGCCCTCATCTGAGAAGTGAACTCCATCTCCTCTGTAGATATCTTGCATGTAGTAACGCAAGTTATTGTTGTACAGGGAGCCCATTCCATGGTCTCTCATGTAAGCTGAAACAGATTTGTTTACATGCTTCCTCGACTTCTCAATTTGTGGACAAAATTGGTTTGACCACCTCCATTTCTGTCTTTGGCATATATTTGAATATACCAAGGCAGTCTGAGGAAAAAGTGCCATTAATTGCTCAAAGGTGTCCTTTAAAAGCATTTCCAGACCTACACCAGTCAAAGTGCCCAAGTCATTACCTCCACAGTGCACAATTAACAGGTCGGGTTTTGGCAAATGCATA
Organism: Lissotriton helveticus; assembly: GCF_964261635.1. Lineage (NCBI taxonomy): Eukaryota > Metazoa > Chordata > Amphibia > Caudata > Salamandridae > Lissotriton > Lissotriton helveticus. The sequence goes on from NC_136061.1 coordinate 1,112,442,149, forward strand.
AAGGTTTTCACCAATGGTATCAATTGGTGACATTTTAATCCTCTGTGGCCAAACCACTTAATTTCCACATCTTGTAAATTGAGGTTAGGTAAATTCCTGCTTTCAACGTACCTTTGAGCCCAGTGAATATAACTATGACCAACAATCCAGACAGAAAACATGGTGAGAGAAGGTTCTCCTGCAGTCAGATGAAGTGTGGCAATGAAATGGCAGTTGAAAAAATGAGAGTGTAAAATGAAAAAAAAACTGTGGAGTTTCTGTGTTCATGAAGCAGTAACAGTGATTGGTGGATTTTGATTGATGAAAACAGAAAGTTAGGGTGCAGAGATGTGTTCTTTGAAAGATGTATTTTGAGTGGTCAATAAAAAATCATTAAATGAAAGAATGCACTGGATATGCAGGTGCACTGAGAGTTCAGAGTTCAATTGCAACATTGTTGTGTGAACTTGCAAACACCACAGTTTTTCCAAGAGGTGGTTGCTATGGAAAATAGGCAGAAAGGGCAGAGGGGGAAGGGTTTTCATTTGAAAAAAAGTGAGGGAAGAGTTTTGATTGGGTGACATGAGAAATATGTGTGAAGAATTACAGCATTTCTGTGCTTTTGATAGCTGCAGACTCTGGAGTGCATACCTTTTGCTCTGCTGAAGACAAATTGGTGTGTTTCTTAGACTGTTTTCAAAATCAAAGTATTTGCTAAGGTGAGAAAATATTTCTTTACTTTAGATAGAGAATAGTGTGCTTTAAGGAGAAAATTATGATTTATGTGGCGCAAATTGCTTGTAAATATGCTCTCACATGTGTATGGAAAATTTTGATTTTGAATGTTTGTGTTACATAGCCATGTTAAAAGTGACCCAACCATGCTGGAAAGCCAATCAAAAAATGATTTCATGTGTTTTAATGACATTTTAAGTCATTTTCCCATGTGCAGTGTTTAGAAATTATGATTTGAAAATCGTTTTTGGGGAAAAGGAATTGTTTTTAAATCCATGACAAGGACATAATGGTGTATGGTTCTTTATAAGGCAATTGACTGTCCCTGATGTTATTTTTCTCATTTTAGTGTAAGACCTTTCTCTGTGGCGCAAATTGCTTGTAAATATGCTCTCACATGTGCATGGAAAATTTAGATTTTGAATGTTTGTGTTACATAGCCATGTTAAAAGTGACCCAACCATGCTGGAAAGGCAATCAAAAAACGCTTTCATGTGTTTTAATGACATTTTAAGTCATTTTCTCATGTGCAGTGTTTTGAAATTATGATTTGAAAATCATTTTTGGGGAAAAGGAATTGTTTTTAAATTCATGACAAGGACATAATGGTGTATGGTTCTTTATAAGGCAATTGACTGTCCCTGATGTTATTTTTCCCATTTAAATATAAGAACTTTCTCTGTGGCGCAAATTGCTTGTAAATATGCTCCCACCTGTGCATGGAAAATTTTGATTTTGAATGTTTGTGTTACATAGCCATGTTAAAAGTGACCCTACCATGCAGGAAAGCCAATCAAAAAACGCTTTTATGTGTCTTAAGGACAATTTATGTAATTTTCCCATGTGTAGTGTTTTGAAGTTATGATTTGAAAATCGTTGTTGAGGTAAAGGAATGTTGTTAAAATTTATGTGCGCCATATGCCCCCAAATTTCTTTTTTAGGGTTGCAGCAGGGTGTTCTTGAGACACCCCTGCACCTTTGGAATAAATTCCTAATTTGTAATGAGCAAATTGTTAATCGCAAATTGCACCTTCATTTATATGAGCCTCCTAGCCCATGGAAATGAATGGGTAAAATAGCAATTAGCAATTTGCTCATTGCAAATTAGGAATGGTAAAGAATTGCTATTTATTCCTTAAAATTCGCTATTTAGGAAATGCAAAGTAGTTTGATGATACATATGGCGGTTGATCTCTAACAAGATAAGAAGCTTATGGATTCATTTATGGTGACTGGCGCAATGAAGTAGACATCACTTACTTCATTGGTAGAGCTTTACATATATTATCTCCTCTGTATTCTTCATCAAGCGTAAATTTAATCTGCAATCCTGAGTAGGCCTCACTTTAAACAAACCTCTGGATAGGCTACATCTTATTGTTATCCTGTATTAATCATTTAAAATGCTAGGGACAGATTTATGATAGGTGTATACCTCTTTTGTGCCACTTAGAAAACATTGTCCATGGGGAAATGACTTAAAATGTCCTTAAGACACATGAATGTGTTATTTTAAAACGTTTGCAATTTTTTTGGGTCACTTTCTACATGGCTATGTGACTGAAACAGTCAAAATCTAAATTCGCAATGCACAGGTGGGAGCATATTTACAAGGAATGTGCTTCATGGGGAAAGGTCTTATAATGTAATATGGGAAAAATGACATCAGAGACACTGAAATGCCTTATAGAGAAGCATACACCATTATGTCCTTGTCATAAATTTGCAAACCATTACTTTTCCCCAAAAACGATTTTCAAATTATATTTTGAAAACACTGCACATGTGGAAATGACTTAAAATGTCAATAATTCAAAATTTGCGATTCCTTAAATGCAATGTATCAAAAAAAAATATGTAAAAAATGATATTAAGGATTTGGAAACTACCACCAACTTCTAGTTTGTGGTAATTTGCGAATTCTTTTCAAAAAGCATTTTTTTCAACAAAAAAAAAAGGTCCCATATGACGCCCATACATGCCATTAGGGCATGTAGGTTTGCCATATGCTCCCAAATTTCTTTTTCAGGGGTGCAGCAGGGTGTTCTTGAGATACCCCTGCACGCTTGAAAAAAATCCTATTTTGGGATGAGCTAATTGCTAATCACAAATTGCAACCTTCATTCCTATGAGCCTCCTAGCCCATGGAAATGAATGGGTAATTTGCAATTAGCAATTTGCTCATTGCAAATTAGGAATAGTAAAGAATTGCTATTTATTCCTTAAAATTTGCCATTTAGGAAATGCAAAATAGTTTGATGGTACATATGGTGGTTCATCTGTAACAAGATAAGAAGCTTAGGGATACATTTATGATGACTGGCGCAATAAAGTGCACATTACTTACTTCATTGGTAGTCCTTTATATGTATTATCTCCTCTGTATTCTTCATCAAGCGTAACTTTAATCTGCAATCCTGAGTAGGCCTCACCTTAAACAAACCTCTGGATACGACACACTTTATTGTCATCCTGGATTAATCATTTAAAATGCTAGGGACAGATTTATGATAGGTGTATGCCTTTTTTGTGCCACTGTGCGTCACTTTTATGATGCAGCGGTGGTGCAAAAGATTTGCTATGAGGTGACAACATTAAAAATGGATGCATTTAGGCAGATATGTCATGGTGTAAAAAAAAACGTACCACATAAAACCCAAGCAGCAGTGATGCAAAAGATGCACCATGTCGCAAGACAGGCCTCACTTGGGGCCATATGTATCAAGCTAATTAGCATTTGCAAAGATCAAAATTCTATGAATTTCGGCCTTTGCGAATGTTAATTAGACAAATGGTATGTATCAAACAACTTTGATGCAAAATAAGGAGTAGCAAAATTTGCTATTTCTTATTTTGCGATTGCACTGAAGCATTTGCAAATTTTGTGACTACTTAAATGCAATGTATCAAACAAAAACTATGTAAAAAATGACATTAAGGATTTGGAAACTATTGTGGTAAATTAGTGGTAATTTGTGAATTCTTTTCAAAAAGCTTTTTTTCAAAAAAACAAAAGGTGCCATATGACGCCAACACATGCCCTTAGAGCATGTATATGTGACATATGCCCCCAAATTTGTTTTTCAGGGGTGCAGCAGGTGTTCTTGAGACACCCCTGCACCCTTGGAAAAATTCCTACTTTGTGATGAGCAAATTGCTAATCGCAAATTAAACCTTCATTCATATTAGCCTCCTAGGCCATGGAAATGAATGGGTAACTTGCAATTAGCAATTTGCTCATCGCAAATTAGGAATGGTAAAGAATCGCTATTTATTCCTTAAAATTCGCTATTTAGAAAATGTAAAATATTTTGATGATACATATGGCAGTTCATCTGTAACAAGATAAGAAGCTTAGGGATAGATTTATGATGACTGGCGCATCACCAGGGATGTGACAGTCATCCTGCGCCACTGTTCCGCCACCCATGTTGTGCTGCATTTACAATGCGGCGCAGCATGGGGCAAAAACGGCACAGATGCGTGACGCATCTGTGCCGTAAAGGTGGTGCATTGCTGGAGTTGTATTGCAAGTGCGATGCAGCTCCAGCAAGGCTCAGGGGTGCCCCATCTCCACAATGCTGCGTCAAGACCTATGCCAGCTTCAAGCAGGCGCAGGGTTTTGACGCAGCTTTCTCCTATCTGATTGTAAATGCGGCACACCATGGGTGGTAAAGCAGTGGTGCACATTAACTGGTGCATGCCTGGGGATGTGCCATTTAATATAAATCTGCCCTTTAACATTTAAGTATGTGCAGGGGACACAGAGTCGTTGAGGCTTATCCAAGGTTAAGAAGAGATGAGTCCTGTTCAGTGAAAAATTAGACATAGGCTTCACCTGCTCAGCATTGCTGGACATGGCTAAATAATAGCTGCAAAATGTTAATCTTGTTAAACAATTTTACTATTATAATCTCTGAGATTTGTTTCTTACTCTGCAACATCTCATTGTTGTTATCTTTCTTTAAAGATAAAGACAACCTCAACATGAGCGACAATCTGCAATCAGTTGATTTTGACCTCATCATTGAACTTGTAATTGAAACATCAGTGGATGTTGATCCTTTGGATGATTTAAATCCTGAGGATGAAGAAGAGCGTGATGAGGATGCAGATTTGTCCAAATTATATGATATAGGATGGGAAGCTGACCTGCTTGAGCCTTTGGAATTATAAACATTTATTTTTAAAATTTATAATCAATAAAAAGTAAAAAGGTAAACCGTTTAATTTAAAAATAAAGACACCTTCAAAAACAGGTTATGTGTAGTGTCTTCAATAAAATATTAACATATGCTCATAAAATTAGATCAGATTCACATATAAAATAGCATAGGTAACATAAATATAAATGTCATTTCTTTTCTGGTATTTCTGTATTGTAAAATTGTCAATGACTAAAAAATCTTCAAATTAAAATGTCAAGTAGTGTGTTATGTTTTTGATCACTATTACTGATTTACTGTTTGATAATAATGTTTATTAACATTTTTTATTATATTTTTCCTCAGATTCAACTGCAGATCATTTCAAGATTTTAATATGCCTACAATACAAAGACAGATAAAGGCTGCAAAACGTCAAAGACAGCAGGAGAAAAAAAAACGCAGCAGTCCTCTAACAAAAAGATTTCTCAAGCCACGAAGAAAGCACCGGGTAAGAGCTCTAAATATTTCATAAGAAATATTTGTAATAAAAAAATATTACTACAGAAAATGTTTCAGTCCATAACACGAGAAGGAAATCAAATGGAAAGAAAAGGACAATGAAAAATGTTACTGCTAGAGCAAGAGATAAATCTGTGCATGATAGTAGAAGGAAACAACAGTTTAGGGAGATTCGTAAACGAATGTTCCGCAACAGGATAATTGGCAATTTGTTAAAAAATATTAAGAAAGGTCAACAGAAACTAGTTTTTTATAAGAGAAAAAAAAAGTTGGAAAAGTTATTGATCAGGCATTTGAAATTAAACGTAAGTTATTTATTTTGATAATCAATAGAATTAGGAAGCTAAACAAGGCAATTTTTGATTTCAAAAGAAATAGTAGATGGAAGAGAATAGTTAATCGTAGTAATTTTTGTGAAGTTTTTTCTGGAGAATGGATGCATAGTTCAAGCTGTGAGGCATTTTTTAATGAAGAGAGTTATTTCCAGGATAATGATTTGGTGCATGCAGTTGACACCAGTGGTCGTGCTTATGAAGTGAAAGATGGTTGTCCAGTTGAAAAAGAAAAACTTGTGACAACAGAGGCAGAAGAGTTGTTAGGTAATGAGGTTTTAGGAAGACGTGCTAAGGGTCCTGTGTACACCTGGAAGTGTAGTAGTATTTGCAGTGTGCGACAGGATTCCATCAATTTGCTTTGTGATTTTGTACGGTCATTTAACAAAAAAAGTTTGAAGCAGAAAATGAGGTTCTTGCAAGAATTAGATTCTTGCAGAGTAAGAGAAGTGACAGGTTTGCATGGTCATTCACTGGCTTGTCTTTCCAGGAGAGTATGCCAGAGTGTTTTTCATCATTTCAGGATGCTAGCAGTGCATCATAACAAAGTGAGGAAATTAGTTAGAATGTTGTATTATGCTAAGAGTCCAGCAATTATGCTGAAACAATTATGCGCTGCTCTTTTGCATGGTTCTGAAATAGATGTGAAGAATATATGTGAAGAAATTGAGTTTTGTTACTTTGGAATTAAAGAGGAGAATGTTGAAATTGAGCAAGAAGTAGAGGGTCATTTGGAAGATAGTGTACATGTTTCCAGTACAGATAATTTCCAGAGGGAAATTGCGACGTTTGACGTGAAATCAAGTGAGAGGCCTAATTTCACTTGTGTGTGTTGTAGACGCACTTATTATAAGAATCAGACTAAGTTAGTGGATTTATATGCAAAAAGTGAAAGGGAAAATAATAGTGAATGGAAGGATTTTGCAACATACTTGATGGTAGAAAATTGTTTTGATTTGGGATTGGATCAACGTGTGTGTACTTATTGTTGTAACAAATTAAAACAAAACCAGATGCCTGCTAGAGCAGTTCATAATAATCTGGAATTGGTTGAGATTCCTTCTGAATTGAAGGACTTAAATACTTATGAATCTATTTTGATTCAAAGTATCCATCCCTTTCAGGCTATTGTAAGAATGGAGCCAAAGACAGGGAAATTGCCTCCATCAGATTTACAGAGAGGATTAAAGGGAAGAGTTGTTTATTTGCCTCTAGATTTGAAGAAAAACATTAACACAATTGGAGTAGAAAAAGTGGACGAGGAACCTCTGGTTATCTTAGTTAATGGGGTTCCGACAAAGAATAAGAAAATATGGCAAGATTTAGTAGATGTTAGGAAAGTTAAAAAGGCAACATTGTATTTGAAAAAAAATAATAAATACTATAAGAATGTATATGTTGCAGAAGAGGAAGTAAGTGAGGAAGAGGATAGCGATTTGTGTGCTGGTCAAATTGAGAAAGTAGAACCCTCTACTAGCGAAGAAATATATGAACATTATAGTGTTCATCCTTTGCATTCCAAGGAAGTCGTGGGGAATGCTATTGAGTTGTTTCAAATGAAACAAGCCAAAGGGAGTCCCATTAGTGTTTGGGAGGAAAGTTTGGAAGCTCGGTGTTTCCCACAGCTTTTTCCAACAGGTCAAGGAGGAAGATATGATGAGCGACCTCATCAAATTCCTGCTTCTGAATACCGGACTTTGCGATTGTATGCAGGAGATGCTAGGTTTCGACAATGCATTCCTTATTTGTTTCATCTCCTGTTTGAAAGCGATCTGTCTGGACTGTCATATGCAGTGAACCACATCTTGAAAAGTGGTATACACATGCAAAACATCTCGGCAAGTGATTTTATGGATAAAGTGAATGTCCAAGATAGTATTTTGGATTCTCACCTGATTAATCTCATGGCGTGTCAGCGTGGTACTAATGAGTACTGGTACCGTCGTCATGGTGATTTAAAATGTATGCTGAGGAACTTAGGTACTCCCACATGGTTCCTCACTCTGAGTTGTGCCGAGTATGGCTGGGAAGACTTACTTCAATTTCTACGAGAGGCAAATTCTAACGTAGATAACATCGAATTCAAGACACCCGGAGAACTGTGCTCTTTGGATCCAGTCAATGTATGTAGGTACTTCAATCATAGATTTGAAGCTATGATGTCTTTCATCATGAATAAGAAGAATCCACCTCTTGGAGAGGTGTTGGATTTCTTCTGGAGAAAGGAGTACCAAGCAAGAGGTGCTCCTCATATACATATGTTGCTGTGGATCAAGGATGCACCTAAATTTGGAACGGATCCAGAAGACTCAGTGATGAGTTTCATCCAACAGTATTCTACGTGTGCTGTTCCAAACGCAAAGGAGAAGAAAAGCCTAAGAGAAAAAGTTCTGCGTTTCCAAAGCCATCGATGTGGAAAGTACTGCCGTCGTAAATTCCGAAACAAAGACAAGTTCTACACCAAATGTCGTTTCGGCTTTCCACGACCGGTGATTTCTAAAGGAAGAGTAAACAGTTTGATGTCTTCGCTGCGACATAATGTGATGAAGAAATCACCTAAAAACACATACAATTTGAAGAGGAACGAAGAGTCCAAGTACATCAACGATTACAACCCGGTGATTTTGTCCATGTGGAATGCTAACATGGATATACAGTTTGTGGCTGATAACTGTATGGCTATGGCTCGGTATGTGACATCTTACATCACCAAAAAAGAGAAGACAGAATTGAAGGATATGTGGGAGGATATTTCCCATGAAAAGAGCCTCAGCAAGAAGTTGTACAGTTTCAGTCTGAAGATGTTGTCGCATCGAGAAATCGGAGCGTACGAATGTTCTGACCGGTTGTCTTCAGCAAGTCTCTATGCCAAGTCCAGGAGTATCGTTTGGGCGAGTCTTGGTCTTGCTGCAACGCGTAATCGAGTTCTCAAACCTGTGCGGGAAATTGAGTATTTGGCGGAAAAGGAGCCAAACAGTACCGACATTTTGAAGACAAACATGTTAGATACATATTATCCAAATCGAAGCAGTCACCTCGAGAATGTTTGTCTCTATGAGGTTCTGCAAAATTACATATTCAAGAGGAACATCAAAGAAGATACTGAGAAAGGAGTGTATGCTGTAATAGGAAGTGAGGGATGTCTGGTCAAGCAAAGAAAATGCCACTTGATAAACCATCGAAAATTGAGTGGCGAATCTCCTGAAAAAAAGGAGTTTTTCTATTTAGCACTTTTGCAACTTTTCAAGCCTTAGCGTGCAGAAGAGGAACTGCTTGGAGATTTCCTCTGTTACGAAGACTCTTTCAATGCCGCCAAGGAGACCATAGAATGTCCTGCTTTTCCCAAATATGTAGAAATGTTGAATGCGGAAATTGAGCAGGAAGCAACGATTGCAGCCGAGATTGCCAGAGACAGTTCTCAGGACAGTCAGAGTTCTGCTTCATTGAGTCAGGATCCACTAGGAGGACCTCTTATTGAAAATGAAGCTGCCACTGCTATGAATGAAGCGGAAAGAGCTATGGCACATGCTCAAGAGGATGCGGTTAACTTAGAAGAGTTGGAAAGGCAACTCAACGTTGAGCAGAGGAAAATATATGACGAAGTTACCATGCAAATTGATCATGGATTAAGTCATGATAAGAAAGAGTGCTCATGTACGTCGTTGAAGCCTGTCCGACTGTCTGTGAGTGGAGAAGCGGGAACTGGAAAAAGTTTCCTCATTAAAGCAATTTCATGCTATTTGCAGGAAAGGACAGAGTCATCGCTGTCTTGTGTTGTCACTGCTCCAACTGGACTGGCAGCACATAATATTAAAGGGATTACTTTACATCGTTTACTGATGCTGCCAGTGGAGCATGACAACAAATTAGAATATCACAAGCTATCTGGAGATGCTTGTTTTGAAGTTTCAAGAATCTTGAGGAAAATGAAACTTCTTATCATTGACGAAGTAAGCATGGTTTCCAATGTCATGCTTGCCTTTGTGCATTTGAGGATGCAAGAAGTTCTCAAAACAGAGTATGATGTGTTATTTGGTGGCAAACACATCATTGTTTTCGGAGATCTTCTGCAGCTGACACCAGTGAAAGGGCAAACTGTGTTCAAAATGCTCACGCATGAAGATACCAGGAAGTGCCTAGGCAGCATTGGCAACGTCAATATATGGTTAAACTTCAATTATGCTGAACTGCATGAAAATATGCGTCAGGCGAAGGATGAAGTTTACAAGACTATTCTACAAGATGTTAGAATTGGAAAAGTGACTGAGCATGGGAAAGAAGTTTTAAATGCACGATTACTGTCAAATTTATATCCAGAACAAGATGTTGTGCCTGAGAATATTTTTCAGAAAATTACTGAAAAGAAATCTGGAATATGTTTGATGCCAACTCTTGCAGAATGTGCCAAATTTAACAACAAAATGTTGCATTTAGAAAAGCAAGAGATTGTGAAACTGGAAGCTATTGATAGAGTAGAGCATATGGGATCAACAATTATTTTGTCTGAGAATCTGAAAACTAAATTGGATTCATTAGAGAAGAGTATATCTAAAACTGCAGGTTTTGAAAAGACTCTGAATGTGTGCTTGAACTGCCGTATAATTTTAAGAAGGAATTTACATGTTGAAAGAGGTCTGGTAAATGGATCAATGGGTAATGTTGTTGATTTTGTGAAATACAGAAATAGAGATGGAATTGAATTTTTAAAAATTAAATTTGATGGCATTGAGGAAGTACAGCTAATTGCTCGTTGTTCTGCTAGATTTTTGCTTGTAAAAGACTTATATGTTCGCCGTAAGCAGTTCCCTGTTTGCTTGGCATATGCGGTGACAATCCATAAATCGCAAGGTTTAAGTGTAGACAGTGCATTGGTGAATATTGGCAGTTCTGTGTTCAAGGAGGGTATGGCATATGTGGCATTGTCACGAGTTAGAACTTTATCGGGATTGTACTTGATTGAGTGTGATGTCACAAACATTTGTGCGGATCTAGATTGTGTTAAGGAATACAATAGGTTAAGAAGAGAGTATGCGCCACATTTGCCTCAGTTTCCTTTGTTTGAGAAACGTCTGGTAGGCCGGAAACGAAGAAATGAGAACAATACTGGGGAGGTTGTAGCAAAAAGACAAAAAGTGAATGAACCTAAAATTACAAGCAGAAACAAAAAGGATTCTGTTGAAGATGTTGTTGGTTTTCAGTTTGAAAACAGTTCTGGTGTCAACTGCTATGTTAATGTAGTAATTAATGTTTTGTTTTCTCTAAAAAATGTAAAAGAAGAGATTGTGGTCAATTCTGATCAAAGATTTTGCAGTTTGTTAAATTCTGTGTTAGAGAAATGTACCACTGATAGAAGAAACATAGAAAGTGTGTCTGAAATTCGAAATCTGTTAGATAGATGTTCAGGCCAAACACAATTCTCTCAAAATATTCAGCAAGATTGTCAGGAGTTTTTAATGTATATGCTTGATGTATTACATGCTGAAGGTGTAGATGTAGATCAGCTGTTTGGGCTTTCTTATCAATGGCAGCATGACTGCGAGAACTGTATGGTATCAAGTACTACTAGTGTAGACTCAGAAAGATTTATATATTTAACTTTGCCAGACAGTAAATCAGTCTCCTTTAATAAGCTAGTAAAAGCTGCTAATCACAACATGGAGTGTAGCCAATGTAAATCTGAAATGATGTCCACATTATTTATACGAACATATGGCCAGTACGTCATTTTAATGTTCCAACGATGTAGGACTGATGGAACAAAATTGACAACTTTAATAAAAAATTTTGTAGCTTCGCAGTTGTCAATATCAGGAAGGACTTTTGTAACTACAGCAATTACATATCATGACGGCCCTTCAATAACATCAGGACATTACACAGCTTATTTAAAGTCTAGAAATGGCTGGTCATTCTGCAATGATTCTGTTTTAGTTTTCAAAAAAAAATTGCCGTATGACCTTAAAAACTCTTACCTGGTGTTTTTAAAACCAAAATTTTAGGGAAATAATCTCGGGATGTGCTCTGTGGAATTTCAAGAAGTTCTAATGGCTCCTACACAATTTGGCCTTGAGGATAAGTGTAGTTCAGAGACATAACTTCTAATCATAGGACTGGACATCATGGAGATATATGTGCACTTTGAATGAGTTCAGAAAAACTGTTTCTTTTTATAAGCTAATTGAAGCAGCCAATCAAAACATGGAGTAGAGGGAATGTAAGTCTGCAATGCTGTCTACTGTTTTACATTGCTTTGTGATTAAAAGTGATGTAGAGAATTAAATAATTGTAGTAGTCATAGAGGTAGTGTAAGTCTGCTTCATATTAAGCAGTATCAGTGTCATAGGAAATGTAGAACATGACTGAGCAAGAAGGGAAAGATATTACTATTCCAGGATTGTGAAAATGATCTTCAACATTTTAATTGTGAAAGTTGCGGAAATGCCAAATGATGGGATTGGCTTACAAGAAATCCAAGGGTTATAAATAGCTCTGACTAGATTTGGCCTTGTGGAAAATAGTGGTAGAGAGCAAGAAGTCATTTATTGCATGTAACGTGTTTTTAAAAACGATGGAGGTTTTCTTTCAGAAAGTGGCGGGCTGAAAGTAATAACAGCACAAAAGAGTGTAAGCTGTTCATAGGACATCCTTGGACGTCATGGAAAGTAAGTTAACTTTAAGGAGTTCTGAATTTTGATTTCTGATGTTGTTTGGGTTTTTTAAACACAATCATTTTGATTGTGTTTTTTTTTCCCCGCTGTTACATGATGAATACCTTCAAGTCACTGTTTTTAGTGAATTTTGATACATTCTGAGAACAGCAAAAATAAACCATTTAACATGTATAATTAATTCTGTACTGTTTGCATTTATGATGTATATTTAGAACTGTGTAGGAGGCATGGAGAAGGTGAGTTTTCTGTAAGTGTTAAATTTATTGCATGCAGTGCTGCACTTCTACGTATTCTTTCATATGCTGGACTACATCTGCACAATGAGATACCTAAGCAAAGGAAACACAAGTGATGTGATTGTGAAATGAGCAAAATAAATTGCACATATTTCAATTACATCACCTGTGTTTCCTATCATTACGAATCACATTGTGCAGATCAAGTTTAGTTCTGTCCAGGGAAACATAGGAGGTTTCTACTTTGTTGAAGAGTGCAGTGGACATGAATCACTTCATTGGTAGACTTTCACAGATATTATCTCCTCTGTGCACTTCAACAAGTGTAAATCTCATCTTTAACTCTGAGTAGGCCTCACCTCAAACAAATCTCTGGATAGGAGACATGTTATTGGCATCCTGAAGCGACACTTTTCTGAAACAAGAGCAATGCAAAAGATGCACCATGTTTTAAGATAGGCCTCACTTCATCTGCATCAAGATACTGTTAGTTTAAAATGTATATCTTTAGGATTGTGTAGGGGACCTGGAGAAGCAGAAGCTTCTGTCAGTGTCAAAGTTGTTGAAAAACTATTTGTCCTTCAATCTTTTCCCTTGTCTTTTGTAATTTTTAAATACATGTTTTAATATTTTTCAAATGTTGGTTCTCTCTTTCACAGATTGAAAATATAAAAATAAAAAGTGATTAATTTAACGGCAATTATAAGGTAAATAGTTGTACTCTTTTCGTTACATTTCTATAACATTCACCTACTATTAGATCCACTGCTTCACTTCTTTAACCCTCAGTTTCCTGCCTTTGCTACTTTCCTCATTCCTTTCTCTATTACCTACTTACTCAACTCCTTCCACTCTTTTTCTCAGTCCCTCTGTTCTCATAGTTCCTCAGTCTTGTTCACTCACTCCATCTCTATTACTCTTAGTGTCTGTGAATTACTTTCCCACCTTTTTTTTTGGACCGCTTCCCGGGAAGTGGCCCGGTTCGCAAACCAGCAGCGTTATGGGAGTCCACCATTTTGTGTTTCGGTCGAATCAAGATACAAGATGGAGGGCAAATAATGTTCAGAATGGGTAGAAGGGGGCACGGTAGATGTATCTTGACCCCCTTGGTTTTCTGAGGGTGGCTGAGGAGGACCATAGTTCTTCAGTCTTGTTCACTCTCTCTGTTTCTATTAATGTCACTGTTTATGACTGATCAAAAAAAATTTTACAAAAAAAGAACAGTAACTATAAGGGAAGGAAACAGACAGTTATGTTAAAAGAAAGACAGCTATAGGGAGTAAACTAAGGATACTGTTACCTACAATCCACTGCTGTTGATGTTACTGACCATGTCATGAATGATGTAATATGTGACATCATCAGCAGTGGATTGTAGGTAACAGTATCTCTTGTTTACTCCCTAGCGCTGTCTTTCTTTTCACATAACTGTCTGTTTGCTTACCTTATACTTACTGTTCTTTTTTTAAAAAAATATTTTTTTTGGTTAGCTTCCGGTACGCGTACCGGGTAGCGCTCCGGGGAGCGAACTAAGAGAAATAGAGGTTGGCAGAGTTCTAAATATTCTACCAATTTTTTTATAATGGGGAGATAGTTCTGAAAAGAACTTTTTTTTTAATGTTTTTGTTGTTTTATATTTTTTTTAGTATTTTGTGAACATTTTTTTACTTTTTTTGTATTTTCTGAACGTTTTTAAAAAATTTTTGGTTTTTTTGGGGGGGGGGGAAACAAAAACGATCCATTGTAAAGGGCTCAACAGGAGCAACAAAAAAAAAAGAATTTATTTTTTGGGGCGTTTCGTACAAACATTAACATGATTTTGAATTGCTCGCAAAATCAAAGTGATGCTACTTTCCCTGTAGCAGATGAAATCGCCACATTCCACGCACACTTGCTTTACGTGCCCAAACAACATTTGGATGTTTGCGATCATCTCCCTCGCCTCTGGTCCCGACACCTCTGGAACAACCGATCTTCTTGCCATTGGGAGGGGATTTTGTTGCTCATCACGTAGCTGGGCAGCACTATAATTATTTGGGTGCCACCTACTCATATGCCGATGCATAGTGTGATTGCCGTAACTGTATTTTTTATCAGTTCCCCTTGACAATCTATCACCGCATATACGGCAAAACACGTAGCGTGCATTCACTTTTTTTTGCCCCTCAGGAATTCTATAGAATTGCCAAATGTAATTCTCCTTTCGATTGTACCTCCTGGGCTCCTCTGGCAAAAACCTTGGCTCTTCCTCCTCTTCCTCCTCTTCCTGTTCTTCCTCTTCTTGCAAAATTACTTCTGCAGGTGGTCCTCTCTTTCTTGGATTTGGTTGAGGTGGTGGGTTAGCACCAGCTGCAGCTACTAATGAAGCCATGTCAAAGTGTAAATAAAGGGTCTTTCTCTCACCAAGATGAAAGTCAGAGTGAGGAAAGAAGGAGGGGTTTTCATCATTTGGGAAAAGCAAAAGTTCTAAACCAATGAAAAGTGTTCATTTTAGATCACATGACCTAGTATTACATCATTAGGAAACCAAAAGTGAAATGAACCAATGAAAAGTGTTATTACCGAGTCACATGACCAGCTGTGTTTACGTTACGCGGTCGGCGCCGCGCCGCGGATCGCTTCCGGTTCGCGTACCGCTACGCTTCCGGGTACGCGAACGTAGCACGTAATATGACGTATTACGCGAGAACGCGAAACGTCATGCTGACGCGAAGCGTCACGATGTTGTTTTCTAACGCGAGAGGTGCGCAAAAGGAACGTTTACCGGTTCGCCGACCGGGTCGCGCCTCCGGATTGAGCTAACGGGAAGCTAACCGGTTCGCGTACCGGGAGCGTAACAAAAAAAATAATAAAAAAAAAATTGTATTAAAAATATGTAAAAAATATTTTTCTATTTAAAGAATAATACATTGTAAAGGTTTTGATATTAGCTATTAAAAAACCAATGAAATTCACTGAAAAAACCATAGGTTATAGACCATATATAGTTAGGAATTAGCATTTACAAAACCTTGAAAATTCACTGAAAAAACCATAGGTTATAGACCATATATAGTTAGGAATTAGCATTTAAAAAACCTTATTTTACTCACACAAAACCATTGAAATTCCATATATAGTTAGTTGCACTAACTATATATCGCGCACCCGCAATCCACTGCTGATCATGTCACATATTACATCATTCATGACATGGTCAGTGACATCACTGATGACATCACTGATGACATCTCAAATGACATCACTGATGACATCTCAAATGACATCACTGATGACATCTCAAATGACATCACAGATGACATCACTGATGACAACATCCAGTGACTGTATGTTTCTGTAAACGGTTTTGTGTGAGTAAAATAAGGTTTTTTAAATGCTAATTCCTAACTATATATGGTCTATAACCTATGGTTTTTTCAGTGAATATATATATATATATATATATATATATATATATATATATATATATATATATATATATATATATTCACTGAAAAAACCATAGGTTATAGATTATATATAGTTAGGAATTAGCATTTACAAAACCTTGAAAATTCACTGAAAAAACCATAGGTTATAGACCATATATAGTTAGGAATTAGCATTTAAAAAACCTTCTTTTACTCACACAAAACCATTGAAATTCCATATATAGTTAGTTGCACTAACTATATATCGCGCACCCGCAATCCACTGCTGATGTTGTCACATATTACATCATTCATGACATGGTCAGTGACATCACGGATGACATCACTGATGACATCTCAAATGACATCACTGATGACATCACTGATAACAACATCCAGTGATTTTTTGGTTCTGTAAAGTTTAAATATGTCTTACATATTGAAGAATGAGTGGATGTATAAGTGTCTGGACGAAGGATTTAGTAGGTGCATGACTGACTGTATGAGTGAGTGATTAAATGTGTCTCACTGAGTGCACGGGTTAGTGACTAAACTGTCTTAATTTGTGCATCATTATGTTTGTTGTTCTGTAAACTGCTGCATGTGTTGATCAGTAGCTATATGAGTAAGTATATGGGTTATTGATTGGTTGCTCAAGTATTTGTATGGGAGACTGAGTGTGTGTGTGGGTGGCTGGGAGGTGTATGACTCTGTGCATAGATGTGTGAGCAGTTGATTCACTAGATGTATGGGTTCAAAAGTGCATGTGGAAACAGCTGTATGGGTGGTTGACTGTGTGCATGAGTGCATTGGTGAGTGAATGGATATCTCAGTGCTACATGTCAAAGTAAGTACATATGTAAAACACAGTACATGTGAGAGTTGGCATATATAAATAACTGTGCATGAGAGCCACTGAATGTGTGAGTAGCTGTATGGATCATTGTGAACTTGTATCAGGGATTGTATAAGAGAGTAAATATGTGTTAGTATATGCTTGAATAAGTAAGGTGTGTATAACTGTATAGTTGAGGAAATGGAGGTGAGATTGTTTCTTTGCATGACTGACTAGGTGTGTGACTAACTCCATGGATGAGTGACAGTGTGTGAGTTTCTGTATACACTGAGTGTATCTAAGGTTATATTAGAGTCTGAAGAGGTTTATCGTATTAGCACAAGAATGATGTCAAATGAGATGTCATCAGTGATGTCATCAGTGATGTCATTTGAGATGTCATCAGTGATGTCATCAGTGATGTCACTGACCATGTCATGAATGATGTAATATGTGACATCATCAGCAGTGGATTGCGGGTGCGCGATATATAGTTAGTGCAACTAACTATATATGGAATTTCAATGGTTTTGTGTGAGTAAAATAAGGTTTTTTAAATGCTAATTCCTAACTATATATGGTCTATAACCTATGGTTTTTTCAGTGAATTTTCAAGGTTTTGTAAATGCTAATTCCTAACTATATATAATCTATAACCTATGGTTTTTTCAGTGAATTTCAATGGTTTTTTAATAGCAAATATCTGTAGCTGTAAAATGTATTCTTCTTTAAATCCCAAAATATATTTTATATGTTTATTAATAACTTTTTTTTTTTTTTAATTTTTTTTCTTCGTTCCCGCTTCGCGAATCGGGAAGCTTCCCGTTAGCTGACCTTGATGCCGCGAAATAGACCGCGAGCCGGTAAACGTTTCTTTACCGCAACTGCCGCGTTAGAAAACAACATCGTGACGCCTCCCGTCCGCATGACGTTTCGCGTTGTTGCGTGATACGTCATATGACGTACTACGTTAGCGAACTGGTACGCTTACCGAGTCGCAAAGCACAGGTTTCTGGAAGCAAACCGGGAGGCCCTGCAAAGCGTGTAACGTAAACACAGCAGGTCATGTGACTTGGTAATAACACTTTTCATTGGTTCATTTCACTTTTGGTTTCCTAATGATGTAAGACTAGGTCATATAATCTAAAATGAACACTTTTCATTGGTTGAGAACTATTGTTTTTCCCAAATGATGAAAATCCCTCTTTCTTTCCTCACTCTGACTTTCATCATTGTGAGAGAAAGACCCTTTGTTACCAGTGAGCAATGGCTTCTTTAGTAGCTTCAGCTGGTGCTTCCCCACCACTTCCACCACATCCAAGGAAGAGTGGACCGATGTGTGAATGTGTTCACTGTATGCAACAACTTTGACACTTACAGAAGCCTCACCTTCTCCATGCCTCCTACACAGTTCTACATGTACATCATAAATGCAAACAGAACAGAATTAATTATACATGTTAAATGGTTTATTTTTGCTGTTCTCAGAATGTATCAAATTTCACTAAAAACAGTGACTTGAAGGTATTCATCATATAACAGCGGGGAAAAAAAACACAATCAAAATGATTGTGTTTAAAAAACCCATACAACATAACAAATCAGAATTCAGAACTCCTTAAAGTTAACTTACTTTCCATGACGGCCAAGGATGTCCTATGAACAGCTTACACTCTGTTGTGCTGTTATTACTTTCAACCCGCCACTTTCTGAAAGAAAACCTCCATCGTTTTCAAAAACATGTTACATACAATAAATGACTTCTTGCTCTCTACCACAAGTTTCCACAAGGCCAAATCTTGTCAGACCCATTTATAAATCTTGGATTTCTTGTAAGCCAATCCCGTCTTTTCGCATTTCCGCAACTTTCAGAATTAAAATGTTGAAGATCATTTACACAATCCTGGACTAGTAATATCTTCCCCTTCTTGCTCAATCATGTTCTACATTTCCTATCACACTGATACTGCTTACTATGAAGCAGACTTACACTACCTTTATGACTAGTACAATTATTTAATTCTCTACATCACTTTTAATCACAAAGCAATGTAAAACAGTAGACAGCATTGCAGACTTACATTCCCTCTACTCCATGTTTTGATTGGCTGCTTCAATTAGCTTATAAAAAGAAACAGTTTTTCTGAACTCATTCAAAGTGCACGTATTTCTCCATGACGTCCAGTGTTATGGTAAGAAGTTATGTCTCTGTACTACACTTATCCTCAAGGCCAAATAGTGTAGGAGCCATGAGAACTTCTTGAAATTCCTCAGAGCACATCCCGAGATTCTTTCCCTAAAATTTTGGTTTTAAAAACACCAGGTAAGAATTTTTAAGGTCATACGGCAATTTTTTTTTGAAAATTCAAACAGAATCATTGCAGAATGACCAGCCATTTCTACACTTTAAATAAGCTGTATAATGTCCTGATGTTATTGAAGGACCATCATGATATATAATTGCTACAGTTACAAAAGTCCTTCCTGATATTGACAACTGTGAAGCCACAAAATTTTTAATTAAAGTTCTCAATTTTGTTCCATCAGGCCTACATCGTTGGAACATTAAAATGACATACTGGCCATATGTTCGTATAAATAATGTGGACATCATTTCAGATTTACATTGGCTACACTCCATGTTGTGATCAGCTGCTTTTACTAGCTTATTAAAAGAGACTGATTTACTGTCTGGCAAAGTTAAATATATAAATCTTTCTGAGTCTACACTAGTAGTACTTGATACCCTACAGTTCTCGCAGTCATGCTGCCATTGATAAGAAAGCCCAAACAGGTGATCTACATCTACACCTTCATCATGCAATACATCAAGCATATACATTAAAAACTCCTGACAATCTTGCTGACTATTTTGAGAGAATTGTGTTTGGCCTGAACATCTGTCTAACAGATTTCGAATTTCAGACACACTTTCTATGTTTCTTCTATCAGTGCTACATTTCTCTAACACAGAATTTAACAAACTGCAAAATCTTTGATCAGAATTGACCACAATCTCTTCTTTTACATTTTCTAGAGTAAACAAAACATTAACCACTACATTAGCATAGCAGTTGACACCAGAACTGTTTTCAAATTGAAAACCAACAACATCTTCAACAGAATCCTTTTTGTTTCTGCTTATAATTTCAGGTTCATCGACTTTTCGTCTTTTTGCTACAACCTCCCCAGTATTGGTCACATTTCTTCGTTTCCGGCCTACCACACGTTTCTCAAACAAAGGATACTGAGGCAAATGTGGCGCATACTCTCTTCTCAACCTATTGTATTCCTTAACACAATCTAGATCCGCACAAATGTTTGTGACATCACACTCAATCAAGTAAAATCCCGATAAAGTCCTAACTCGTGACAATGCCACATATGCCATACCCTCCTTGAACACAGAACTGCCAATATTCACCAATGCACAGTCTACACTTAAACCTTGCGATTTATGGATTGTCACCGCATATGCCAAGCAAACAGGAAACTGCTTATGACGAACATATAAGTCTTTTACAAGCAAAAATCTAGCAGAACAACGAGCAATTAGCTGTACTTCCTCAATGCCATCAAATTTAATTTTTAAAAATTCAATTCCATCTCTATTTCTGTATTTCACAAAATCAACAACATTACCCATTGATCCATTTACCAGACCTCTTTCAACATGTAAATTCCTTCTTAAAATTATACGGCAGTTCAAGCACACATTCAGAGTCTTTTCAAAACCCGCAGTTTTAGATATACTCTTCTCTAATGAATCCAATTTTGTTTTCAGATTCTCAGACAAAATAATTGTTGATCCCATATGCTCTACTCTGTCAATAGCTTCCAGTTTCACAATCTCTTGCTTTTCTAAATGCAACATTTTGTTGTTGAATTTGGCACATTCTGCAAGAGTTGGCATCAAACATATTCCACATTTTTTCTCAGTAACTTTCTGAAAAATATTCTCTGGCACAACATCTTCGTCTGGATATAAATTTGTCAGTAATCGTGCATGTAAAGCTTCTTTCCCATGCTCGGTCACTTTTCCAATTCTAACATCTTGTAGAATAGTCTTGTAAACTTCATCCTTTGCCTGACGCATATTTTCATGCAGTTCAGCATAATTGAAGTTTAACCATATATTGACGTTGCCAATGCTCCCTAAGCACTTCCTGGTATCTTCATGCGTGAGCATTTTGAACACAGGTTGCCCTTTCACTGGTGTCAGCTGCAGAAGATCTCCGAAAACAATGATGTGTTTGCCACCAAATAACACATCATACTCTGTTTTGAGAACTTCTTGCATTCTCAAATGCACAAAGGCAAGCATGACATTGGAAACCATGCTTACTTCGTCAATGATAAGAAGTTTCATTTTCCTCAAGACTCTTGAAACTTCAAAACAAGCATCTCCAGATAGCTTGTGATATTCTAATTTGTTGTCATGCTCCACTGGCAGCATCAGTAAACGATGTAAAGTAATCCCTTTAATGTTATGTGCTGCCAGTCCAGTTGGAGCGGTGACAATACAAGACAGCGATGACTCTGTCCTTTCCTGCAAATAACATGAAATTGCTTTAATAAGGAAACTTTTTCCAGTTCCCGCTTCTCCACTCACGTACAGTCGGACAGGCTTCAACGACGTACATGAGCACTCTTTCTTGTCATGACTTAATCCATGATCAATTTGCATGGTAAGTTCGTCATATATTTTCCTCTGCTCAACGTTGAGTTGTCTTTCCAACTCTTCTAAGTTAACCGCATCCTCCTGAGCATGTGCCATGGCTCTTTCCACTTCATTCATAGCAGTGGCAGCTTCATTTTCCATAAGAGGTCCTCCTAGTGGATCCTGACTCAATGAAGCAGAACTCTGACTGTCCTGAGAACTGTCTCTGGCAATCTCGGCTGCAGTCGTTGCTTCCTGCTCAATTTCCACATTCAACATTTCTACATATTTGGGAAAAGCAGGACATTCTATGGTCTCCTTGGCAGCATTGAATGAGTCTTCGTAACAAAGGAAATCTCCAAGCAGTTCCTCTTCTGCACGCCAAGGCTTAAAAAGTTGCAAAAGTGCTAAATAGAAAAACTCCTTTTTTTCAGGAGATTCGCCACTCAATTTTCGATGGGTTATCAAGTGGCATTTTCTTTGCTTGACCAGACATCCCTCACTTCCTATTACAGCATACACTCCTTTCTCAGTATCTTCTTTGATGTTCCTCTTGAATATGTAATTTTGCAGAACCTCATACAGACAAACATTCTCGAGGTGACTGCTTCGATTTGGATAATATGTATCCAACATGTTGCTCTTCAAAATGTCGGTACTGTTTGGCTCCTTTTCCGCCAAATACTCAATTTCCCGCACAGGTTTCAGAACTCGATTACGCGTTGCAGCAAGACCAACACTCGCCCAAACGATACTCCTGGACTTGGCATAGAGACTTGCTGAAGACAACCGGTCAGAACATTCGTAAGCTCCGATTTCTCGATGCGACAACATCTTCAGACTGAAACTGTACAACTTCTTGCTGAGGCTCTTTTCATGGGAAATGTCCTCCCACATATCCTTCAATTCTGTCTTCTCTTTTTTGGTGATGTAAGATGTCACATACCGAGCCACAGCCATACATTTATCAGCCACAAACTGTATATCCATGTTAGCATTCCACATGGACAAAATCACCGGGTTGTAGTCATTGATGTACTTAGACTCTTCGTTCCTCTTCAAATTGTATGTGTTTTTAGGTGATTTCTTCATCACATTATGTCGCAGCGAAGACATCAAACTGTTCACTCTTCCTTTAGAAATCACCGGTCGTGGAAAGCCGAAACAACATTTGGTGTAGAACTTGTCTTTGTTCCGGAATTTACGACGACAGTACTTTCCACATCGATGGCTTTGGAAACGTAGAACTTTTTCTCTTAGGCTTTTTTTCTCCTTTGCGCTTGGAACAGCACACGTAGAATACTGTTCTATGAAACTCATCACTGAGTCTTCTGCATCCGTTCCAAATTTAGGTGCATCCTTGATCCACAGCAACATATGTATATGAGGAGCACCTCTTGCTTGGTACTCCTTCCTCCAGAAGAAATCCAACACCTCTCCAAGAGGTGGATTCTTCTTATTCATGATGAAAGACATCATACCTTCAAATCTATGATTGAAGTACCTACATACATTGACTGGATCCAAAGAGCACAGTTCTCCGGGTGTCTTGAATTCGATGTTTTCTACGTTAGCATTTGCCTCTCGTAGAAATTCAAGTAAGTCTTCCCAGCCATACTCAGCACAGCTCAAAGTGAGGAACCATGTGGGAGTTCCTAAGTTCCTCAGCATACATTTTAAATCACCATGACGACGGTACCAGTACTCATTAGTACCACGCTGACACGCCATGAGATTAATCAGGTGAGAATCCAAAATACTGTCTTGGACATTGACTTTATCCATAAAGTCACTTGCCGAGATGTTTTGCATGTGTATACCACTTTTCAAGATGTGGTTCACTGCATATGACAGTCCAGACAGATCGCTTTCAAACAGGAGATGAAACAAATAAGGAATGCATTGTCGAAACCTAGGATCTCCTGCATACAATCGCAAAGTCCGGTATTCAGAAGCAGGAATTTGATGAGGTCGCTCATCATATCTTCCTCCCTGACCTGTTGGAAAAAGCTGTGGGAAACACCGAGCTTCCAAACTTTCCTCTCAAACACTAATGGGACTCCCTTTCGCTTGTTTCATTTGAAACAACTCAATAGCATTCCCCATGACTTCCTTGGAATGCAAAGGATGAACACTATAATGTTCATATATTTCTTCACTAGTACAGGGTTCTACTTTCTCAATTTGACCAGCACACAAA
This sequence comes from Lissotriton helveticus, assembly GCF_964261635.1. Classification (NCBI taxonomy): domain Eukaryota; kingdom Metazoa; phylum Chordata; class Amphibia; order Caudata; family Salamandridae; genus Lissotriton; species Lissotriton helveticus. The sequence continues at coordinate 1,112,465,874 of NC_136061.1, forward strand.
TCGCTATCCTCTTCCTCACTTACTTCCTCTTCTGCAACAAATACATTTTTATAGTATTTATTATATTTTTTCAAATACAATGTTGCCCTTTTGACTTTCCTAACATCTACTAAATCTTGCCATATTTTCTTATTCTTTGTCGGAACCCCATTAACTAAGATAACAAGAGGTTCCTCTTCCACTTTTTCTACTCCAATTGTGTTAATGTTTTTCTTCAAATCTAGAGGCAAATAAACAACTCTTCCCTTTAATCCTCTCTGTAAATCTGATGGAGGCAATTTCCCTGTCTTTGGCTCCATTCTTACAATAGCCTGAAAGGGATGGATACTTTGAATCAAAATAGATTCATAAGTATTTAAATCCTTCAATTCAGAAGGAATCTCAACCAATTCCAGATTATTATGAACTGCTCTAGCAGGCATCTGGTTTTGATTTAATTTGTTACAACAATAAGTACACACACTTTGATCCAATCCCAAATCAAAACAATTTTCTACCATCAAGTATGTTGTAAAATCCTTCCATTCACTATTATTTTCCCTTTCACTTTTTCCATATAAATCCACTAACTTAGTCTGATTCTTATAATAAGTGCGTCGACAACACACACAAGTGAAATTTGGCCTCTCACTTGATTTCACCTCAAACGTCGCAATTTCCCTCTGGAAATTATCTGTACTGGAAACCTGTACACTATCTTCCACATTACTCTCTTCTTCTTGGTCAATTTCAACATTCTCCTCTTTACTTCCAAAGTAACAAAACTCAATTTCTTCACATATATTCTTCACATCTATTTCAGAACCATGCAAAAGAGCAGCGCATAATTGTTTAAGCATAATTGCTGGACTCTTAGCATAATACAACATTCTAACTAATTTCCTCACTTTATTATGATGCACTGCTAGCATCCTGAAATGATGAAAAACACTCTGGCATACTCTCCTGGAAAGACAAGCCAGTGAATGACCATGCAAACCTATCACTTCTCTCACTCTGCAAGGATCTAATTCTTGCAACAACTTCATTTTCTGCTTCAAACTTTTCTTATTAAATGACCGTATAAAATCACAAAGCAAATTGATTGAATCCTGTCGTACACTGCAAATACTACTACACTTCCAGGTGTACACAGGACCCTTAGGACGTCTCCCTAAAACCTCATTACCTAACACCTCTTCTATCTCTGTTCTCACAAGTTTTTCTTTTTCAACTGGACAACCATCTTTCACTTCATAAGCTCGACCACTGGTGTCAACTGCATGCACCAAATCATTATCCTGGAAATAACTCTCCTCATTAAAAAATGCCTCAGAGCTTGAACTATGCATCCATTCTCCAGAAAAAACTTCACAAAAATTACTACAATTAACTATTCTCTTCCATCTACTATTTCTTTTGAAATCATAAATTGCCTTGTTTAGCTTCCTAATTCTATTGATTGTCAAAATAAATAACTTACGTTTAATTTCAAATGCCTGATCAATAACTTTCTCAACTATTTTTTTTCTCTTATAAAAAACCACTTTCTGTTGACCTTTCTTAATATTTTTTAACAAATTCCCAATTATCCTGTTGCGGAACATTCGTTTACGAATGTCCCTAAACTGTTGTTTCCTTCTACTTTCATGCATAGAGTTATCTCTTACTCTAGCAGTAACATTTCTCATTGGCCTTTCCTTACCATTTGAATTGTTTCTCCTTTTCTGGACTGAAACATTTTCTGTAGTAATATTTTTTTTACTAGACATATTTCTTATGACTGTTTTTGGACTCTTACCCGGTGCTTTCTTGGTGACTTGACAAATCTTTTTGTTAGAGGACTGCTGCATTATTCCATGGTCCTGCTGTCTTTGACGTTTTGCAGCCTTTCTCACTCTTTCTTTGCTTGGCATCCTAAAATCTTGAAATAATCTGCAGTTGAATCTGTGGTAAAATATAATAAAAAATGTTATTAACCACTATTACCCAACAGTAAATTAATAACAGTCATCAAAAACTTAACACACTACTTAAGTATATAATATACTGATGCCTATCTCCAATTTTTCACTGAAAAGGACTCATCTCTTCTTAACCTTGGATAAACCTCACCTACTCTGTGTCCCCTGCACATAATTAAATGTAAAGGGGCAGATTTATATTAACTAGCACATCCCCAGGGATGCACAAGTTAACGTGCACCGCTGCTCTGCCACCCACGGTGTGCCGCATTTACAATCAGATAGGACAAAGCTACATCAAAACCCTGCGCCTGCTTGAAGCAGGCATAGATCTTGACGCAGATAGGCTGAAAGCTAAAGCAACAACTAAGTGTCGTGTGCAGAAGTTGCAAAAAAGGAAAAATGGCGTTTAAACCAGTAATGAGCCCATGCTAACTTAACACAGAGTAAAAATATCCAGGATCTACATCAGTTTGGGGTTCACGAACCTGGCAGGTACAAGGCACTGAGGCTTTCCACCGTGCATGTCTCATCCCAAATCATATGTTGTTTGTGAATGAAACAATTTCCCAGACCAAATGCTTTGGATTGGCTACTTCTAAAAAATTAAACACCCCTACTATCCCGGAGTTAGAGGAATATGATGGTTGGAGTAATTTTACTCGTTGTCCATTAAAGATTTACAGGCCCTACTCCGTAATTCTTCCTTTAACATTTCCAGTATAAATCCAAAAGGTTGACTGCTTTGGCAACGTGCCTTATCCACGGTTTAATATTGCTGCCTTTTGCTTTATATAAGTTTTCAAATTGTATGAAATATATACCAATAGGTCGTTATTAACCTTTAGGTAGTGGTTTTCTTCATGAGGTCTGGTCGCTTCCATACACATACAGATTTTCAAAGATGATCAAGAAGTTTATCTGAATGGAGAGGAATGCACTGAGACGCCAGATCATTCACTAATGTGTAGGCACATACAGTTACACGGTTCATGCAACAAACACCGACCAAATATGGCTTGCGTGTTGCAAGGCACACCAGTTCCTGCTATCATCCCCACGTTCAAGTTCTTGGAAAATGGTAGTTATTTGATGCTCAATAATGAAGATTGTTCTGGGTTAATTAAAAGTATTTCTTTTATCGTAACAGTAAATGAACGGGTTATTTGCTGCAGAAATGTTCTATTTCCTCCCACACATGAACATAGGGAGTTTTCAATCTGGCCACAAATACCAACCTTGGGAGCACATTTCAACGGCATGGCAAGAATAAGAGCTCTTTTGTCTCAGAGAGAGGTGGCCTTGACTTCGGCCCGTGAAACTTTCGTGCTTCACATAGCGAACACCCGTACAGAGGTGCAGACCCTTTTAAATACAGATTCGCCTTTCCATTTCAGCAAGATGGTTCGGACTATCTCTAACGCGTCCTCCACAAAGGGCCTGGCGCACTTTTTTAAAGTTGTTACCAGTGGTCTCGTGACTTCATTTGAGAAAATCTTTGGAGTCATCCCTGCTTTCTTTCATTCTATTTTTTCCACTCTGCTTCGTGGATTCCCATTTTTACTTGCATTACCAGCGGACGCTCTTGTGCTTTTTTACATTTTTAAATATGGATGTCCCTCCTGTGCAAGCTCCCGCCCTGCAGCTGCTGACACTGTTCCGCAATCGCATGCTAGAATATTATGGCACAATGCTGTTGGCGATATTAAGCACGGCATATGGATTATCTTTTCGATTCTCCTACTTCATCTGTGTCCAGCCTGTATTTCACTGCCTGACCTGTGATTTCGTTGGGCCATTGATTTGTGTCTCTGCGGACCGGTTTCTCCTGACGTCGACTTTAATCAGCTGATGACTCCTATCATTACTCACGAGTTGGTTTGTCCTGGCGAAAGGATTATGGCTGTGGCATTGATGCATGGACTAATTGGTCCCTGGAATTTACTGGCGGCAACACAGTCTTTCTTGGAACAGAGCTTTCTTGAAAACCCACCGAGCTGTCCTCTGATGTTGATAGAGGATCCGGTGCTGGGAGAGCACGTATGTTCTTTTCCGCTTTTAAATTGGATGGCTGAACTCTTTTCGGATGAAGACGGTGACTTCCTATTGGAGGCTGTTGCAGCTTATTTTGCATACACAGTTATGTCATAGACCTTTTTCATGTTTGATATGCTGAGTACTAGCATTTCATTGACAATTCATTGACTTATTTGTCAAGTTTTTATTATTTAGCTTGCCTATTGGCTTAAGACTCGATAAAGTACTTGGCTGTTTTATTTTTCTTTAGCATTAAATTTTCCTAGTTTTTAATGTTTTACCTTGCGGACCGTCCACATATAAACTTGCAATCTGCTCTCATGAGATGGCACTTCTATTATCTTATTCAGTTCGTTTCCGGATCATGGGGAGGTGTCATCTAGGTCCTGGATATCTTTACACCGTGTTAAGTTAGCATGGACTCATTACCGGTTTAAACGCCATTTTTTCCTTTTTTGCAACTTCTGCACACGACACTTAGTTGTTGCTTTAGCTTTCAACCTAATAGTTCATCGTGATTTACATGACAATAATATGTTATTGCTCTACTATCTGCTTTACTTGTTAAACTATATCTGTACAGCGAGTGCTGAAGTTTCAAGAACAACACGATACAGAATTGTTATGAGGTCTGATCTCCACGACTTCATACTCATAACATAAGTGCAGCTTCTGCCAATTCTGGGCATGAGGCGGGTTTTATATTGCTTTGCCGAACACACATACACAACACTTGATGCGGTTCACATGAAGAGAGAGCTGGTGTATGCTGATGTGATTCCTTCAAATCTAAGACACTAAAGTATCGGCACGCCCTAAACCAACACAAAGAGACCTTCTTAGCAAATAATATATTATGTGTATTAGGGAGGGTGAGATATAAGCAGCCGCGGGCCGTGGAGGGAGTTACGGTGGGGCAGGGAGGCGGGGAGGGGGAGGGGCAGGGTGGAGCCCTCTCCACCCTGCCCCTCCCCCTCCCCGCCTCCCTGCCCCACCGTAACTCCCTCCACGGCCCGCGGCTGCTTATAAGTGTTGCTAACTCTTATTCATTTACAGCATGTTAACATACTGTCACCATTCGCTTTTTATGTACTAGTAACTATGCTGGTAATTTTGCTACTGATAATATGTGTACTTGTATTATCTAAGATACTACGCCTGAGAAGAGGGCATTAGTAAATAAACATTTCAAATACACATGTGTTCTTCTTAACTCCATGTTCTGGTTTCTAAGAAATATATAACGACCGACTGCTCATGAGTTCCACGTATCCTGAGGTACTATAAGTTCATATTCTGGATTGTCTAAACATTGAGAGTTTGTTATATCCAATGTGACACTGTACCTAGCTTGCTAAGGGGTTTTGATTACTAAGGTGAGTTTTGGGACACCCTAATTCGCCGAGGTTCCAATCCTCTGTCCACAGTTCTGTGTGAGAACAGAAACCCTGCGACAGGGGCACCCCTGAGCCTTGCTGGAGCTTCATCACACTTGCGATACAACTCCAGCAATGCGCCACCTTTACGGCACAGATACGTCACGCATCTGTGCTGTTTTTGCCCCATGATGCGCCGCATTGTAAATGCAGCACACCATAGGTGACGGAACAGCGGCACAGAATGACTAACACATCCCTGGTGATGCGCCAGTCATCATAAATCTATCCCTATGCTTCTTATCTTGTTAGAGATGAACCGCCATATGTATCATCAAAGTTTTTTGCATTTCCTAAATAGCGAACTTTAAGGAATAAATAGCGATTCTTTACCATTCCTAGTTTGCGATGACCTATTTGCTAATTACAAATTACCCATTCATTTCCATGCAGCAGGAGGCCCATAGGAATGAAGGTGCAATTTGCGATTAGCAATTACCTCATCGCAAATTACGAATTTTTTCGAGGGTGCAGGGGTGTCTCAAGAACACCCTGCTGCACCCCTGAAAAAGAAATTTGGGGGCATATGGCGCACATACATTTTGAAAACATTCCTTTACCTCAAAAACGATTTTCAACTCATAATTTGAAAACACTGCACATGGGGAAATGACTTAAAATGTCCTTAAGACACATAAAAGCGTTTTTTGATTGCCTTTGCAGCATGTTTCAGTCACCTTTAACATGCCTATGTAACGCAAACATTCAAAATCTAAATTTGCCATGCACAGGTGGGAGCATATTTACAAGCAATTTGCTCCACAGACAAACTTCTTACATTGAAATGGGAAAAATAACATCAGAGACTCTCAATTACCTTATAAAGAAGCAGACACCATTATGTCCTTCTCATCAATATTAAAACCATTGCTTTTTCTCAAAAACGATTTACAAGTCATCATTTGAAAACACTCCACAGCTCCTATGCACATAAAAGCCCTGTCAGTACTAATACTTCACATTTTCTCCAATTACAATTTCTCAAAAAACAAAATCTATTTGTAAAACACTTGAGACAAAGCAACATTTGAAAAACACAACTTTCTTCATAATTTTCTCCTTAAAGCACACTATTTTCTATCTAAATTAAAGAAATCTTTTCTCACCTTAGCAAATACTTTGAGTTTCAAAACAGTCTCAGAAACACACCAATTTGTCTTCAGCAGAGCAAAAGGTATGCACTCCAGAGTCTGCAGCTATCAAAAGCACAGAAATGCTGTAATTCCTCACACATATCTCTCATGTCACCCAATCAAAACTCTTCCCTCACTTTTTTTCAAAGCAAAACCCTTCCCCCCTCTGCCCCCTCTCTGCTTTTTCTGCATAGCAACCACCTCTTGCAAGACCTCTGGTGTTTCCAAGTTCACACAACAATGTTGCAATTGAACTCTGAACTCTCAGTGCACCTGCATATCCAGAGCATTCTTTCATTTAATGATTTTTTCTTCGCCACTCAAAATACATCTTTCAACGAACTCATCCATGCACACTAACTTTCTGTTTTCAGCAATCAAAATCCACCAATCACTCTTACTGCTTCATTAACACAGAAACTCCTCAGTTTTTTTCATTTTACACTCTCATTTTTTCAACTGCCATTTCATTGCCACACTTCATCTGACTGCAGGAGAACCTTCTCTCGCCATGTTTTCTGTCTGGATTGTTGGACATAGTTATATCTATTGGGCTCAAAGGTACGCTGAAAACAGGAATTTACCTAACCTCAATTTACAAGATGTGGAAATTAAGTGGTTTGGCCACAGAGGATTAAAATGTCACCAATTGATACCATTGGTGAAAACCTTTATGCATTTGCCAAAACCTGACCTGTTAATTGTGCACTGTGGAGGTAATGATTTGGGCACTTTGACTGGGGTAGGTCTGGAAATGCTTTTAAAGGACACCTTTGAGCAATTGATGGCACTTTTTCCTCAGACTGCCTTGGTATATTCAAATATATGCCAAAGACAAAAATGGAGGTGGTCGAACCAATTTTGTCCACAAATTGAGAAATCGAGGAAGCATGTAAACAAATCTGTTTCAGCTTACATGAGAGACCATGGAATGGGCTCCCTGTACAACAATAACTTGCGTTACTACATGCAAGATATCTACAGAGGAGATGGAGTTCACTTCTCAGATGAGGGCAACAGAATTTTCACTCTGAATTTAAGACTGTGCATTGGTACCTACTTATAAGTACCTAAATGTACCATAAACCCAAAAGCTCTTCTCAGAGCTACCCTACATCTGATCACTCACAATTATTATTTTACTCTAACTTTTTTCACTAATTTTCAAGAAAGTACGCTCCCCAGAACGCTTCCCGGTTCGCGAACCGGGCGCACTCCACGCAAAAAAACTAAAAAAACGGTATATATTTTTTTTTGCCCTGCGAGACCCTTTCAAAGCCTCCACATCAAACCTAGGGGGTCAGGGACGATCTACTATGCCCCCTTATGGTCATTTGCCCCTTCGCTTTGGCCTCCTCTTGTCTCTCGATCCTACCGAGAGACAAGATGGCGGCCGCTACGGACTGTTTGGAATGTTTACAGACGCCGAAGAACCAATCAGCTTCGCAAACCTCCGTAACGCGAAAAGTACGCGAAGCGGAGCGCTGTTACAGATATATATCTTTTTTTGAACGTTAATTTCTCAAAATCCACTGGAGCACATATATTGAGACCTAGCAAAGGCACATCGGGCTACCAGTCCCTACAATTTTGCCAAGTTTCGTGCAAATCCATTCAGCCGTTCGATTATTATTATTTTATTTTTTTTTGCCCCGCGGGGCCCTTTTAAAACCTCCACATCAAACCTAGGGTGTCAGCGACAATCTACTATGCCCCCTTATGGTCATTTGCCCCTTCGCTTTGGCCTCCTCTTGTCTCTCGATCCTACCGAGAGACAAGATGGCGGCCGCTACGGACTGTTTGGAATGTTTACAGACGTCGGAGAACCAATCAGCTTCGCTTCACAAAACTCCGTTGCGCGAAAAGTACGCGAACTGGAGCGCTGCCCGGTCCGCTGTTACAGATATATATCTTTTTTTAAACGTTAATTTCTCAAAATCCACTGGAGCACATATATTGAGACCTACAAAAGGCACATCGGGCTACCAGTCCCTACAATTTTGCCAAGTTTCGTGCAAATCCATTCAGCCGTTCGGGCTAAAAGTGAGGCCAACCGCCCTATGGAAATTAACATGGGAAAAACGCGTTTTGGGACCCCCCTTTTTTCTCGGCCCCCCCTTGACGAACCCCCCCAAAACTTTCAGGGGCTGCTCAGAAACAGAATATGCCATTTTCCTGAAAATTTCAGCCAATTCCGTCCACAAACACCAAAGTTATTAGACATAGTATTTTCAAAAATCCCATAGAGAAAAAATCCTAACTATATATACCTACTGGCTATCGCCAGTAGGTAATATATATATATATATATATATATTCACTGAAAAAACCATAGGTTATAGACCATATATAGTTAGGAATTAGCATTTACAAAACCTTGAAAATTCACTGAAAAAACCATAGGTTATAGACCATATATAGTTAGGAATTAGCATTTAAAAAACCTTATTTTACTCACACAAAACCATTGAAATTCCATATATAGTTAGTTGCACTAACTATATATTGCGCACCCGCAATCCACTGCTGATCATGTCACATATTACATCATTCATGACATGGTCAGTGACATCACTGATGACATCACTGATGACATCTCAAATGACATCACTGATGACATCACTGATGACAACATCCAGTGACTATGTTTCTGTAAAGTTAAAATATGTCTTACATATTGAAGAATGAGTGGATGTATAAGTGTCTGGACGAAGGATTTAGTAGGTGCATGACTGAATGTATGAGTGAGTGATTAAATGTGTCTCACTGAGTGCATGGGTTAGTGACTAAACTGTCTTAATTTGTGCATCATTATGTCTGTTGTTCTGTAAACTGCTGCATGTGTTGATCAGTAGCTATATGAGTAACTATATGGGTTATTGATTGATTGCCCAAGTATTTGCATGGGAGACTGAGTGTGTGTGTGGCTGGATGGGAGGTGTGTGACTCTGTACAGATCAATGTGTACTTGTATCAATGATTGTATAAGAGAGTAAGTATGTGTTAGTATATGGTTGAAAACGTAAGGTGCTCTATGTTTAACTGTATAGAGTAGAAAATGGAAGTGTGATTGATTCTTTACAGGACTGACTAGGTGTGTGAGTAACTCCATGGATGAGTGGCAGAGTGTGAGTGTCTGTATAGGTGTATGAGTGCATATGATTGTGTTGTAAACATGAGTGATTGTATGTATGAATGATTGTATGGGTGAATGAGTGAATGTGTGTGTAGACGTAGGAATCAGTGAGTACGTATGTAGTAACTAGTATTGGTGTGTCAATGGTTTCAAAAATTATACTCTGTTTTTAACACTGGGTGAAACAGAGGTTATATTAAAATGTGAAGAGATGCATTGTATTGTCACATGAATAATATCATCAGTGATGTGGTCATTGATGTCAAATGAGATGTCATCAGTGATGTCATCAGTGATGTCATTTGAGATGTCATCAGTGATGTCATCAGTGATGTCACTGACCATGTCATGAATGATGTAATATGTGACATGATCAGCAGTGGATTGCGGGTGCGCAATATATAGTTAGTGCAACTAACTATATATGGAATTTCAATGGTTTTGTGTGAGTAAAATAAGGTTTTTTAAATGCTAATTCCTAACTATATATGGTCTATAACCTATGGTTTTTTCAGTGAATTTTCAAGGTTTTGTAAATGCTAATTCCTAACTATATATGGTCTATAACCTATGGTTTTTTCAGTGAATTTCATTGGTTTTTTAATAGCAAATATCATAAGCTGTCGAATGTCAAGTACGTGGTAAGTGAAAACATTTTCGTGTTTATGCACACTGATCTGCTTTGAATGGTGCCCCCCCCCCTCATTTCTATTAGGAGTACTCTCTCTTTGCAGATAGTGAAAGGTAGTTAACGCAGGCCTTTGCCCCCGTTGTAATCCGTCGTGCCTGCTTCTCTCTCCATTTGATTGATTGTTATCCAAGTATTTACTGTTTTAGAATTAGTTCTCTTTGGTTCATTCTCTATTTACAAACAAACACAGAGTCGCAATACTCTGTTTAGTCTTTGCAGATAATGAAAAATCGTGTAAAAAAAAGAAAAGGAATCGAGCAAAATCAGTAGGCCACTAATGGGATCTCTTTTTGACCTCGCTAAAATAGAAACATTAGGAACAACCCCTCATGACAAATACAAAACTAGTGAGATGAACTGAACTCCACACAATGATGGCTGCAAAACAGCTCGGCTCCGCCACCCACCCCGCCCAAAATAACGATAAAGAGCGGCTGCCATGATTGGTTGCGGAATGGCCACGACGGAGCTACGAAATGATGCTGCTCTCATGCTAACCCCAGCTTCAGTCTGAAACATCCAGAAACACTGTAGACTACCAATTCGATCAGTTCCGGTAGCGCCCCAATGTAACCCGGTAGAGAAGAACTAGCCCTCCCCTCTTTGACTGATGGTTCTTGTTGCCTGTCCCTTCTGTTGTCATTTAACAGAACTATTTAGCCTGCTGAAAGGGGTTGTGTTCCGACCGCTGGTTGGTGGAGACATTTTGACTATATTCTGGACCTGCGTTGTCGCGTAATGCGTCATATGACGCGCCGCGTTAGCGCATCCGGAAGTCATCCGGGGCGCGCAGCGCGTAACGTAAGCATAACAAGTCATGTGACTTGTTAATAAAACTTTTCATTGGTTCATTTTACTTTTCTTATTGTAATGATGAAAAGCTTGGTCATATGACCTAAAAATTACGCTTTTCATTACTTCCGAACATTATTTTTTCTTAAATATATGTTATAATGTTCCAGACTAATGTACTTTCCCGGAAATTTTACAACTGTCCTGCAAGTAAAATATATTCTTTTTTCGAGAAAAAGAGCGTTTCTTCGTCCCATGATGGAGCCGTTGAGCAAAAGAGGGTCGACCTGCTGTCTTAGTCGCCGATACGCCTGAATATGAGATTCTTATCGATCACTTTATGTTGCAGGAATAGAAAACACAACAGCCCTTGACCATTTATCTTTACTGCGTTCCTTCGTATTATACCTTTTACCCTTCATGTAATTGGTCTGCTTTATTTCACTTGCCTTTTAATGATTCTAAAACAGTGACTATTATTACAAACTTTACCAATGTATATACTACTACCATGTTTTCTTTTAAAAACCTTTATTGTGAAAATTTCATTATACAAATACGAGCCTATAACCACGTGGGCCGGCCACGGAGCAAACTGTAATCGTATGTGATGAGTAGACATTTACACTGTAGAGGAACGTAACGGGCGGGCCATTAGGTTGCAAGAACTAAGGTGTCTAACAGTTACGGAATCGGTGGACGTACATTTTATAATTAAAATACGACAGGGCCAGTTACAATAAAATTATCTAGATATACATTTGCGGGCAAGTACCATGGGTGACGTTAATTCGAACTTTCAACAGTACAGTAATCAATAACACATCAGAACTTAATATCAATAGGGATGTCGAAATATTCAATCAATTCTCGTCCCCGCCCGCCATGTGCTTCAAAACTGCATACGTATCTCGTGATTTCAAGGTTCTGCAACCAGTACACAACAAGGAGTTACGAGTCCCATTTATTCCGGCGCCATTTTGGGCGAGGACGGGCAGGTCCAGGATATAGTCAAAATGTCTCTACCAACCATCGACTATGATGATGTTCATATGCTGTATTTATTAGAGTAACACTCATCTGTCCACATGAAATTAATTTGCCACAATCTAAACATGTCATTTTAATCTTTCCAAAGTTCTTCTAAAAATTTGGGACCGTTTCCCTTGCCTCTGAAGCTCTCAGTGCCACTTCTTTGATGAATGTACTAGCAGGTCAGGGGTTCTCCTCCAAATCTCTCTTTTATGCAGCACTATAATTAATTGGTGCCACCTCTCCATATGACGATGCATGGTATAGTTACCACAACTATATTTTTTTTCGGTTCCTCTGGAGAGTTCATCGTGGCAGATGAAGCGTGTAACGTACCGGGCATTTACCTTTTTTTGCATGTACAGGAAAGGAAAAAAAAATCGAGCGTCCGAGTTCTAATGTGTCCCAGGGCCATTTTAGTGGAGGACATGATACAGCGATAATGCCCTGGATAAGGACACTTCCTTCGGGCACCCCACGCCGTCTTTCGGCGCAGCATTGTAGGATGGCCACACCAGTGCGGCAACTTGCTAGACACCACCTCGGTGCCATCCGGATCTCGGCGCCCCACTGCAGATGAACTGCCTCCACATGGAGAAGCGGGAGAGGCTCGTTTGCGCCGCCTCCCCCCCCCCCTTCGGGCACCCCACGCCGACTTTCGGCGCAGCATTGTAGGATGGCCACACCAGTGCGGCAACTTGCTGGACACCACCTCGGTGCCAACCGAATCTCAGCGCCTTGTGTTGTCTTCCATTCCGAAAATATTGTTGGCAGCATTTTGAAAGGAAAGACAAACAGCCGTTTGTGGCCCTCACTACACCGTTCTCCTAGTGAGTCTCACATTGTTACATTTAGGAAGAATGTTGAAGAGTAGTATGTTGAAAATCTGAAGCCATTGTTATACAAACTCTCAACCAGCCTTGGATGGAAAAATCCTGAAGAATGTACAAACTGAAAACCAGTTTTTCTCTGTATAGCATCAGCAGCAACGCTTGAGTCAGCTTTGTGTGAAGCCGCCATTTTGATTCAATCAATAGCGTCCCCCTGCACACATTCAGGGACCTGGTCGTGTCTTCAGGTCAAACGGATTGTGGGACAAGATGCACAAAGGCAAAGGAAAAAAGTTCCGCCGGACCCCGGGAGGTGGCCGCCTATGTCATGGGCGATCTTAGGCCACACCAGGGCAATAGTGAAGCTGCAGCAGGTGCAAATAAGCTTCAGACAGTGTTACAAGCGCTGCTCAGAACTCTCAACTATGACACCACCTCGGTGCCATCCGGATCTTGGCGCCTTGTGCTGGTTCCGGCCTATTCACACATCGGTCCGCTACTGACGCCACCTCACAGGCCAACGGGGCACCCCACGCCGACTTTCGGCGCAGCATTGTAGGATGGCCACACCAGTGCGGCAAATTGCTGGACACCACCTCGGTGCCATCCAGATCTCGGCGCGTTGTGCTGCCTTCGGCCTATTCGCCACAAGTGCGCACGCAACTCAGCTGCATAGCGAGTGAAACACCAAGGGGCGCCCCACTGCAGCCGAGGAACCTCCATCTTGGGGGCGACGCACAGCATCACATTGCTTTCCAATGCAGTCAGATCCTCAAACAGCCCCCACTGACTGACGCGAACTCACAGGCCAACGGGGCGCCCCACGCCGACTTTCGGCGCAGCATTGTAGGATGGCCACACCAGTGCGGCAAGTTGCTGGACACCACCTCGGTGCCATCCGGATCTTGGCGCGTTGTGCTGCCTTTGGCCCCATTCGCACATCAGTCCGCTACTGACGCCATCTCACAGGCTAATGGGGCGCCCCACGCCGACTTTCAGCATTGTAGGATGACCACACCAGTACAGCAACTTGCTAGACATCACCTCGGTGCCATCCGGATCTCGGCGCCCCACTGCAGATGAAGTGCCTCTCAACTATGAAACCACCACTGTGACATCCGGATCTTGGCGCGTTGTGCTGCCTTCGGCCTATTCGCACATCGGTCCGCTACTGACGCCATCTCACAGGCTAATGGGGCGACCCACGCCGAGTTTCAGCATTGTAGGATGACCACACCAGTGCAGCAACTTGCTAGACATCACCTCGGTGCCATCCGAATCTTGGCATCTCAACGCCTAGTGGTATCTTCCATACAGAAAATATTGTTACGCTACCTTTGGCCCCATTCGCACATCAGTCCGCAACTTAGACATCACCTCGGTGCCATCCGGATCTTGGCATCTCAGCGCCTTGTGGTGTCAGTCAGAAAATATTGTTGCGCTGCCTTTGGCCCCATTCGCACATCAGTCCGCTACTGACACCATCTCACAGGCCAACAGGGCGCCCCACGCCGACTTTCAGCATTGTAGGATGGCCACACCAGTGCGGCAACTTACTAGACACCACCTCGGTGCCATCCGGATCTTGGCGCGTTGTGCTGCCTTCGGCCTATTCGCACATCGGTCCGCTACTGACGCAAACTCACAGGCCAACGGGGCGCCCCACGCCGACTTTCAACATTGTAGGATGGCCACACCAGTGCTGCAACTTGCTGGACACCACCTCGGTGCCATCCGGATCTTGGCGCGCTGTGTTGCCTTCGGCCTATTCGCACATCGGTCTGCTACTGACGCCGCCTCACGTGCCAACGTATTTTCTCCGCATTTTATACCCTATGCCGCATAACAGGTCATGTGACTTGTTTATAAAACTTTTCATTGGTTCATTTTACTTTTGGTTTCCTAATGATGGAAGGCTTGATCATATGACCTAAAAACAACACTTTTCATTGGATGAAAACTTTTTTTTTTTCCAAACGATGAAAGCCCCACCTTGTTTCTGGATGTTTCAGACTGAAGCTGGCGTCAGCATGAGAGCACCACCATCTCGTAGCTCCGTCGTAGTCATTCCGCGAGCAATCATGGCAGCCGCTCCCCACCAGAAGCCTGCAGGAGTCGGGGCCCCCAAAACTTTTGATGAATTCTCAAGGCGGAGGGGACGCTTTCGAGAATGGGGTCCAAGACCTAGCAGACAAGCGTCCGATTTCCAAGGTGTCCCAGGGCCATTTCAGTGGACCAGGCCCAAAAAGGAAAGAGCCTGCCGCCATTTTGAGAGTCCTGTGACAGCCGCCTATCGCTGCACCGCAAGAGTGGGCGCAACTCAGCTGAATTGCGGCTTTTGACACAGTGGACCAAAAACGGACGGAATGGCAACTGAAACGGTAAAGGGGCGCCCCACTACAACAGATGACACTCCACCTGGAGAGGCCCGTTCACGCCGCCTCCCCCGGGGCGCCCCACGCCGTTATTCGGAGCAGCATTGTAGGATACCAAAACCAGTGCGGCAACTTACTGGACATCACCTTGGTGCCATCGTTCTGCTGCCTTGGAACTATTCGCACAACAGTTTGCTACTGAAGACCCACCCCCCGCGACGCCCCACGCCGTTATTTGCTGGGTGGCAACTTACTAGACATCACTTTCGTGTCATCTAGATTTCAGCGCGTTCTGCTGCCTTGGAACTATTCGCACAACAGTTTGCTACTGATGACCCGCCCCACGCCGGAAATCTGGACGTTGTGCTGCGTTGGGACTATTCGCACAGCCGACCGCTACTTCGTTGTTTTTCCCTAAAAATGTTTATATGTTATTACTATTTTTGTTTTCTTGTATATATTTATAAATTATTAAAGTTTTATAATCTTACTACTTTGTCGGAGTGCTATATATTTTTAATGTGACACATAATTGTAAAAACTTTGATGTACAAAGAGTCATCCCTGGAATCTTCCGCTTCACGCTCGGTCCCCTCCCCAATCACAATACAGGATGGTTTTCAGATAATAGCAACGCTTCTGCTGTGACGGATCTCATCGAGTGTGGGCCTTGATCTACTATAACTCCTTTGAAGAGGGGTGAATCTTTACAGCTGTGGCCATAAACTACATCTGCAGGGCTAGCTGATACCCTAGGACCAGCCTGGACAATCGGACACAGAGGAAAAGGAGTGTCAGAGGGTGCAGTAGTGAATAGGGCGAAAGGGAGGTGTCGGGCGGGCACAGGGTGTGATTCTCAGGAAAGAGCAGCGCAGATGGGGGGAGGTTTATTACCCATGCATAAGACAGAGAGCGGGGGTGACCACTGCCTGGGGGAGATGCTTGCGAGGGTGGGGAGCCATGCTAAGGATCGACAGCGTGCACAGAGTGGGTCTGGTCAAGGCATCTAAAATGGCTGCCGTGCACGACAAAAGTGTGGCATTTGAAAAAAGACAAGATGGCGCAGACAATGTTTTTCAACACTTCCTGATTTCCTTCGAATCGAACGTTAACAGACGTTGGGGCATATTACCAAAGTTAAGCGATATTTATCCCTAACGATGCATTGCAAAGATTTTTTTACCGTCAGAAATTATCGCAGATAAACCTTGCTATTATCAAAGTTTATCGCAAATACGATAAAAACCGACCGCAATGCATTAATATCGCTGAAAACTCAGCGATATTCATGCATTACCGAGCTAATCCTCTTAGCCATGTTATCCACCTCCCATAGGATAACATGGCTAAGAACTGCTCAGGGCAGCTGTTACTTTTTGGAGATATTCGCGCTTATCTCGAATATTTCCAAAAGTTGATAATAGGAGATAGCGATGTTAGCGACTGTTTCCAGTCGCTAACATCTTGGCATGCCCACTTTGCATGTCATTAGTGATAAATATCACTCACATGCAAAGTGGGGCCCAAGATGGTCGCTATCTCCTACTAGCCGTCGCTAACTGGTGTTAGCAACAGCTAGGTAATACAGATATAATTTTATCTCCGCGAAGCGGAGCGCTGTTACAGATATATATCTTGTTTTTGAACGTTAATTTCTCAAAATGCACTGAAGCACATATATTGAGACCTAGCAAAGGCACATCGGGCTACCAGTCCCTAATATTTTACCAAGTTTCGTGCAAATCCATTCAGCCGTTCGATTATTATTATTATTTATTTTTTTTGCCCCGCGGGGCCCTTTTAAAACCTCCACATCAAACCTAGGGGATCAGCGAGGATCTACTATGCCCCCTTATGGTCATTTGCCCCTTCGCTTTGGCCTCCTCTTGTCTCTCGATCCTACCGAGAGACAAGATGGCGGCCGCTACGGACTGTTTGGAATGTTTACAGACACCGGAGAGCCAATCAGCTTCGCTTCGCAAAGCTCCGTAACGCGAAAAGTACGCGAAGCGGTGCGCTGTTACAGATATATATCTTTTTTTGAACGTTAATTTCTCAAAATCCACTGAAGCACATATATTGAGACCTAGCAAAGGCACATCGGGCTACCAGTCCCTACAATTTTGCCAAGTTTCGTGCAAATCCATTCAGCCGTAAGATTATTATTATAATTTTTTTTTTTTGCCCCGCGGGGCCCTTTTAAAACCTCCACATCAAACCTAGGGGGTCAGCGAGGATCTACTATTCCCCCTTATGGTCATTTGCCCCTTCGCTTTGGCCTCCTCTTGTCTCTCGATCCTACCGAGAGACAAGATGGCGGCCACTACGGACTGTTTGCGGCCACTACGGACTGTTTGGAATGTTGACAGACGCCGGAGAACCAATCAGCTTCGCTTCACAAAGCTCCGTTGCGCGAAAAGTACGCGTCCTAGGCCGCTGCCCGGTCCGCGCTTACAGATATATATCTTTTTTTAAACGTTAATTTCTCAAAATCCACTGGAGCACATATATTGAGACCTACAAAAGGCACATCGGGCTACCAGTCCCTACAATTTTGCCAAGTTTCGTGCAAATCCATTCAGCCGTTCGGGCTAAAAGTGAGGCCAACCGCCCTATGGAAATTAACATGGGAAAAACGCGTTTTGGGACCCCCCTTTTTTCTCGGCCCCCCCTTGACGAACCCCCCCCAAATTTTCAAAGGCTGCTCAGAAACAAAATGTGCCATTTTCCTGAAAATTTCAGCCAATTCCGTCCAAAAACGGCAAAGTTATTAGACATAGAATTTTCAAAAATCCCATAGAGAAAAAATCCTAACTATATATACCTACTGGCGACCGCCAGTAGGTAATATAGATATATATATATATATATATATATATATATATATATATATATATATATATATACATATATATATATATATATATACATATATATATATATATATATATATATATATATATATATATATATATATATATATATATATATATATATATATATATATATATATATATATGAAATCCACAGTCCTGAAACGATCAATATCTCGATCCGATCACCCCCACAGGTACGGACCACAAACGTAGAGAATTTCAAAATCTTCTTTGCCAGTCTGACGCGTTTCCACTGCCCCACGGCAGTCTTGTTCACATGACACGCCGGACCTATCAACATGCATATATAGTGACAAAACAGATCACATGATTTGATCTCTCCAATTAGTTTAAAGAAAACAGTGCAAACTTATGAAAGAGGGTATTAGATCTCATTATGCTGCTTCAAACTTGCGCATTTCACCAATACTTATTTTCAATACTTGTCAAGAAAATAAATAAATAAAAGCTTAGTGCTCTAAAATCTCGGCGTCAAGTTCAGATCTTTGCCAGTAATACATATACTATGTTCCAATATGTATATGTATATTTATATATATATTACCTGCTGGCGGTCGCCAGGAGGTAGTTATAACCTATTTTCCATAGGAAAATTGCAACATTCTATTTGCAATAATTTTTGCGCCAGTTCACGATTCGTCGCGAAACTTTCAAAACTAATGGTCCGCTCCTATCTTGAAAGTTTTGGGGTGATTCGTCAAACTGGGGCAAGAGAAAAAAGGGGGGTCCCAGAACATGTTTTCCCCAAGCAATTTCCCATAGGAAATTTTAGACACGGTTACAGCCCAAACTGCTGAACAGTATTACACCAAATTTGGCAAGAAGGTAGCCCTTGGTTCAGAAAGAACCCTTTTTATTAAATAGTGTAAATCAGTTCAGTTGTTGCTGAGAAAATCTTTATATAGCTATGGCCGCGGAGGATCTGCGCACCCTCCCGATCACAAGCTGTATGCTAATTGGCTGTCAACACTCCAAACCAGGAGGTGTTGGCAGCCATCTTGTGCCTCTGTAGAACCTAGGCACAAGTAATCAGCTAAACAAATGCAAAAGAGGGGCAGGGCAGAAACACCCTGACCCCTAGGCCTGCTTAGCCCCAAAAAAAAATGTTTTTTAAATTGGCAAAATCCACGCAGGGTGTGCGGATCCGGCTGGGAAAAAAAATGAAGCGCAGGCTTCCGCACTTCGTTATTAATTAGCCCCCGGGTGGGCCAAATCCCCGGGACAATGTTTTTATTATTATGGGGGGCCCACAGGGACCCCTCAGGCCCGGGGACCAGCACTCCGGGGTTTCATTACATATTTTTAGGGGGCTCACAGCCCCCCAGCCCCGGGGACCTCCACCCCCGGGGCTTTTATTACATATTTGCGGGGGGCTTATCTATAAAACTGGCAGGGGGCTCTCGGCTCCCCCGCAGCCCCAGGGACCGCCACCACCGGGGCCTAGTTTTTTTTTAAAAGAAAAAAAACCTGTGTGGGGGCTTGAAAACCCGCCCCCACACACCCTTGGGACCGCCACCTCCCCGGGGCTCTAAATATTAAAGTGTGGGGGGCCCGGGGGCCATCACCCTCGGGGCTTTGTAGATGTTGGGAGGGGAAATGGTAAAGTGATGTCATGAGTGATGTCACTGACCATGTCATGAGTGATGTAATATGTGACCTCATCAGCAGCGCATTGCTGGCGCACAAGTTATAGTTAGCTGAACTAACTATAACGGTAGAATTTCAATGGTTTTGTATGAGTGAAATGTCCAGCTAACTATAACGCTCCTGAAACCTATGTTTTTTTCAGTGAATATATATATATATATGTGTATATATATATATATATATATATATATGCATATATATATATATATATATATATATGTATATATATATATATTACCTACTGGCGGTCGCCAGTAGGTATATATAGTTAGGATTTTTTCCCTATGGGATTTTTGAAAATTCTATGTCTAATAACTTTTGCGTTTGTGGACGGAATTGGCTGAAATTTTCAGGAAAATGGAACATTTTGTTTCTGAGCAGCCTCTGAAAATTTGGGGGGGGTTTGTCAAGGGGGGGCCGAGAAAAAAGGGGGGTCCCAAAACGCGTTTTTCCCATGTTAATTTCCATAGGGCGGTTGGCCTCACTTTTAGCCCGAACGGCTGAATGGATTTGCACGAAACTTGGCAAAATTGTAGGGACTGTTAGCCCGATGTGCCTTTGCTAGGTCTCAATATATGTGCTCCAGTGGATTTTGAGAAATTAACGTTCAAAAAAAGATATATATCTGTAACAGCGCACCGGGCAGCGCTCCGCTTCGCGTACTTTTCGCGTTACGGAGCTTTGCGAAGCGAAGCTGATTGGTTCTCCCGCGTCTGTAAACATTCCAAACAGTCCGTAGCGGCTGCCATCTTGTCTCTCGGTAGGATCGAGAGAC
Organism: Lissotriton helveticus; assembly: GCF_964261635.1. Lineage (NCBI taxonomy): Eukaryota > Metazoa > Chordata > Amphibia > Caudata > Salamandridae > Lissotriton > Lissotriton helveticus. The sequence continues at coordinate 1,112,486,598 of NC_136061.1, forward strand.
AAGAGGAGGCCAAAGTGAAGGGGCAAATGACCATAAGGGGGCATAGTAGATCCTTCCTGACCCCATAGGTTTTGATGTGGAGGCTTTAAAAGGGCTCCGTGGGGTGCGCCCGTTTAGCCTAACGGGAAGCAGACTGGGGAGCGTACTACAAGGAAACAAGAATGATTGACTTTTAACTTATTGTATGTTTATAGACTTTTTTTTTCTTTTTTTTCTGCTGAGTGACGTCTCGGCCTATCTCCACGGGATGCAGTCCCTACCATCTCGGCGTTTAAGCCCAGGGGGACCGGTAGTGTGGGAGAGATAACGTCTGTTAACGTTCGATTAGAAGGAAATCAGGAAGTGTTGAAAAACATTGTCTGCGCCATCTTGCCTTTTTTCAAATGCCACACTTTTGTCGTGCACGGCAGCCATTTTAGATGCCTTGACCAGACCCACTCTCTGCACGCTGTAGATCCTTAGCATGGCTCCCCACCCTCGCAAGCATCTCCCCCAGGCACTGGTCACCCCCGCTCTCTGTCTTATGCATGGGCAATAAACCTCCCCCCATCTGCGCTGTTCTTCCCTGAGAATCACACCCTGTGCCCGCCCGACACCTCCCTTTCGCCCTATTCACTACCGCACCCTCTGACACTCCTCTTCCTCTGTGTCCGATTGTCCAGGCCGGTCCCAGGCTATCAGGTAGCCCTGCAGATGTAGTTTATGGCCCCAGCTGTAAAGAATCACCCCTCTTCAAAGGAGTTATAGTAGATCAAGGCCCACACCCGATGAGATCCGTCACACCACACGCGTTCCTACTATCTGAAAACCATCCTGTATTGTGATTGGGGAGGGGACCGAGCCTGAAGCGGAAGATTCAAGGGATGCCTCTTTGTACATCAAAGTTTTTACAATTATGTGTCACATTAAAAATATATAGCACTCCAACAAAGTAGCAGGATTATAAAACTTTAATAACTTATAAATATATACAACGCAACAAAAACAGTAAAAACATTTAAACATTTTTAGGAAAAAAGAAGGAACAATGGTCAGTAGCGGTCGGTTGTGCGAATAGTCCCAAGGCAGCACAACGTCCTGAGTTCTGGATGGCACCCAGGTGATGTTGCCTGGGTGCCGCACTGGTTTTGGGTATCCTACAATGCTGCTCCGAATAACGGCGTGGGGCGTCCCGGGGGGTGGGTCGTCAGTAGCGGTCTGTTGTGCGAATAGTCCCAAGGCAGCAGAACGCGCTGAGATGTGGATGGCACCCAGGTGATGTCCAGTAAGTTGCCGCACTGGTTTTGGTATCCTACAATGCTGCTCCGAATAACGGCGTGGGGCGCCCCGGGGGGGGGGGGTGAGGCGGCGTGAACGGGCCTCCCCAGGTGGAGGCTCGTCTGCTGTAGTGGGGCGCCCCTTTACCGTTTCAGTTGCCATTCCGTCCGCTTTTGGTACACTGTGTCAAAATCCGCCATTCAGCTGAGTTGCGCCCACTCTTGCGGTGCAGCTATAGGCGGCTGCCACAGGACTCTCAAAATGGCGGCAGGCTCTTTCCTTTTTGGGCCTGGTCCACTGAAATGGCCCTGGGACACCTTGGAAATCGGACGCTTGTCTGCTAGGTCTTGGACCCCATTCTCGAAAGCGTCCCCTCAGCCTTGAGGATTCTACAAAAGTCTTGGGGGCCCCCGACTCCTGCAGGCTTCCGGTGGGGAGCGGCTGCCATGATTGCTCGCGGAATGATCACGACGGAGCCACGAGATGGTGGAGCTCTCATGCTAACGCCAGCTTCAGTCTGAAACATCCAGAAACACTGTAGACTACCAATTCGATCAGTTCCGGTAGCGCCCCAACGTGACCCGGTAGAGAAGAACTTGCCCTCCTTGCTCTCATGCTGACGCCAGCTTCAGTCTGAAACATCCAGAAACAAGGTGGGGCTTTCATCGTTTGGGGAAAAAAAAAAGTTTTCATCCAATGAAAAGTGTTGTTTTTAGGTCATATGATCAAGCCTTCCATCATTAGGAAACCAAAAGTAAAATGAACCAATGAAAAGTTTTATAAACAAGTCACATGACCTGTTATGCGGCATAGGGTATAAAAAGCATAGAAAATCCGTTGGCACGTGAGGCGGCGTCAGTAGCGGACCGATGTGCGAATAGGCCGAAGGCAGCACAACGCGCCAAGATCCGGATGGCACCGAGGTGGTGTCTAGCAAGTTGCCGCACTGGTGTGGCCATCCTACAATGCTGAAAGTCGGCGTGGGGCGCCCCGTTGGCCTGTGAGGTGGCGTCAGTAGCGGACCGATGTGCGAATAGGGCCAAAGGCAGCGCAACGCGCCAAGATCCGGATGGCACCGAGGTGGTGTCTAGCAAGTTGCCGCACTGGTGTGGCCATCCTACAATGCTGCACCGAAAGTCGGCGTGGGGCGCTCCGTTGGCCTGTGAGTTCGCGTCAGTCAGTGGGGGTTGTTTGAGGATCTGACTGCATTGGAAAGCAATGTGATGCTGTGCGTCGCCCCCAAGATGAAGGTTCCTCGGCTGCAGTGGGGCGCCCCTTGGTGTTTCACTCGCTATGCAGCTGAGTTGCGTGCGCACTTGCGGCGAATAGGTCGAAGGCAGCACAACAATATTTTCTGAATAGAAGACACCACAAGGCGCTGAGATTCGGTTGGCACCGAGGTGGTGTCTAGCAAGTTGCCGCACTGGTGTGGCCATCCTACAATCCTGCTAAGAATAACGGCGTGGGGTGCCCGAAGGGGGGGGGGAGGAGGCGGCGTGAACGGGCCTTCCCAGGTGGAGGCTCGTCTGCTGTAGTGGGGCGCCCCTTTACCGTTTCAGTTGCCATTCAGCTGAGTTTCGGCCGCTCTTGATGCTACAGCGACAGGCGGCTGCAACAGGACTCTCAAAATGGCGGCCTGTTCTTTGGATTTGGGCCTGGTCCACTAAAATGGCCCTGGGACACCTTAGAACTCGGACGCTCGAATTTTTTTTCCTTTCCTCTACATGCAAAAAAAGGTAAATGCCCGGTACGTTACACGCCTCATCTGCCACGATGTACTCTCCAGAGGAACCGAAAAAAAATATAGTTATGGTAACTATACCATGCATCGTCATATGGAGAGGTGGCACCGATTAATTATAGTGTTGCATAAAAGAGAGATTTGGAGGAGAACCCCCGATCTGCCAGTACATTCACCAAAGAAGTGGCACTGACAGCATCAGAGGCAAGGGAAACGGTCCCAAATATTTAGAAGAACTTTGGAAAGATTAAAATGACATGTTTAGATTGTGGCAAATTAATTTCATGTGGACAGATGAGTGTTACTCTAATAAATACAGCATATGAACATCATCATAGTTGATGGTTGGTAGAGACATTTTGACTATATCCTTGACCTGCCCGTCCTCGCCCCAAATGGAGCCGGAATAAATGGGACTCGTAACTCCTTGTTGTGTACTGGTTGCAGAACCTTGAAATCACGAGATACGTATGCAGTTTTGAAGCACATGGCGGGCGGGGACGAGAATTGATTGAATATTTCGACATCCCTATTGATATTAAGTTCTGATGTGTTATTGATTACTGTACTATTGAAAGTTCGAATTAACGTCACCCATGGTACTTGCCCGCAAATGTATATCTAGATAATTTTATTGTAACTGGCTCTGTCGTATTTTAATTATTAAATGTACGTCCACCGATTCCGCAACTGTTAGACACCTTAGTTCTTGCAACCTAATGGCCCGCCCGTTACGTTCCTCTACAGTGTAAATGTCTACTCATCATATACGATTACAGTTTGCTCCGTGGCCGGCCCACGTGGTTATAGGCCCGTATTTGTATACTGACGTTTTCATAATAAAGGTTTTTAAAAGAAAACATGGTAGTAGTTTTTACATTGGTAAAGTTTTTAATAATAGTCACTGTTTTAGAATCAGTAAAAGGCAAGTGAAATAAAGCAGTCCAATTACATGAAGGGTAAAAGGTATAATACGCAGGAACGCAGTAAAGATAAATGGTCGAGGGCTGTTGTGTTTTCTACTCCTGCAACATAAAGTGATCGATAAGAATCTGATATTCAGGCGTATCGGCGACTAAGACAGCAGGCCGAGCCTCTTTTGCTCAACGGCTCCGTCATGGAACGAAGAAACGCCCTTTTTCTCGAAAAAGGAATATATTTTACTTGCAGGACAGTTGTAAATTTTCCGGGAAAGTACATTAGCCTGGAACATTATAACATATGTTTAAGAAAAAATAATGTTCGAAAGTAATAAAAAGCGTAATTTTTAGGTCATATGACCAAGCCTTTCATCATTAGAATAAGAAAAGTAAAATGAACCAATATAAAGTTTTATTAACAAGTCACATGACCTGTTATGCTTACGTTACGCGCTGCGCGCCGCGCCCCGGATCGCTTCCGGGAAGCTGCGCTTCGCGCACCGGAGCACTTCCGGGTGCGCTAACGCGGCGCGTCATATGACGCATTACGCGACAACGCAGGTCCAGAATATAGTCAAAATGTCTCCACCAACCAGCGGTCGGAACACAACCCCTTTCAGCAGGCTAAATAGTTCTGTTAAATGACAACAGAAGGGACAGGCAACAAGAACCATCAGTCAAAGAGGGGAGGGCAAGTTCTTCTCTACCGGGTCACGTTGGGGCGCTACCGGAACTGATCGAATTGGTAGTCTACAGTGTTTCTGGATGTTTCAGACTGAAGCTGGCGTTAGCATGAGAGCACCACCATTTCGTAGCTCCGTCGTGGCCATTCCACGAGCAATCATGCTAGGCGCTCCCCACCAGAAGCCTGCGGGAGTCGGGGGCCCCCACGACTTTTGTAGAATCTTCAAGGCTGAGGGGACGCTTTCGAGAATGGAGCCCAAGCTCTAGCAGACAAGCGTCCGAGTTCCAAGGTGTCGCAGGCCCATTTTAGTGGACCACGCCCAAATCTGAAGAGCCGGCCGCCATTTTGAGAGTCCTGTGGCAGCCGCCTATCGCTGCACCGCAAGAGCGGGAGCAACTCAAGTACATGGTGAGCGAGACACTGTAGTCGAAAGAGCGGGTGGTAAACAGCTGAATAGCGGAAGAGGCACAGTGTAGCAAAAGCGGGCTGAATGGCAACTGAAACGGAAAAGGGGCGCCCCACTACAGCGTGTCTTTAGGTGAAACGGATTGTGGGACAAGGTGAAGAATGGAAGAGTCACCAAAAGGCAAAAAGTTCCGCTTGACCGCGGGAGCCGGCCACCTATGTCGGGGGCGATCTCAGGCCACACCAGGGCAACACAACTTGGGGAGGGGGCCGGAGCCAAGCGCCCCCTCCGAGTCCGCGCCATGACACCGTCCCTCGAGGGGCCTCCGTCAAGCGGTTCAGGGTGGCACCGCATCACATTGTTTTCAAATGCAGTCACGTCCTCAAACAGCCCCCACTTACATTAAGAATAGTGAAGCTGAAGCAAGTGCAAATAGGCTTCAGACAGTGTTACAAGCACTCCTCAAAACTTTGAACCATCAGAGTGCATGAGTTTCATGCTCGATCGATTGAGCTAGCCGGATCGGGCAACAAAAAGTATAAAATAGTTATGTAAATAGTTATTTAATAAAATGTTTTACCCTGTTACTTTGCTGGTGTGTTGTATATATTTGTAATATTTGCATAGAGTTTATCGTTATTTTGGGCGGGGTGGGTGGCGGAGCCGAGCTGTCTTGCAGCCATCATGGTGTGGAGTTCAGTTCATCTCACTAGTTTCGTATTTCTCATGAGGGGTTGTTCCTAATGTTTCTATTTTAGCGAGGTCAAAAAGAGATCCCATTAGTGGCCTACTGATTTTGCTCGATTCCTTTTGTTTTTTTACACGATTTTTCGCTATCTGCAAAGACTAAACAGAGTATTGCGACTCTGTGCTTGTTTGTAAATAGAGAATGAACCAAAGAGAACCAATTCTAAAACAGTAAATGCTTGGATAACAATCAATCAAATGGAGAGAGAAGCAGGCACGACGGATTACAACGGGGGCAAAGGCCTGCGTTAACTACCCTTCACTATCTGCAAAGAGAGAGTACTCCTAATAGAAATGAGGGGGGGGGCAGCATTCAAAGCAGATCAGTGTGCATAAACACGAAAATGTTTTTTCTTACCACGTACTTGACATTCGACAGCTTATGATATTTGCTATTAAAAAACCATTGAAATTCACTGAAAAAACCATAGGTTATAGACCATATATAGTTAGGAATTAGCATTTACAAAACCTTGAAAATTCACTGAAAAAACCATAGGTTATAGACCATATATAGTTAGGAATTAGCATTTAAAAAACCTTTTTTTACTCACACAAAACCATTGAAATTCCATATATAGTTAGTAGTACTAACTATATATCGCGCACCCGCAATCCACTGCTGATCATGTCACATATTACATCATTCATGACATGGTCAGTGACATCACTGATGACATCACTGATGACATCTCAAATGACATAACTGATGACATCACTGATGACATCTCAAATGACATCACTGATGACATCACTGATGACATCTCAAATGACATCACTGATGACATCACTGATGACATCTCATTTGACATTACTGATCACATCACTGATGACATCATTCATGTGATAATACGATGAACGTCTTCAGACTCTAATATAACCTTAGATACACTCAGTGTAAACAGACACTCACAGACTGTCACTCATCCATGGAGTTACTTATACACCTAGTCAGTCATGCAAAGAATCAATCACACTTCCATTTCCTCAACTATACAGTTATACACACCTTACTTATTCAAACATATACTAACACATATTTACTCTCTTTTACAATCCCTGATACAAGTTCACAATCATTCATACAGCCACTCACACATTCACTGGCTCTTATGCACAGTTATTTATATATGCCAACTCTCACATGTACTGTGTTTTACATATGTACTTACTTTGACATGTAGCACTGAGATATCCATTCACTCACCAATACACTGATGCACACAGTCAACCACCCATACAGCTGTTTCCACGTGCACTTTTGAACCCATACATCTAGTGAATCAACTGCTCACACATCTATGCACAGAGTCATACACTTCCCAGCCACCCACACACACACTCAGTCTCCCATACAAATACTTGAGCAACCAATCAATAACCCATATACTTACTCATATAGCTACTGATCAACACATGCAGCAGTTTACAGTACAACAAACATAATGATGCACAAATTAACACAGTTCAGTCACTAACCCATGCACTCAGTGAGACACATGTAACCACTCACTCATACAGTCAGTCATGCACCTACTAAATCCTTCATCCAGACACTTCTACATCCACTCATTCTTCAATATGTAAGACATATTTTAACTTTACAGAAATACACAGTCACTGGATGTTGTCATCAGTGATGTCATCAGTGATGTCATTTGAGATGTCATCAGTGATGTCATCAGTGATGTCATTTGAGATGTCATCAGTGATGTCGTCAGTGATGTCATTTGAGATGTCATCAGTGATGTCATCAGTGATGTCACTGACCATGTCATGAATGATGTAATATGTAACATGATCAGCAGTGGATTGCGGGTGCGCGATATATAGTTAGTACTACTAACTATATATGGAATTTCAATGGTTTTGTGTGAGTAAAAAAAGGTTTTTAAATGCTAATTCCTAACTATATATGGTCTATAACCTATGTTATTTTCAGTGAATTTTCAAGGTTTTGTAAATGCTAATTCCTAACTATATATGGTCTATAACCTATGGTTTTTTCAGTGAATATATATATATATATATATACATATACATATACATATATACATATATATTTGCAAAGTAAATAGATATGGAGTTAATAATAGTAAACCTATACTTACCTCTTTGCAATTTTGTTCTCGATATTTCAGTCCTGGATATTTTTGACACAATATTCTGTTCACATGATCATTTTTGTTTCTGACCCTAGGAGTGTGCTGCTTTAGCCTACTGTCAGAACAGGCTGGTCCCCCACCACATTAATCTTTATAAACATATCTGTGGTTTCTAGTGGGCTATATTGCCTCTCTGGGGTAAGCCCCCAAATCTGTGCCCAAGGTGGGGCACAAAGATTGTGTTTGCACAGGAGCGAGGCCCAATGCCAAAATAATATGTTCCCCCATTCAGTCTTAAGTAGGCCTGGGTGGCAAATTCCGTTCCTCTTGCTGAATTTGGGTAATTTCGCATTCCGCGGAAAATGTGAAATTGCCCAAAATTCTGCGTTGCGCGGCTTCGCAAAATTTTATGCTTGTTCGCATTCTCAAAATGCATACACATCACATACTCTAGCCCAGGGGTACTCTTTAAGCACTATGTGATGCCGCTCTATCTATTTGTCTCATAGACTATTCTCTGCCCAAAGGCTTCACATATCTCTATCAAGTTGGGCATAATGTCTAGGTTCTATTCTGTGAACTATAATAAGGAGCTCCTTTTACAGAATGTTGGGGTTAGAGAATAATTTCTCCAATGATAACCTGTCAATAATAAGCTGCTGGACAATATGAATGAGTGCCCACATGAGTTAAATACGAAAAATCTTTACCGCTATAGATAGAATTTTCAATAAAACATATGTGCCCCAACGGCAAGGCCAAATCTTGAGCTCTTTAGAAGAATAAAATTAATTTAAATCAAGATATCAAAATCATCATGTTTTTGTAAAAAACTGAATAATACGTATGGACTCTGAAATGAATACGAACAAATTTAAATAAAGATATATCTAACTTTTGTACAAAATGGAGTCATGCATATGGACTTTGGCATAAATATTATAACAAATAGGGACAGATGGTTATGATATACTTTCTGTTTTCAGCATGTTGGAGACATAAAAGCCTAGTATATCTGAGACCGTAAAAGATTGACCTAATCTCATGGATACTATGATATTTTGAATATCTGAAAGGTACGAAAGTTTTTTCTTAAAATTTTTTATTTTTGTATATTTAGATTTCAATCTAATATAATCTTGCGCTGTGATGACTCCTAAATTGATGACCAGGTTAAGTTTTCAACAAAACTGTACAATCCATCTTCTTCTACAGAATAATTAACGCAGCAACACATTGACAATATTCAAGAAGTGAATTTTCCGATTTTCAAGGAACTAAGAAATATTTTCATCGGTAAGGAATGTTAACTTTGACTTTTGATAGCTCATAAATTAAAGACTAGGGGGCAGATTAGGATACCGGTTTTTCCGTATCCTCCGGGCCGGCGGAAGCCACCGCCGCCCGGAGGATACGGAAAAACTGCAGCGGACCCACCAAAGACCGACCGCCACATTAGGATAGGTGGTGGGTCCAGGTTTACGTCCGCAGCTTTTCCGCCGCAGTTGGCTTACAACCGCGGCGGAAAAGTCCTAATATGGTGGCAGTGTCTCTCAGACACCGCCAGCCATATTAGGATGCCCAAAAAGAAATGCTTTTCCACGGCGGGTTTTCCGCCGTGGAAAAGCATACGGAGCTTCACTGCAGGGGTACGTTGCGGGCCCCCTGGGTGAAGGGGGGGTGGGGGGTGCCCATGGGGGGTACCTATGGTACCCCCCTGCGGTGCCTGCTGCTTTCTGCATACAAATGCAATGTATGCATTTTTAACATTGCGGCGGGTGCAGCTTGAAGCTGCACCCGCCGCAATGTTAAAAATAGAGGATGTGACTGCCAGGGTGGCGGTCACATCCTAATTGGAGAGGAGGGAACTCCGCAGGCCATGCGGAGGTTCCCTCCTCCTCAATGGCCGCGGACGGACTCAAGTCCGTCCGCGATCATAATGAGCCCCTAGGTTAGGTTCTAAAACAAAACTACACATTTCTCCTTCTAAATAGAGAAGTTAACCTGGCACAATATTGATAATAGCCAAGAGGTGATCCATCTGACTCATAAGGACCGACGTAACTTCACAATTTTTAGGTAAGGAATGCTGACTTTCTTATGCCCCATTGCTAAAATTTCACATCGAATTAGATAATTTGGAAAAAAAACACCAGACCACCCAAAGATTAAGGAATGAACTAGTAAGGAAAATGCCTATATAAAGCACTACTCTACTTTAGAAATTAGATAGAGTATGTATACATCAAGGAGTAAAGCGCTTCAGTGGAATTGTAGAATGATTAGAAAGTGTCTTGTGATAGGTCTGTGTTGTGTAAAAAGTCCTGTAAATATTGTATAATTTTGTAAAAAAGAATGTTTAGTAAAATTGTTATATATAGACTGTACATTAATGTATATATGTTCAGTGTGTAAATAATGTGTATATATGTATCATTTGTAGCCCTGAAGAAGTCCTTGTTGGATGAAACGTGTTGGCTACGGCTACGGTCTGTTTTTATTGAAGAAAGAATTTGATGAAATAAATAAAGAATTTACTACTACTCCACTGAAGATTCGCCATTTGCCGTGAACTAGATGTACCAGTAACTGAAAAAAAAACATTTTTTGTGACATAGATTGTTATTACTATTTGAAGAGTGCTGGACTAGGATATTCTGTTCTCAAAATGCGTGTTCGTAAAATATTTCCACCGAGCACCCAAACAGCAATTATGAACAGGAAAAAAGCATCGCGAATAAGCAATTGCGCGTGTTCACGGAGATTTTTTACCGTTTTGCAGAGATTTGCATAAAAAGGTTATGCGAATTCCACCCACCCCTACTCTTAAGACATCAATGCCTGGTGTTTAGTGGGTTTTCTACTCTCCTAGGGGTTGAAACATTTTATCAAAGTTGTTGTGTTATTCGATATTTTGGAAAAATATTTTGATAGGACAATATTTAAAACTAAATATTGTGCTAAACTACACAAAAGAGGATGGTGGGAGACAAAGTCTCCTCTGAGCTGATCAAACAGATGATTTATGCTGTTTCATAGCAAATGGATGAAGGGAGCCTACCCTAAGAAGCTAATTGTTGAAAGTGGCTGATCTTGAATGCACTCAGTGTACATTATCTACAATACATCTAACACACATCAAACACTGTCAAGCCAAATTAAAAAATGGGCTTATGCTTCATAACAACAACCATGCCTTAATAGCAAAACTGGATACTGGAAACAAACCTTTGGTAAAAGTACTAATGCTGCCTCTTATGGTGTGGACGAATGATAAAGAATGTAACCAAATAATGCAATTTGGCTTTAGGAGGAACTTCTGAACTTTGGATACCAACATCATAGTGATGTTCATGGTGTCCATCATTCTGGCACAAGAGGATATAGTACTGTTTTGCATGTTAAAGTGTGCTCTTCTCTCAGGTAGAGGGATTCCTACTGTGGCAAAAATTCAGAAACAATAGTAGAGTTCAATCATTATTAAACCTTGCAAAGCGTCTGTCTCCAAACTTGGGGTTTCATTTATTTCAACATTGTATTATACATATGATTTCATTATATTAGCTCCAACATTGGTCAGGCTCCAGGGTGTGTTGAATTATTTCCCCATCTATTATGACTCAAATAAATTCATATTGAATGATAAAAATTATGATAATGGAACTTGGTAGAGGTAAGGAATGCCTCTTGGAATGTATAAGTGACAACATTGAAGTAGATGACAGAGTACATCCATAGGATAAAATGCTCCTTTCTGTACATTATAAGTATATTGTAAGTCATCATTAAGTTCTGTGACTATATAGAGGAATGAGGTCTCAACCCGAGTGCCTATATGTTCATGGAACTCAGAGAGAACTTGAAATGTCCTTCATAATGTAAAGTAAAGGAATATTTTATCCCACATAGTAAGTGAGATTTGCCCCATTCCTTTTAAAAACACATTACCTTGCCAACAAGTGGCCATGTGTAACATATGTCACCTTCTGCAGGTCCTGGCTTTTTAGCCCACAGCACTTTGCATTTTCAGAACAGAATTGCTTTATCTCAGAATACAACTTACAGCAGGCTACAAATTCAGACATTGCTGATGGTGTGGCATTTCAGCTCTTAGCAGATATGTTTAGGCTAGCTCCTGGAATTAGCAGCCCTGGCTCATTCAAGAGACAAAGCTTGGGTAACAAGGGAACTCCCAGTAATACTTTCAGGTCTAGAGGAGGGAGTGGCAAACCAGCAGCAAACTAGAAAACCTCTATATTGACCTATATTCATTTACAACTAGGCATTACTGCTCATTTACAATTTACAAAGGATGCAAACATAATACTGAAATCATTCACTTAGATTTGATGTTCAGTTTCTTCATTACTTTTATTTTATATCATTCTTATTTCATTTTTGTTTTTCTCATTTTTTAGTGACAATATTTTCAAGATTATATTTTATACAGTGACATGAAGACATATATACACAGATAAATGTAAAAATACAAAGTTAATACTTTTCTTATCAGGAACCCCAAAGCATTGTTTCTATCTTTCACACCATCAGTCATACATACTCAATCTCTCATACTCACTATCCTGACAAAACTATCATAACAAACACAGTGAAAAAGGCGAATACATATGTTGTGTCCTTTTGTAGACTCCTCAAGGTATTAATTTAGTACTAGGGATAAATAGTCTTTTCGCACTATATTTCTTTCTTTCTCCAAAATTATAGTTGTGGTTTGTGTGAGGGTCTCTGGTGCGTACGGCCTACGTACGTTTCGGTGGTATCATTGCTTTACATCACCTTCCTCAGGGCCAACATGTAAACTGGGCAACATACTATTAAAAACAGGGGGTTCACATTTGTCTGAAATGAGAACATAAATTCCATCATTAGTGTCTGTGCATCCTTAATATACATTTCTGATTCGATAAACTGTACATGCCATGTGCTTGTATGTGATGAAATCGCAGACATAGACGGGTGATCAGGTGCCTAAAGCAAATGGTACCTTATATCCCAAAGTTTAAAGAAAACCATTTTTTAACGAAGAATAGGGTGATCCCAGAGTTTTAAAAGGAAAAAAGAGAAAAGGTTTGTGTCCCTTCTCTTTTACTGACTTATATGAGCTTGACTTTCATGCAACATGCTGTCATAGAGCGGTTTAGAAACAGATGTAAAACTACCTGTGACTTGTTTTATATTTTCAGTATGGCCAAGCAGAAAATCTCCACTGGTTTCAAAAATAATGACAAAGGTGGCAGATTCGTTTTCCTGCAAAGGAAATATATATATGTATATACCCCAATACGGTATGTGACTTGATAATTTACCATACAAAAGTGTCCGGGTTTATCATTATAGCAGTTTTACCGTTTTGAGTCTGGATCCTGTGCAGACTGACTGTTTATTTAGCTATTTTGTTCACTTCAAGGGGCTTTTACCCAACTCGACGCTGGTAATTTGTGGTCCTGAAATAAATAAAGACACGCGGGAAATGGGTCTGGTATCTTGAACAAAGCCTTTCCATCTGTCTACGTGAAATAGATAAGTTAGATTGGCATAATTGCCTGCAGACTGTCAAACTGCAAGCATATATATGCAATGAAGTTTCTTTTGCTGTAATATTATTTTTAGCTTAGTGTTATGAGACGATAGGCTCCAGTTGGCTTTCTTATTGTTAGAGCAACTAATTGCTCGTGTTGTTTAATAGATCTGCATTCCCCCTGAGGCTCCCTTTTGGTCCGTCAGACCTACTAGGATGTTACTGGCTACCACATGTCTGTATTAATTAAGTTTAGGGAGCTCTGTGTCGTAAAATGACAACATTTCTTTTTCTTACCTATATATTAACTTTCCAAGCCCATTATTGTGAAGCTGTTCATATTCCTTTCCGGCAATGTTTATCTAAAACGCAGGAGACAGGGCGATTACTCAGGACGGAGTTCTACTTTAAAATGGGTTAAAAAAACGGCATCACATAACATGAGGGAGCAGCGCTGGGGTGTAATGCTTACCTGTGGACCTATGGAATCACGTCTTCCGAGGGGCGCCTCCGGCCGATGTCACTGCCACTGACATCGATCACTGGTGCGCTGTTCGTTTTTATGGCGGTAACTCAAGCTTAATTGTTTACAGCCGGATCGGTTCCTAAAGCATAGACATAGCTGTAGGACTATGCGCAAGTGTGTTTTCAGGAAACCTGATCGACACAAAGAGGGGACTCATAGTAAGTGTGGAAGTAGAGTTTTTAACATGGCGCTGGACAATGGAGAATACCTCTATTGATTTAAATATCCATGCCTTATGTTATAAATTGTAGTTTGTTTTTAGGAGTTTAATTGAGCTGAATGCCCAATCTGATCGGTTTAACCACTGATTTGATTATTATATTGAATTCGATGTCTTTTCATCGTTTTAGGTTATTGTTGATGTAGGCAGTTAGTGCCTAGCCAGGCAAAAAGCCTTACATCAAGCAACTACAAAGTTGTAGTATAATACAGTCAACTGGTTGTCTGTGGACCATCTAAATGGAAATATGCAGACCCTAGGCATGTATCTATATGGCATAGTTTCGATGATGTAAGAAATTGGACTCATCACAGCATATTTTTAATCTACATCCAAAAAATCTATGCATATTGGCATTGCCCACTGATATTTTAAAAGGGTCGGGCTGGAATTGATGCGCCTACTCTGTGATAATACAGCAGATTTCTTCATTATGCCCATGGCGTACCGTGTCTAGATGGAATATCCAGAAGGTTTCCCGCTGTTTCCTTAGTTTGGTCATGTCTTTCCCAGGGTGGTACTGTACCCGTTCTAAGATCTGCCAACGCATATCCTTTTCTCTGTGACCAAATTGGGTATAGTGTGCTACCATTGGAGCGTTGTTTTTTTTAGTTCTAACAGCTGATTTATGCTCCGAGAATCTCACGCGAAATTCTCTCGCAGTCTCTCCTATGTAGCCAAGGTTGCAAGGGCATAGAATTAAGTAAATTGCATTAGATGTTTTGCAATTTGTCATCTCTCTGAACTGGCCAGTTTTATTTCTATAAGTCCATGAGTTGCCTGGGATGATTTGATCGCAGGCATGGCAGGTACCACACCTGTGGTTCCCTTTCGGTAGTGGTTTGCCATCTATGGACCGTTGGCAAGTGCTGTCTTTGTGCCTTTCCCTGCTGTGGACCAATTTGTCTCTGAGGTTGGGGTTCCTTCTGAACGCTATCAAAGGCCTTTTTAGTTCAGTTGCATGGTCGTGGGTGTTTAAAATTTTCCAGTTTTTATTTATGACCTGTCTTATTTTATTATTGAGGGTTGTGTGGTTAAGAACACACACCAGGTTGTGACTCGGGGCTTTGGTGGTTTGGTTAAATAGGGCGTCCCTATTGTAATATTTTGCTCTTTTGAGCGATTGGCGAACCAGTCTTCTGGGGTACCCACGTGCCAATAGGCGTTCTTGTAGCTTGTTGGCATGGGTCATAAAGTCTTGTATATTCGTGCAGTTTCTCCTGATTCGAAGAAATTCACCAAATGGAATTGAGTCTTTTTGGCACGGAGGGTGGTAACTACCGTGTTCTAAGATGGTGTTTTTTGCAGTCGGCTTACGGTACAGGCTGACTGTGATTTCTCCTTCACTGCTTTGTACCCATATATCTAGAAATTCAACCTGTTTGGATGAAGAGTTACAAGTAAATTTTAAATGTGGGTCTGCCAGATTCAGCCATTCCATAAATTCATTTAGCATTTCTTCAGTTCCTGTCCATATAAAAAATATGTCATCTATGAAACGATGCCACATAGTGACATTTTCATAGAATGGGGCAAGTTCATTAAAAATATTTTTCAATTCGAACTCTCCCATGTAGATATTTGCAATGCTTGGAGCACAAGAGGCCCCCATGCTTACCCCCTTGATTTGTTGATATAAACTACCTCTAAATTCAAAGAAGTTGTTGTGGAGGACAATCTCCTCCACAACAACTTCTTTGAATTTAGAGGTAGTTTATATCAACAAATCAAGGGGGTAAGCATGGGGGCCTCTTGTGCTCCAAGCATTGCAAATATCTACATGGGAGAGTTCGAATTGAAAAATATTTTTAATGAACTTGCCCCATTCTATGAAAATGTCACTATGTGGCATCGTTTCATAGATGACATATTTTTTATATGGACAGGAACTGAAGAAATGCTGAATGAATTTATGGAATGGCTGAATCTGGCAGACCCACATTTAAAATTTACTTGTAACTCTTCATCCAAACAGGTTGAATTTCTAGATATATGGGTACAAAGCAGTGAAGGAGAAATCACAGTCAGCCTGTACCGTAAGCCGACTGCAAAAAACACCATCTTAGAACACGGTAGTTACCACCCTCCGTGCCAAAAAGACTCAATTCCATTTGGTGAATTTCTTCGAATCAGGAGAAACTGCACGAATATACAAGACTTTATGACCCATGCCAACAAGCTACAAGAACGCCTATTGGCACGTGGGTACCCCAGAAGACTGGTTCGCCAATCGCTCAAAAGAGCAAAATATTACAATAGGGACGCCCTATTTAACCAAACCACCAAAGCCCCGAGTCACAACCTGGTGTGTGTTCTTAACCACACAACCCTCAATAATAAAATAAGACAGGTCATAAATAAAAACTGGAAAATTTTAAACACCCACGACCATGCAACTGAACTAAAAAGGCCTTTGATAGCGTTCAGAAGGAACCCCAACCTCAGAGACAAATTGGTCCACAGCAGGGAAAGGCACAAAGACAGCACTTGCCAACGGTCCATAGATTTGTGCAGTTTCTCCTGATTAACCAAACCACCAAAGCCCCGAGTCACAACCTGGTGTGTGTTCTTAACCACACAACCCTCAATAATAAAATAAGACAGGTCATAAATAAAAACTGGAAAATTTTAAACACCCACGACCATGCAACTGAACTAAAAAGGCCTTTGATAGCGTTCAGAAGGAACCCCAACCTCAGAGACAAATTGGTCCACAGCAGGGAAAGGCACAAAGACAGCACTTGCCAACGGTCCATAGATGGCAAACCACTACCGAAAGGGAACCACAGGTGTGGTACCTGCCATGCCTGCGATCAAATCATCCCAGGCAACTCATGGACTTATAGAAATAAAACTGGCCAGTTCAGAGAGATGACAAATTGCAAAACATCTAATGCAATTTACTTAATTCTATGCCCTTGCAACCTTGGCTACATAGGAGAGACTGCGAGAGAATTTCGCGTGAGATTCTCGGAGCATAAATCAGCTGTTAGAACTAAAAAAAACAACGCTCCAATGGTAGCACACTATACCCAATTTGGTCACACAGAAAAGGATATGCGTTGGCAGATCTTAGAACGGGTACAGTACCACCCTGGGAAAGACATGACCAAACTAAGGAAACAGCGGGAAACCTTCTGGATATTCCATCTAGACACGGTACGCCATGGGCATAATGAAGAAATCTGCTGGATTATCACAGAGTAGGCGCATCAATTCCAGCCCGACCCTTTTAAAATATCAGTGGGCAATGCCAATATGCATATATTTTTTTGATGTAGATTAAAAATATGCTGTGATGAGTCCAATTTCTTACATCATCGAAACTATGCCATATAGATACATGCCTAGGGTCTGCATATTTCCATTTAGATGGTCCACAGACAACCAGTTGACTGTATTATACTACAACTTTGTAGTTGCTTGATGTAAGGCTTTTTGCCTGGCTAGGCACTAACTGCCTACATCAACAATAACCTAAAACGATGAAAAGACATCGAATTCAATATAATAATCAAATCAGTGGTTAAACCGATCAGATTGGGCATTCAGCTCAATTAAACTCCTAAAAACAAACTACAATTTATAACATAAGGCATGGATATTTAAATCAATAGAGGTATTCTCCATTGTCCAGCGCCATGTTAAAAACTCTACTTCCACACTTACTATGAGTCCCCTCTTTGTGTCGATCCGGGTTCCTGAAAACACACTTGCGCATAGTCCTACAGCTATGTCTATGCTTTAGGAACCGATCCGGCTGTAACCAATTAAGCTAGAGTTACCGCCATAAAAACGAACAGCGCACCAGTGATCGATGTCAGTGGCAGTGACATCGGCCGGAGGCGCCCCTCGGAAGACGTGATTCCATAGGTCCACAGGTAAGCATTACACCCCAGCGCTGCTCCCTCATGTTATGTGATGCCGTTTTTTTAACCCATTTTAAAGTAGAACTCCGTCCTGAGTAATCGCCCTGTCTCCTGCGTTTTAGATAAACATTGCCGGAAAGGAATATGAACAGCTTCACAATAATGGGCTTGGAAAGTTAATATATAGGTAAGAAAAAGAAATGTTGTCGTTTTACGACACAGAGCTCCCTAAACTTAATTAATACAGACATGTGGTAGCCAGTAACATCCTAGTAGGTCTGACGGACCAAAAGGGAGCCTCAGGGGGAATGCAGATCTATTAAACAACACGAGCAATTAGTTGCTCTAACAATAAGAAAGCCAACTGGAGCCTATCGTCTCATAACACTAAGCTAAAAATAATATTACAGCAAAAGAAACTTCATTGCATATATATCCTTGCAGTTTGACAGTCTGCAGGCAATTATGCCAATCTAACTTATCTATTTCACGTAGACAGATGGAAAGGCTTTGTTCAAGATACCAGACCCATTTCCCGCGTGTCTTTATTTATTTCAGGACCACAAATTACCAGCGTCGAGTTGGGTAAAAGCCCCTTGAAGTGAACAAAATAGCTAAATAAACAGTCAGTCTGCACAGGATCCAGACTCAAACCGATAAAACTGCTATAATGTTAAAACCGGATACTTTTGTATGGTAAATTATCAAGTCGCATACCGTATTGGGGTATATACATATATATATTTCCTTTGCAGGAAAACGAATCTGCCACCTTTGTCATTATTTTTGAAACCAGTGGAGATTTTCTGCTTGGCCATACTGAAAATATAAAACAAGTCACAGGTAGTTTTACATCTGTTTCTAAACCGCTCTATGACAGCATGTTGCATGAAAGTCAAGCTCATATAAGTCAGTAAAAGAGAAGGGACACAAACCTTTTCTCTTTTTTCCTTTTAAAACTCTGGGATCACCCTATTCTTCGTTAAAAAATGGTTTTCTTTAAACTTTGGGATATAAGGTACCATTTGCTTTAGGCACCTGATCACCCGTCTATGTCTGCGATTTCATCACATACAAGCACATGGCATGTACAGTTTATCGAATCAGAAATGTATATTAAGGATGCACAGACACTAATGATGGAATTTATGTTCTCATTTCAGACAAATGTGAACCCCCTGTTTTTAATAGTATGTTGCCCAGTTTACATGTTGGCCCTGAGGAAGGTGATGTAAAGCAATGATACCACCGAAACGTACGTAGGCCGTACGCACCAGAGACCCTCACACAAACCACAACTATAATTTTGGAGAAAGAAAGAAATATAGTGCGAAAAGACTATTTATCCCTAGTACTAAATTAATACCTTGAGGAGTCTACAAAAGGACACAACATATGTATTCGCCTTTTTCACTGTGTTTGTTATGATAGTTTTGTCAGGATAGTGAGTATGAGAGATTGAGTATGTATGACTGATGGTGTGAAAGATAGAAACAATGCTTTGGGGTTCCTGATAAGAAAAGTATTAACTTTGTATTTTTACATTTATCTGTGTATATATGTCTTCATGTCACTGTATAAAATATAATCTTGAAAAGATTGTCACTAAAAAATGAGAATAACAAAATGGAATCAAAATGATATAAAATAAAAGTAATGAAGAAACTGAACATCAAATCTAAGTGAATGATTTCAGTATTATGTTTGCATCCTTTGTAAATTGTAAATGAGCAGTAATGCCTAGTTGTAAATGAATATAGGTCAATATAGAGGTTTTCTAGTTTGCTGCTCATTCAAGAGACAAAGACATTTACCTTTACCAATGAAAGGTACTCTTATATTTGACTGTGAAAGTAATGATGTGTGTTTCTTATATGAACTAGGACTGCACTTGCCTGCGGTATACACCTGTTACAACGCATTTTTTACAACGCAATACTGTTACAACGCATCTTTTAAAACGCAGATACTATTACAACGCATACATTTACAACTCATACTGTTACAACGCAGATACTGTTACAACGCATATACTTTTACAACGCATTTTGTATGATATGTGTATAGTTAATGAAGGGTATTATTGTCTATTTGTTTGAGTAATATATATTTATATTTATTATTATTTTATTTTTTATTAGTAAGTACTATAGTTATGTGAAATATTAAATCTTATTATCAATAATTAATGTGAGTATTAATTTGGGTTTTATTGAAGTAATTTAAATTTGTTAAAATTAATTTTAAAATATATTGTTTTTATAAGTATTTTGAGTATTAATTTGGGTATTAAAGAATTAATTAAAATATGTAAAAATTAATTAATTACTTTATTGTATTTATAATTATAATTTATTGTTATTAGTAATTAATATGGTAAATGTTAATTGAATATAAATATAGTTATGTGAAATATAAAATATTATTAATAATAATTAATGTGAGTATTAATTTGGGTATTATTGAACTAATTTAAATATGTAAAAATTAATTTTAAAATATATTGTTTTTATAAGTATTTTGAGTATTAATTTGTGTATTAAAGAATTAATTAAAATATGTAAAAATTAATTAATTATTTTATTGTATTTATAATTATAATTTATTGTTATTAGTAATTAATATGGTAAATGTTAATTGAGTATAAATATAGTTATGTGAAATATAAAATATTATTAATAATAATTAATGTGAGTATTAATTTGGGTATTAAAGAATTAATTAAAATATGTAAAAATTAATTAATAATTTTATTGTATTTATACTTATTTTGAGTATTAATTTGGGTATTATAGTATTAATTTAAATATGTAAAAATTAGTCAATAATATATTTGTTTTCATTTATAAGAATTTTATTTTATTAAGTTAATAATAATTAATGTGAGTATTATTTTGAGTATTATAGAACTAATTTAAATATGTAAAAATTAATTAATAATTATATTGTATTTATAATTATTAAATTTATTGTATGTATAATTAATTTGAGAATTAATTTTGGTATTATAGAATTTAATAGTAATAAATCCATTTATTTAAAAAAGATAATAGATTATATTTAAAAAAATTAAATTGGGAATTAAAGAAACAGTTTAATATTTAATAAGTTTATAATTAGAAATGTATTTAAAAGAATATATTTGTGAAAAACTTATTATAATATTATGGTTCCCACGGTTTAACATTGTTTTCAATGGATACATTTGTCCTTCATTTATTTTCATGATACCTTGATATATGTATAGCGGTCCGGAATTAAAGCAAAGTAAAGTAAAGGAAAGAAACGGAAAATAACAGAAAAGAAAGAAGAAAACAGGTAAGAAAAGAAAGTACAATTTTTACATGAAAATAGTTATGAAAATATACAATGCATTAATTAAATAAAAACGAACAAACAGTGTTTTAGTAAGTAAAAATTTTATTTTCTTATTCAAGAAATATATTAAAATAAACTTCTGTTTTCTTGAAATTTAATGTATATTTTTGAACATTTTTAATATTCATGTAAAAATATATAAAAAATAACTTTATTGCAAATAATGTATTAAATATAAATCTACAGTAGTCCTTTGTTTATTGTTGCAGCATATCCTGACGTCATTACGTTTACGCGAGCGTCATCGGCCATTTTGTGGAGTACCGGAGCAGGAAGCAGCAGGAAGCAGCAGGACGCTGATCTACGTTCAGGTAGGAAACCACTTAAATATTAAATAATATTGTAAATCAAATAAAGATTATCATTTATTGTAAGGATAAGTTAAGTAGAGGTTGCTCGAATTGAAAAAAATGTTATTAAAACAACATGTCGCTACTCGTATTTTTAGAATATGCCTATGTTGGGTCGGAGGGCGTCGGGAAGATCGGTAATTAGATTAAGGAAATAATCAGTTCTATTAAATGATGTAAAAGTGTTTTATATTGTAATTAATATACAATAAATATAATTATGTATGCAATGTATTTAAATGCATTTTCGAGTGAAATTAAAGTTTAGAAAAATGGAGTTTGAGAAAGTTAGTTTCACGTAATTGTTGATGAAATATTATTCAAATGTAAACAGTGATATTTCCAATGTTTTATTCGTTCTTTTTTGAAAAAATAATGTTTTTGTTGGACATTCAAAATATTGGAATATTTGTAAAAAAGTGATATTATGATTGGTTATATTGTTTGCCATTAATTTTTTTAAAAAAAATTTTGATTATAATTCTGCTTTGTCTTTCAATTGTTAAATTTAAAGTAAAAGATTCCTGAATTATTTCTTTTTTGCTTTATTATATTTAAAGGCAGAATTAATGTTCACCGTTATTATAAAAATAAGGTGAAGTGTATATTTATGGTTTTTGTTGGAGTTACTATATTTGGATTGAGAAAATCAGGTTACATTGGATTTTAACATTGACAAGGCCAGATTGTGTTTCGCTTTTTGAAGAAAACAAAGGAGATTAATATATGTATGATTTATTTTCGTGTCTATAATAAAATTTAGCACATATTTGTAATTTCATGGAAATATCAATATTTTGCTTAAATACATAGTTTTATCAACAATTTTATGGTGTAGTTTTGAAAGAACAGTTTTGAAAGTTATTAAAAATGCATTTATTACATTTGCAAAGTAATTTCTAATTAATTAGTAATAATGTCAAAAAATTAGGGTAGCAAATATTTATTTTGCTATTTTTCTAAATGTTTTAATTAAAAAATTTAAAAAATGTTACATTCATGTAAGGGGTTTATTAAAAAATTGCTGGTAAAATATTACTTAAATAAGAAAAAAGGTGAACCAACATCAAATTTAGAATTTTTTTTAGTAAAAAGGTTTATTGCCAATTTAAATTAGAGAGTAAATTTGGATAAAAGCAGGAAAGTAATGTGAATAACAGTTTAAAAAGAAAGGATGTTAGCAAGATTCTCAAGGTAATCTAGAGCCACACACAACGAAAATTGTTGTAAAAGTCCCAATAGTCGTTCAGACATTTCCTTAGTTCTTTGAGTAATCCGTGAGTTTAGACTACCTGTGAGAGTTTGTGATAGTCTCATTTCTTGAAAGCTTTGCTCCTTCTTCAAAGTTTCAAGAAATGAATAGAAATTAGGGTGGGGTTTTCCAATTAAATGATTGAAGGAGTTATGCCATCCCTCAATGGCATTATTTGTTTTAGCCTCTCCCTGTAGGCAACTCGAATAACAGTTCCACCACTCCACATGGAAACGTGGCTTCCTCCTGCGACCCGATCTGCCTAGGTGTCCAATCCATGTGTCTTCCATATAATTTAGAATTGGTGCCAATTTATCTTCGTTTGTTAAATAATATTCAGATTCTGTAATGGCAGTGTAGTACTCGTCTACACTTTCGGGAGGGACAAAACAAAGAGCTGTTAATTTTTTTAATTCTACTTGAAGTTTGCTGTCTGTTGAGTATTCTGTAACTAAGGGTGTTTTCTGTAATTTACGCCAGAATGCCTGGGAAAAGTGGAAAAAACACCCTTGAATTTGGGTATCCGTGTACATTTTGGTGATCACATTGATCATGCTCAATTCAAAATCCATTATTATTTTCCTAGGGCTTTGGTTAGTTATTGATTTTATCACAGTTAAAAATTCTGTGTAAGTTGCAGAAGTCTTATCAGGCAGCAAACTATACACTAGGGGTATTACACTGTTGTTAATTTTTGCGTGGATAGTATAAATTTGGGTGAATGGATGGGGCGTGCCTTTAAACGTCCCATCCATCATCCAAATTTCACTAGTTTCAAGCTTTACAAGGTTACGTGGAGTACTAAATATTAAAATACGCTTTAGAGGGTTTTCGTTATCATGCAGTAGGAAAGGTTCATTAGCAAAAGAAATTGTAAGTTCGTGAGGAATATTGATATCAGAAAAGCTATGTGGCGTATTTACTTGAGTATTACTTGCCTGCTTTTGACGTTGTATAATTCTACGCAAATTATGAATAGTTGGAATATTACTAGCAACATGAGTAGGGACATGTTGTGCAACCTGTCTCAAAATAGATCCTGTGGATTCATTGGAGGTGCTTGCAATAGCTTTCATTTCATTAACTGTTTCTCTAACATCAACTTCCATTGCAGAGGCAGAGTGGTTATGGTCAGTTGTTCTTACAATAATATCATTGACCGTAACCGCTCTGCCGCTGCAACGAGTTGTATGGTATTGCACGCATCTCCAATGAATCCGTGGATTACTTAACCTATCCTTACAATAAATGTAACCTGCGTGATTAAGTAGTTGGTTTCCTTTCCTGGAAGAGATATATTTTGCTGTTGGATGTGTAGACATTTCCTGAAAAGAGAGAAAAAAAATATTACGTTTGTGAATATAACATTTTTTCCCCTAGATTTGTATGTACTTTTCCTATTGCACCACTATTATTATTGTATAACTCTATATTATTCTGCACTTTCTTATATATAGCTTTTATCTAGAGTTGGAATAGTAAATAATATCTTTACTCTATGCAGCACTTTTTCTACTGCAGTATTTACCAGGAGTTGGATTATTATTTTACATGCTTCTAGACTATCCAGTACTTTATCTACTGTTGCACTTAACTGCAGTTGTAATAGTAATTTACACCTGTAGACTATCCTGCACTTTCCCTACTGCAGCACTTACCCAGAGTAGGAACAGTAATTTACACCTGTGGATTATCCAGCACTTTCACTAGTGCTGCACTTACCAGAAGTTGGAATAGTAATAATTTACACCTCTAGATTTTCCAGCACTTTTCGTACTGCAGCACTTACCCGGAGTAGGAATAGTAATTTACACCTGTGGATTATCCAGCACTTTCCCTACTGCTGCACTTACATGGAGTTGGAATACTAATTTACACCTTAAGACTATCCTGCACTTTCTCTACTGCACCACTTATATGGAGTTGGAATAGTTATCAGTAGCTTTACACTATCCTGCATTTATTTGTATTCATGCTTTATTCATATGTGTATAATGAAAACTGATTTTCACTTACTTTTCGAATTGGATCTTTTCTTTGCTGAGATGGGTTTCTGATATTGTTTTTGGTTTTAGTAGATCTTTTTGAAGATCTTGCTGGGTTGTGTCCTTTAAAAAGAAATTTTTTGTAAAAAATGTGTGACTTATAACTTGTGAAGAAAGTGACTTTTTACTTCGTTAAAGTGTAGATGTTTTTTAATTCAAGAAACATAGAAATAATGCACAATTTTAGAATTATATTATTGGAAATATACTTTTGATCTGCACTTTCCCTACTGCTGCACTTACCCGGAGTTGGATTATTATTTTACATGTTTCTAGACTATCCAGCACTTTATCTACTGTTGCACTTACCTGGAGTTGGAATAGTATTTTACACCTCTAGACTATCCTGCACTTTCCTTACTGCAGCACTTACCCGGAGTAGGAATACTAATTTACACTTAGACAGTTTTCTGCACTTTCCTTACTGCAGCACTTACCCGGAGTAGGAATAGTAATTTACACCTGTGGATTATCTAGCACTTTCCCTACTGCTGCACTTACTTGAAGTAGAAATAGTAATAATTTACACTTCAAGATAATTTAGCACTTTTCCTACTGCTGCACTTACATCGAGTTGGAATAGTAATAATTTACACCTGTGGATTATCCAGCACTTTCCCTAGTGCTGCACTTACCAGAAGTTGGAATAGTAATAATTTACACCTCTAGATTTTCCAGCACTTTCCCTACTGCTGCACTTACAGGGAGTTGGAATAGTAATTTACACTTTAAGATTATTCAGCACTTTCCCTACTGCTGCACTTACATGGAGTTGGAATACTAATTTACACCTTAAGACTATCCTGCACTTTCTCTACTGCACCACTTACCTGGAGTTGGAATAGTTATCAGTACCTTTACACTATCCTGCATTTATTTGTATTCATGCTTTATTCATATGTGTATAATGAAAACTGATTTTCACTTACTTTTCGAATTGGATCTTTTCTTTGCTGAGATGGGTTTCTGATATTATTTTTGGTTATAGTAGATCTTTTTGAAGATCTTGCTGGGTTGTGTCCTTTAAAAAGAAATGTTTTGTAAAAAATGTGTGACTTATAACTTGTGAAGAAAGTGACTTTTTACTTCTTTAAAGTTTAGATGTTTTTAAATTCAAGAAACATAGAAATAATGCACAATTTTAGAATTATATTACTGGAAATATACTTTTGATCTGCACTTTCCCTACTGCTGCACTTACCCGGAGTTGGAATATTATTTTACAGCTTTATTGCCTATCTAGCACTTTCCCTACTGTTGCACTTACCCGGAGTTGGGATAGTAATTTACACCTCTACACTATCCTGCACTTTCCCTACTGCAGCACTTACCCGGAGTAGGAATACTAATTTACACCTCGACACTTAACTGCACTTTCATTACTGCAGCACTTACCCGGAGTAGGAATAGTAATTTACACCTGTGGATTATCCAGCACTTTCCCTACTGCTGCACTTACTTGAAGTAGAAATAGTAATAATTTACACTTCAAGATTATTTAGCACTTTTCCTACTGCTGCACTTACATCGAGTTGGAATAGTAATTTACACCTGTGGATTATCCAGCACTTTCCCTAGTGCTGTACTTACCAGAAGTTGGAATAGTAATAATTTACACCTCTAGATTTTCCAGCACTTTCCCTACTGCTGCACTTACAGGGAGTTGGAATAGTAATTTACACTTTAAGATTATTCAGCACTTTCCCTACTGCTGCACTTACATGGAGTTTGAATACTAATTTACACCTCTAGAGTATCCTGCACATTTTTTTACTGCAGCACTTACATGGAGTTGGAATATTATTTTACAGGTTTCTTGACTATCTAGCACTTTCCCTACTGTTGCACTTACCCTGAGTTGGAATAGTAATTTACACCTCTACACTATCCTGCACTTTCCCTACTGCAGCACTTACCCGGAGTAGGAATACTAATTTACACCTTGACACTTAACTGCACTTTCATTACTGCAGCACTTACCCGGAGTAGGAATAGTAATTTACACATGTGGATTATCCAGCACTTTCTCTACTGCTGCACTTACTTGAAGTAGAAATAGTAATAATTTACACTTCAAGATTATTTAGCACTTTTCCTACTGCTGCACTTACATCGAGTTGGAATAGTAATTTACACCTGTGGATTATCCAGCACTTTCCCTAGTGCTGTACTTACCAGAAGTTGGAATAGTAATAATTTACACCTCTAGATTTTCCAGCACTTTCCCTACTGCTGCACTTACAGGGAGTTGGAATAGTAATTTACACTTTAAGATTATTCAGCACTTTCACTACTGCTGCACTTACATGGAGTTTGAATACTAATTTACACCTCTAGAGTATCCTGCACTTTTCTTACTGCAGCACTTACATGGAGTTGGAATATTATTTTACAGGTTTCTTGACTATCTAGCACTTTCCCTACTGTTGCACTTACCCGGAGTTGGAATAGTAATTTACACCTCTACACTATCCTGCACTTTCACTACTGCAACACTTACCCGGAGTAGGAATACTAATTTACACCTCGACACTTAACTGCACTTTCATTACTGCAGCACTTACCCAGAGTAGGAATAGTAATTTACACCTGTGGATTATCCAGCACTTTCCCTACTGCTGCACTTACTTGAAGTAGAAATAATAATAATTTACACTTCAAGATTATTTAGCACTTTTCCTACTGCTGCACTTACATCGAGTTGGAATAGTAATAATTTACACCTGTGGATTATCCAGCACTTTCCCTAGTGCTGCACTTACCAGAAGTTGGAATAGTAATAATTTACACCTCTAGATTTTCCAGCACTTTCCCTACTGCTGCACTTACAGGAAGTTGGAATAGTAATTTACACCTGTGGATTATCCAGCACTTTCCCTACTGCTGCACTTACATGGAGTTGGAATACTAATTTACACCTTAAGACTATCCTGCACTTTCTCTACTGCACCACTTACCTGGAGTTGGAATAGTTATCAGTACCTTTACCCTATCCTGCATTTATTTGTATTCATGCTTTATTCATATGTGTATAATGAAAACTGATTTTCACTTACT
Organism: Lissotriton helveticus; assembly: GCF_964261635.1. Taxonomy (NCBI): domain Eukaryota; kingdom Metazoa; phylum Chordata; class Amphibia; order Caudata; family Salamandridae; genus Lissotriton; species Lissotriton helveticus. The sequence goes on from NC_136061.1 coordinate 1,112,514,695, forward strand.
TTTCGAATTGGATCTTTTCTTTGCTGAGATGGGTTTCTGATATTGTTTTTGGTTATAGTAGATCTTTTTGAAGATCTTGCTGGGTTGTGTCCTTTAAAAAGAAATGTTTTGTAAAAAATGTGTGACTTATAACTTGTGAAGAAAGTGACTTTTTACTTCCTTAAAGTTTAGATGTTTTTAAATTCAAGAAACATAGAAATAATGCACAATTTTAGAATTATATTACTGGAAATATACTTTTGATCTGCACTTTCCCTACTGCTGCACTTACCCGGAGTTGGATTATTATTTTACATGTTTCTAGACTATCCAGCACTTTATCTACTGTTGCACTTACCTGGAGTTGGAATAGTATTTTACACCTCTAGACTATCCTGCACTTTCCTTACTGCAGCACTTACCCAGAGTAGGAACAGTAATTTACACCTGTGGATTATCCAGCACTTTCACTAGTGCTGCACTTACCAGAAGTTGGAATAGTAATAATTTACACCTCTAGATTTTCCAGCACTTTTCGTACTGCAGCACTTACCCGGAGTAGGAATAGTAATTTACACCTGTGGATTATCCAGCACTTTCCCTACTGCTGCACTTACATGGAGTTGGAATACTAATTTACACCTTAAGACTATCCTGCACTTTCTCTACTGCACCACTTATATGGAGTTGGAATAGTTATCAGTAGCTTTACACTATCCTGCATTTATTTGTATTCATGCTTTATTCATATGTGTATAATGAAAACTGATTTTCACTTACTTTTCGAATTGGATCTTTTCTTTGCTGAGATGGGTTTCTGATATTGTTTTTGGTTTTAGTAGATCTTTTTGAAGATCTTGCTGGGTTGTGTCCTTTAAAAAGAAATTTTTTGTAAAAAATGTGTGACTTATAACTTGTGAAGAAAGTGACTTTTTACTTCGTTAAAGTGTAGATGTTTTTTAATTCAAGAAACATAGAAATAATGCACAATTTTAGAATTATATTATTGGAAATATACTTTTGATCTGCACTTTCCCTACTGCTGCACTTACCCGGAGTTGGATTATTATTTTACATGTTTCTAGACTATCCAGCACTTTATCTACTGTTGCACTTACCTGGAGTTGGAATAGTATTTTACACCTCTAGACTATCCTGCACTTTCCTTACTGCAGCACTTACCCGGAGTAGGAATACTAATTTACACTTAGACAGTTTTCTGCACTTTCCTTACTGCAGCACTTACCCGGAGTAGGAATAGTAATTTACACCTGTGGATTATCTAGCACTTTCCCTACTGCTGCACTTACTTGAAGTAGAAATAGTAATAATTTACACTTCAAGATAATTTAGCACTTTTCCTACTGCTGCACTTACATCGAGTTGGAATAGTAATAATTTACACCTGTGGATTATCCAGCACTTTCCCTAGTGCTGCACTTACCAGAAGTTGGAATAGTAATAATTTACACCTCTAGATTTTCCAGCACTTTCCCTACTGCTGCACTTACAGGGAGTTGGAATAGTAATTTACACTTTAAGATTATTCAGCACTTTCCCTACTGCTGCACTTACATGGAGTTGGAAGACTAATTTACACCTTAAGACTATCCTGCACTTTCTCTACTGCACCACTTACCTGGAGTTGGAATAGTTATCAGTACCTTTACACTATCCTGCATTTATTTGTATTCATGCTTTATTCATATGTGTATAATGAAAACTGATTTTCACTTACTTTTCGAATTGGATCTTTTCTTTGCTGAGATGGGTTTCTGATATTATTTTTGGTTATAGTAGATCTTTTTGAAGATCTTGCTGGGTTGTGTCCTTTAAAAAGAAATGTTTTGTAAAAAATGTGTGACTTATAACTTGTGAAGAAAGTGACTTTTTACTTCTTTAAAGTTTAGATGTTTTTAAATTCAAGAAACATAGAAATAATGCACAATTTTAGAATTATATTACTGGAAATATACTTTTGATCTGCACTTTCCCTACTGCTGCACTTACCCGGAGTTGGAATATTATTTTACAGCTTTATTGCCTATCTAGCACTTTCCCTACTGTTGCACTTACCCGGAGTTGGGATAGTAATTTACACCTCTACACTATCCTGCACTTTCCCTACTGCAGCACTTACCCGGAGTAGGAATACTAATTTACACCTCGACACTTAACTGCACTTTCATTACTGCAGCACTTACCCGGAGTAGGAATAGTAATTTACACCTGTGGATTATCCAGCACTTTCCCTACTGCTGCACTTACTTGAAGTAGAAATAGTAAAAATTTACACTTCAAGATTATTTAGCACTTTTCCTACTGCTGCACTTACATCGAGTTGGAATAGTAATTTACACCTGTGGATTATCCAGCACTTTCCCTAGTGCTGTACTTACCAGAAGTTGGAATAGTAATAATTTACACCTCTAGATTTTCCAGCACTTTCCCTACTGCTGCACTTACAGGGAGTTGGAATAGTAATTTACACTTTAAGATTATTCAGCACTTTCCCTACTGCTGCACTTACATGGAGTTTGAATACTAATTTACACCTCTAGAGTATCCTGCACATTTTTTTACTGCAGCACTTACATGGAGTTGGAATATTATTTTACAGGTTTCTTGACTATCTAGCACTTTCCCTACTGTTGCACTTACCCGGAGTTGGAATAGTAATTTACACCTCTACACTATCCTGCACTTTCCCTACTGCAGCACTTACCCGGAGTAGGAATACTAATTTACACCTTGACACTTAACTGCACTTTCATTACTGCAGCACTTACCCGGAGTAGGAATAGTAATTTACACATGTGGATTATCCAGCACTTTCTCTACTGCTGCACTTACTTGAAGTAGAAATAGTAATAATTTACACTTCAAGATTATTTAGCACTTTTCCTACTGCTGCACTTACATCGAGTTGGAATAGTAATTTACACCTGTGGATTATCCAGCACTTTCCCTAGTGCTGTACTTACCAGAAGTTGGAATAGTAATAATTTACACCTCTAGATTTTCCAGCACTTTCCCTACTGCTGCACTTACAGGGAGTTGGAATAGTAATTTACACTTTAAGATTATTCAGCACTTTCACTACTGCTGCACTTACATGGAGTTTGAATACTAATTTACACCTCTAGAGTATCCTGCACTTTTCTTACTGCAGCACTTACATGGAGTTGGAATATTATTTTACAGGTTTCTTGACTATCTAGCACTTTCCCTACTGTTGCACTTACCCGGAGTTGGAATAGTAATTTACACCTCTACACTATCCTGCACTTTCACTACTGCAACACTTACCCGGAGTAGGAATACTAATTTACACCTCGACACTTAACTGCACTTTCATTACTGCAGCACTTACCCGGAGTAGGAATAGTAATTTACACCTGTGGATTATCCAGCACTTTCCCTACTGCTGCACTTACTTGAAGTAGAAATAATAATAATTTACACTTCAAGATTATTTAGCACTTTTCCTACTGCTGCACTTACATCGAGTTGGAATAGTAATAATTTACACCTGTGGATTATCCAGCACTTTCCCTAGTGCTGCACTTACCAGAAGTTGGAATAGTAATAATTTACACCTCTAGATTTTCCAGCACTTTCCCTACTGCTGCACTTACAGGGAGTTGGAATAGTAATTTACACCTGTGGATTATCCAGCACTTTCCCTACTGCTGCACTTACATGGAGTTGGAATACTAATTTACACCTTAAGACTATCCTGCACTTTCTCTACTGCACCACTTACCTGGAGTTGGAATAGTTATCAGTACCTTTACACTATCCTGCATTTATTTGTATTCATGCTTTATTCATATGTGTATAATGAAAACTGATTTTCACTTACTTTTCGAATTGGATCTTTTCTTTGCTGAGATGGGTTTCTGATATTGTTTTTGGTTATAGTAGATCTTTTTGAAGATCTTGCTGGGTTGTGTCCTTTAAAAAGAAATGTTTTGTAAAAAATGTGTGACTTATAACTTGTGAAGAAAGTGACTTTTTACTTCCTTAAAGTGTAGATGTTTTTTAATTCAAGAAACATAGAAATAATGCACAATTTTAGAATTATATTTTCCGTTTCAACTGGATTTATTTTTGCTTAAAAATGCTGTATTTAGTTTGTCACGAAAATATTTTTATTACCTTTTTTAAAGATGTCGATAAACTTTTTTGGGGCAGTTATGATCCGGAATGTAATTTAGAAGTAATTTTTCTGTCAAAAAAAATTACAATATTTATTCGTACTGCGACCTTTTTCGAGTAATGCATGATAAAGTCGTTTAATGAATAATGATGATGTACCTTCTTCTAACTTTGAAAAACGGTTCGTTTTTTCCAAAAAAATGTTATTTCTTAGGTCTCACGTTTTCCGTGGATTGGAAGTGATTTCTATGAGTAATATAAAAAATAAGTATTAATTATTTGTTATCGTATTTAAATTAAATGGTGTTTTATTTTTCAACTCATTTAAATTCCCAGTAATATTTTCGTAACATCTAATTAAATTTTAAATAATAAGGATAGTTACTAATATTTTATTTGAGATTCACTTATAATAAAAAGTATATATTTTGTTAACGTTTTCGATAAACGTTACTTACTTGTTAATCGTTTTATTCAGTTGCTCAGTAGCTCAGTCAGTCTAACTGGTATGAAAGGGTGAAAAGGTCAGAGGTTCAGATTTCACGTCTGCTCTCTCGGGTAGTTGAGAATCAACTAGTTTCAAAAAGGTGTCTGGCTACTATTTATAAGTTTGGTTTAGTAACTCAATTTTATTTGTAAAAATATGCGCTAGAATTGGTTTTTAATTTTACATTTATTTCTGTGTAAACGTATAATTTAAAAATTAATTATAAGTAATTTACATAGCGTTATGTCAGCCGTTTTGGCATCCATTTTGGATAATGTGTTGTGGTATTTATTAATTGAAATAATAGTAGGACTCAATATATTGTAATACCTTTTCAAAATGGCGTCCATGAATTATATATATCTGGTTGTAATATCAAGAAAATACATATCGTGTATATTAATAAAGTTTCGTTTGTTTTAATTTTAAAAAATGTAATTACGAAAAATGATATAATTTTAACACGCGGAGTATTAATGTAAGTACTCGAGTATTAATTTTAATACTCGAGTATTAATTTATTAAATAATTAATTAGGATTCGTAATAATATGGTAGTTTTTCTTACCGATTTTTAATACACTTCCCCACCCAAAACCCCTATTTTCCCTGCATCCCGTGCCAGGTTTTATTTTACAAAAAAAAAAATATATTTATTTATGCGTTGTAATGGTATACGTTGTTATATGTTGCGTTGTAATGGTATTTTTGCTAAATAAGTACTATTTTGCGTTGTTATAGTACTCGTTGTAAAAACATGCGTTGTAACAGTATTCGCGTTGTAAAAGATGCGTTATAACGGTATGCGTTGTAATAGTATGCGTTGTAACATCATATATCCCTTGCCTGCAGGCTGCCTTAGACACCCTGCATTTCTTCTCAGAACTACTGAAGGAAGTTGGAACATAGCATTCTGTCTCTATAAAGTGACAGTTCATTTTATAAACTGCTGCTAGACACTAACAGTGCTTGGGCTCCTGCACGCCAACTTCCTTAACACTGCCAGAAGGTCACTGTACCCTTTGAGAACTTAGACAGCATGAGTCACTTACAATAACTTATTACAAGCACTAGGTGTGCCATTTCCTATTATAGATGTTTTATGGACTCAGAATGTGGCTACAAAAAGAAGTGAAAATGTAGTATATTATAGATTACTGGCTCCTGCATACTATATGTATCTTACAGTCATATCCACCCTTTTGATTTGGATCTTTATCTTACAGAATTTAGAACTACATGCAGCCTACTACTGCTTTACAAACGTTGTATGGAACTTTAGAATGAGGTACTTATGCTTCTCTCATGTGAGCTTTCTCTAGAAAATTTGCCCTTCTGATGTTGTATTGTATTTGTACAGTATTTGTATTTTCTCTAACCCTCATGACTCATTAGAATACAAATTGGTAGAAAAAACTGCTTAATCTTAGTACTTCTTCTCCACAATGCCTTCTCTGCTTAGAACATAGAAAGTCTGCTGTCTCCAAACTGAACAATTAAACAATTAATTTGTCCTTCAATTGGAATTGGTCTAGTCCTGCAAATACTTTAATCATAATAATTTTGAATGAGCATGAACTAAAGCTATAGCTATAGGGATAGTTGAGTTAATTCTCTAACGGGAAGTCAATGATGAATTGAATAACCCTGTTTTACTTAGACTGGAATACAAAGCTACTTTTCTCACAGTAACAACAAATGACAATGAATTAAAAAAATAAAATGGGGCATGGCATGCGCACCCTGACCTTAAGGGGCCTGTGGGGGAGGGGTCCCTGACCCCCTCCCCTCCTCTAGATTGGCTAGCCACAACATGGACAACGTTTTGTGGCAGCTATTACAGGACTCAAGGTCTTGGTCCCCATTGAAGTGCAGTGTAAGGAATGCCAGGTTTTCAGAGTCACAAAAAGCAGTAACTATAAAGGATGATAACAGATTTAATCACAATATAAATCACTTTTTAGTGGTACTTTACTCGTTTAAGCAGTTATGGTGTGTTTTGTGATTTTACCCTGTGAAAAGTGCTAATCCTCTGCTATGATTTGATGAACCATGTTTCATTTATATAAGTATATCAATGAAAAAACCAAAAGTTGAACCTTTGTTATAGTTAGGAAAACTTGATTTATTCTTTTGACGCAAACCAAACCTAAAATGCAATAATATTACAAAGCTTTGAGCTATAGTTATAGCTTACATTTTTTATGTAGGCACTACCTTTAATTTCACTTACAGCCTGATTCATCATTCTCCCGTTTTGCGAGCCCCTAATAGCGATTCATAAGGAATCGCTATTAAGGACTTGCAAAACGGGATTCATGTAGAAATTGCATGAAGAAATGCGATTCCTACAAATTCCTTATTTGCGATTAGCAAATTGCTAATCGCAAATAAGGAATAACTCCCCATTCATTCCTATGGGCCAAAAGGCCCATAGGAATGAATGGGGAGTATTCCTTATTTGCGATTAGCAATTAGCTAATCGCAAATAAGATAGCGATTTAAAGGGTGCCAGGGGGGTCCATAGGACACCCTGTAGCACCCCTTAAATGCAAATTGAAACAGGTGTTGCGCACACACATGTCCAAAGGACATGTGTGTGTGCAACATGCAACTTAGAAAAATGCTTTTAAAAGCATTTTTCTAAGTTTTCGCTATTTACCACGAGGTTTGACCTCGCGGTAAATAGCGGGCCGAAATTGCGAATTCGCAATTTTTTAATGGATGATTAATTGCATTTAAGGAATCTCAAATAGAGATTCCTTAAATGTAATTGCTCGCAAAATAGCGAAATCGCTATTACCGATTTTTGCATTTGGGATGATGAATCCCAAATGCAAAAATAGCGCTCGCAAAGGGCCAGATTCTCAGAATCTGGCCGTTTGCGAGCCGATTTCGGCTTGATGAATCAGGCTGTTAGTTTTTTCTTTATATGTAAAGCAAACAAACTACACAAAAATGAAAAATTCGTAATGTATACTTGTACCTTTAATGTATAATTTATGCAACACTTTTAATTCTTAATTATTATAACTCCTGCACCTCCAGACACAGTGTATGTAACTCGGTAGCCACAGTACATTTTGTGAGAACACAGTGCATGGCAGAGTAGCGAGTTATAGTAAAAGTAGTGGCTGTACAGGTGCAAACCCCCAAAAAAGTAAAAGTCCATAATACATTTTTATAAAATTCAGAACTCCATGTTTTTGTTTTTAGTTCAGACAGCAAAAAGAAAAAATCTATAAAAAGTTTGAAATAGTTACAAAAGGGTTATTTTTAGAACTGCTGTATAGGTGTGAGTGTGTATGTATAAATGAATATGTGGATTTTGTGTGTGTGTGGGTGTTGTTGGGAAGTTGTGTGTTTGTATGTGTGTATGTAGATGTGTATGTGTTTGTGTTGTGTGTTTTTGTGCTGTAAATTTGTGTGAGAGTTTTGTGTGTGGGTAATGTATGTGTATGTGTCAGTGCTGTGTGTGTTAGTATTGTGTGTGGGTGTTCTGTGTGTGTTGTTAATGCACATATGTGACTGTGGGTGTGTTGTCTATTTGTGTGCCAGTGTGTGTGTCTATGCCTGTTTTGTATGCATGCATGTTGGTGTCAGTGAATGTATGTGTGTACATGGGTATGCGAGAGTGTATGTAGGTGTCAGTGTGTATTTGCCGGTTGTGTCAGTTTGTGTATGTGTGTGCATGGATGTGCATGGGTATGTGTGAGTCTCTAGGTGAAGGTGTGTGGGCATGAGTCTTTGTGTATATGTGTGTTTGTGTGAGGGCATTGGATGTGTGTGACTTTTGTTCAGGATGTGTGTGTGATGCATGTGTGTAGGTATGGGTGCAGACAGTATGGATGTTGAGTCTGTGTGTGGGTGCTATTTGTATCAATGTGGGTGTGGCATATGTGTGAGTGTCATGTGTGTATGTGTGTCGGTGTTACATACATGTGTTGGTGTGCATGTATATATGGATATCTGCGTAGGTATTTTGTGTGTGAGTGGGTGTTTATATTTCTGCATCAGTGTGTGTATATATGTGTCTGTGTGTATGTGTGTGTGTGCGTGAGTTTGTGTGTGTGTACCTATCTGCTTATCTCCCCGTTCCTGGTTCCGCAGAACCACTGCAGATCCCAGGGGCAACACTGCGGTCCTTTCGCAAGAAGCTATTTTAAAAAAAAATTCAAACCACAAACTCCAACTTCCTGTTTCTGTTCCTGTCCAGAAGGCTCCTCCCAGTGCTTTGTCCCTCTCCTGGTCACTTTTCATTGGGATTTGGATTTGGAAGGATCACTCTCCTTGCCTGCTGCATATATACCATTGGATTTAAGGACTTTCTTTTTGACATATCACAAGTAAGTTGAAACACTGGTGTGCAAGGGTATTGTTTGTTTGACTGGTGGTATGCACCTGGATTTATGTGTACATTTATTCAATTTTTTTAATTTATTGTGGTGGGTGACCTGCAGTTTTAGAAGGGGCCTAGTTTTAGTGTGCAGGAAATGTATCTTCTTATGTAAAGGAAAAATGTTGCACAGTTCAATACATTTTCTTGTCCATGTTTTTTTAATAAGTTTGTAATATTGATTCATTCAATTCAATATGTGGCCTAGTTTGCCAATAAGCCTTCCAGGCAGTTGGCCCTGTACTATTATTGGGTGCATGAAACAACTTTCTGTGGTGTCTGTAGAATTGAAACATCATTTAGGCCACGGATGGCATTGGATCATATTTAAAATACAAAATGTGGATTTATTGTGTTTTTTCAAATTTTTTCCACGCAAACAGTGTTTAAGTGGAGTAATGCCTTTGGAGGAAGTGTGTTGTTGTGAATTTTTTTAACCCTGGTAGTATTCGCTTTTGGCATTGCTGAATTAATGCTGTGTTCTCTGTGTTACCATGCTTCTTTAGACTGGCCACTGTGTGTATGTATATATGTCTGGTATAGTCCACCATTTGCCTTTGTTGTTTAAGAATCATTATGCCATGTGGCCAGGGGCCATTTTGAATAGTTGGTGTCCACCCTAGGCTTTCATGTGTTCTTTGTTTTCCAGATTTTCTGCTTGTTGTTGTTGTTGTGACCATGTGGCTGGCAACTATTTTCTTTAGCCAGCTAGTGTGATTTCCCCATAGACCTCCATTTCTTCTTTGTTTGTGGCCAGGCCCCCTTTCTGGTTGTTGTTGTCTGACCACGTGGCTGGTAGCATTTTGTGAACAAAGCAAACACAAGGAGATAATGGGCAGAGCGCTAAAACTTTTCAGACACTAACCCCCAGTCACAGATCTGGGTTGAATTCATCCTCATTCTTTAGCTCACTTCGCCAGCTCAGTTCAGACCCAGCTATACGCAAATCAGTCCTGACCCTGTGCCTCATGGGAACAGTCCAGCCCAAATGGCCAAGCCAGGTCTTTCCTGAATGGGAAACAAACATCCTGGGACGGGTGTCTGGGTGACACCTTTCATCAGCCAGGCTAGCTTGAATCCAGTGGCAAAGTGAGCAAGGGACCCACGTCTGGGCATACCCTGCCAACTTAGGGCGAACAAAGCAAACACAAGGAGATGATGGACGGAGCGCTGAAACTTTTCAGATACTCACCCCCAGTCACAGATCTGGGTTGTATCAGTCATCATTCTTTAGCTCACTTCACCACCTCAGTTCAGACCCAGCTATATGCCAGGATGCTTGTTTCCGGTTCAAGGATGACTTGGCTTGTCAGTTCAGACTCGACTGTTCCCATGAGGCACAGGGTCAAGACTGATTTGCATATAGCTGGGTCTGAACTGAGGTGGCAAAGAGACCTAAAGAACGATGATGGATTAAACCCAGATCTGTGACTGGGGGTGAGTGTCTGAAAAATGTCAGCGCTCCGTTCTTCATCTCCTTGTGTTTGCAATTTTGTTAAGCCAGCCAGTGTGCTTTCCCCATAGGCCTGCATGTCTTCTTTGTTTGTGCCATTCCTTCTTGCTGGTTGTTGTTGTTGTTGTCTGACCATGTGGCTGGTGGCCACTTTGTATAGCCAGCCAATGTGCTCTTGCATTAGGGCTGCATGTCTTCTCTTTGTTCCCCATGCCTCCTTTCTTGCTGTATGACCATGTGGCTGGTGACCATTTTGCATAGGCATTCAATGTGCTTTTGCCATAGACTTGCATGTGTTGTTCTTCTATCATTATGTTGCAGCCATTCCGCCTTGCTTGCTGGCTCACCATGTGGTTGGTCAGTGGCCATTTTGTGTAGGTAGCCAGTGTGCTTTTGCCATAGGCCTGCATGTCTTTTCTTTGTTCCCATGCCTTTTTGCTCTGTGTAGTTGTTGTTGTTGATGACCATGTGGCAAAGGCAGGCAGTCATTTTGTGTGTCCAGCCAGTATGGCCCTTTGCCATATGCTTGCTTGGATGGTTGAATAATGAGATAGCAGTTCAATGAATAAAAATAAATTATATGATTGAGGATAGTGTCATTTTTATTTTATTTTATTTAAAAGGTTTCCAATTTTTTTAATTTCCTTTAGATTTAGTTTTTTAACGATTTTCATAACATCTGGCATTAATGAATGGATCCCATGTCTGCTATAGGTACACACAGTAGCGGCTTGTGGTGGGAGTGCTGCAGGGCGGTAGGGTGGGTGGGGGTGGAGCAGGGTGGGGGGTAGTAAACTATGGAATAGGGCCCAACGGAGGTAAGTAAACCGATAAATAAATAAAACAAATTTAGATTTTTTTTATTTTATTTTATTATATAATGATATAAATTTAGATCGTATTTGGCAATGCAGCGCGCGCAATGAAATTTGTTTATTTATTTATTTATTTACTTACCTCTGTTCGGCCGTTGCCGTAGTTTACTACCCTCACCCTGCTCCTCTCCAGCCCCACCCCACCACCCCGCAGAACTCCCACCACCCGCCGCTACAGGGTACACAACAGCAATCATTATGTAAGGATAAGTCGATTGCCAATGCATTTGTAAGCAGCACCTCCCTGCGTGTCACAACCCATGTGATGCAATGCACATAGAGCATACAGTTACAGTTGTATTGTTGTTGTTGTTGCCCTTTCTAATCCTTCGCAGTACAGTCACCATGAAAGTTTACGTTAGTGTAGTTTTACATTTTACAAATGAACACTGTTTACAATTGTTAATTATTTTTAATAACTTAAGTAACCACACTAAATGATATTATTTGTTTGTACTTCTACTTGAACTGCAACAATGCCATATTTCACTGATTTCTTTCTAGCTTGTTTGCTTTTTGGTTCACAAGAGAAGAGACATCACCCACAGTGCTGCCAGGCAGAAGGCCTCTGCATGACGTGACGGGTGACTGACTATGAAACATGGTTATCTCTTTAGCTTTTTGTGAAGCTAAGTGCCACTGCCAACTGACAGCTTCAAGATGGCCCCAAAGAAAGGCGCTGCCAAGAAAGTGGATAGTGGGGAGCAGAAGAAGCAGATTTCCACCACTGACATGCTGACCACAACCTTTTTCAGGAAAGTGTTGCCTGCCGCACTGGCCTCTGGAAAGCAAGCTGAGAGCAGCACTACTCCATCAACAGCACCATCTCCCCAACCTAAGCCCAGGACCATGTCTGTCAGTGAGGGAGCCAGTGCAAGCATGTCAATGCCAACGAGTAGCCATGTTGAATTTTGATTTGTCCCTTTCACAAAGTAGTACACAATCTGTTCAGGTTAAACCTCCTCTTTTAGAATTATTGGCTGCCACATCTCCAGCAAGGAAAAGGTAGGGCACCATCTTCTCCATGCACCACTTCTGATGATGATAATAGGGACATGGGGTGGATCCTGGCAGAGAAAAGGAGGCAACAAGAGTGGCAAGGGAAAAGAAAAGTTCCAGAAAGACTTAGACTTGTGGAAGGGAATGAAGAGGAGGATGACGATGGTGAGGTAGTCATGGTGGAAGGTGCCACAGAGGAATCTGACATTGCTATTCAACCAGTTCAGAGGGATGTGGCAGAGATAGCACCACCACCAGCTCCCATATCTGCAAAGCCCCAGCTGAGACCTGCACAAACCCTTGTCTCAGAATAAGCAGAGATGCAATGGATGACATGCCCATCTACCGCCAGTTCGTCTTCAGGCAATGGCCCGGTTAAAAAGTAATCCACACCCAGTTTGGGACTTTTTTATAGTGAGCAAAGAGGGGGAGCACATTGCAGAATGCACCATTTGCCACACAAATGTTTGTCGAGGTAAGCCTGGTACACATTATGGTACTGAAGGCCAGACGACCCATATGAAAAAACACCTCACAATCAAGTGGGAGAAGCACCTTTAAAAAATTGTTGGACATGGTCGTGGTGGTGTGGAGAGCTGGGGAACATCAGCTATAAGTCCAATCATGGCAGAAGGTGATGATGAGGAAGAAATGTGTGACATCTTCATGCAAAGCAGCCCTGTCCACAGAAGCACACCAGTAGAATCACCCACTTCAGCGACTTCACAATGGCACAAGAAGACTGAGTGAGATGATGGAGAAACCGCAGCATACAGTGACTGCCCAACCACCACGACAGTCATTCATTGTACCATTACCATCTACTTCTCAAAACATACCTGTGTCAGTGCTCCAAGAAAAGAAGAACATCAAGGCTACTATCACAGGCATGTTTTGGCAGGAGGGGCCCCATGAGCGAAACAACACAACTGCACGCTTGTACAATGGGAAGCAGGCAAAAATGTTAGCGCTGGACCTCTTTACTTTTTCATTTGTGGAAGAATGGGATTTTTAGAATTTGTGGAAACCATCTTCTCAAAATGGAAGGTACCAAGTAGGACCTATTTTGCCAGAGTGGCTGTTCCAGCGCTGTTGGATAAGCTTTGCAGCAAAGTGTTATTCACACCATCCACCTAATGACAGACTTGTAGACCAGTTGTCAGGCGGCAGATTACATGTGCATCACTGCACACTGGATCTCTTTTGCAGGGGTAAAGTAAAATATATCTTCAGGTCTTGGCCCTGAAGAAAACATTAAAAGTGTTAGGCAGCATGCATCAGTGGCCATGTATGCCATGATGAAATCACAGACAGCTATAAACATCTGCACCAATTTCAATGATTCTTTTAGAGCCCAGAAGAAATTGCAGATTATTCAGTATAATAAAAGAGAACAAGTTAAATGCCTGAAAGCAGGAGGTGCCAACACATTCGAACTCCATATTTTACATGCTGCAACGTCTGTTTGAGCAGTACAAACAGATCAATGACTGTGTCATTCAAAGAGGAGTGGATACAGTTGGGAAATCTATGACCATGGATGTGGAAAAACAGGGCCTAGTCAAATGCCTGACACAGATGCTACTCCCTTTTGAGGTTTTCACTCGGGAAGTTAGCAAGAACGACAGTACAATAGCCAAGCTATCCCGTTGCTGCATCTCCTACAATAACAGGTAAAGAAGGAGTCTGAAAGGTCCACCCCTGGAGGTGTGAATGAAAACAAAGAAGCACATGACTTGGTTGTGAGCTTAGTCCTGCACTTGGTTTCTTTCCATTATAAGGCTGCAACATGACATCACCTAGTCAAGAGAATACATATGTGCCACACTACTTGATCCATGGTACAAAAACATTTTGCCCACTTTCATTCCTTTTTCCCAAGGGGATATTTTAAAATACAAAAGGTGGATTGTAGAGCACGCTGCAAACTTGGAATAAGAACAGCAGGAACTTCGAGTCCCACTATGCAGTTCTGGGGTGCCACCTTCAGCTTCCAGAGAGAGTAGTCATGTCTCACAGCAGCCAACAACACCATCAACCAGAACACCAGCAACAACAGCAAAATAAGGACCGGACCCAACCTCTGAATTGTATTGGTTTTAATTGGCAGGGCTCAAGTCCAGTGCACAGGCGATGGCAAAATAGGTAGAGCAAGTGGCAGCACCAATGACCATCCACAGGATGGCCCAGGAGTATCTGGGTGATCCAAAAGTGGTCTATGTGGAACTAGATCAATTGATGTATTGGTATGGGAAGATGCGCCAATGGCCAGAGCTCAGCAGGCTGGGAGTAAAGTATCTGGCTTGTCCTGCCACCAGTGTGTCTGCTGAATGTGTGTTCAGTGCAGCTGTTGTGGTCTTCACAGTGAGAAGGACCAGTCCTTCGCCTTAAAATGTGGAGAGATTGACTATGATCAAAATGAACCAACATTTTATACCACACAATTGCACCAGCAGCGGCCCCTGCATGTAAGAGTGTTAAGGCAATGGGGCCGGGTGGGGGGATTTTTACAGACGAACACGAGGGAAAATTAAATGAATAATTAATTTTCCCTCATCTCCGTCTGTCTAATCCCCCCACCAGGCCCCATCGCCCCACTGTTCTTACCTGCGCAAGCCGTGGCTGAGCAGCACTGGAGGAGGCAGAGGGTGCATGTAGGGATGTATTAGTTGACTAACTTCTGGGTGAACCACCTGAGTTTGAGGACAAACTCTTCTTCCTGGACTAAGTATGCCAGTACCCCCATAGAACATAGTTTTTCTTTGCAACAAAATTTAACAAAAATTAGCTAGAAGAACATTATTCTTTTGTTGTCAGAATTATGCTGCCCCACATTTTGTTTATGAGTCACATATATATTGCAGGATTGCAGTTGAACCAGTGTGCATTGAAGAAGCCTCCACAATTCCTTCTTGACATTGGGGGCATGCCTGCCCCCCTCGCATGCTTATTACCTAATGCCTATCCCTTTTTGCATTGCTTAGTACTAGAACTGCTGCCCAATAAAATCATTTGTTAAGTACAGGACTGCCTACCAATACTAGCTTTCAATACGTTGCCTGCACCAAAGATGATTGAATACCCAATACCTGGACTACCCGTGCTTGCCTTGGTTTGGATGAGGTAACTTCAAGTATTGCAATGGAAAGTGACTGATTGCATGAGTGATGATTTAAGTTGATTGATGGTTCATGTTGTGGCAGATACTCATGGACGGTGTGTGTTGAACTGTAATATGGGAAATTTCTTGAGATGATTATTGATTTGCATTGTTTAGGGCTTGAGAGATAGAAGCCTATTTTTTCCTGTAGGTGATGATCAGCCCTTTCACACCTGACCAGATCTAATTAATTTCAGGGGTGTTCTCCTTTTTTTTTTGGTTCTTTAGACACCAGAACAGGCACTTTAGTTACCAAACAGAAACCTATGCAAAAAAACTGTAATTCTGGTTCATTCTCTACTTGTTCTTCAACAACATTGCACTGCACTCCATGTATATCTTGCTCGGGTCCTCACGTTTCATGATGATGATGACTGGTCGGGTACAGGGTTACTCGGAGTCACTCAGGGCTGGAGGAGTATCATGGAACTCAGGGCAGGACAGGGAGCTGCAGGGTTACCTCACCAGCAGCAAGAAGCAAGAGGTTATCAAGTATCAGCTTCAGTTTAAAGTTAAAACAAGAGTCCCTAGTACAACTCAGCTATTTGGAATAGAGAGAGGTGTGTTTGTGAAATGCTGCTGTGTGTATGTGTGTCTGTGTGTGTTGTACTCATGGCAAAAGTGAAACTCTGAGTTCCCCTCTTGTTTGTTTTGCTCTGCTTCTGAGTCTTCTTATGTTGATACACTCCTCATTAGGCTTACCTTCCTTCTGTCCTTCTCTTTGACTCAAAAATACAGCTTCTCTTTAACAATCCACAGGCCTTCTTCTAGTCTCCTTCATGAACGAAAAGCCAAATCTAGCTGAGATCAGCGACACTCCTGCTTACCTACCAAACCAGTACAGAGAGGCCACAAAGAATAGACATTACCGAGGAGAATGCAGAAGCACCACCCAATTTTGCAATACAGTATCATTTTTCTTTTGACTATCATATTATCTGAGAGAAGTGGGTGGGTGGGTTCACTCCCTAATCTAGAAGACAGAACATTTGGATATATGGTAAATTGGGTCTCGGGGTAGAAGGACTGTTTGCAATACATGTATCTTAACACTGTCATACTCTTTCCTTTGATACCTTCTAACAACAGATTGATGGTGAATGATGTGCTGCTGCTTATTGCTCCGATGCATGTTGGCCTTGTGTTATAGTGTTTGGCTTTGTCAAACCTTTTCCCAAATCTCATTACCCATCCGTTCATTAAACCCCTAACCCTCTTCCCCCGTGTGATTTATTGAGCTGTGGCTTAAATTACACCGTCAATGGCTCACACACTTGGTGAGGCGGATGTGGTAAAAGCAACCCACACTTACTGTTGAATCTTCGAAGCAGTATCCCACAACAGCCCATTACCAACCCATGCATTAAAAATGATCCATAGTATTTTAGATATAGAATGAAGAACATCAGTTGTCAGCATCATCATCATTAAGGCCTTGTGTTGCTTAACCTTAAATGCCTAACCTAGCTTTTCGATTCCAGACTTTGAGTCCATTGTTCATAACTTGTGGATTTCAAAAATAATACTGCTAGCTCCACATTAGCCAAAACTTACTAGTATTGCTATTTTTTCTATTTTAGCACAATCAAGCATTCTCATTGTGTCATCATCATCAGGTACTACTCAGGTAGTGTCAATTGTTTGTAAATCTTTGGTAAATATATATAGCCCACTACTCACTGTTTTGACTTTCAGTTAGTTGCCTACGTTGGATAATCATCAATCATTCAGAACAATTCTACAGTTGGATATCCTGGGTGGACCTGGAAGTGGAACCTCACTTGGGAAATTGTGATGCCTCCCCTGTTATTGCTGCATGTATATTCAGGTAAGACAACTAGTATGGATGTAATTTAAAATAGTAAGAAATAAATTAACTGCTATGTTCTTTTCCTTTTCTTTCACCTGGAGTGAAGACAGAGCAGCCCTCAGGGGTCTGCTTGTGAGAGGGGGGCTTCAGGGTCTACTTCCGTGACAGGAACTACGATGAGGAGTCTCCGAATCGTCTGACTGCTCAGGCCACTGCACCAGCACTTGCCTTTCTTCATCCCTTCTGGGGGACTACAGGAACCGGCCTCCATTGTGGCTTCCTGCTGCCACCGCATTTGTCCCAGGAGGAACTTGAAAAGCACAGCAGGGCTCCCGCAGCGCGGGACGCCCACTGAACCAGCACTTGCCTTTCTTCCTCCCTTCTGGGGGACTACAGAAACCGGCCTCCACTGCAGATTCCTGCCACCACCGCATTCGCGCCCAGAGGCGCTTGAAAAGCCCAGCAGGGTTCCCACAGCCCAGAACGCCCACTGCAGCAGCCCTTGCCTTTTTTCCTCCCTCCCAGGAGACCCGAGGAACTGGCTTCCATTGTGGCTTTCTGCCGCCACCGCATTAGTGCCAAGAGGTGCTTGAAAAGCACAGCAGGGCTCCCGCAATGCAGGACGCCCACTGCACCAGCACTTGCCTTTCTTCCGCCCGCCCGCCCGGGGGACTACAGGAACCGGCCTCCATCGTGGATTCCTGCCGCCACCGCATTCGGGCCAGGAGGTGCTTGAAAAGCAAAGCAGGGCTCCCACAGCGCAGGCCAGTCCACGCCCATCAGAGCCCGGAGGAGGCTGGACTGTGCCAGCCCTCTAACACCTGCTCTCCAGGAGGTAGGCCATTGAGCCCTTATCTGCCATTGTTCTTATATATTGTGGTTGGGTCCTTATCTTTATCTTGTTGGATTGTTTGCCTCGTGCTGGTCAAAGTGGCTGGGACTTTGGGAGTTGGGGCTCATTGGCAAGTATAAGGATACTATCTGATGGCCTCACTGATACCGTTGTGGATTCTGTTCGTTGCTCTTTGGCTCCTCAATGTGTTCTGCGATAGTGCATTAATCCTGTATAATAGTCCCCTACACAAACTACAAATTTAACTATAGAGATGAGGAAGGCATTTGAGGGGACCACAAGTACTCTGAACTCTACTCCAGTCGGCACTCTCACTGTTTAGCCGCGCATACCTAGTATGTTCAGAAAGTCCGCCACACAACCTACGGTTATGGCTGCTACCCAGGGGAAGCCCCTTAGCCTGGGTGCGCCAGACTTATTTCCTTCTCGTGCAACAACTGATATCCTCCATTGTAGCAATAGCTTTATACCATTGTCTAATTTAGGTGATGGTGTTACTGCCCCTGATCCCCCTCCTAATCTTCCTGCAGAGTCTATGATGTTAGGAATGTCAGCATATATAAGTAAGGTTGATCTATGTATTGAAAATTGAAATGGGAGAGCTAAAACACGCTGTACTTGGACTAACCTCTATATTAAATAATTTAAATGTCCAAATGACAATGACAAATCAACTGTTCAGTATAGTCAGTCTACTGAGACCACTCAGACTACTTAGACCGAATTACCAGTAGTACAGCAGCCTAGTTACCTGCAGGGGCCCTATGGCTCACAAGAGGTAGTTTGTAGGGACAATGGACCCCAATGCCTCCAACCATTTTTTCATGACCCCCATTACTCCCAGCGAAGCACTAGAGCTAACTTTCATCATCAATAGAACAATAATATCTCAACCGATCTTAGTTTACTAAATTCTCGGCAGCTGCAGCGTTCAAGTCCAACAAGGATTGTTAACCCTCACTACAATACGATCATTAGAGAGCAGAATCATTCCCTTACCCCTTGGCCTAGAAATTGACCCAATAATCCAAAAAGTCAAGTCGTTGTGATTAATGTACCAAAATTACAGTCTCATGCCAAGTATGAATCCAAGGATTCCTTCATTAACAAAGTTATTCATTGGATTAGGCACACTAAAGGCTGCCGCTCGGTTATCCGAGATGACATTGTTTGTGCCCAAAGGAGCTCTCTTAAGAACTCAGTCTCTGACGAGATAAGTCTCCCACTAAAAGACGCTAGGATGGTAGACGATCTAGTGGCCATAGATATCAGGACAAATATCCTAAGCAACTTACCCATCAGATTCAAGTACTGTAGGACTGGAACGGACGCACGACAATGCCTCATATCAAGGCAGGGGGCTGCTTCTGCGGGACCCAGTCCGGGTTCCGCAGCAACCACAGCACCAAAACTGCCCTCATCACAGCCACTGATGACATCACAGCCCTTCTGGACAATGGAGAAACCGTGGTCCTCATCCTCCTCGACCTGTCAGGCGCCTTCAACACTGTCTGTCACTGCACCCTAATCACACGCCTCCATGACGCTGGGATCCAAGACAAGGCTCTGGAGTGGACGACCTCCTTCCTTGCCAGCAGAACCCAGAGCATCCGCCCCCACTTTCCACCCTGAAGCCACCTAGATCATCTGTGGCTTACCCCAGGGATCATCCCTCAGCCCAATCCTGTTCAACATCCACATGGCACCGCTGACCCACGTCGCCCGACTACAAGATCTCAATATCATCTCCTATGCCGATGACACCCATCTGATCCTCTTCCTCACCAAGGACCCCCTCACCGCCAAAACCAACCTCCACGAAGGAATGAAAGCCGTCGCCGAGTGGATGAAGGACAGTCGACTGAAGCTAAGCTCGGACTAGACAGAAGTCCTCATCCTCGGCTTCACCCCCTCGGCCTGGGAAGACTCCTGGTGGCCGACAACACTGGGAACAGCCCCAACACCCATGACCATGCAAGCAAACTAGGGTTTATCCCCAACTCTACTGTCTCCATGACAAATCAGGTCAACTCCGTCTCGTCCTCCTGCTCCAACACCCTATGCATGCTCTGCAAGATCTACAGGTGGATCCCCACAGAAACGAAACAAGAAGAACGGTCACCCAGGCCCTCGTCAACAGCAGATTGGACTACACAAACGCCCTCTACGCAGGAGCCTTGGCCAAACTCCTGAAACAACTCCAACACACTCAAAACGGCTCTGCTAGCCTAATCCTCGACATCCCTCGCCACAGCCACATCACACCCCACCTTAGAGACCTGCACTGGCTCCCTATCAACAAGAGGATCACCTTCAAGCTCTTCACCCACACACACAAGGCACTCCCCAACACCATACCAGCATAACTCAACAGATGACTCAGCTTCTACACCCCCAACCACCAGCTCCACCCTGCCGACCTCGCCACAGACTCCTGCATCCGAAGAACAACCTCTGGCGGCAGATCGTTCTCCCACCTTGCCGCCAAGACCTGGAACACCCTCCCCACACCCCTACGGCAGACCCAGGACCTCCTAACCTTCAGAAGACTCCTCAAGACCTGGCTATTCGAGCAGTAGCAGCCTACCCTCCCCACCAGCGCCTTTAAAACCTCATGAGTAAGTAGTGCACTTTACAAATATTTTGATTGATTGATTGAGCTCCAAGAGGTAGACTGACTCAGGAACATTATCAGCTCCCCCTGCCATACTCCAGTAGTGTTCTGGCCAATATAACAGGAGTATACATATAGCAAAGCCAGATAAGATTATCCAAATACAATCTTCTAGGAGGAGCATAAGGGGTGAGTCTAACTTAAATGTTCCAGCTTATGGTCAAATAGGGAAGCATGGAGGATCTTCGCACCCACTTTCAAATTACTTAGCTAATGACAGTGATCCAATTTTTAAACACCTGGGAGATAGTTACACTGCTGAACTGTTCACTAGAAATTCGAACCTGGCAGTAAATACTGATGTGCCTGATAACAACACAACTAGTATAGTTAGGACCATGCCCTCGTTACAACTACATCAAACTACTCGATTGTCTGATTTGGCTAGTGATAATGGACCGCCGCGTAATGTAGATACTTATTGATTCCCCCCTTCTTACCCAAAAATGAGGTAAAAAATAGATTATCTTTATCTTTAATCTCTTGGAAACTGGTGGGGATTTACCCTAAACTTCAAGAACCCGAATGGCATTCCTTTATTGGCAAAAACAATATTTGTTTTTTTCAAGGGACCTTGGCTGTGGATAGGGTGCACATAAATGGCTATACTATATACAATGTGGAAGCCTTTGGAGTTCAGCGAAGGGTTTTTTAGTGTTCTGAAATGTGATAGCTCACAACAGGTACTGGTTAGGTAAATGCGAAATAATAATTATGGTTGGTGCTGCTTGGTCAGAGGAAACCCAAACACTCTGAAAACAAAGGGTGGGGGGAGCTCACCTTTTTGAATAAAGCAAAAAAGGTCCAGAGCACACAACAAATGTTATGATACGGGTAATCACAGTATGTTGCTAAGGATAAGATCACACACAAATGTTCTTTCCGTTGGTTTTAATGAGTGAAGAAAAGGTCTTCCTATCAAAAGGAGACCGAAGGAGCATGAAACCAGCCGACACGTGTTTCGTCAGATCGGGTGTTAACCCGTGACTCTTCAGGGCTGGGGGTGATACAAAAGGGGATAGTGCAGTAAATATGCGAAAGAACACATTCTTACTAATAATATACATCCCCAAAAAGAAGGGAGATGTACACATAAGTGGTTGGAGAGGGCACCTAGTGTGAGTGGAAACCAAGGGGGATTAGTGAAAAGAGGCCAATGAGGTGACAAATAGCCTAAAGCATAGAAAGAAAACCAAAGTGAGTGCGGATGACCAATTAGTTACTGGCAATGGAGGTACATAAACTTAATTAACAGGTGTTCCTAAACTGTAAAGGGAGAAAACAAGACAAAGTATGATACTGGGAGGAAGGAAAAGAAAACACCAAAAGAAAAAATAATAACATTTCCTAGGTTGAGTAATATTAACCTGTAAGGGAATGAGAACAAATATACAAGAAGGTGGGCAACAATGGTGAGTGAAGTGACGTGAGTACCTGTTATCGAGTACCGGGTCATTCAAGGCCGCGCTTACCCGGTATATAACACCAGGTAAAGTCCAACGATTGTATCACCACAATACAGAGGAAGGTCTCGAGAAAAAGAATAAAGTGGAGGTATAGTAGGAGGATAGTCAAGTGAGTATAAGAAAACAAAAGACGCAACAGAATGCATAAACAGGGTGAAAACAGACCTCAAAATTATTCAGAAGTGGGTACTATACGTTAATTTGGAATCAGAATTATAACAAAGTATTCATAGGCATGTATTAAAGACAAATAATAAACAAACACATAACGGTTCTCAATCAGTAAGAGAAGTGTAAGAGAGCTGATTCAATAAAAATAACACATATAGTAAAATCGGACATCATTAATCAAAATAGACAACCCATCTTATCATGGCAGCATTCACCATATTTTTCAAGTTAGTTAGAGAAGTATAAGCCTAGACTCTATAACTAAGTGCTACAATATCGCTAGTCTAAAGTTATGAGCACATAAACAGGCTCCATAAAACTACTTGAAGACAGTAGTGCAAAGTAAAAGTAAAATAAACTACTTCAAGCATACATTTAGATTATAAAAAATAGTTTCCCGCTTTCTTTATTTACAAAGCAACTCACCTTTTCCACCCAAACAACATGTCAACCCCTCTCCCAAACAAAACTGACCCAAGTGAAGCCCCAAAACTCAAAATGTTCATGAAAGTTTCTTGAGCCCCACTCGAAAATTCCCTTCACACCCTCTCCACCCAGCCCCAACAAACAAAATATCCCCCCACTAAAACTAAATATTTTAAAAAGGGTTAGAAGAGGGCATTATGGATGTCGGTCAGGAGCTGGTCCATGCTCTGCTTCATCGAGGGGAGTTGGTCCTCTGTAGTGTCCAGCTGCTGCAGGATGTGGTGCAGCAATGACCTGTTTCCATCCTGGTAGGGGGTGGCAGCATTGATTTCCTCCTCCTCCTCTTCCAGGACCACCAGCCACCGGTATGCAAGCTGGATGCGCTCCAGCTTCTACCGCTACAAACAGGCAGCTCTCTCCTGCGCTCTCTCCTGGATGTCGGGTGGTCCAGCTGGACCACCTGGACCACCTGGAGCAGCTATATTGGGGAAAACAAAAAAGACAAATTGTAAATAATGCTCTTTGCAAACAATTCTTTTAAATAACAGTGTGGAACAGTAGCAGTACATTGCTGGTCCCCTAGGACCAGTGAAATGTATTTGCTGTGATGATTAGGATTAGGAGAATCACAAGGCCAATTTTATGTTTTTTTTACCCACACATGTTGCCAAACAAAACAACAGTGATTGTGTGGCAGACTGGCGGAGAATAACATGAAAGAATTAAAAAACAGTGATTGGATTTTTTTTTCTTCTAAATGCTTTTCAAGTCACTAAAAACAGAGTCAGATACTTTGAGTTGAAAAAGAAATGACTTCTCATTGATGAGTATGGTATTATGCACTATTATGGAGTACAAGTAGTGTGTTTGTGCTAAAATAATTAAGCCATGCTCACTGCTAGCCAGCGCGTCCGCTAGTTTGCTACTGGCCGCAGCAGTAGTTGACAATTATCTAATTGCAATCGCCCAGCACTTTGCCAAATGCATTTTTCTTTCTACCCTGTCTCCAAAGAGGCTGATGAATAATAAATTAGATACTACATCAGTCACACACCGCATGTATGAAATGCAGATATTATTATATTATCCTGTCTGCCGTAAGTAGATGCTGAGGAAAATCAATCTAATAGATTTCACTACAGGTAAAGAAACGGAGTAAACAGATTTTATTTGGCACATTCATCACTGTGTATCGTATATGCCAAACTTGATAACAAATCATGCACTTACACCTACTTTACTCTATGGCCTTGCCCGCCACCATGTTTTCCAGCAAATTGATTTGCTGGGA
Source organism: Lissotriton helveticus (assembly GCF_964261635.1). Taxonomy (NCBI): domain Eukaryota; kingdom Metazoa; phylum Chordata; class Amphibia; order Caudata; family Salamandridae; genus Lissotriton; species Lissotriton helveticus. Next base: position 1,112,538,895 of record NC_136061.1, read on the forward strand.
AAGAACCAAGGAAAGGAAACTAGATTTTCTCTACTGCAGGCGGTAGGGTAGATGGATTAGACAGGTAGGGTACATCTTTTTTTAAATATATACTAGAGGGGCCACTACACTGATCATCGATTCATCATCTTTTACTTAGTCAGTCACGGTTCAATACACAGGGGAAAAGTCTGAACAAGTGTAAATTAATTTGTTATGGGAAACCATGGTATATGTTCTGGAATTACTTCACATGGCTATTGCATGAATAAATGTGGCACTTGCCAAGAATGGCCCACCCACCCTTTCACTCATATACCATTTCCTTTCTTTTAAGTTGCCTTCCAGTCTTTAATGTCTCCCTCAAGCCATCAAAGTTCATTATGTGAGATTTTGCTGCATTACAGATGGAAGAGTACTTAATAACTCAACCACCGCTGTGGCTGGTAAAGCTGGAGGGGTGATACTGACAGTCACTTTTTATGACAATGATGAGCAACGCCATGGCAATAGCTAGTGAACATAGCAGTTGCAAGAAATATGTGTCTTACCATTGCCCTCTCCTTGCTGCTGCTTCTCCCCTCGCAACCGAGCCGTGCCTGTCTCCTCCTGCAGCAGCATTGGAGCCAGCACTACCGATGTTCTGTGTAGCTAGAATATGAAACATTACACATAATTCAGATCCCAGATGCACAACCCCAAATCAACAGCAATGCAGCACTACAGCTCTGTTAGAACGTATCTTCCAAATATCACTCTGGGTAGTTGATTAACTGGTTTTCAAAGTTAGAAAAGCCAATTGTGGAATAATGCTCAATGAAAAACCTATAGAGTTGGGTGGCAAATGCAATGCAAGTGGGGCTTCATATTTTTGTTTCCAGCCTTGCTGTACTTTCATTGGAAACTGGGGGTGTACTGTAACAATAAATTAACGGGTCTGCAGCACACTATACTTAGGGAGGTCCATGATGACCATGGTCACTGTCTCGTGAACTGAACTGTGCTACAGCTAGGCTTAAGCAGGAAAAGGAAAGCCTTCTGAACAAACATAAATGGTGATGTTTTAAATTTAAAATACTAGCTTACTTGGGCCTACTACCTGAATCTTCAAGAATCATGATAGATAGCACCAATATTCCAATAGACAAAACACCCCAAGATTCTATCGTTCTACCCTAAGAAGTCCACAACAATCATAAAAGGACTTACTGGGATCTGCAGAGCCCTCAGTAGCGGTGCTGACCAGCTTGACCCGGACTCTTGAAATCATCCCTCTTCTTCCGCTTGGGTGCTGATGAAAGAAATTAAAAAGATTAATAAAAAAAGAAGAGTGATTCTGATAATCTCCACAAAATGTTTTATGAAAAGCAAATGCAGTCACTAAAACAGATCACCTTTAGTGTTACTAGTTTCTTTCGACTCAAGTCTTTTGAACACTGTCGTTAAATCCATATTCCAAATCTCCTTAACAAAAACTACATATTGCAGTTAATGATCTTTGATTTTATTCTATTCCCTTTTCTCAACACCCTTGATGAGCCAACTCATTCTCCTTTTTTGCAATATAAAGATGCATATTTCATATCATCACAGTGAATTCCAATAATTAACCTGGAACTGTATCAGCTACATAAACAAAGTCACACAGAGAATACGCTACTCAGAGACTCACTATAGTGACAGAAGAAACATCCTGCAATGGCTTCTTTAGTAATAATCCAAAGTGAGCAGAAACTAGAACCTGGATGACAGAATAATATACCAGCGTAAACTTTACTAATCACATAAATAACCTCTGAGTGTTAGCAGCATGCTATTCAGACTTTTCTTTTTAGCATTTAGAACACAAAGTCAACTAATAACTAATACTCATTGAGCCCCAGAATCTCAATGCCTAGCAAGTCGAGTAGGTCCTGCTACCTGTTAAAATGTCAGCCAAGCGGTGCCTCAGGTGCTGGGCATGCACCAAACCTCGCTCTGGAGATGCACACAACGGCGTACCACCCCCGATGCCACTGCCACTCCTGCAGGGAGTAGCCGCTACCCAGCCTGCCATCTGCTGCTAGCATAGAAAGGAGGTGGCGCTGCACAAAAAACTAGTGCTGCCACCTCCTCCTCTCCAAAAATTGCCCAGGGATGAACACCTGGATGGTGGCACCGCCCCTCTGCCTTGGCACTGGGTGGGGAAATAAACTAAGACAGGAAAGGAAGGGAAAGTAAGGAAGAAAGAAATAAGGAAAGAAGTAGAGAGAAATAAACTAAGTCAAAAAGTCACAAAAACAGCAAATGTAAAAAAAAACGTAAAATACACAAACACAAAGACGCACACTATTGCAAAAAGTAAAAATATGAGGTAGAAATGTAATAAAGGAAGAGGATGACAAAGATTAACAAGAGATTAAAAGTTTGGCCCTCACCATAACAGAGAGCACAAAAACAAGATGGTTGCGCCCATGCGGACCGCAGGGTGCTGTTCGCGCATGATTTAGAATGCAAGCACACTTCAGGACCGTCCAGTGCCCTTCCCGCACAATTTTAGAGTGTGCTAATGATTTCCTCGTTCCCAATACAACGCACCTGCAAACTCCGCCCAAACGCAGAACTCCGTATAGCGCAGCAGAGGGTTTTTTTTACTCTGTGGAATTCTGCGTAGTGGTACTCTGTGAACTACGCCCTTCCCTAATTTATCACACACACACATATACATATATATATACATACACATATAAATATATATATATTCACTGATAAAACAGGTTTCAAGGACGTTATAGTTAGCAAATAGAATTAAAAAAAACCTTAGAAATTCACAAAAAAACTGTCAGATTTTACTCATGCAAAATCAGAGAAATTCAGCCATCATAGTTAGTTGAGATAACTATAACTTGTGCCCCCACAATGCACTGCTTATGATCTCACATATTACATTACAGATGACATGGTCAGTGACATCACTCATGACATCACTAATGACATCTCAAATGACTCAGTGATGACATCATCCACAGCATCTCTGACACACCCACTCACACCCCTATTGAATCTTTTATACACCCACTGCCATTCCCACACAACTATTCACAAACCCATTTACAGAGCCATACCAGTACTTATACACCCATTCACTTTTCTTTAAAAAAAATTTACAAACATTTGGAACATTTCAGCCCCAGGGACCCCATCCCCCTGGGCATTGCCAGCTGGTTGGGGACAGCAGGGGGAGCCTGAAGGCCCCTGCGGTCCTGATCGACTCCCGACCCCTGCAGGAGCCGACAATGCTTTTTACACCCAGGAAGCTTCTAACATGCAGCTCTCTGCATGTAAAAAGCAAACTGTGCTCCGCTTTGAACAAGCAAGGGTATAATCCTCTCACTTCTTCAAAGCAGAGCACACTGTTTGCTATGGGATGGAGGGAGCAATGCTCCCACCATCAAATAGCAAACTGCAATGTTCCGGTGGTAGACACCGAGGAACATTACTGCAGCCGGCCCTGGGTGGTCCTCAGGGCCATTTACAACTCCAGGAGGGGTGCTGCGTGTCCCCCTCCCATCTTCTGCAGAGCCCCAGGGAGGTGGAGGTCCTCAGGGCTGCGTGGGGGGGCTGTAGCCCCTACACGTTATATTGTCATATAGCCCCGGGGAGGTGGTGGTCCCTGAGGCAGTGGGGGCACATGCCCCATGCATTTTAATATATTAGCCAATGGGGAGGTCACGGTCCCCGGGGCTGTATGGGGGACTGGAGCCCCCCATGCATTTGAATTTGCATTAGCCCTTGGAAGATAGTGGTACCCGTGACTCCTGCTGCAATTTTTTTTTAAACTGCTTTGTGGGACACCCCAAGAGGCCAAGGAAGTCAGGCTGTTTCTACCCTGCCCCCTTATCTTGTTTTAAATGGTTTTCTTGTGACTCGATTCAACCGAGTTACAAGTTAGCTGCTAACACTTCCTGGTTTGAAGTGTTGGCAGCCATTCAGATCTCAGGCACGAGATCGGGAGTGTTCGATGATCCACCGTAGCAACAGTTGTATTTCTGAGAAATCTTTAAATTTCTCAGGAACTACTAAACAGATTCCATCATTTAACGAAAAGAGTGCTTTCTGGACTAAGAGCTACCTTTTTACCAAATTTGGTGTATTCTGTTCATCAGTTCAGGCAGTAGCCGTGTGTAAAGTTCCCATGGAAATTAACATGGAGAAAAAGCGTTTTGCCCCCTCCCGTTTTTCTCAGTCCTCGCTTGATAGACAACTCCGAAATTTTCAAGACAGCAACTGAAGGGACTGGTGTATTAGTTCGGAAAATTTTGCGAGGATTCATCAAACAATGTCAAAGTTATTGGCAAATGTGTAAAAGCTCTACAGATGGAAACTAGTTCCTACCTATAACTACCCACTGGCATCTGCCAGTAGGTGTATATATATTGTGTTGGTGAGTATGTGAGTGTGAGAGAAGATCTATGGAAGACTATGCGGTTCTCTCAGTCACTGCTAAGGTGAGTCAGTACGTGTTATTTTGGGTATGAATAAGTGAGTGGGTGTGTGAGTATTTGTAAGGTTGAGTGAGTAGCTGCGTGACTGATTGTATGAGTTAGTAGGGGGGTGAGTGGATCTATGCATAAGTCAGTGGGTATATGAGTATTTTTTTGTCTATATAAAGGGATATGTCAGTAGTTGTGTGGGTGTGGAAGTGAGTTTATGAGTGGGTATATGAGAGATTGCATAGGGGTATGTGTCCTGAGTGATGTAATGTGTGAGGTCATAAGCAGTGCATTGCAGGGGCATATGTTAAAGTTAGCTGAGGTAACTATAACTGCTGAATTTCTATGGTTTTGTCCAAGTAAAATGTGAGCCTAACTATTACCTCCCTGTAACCTTTGTTTTTTTGTGAATTTCTAAGTTGTTTAAATTCTATTTCCTAGCTATAGCCTAGCTATAACTTTCCTGAAACCTTTGTTTTTTTCCGTGAATTTCTAATTTTAAAAAAAATTCTATTTCCTAACTGTAACTAAAATGTAACCTTTGGGTTATTCAGTGAATTTCTAAGGTTTTTTATTCTATTTCCTAACTATAACGTCCCAGTAAACTTTGTTATTTTCAGTGAATGTCTATGTTTTTAAAACAGTTTTATCCTAATTGTAACCTGTCACTTTTAATAGTGGGTGTGTTAGTGGATGTATGGGTCAGTAAGTGCATGTGGGAGTGCCTGTGTGAGTGTGTGAGGGTCTGCATGTGTCTGTGAGTGACTATCTGAGTGAGTGGGTTTCTGAGTAACATAACATAACATAACATAACATAACATAACATAACATAACACTTGTATTTGTAAAGCGCACTTATTACCCAGAGGTCTCAAGGCGCTGAATAACAGATGTTTATTGTTACCCAACTCAATGGTACTCATTTTATCGACCTCAAATGGATGAAAGGCTGAGTGGACCCGCCGGGATTTGGACCTGTGACCATGAGGTCAAACACAGGCCCCTGCTATGGATGCATTAGTCCACTAAGCCATCAGACCCCTCATAACAGTCACTACACATCAGTTTCTGGTCCAATAGATCAACTATTATTTCACCTCTATTGAAGATTTCATATAGTTTTTCAGCATGGAATGTGAGTGGAAACACTTGCTTTGCCTTTGCCAAACCCAAAACGTTTATGCTTTCCAGAAGTGGAGCATCAACTGGGGCACCTACTATATTTATATTTGTAACTACTTTCCACTGAGGTTTCATTTCTGTGAAATTAGCACCAAGACCAGAATCAAACCTCTGTTTTTCCAAGAAGAGTCCCCAGTTTTGCCAATAAAGTATAATGAAATGGAGTACTTTCATTTGGTTAACTAGTGATGGAGCGAGGTACAGAGTTATATTTTATTCTGACTCGCAAAGTTAAACTTCCATAACATAATCATATTAATAAGCTTGTGAATGAAATGTACTAATCAATCTAGATTAAAATGCATCACACGACACAGGGGATTAACATATGTGCTTTTTGTTGCATACTGCAAGTTCGTGGAAAATAATAAATTAACCATGCCTATTGTCCTTGTCAGTATTAAAAGTGGCTGATTAAATAATGGTATGTGCTTATTATGAGTGCTTATGTTATGTCTTTCGTTTTTTTATGTGGTCTAAGTTCGTGGAGAAATCTGTGGCTTGAGGTTAAGCCAGGTAACATTTATTAACGGTTAATATTTAGCAAAGGGGGTGGGTAACATAAGGGTTTTCAATGCTCTAATTAATTGATGTTTTGTGTTTCTTTAAATACTTGTTCTCAATGAGGGAGGCCTAAGGCCTGAGGCCTGCGATAGATGGTAAATAGAATCCTGTCCTGTGTGGAGCCTTGCGCGTATTCTGAAGTGGAAAACTTTTACCACGTTTACAGTTGTCAGAGAAAAAACTGATGAATGGCTATTGTGCAGGACGTGCTCTGAAAGTGATAAATTCAAGGACGGGATAAGGCAAAGCAGCCAAGCTAAGGAAGCTAATGAACTGTTACACAATAAAAAGTTACACTTCCGAGGAAGTTGGAGTCGCACGATTGAGAGAACAAAAGCGTTTTAGAAAGCTTGACTTTTGGAACGAAAATGTGATGAGCTAACGTGGTCTGACATCTGTCAGCCAATCCAGACTCTGGATGGTTGAGAAAAGAATACATTTTGGTGATATTAGCTAGTTAGAAAGGTATAAAAATTGCCCCTTTGGGCAGGAGGGGGCGGCTCGCTTTCTGAATCCTGAAAGGCGTGACGTGCTGTCGGACAATTGGTGCACGTAAGGATTGTAGGCCTTTATGACTAATTCTTTTTAGATGAAGTGAGTTTTAGACAGGGAAAGTAGAACTTAGGTTTTGGAAAACTGATTATTTGCTTTAATTCATGCTAAATGATGATTCTTTAAAATGTCAGTCTAATATGCCTTTACCTCATTAAATGCTGCTATTTTGCTAATAAAATAATGACTTATTTAAGTAATGATTTTTCTTTGAGAATAAAATTAATAAATTAGATTTTAAAACGACAAGCTGGTTTTGTTTATTCATGGTCTAGTTACCATCAGTTGATCCATTTACCTAAGTGACTTAATTAATATGATAAATGCTTTATATCCATGGTAAGAAATGATAAACTGCAGATGTATATAAATGTGTAAATAGCTTGTGAATAGGTTCTGATTAATTAGGTCACATGATTCAGACGCCCACAAATTTGTCTCGGTTATTAATAGGCCTTGTGAGTGATTTATGATTAATGGTGAGTATTATGGTATAGGGTAGTGTTTTTGAGACCGTTTTTCTACATGGGCGCTGCATCAATTTCTTGGTAGCAGAGGATGGTTACTATGGTAACGGACATGCTACATGGTATTTACATAGGATCGATGTTTTAACATATGTCAAGTTTGTTAAGTTGTTATATGTAGTCGAAAGGTTTTTTCCAGCAGTGGTTTTGTACCGGTACAAGAGTAGTGTAATAGGTGAAGTTATACGGTGCATTTGTTCTGTTTCAAAATAGTGGTATTGTCATATATCACAAGTGTTGTGGACGTACAGCACAAGTTTAGGGACTCTAGGTGTGCAAGGAAAATGCATAGTGAGGATTGTCTATGAAATTCTAGCTTTCGAGTATAGGGACTTGGTACCTGTTTCATTTTTATTTATTTTTTATATTTTTTTATATATATATATTTTTTTTATTATAAACTTTTATTGTTCAACGTGCTCATGTACACAGCAGTGTGCCTACAACCATATCAGGCCGGCAGCGATACACATTCATCAATAAAGCAGTATCATTGTCAGTAGAAAATCACAGTCTATCAGCAGGGTCTTATAAAATACCACCACAATGTAAATATGGTCCTTTCGTAACAGGGCGCATATCGAGCCAACTCCTCAGTACATGGTTACTATGAGAACAGAAGGTATCGACTAGGAAAAACATGGACATAGTCTGTTCTACAGCCGGAGGGAAAATCAAGGGGGGCTCCCCAGTACAGAGCGCCTCTGTGCCTCCTCACTTCTGTGGCAGCATGTAGCAGTATACATAACTGTCAGCTGGATATCACATTAGATCCTTATATCATCTTATCATATCTGTGCAGTATAGCACTACAGTGCAGTTATGTCAACATAGGCCCAGAGTACCGTCGATCACAATTCTGAAAAACATCCTGCATATCTGGTAGTTTTATGCCACAAGGGCCAACCAGGATCCCATCCTCTCCACCCTTTCCTGAAGTATGGTACAAGTGCCTAGTTCGAGTCTGCCACGGGGGGCACATCCCCTTCCTCATCCATCCTAGTATCGTCTGCCCTCTGTGATGCAATTTGTATAAGATATGTCTGTAGTGGGCCCCAGATATCAGCCGGTCTAGAAGTCAGAGGCAGTAGTTCTGAGAATATCCCATATTGTTCCTGACAGTGCAGCATATCTTGTAGCCATTCTTTGAATTTGGGAGCCCGGCCCCTCCCCCACCTACAGGCCAGTCGCCTCTTTGCCAACAACAGCGCCACGTTAGTGTATTTCCGAACAGATCTCGCTATCTGTGCAGTATAACCCAGCAAGAATAATATCGGATCCAGGGCTAACGGGGTCCCTATCATAAGGGAGACGGCCTCGCAGACCAGCATCCAGTATTCCGCCACTTGTGGGCATTCCCATGCCAAATGGAGGAAATCAGCCCCTCCCTGACCACATCGCTCGCACCTATCTGAATCTGCTAATTGGAACCTGATCTTTCTGACTGGTGTGTAATACAGTCTGTGGAGGAACTTGTAATGTATGATTTTAAAGCGACAGTTAGATATCACCGTGCCTGAGAGGTCACAACAATACTCCCATTGTTCCTCCGAGATCTCCTTGCCAAGATCCTGCGACCATTGTGTTTTAGCTGTACTCTCTACCGTTGGCAGCTCTCTCCGGAGGCACTTATATATGTTGGAGACTAGGTGTGTACCATCCACGCTGTTCATCACAACAGTAAGCGGGGCAACACTGGGGGGTTCCCGAGGGTAGTCAGGTAGCAAGGCCTTTAAACCTTCCCGCAGCCTTAGGAAGTAGAACACTTCCAAGGGAGTAGGTGCATGTTCTCCAAAGAACTCGTCCCGAGAACGAAAAACACCATCACGGAATAGGTCGCCCCACGTCTGAATGTGGAACCGATGACACATGGTACGGAAGCCCATTTCTCGGAAGAGCGCCATCTGTGGATGGTATGACAGTGGCATCCTGGCCGTGTATAATAGCGAGGTTTGTAGTCTTTTCCCTATTCTGTGCCATGCATCCATGGTACATGTCACCGTGTTAGCCTGCATTTCCAGCGCCGATATAGGGGCATGTACTACTCCATTCAGCAGTGGGTGAGCAATCCAGTCTTCCGCGGCAATCTGCGGCATGAAGGCGGAGGGTTTCATCCAATAATACATGTAGTGCGCCTGCGCACTCAAATAATAAACTTCAAAGTCTGGGATGTCAAATCCCCCAACATTGTAAGGTTGTGTCATAACCGCCCATCTAAGACGCGCCTGCCTGCCCCCCCATACCAGTCGAATAAGTTCAGACCGCAGTGTCTTGAAGAAGAAGGCACCCGAATAGTAGGGCACATTGAGAAACAGATACCAGAAACGAGGCAAGACCACCATTTTGATGAGGGATACTCGAGCCGCCATGGACAGGGGTAATTTAATCCATCGATTCACTGAGTCCACTAGTTTAGTTATGGCCGTGCCATAATTCATTCGTAGTGTATCCCCCTTATCCCTCGAGATCTGTATCCCCAGGTAGCGCAAGTCCGAAGAACACCACTCCAATGGATAATCTAGCGGGAACTGTGAGACGGCAGGTGTTAATGGGAATAGCTGAGATTTACCCCAGTTAATCGAGACTCCAGACAGGCCACCAAAGGAGACAAACTCTCGCAATAACCCATTCAGATTAGTCCGGGGCTCCTTGACATAGAGTGTGACATCGTCAGCATATAAAGATATAGAAAGTTGTCGCTGAAAACAATTAAAGGCGCTATCCTTGTGTAATTGTCGGATGCGGCAAGCCAGTGGTTCTATCGCTATAGCGAACAGCAAGGGGGACAGAGGGCACCCCTGGCGAGTACCCCTTGTTATTTCGAAGCTATCGGACAAACGCCCGTTCGCAAATACTCTTGCTTTTGGATCTGTGTACAGTAAGCGTATCCAGTTCAGAAAAATTGGAGGGAAACCTATTTTCCGCAATACCGTAAACAGATATCCCCACTCCACAGAGTCGAAAGCCTTCGACGCATCTAGGAAGACGGCTGCTATCGGTATCGTAGGGCTCACAGTTTGAATCAGGGAGAAGACAGTACGGAGGTTGAGTGATGTAGATCTTGTGGGGACAAATCCTGATTGATCAGGCAATATGAGCTGGGTCATAAGTAACGAGAGTCTAGTGGCTAGGATCTTGGCAAGAATCTTGGCGTCACAATTCAATAGCGATAATGGGCGATATGAGTCACATTGCACAGCATCCTTACCCGGCTTAAGTAGAGATGTAATTACAACCTCCCTCATGGACCTCGGCAGAACCCCCACCTCCAAAGCATCCTCAAATACCTCTCGTAGTACCGGCGCCATGATGTCCACATAGCATTTATAAAATTCTGCAGGGAGCCCATCGAGACCAGGGGCCTTCCCGTTGCTCAAGGACATTATGGCATCCCGTACCTCATCCAATTCAAATCGCGCCCCCAAAAACTGTCTATGGGCGTCACTTATCCAGCACAGCGCAAGATCCCCCAAAAAGTTCTCCAGGTCAAAGCCTCCAGTTGCCCGCGAAGTGTATATTTGCCTGTAATGGGCCTGGAGTGTGGTCAGTATGCTATCTGAATCCTTGCAAACTGTGCCATCATTTGCTGTTAATTCTAATATAGTGTTAGTGTCACGTGCCATCCGTACCGCCATTGATAAGGCCCGACCCGGTCTGCCACCCTCATTATATGCTCGAGCCTTCCAATATTTACCTCTGAAATGTACCTCTCTTTGCGCTTCAGCCTCGTATTCCGACAATTTAGCCCTGAACTCACTCTGTATATCCCCTATATCCCCCTGCACCATGCGTCTTTCCAGTATCCGTAGGTCCCCCTCCAACCTGCTGAGAGTGCGCTGTATATCCCTTAAGACCCCTGAGCTCTTAGCAATGCACCACCCCCTAACTGTAACCTTGAAGGCCTCCCATACTGTTTCCACACTATCCACAGTGTCTTTGTTCCGGGGAAAAAAGTCAGCTATATCCTCCCTTAGCTCCTCTCGGAAGACTGTGTCAACTAGAATGGTAGGTTGCAGCCGCCAGGGCGGTCTTGGCTTATTATACCCAGGCATATCTATAGTTAGCAAGACCGGGCAGTGATCGGAATGGGTTCTGGGTAGGTGCTGCGCATCTAGTATATGTGGTGCTAGATTCCGTGACACAAAGATATAATCAATTCTAGCCCATGTGCCGGTGTATGAGGTGAAGTGCGTACCATCCAGCATATTCGGATGAATATGCCTCCAGCTATCAACTAACCTGCCCTCATTCACCATTCCCCTGAGAGCATCCCGCGCTTTAGGATGGTATGTCGTACCCGTATCCGATCTATCCATCCCTGGGACTAAGGCCACATTGAAGTCTCCACCCCTGACGAGATGTGTCGATCCAATATCTATCACAATTCCCCAGAGCACAGCAAAAAATTCCGGGTCATCAATATTAGGTGCATAACTGTTGGCAATGGTGATTGTTTCCCCACCTAGCCTCCCCCACAACACCACATATCTTCCTTCCTTATGTACACGTTGGCCTTGCAGTGTAAAGGGGAGGGCTCGATGTAGAAGGATAGCCGCACCCCTAACATATGAGGAGTAAGTCGAAAAAGCCTGCACCCCCGCCCATCTGCTACGGAAAGCGGACGTGGTATGCGGGGGATATGTGTTTCCTGCAGCATTACCACATGTACCTGAAGTCTATCCCAGTACGCTATCAGTTGCCTGCATTTACGTGCATCTTTAAGTCCCCGCACATTCCACGATAGAAAAGTACATTTATTAACATCCCCCGCGCCTATCAACAGTAATAGCGACTAGTCTGTACATCATTCTATTCATCAGCAATGGTAGCATCACGTCCCAGTCTGACAATCATTATCCAAAAATCTTGTGCATAGCTTAACCCGCCCGCCGACCACTCCAAATATGACACCACGCAGAAGGGTATAGACCAATATCATCCCAGGTAGGTCAGTAGACTTCACTGCTTGCTCGTGTACACCGCACTCAATCAACTCATTCAACTCCCATTCACATTCCCATTCCCTCCCACCCTCCCACTGAAGCACCCCCAACTTGCCAGTTTCACGACCCACCCCTGCCCACCCCAACGCCCTCAGAAAACTAGGGTGAAAACATACCCCATCCTGATAGTAACTGTGTGGGTAATACCCGTCGGGTAGCATTCCAGGTGGCAACACAAGCACCCCCTCACTCCACCAGCTCTATACGATGGAACCCACCCAGCCAGTAGGAGAGAGGGGGGTACCCAGCGTACCGGATCTACATCAGCCTCCCTAGGGCCAAAACATCCCATCCCATCTTAACTGAATGAGGGAGGGGGGTTGAACATTTATAAGTACAATTGCAGTATTGTCCATGGTGCAGTACTCACAGACAGGACTCAGCACGGCAAAAGTGTCTCATTTTCCGAGGTATCAATGTTCATCATCTTCCACACCATCTCGCCGTTGTTCAGGATCGTTGTCTCCATCCCCCCTAGGTTGAGCTGCACGTTTGTAATGCTTGATGAATTCCTCCACCTGTTGCGGTTTTGTGAAAAACCTCTGTCGCCCCTGACACGTGCCTCGCAGGCGAGCTGGGTACAACAATGCATAATCCACTTGAAGATTGCGAAGTTTGGCCTTTACATCCAGAAATTTGCGTCGTTCCTCCTGTACCATGGGGGTAAAGTCAGGATAAATGGTGAAGTTGTTGCCGTCAAAGGAGAGTGTTTTGGCGTTCCGGGCCGCACGCAAGGCAGTATCCCTATCCCTATAGTTCAGCAAGCGGGCAATGATAGGTCTTGGAGTCATGCCCGGTTTTGGTACCGGTCCCAAGGATCTATGGGCTCTCTCCACTATGAACTGGGATGAAAAGGCTTCCGGGCCGACAGGTGCTATCAGGAGTTTCTCCACGTATTCCTCCATTCTTTCCACATTTGTGGACTCCGGAATTCCCACTAAGCGTATGTTATTACGCCTACTTCTCGCCTCCAAATCCTCATTCTTGGCCGCTATAGTGCGTAGCAGGCTTTCCATCCTAGTAAGTTGCGTCGTGTGTTGCGTCGAGGTATCCTCCACATCCGAGACCCGCTGCTCCGCCTCCTTCAGCCTCCCCTCGTGGACATCTAATTTGTGTACAACGGCATCCATCCGGGATGACATTCTGTCTACTTTGTCCGCGATGGTCGCGAACCCTTGACGCATTTCTCTGAGAATTTCCTGGAGATCCGGGGACGTGGAAGCAGGACCATCCGCGGAACCGCTAGCACCCGATTGTTGTTGTTGCTCCGGGCTCGTCCGATTTGTTTTTTTGGCGGCATCAAACGTTGTCTTCGGTTGTCTTGCGTCTGGCCTGCCCATATTGGCCACAGGTCAGGGCGGTGCGTCACGTTCCGCGGTACCTCAGGTCTCAACGCTCTTCCCGGCAATCCCAGTTATATAGGCTAGGTGTATCCCGATATCCCCTCTATCAGGTAGCCAGATCTAGAAACCAAGACCAGTTTAGATCCCGTATGGGTAGTTATGGCAGTGTTCTGTATCGGTTCCTGGCTGCTAAGTATTTGCTGTCCATATGCACCACCGTACCCCAGGACGCCACGTGCCAGGAGCTCTCGGTGGCAACTTGATGAACGTATCAGTGGGGTACTGCAGGACTACGCCTCTTGCACAACTCCAGTACCGCGCAAACTGCAGCCAGTCTAGGCAGGACACTCATAGGCAGCTGTATATATTTAAAATTCAGGGGGCAACGTCAGCAATCAGTAGACCCCACCACACTGCGAGACTCAGATCCGCACGTATTTCAGAACAGAGCAGCAAAGGATATCCAAAAGTAGCGCTACCCGATGGTATCCTATCTATCACATGATCCAGGCTATAGAGCTGCCTGCTGCGTACAGTCCAACCAAAGCTATGTGGCAGTATAGACGTTTTAGTAGTGGGGTATCGAGAATCCCTCTCCGTGTCCCAGCAATGTGTACAGTATGGGTCTCCATCAGGCGGCACCAGACGGAGACCCATACTGAGGAGGAAGAGTGTGTGCTTGGAGCCACTCTTGAGGTAGACCAATCTGGTCCATTTGTTAATGGTAAAGTGAATGATGTAGAAATCACTTTTCTTGTGAACACAGATGCTACCCGTTCTACTGTTAGATCAGTGGAAATAGAAAACCTGCCTCTCTCTGGGGACACCATCCAAGTAGTTGGCATAGCTAATCAACAGATTAAAACAGACTTAACAGTCCCTGTAAATATCGAAATTGGCAAATTTAAAGACAAACATAGATTTGTAGTTTGTAACAGCAGTCCTGTAAACCTGTTAGTGAGGGATATATTGTGTAAAATGAATTGCAAATTATATTGCTCACTGGATGGTATAGAGCTCCAAACTCTAGAGGAAGATGGGCTTTACAAATTAACAATGTTAATGGTTGAAGCAGAGGAAAACAAATTATTTCCTGTGTTTGATAAAGATAATCTTCCAGAAGAATTAAAAGAAACAGTTAATGCTAAAATTTGGGATTTGTCAGGAAATGAAATGGGTTTAATGAAAAATGTTGATCCAGTTAAAATTACAGTGAAACAAGGGGGTTGATTCCGATTCGCGAAAAAAAACGTCCGTACGATTTGTATCCGGAGCCCTCTCCGTACGAATTGTACCCGTCCGTCCGAGTGGCGAAGTACGATCCGTATTCCGTGAATCCGTCCGAATCGTCACGATCCATACATATTGCAAGGCTGAAACCATGAACCGTACGTCTCGTACACATACCGTACGACTCGTACACATGCTGTACGACCCGATGAGTACGATCCGGACCGGGGTATGAGGACGCGATTCGTACGGTCCACGTCAGGTAAGGGCGAGTCGTACGGAAAAGCACACAAACACATACACACACCGTACGGTCCGTACCCCCCATAATCGCAGGGGTACGCACTGTACCCCTGCGATCATGGGGTGTACGAGCCATACCCCCATTGTACGATCAGTGTATGAGCCGTACCCCCATTGTACGATCGGTGTACGAGCCGTACCCCATGTACGATCGGTGTACGAGCCGTACCCCATGTACGAACGGTGTACGAGCCGTACCTACATTGTACATCGGTGTACGAGCCGTACCCCATGTACGATCGGTGTACAAGCCGTACCCCATGTACAATCGGTGTACGAGTCGTACCCCATGTACGAACGGTGTACGAGCCGTACCCACATTGTACATCGGTGTACGAGCCGCTCATACACCGATCATACATTGGGGGTACGGCTCGTACACCGATCGTAAAATGGGTTACGGCTCATACACCGGTCATACAATGGGGGTACGGCTCATACACCGATCGTACAATGGGGTACGGCTCGTACACCGATCGTACAATGGGGGTACGGCTCGTACACCGATCGTACAATGGGGCTACGGCTCATACACGCCACGATCGCAGGGGTACGGTGCGTACCCCTGTGATCATGGGGGGTACGCACCGTACCCGGGGGGCCGTTCCATACCTGTTTCGGCGCAAACTCTGCTTTTACGGCTGTTTCAGCTCCCGTAGAAAAAGAGTCGTACGGTGCGTACCCGACACGTATCGTACTTGCTGGGACGTAAAACCAGCCGCGAACCGTACAGATGTCGCGTACAGCGGGTTCCGAGGGAGAATCGTACGGAGATTAGAGTCGTACGGTGTCTTGTACGACTCGTACGGAGTACGGGTCCTGGTACTAATCGTACTTCGTCGTACGTACGGGATGTTTACAGGTACGATTCGTACGGGGAAAACACGCTCTGCACGACGATTCAGAGCGCTTTTTACCGGATCGGAATCGACCCCTATGAGTAGATTTCCCAAACATTCCTCAGTATAAAATGAAAGCAGAAACTATTGAAGGTGTTATACCTGTGATTGAAAAATGTATAAAACAAGGTGTTTTGAAAGAAATTGAGAGTAGTCTATGTAATTCACCGATTATGGGTATTAAAAAGCCAAATGGAACTTACAGGATTGTTCAAGACCTGAGAAAAGTTGATCAGATTGTTGTTCCATGTTGCCCAGTTGTCCCAAACCCTGCGGTAATTCTTTATCAGATTCCGCATAATGCAGAATGGTACATAGTTATAGATCTCTGCAATGCGTTTTTTACTGTTCCATTGCATCCAGATAGCCAGCAAATGTTTGCTTCTAGGTTCCAGGATCGCATCCTAGCATGGTGTCGTATCCCACAAGGGTATACAGAAAGTCCATCTATCTTTAATCAGTTGTTAAAGAAATCCTTGGAAAATCTAGACTTACCTGGAAAGTCAACATTGGTTCAATATATTGATGATTTGCTAGTGGCTGGAAAAACCAGAGACAACTGTGTTACAGATACCATTACCATTTTGAATCATTTAGCAGATGAAGGACATAAAGTGTCTCCTGCAAAATTACAGTTTTGCAAACAAGAAGTTAAATATCTTGGTCACAGGATTGCAAAAGGAATCAGACAGGTAACAATTGAGAGAATTAGAATGATTCAGGGAATGCAACCTCCAAAAACACAGAGACAAGTCAGAATGTTTCTAGGAATGGTTGGTTATTGTCGCCAATGGATTAGTGGATTTTCAGTAATTGCAAAACCACTTCAGAGGCTGACAAAAGCAGACATAAAAGATCCGATTATCCTAACACAAACTGAGTTAGAAGCTTTTGAGCAGTTAAAAAGAAGTCTGTGTGAAGCACCTGCTCTGGGTATGCCAGATTATGAAAAAGAATTTGAGCTGTATTGCAGTGAAAGAGAAGGATGTGCATTGTCAGTTCTAATACAGAGACATGGAAAACTGAGAAAGCCAATTGCTTTTTTCTCAGCTGTTCTTGATCCAGTTGCAAAAGCTTTATCTGGCTGCTTAAAAGCAGTGGCTGCAACAAGTGTAAGCCTTGAACAGAGCGAAGGAATTATAATGGGATTTCCTGTAAAAGTTTATGTACCCCATTCTGTTGAAATTTTTCTTACTAGAAGCAAAACACAGCACCTGACAAGTAACTGATTGACGAAATATGAGAAAACAATTCTGGGATCAGATAATGTCTCTATAGCAAGGTGTGTGAATTTAAATCCTTCCACATTGTTGCCTGATGGTGCGATAACAGAGATCAGAAATGAAAACGACATTGATCATGAATGCCTGGATGTTTTGGAATATTGTACTAAACCCAGGCAGGACATTAAAGATGTTCCATTGCCAGAGTCAGATTTTGTTTACTTTGTTGATGGTTCATGTTTGAGATCAGACGAGGGTATTTTAAGAGTAGCATACTCTGTCTGCACAGTTGCAGATGTAGTTGAAGCCTCATGCCTCGAAGGAATTCGTTGAGCTCAAGTAGCAGAACTGATTGCTTTGATTCGTGCGTGTGAAAGAGCAAAAGGAATAAGAATTACCATAGTGACTGATAGTCAGTATGGGTATGGCGTAGTCCATGACTATGGTCAGCTCTGGTCTCAAAGAGGTTATTTAACTTCTGCGCGATCAGCAATAAGAAATGCAAAGTTGATCAAAAGATTGATCGATGGCATTCAGTTACCAGAGAAAATCGCTGTCGTGAAATGTGCAGCACACAAAAGAGGCAATAATTATATTACAAAAGGTAATGCCTATGCAGATGAGATCGCAAAACATTTTGCAATAAACAATTATTCAATCAATCGGGAGAAAAACAATGAACATGTTTTGAATCCACTCATGCTAACATCTGTAGTTGAGACATGGCAAGGTGTTAAAGATTTACAAGATGAAGCTGATGATGAGGAGAAAAATTCATGGTTAAGAGCAGGTTGCAGACAGCGAGAGGAAGATGAAATTTGGGTTTATAAAGACGACAGACCAGTAATGCCAAATTGCATGATTGCTGACATGGCTCGAATGTATCATGGTCCAGGACATATTGGAAGAGATTCCATGATCAGGTTATTTAGGCAGACATGGTTCAACCCAAAGTTCAGGATAATTGCAGAATAATTTTTTCAGAGATGTTTAGTCTGTCAACAAATGAACCCAAACAGAAAAACAGTTGTGAGCATGGGAACCATAGGACGGGAGGGTGGTCCTTTTACTAGGTTACAAATGGATTTCATTGACATGCCACTCCACAATAAGTTGAGGTACGTTCTCGTGATAGTTTGTCTTTTTTCAAGATGGGTGGAAGCATTTCCAACACGTCACAATGATTCAGTTACTGTTGCAAAATTGCTTTTAAGGGAGATCATACCTAGGTACGGTTTTTCAGTCACTGTGGAATCTGACCGAGGCACACATTTTGAAAACAGGCTATTACAAATGATTTGTGAAGCATTGAACATATAACATAAGCTCCACTGTGCCTACAGACCAGAAGCATCAGAAGTTGTTGAGCAAATAAATGGTACGATCAAGAATAGAATTGCCAAAATGTGTTTAGCTACAGGAGTAAAGTGGACTGATGCACTTCCACTTGTTTTGAGTACCCCTGATAAAAAGACAGGTCTGAGTCCTCATGACATTGTCATGGGTAGGGTCATGAGAAAAGAATTTGTTCCAGTTGGAAAACTTATGAGTATAAATGATAGTGTCATTTTGGAATACTGTAAAAACCTTTCTGATGTAATGACTTCTGTGTTCCACTGGGTGGGAACTGATGTAATTGCAAGAAACAAGGAAAACACTCATGCTCTGTTACCAGGAGACTGGGTGAGGACAAAAATACACCGGAGAAGAAATTGTCTGGTACCGAGGTGGCAAAAAGCGAGACAGGTGATTCTTGTCACAACAAATGCAGTAAAGTACAAAGGATTGAAAAGGTGGATTCACGCTAGTCACACAATTCGTGTGCCAACACCTGAAAATCCTGACGAAGGTGACACTACAACTGATTCAGATTCTGAAGAAGAACCTGAAAGAAATCCAGATCCTGAAGATCGACAAGAAGGTCGACATCTGGAAAATTCAACTGCGAATAAAGCATTGAATGAAGATATTGAAGAAATTGTGATACTTGACTCAGAAGATGAAGAAAAACTTCTAGAAAAAGAAGTAGAAGAATCTGGTCAAGTGGAAATTCAAAATCAGGAGAGTATTGAAAAGCAGATTGGAAACTCTGAAGGCAGGAACGGAATTCCTGAAACTGGGAAGTTGGAAGTTATTGCGGAAGAAGAAGAAGATGAAGTCCCAAGTACCAGCTATAAGGATGATGTTCCTAACAGAGTGAAACTGCCGAGTAAAGAAGAGCCTAGATTTAGAATAGAAGTCTCAGAAACAGAAACAGAGGATAGTGATGAAGATTCTGAAATAAGAAATTTCAGGAAAAGAGCTTGGAGAGAAGAGTGTAACAAATCTGAACCAAAGAAGAAATTACCAAGAAAAGGTGATAATTGGCATAATGAAAATGAGGGCCTAAAATTCAAATTTGTAAACAGATCAAAAGAGCAGGTGAATGAAGTCTCAAGTCAGAAAAGTGACACTGATAAGAAAATTCAAGCAGGAAAGAAAATAGAAGTGATTACTAGTACGCCAAAAAGAGTTGTAAAGCCAAATCAAAAATACAAGTCCCCTGAGTGGACCTTTATTATAATTCCACCAGTAGTGGAAGTAAATAGTAGTAGTCAGGAAGATTTGGATGACACTAGTGGAAATGATCACATTTTGAGGATTCATTTTGGCATAAGGCTGAAGAAATTGTGTTAGGTAACACAAGGTCGAAGAAATTGTGTTAGCTGGAAAATACATTTAATGTAAGACACAAGGTCGAAGAAAAGCTGTTAGAAAGTAGGGTTTTAAAAAAAAAAAAAAATTAAAACAGGGGGTATATTTAGTGATTTTTAAATTTTGAGTTTTGTTTTTCTTGTAAGGCTTTTGTTTAGAGTAAAGATGCCTTATGTAAACAATAACTCGAGGTGTTCCATTCTAAGGAGGTGTTGCAAAATGTCTCTAATTTGTGTAGTTTTAATAATTCTAGCCTGGTTAATTTTAGCTGTCATTTTCCCTTTTGGAATTGACAAGGAAATGTACAAAGCTAACATGTCAAGCAAGGCTATGGTTAAACAAGATAACAAAAATGATGTAGATAAGACTAACGGAGTTATTGATCACAAGCCAGAGATCCATCAAGATAGATCTGTTGGTGATTTTTCTAGTAATACCTTTTCAAGACAACTTTCCATATACGTTAGAGTGATGGATGTTAAGGATTGCTACATCTGTGTGAAATTACTAGCCTCCGTTTCTGAGGGGGTGACCTATAACATGCTTCCCCTTACTTATGGCATTACATGCAGCGTAATAGCTAGTTTGTTTTATCAAACAGGTCATTTAAAGTATTACTATTCTAACCATGACGAGATTTTTGCAAATCTAAAAGTTGACAAGAGCTTGAATAAGCATAAACAAGCGAAACAGATGAGGGAATTCTTTATTGTAACACATGAGTTAACATATGATTATGCTTTTAGAAACAATTTAACTTGTAAATTGAGAACTGAAGAAAATACTTTCCTAAACCTGGTTGAGGAAAGGAGAGCAATATACAAAAGAAAGGAGATGCTGAAACAAACCAAATCAAAGTTTTGGCAAGTTGAGGATGAAAAGCTAAATGGTGGTTCATTAGAAAATGTTGCTATTCACATAGATAAACCTGTTAGTGGTAAGCTTTGCATTAGAAGAGATAACACGCTTTTCGATAATTATTTTGTGGGTGCAAGTCAATGCGAGGATACCTATCAAATTTTGGGTGGATGGGGATTCAAAGGTGGCAAAGGTCCTATTTTTCCTGGAATTTTTTTTGTATGTGGGGACAAGGCTTACTACAATCTCCCAGACCACTGGTATGGGACTTGTTACGTTGGTTTAGTCTTCCCAAAGATTTTTCATGTAGACAGAAATTAAAAAGGTTCATTTGAAATTGGCAAACATCTATGTAGATTCAGAAGAGAAAGTTTTTCAGAAATTTTGGGAGACATTTTTGGTGCAGTAATTCCTTTGGTGGGTATAACACTGAATGCAGTAAAAATCAGAAAAGTATCCACAATTGTTGACAGACTATCCACTGACACTGCTGGTGGTTTTCAGTTAGTGGATACTGAAATTATTGCCATGAGAATCATGGTTATGCAGAATCGTCTTGCGCTTGACATTCTGCTAGCAAAAGAGGGAGGAGTTTGTGAAATTTTACACGTCCAGCATTGCTGCACATATATTCCTGATAAGAGCAAGAATATTGAGATGTACATTAAAAACATCACAGAGCTTCATTCAGAAGTTGTTCCTTTAGAAGATGAGGACTTTTCAGAACGTTTGAACAAAAGAATTGCAGCAATCAAAACCTGGTTTCAAGAGATAGGTAGTTCAATTTTGGGCAAAGTACTGACACCTTTACTAGTCATAGTTTTTGTGATACTTCTGTTAAAAATTAGTTGCATGCTGCACAAGAGAAAGAAATATTTAAGGGAAAAGAAGAGGATTTACAAGCTTAGAAAGGCACAAGAAAAGGAAATAGAATTGGAAGAGTTTCGTAGATCACAGTATGAGAGTTTCAAGCAGGCAGCAGAAACAAGCTTCTAGAAATACTAATACCGAGTAAATCAAAACATGTTCTTGAAGATTAAAATTTTTGCTAAAATTTTGGGTGTAGTTTGGTGATTTTGAAATCACCAGATGAGGGAGTTGATGGAGCGAGGTTCAGAGTGATATTTTATTCTGACTCGCAAAGTTAAACTTCCATAACATAATCCTATTAATAAGCTTGTGAATGAAATGTGCTAATCAATCTAGATTAAAATGCATCACACGACACAGGGGATTAACATATGTGCTTTTTGTTGCATACTGCAAATTCGTGGAAAATAATAAACTATCTATGTCTATTGTCCGGTGCACAGTCAAAATATCGACTCCAAAATATCGACTGGACATAATATCGAGTTTTAAATATCGACTGGACAAAATATCGACTGGACAGAATATAGACAGCAAAAATATCGTTTTTAAGGTAAGTAAAGTAATATCGACTGTTAAAAATATAGACAGTTAAAATATCAAAGTATATAATATAGGTTATTAAAATTATCTAATTTTTGATAATATTGATTTTTTTATAGTGTGTTTTATGTTATTATATGTGTGAAAAGTGTGTATTTATGTTATAAATATTAATAATAAATGAAATGTGTATGTTTAAATTTTTTTGTTATTTAATTCTGTAGCGGGTTGTGGGTTTATAGGGGAATAGGGTGGGAAGTAATTTAATAATAATTAATTTAATATGTAAATTAATTTATTGTTATACATTTTAAATTATTTTTTAATTGGTAATTAATTAAAATTTAATTGCCAATTAATATAAATTAATTGATTAATTGTTAAATATGTTAATTTTTCTAATTTATTTTCTGTAGCGGGTTGTGGGTTTATAGGGGAATAGGGTGGAAAGTAATTTAATAATAATTAATTTAATATGTAAATTAATTTATTGTTATACATTTTTAATTATTTTTTATTTATTTTTTAATTGGTAATTAATTAAAATTTAATTGGCAATTAATATAAATTAATTGATTAATTGTTAAATATGTTAATTTTTCTAATTTATTTTCTGTAGTGGGTTGTAGGTTTATACAGGAATAGGGTGGGAAGTAATTTAATAATAATTAATTAAATATGTAAATTAATTTATTGTTATACATTTTTAATTATTTGTTAATTAATTTTTAATTGGTAATTAATTAAAATTTCATTGGCAATTAATTTGAATTAATTGATTAATTGTTAAATATGTTAATTTTTCTAATTTATTTCCTGTAGCGGGTTGTGGGTTTATAGGAGAATAGGGTGGGAAGTAATTTAATATTAATTAATTAAATATGTAAATTAATTTATTGTTATACATTTATAATTTTTTGTTAATTAATTTTTATTTGGTAATTAATTAAAATTTAATTGGCAATCATTTTAAAATAATTGATTAATTGTTAATTATGTTAATTTTTCTAATTTATTTTCTGTAGTGGGTTGTGGGTTTATAGGGGAATTGGGTGGGAAGTAATTTATTTATAATTAATTAAATATGCACACATATTTATTGGTATTGTTGTAGAATTAATTGTTAATTATTTAATTTATGGGTAATTAATTAAATTAGAATTGCTAATTAAATTTAATTTGTAATTTTAATTGAATAATTTTTATATTATATTAAATTCGTAATTACTTTTAATTACATTTTTACCCTACGCTATCCAACGCTTTCCCTACTGTTGCACTCACTGGAGTGGGAATAGTAATTTTTACCCCTACGCTATCCAACGCTTTCCCTACTGTTGCACCCACTGGAGTGGGAATAGTAATTTTTACCTCTACGCTATCCAATGCTTTCCCTACTGTTGCACTCTTTGGAGTGGGAATAGTAATTTAAACCCCTACGCTATCCAACGCTTTCCCTACTGTTGCACTCTTTGGAGTGGGAATAGTAATTTAAACACCTACGCTATCCAACGCTTTCCCTACTGTTGCACCCACTGGAGTGGGAATAGTAATTTTTACCCCTACGCTATCCAACGCTTTCCCTACTGTTGCACCCACTGGAGTGGGAATAGTATTTTTTACCCCTACGCTATCCAACGCTTTCCATACTGTTGCACCCACTGGAGTGGGAATAGTATTTTTTAAATGTTGCTATTGTACGTAAATAAAATTGGATATTATTTAATTATATTATGTTAATATATATATATGTTTTAATAAATATGATTGTTAATTTTTTTTATAACTTTAATTAAATATTTAATTATTATAATTTAATTTAAGTCTTTGTAAGTATATTTTAGTAATTAATTTTAAATTTTAATTTAATTTAACACTGTTTTTCATAAAGTCGATATTTTTTACATCTATATTTTTGTAAACGATATTTTGTACTCGATATTTTTGTACTTACCTGTTTGTACATACAAACTCGATATTTTGTCTGTAGATATTTTTTCCTCGATATTTTGGGTAGTCCATATTTAGGCAGTCGATATTATTTCAGTGATCCCTATTGTCCTTGTCAGTATTAAAAGCGGCTGATTAAATAATGGTATGTTCTTATTATGTGTGCTTATGTTATGTCTTTCGTTTTTTTAAGTGGTCTAAGTTCGTGGAGAAATCTGTGGCTTGTGCTTAAGCCAGGTCACAAATATTAACGGGTTAATATTTAGCGAAGGGGGAGGGTAACAGAAGGGTTTTCAATGCTCTAATTAATTGATGTTTTGTGTTTCTTTAAATACTAGTTCTCCATGAGGGAGGCCTAAGGCCTGAGGCCTGCGATAGATGGTAAATAGAATCCTGTCCTGTGTGGAGCCTTGCACGTATTCTGAAGTGGAAAACTTTTACCACATTGACAGTTGTCAGAGAAAAAACTGATGAATGGCTTTTGTGCAGGACGTGCTCTGAAAGTGACAAATTCAAGGACGGGATAAGGCAAGGAAGCAAATGAACTGTTACACAATAAAAAGTTACACTTCCGAGGAAGTTGGAGTCGCACGATTGAGAGAACAAAAGCGTTTTAGAAAGCTTGACTTTTGGAATGAAAATGTGATGAGCTAACGTGGTCTGACATCTGTCAGCCAATCCGGACTCTGGATGGTTGAGAAAAGAATATATTTTTGTGAGATTAGCTAGTTAGAAAGGTATAAAATTGCCGCTTTGAGCAGGAGGGGGCTGCACGCTTTCTGAATCCTGAAAGACGTGACGTGCTGTCGGACAATTGGTACACGTAAGGATTGTAGGCCTTTATGACTAATTCTTTTTAGATGAAGTGAGTTTTAGACAGGGAAAGTAGAACTTAGGTTTTGGAAAACTGATTATTTGCTTTAATTCATGCTAAATGATGATTCTTTAAAATGTCAGTCTAATATGCCTCTACCTCATTAAATGCTGCTATTTTGCTAATAAAATAATGACTTATTAAAGTAATGCTTTTTCTTTGAGAATAAAATTAATAAATTAGATTTTGAAACGACAAGCTGGTTTTGTTTATTCATGGTCTAGTTACCATCAGTTGATCCATTTACCTAAGTGACTTAATTAATATGATAAATGCTTTATATCCATGGTAAGAAATGATAAACTGCAGATGTATATAAATGTGTAAATAACTTGTGAATAGGTCTGATTAATTAGGTCACATGATTCAGACGCCCAAATATGTGTTTCGGTTATTAATGGGCCTTGTGAGTGATTTATGATTAATGGTGAGTATTATGGTATAGGGTAGTGTTTTTGAGACAGTTTTTCTACATGGGCGCTGCATCACTAGCAAGTGCTGCCTCATTGGCTAATGTCTCCTGCATACTCTAAAGTACAGCTGATAAAGGACCACAAGGTGTTCATGTAATTTTGGCAATGTGATTGTCCTCAATTGTCTTCATCCACAAATCTGTGATAACATGAATCTTTATCAAGAGAAGATGACGAGAGTGCAAAGATGTGAATCGCCACCAAACAGGGGCACTTTCCCATTACTAAATAAAGTAAGTGCTTCTTTATTTGGTGGGATGTCCTTGTATTCCCTTGCATTTATTATGCGTCATTAAAATTGGCTGGAAATTCACTCAGGGGCCTTTTGCTAAGCTGTCCATCAATGTGAAAAGAAGGGGCAGACTTACAAAAACAAGGAGGAGTTCTGTGCCTGTGCTCCCTCTACCTACTTGGATGCACTCTTGAGGTGCTACCTGTTGATGTCCCTCACTGCGCCTGCTCCCTCTATCAATGCCACCTATTTCAGTGTTTGTCTGTTCCTGTCCATGCCCTGTTTTTAGTGGTTTATTCACTCCCAATATATATTCAATTTTTTTTAATTATTCGCAAATTTGTCCCAAAATACTGCAATACATATTTTCCGGGGTCACAGATATTCACGAAGTTAGTGTGTTTTAAAAAAAATGTAAAGCACATATTGTAATTAATGTTTGAACACAGTAGTTTACTAACACAGTATTTAAACTTGTATGTCTGTGATTAATATTGTAAAACACTTTTTAATTGTATTTGACCTCTTCGCGACACTGGTAGTTTTAGCAAAGATGTTGACGTTCGCGAACATCATGAGACTATGTAACCAAGAGATTTGACTGGAGAAGACACTTTTCATTAATCTCGAAGGAAGTTCCCACCCATTTCTCTCTTCCTGAAGCTTCCAGTAGAAATATTTGAGAATTCCTAGCAGGTGTCCTGTACTTTCAGTGCAGAAGTGTCTTTTTGTTTATTTTTTGTCTTTTTATCTAGGAGAAAATGGCAACTGGAGGAAATGAGGAGCAGGGGGTTTATGAAGGAAGCGAGGAGCAGAATCCAAGCCCATGCCATGGAGAGTCTTCAGATGGAAAAACAGAACTAGCCCCAAAACGGCAGTCTATTGCATGGGATTTCTTTTACGATCCCCTCCAGCTGAAAAGAAATAGTCACCAAAAATGTTAAATGCACCTTGTGCAATAAAACCGATTTCAAGAGGCACTGCTAAGAAATACTATTGTGGGACAACAAACATGATGTCCCATTTTAAAATGTACCTGAACACTCACTTGAAGATGGCACAGAGAGAGAGAAGTAGAGAACAGACATCAACTTCAACTGCTACACCAGCTGCTCCAGAAAAAAAACTTCCTCAAGAAGTGGAGAGGTGGCTCACAGAAAAATCTCCTGAGTTGAAGAAAATGGGCGTGTTTTCCCCAGACTGTACCGCTGTCCTATCTTGTGGCGAGCAATGTATTCCTATCATTTTAGCAACAGGCAAAAAACATGCATGTCAATTTTCTTTTTTTATTTATGCCATGTTTTCTACTGGTTTTGAGTTTGTGGGGGTAATGTTTTATTTGCCAAGTTGCCAATTTATTAGCAAAAAATACAAAACAGAACCAGCCCCAAAACAGCAGTCTATTGCATGTGATTTCTTTTACGATCCCCTCCAGCAGAAAAAAAATAGTCACCAAATATGTTAAATGCACCTTGTACAATAAAACCCCTTTCAAGAGGCACCGCTAAGAAATACCATTGTTGGACAACAAGCATGTTGTTCCATTTTAAAATGTACCGTAACACTCACTTAAAGATGGCACAGAGAGAGAGAAGTAGAAAATAGACATCAACTTCAACTGCTACACCAGCTTCTCCAGAAAAAAAACTTCCTCAAGAAGTGGAGAGGTGATTGACAGAAAAATCTCCTGAGTTGAAGAAAATAGGTATGTTTTCCCCAGACTGTAGCGCCGTCCTATCTTGTGGCGAGCAATGTATTGCTGTCATTTTAGCAACAGGCAAAAAACATGCATGTCAATATTCTTTTTTTATTTATGCCATGTTTTGTACTGTTTTTGAGTTTGTGGGGGTAATGATTTATTTGCCAAGTTGCCAATTCATTAACAAAAAAAACAAAAGGTTAGAAAACAAAATAAAATAAAACAACAGTTCCAGATAGAAAGGTCAAATTTGTTCTTGTTAGAACCGCTTATCATGGTTAAAAAAAAGATAAACTGTATGTCTGTGTATATATAAAGAGGAGTGGTTGTATAAGTGAGTGACTAAGTATGTTAGCGGCTACACAGGTGAGTGATTGGGTGTGTTAGTGGCTGCTTGATTTATTAACTGTATGAGTGATGGTGTAAGTGGATGAGTGGTTGTGTTTGTGAATGAGTGGTTGCGTCAGTGAGTGCATGTCTTATTATCTGTATGAGAAAGTGAGTCGATGTTTGAATACCTGCATGGGTGTGTGAGTGGCTGTATGAGTGAGTGATTAGGTAGGCAAGTAATAATAATAATAATAATAAAACCATTTCTAGAGCGCCTGGCTACACTAAGAACAGTGTGTCCCCGCACTAGATTGCTACTAATTCTCAGGAGGCAGATGTAAGAGAGAAAAGGCCAGGGTCAAAGAGAAGAGAGTGAATTAGATGACCGGAAACAGGAGCGTATTATGTTTTGCACGGAATCTGGTTTCTGAGGGTTCCATTCGGAGATCAAGCGGAAGTTTGTTCCAGTGTTTAGGAGCCAGATACCCGAAAGAACAGCCACCCATCCTGGCTCTACTGATACGGGGGGTTTAAACAGCATCGCTCCGGTCGATCTCAGATTCCGGGTGGGGCGGTGAATTGTGAGGAGCTTTTGCAGATAGCATGGCCTTTGCCCTGGGCGATGCGGTGCGCAAAGCATAAAGCTTTGAATTTCATTCGTTCCTTGACTGGAAGCCAGTAAAGCTTTGCTAGAGCAGTCTTCCCAGATGCTCTGCGAGGCAGGTTAAGTACCAGGCGGGCAGCAGCGTTTTGTATGCACTGAAGTTGGTGCAGGCCTTTTTTACTTAAACCTAAGAGCAGAGCATTTCCATAGTCAAGGTGGGGTGTAACTAAGGCATGGACAAGTGTCTTTCTGGCGCTAATGGGGAGGAGGTCCAGGACCTTTCGGAGGATTTTCAGTATGCTGAAACACCTACCTGTCACTTTACTGACGTGAGACTTGAAAGAGAGATCTGAGTCAAGCACCACTCCAATATTTCTGACAGAGTCCGCGGGAAAGGGAAGATTGCCCAGTTCAGTGGGCCACCACATGTGCGACCAGGCAGAGGGGGTTTTACCAACAACCAGGAGTTCTGTTTTTTTGCCATTCAGGCGCAAACAGTTGTTGTTCATCCATGTTGCCCCTGATGACAGGCAGTTGGAAAAGTTAGTGGCATCTTCCATGTGGTCGGGTGTAACCTTGATCATCAGTTGGGTATCCTCAGCATAACTGACAATATCCACCCCGAAAGCTTCCACTATGTGAGCCAGGGGTTCCATATAAAGATTGAACAAGGTAGGGCTCAGACTAGAGCCCTGTGGAACCCCATGACTCAGCTTCCGGGGGGAGGATTTAAAAGGGGGACAGTGCATCTGAAAGCTCCTATTAGCCAGGAAAGATTTTATCCAGGCATGAGCAGATCCCTCCACTCCCATATCTGAGAGGCGGGACAGCAGCGTTGTGTGCAGCATGGTGTGAAAAGCTGCACTGAGATCCAATAGGACCAACGCTGCTGTCTGTCCTTCATCCACCATCTGTCTAAGGCACTCAGTGGAATAGAGGATGGCTGACTCCATAGAGTAGCCGGCTCTGAATCCCGATTGTGTGGGGTGGAGGAGGGATTCCTCCTCCAAATATTTCATGAGTTGCCCATTAACCACCTTTTCCACTATTTTCGTACAAAAGGGAAGAAGGGAGATGGGACGAAGATTTTGAAGTTGGGAGATATGGACATTGGTTTTTTTTTCAAAGGGATAACCTGGGCTGTTTTCCATGCATCAAGCACATGGCATTCTTGGAAAGAAAGAGTGACGATATGAGTAATCTGATCGATCACACTCTCCAAGACTCCCTTAGAGCGATTGGGGGTACTCACGTCACAGGGGGAACCAGACTGTATGCTGTTAGCAATGTTCAGCAGTTCCTGTCTCTCGGGTACTTTAAAGCATGTCAGACTAGGTTTCACGGTATAGTTGTCTCTTGCTTCCACATGTTTACTCGAGGAATCAACGTCGTCTGTGAAAGTGGCATGGATTTTGTCGACCTTGCCAACAAAAAAGTCAGCTATGGAGTCACATAGCTCGCTGGAGTAGGCGTCTTGGACTTCGAGTCTGGACGGGACCGTTAGCTCTTTATAAATGGCAAAGAGTTCTCTAGTGGGGTTGTCGGACGATTCTATTCTACTCTTAAGGTGGGCACCTTTCTCTGATCTCACGAGTTTATGATTTTTTTAGTTCTGTTCTATATTGTGATTTACATTCTGGATTGTAGCTTTTCCTCCAGCATCCTTCCAAATTTTTGCATTTAGCTTTGGCTACTTT
This sequence comes from Lissotriton helveticus, assembly GCF_964261635.1. Lineage (NCBI taxonomy): Eukaryota > Metazoa > Chordata > Amphibia > Caudata > Salamandridae > Lissotriton > Lissotriton helveticus. Next base: position 1,112,568,996 of record NC_136061.1, read on the forward strand.
GAGTTCTTCAGAGAACCAGGGGGCAGTTTTGGTCTGTCTTGCGGGAGGTTTGAGTGTCCAGGGTGCTACCATATCCAACGCATTGGACACCCATTTTTCGTAACTGCTCCACGCCTCCTGCAGAGTATTGCTAGGGGGCGGGGGTTTCTCAAGTAGGGCAAGTTTAAATGTCTCTTGCTTAAATTTTTTCCAGTCTTTGCGCTTCTGGGGTAAAGGTTTGTTAATTTTAGTTTCTGAGGGGATACCTTCTATTTTGAACGGAATGATAAAGTGATCAGACCAAATCGTTCTGATCGGGGAGGAGACCTTGACACCCTCCCAATTAGCAAAGATAGGGTCCAAAAGATGCCCCAGTAGGTGCGAGGGGGATCTAGATTGTAGGTTAAGCTCTAGAGATTTCAATCCTACAGCCACAGCCTGTGCCTCCCCACATTCCATATTCCAAGTGTCTGTATACGTTAGTGACTGAGTGTGATAGTGGCCATAGAGGTAAATGACAGGGTGTCAGTGGCTCTGTGAGTGAGTGTCTGCATGTGTGAGTGAATATTTGTGAAAGTGGCTGTTTGAGTCATGGATTGGGGGTGTCACTCACTGTATGAGTAAAATAGTGGGTTTGTGAGTGGATGTGTGAATGACTGACTAGCTGTGTGAGTGGCTGTATGGGAAAGTGAGTGGGTATATTAGTGCTTGTGTAATTGAGTGAGTGGTTCTGTGAGTGACTGTATAATTAGTGAGTGAGTGGTTCTGTGCATGGCTGCATAGATTACGGACTTGGTATGTTAGTGTCTAAATGGGTGAGTGAGTGGGTTTGTGAGTCTCTGTATGGGTGAGTGACTGCATGTGTGAATGACTGTATGAGTGATTGATGGTGTGTGAGTAGCTATATCAGTGTGTGAGTGCATCTATAGGTAAGTGACTGGCTATGTGAATGGCTCTATGAGTGAACTGGTTTGTGCATGAGTTGCTGTATAAAAGAGATAGTCGGTATGTGAGCAGTTATAGTGGGTGAGTCAATGGGTGTGTTAGTGCCTATATGAATGAGTGACTGGATGTGTGAGTGGCTGTGTAGGTGAGTGAATGGCTGTGTGAGTACCTGTATGATCAAGTGAGGGCTATGTGAGTGGCTGCATAGGAGAGAGACAGGGTATAAGAGTGCCTATATTAGTTAGTGATTGGGTGGGTTACTGTGTGTGTATGAGTTAGGGATTGGGTAAGTTAGTAGCTGTGGAGCTGAGTGAATGGGTAGGTCAGTGTATGTATAAGTTAGTCACTGGGTGTGTAAATGGCAGTATATCTGACTCAAGACAGTCAGTCAAGAAACACTTTATTCGATTAATGAAAATCATAAAAGCAATGGCAATTACAGTAATTCATCCCTTCAATTAAAAAACAGATATAATTTCAAATTCATCATAAGAATACATAAAAGTAATACAAATGCCATATTAAGGGTTAAATACAAACTTCAGAAGATAAAAGAGAATCACGTGGGGGGATCACTAGCCGCTATTCTTTTGGCTTTGTTACGAACAGCAGCCACCAGAAAGCTAGCCACCCCAAAAATTACCCGAGTACTATTTAACAGTTGTAAATAAGTAAGGGCAGGCCTAACTTGAACAAACCCAGCTTCTCTCAGTATTGGTACTAGAAACTGTTTCCTAATATCAGCATAATGTTCACAGAACATAATAAAATGCATTGTATCCTGATTAGAAAAGTTGTCGCAACTACAGGAAATAGTGGATTCAGGTTTGCCCCATACTGGGAAATTACCCAGAGTGAGGTAAATTAGGTTAAACCTGAATCTAATTAAAATATGGCGGTGAAAAGGGATTGTGACAATCTTTAGGTATGGCTTGATGAGTATTGAAGTGGAAAGAACATAGTTGGCTCTAACACAGGGTTTCCTCAACTCCACTTCCTCCCGTTCCAGTGCTAATACGCCCCAAAAATTGTTCTTAATCCAGCTCACATCGCCCTTTCTTATCAACTCTGGAGAGGTATATAATTCTGGGCGCCCAAGTCTTAAAAACATCTCTTTAATATAGACTAACCAAGAAATCTTTTTAACCTTCTGTAGTGCCATACAGTCTCTTAAAATAGTGTGGTTCAATGTAATCTCACTGTTCAACCAGGTTTTTGTCCGGCAAATTAATGGGGCCAAACGCAGTTCATCGGTGATATACCCCAAGCCTATCTCTGAATGCAAAGAAAATGTGGGAGTGGATTGAGGGACCACTAACAAAGATCTTAAAAATTTATTTTCAACAATCTGTAGTTTATCCTGGGGTAAGAAGCCCCACAGAGAAGCACCATAAGAGGCTATGGTCAGACATTTTGACTTATATACTGTTAAGAGGGCTTCCATGGGTCGGGACCCCAGCTTCTTCGCAAAGCCCAATAAGGCAGAGGTTGATCTAGCTACGGAAATACATGTAGCTTTCTGTTGGGGACCCCAGGAACCTTTCTCATCAAAAACGACACCTAGGTATGTGAAACCGGAACCCTAGAAACCTCCGCCCCATTACAGGTAAAATGTTTTATTCTTTGGGCCCTGGGACGTTTACCCACAATCATAACGTGCAACTTTATATTGTTAATCTTTAGGTCTAGCGATCCCATGAAGTCCCTAAAGGCGTCCAACAGACTCTGCAGCCCCCGAACGGTACGGGCCAACAACACGGCGTCGTCCGCGTAAAGGAGGACTGAAACTACGGAGTCTCCTGCTCTCGCAACATCTAGTTAAGCCCCCTCCAGGGATTTATCCAGTGCATTGATATATAGCGTGAAAAAAAGGAGCGCCAGGATACAACCCTGCCTAACACCCCATTTGGAATTTAAATAACTGGTACAGCCCCCCCTTCTTATTAACCCTAATCGAAGCTAAAAGGCCTTGGTGAAGGGCCGCTAGAAAATTAACTAGGGATGGGTCTACCCCTAGATTCAATAAGATAGTCCATAGTTTTGCCCGATTAACCAGGTCGAAGGCCGATGATAAGTCCATGAAGCCCATATAGAGCATTCCATCCTTTGCCTGGGTATATTTACTTATTAGCAAGTGCAGGTTTAAACATTGGTCTAGGGTGCCTCTTTTTGCTCGGAACCCGTATTGAAGATTAGAGAGGACCCCTCTCTCCTCCAGACATTCACTGAGTTTGTGCTGGATAACTCTGCCCAGGATTTTAACGGCAGAGTCAATCAGGGAAATAGGTCTGTAGCAGGAGGGGTCACTCCTCAGGCCCTTTTTAAAGATGGGGATTATAATAGAGGTCGCCCAGGATAACGGAAACCCACTGATGCTTGAGGCATTAAAAACATTTGTTAGGATCTTAGCCCAAAATTTTGGTAGGGTCCCATAAAGGTCCGCAGGGACACCATCTGGGCCTGGGGCCTTGTTTTTGGACATCTCCTCTATCGCCCTTTGAACCGCATCCAGAACAAATTGTAGTGGTGGGGCTGCGTTTGATAGAGCCCCGCCCTGCTCTGTCGATGCACCCCCCTCACTATCATAGATCTTGCTAAAATGTGTAAGCCATTCATCATCAGGGATAACACGGTCTAAAACTGAATTATCTTGGCCAGAGAAAAAGGGGTGATTGATGGTAGCCCAGAATTTGCTGCTAACCCTTAAAACATCGGCTGACAAGAGGTTGTCCCAGGCCTCGGTTTTGATGGCCTTTTTCCGGTTGGCAATAGCTAACTTATAATTCTTCCTCAAGCCAACAACTAGATCTCGATTTCTAGGTTTTTGTTTTAAGGCTTGTAATAAGGCCTCATGGGCCTTTGAGCAATTACCATCAAACGACCTAGGTGTATTAAAATCGTTCTGTTTGTTTTTTGCCTTCAGATCCTGGTTAATTTGGGTACAGACGGCAACGTAGGCCCTAATTATTTCGCTGCCTGAGGCAGAACTATCTAGGCAGACTGCAAGGTCCGCATCTGCCTTGGCCAGGAGGCCCTCCATAAATGTAGCTGTGACTACCCTAGTCCACTTACGTCTCCTGCCTTGGTCTTTGGGGATTAGGGTATTATTAACCGCAGAGCTAGCCACCCTACTAGTAGTAACATGACCCAGGTCCAAGGCCAAAGCTAATGGGTTATGATCACTATGGACTGAGACTACTACTTCATAGAGGGAAGCCTTTGATAATACCAAGACTGAGACAAAGATAAAATCAATTACAGTGTCTGAGTCTCTGCCTTTAAATTAACCCTAGGCGAAGCACTACGCTACGCTCGCGGAGTTTGTGAAGTTTTCGCAACTTCGCACTACGCGAGCTGCACGAACATGCGAAGTGCAGCGTAGCGTAGTGCAGCGGTCATTTTTTGCTTGTCCGCGGTCCTGATTGTCATGTTCGCGACCAGGAGCAATCAAAATGACATCCCGGCGAGATTCTCAACGCGAGGAGGTCAGGTTTCTCATTGTGAGTGGTTGCGCATGCTCGCGACCGCTCTCAATAAGAAACTACCTGTTCGCGTTGAGAAAGCTGCCGCTCGAGTAATGATCTACTCGAGCAGCAGACAACTACAGCTCGCACTGTGCAAGATGCCGTTTTCAATGCTTGCACAGTGCCGGATGCTTGTCCGCACTGTGCAATCATTGAAAACGCATCTTGCACAGTGCGAACATGCTACTACGCCGCTCGCGTAGTGCTACGTGAAGTGCGCTACTTCACAAACTACGCCCACCCTTACTTTAAATGTAGGGACCCTTCCTCCCCCCAATGACCATCTACCTCAAAGAGGTTCATATTAGCTAATAGGTCCTCCAATGCCTCGCCCTGTGGACTATGTTCGAGGTGCGTTGTAATAGAGTCCGGGGGGCCTAGATGGTGGTCCGCGAGACAATCCCAGCTGCACGGATGAATATTAAAATCTCCCATTAATATGAATTTTGAATAAAGTGTTGTGTGTTGATTTATAATCATCTAAAAATCCCGCCAGAGAACTTAGATGTTGATTCCGCAGATCCTTCTCATAGGCGTTATAAAAATTGATCAATAATATGGTGGGGAAATTAGGACCAGCCCACTCAAGAATTAATATGTTCTTTGAGGCCACCTCAAGTTTTTTAAAGGAACCACTTAATTCCAGCGAAATTAGCAGGAGCAACCGACCTTTGGGTCTACCCCCTAACCCCGGGACTGCCTTCACAAAGAAATTGGAGTATCCATCCAGGCAGAAGCTATTTACTGTGTCCCAGGTCTCTTGTAAAGCAATAATATCATGTTGTTTCACAAAGTGTAACCAGTCATCGTTGGAGCATTTTTGTCAGAGACCCGCCACATTCCAACTAAGAATTTTACAGGTGGGGACTTGCCTCAACTCCCTTGAAGGTTCAGCTAAGTGTTCATCTGTATGCAACAGTCAATCATTACCATCCATGCTGAATAGGGGGCTAAACATGTTTGCCTGCACTAGATCGGAAGACCTAGAGTGGGAAGATTAGAAGAAGATTGAACACAGCCCTCCACTCTCTGAGATGTCTGTCGTTCTAGAATGTTATTATGTGGTGACACTCGGGCGTTGGGTTGTCCAGTTAGTTTCATTTCCTGTAAAAGAGATGCTCTCCGTAAAGTGTCTACTGGAGGATAAAAGTAGCCCAGGGGAAGTGGCCTAATTCCATGACCCCCAATGTCCGAGGCAACCCAAAATAAACTTTCTGCAACATTTGGCCTGCTAAAATTAACCACCACACAGTCCCCAGCTATACACTTATAGCGCTTCCCCACCCAACCGACCCGACTTACCATATTGATATGGGAGGAAATATCTACGCCCCCACTGCAGGTTTTAGCCTCCCCCATGAGGTCTTGTACCGACTCAGCCATAACATTATTTAGAGGGGGCACCCCAGTTAGTACTGCCACCAGGGGTGCGGCACAAGGAGGGAGGTCTAATGTGAATCTACTAGGAGAAACAGGCTTCTTTTTACCCAGGCCAGGGGAATTCAGCCCATTTACCGCCCTTGGTCTACCCTCTTCTAAGCTATACGACTGTGCTCTACACGATACCGAGCTCATGGATCGCTGCCCCTTATGACTACGTACCTTAATATGGGATTCATCGGGGAGGATCGATGCATTCGGAGCGTGGTACCTAACATTGAGCTTATTTTTGTTGTGTACCTCCCGTGAATCAGAGGTCATGCAGTGACGCTCCCTGTCTTCCTTAATAAACTGATCGATATGATTGCATTTCTTTAGCAGGCTAGCAACACAAGAGTTTAATGTGTCCACAATATCTTTGGCAATATTCGCAAGTGCGGGCTCCAAACGTGATTCAAACAGGCCCTCCACAAGTTCAGCCAACTGAGCGGGAAGACTTGGGTCGGTGGCTGGGGAGGCACATACTTTGGACTTGTCGCAGTGCTTTCTCGGGCGTCTACGTTTCCTATCCGTACCCTTAGGAACTTGAACCGGTGGCTGCTCCCCTTTATCACTGGCTGTGTCTTCAGTCAGAGCCGCCTCAATAGTGCGAACCTGTGGCGGATTAATAATCATCAAAGCAGGCTCAAGTGGGATAATGGATGTAGAACTCAAGGCAGGTATATTTACTTTATCCACACTAGTATTAAGGGGAACGTCCAGGCCAAGTTCTTTCTCAGCGTTAGCGATTTCGATGCTTAAAGCCCCCACTGCTGAGGTTAGATATGAGATTATGGAACCAGACTTCCTTGGTACTTTCGCCTTCTTACCTTCCTCTGCTCCATTGTTATCTTGCTTGCATTTCCCCATCAGTACTGCCAAGGGGGGGTGGCCCAGCCTGGCCTCCTCTGGTCACAGACGGCCCGCCCTTCGCCCGGGCTTAACTCGGCGCCCACCCGCACATGTCCCGCGTGGCGGGAGGGGTACAGCGTTCTTATGGCGCCTCCAGGCACAGCAGTAGCATCAGAGGTGCGGTGGGGCTGCTGGGAGGTGTAGTCCATGTCAGCGGCGCGGCCATTCCCCTCACGGCAGGAAGAGCGCCGCTAATGTCTCCAGCACGGCCGTTTCCCTCACGGCCTCCGGGATGTGCCTGCTCTGCCCTGTGTCCCTCAGAATGCGCTTGGAGCACCGCTTTCTTATGCGCCTCTGGGCTAAGCAGTAGCGTCAGAGTTGCGGTGGGGCTGCTGGGAGGTGTAGTCCGATGTCAGCGGCGCGGCCGTTCCCCTCACGGCAGGAAGAGTGCCGCTAATGTCTGCAGCACGGCCGTTTCCCTCACGGCCTCCGGGTTGTGCCTGCTCTGCCCTGTGTCCCTCAGAATGCGCTCGGGGCACCGCGTTCTTATGGCACCTCCGGACGCAGCAGTAGCGTCAGAGGTGCAGTGGAGCTGCTGGGAGGTGTAGTCCGGTGTCAGCGGCGTGGCCGGGCCCCTCACGGCAGGAAGAGCGCCGCTAATGTCTGCAGCACGGCCGTTTCCCTCACGGCCTCCGGGATGTGCCTGCTCTGCCCTGTGTCCCTCAGAATGCGCTAGGGGCACCGCGTTCTTATGGCGCCTCTGGGTGCAGCAGTAGCGTCAGAGGTGCGGTGGGGCAGCTGGGAGGTGTAGTCCAGTGTCAGTGGCGCGGCCGGGCCCCTCACGGCAGGAAGAGCGCCGCTAATGTATGCAGCACGGCCGTTTCCCTCACGGCCTCCGGGATGTGCATGCTCTGCCCTGACTAAATGGGGATGTAAGCGAGTGTATGAGTCAGTGACTGGTAGTATCAGCACCTGTGTGGGTAAATAAGTAAATCTGTGAATGGCTATACTGGTGAGTTAAAATGTGTAAGTAGCTCCATGGTTAACTCAGTGGCTATGTCAATGTATGCATCAGTGTGTGTCTGGGTGTCTCAGTAGCCATATTATTGTGTGTAGGGGTGTAATAGTGTATAGAACAGTGTGTTTCTGGGTATATCCGTGTATGCACAAGTGTGTCTGTGTGTGTCAGTGAATGGTACTGTATGTATCAGTGTGTATGTGGCTGTTATTATAGTACAAATGAGTTTGTGCCTGGTTAAGTCAGTCTATGCATAAATGTGTGTCTGGGTGTTTTTAGTATCTGTATCAGTGTGGGTCTGGATGTGATAATGTATACAGCAGTGTGTGACTGAGCGTATCTCTATCTTTGTATAAATGGGTAAGTGAGTATTTTTATACATGAGTAAGCGGGTATGAGAGTATTTCCACCAATAACTAATTTGCTATATGATTACATGTATAAGTGAGTAAGTGAGTTATTCAGTGTCAGGATGCAATATTGAATATGTATGGCAGTATCTGTATAGGTATTTGAGTAGCTGTGTTAGTACCTATTTAGGTAAGTAAATTAGTGTATGTGTTACTGTTTACAGGACTGAGAGGATGTCTTTCTAGCTGTATGAGTGAGTGATTGGGACTATCAGTAGTTACATGTGACTGAGTATGTTACTGATTGTATGTATGACTGATTGCTTGTATAAGGTACTGCATAGTTGATTTAGCGCATGTTTTAGTAGTTGTATTAGGAAGTAACTAGGTGTTAGTGGGTGAGTGAGTGGTTTAATGGATGGGTGACGGGGTGTCTGAGTTATACAATGAGTGTGTCTATGAATGTGTCAGTGATTGTATAAGACTCTACCGTGGTGTATAGTTTTACAGTATAAAATTGCTGAACTACCCTGAAAGTAATAATTACAACATTGGCAAAACAAAGTGGTGGCAAGGTATGCAAATGTTCTTCATGCATAAACACACTCTCCAGGGGTATGTTTAAGAAATATTACTGTAGTACAATAGCTATTTAGAGACATCTAAAGACGTAGAACTCCAGACACTATTGAAAAAGGACATACATATATGTTAGTATTTCATTTTCAAACTCACAGAACCATGACAATACATGTTGGCTGTGCTATACAGTATATCACAATATAATAAAACAGTTAATTTCCCTTTTTTTTTTTTACTGTTCACAGCTTTCATACTGTTACACCACAATCAATGTACTATATGAAGCTTCATTATTTAAGAGTGGGGAAAAACAATCATATGGATTGTAAAAAAGCACAGCACAGTATACCACTATAAATAACATCATGCACTGCACTCAATACAATTCATTAATCAGTTATTTTACCTATGATTACTACACTGATCTAAACAACCATGTGTTAAAAATATTTCTTTTAATATTATACCTGGTACCAAACAACTAATAATTTGGAGATCCTTTTGAAAACATTCTCTTTGGTAGGCCATAGATTACTTTTTTTCCACAAATAGTATGTAGAAGTTTGGTTGAAAAAACAAAAGGTTAAAATTTAGTAGTTACAAAGGCAGTTTGTATTTAATGTTCCTGTGATTGAATTGTGTCTATCCAGTTTCACACTTTGATAAGAGAGTGTAGAATTTAGATGTTAAATTAACACCAGACTTGGAAGATAAAATAACTCTTCAAGTTTGTTGAACTATTTAAAGACTTCACCCCAATAGGCCAAATGATGTCTAAAATACTAATGATCCACATGGAAGAAACACCGCACACAGAAACAAAAGATAAGAGTTTTGTAGCTTGAAAGGAAGTTTTGATTGAAATGTAATATTTCTGTCATTGCATCCTGTCCACCCATTTTCACTCTTTAACTAGACAGTGTAGTGTACAGATTTTGTTTTGAGTCCTGCGTGAAAAATAATAGCCAAAGTAGTGTAAGTTCTTCCAGACGTTAATACTTGTCCAGCTTTGAAGTTTATCATTTCAGTTTCTATTTTAGATGCATCTGGTCTGCATCATTGTAGCATCCCTATAAGACATGTTGTAGTTCTTCCTAGAATTAATGTAGATGTAACATCTGATCTGTAATTTGGACAGTTCATTTTTGGTTAGCCTTTTTCATCCATCTGTCAAAAGGCACTGTTTTGGAATCCGGTAATGTTAAATATAGAAAACACTCAGAATTTATTTGAGTAGTAGATGAATAATGACAATCTTCACAGTCATGGTTCCATCTGTAACTCAGTGCAAATAAATCATCAGTACTTACTTCTTCTTGGTCTAAACTCCAAGGATGACCGTAATATATTCTTGTGCATATTGTTGACTGTTGAGAGTAAATATTAGAGATCCAATACATATATCTAAAAATTCTTAAATACTTGAAGCACAATGTATTATAGTTCTGTCTCTGAGTAAAAGTAGGAGCAAATGATACAGCGCAAAACACAATCTTTTATCTGGTTGTCATTGAATTTGTTTTTACAAGATGTGGTAAATGAAACAATACATTGAGTTGACACCTAAACTGTTTTCTAAATTGTATCCTACAACATCTTACTCATTTTCCACTTTTTTCTTTGTAACACCTTCTCCTTGTTTCTTTCCTTTTCTTGAACATCTGTCAACTCTTTTATAAGCTTTTGAATTGGACAGATTATCAATTTCTCATAAATAGGATACTATCCTAAATGAGAACTGCATAGACTTCTAAACCAATTGTACTCCCTGACGCAACTTACTTTGGCACTGTCTTTCTTATCATCAAAATCAAGCACATACAAATTGGTCAATGTTCTAACTCACGACAATGCTACATATGACATTCCTTCTTTAAAGACAGTACTACCAATATTAACAAAAGCTACATCTACACTTAAACCTTAAGCTTTATGGATAGTGACAGCATATGCTAGAGAAAGTGGGAACTACTGCTGCAGCAAATATAGGTCTTTCACTAGCAAAAAACGTACAACACATCCACCAATCTGTTTGACGCCATCAATCTGATCAAATGATTTGGCCAAGTATTCAACCTCACTTCAATTTGGAAAATTAATTAAAACAATAATTTTATCCATTGCACCATTTATTAACCCTTCTTAAACATTTAAATTATACAGCAAAATGAATAGGGTTGGGCAGAATTTGCATAGTTGCGCTACGCAAATTTCCCCAAAATGGCAAAAAAACTCGGCGAGCTCGCGGAATACATTTTTGTGACAGGAGCATCGTGCCAGAATGAATCCTGCCCTGCATATTTACCCAAGAAGATGCCAGTGTGATGTGAATTACCTCTACTCATTGGGAGTACTTTCTACTGGCTAATCAGTAAATGCTACCTCGTTGGGTAAATGTATAGTGCTTTTTCCTACACTACTAAGCTGCGTAAAGGATCAGAAGAGTTGTCTCCAGTGACCATGTGTGTCTGTAACTTTGCCACTGTGCCAAAAGGCGACATGGTCCCTTGAGTGAGCTGTCCATCATAGTGGGTAAAGGGCGGGAAGACGTTGCATACTGCTTGTTTGTGTGGGGTTGGGGCTTCTACGCGAGTTCACTTGCCTCTTGTTTATAAAGGGTCAGAGACTGATCAGAGCAGCAGATGAGGAGAAAGAACCTTCTGGTCATGGGAACTACACGTGGATTGTGCTTGAGAAACTCATGGATGCAAAGACCTCCATCAAGGATCACAGCTAATTTTTGATGGTAGGTGTGGGGAGAAAGCACACCTGCCCAGCCTCGACCATGCTCATCAACTTTTTAGGCTTATTAATGCGTTACTGAATTTGAGCTTCAACTCGGGCACCTGCTTCATTTATATCTGTAAGTGCTTCCTGTTGAGGTTTAGTTTTTGTGACAGGAGCATGGTGCCAGAATGAATCCTACCCTGCATATTTACCCAAGAAGATGCCACGGTGTTGTGAAATAACTCTACTCAATGTGAGTACTTTCTACTGGCTAATCAGTAAGTGGTACCTCGTTGGGAAAATGTATAGTGCTTTTTCCTACACTACAGCTGTGTAAAGGGCCAGAAGAGTTGTATCCAGTGACTATGGGTGTCTGTAACTTTGCCACCGTGCTGAAAGGTGCCGGGGTCCCTTGAGTGAGCTGTCCATCATAGTGGGTAAAGGGGGAGAAGACATTGCATACTGCTAGTATGTTTTGGGGGTGGGGCTTCTATGCGAGTTCACATGCCTCTCAAGGATCACAGCAAATTTTTGATGGCAGATGTGGGGAGAAAACACACCTGCCCAGCCTAGACTGTGCTCACAAACTTTTTGGGCTGATTAATGCATTACTAAGTTTGAGCTTCAACTCGGGCACCTGCTTTATAAATATCTGTAAGTGCTTCCTGTTGAGGTTTAATTTTTGTGACAGGAGCATCGTGTCAGAATGAATCCTTGCATGCATATTTATCCAAAAAGATGCCATTGTTTTGTGCAATACCTCTACTCACACCATGCTCAAAATTTCGCTACGCCACAGATTTCAGAATTTTTGGCACTTCCGCTTTCCGCGCGGAACATGGTATTGCCTAAATTTCGCAAATTCCAAGAGCGGAGCGGAATTTGCCACCCACCGTTAAAAATGACTCGACTTTTTCTGCACACGCGCAAACTCTTTTCTAATCCTGCAGTCCTGGATACATACATCTCCAAAGAATCCAATTTTGCTTGTAGTTTTTCAGTGAGCACTGTTGTCACTCCCTGATGTTCCATTTCATTGATAGCCGTAATTTCCAAAACATCTTTTTTCTCTGGTTTGTGAAATTGTTCCTTGAAGTTGAGCACTTTTTAAGTGTAGGCTTTAAACAGGCACTGGATCTCTGTTCTTCAATAAAATTGTACATTAGTTCTGCTGCAGTAATGTTAGATGGAAATATTTTCTTGACAAGTCGACTTTCAAAAGCATGTTTTCCATCGTTTGTTAGAACTCCTATTCTAATGTCCTTAAGAATACTTCCATAATCCACAACAGATGATTGCCATGTATTTTTCACTAGCTCCTTGTATTCAAAGTTTGACCAAATATTTACATTGCCATTACTTCCCAAAGAATGTCTTGTTTCATTATGGACAAGTGTTTTGAAAACAGGTTGGCCTTTTACAGGGGTAAGTTTCAGTAAGTCACCGAATACAATCAATTGCTTTCAACCAAAGAGTACACTGTAGCGTGTTTTCAAATTCTGCTGCATTCTTAAGTTTACAAAGGCAAGAATAACATTTGTTACCATGCTCACCTCATCAATAATTAAAAGCTTCAATTACTCCTTTGAAGTTGTGTGATGTATTCCTATAGGTTCTGAATCGATCCCCCTATTCCTGACCCTATTCTGGTTAAACAAACCAACAAGTTAACTAGCAGTCAGCCCATGAGGCAGAAAACCCCCATGATGCAGATACCGTTATCTACGGCACAGGAACGTGTTATCTGATTAGGTCATAACGCTTGCGATCTAATTAGACAAGCGATATTCCTCCAGCCCCTGATAAGGCATACGGAGTTCTCATAACAAATCAAACCTATGACAACCTGGGCAAAACCCTGCGGCCATTGTTTTGATTTCACCGAGAACTTCAGTAAAAGAATGTGCTAACGAGCAAGTCGTATGACATCCTTATTGATGTATCTATGTCCATCCTTACGTCAATCTCGGCACCTTAAAGGTATAAATATTACCGATATTGCCCTATGCAAACACACGCGTGGTGACGAGACGGAGCAGCCATACTTGCCGAAGCGAAGAGCAGAGCAGACCCCGCTGGCGCAGCCCCGCCTTCCTGACGCGCTGAGAGAAGCTGCTTTCTCCTGCCGAGAAATCCAGCACCGGCGTTTCCGGGTAGCCCTCGCAGGCAGCCTGGAATATCGAGACCAGAGAGAGAGATACCATCCCTCATTCAACCTAGATTCCAGGTACAGAACTGAATAACCCCTCACAGAGAATTCTTTAGTTATTCACTTGGCAAAAACAAACTTAACTTAAACTGTAACTTTCTATTCCCGCCCACGTATTAGGCTTAGGTCAGGTACACGGGGTAGGCGTATTTAGAAACACCAGTTGAGTACGTTTAGTCAAATGTATATGTGTATGTAATATATTTTATTCATTTTAAACATCTTATGGCTTAGAAACCATATCAATGTTTTTACAGTATTATTTTATACTATTGCTTTTAATGTATGCACTTTACTTAACTATAAGTATTGCAATAATATCGATCCATTTCTCTTGTATGAGAAAAGAGACTGATCAATAAATAACACATTTTTATTGAACACGCCCGTCTCTTCCTTTTCTCTACAATCTGATGAGACTAAGAATGCACGTACTGACTGAGTAAAATAAATTGCCTTTTGTTCACACGACTCTCGAGATATACTCTTGATTAGGGGAGAGCAAAGTTGTCATGTTCTATGGTTGTCAGAAACTAAATCCCTTCTTGTCTAATCAGGGAAGTTAAGTCCTCCTTGAACATTCGAGAACGTTTCTAGTGAACTCTGAGCTAAGCTCGCAAACCCAAAACTTTAAGTCTAGTATCGACAGTAGTAGACCTAGTTAACGTCTGGTCTAGGCCTTTACTGCTGTAGGTATTATTCCAATGCGCAGAGCCTATTGGGATGATAGGAACTACACTACATGGCGCCCAACGTGTTTGGAAAGGGCGATAAAACTAACGTAAGACATTTAGAGTAACTCAGTCGTGCTTTCTCACTCAGACCCCTTTTTTCCAAATACTCCAAAGACGTCTGGAGTGGGTGAAAGGTTATATCCGCCAGACCTCACAGGAGGGAACTCCTATGTATGGTTCTTGGTACAAGTCAACGTTGAAGGATAAAAACAGTTCCAAAATATTGTGCATCTAATCTTTGTTTCCATAAGAAACCTGATCTGCAAACAAAAGAAAAAACCCTTTGGACAGTAAAATGTCAGACAATGAGGATGAAAGAGAGGCAGTTAGATTAGCAACTGAACTCGCAGCAGCTGATGCTACCATTGAAGACGACGACCCGGATATAATACTCATCCCGGTCATCAAAAGGAAATCTATAACCATAAAACTTATAGAAAATGGACTGACACCTAGAGGTGGCACAGTCATATTCGTAATTGAGGCACACGAATATCGGCAGACAGAGGTATACTATTCATGGATACATTTTCCAGCAGCAAATCCTGTAACAAAGTACTTCCACTATTACAAAATAGAGGAACCTCCTGAAACGTACACTCCTTTCGAGGAGGTGGAAGTACCACTCAAATTTCAAGAGCATTTGCTCTTATTTGATGGCGCCCTAAAACATAATAATCACATCACCAGGCTCGGTCCTTTAGGTAGACCAGGAGCAACGTGGCCGGTCCTAGCCGGATACACACCACATCCAGACATCGATGGGATGTCTGCACCAAACCTTTTAACACAGCTAAAACAACTAATAAAAATACACAGACAATTAGTCCAATATGTGATGCGGACTTCAACAATTCAGCCAGCGATTAAAATTCCACAGCTGACCCCTCACCAGGGGAACACAAATAAAATTACACCACAGAACATCCAGTCCTGCCTAGGTAAAGTACCGGCTAAACGGGAACAAATACCATTCTGGCTAGCGCAGAAAATCACCCAAATAGAGGCGGTGTTTCCAGACACCACCCCGCTAGAAAAGCACAGGATTCTGACTATCTGTCTTCCAATGGGAATCGCACCACACATTGAGGACTGTGACACTTGGGGTACAGTCTTTGCTTCCATCTACACAAAAACGCACGGTGTTCCATCCATTTCGGTAATACCAGATGTGCTAAAACAAATTCAAGATGAATATGGTCCTGAACCCGCTTTAACTCTTGGTATGAAATTACTAAAAGACTTCAAGCAGGTCTTGGCTATACTATTAGCCAACATAAAAGGAGAAGCAGCAAACGTGGCGATTCGCCAGAGGTTAAAAGAGACAGATATAGCAGACCAACCAGCTGAAATTGCCAGAATCATAGAAAAATCCTATGAGGAACTAGGTAGAGATAGTTTAGGTGGAATACCAGTAAAACCACAACTGATTGAAAGTCCTGAAAAAGTATTTTTTAATAATAACTCAACATCACAGAAAAAGAACTGGGATGGAAACAAACAATCCAATCCTAAAGAAAAGAAATTCCAGTCCCGAGGAAGGTCTCCTAGGCGAAGAGAAAAATCTCCGAACCAAAGACACAGGTCACCTCAAAGTGACCCCTCTGGGAAAAGATATAACCTTAGAAATAGGGATAATATTAAAAAGCCTGATAGATATCAAGACATTGATACACGTCCCTCTCAATCTTTTCAGACTTCCTCGCAGAAATCGGAAAGAAGAGGACGATCAGAACAAAGAGAAGAGCACGCCAAGTCCAAAGACAAGGAACCTGCTCAGCTAAAAAAGAAATTACAATTTCCAAAAAAGAAGGTAGCCAGTATCAAGGTAGTTAACAATGCCGAGAATACTGAGGACACAACTGAAAAACGGAGAATGGGCTCAGACAATGCTAGACAGCGCAGCAGAAGTGAGCATAGCTCGCAAAGTCCTTATGAATCATCTTGAGACAGTGGACACGAATGAATATCTTCAAGTGGAAACTGCGGACACCAGAGTTAGCAAACCTCACAAGATATACGAAATAACATTGCGTATAGAGGGAGATAAGACTAGGAAAATAAGGGGACTATTTTGGGATAATCTCTCCAAGGGCTATGATATCCTTCTAGCTGAAAAAGACTGGCCACCAGAGTTTGTCAGGGAGTGCCCTCATGGCGAAGAAGTAATTATGCCTGCCTTCTCAAATCATATTCCAATTCATAAAAAATACACACTTGCTAGAAAGTGGGCAGTGGCTCTAGCTCCTGCTTTATATAAAAATCACGTGGGATGGGATGAGGACTCTCCTCCTCACAAAGTCCAGTTAAAATCACAACCTACTGCACAAAGGCAGTACCCAATTAAGCAAGAAGCTAAAAAACAGGTAAATGAAATACTAGATCAGCTAGAATACCAGGGGGTGATTGAAACTTGCACCTCACAAATAAACAACCCTTTGTTTCCGGTCTCCAAACCAGACAATTCATATCGTCTAGTTTTGGATTACCGACACCTTAACACATGTTGCAAAACTTTTGCAGTGCAAAATTCGCATAGTGCTGCACTAATGAATAACATAGTGCGCAAAAAATACAAAACAACCTTAGACATCTCTAATGGATTCTTTTGTCAAAACATAGCACCAGAGAGCAGATATTTAACTGCATTCTCAATAAATGGCACTCAAAAACAATTCTGTCGGTTAGCCCAGGGGTACAAGAACAGCCCGGGAGTATTCTCAGCGAGAGTAACAGAATTACTACAAATATATGATGATGAAGCATTATCTTATGTCGATGACATTTACTTAACAGATGATGACTTGGAGACTCACTTGAAAAGAGTGAACACCATAATACTTGGGTTCGCTGCAGAGGGTTACAAATTCAACTTTAAAAAATCCAGAATTGCCCATCTGACAGTCCTGTTCTTAGGATATGAATTATCAAGTGAAGGCAAAAGCCTGGCTGACAATTTCCTAGAGAAATGTGCCGTAATCCAAGCACCTAGAACACTAAAAAACCTACAGTCGATTCTAGGCTTCCTAAATTTCGGAAGAACATACATTGCAAATTACGCAGAAAGGGTCAAACCCCTTTATGACCTGATAAAACCAGATTTTAAAAGATCCAATTGGACTCAAATACACCCAGAAATTTTGAGATCCCTACAAACAGACATGCTAATTAAAACAAAATTAGAAACACGTGATAACACACGCAATCTTGTGATTCGAGTCATCCCAGGGAGATGCGGATTCACATACCTGACCTCTAATGAGGGAGAAAAGGTACCAATTGCATTCAAATCACACTTGTACACAGAAGCTGAACAGAAATTCAGCAACAAAGAAAAAATTGTTCTTGCAGTTCAAACCGCAATAGCTAGAGAAAAAGATCAAGCTGACGGTAGACGTATCATAGTCAGAACAGCAGAATCAGCGTTTGAAGCATTAACAGCACCATGTAATTTACCAACAACAACATTGAATCCGAAATGGATACAATGGGTGAATTCCATTACAACGGACAAAGTATATTACTACTTTGATCCAGAACTAGAAGAATTAAAAAATCTAGAATATGAAGAAACATACCCTCTGCCAATCGATATTCTGCCTTTACGACATTACGCCTGTGTAATTTATACAGACGGACATGCTCAACCCCCCGTTTGGGGCGAACAGGCATACAACCCCACATGTGGGATTACAAAAGAAGTGTGGCGCGGAGGGAAACTAAAACCTCTATTAACAAAAACACACTCAGTAGAAACTAATTCAGAACAACAGACTGAAATAATAGCATTGAAAATGGCGCTAGATAATGCGGATCGCGAATTCCCGACACTTATAGTGTCCGATTCATATTACTGCGTCAAATCATATAACAAGGATTTGCAGACATGGATTCAAAACGGTTACAAAGATGACACAGATGCACCAATAAAGCAGAAACTGCTATGGGAACAAATAGCTCTTTTACAAAAAGAACTACCAAAGACTCACGTGACACACTCACTGAGTCATCAGCGTGATGGCGTTCACGTTGCAGGGAATTCATTGGCTGAAACAGCCACAGCGGCAGCCACTAAATCGGCTCCCGTAGGTCGAAAAAAGCGTACATTAAAATACATTGACGGTGAAACAGTGCTGGCGGTGAAAACGTCATCAAAAGGCGACTGCTCAGCGCTACCGATCAACTATCCACTCGATTATACATACATAATCGATGCAAACTCCGTCCCTTTTGCTCGAATCCCTGGAGTGGGGGATAGAGTGATTCCAAACATGGACAGGAGAAACTTGTTAATCGCAGACGCACATATGGGCGAGGGTCTCAGACACCTCAAACTAAAAGATTCTCTGGAAGAATTACAATCACGGTACTGGTGGCCAGGCATGAGCCTGCGTCACACCATGTTTGTAAAAAACTGCCCAAACTGCAACAGAGATCGCAGTGGGGAGAGAAACAGTTTAATACCTCGTCGGTTTACTCCAGAAAAAATCAAGAGTAAAAAAGAAGGCTTGCAATTAACATATACAGGCTAGTTTACACTTATAATGTAGATCACCAGCACTCGGCTGACGTCTGGACTGTTATACAAAGATTTGCGAGTCTAAATGGCATATACGCTAAGAGCATGCTACGTTTGACCATTGTTTTCACTCTAGCCTTCCAGCCTGAGGGGAAACAGGGCCAAATGAGCATAGCACAGCGGGAATCTTCTTACTTCCTTCCTGAGGGATACGGGATGGTGTAAAGAAAAAACCAAGGCATAAAGCAATCTATAGCGGAAAGGATATTAGGTTCGGGAGCTGGGTGGGTCAAACATCTAATAAGTGTCCAACGTAGTCTAAATAACTTGCCAAGAAATTCTCTGAAGGGATTCAGTGCGTACGAATTATTATTTGGAACTAGGATGTTGATCTCTGACATTGATAGTCAGACTTCAGTGGTGAAAGAAAAAAGCTTTGATATCAAAGACCGTTTGGCTATTTTGCAGGACTTAAATAAAACAAGAAAAGACCTGAGCAACATAAAGTTGAAACAACAGCCAACAACCACTGAAGAACCACCACCTGTCCCAGCAAGACCTGTCTGGATTCCAAAAGTCGGGGATCTAGTCAGGGAAAAGATCGCGGTAAAGAAGGAATTTGGGCCTTCTTACAGAAAAGCAGTTCCAGTCTTGTCTGTCAACGGGACAAGATCAGTTGTACTACCGCCACTTGCTGGAAAAAAGGAGAACCGAGTTGTATCCATCGACCTGGTAAAACCACAATCATGTGGCCGATAACAAACAGTAGGCCAAGTGGACTCCCAATAAGTAGCAGAACACCAAGGTTTGCTACCAGTACAGAGGTCCTAACGAAGAGGCTCATCACATTCGAAACGCCTACAGAAGAACAACAAGGACTATGCAACAATGCAATAGAACTCAGACCTCTGAAAACCCAAATAAAAACATTTAGCAGAGACACACCAATTTATAATGAAGTACCAAGTGAAAATGCAAGAAACAGTAATCTTGAAGCAATTGGAACAATTGACAGAACAGCATCCGGCTACTTCATAAACTTCGATGATTCCTCTGAAGGCTTCAGTGAATCAAAGACACAGCCATCATCAAAAACCTTTAAAGATAAAGCTAAAGAACTTTTGAAACAACTGAAAGAAACATATCTGATTTCCCCATGGATTGAATTTTGGGTGGGTTTTGGTGCATTTATCCTCATACTTTGGCTCATCATGATACTAACTTTGGGACGCTTCATTGAGGGAAAATATGCAAAAATGGACACAGCAAGTCAGAAAATCAACTTGATCCTCAAACCACACACATCGAGAAAAGAGAACTTTCTTCAGTCAACTTCACAGCCAATCCGATACCGGGTGGGGTAGCCTGGGACAACACTGACTATGAAATTTATGGTCCGGTCGAAATCCTGAAATATCCACACCAGATTAAGATCTCCTTGAGTGACTTTGTAAAACCAAGCTCATTTGCTGATGATTGGGACTTCGAAAGCATTAATAACATGATGTCTGACTTAGTAATGTCTGCTAAATTTACCAAACATGATTATTTGCAGGGTTCTACAAATTATGATAGTATGTACTGTTATAACCACTATGGCAACCATTTTTTACATAGATCTGCACAACCTAGAAATGTTTTAAATTATAATCAATGGGAACATTGTGCAACCCCTCCAAAAGGAAGCTCAAGGACCTTCTATGACAAATATTCATACTTTTCAGGTTTTAACACAAATAATGCTGAAGCATTCTATTTTAAATTGTCAAACAAGACAGGGACAAAGACCATGATAACCAACACAAAATTGATATATTCAGACTCATTTTTTGAACAAATGAATACTTTTGGTTTTGATTATTGGGACAAAAATGTTGAATTGAAAAGTGTTTGGGGTACAAAAGAATAGCAAGTGCAAGGTATAGAATCTTTGTTTAGAGCCTGCATGATCCCAGAACAAATGATATTTTTAAATGACACTGTTCAACAAACTACCTGTCTTGGCCTAGCCAAAATCAAAGACTTAAATAAACCGTCTATTCCAAAGCCAACAATGTTCAGCAATAGCTCAACAGATGAAGAGATAGACGTAAATTATGTATTAAACCAAAACAGAACACATCCTGATTGGAAACAGTGGTTGATCTGGCCCACAGATACAAATAACTGTCAAGATAGATTCCTGAACAAAACACAGGGGTTCAAAATGACCAGGCCAGACCCGAGATATCCCCAAAGACATCACCCAGGGATAATAACCACCTACAGTGTGGGCAAATTATGCCTTCAATGGCTACAAACTTCCACACTGGCAGAAATTAAGCAACACCTAACTTTACTTACTGATGGTGCTGACTTGCGTGATTTCATTATGGGACCGCGCAAACAGCGTCAAAAACGTTTCATAGCAGCCTCTGTATATGCAGCATACAATGAGGCCTGGAAGGTTACTCAAATTGAAACAGCAGAGAGAATACGGGAAATTGACCGTATTAATTTGGAAAAATCACTTTCTGTAGTGGACAATGGGTTAATGACTCTGTCCTCCAGAATTTTTTCTTTGGACAGCATTGTGTCTTCAGCAATCGACATATTGTCGCAAGACTTACTGTTATTACAACACGGTCAGTCACAATTGCGCTCTATTGTACAGCTTGGCTGGACGTTACAAAATCTGCATTCAGGCTATGTGCCTTGGCGTTTAATCAACACAACGTCACTATTCCAAATCTTTAACCTTACTGATAGACAAGTCAGTATGGCGCAAAAGGGTGCTGATTATACAATCTTGAGCATTGAAAAACTCGAAAGATTACCAGTGACAATGTCAGAACGACCTGTCAGTGAATGGATAATACATGGGATAATAAATATTCCAATCTCAACCTTCAGGTTTCAATACTGCCAAAAATATATACAGGCTGGCATGTACGAGAAATTGGGAAAGGGGTACCTTAAAACAACATGGAACCTGCCCTATTCACATGCATGTGTCAGTAATAAAGGACAGAAAGTGTTTCTTAGTGGCAACAATTGTGCGATGTCACTAAGTGGCACACTTCTGTGTAACGGAATTAGTTTGCATGGAGCCTGTGAAAGGAATTCATACAACCTTTCATGTCACCAGCAAGGCGCACCTGCAACAGAAATAGAACCATTCTTTCAAAGACTCTATAATGGGAGTTACATTCTAATTGTAGACCGCAGATGTTGTAGTCTTATGCCCGGGACTCCTTATCTAGTAACTACGACTGCGAAGGTCAAGTGCTGTGGACGCTCATTGTTCCCCAGCTCCTTTCCAGACAGGGAGGCAAGGGCATGGCCCAATTTGAAAATTACTTCTATTCGAATAGATACTTTAAGCAGAATGAAAACAGTCCTTCTTCAGACGCCTACAAGGCTCACGTCATCAAAAGAAACATATGATCTACAAGTCGCAAGGACGACTGCAGAGATACATTCATTGTTATCAACTAATTCCCCCATACATTTCGCGGAAATTCGAAGCGAAATCTTAAATATTTCTGATACCAATGGGGTCTCAAAGGTATTTAAGACAGTATTTTCGATGGCATTAACACCATTCAAAGCCATACTGGGTATTTTTCCAGATTTCTTCCATTCTATTTTTGGTGGACTTCCCCTGATCTTGGGACTAATTGCAGGAATCCTATTCTTAGTCCTTATTTTTCGTTATGGCAACCCATGTCACAGACAAAACTCTTGCGACAAGGGAAGAAACAATCCTAGCCATTGGATACCGGGACCGGATATCAAAAATCCTGGGACTCTCCCGGCTTAGAGACCTGAACATGACTTGGTTTCTATCATTTCGACCAATGTGGCAAAGATGTGTTTTACCTGTATTAAGGTGTCTGTTATGCGGAGAAGAATGCGTGTTAGACACCTGTCTGACGCTACAATCGGATGCGCCGATGAATGCAGAAACATTGTTGAGCCCGATCAAGGTTCATGCTTTGTGCTGCCCTCAAAGGCTACCAATCCTGATGACGGCATTCGTGGAAGCTTCACCACTACGATTGATGGGTAGTGAAGTTCAAGATGAAAGCAGCATCGAACAGGTACGACCTTCTGTCAGCAATGCGAATCAGAATGTCAATGGAGACAATCATGCGCACGAATGCATGATTACACCTATATCCGAGTTAGTGGAACTTTCCCAGGAAGCTGTTGACAGTTTTTTCGAAAGCCTAAATGATATGATGTTCTCACCAGAGCAGAAATAGAGACTTTTGAACAAGCTCGCACACGGCGTTCCCTGAATTCGGCCTTCAACTTTAAAAATAAAGTCACATGAACAATTTTCCCTCCAGTTCACGGACAGCAATTTTTCAGCAGCCCCAAAATATTTTTGCATATTTTTCGGGACACTATCTTCTGCTTAAAGTAAGAACTATTCTTAGAGAACTATGGTTTCAAAATTTTAAATAACTTATAGACATTAGCTGCCCGCTGGTATGTTCATAAATATTTTATTATGTGATGGAATGGTCTCGAACTTTTTTTCTGTACTCAGAGCCATTTCATGTGTAAATTCTCATATACAAAATAGCAATAATGTATACAAATGCGATTACTTTGGCATTTTTCTACAGCATGAGTGCATACAATACATATGACTGCAATTTTCCCGTATATTTGAAAATTTCGAAATGCATTTATGTATTTTGGGGTGGTAAGGTATACACTATACTCCATAAGTATGTTATACTATGCATAGATTAGTAAATATGTCCATAGTTAGCGTGGAGTGGGTGTGATGTATTCCTATAGGTTCTGAATCGATCCCCCTATTCCTGACCCTATTCTGGTTAAACAAACCAACAAGTTAACTAGCAGTCAGCCCATGAGGCAGAAAACCCCCATGATGCAGATACAGTTATCTGACGCAGTCAGACTACGGCACAGGAACGTGTTATCTGATTAGGTCATAACGCTTGCGATCTAATTAGACAAGCGATATTCCTCCAGCCCCTGATAAGGCATACGGAGTTCTCATAACAAATCAAACCTATGACAACCTGGGCAAAACCCTGCGGCCATTGTTTTGATTTCACCGAGAACTTCAGTAAAAGAATGTGCTAACGAGCAAGTCGTATGACATCCTTATTGACGTATCTATGTCCATCCTTACGTCAATCTCGGCACCTTAAAGGTATAAATATTACCGATATTGCCCTATGCAAACACACGCGTGGTGAGGAGACGGAGCAGCCATACTTGCCGAAGCGAAGAGCAGAGCAGACCCCGCTGGCGCAGCCCCGCCTTCCTGACGTGCTGAGAGAAGCTGCTTTCTCCTGCCGAGAAATCCAGCACCGGCGTTTCCGGGTAGCCCTCGCAGGCAGCCTGGAATATCGAGACCAGAGAGAGAGATACCATCCCTCATTCAACCTAGATTCCAGGTACAGAACTGAATAACCCCTCACAGAGAATTCTTTAGTTATTCACTTGGCAAAAACAAACTTAACTTAAACTGTAACTTTCTATTCCCGCCCACGTATTAGGCTTAGGTCAGGTACACGGGGTAGGCGTATTTAGAAACACCAGTTGAGTACGTTTAGTCAAATGTATATGTGTATGTAATATATTTTATTCATTTTAAACATCTTATGGCTTAGAAACCATATCAATGTTTTTACAGTATTATTTTATACTATTGCTTTTAATGTATGCACTTTACTTAACTATAAGTATTGCAATAATATCGATCCATTTCTCTTGTATGAGAAAAGAGACTGATCAATAAATAACACCTTTTTATTGAACACGCCCGTCTCTTCCTTTTCTCTACAATCTGATGAGACTAAGAATGCACGTACTGACTGAGTAAAATAAATTGCCTTTTGTTCACACGACTCTCGAGATATACTCTTGATTAGGGGAGAGCAAAGTTGTCATGTTCTATGGTTGTCAGAAACTAAATCCCTTCTTGTCTAATCAGGGAAGTTAAGTCCTCCTTGAACATTCGAGAAAGTTTCTAGTGAACTCTGAGCTAAGCTGGCAAACCCAAAACTTTAAGTCTAGTATCGACAGTAGTAGACCTAGTTAACGTCTGGTCTAGGCCTTTACTGCTGTAGGTATTATTCCAATGCGCAGAGCCTATTGGGATGATAGGAACTACACTACAGTTGCTATGTGAGGCAAGATGACAGCCGCTTCGGAGGCCATTTAAGGTGACCTGTATCTTCCCTTTTACCCCCTCTTGTATGGACTTCTGATCCTGCGCAGCTCCAGCATAACGGCCCAGCATGACCTGGCAGTGGTTTACGACCTTCATTCAGAGTTGCATATTACAGCAACTTACCTGCTTTTTCCTGTGGGGTGCTGGTTGGCTGCTGCTCCGGACGCAGTGTGGTCTGTTTTGCTTGGCTGGCCCCAATGTCTCTGAAGCTCGCTAGAGACACGTAGGTCAGCATCCCACCTGTAGTGGCCGGCTATGCGAAAGGAGCAGGAACTGAGAGAGGATTACAATACACAGTCAGCGGTGCCGTGGATGCCATGTAGAAAAACTGTCCTTTTGGTCACAGTAAGAAAACTATGCCACCACTGTATCAAGTGGCTCAGACAGTTAAGGCTTAAAAAGGAATAATGTGGAGACCAACGTGGGTGGAGCAGATGCATCATTGGACCCTGTGTTTGGGCCCCAGAAGTTTCAGGAAGCAACACTCTTGTTGCCCCCTCGAGACTCTCTCTCAGGTAATGCAGTGAGCCAGGGAAATGGGGATGGAGTCCAAAAGACATTGGAGGGATGGATAACGGTCTGGTTTTGGCAGGAAAGTTGGAAGGGGGGGTCGCTGTTTACGGGCCCCCCAACGATGATATGGCAGGAGAACATCTGGGTGGGTCCCACATTTTGAGATCTCTGGGGGGTGATTAAAAAAAGGAATACATCTAAATGTAGCCACAACACCCAAAATTGGGAGGATCAAACCTGCAGCCTGGATAACACACGCGCCACACAAGAGGTAGACTCTGGAGATAATTTCCTCTCGCTGTCAGATCCTTCTAACTCCTCGGGATGAGATTTTAGAAGGTATAAAGGATTGGTCTGGTGGAGAAATTACACTACATTGGTGGAAGTGAGAGATGCAGCTTGCATCTGGAAGAAGAAGTAAATAATGGTATGGTGGGGTCCTAGTCCTTCCACTGTGTGGAAGCAGAGGGACCAGAGAGAGCTGATAAAGTCTAAGGCAAAAGGAGCCACAGGGTCCCTAGTATGGTATTACTCCTTCTCGCCTCGCCTTGAGGGTAGTAGTGATGTGGCCATCTTACCAGCAGCTGAGGGGGCAGTAGATATCGCTTTCTGTTATTTACCAGAGCATTATGACTCATAGGGAGGAGATGCAGATTGCGAGCCAAAGAATCCAAGGGGCATGCCGTAAGCTGCAGAACTCTATCCGTCGTGTTGCTAAATCCTGCATGGAATTTGCTGAGAGGATAGGTGAAGTGGAGACAGGAATGTCTGCGCTCGAAGATGAACTGGCTGCTCAAAAGTCCCTCACAGATTCTCTAAAGTCACAGAAGGATGAGAGATTATGGAAGTTAACTGACTGGAACAATCACCTGAGGAGGAACAATTTGAGAGTTCTTGGTATCCCCAAAGGAATGGAGGGATCGGATGTTCGGATATTTATTGTGGAGTAGTTCACAGAAGCATTCCCTGATCTTACACGGTAGTCCTGGGTTCTGGAGGGTCAGAGGGCTCATCGATTCCCTTTTAAGCCACATGGTAGGCTGGGTCAGCTATTAACTAAACTAAGAGTCATTTTGATTTGCTTGTGTAATTTTTGGTTCGAGAGGCTATCTATGATCGTGCACGGTCAGATAGGAAAAGGGCAGGGAAGGGGATTGAATTCTTTTTCAGACCCGATTTCTGTCATGTGACAGTGGAGTAGCGGTGGCAACTGCAGCAATTGATTCCAATGTTCCAGGCAAAGGGGGCGAAGGTTTGTCTGCTTAATCATGCCAAGTTGAAGGTTATAAGCAAGGACCAAACACAGTTTTTCACTTATGAGGTCCAAGAAAAGGATTAGCTGCAAACCATTTAGAATAGTCTGGGCTTAACATTCAAAGCTGGATTAATAATATACACATTGAAAGGGCTCTTTGGGGGGAAGTTCGGGGAGAGTAATGCCAGCTTCCCATCGATAGGGGACGTTGGGTCCTTTTGCCTCATTAGGTGGGGATGGGGCTAGGGGAGGTTGGGGGCACTATAGCTAGGAGGTATGGGTGGATTGGTGGGTGATGTAGAGGAACCTGGGGGGGTTGGGGCTGGGGAAAAAAGTTAAAAAGTAATTGTGGAGGAGGTGGGAGAAATTTTTTTGTTGGGAAGTATTAGACATAGATGACATGATAAAGTTAAATTTGGAGGAATGTATCTCAATTTAATGGGGAAGGGGCTGATGGCTGGGAGGCTACCGGTCTGTATGTTTAATGTGTCTGGTCTGAATGATAAGGCACAATGGCAGAGGTTGCTATGGTGTTAAGAGCCATTCGACCTGACATAGTGTGTCTACAGGAAACACATATTCCCTGGGAAAAGCATGGGATGATGGCTGAATTAGGGTATATGGTATTAGTATGTACACAACTTCGTTACACATCACGAAGTGTGGCTATTTTGGCTAAAAGGACAGTACGCTTAGTGGGCAGGGTTGTCACTGATAAATATGGGCACTGGGTCATTGCTGAATATGCGGTTGGGGCTTTTAAATTTGTTATATGCTTGGTATTTGGGTCAAATACGGAAGAGGCACAAATGTTTGGTTTTCTTAATACTGAGCTGGCTTCCTGGCCAACCCCTCTGGTATTTTGCGGGGGACATTAATTTACATCTCGATGGCCCAGAGCTCAGGGATGGACTGTATTTTGGGAGGAAGCCAAAGGTGTTTCGGGCACTACAGCAGTTGGTATCTGAGCATGGTTTGATAGACCTGTGGTTTTAAAAACGATACCCGAGGTCAGTTTTACTTTTCTTGCCCACATAATAACTGGGTCCGGTTGGATGATTTTTTTAGATCCCATGGTATGGCCACAATGACTAAAATTCAGCTATTTCCCAGACTCACATTCGATCATAGTCCTGTAGTTATGGATATTCCAGTTCAGAATCTTACTCAGCCCCTAATAACGTTTTCCTTTGATAGTAAGCTATTAGTAGATGGTATCTTTGTCACACATATTAAAAGCTGGATTACTCAGTTTTTGGAGATAAATAGGAACACCGCCTCCCCCGCCGTAGTCTGGGATGCCTTGTAGGCAGGGCTTAGAGGGGAGATCTTGAGCTGTGTTGTGCATAAGCTGAGACAGCATAATACCTTGATCTAGTGTATGTATGATGATCTCAGAAGTGCCGAATGTAGTTTGATACAATGTATGGTTGATAAGGGGTTTAGTACTTTGGCACCATCTGAAGTAACTCGCTTTAGGGCCAGGAATAATTTATTATAGTCCAAAGATATTACTTGTAGATACCAAACATATAGAAGAGAATGCTATGAATCGGGGAGGCTGCCACCAGATGTCTAGCCAAACGGAATAAGGGGTCGAGAGTGGGATAATGGCTAAGAAAGACTGAATGGGGAATTTAGTTAGCACACCCCTTGAGATTTTGGCGGTACTTAGATCTTTTTTATCAGGATTTGTAGGCCAATGATATTAGAGTGGGGAGGTCCTTGCTTGGCTCATTACCACAAGATTTAATTTGTTACACTATGAGAAGTGAAGACTCTGCACTTTTGAATTCAGCAATAACCTTTGGAGAAGTGGGGGATGCTATTAAATCATTAGTGTTAGGTAAAGAATCAGGTCCTGATAAATTATCTTTGGAACTTTATATAACTTTCTTTCAGGAATTGAAAACAGATGCTCTTAGCATGCCACACAGCGCAGAGTGGCTAGGGTCCATTATCTTTGGATGTTGAGAAGTGTAGAAAGAACCAACAGAGGTACATAAAGAGGCAGGAGATGTGCAGAAAATAGGCAGGAAAGGTGCAGAAAGAGGGAAGGGGGTGCAGAAAGAGGCGGGAGAGGTATAGAAAGAAAAAGAAGGGTGCAGAAAGAAGCAAGAGCAGTGCAGGATGAACCAACAGAGGTGCAAAAAGAGGCAAGAGGAATGCAGAAAGAGGTAGTAGAGGTGCACAAAGAGGCAAGAGATGTACAGAAAGAGGCAGGAGGGGTGCAGAAAGAAGAAAGAGAGGTAGAGAAAGAGGCAAGATAATTGCTGAAAGAAGCAACAGAAGTAAGGGAAGAAGCAAGAGAAGTACATAAAGAGGCAATTGAGATGCAGAAAGAAGCAAGAGCAGTGTAGAAAGAACCACCAGAGGTGCAAAAAGAGGTAGGAGGGGTGCGGAAATAGGTAGGAGAGGTGCACAAAGAGACAATAGAGGTACAGAAAGAGGCAGGAGGGGTATAGAAAAAAGGAAGAGAAGTGCAGAAAGACTAAACAGAATTGCTGAAAGAAGCAACATAGGTGTAGAAAGAAGCAGGAGATGTGCAGAAAGAGGCAAGTGAGGTACAGAAAGAAGCACAAGCAGTGCAGAAAGAACAAACAGAGGTACAGAAAGAGGCAAGAGAGGTTCAGAAACAGGCAGGAACAGTGCAAAAAGAGGGAACAGGGGTGCAAAAAGAGGAAAGAGAGGTGCACAAGGAGAAAAGAGGGGTGCATAAAGAGGCAAGAGGGGTACAGAAAGAAGCAAGAGCAGTGCATAATGAATCAACAGAGGTGCAAAAAGAGGCAAGAGGAGTGCAGAAGGAGGTAGGAGAGGTGCACAAAGAGGCAAGAGAGGTACAGAAAGATGCAGGAGGGGTACAGAAAGAAGGAAAAATGCAGCTCGAAGCAACAGTGGTGCTGAAAGGGGGGCAAAGCGTGCAGAAAGAGCAAAAGAAGTACAGAAAAAAGCCACAAAGGTACAGAAAGAGGCATGAAAGGTGCAGATACCAGCAAAAGAAGTGCAGAAAGAGGCAAGTGAATTGCTGAAAGAAGCAACAGAGGTGTGGAAAGAAGCAAGAGAAGTGCAGAAAGAGGCAAGTGAGATGCAGAAAGAGGCAAGAGAGGTGTAGAAAGAGGTAAGAGAGGTATAGAATGATGCAAGGGGTTGTGCAGAAACAGGCAAGAGAAATGCACAAAGAGGCAAGAGAGATGCAGAAAGAGGTAAGAGAATTTATAGAAAGAAGCAAGAAAAGTGCAGAAAGATGCAGGAAGAGTGCAGAAAGAAGCAAGTGGGATGCAGAAAGAGGCAACTGAGGTGCAGAAAGACACACGAGGTGCAGAAACAAACAAGAGAAGTGCATAAAGAGACAATAGAATTGCTGAAAAAGCAACAGAGGTGTAGAAAGAAGCAAGAGAAGTGCAGGAAGAAGCAAGAGCAGTGCAGAAATAACCAATATAGGTGTAAAAAGAGGCAGGAGGGTACAGAAAAAGGTAGGAGAGGTGCACAAAGATGCAAGAGAGGTAGAGAAAGAGGCATGAGGGGTACAGAAAGAAAGAAGAAAAATGCAGAAAGAAGCAACAGAGGTGCTGAAAGATGCACAAAGGGTGCAGGAAAAAGCAACAGAGGTACAGAAAGAGGCAAGAGAGGTGCAGAAACAGGCAGGAAAGGTAGAGAAAGAGGACACATGGGTGCAGAAAGAGGCAAGAGAGGTGCAGAAAAAGGGGATAGGGTTGCAGAAAGAGGCAAGAGGGGTTCAGAACGAAGCAAGTGAGGTGCAGAAACAAGCAAAAGAAGTGCAGAAAGAAGCAAGAGAATTGCTGAAAGATGCAATTGAGGTGTTGAAAGAAGCAAGAGCAGTGAAGAACAAACCAACAGAGGTGCATAAAGACGCTGGGGAGGTGCCGAAACAAGTAAGAGAAGTGCATAAAGAAGCAACAGAGATTTGGTATGGGGGAATTGGGGTGGAGAAGCAGGCAAGAGGGATACAGAAAGAAACAAGAGAGGTGTAGAAAGAGGGGAGAGGGGAGCATAAAAAAGGAAGCGTGGTGTGAAAGAGGCATGAGGGCTGCAGAAAGAAGCAACAGATTGAACTACGATGTTAAAATACTTGCCAAACTGATAGCCACTCGCATTAGCCTCTTACTCCAGGCCCTGATTTTGCCAGACCAGTCCGGTTTTGTACCTGGCAGAGCC
The DNA here is from genome assembly GCF_964261635.1 of Lissotriton helveticus. Taxonomy (NCBI): domain Eukaryota; kingdom Metazoa; phylum Chordata; class Amphibia; order Caudata; family Salamandridae; genus Lissotriton; species Lissotriton helveticus. The sequence goes on from NC_136061.1 coordinate 1,112,600,000, forward strand.
ACGTCGCATAATTTAAGAACCTTTTTTTCTGTCCTTGACTGAGTACATGAAGAGCTACCGATGGCTGCCGTCTTTCTTGATGCCACTAAGGCTTTTGACTCTCTGGAGTGGGACTACGTTTTCCGAATCCTTGAGAGAATGGGTTTTCCGGCAATCTTCATATCCTAGATTCAGCTCCTGTATGAACGTCCTGCGGCTAGAGTACTTATTAATGGCAAGCTATCCTCGGAATTCCCAGTAACCAGAGGCACTAGACAAGGGTGCCCCCTATCACCGCTTCTGTTCGCTATAGCGACAGAGCCTCTGGCTGCAAAACTGCGGCAACATCACAAAGACGTTGGCCTGTGCTGTTTTCAGCGTGAATTATTGATATCAATGTATGCGGATGACATCACCTTATATGTGCGTGACCCGAGTGCCAACCTAAACCCCATCCTGAGAGAATTTATAAGATTTGGCAAACTCTCTGGTATTCAGATCAATTGGGGTAAATCATGCATATTCCCACTAACTGCGGCCACGGTTAGATTTGATCTAGATTACCCCATCGACTGGTGCGAAGGGGACTTTAAATATCTGGGCATTAACATCGAGAAAGATAAGGACGAATTGATTAGAGCTAACTATGGTACCACTATGACGCGTATTACCGATAATGTAACGAGATGGATCACACTGCCACTCTCCTTAGCGGGTAGAGCATCCTTAATTAAAATGGTGATCCTCCCCCAACTGCTATACCTATTTTTGAATATTCTATTCTACCCGGGCGGATATTTTTTCCGACAACTTCGGTCGGAGCTCATAAGACTGGTATGGGGAGGAAAATCGCCTCGCCTAGGTTGGGACATATTAGTGAGGCCCTATAATCAAGGCGGGTTTGGTATACCGAATTTTGAATTATATTACCTAGCAGCACAAGCTCATTATGCATATTTCTGGGTGCGCCAGCCTCGGTACATGCCCCAACTAGCGGTTGAACACTGGCTGGCCCATCCTATTCCGATAGAAGGGGCATTCTATGCCTTGGTAACGGGTAGAGACAAAACACCTACTACGGTATTGAGCACTGTGACAGCATGGTCCCGACTTACTGCTAAACTGGAGGCTGTAATGCTCTATGCCCCTTTGCTACCTCTAGCTTACCACCCGCGTTTGCCCCTGCTACAGGAAGCGGGCTTTCGCAAGTTAATACATACCATACATGTCCCAACATGGGGGGACCTGTACCATAACGGCACATTCCGTTCCATGGACCATTTATATGAGGGCATACAACCGACACCGCTGGACGTCTTCCTATACATTAGACTTCGTCAGGGGCTGAAGGCCCTTACACCTGACTTTCCACATGAACCCTCGACATTCTCGCCTCTGCAGCTCATACTTCAAAATGACACCCCTTGTAAGCTTGTTTCTACGATCTATAGGTCAGTACACACACAGATAGACTACCCGTCTTTAACTGCTAAACTGCGATGGGACCGAGAATTGGACGCGCCGCTTACGGACGAACAGGGGGTGTTCTGCCTCCAGCAGACGGAGCGCATCTCTGCTAGCAGCAGGTTTAGGATCCTCCACTATACATGTATACACAGGTTGTACTACACCCCTGTCCGCATGCTCAGATTCAAGCTTCGTACAACTGACACTTGTGATAGGTGCCACGCCCAGGGAGCAGATTTTTTACATCTGGCGTGGGGGTGCGGGGAAGTACGACAATACTGGGACCAGGTGTTTTCAGCTTTATCCAAAATGATTCATGTTGACCTAGATCCCTCCCCTGTTTTAGCCCTTTTGGGATTTGTAGAACCCCTACAGGCGACATACCGCAAATGTATCGCTCTAGCCCTCTTAGTGGCCAAACGACTAGTTGCATGTAGATGGGGCAGAGGCAGAGCGCCCAAATTTAAGGATTGGATACATGACCTTACATATTGCCAAGAACAGCTGAGTACCTATGCTGAACTGCTGCCACTCGCCTCACGTCCCAGGGACATTTGGGCCCCTCTACAAGGTTACTTAGGACAGATGCATGATGATACCGCTGATGAGGCACTCACTTGATGCTACACAGGCCTGGGCTCCTAGATCCCCCCATTGATGTGCATGTAGGTACAAGGAAATGTCACTATGGATTTTGGGATTTATGTGATAGACCAAGTTGGCCTTCATTAGGCAGATAGCACTGTACACTACATAGGCAGGTGCAGATTTGGGAGATACGCAGGTGTATACGCCCTGGGGACAGGAAGTTCACACATCGCCCCTCGAACTAGTTCACTGAGACTGGACCCCCATTTAGTGCAATAGATTGGAAATGTGGGAAGCGGGACTACGAGATGTGCTATTCTCTCGTATGCTGTAGATTTAGTTGCTGTATCTCTAATGGCTCTTTATATAGTTCTGTGCTATGGATCAACTACTTTATGTATGCCTTATGAACTATGAAATGTGTACGACTCAATGCTTGTTGCGAATGTACTGTAACTGAAAATATCAAAATAAAGTAAAAAAAAAAAAAGAAGCAACAGAAATGCAGAAAGAGGCAAGAGAGGTGCAGAAAGAAGCAAGAGTGGTTTGCACTTCATTAGTACCGATTTAATACCCACATTTAGCAATAAATAACAGGTGACCATTATAGCTTTGCACAGGGCCTTCCACAATGCTGTAACACTTGTCGCTGCATTTTTGATAACGTTTGAGCCTTTTGAACTAGAAACAATGTTTTGTTTGTTCAAATCTGCAGATTATGCAGCAGATGATGGATTATGTGGCAACTACAGAAAATGTAAAATTGTGCAAAAGTCAATGCAGTCAAATAATCACATAATTCCAGTGGCCTTGCGCATACCTCTGGTTAGGTCCAAAAGTGCTCCTCAGTGGTTCTTTCTTTTTTTGGTCTCATTGAGTTTAAAGTTTAGCTTCTATGGAAACAAGGAAGACTAAACCTGAGGTTACCACTCCACAACACAGACTACAATGCCACATAATTACTCTCCAAAACACATACTACCACTCCACATAATTCCTCTTCACTAAATAGCACATACTTTCTATTCACATATTTTCACTACACAACATGCCACATAATTCCACTACACACAACGTACAACCACATTAGTAAAAAACATTTACATTTACAATGCCAATAGCTCTAACTCTCCCAAATGCAAAACCTATTACATTGCAAATGCTTCTTTATCTTGTAGTCACCTTTGCAGAGTGGTGGAGGAAGGGTGCTGGGCCGCCAACCAGCTCTCAGGAATTTTGCTGCTTAGGACTTACAGGAGGTACCAGATGGCTTCTTAGCCCCCAAAGTCCCTAAGGAATAAAGTGGACTTCACCCCCATCCCATAGTCTGCCAGGGGGTAGATTTGCAGAGTGGCGGAGAACGGGGTCGTGGCCTCTGAAGACGTCTTAGCAATCCCACTGAGTGGGACTTACTGGAGGTAACAAGAGGGGGAGATGGCCCCCAAGGACATCCTTGGGGCCAACTACCCCTCATATTACCCCCAGTAAGTCCCACGCAGCTGTTCTCATAGCAGGCCACTCCCCCTTTGCCCACCACTCTGTAATCACACTCCTGGCGCCCTGATGGATGGGGTTGAAGTCTCTGTTGCTGCTGGGGGTGGTTAGGGGCCAACTACCCTATCTGTTACCTTTAGTAAGCCCCATACAGTGGGTTTGCTGAGGGGTGGACACAGGCCATGCCCCCTTTCTCCACCACTCTGCAAACGTGCCTCCTGGTACGCTCTTTGTTGGGGGATGAAGTCCTCTTTCCTTGGGGCCAACTAGCCCTCCTGTTACCTCCAGGAATCCCATACAGCAGGTTTTCTGAGAGTGCTCAAAGGAAACGCCGCCTTTTTATACCACTCTGCAAATGTGGCTCCTGGCATGAAGGGGACTTAATCCCCCAACTTAGAACATGCCAGGGAGCGCATTCGCAGAGTGGTGCAGGGAGGGGGTGGGGCCTCCGGCGATATTCTGTCTTTTTTTAAATTTGTTTTTCGGAAGCGGGGCCGTGTGGCCCCCCCTTCCCTTTATTATTTCTGGGTCCCCCATCCCCAAGGGCCAGAACATTTTGTTTATTTTTTTAAACGTGTGGCCCTTCTCCCCTTGCCGATTTTTTTCCCGGGGACCCATCCCCCAGGGCATGGCCACATATGTAATCTTTTTTTATTCATTATTTTTAAGGAGGGGGGCTGCACGGCCCCCCTCCTGAGTCCATTATTGGCCCCGGGTGCCTCATCCCCTGGGGCTGTGCATCTATCTTTTTTTATCATTATTATTTTTTTAATTAGGGAAGGGGGCCGCATTGCCCCCCATTCCTAGGCCACTTCAGGCCCCGGGACCCCTTCCCCCAGGGCCTGGCCTCAGTATTGGGGAATGTGGGGGGAGCCCCAATGCCCCCATGGTCCCTGCCAGCTCTCTCCCTCCTGCGGGAGCCGGCGTTGCTTTTGGGCAAGGTGAGCTCCTCACAAGCAGCTCCCTTTGCCCAAAAGCATTCTGCAATTCTGCTTTGCTTCTTGGAAGCGAGAGCAGGTTTCCTGCTCTTGCTTCCCAGAAGCAAAGCAGTGTTTGCTATGGCAAGGGGGGAGCCATGCTCCTGCCCTGCCACAGCAAACGCCAATGTCTCGGGAGTGGACACACTGGGACATTGCAGGAGCCGTCCCTGGGGGATGGCGGTCCCCAGGGCCATCTAGGGCTCCAGTAGGGGAAGTGCAACCCCCCTCCCAATGTGAAGATAGCCCCGGGGTGCTAGTGGTCCCCGGAGCTCCTTAACAGACCATCATAATTCAATAAATAGTGTCACTGGGAGGTGGTGGTCCCAGGGGTGGTGGGGGGGTCGAGCCCTACACTAATTATTTGACAAAGCCCCGGGGAGGTGGCGGTCCTCGGGGCGTGGGTGGCCTGCAAAGCCCCTACCTTTATTAGAATAAAGCCCCAGGGAGGTGGCAATCCCTGGGGCTTGGGGGGCCTGTGAGGTCCCCCATCCTTATTTTAATAAAGCCCCGGGTAGGGGGTGGTCCCCAGGGCTGAGAGGGGGCTATGTGACCCCGCACATTATGAATAAAGCACCAGGAAGGTGGTGGTCCCCAGGGTTGTGGAGCCCCTCAGGGCCCCCACTATGTAATTACCCATTGCCCCCAGGACCTGGCTCACCCAGGGGCTTAAGGATAACGAAGCGTGGGAGACCGCTTCGTTTTTTAAGAATTTTCTCGGCTTGATTCATGGCCAATTCTTTAAAAAAAATGCTTTTTGTGGCCCTGGGGGGTCCATGTGGGACCCCCTGAGCAGGCCTAAGGGTGCAGGGTGTTTCTACCCTGCACCCTTTTTTGTATTTTAACCTTTATTTTGCGATTTTCTGGTGACTTGGTTACTGAGTCACAAGATGGCTGCCAACACATTCTGGTGTGGAGTGTTGGCAGCCACTCAGAATTAAGCTCGTGCTCGGGAGGATTCACGGCTCCTCCATGGTGTTCAGATATCAATATTATTATTTTTTTATTTCTCAGGGACTACTGAATGGATTTATACCATTAAAAAAAAAGGCGCTTTCTGAACCAAGAGCTACCTTTTTGCCATATTTGATGTAACCCATTCAGTAGTTCGGGTTGTAGCCTGTTCCAAAAATTCCTATAGAAGTTAACATGGAGAAAATGCGTTTTGGGATCCCCCTTTTTTCTCAGCCCCCGCTTGACGAATCATCCCAAAACTTCCAAGACAGGAGCTGACCTGAGCGCCCCATTAGTTTTGAAAATTTATAGGGCTAGGCAGAATTTGCGTAGTCGTGCTATGCAAAGCTCCGCGAAACAGCAAAAAATCTCTGCCAGCATGCATAAATTCCGCGAATACACGGAATTGCTTGTTCTGCCTGTTTGCAATGCTTTTTTCCTGTTTGCGAACGCTGTTGCATTTTGAAACCGCGGGCATGCAAAAAAACTCAGCGAAGCAGCAGATCGTGAAATTTTTGGCAATTCCCACGTTCTCTGCAGAAAGTAAAATTACCCAAATTCCGGAAATTCGGCAAGTGGAATCTAATTTACCGCCCAGGCATAAATATTTGGCGAAAATTTATCAACCAGCACCAAGGATATTGGCAAAAGAAAAAAAAGCTTTTTGAATAGAAACAAGGTCCTAACTATAACTACCTACTGGCAACGGGCAGTAGGTAATATATATATGTGTGTGAGTGGCATTACTTCGTGTTTCATTCCAAGTTATAGTTAGTTCACTAGGCTTAGCTGGCATTTTTCTGTGTTTATTATTTTTTTTTAACTGTACCTTGTGTCTAATTCTAATTTTTTTTTTGTCCTCATTGCCCAAGTATACCAGAGATTTGACTCTTAGGTCCCATCTGAAATGAATGGAAACCGCCCAGTCATCTTATATACCGGGACGGATCACTCTACACCTCCCCATCCTTACTCACCCATCGTTGCTGTTCCGTCACGGCCCCTGTGTGCCACCGTCAGAGTACTTTGGCAATATGATATAGAGGCCTAATCATCGGACTTTTATATAAGAGATTCAACCCAGGTCTCATATGGATCCCAGAAATGATTTCGCTTACTTTTAGAAACTCTGTCTAATGCATTTGTATGTTGTATTGAGGCCAGCCATTCCATTTTTTTATTAATTTTTATTAGAGAAATTACATAATAACAGATTCAAGCATAAAAAGAAATTAACATCTAACATAGTATCTATGTCATTGCTCAAATTTACAATTTTCTACTGCCCCCACCTCTACCCCCCCCCCCCCAGGGCTCGCTACAGGAGGATCGGAAAGCATAAAGAAAGCAAAGAAAAAAGAGAAAGAAAAAAGGATAAAGAAAAAAAAAGACAACGATTTCAGCAATGGCTTCACCAGGTTACCCGCCGTCTTAATTTTCTAGGTTCAGCCAATTAGTTAAGGGTTCCCAAATCAATTCCCCCTCTCTCCTAGCCCTCGGGCCTCTCCTCTTAAAAACCAGCAACTCCCATTTACAGATATTTATAAATTTACTGAACCATTCATGTACTTTCGGGTGGACGGGATCTAACCAAACCGTTGCTATACACAATCTCAAAGTGGCCATAGCTACAAAAAACAGCTTCCGCTCTGGTTCAGTCATATCCAGATCCGCTACCCCCAGCATTATAGCCTGTGGTGATAATGGTATCAAGTATCCAAACACTTTTTCTAACCGTTGTTCAATTTTATTAATCAATGGAATCTGACAAGGGCAGGATGAAAACATATGAATGCTATCTGCCGCCAGCTCCCCACATCTGGGGCAATTAACTCCCACCACCCCACCCCATTGCTATATACCATGTGGGGTTATATACAGATTAAGCCATGTCTTAAAGCATTGAACCAGAAGATTTGCCAATTTAGTAGTGGTTCGGCTGAAGCCTAATGAATCTTCACATATATCCTGTCCAGCCTGTAATCCAGTCTGCCAACGGCTGAAGTGCTTAGGTAAATTGTCACCCCTTCTTTCATTGACCCATTTATACATCATGGAGATGGACGACTGCCCCCCCCCTTAATTGCTTCAACTAACAGGATGCGGGTCCAGCTAGCAGTTTTTCTGGAAAAAAATCTCGAATCTGTAAAAACTTGAAAAAATGCCGATTGCCAATACCAAATTTCTGTCTGATACATTCAAATGTCAACACCCCTGTTTCAGAAACAGTATCACCTATTACAGTAACTCCATGAACTGTCCATTCTCTAAAATATCCATCCCCAAAAATTTCCGGTAGGAGAGTATTTCCTGTAACTGGGGTATATAAGTGTATTCTCACAATATTATATAATTTCCAAACGGCCGTCCAGACTTTGAAAGCCCCCAACAGCACCTTAAACCTCACCCGCTTGAAATAAGCAAAATCAATATGTCTGAACAAAAGCCCCCTCGCCATAAATTAAACGATAAATTGATATATCAGAGCCATCTAATTCGTCAGCATCAAGTAATTCGGCAATATGTCTCAGCATTATTGCCCAATAATAAATCTGGAAGCTTGGTAGAGACCAACCACCCCTCTCTCTGGGTAACGTCATGTATTTCATAGCTCGCCTAGGGCATTTACCTGCCCAAACGAACCAGGAAATTATTTGTTCCAGTTTTTTAAACCAAATTTGATCAAACAATAAGGGAATAGCTCTGAAAACATACAACATTTTTGGTAAAAAAATCTTTTTTACAACATTGCATCTGCCCATCAATGTTAACTGCAAATTATTAATCCGGCGAGCATCGATTTTGATTTTATCTAGCAGAGGGTTTAAATTGATCTCCACTATCTCCTCAGGTTTAGAACACACCTCTATCCCTAGATATTTTGCCTTACCAATAAACCGTGAATCCACCAGCGTAATTTTATCATTGCATAATATTTGGGTTTTGGTGTCATTTAAATGATACCCTGACATCCTACCAAACTGCGATGTCATAATCTGAATTTCTGGCAATGCGGTCTGTGGAGAATCTGTCAAAATAGCGAGGTCGTTCGCATAGCCTAGTATTTTAGTGTCTCTCCCTTTGGCTTTAACCGGAAGAATCAAAACATTAGAAATAAACTTTTTAATTAAAGGGTCAATCTAAATTGTGAATAATAAAGGAGAGCAGGGACACCCCTGCTGTGTACCTCTTGAAATATTAATTGTCCCTGTCTGAATTCCCATCACCAAAATTTGCACCATGGGTTGCTTATACATGCTCTGAAGAGCACAGATGAATTTCTCGCCAAGAACATAATGCCTCAAGACAGCCCATAAAAAAGGCCAGGAGACCCTATCAAAGTCTTTCTCCACATCCAGCAGAATTAAAGCCATAGGGTCTCCTGAAACCTTGGTGTAATCAAATAGCGCGATTGTGCGGTGTATATGATGAATCGTTTCACAGCCAGGCACAAAGCCATGCTGTTGGGAAGACACGAGTTTCTTCATCACCCCAGATAACCGATTTGCAAGAATCTTAGCATATATTTTTATATCACTATTGATAAGCGTGATTGGGCGGTAAACGCCCAATTCTGATGGGCTCTTGCCTTTCTTTAAAATGTGACAATTCTGGCTCTTCGCCATGATTCCGGAGGCGCATCCACACTTTGTACCCTGCGGAACATCTTCAACATGACCGGTGTAAGCTGGGATCGAAAAACTTTATCAAATTCGCCCGGTAGATAGTCTGGGCCAACAGCTTTACCGGCAAGAAGAGAGTCTATGGCTTGCCAAAGCTCATCAATTCGAATTTCTGTGTCTAATATCTCGAGTTCCTCCGGGGATAATGCATCCACCTTGATTTCTTCGAGATATTGCTGAATCTCAACCTGCAGTGAGACGATATCGCAAATATCCTCATTATATAGTTTCTGATAACATTTTTGAAAGCTAATGCTATGGCACCCTCCTCACTTACTAGCCCATCATCTGGATCCAGAATACTTTTAATGCGTGAGGCAGACTCTCTTTCTTTAATTCTTGCGGCTAACATATGTCCCGCTCTTTCACTATTCTCAAACATTCTAGATCGCCATGCTACAAACTTGCTGGCCGCTTAATCTTGAGACAGTTCTGTTATAGCTGACTTAGCTATAATAATCTGTATTTGGGCTACGTCACTATCCTCCGTAGTATTGCCTGGGCCAGCTTCAACTCAGCCTCCTCTAGATCTTTATACAATCTCTGTAATTTTAACTTTTCTTTTTTCTGACTTTCCCAGCCATAACAAGTTGTTTCACCCCTGATCCCAGCTTTAAGTGTATCCCATACATTTTGGACACTGGTACTATCAATATTTTCCTGTAGAAATCTTATAATCCATGGGTTCATGGATTCAATATACCTACTATCCTTAAGCAAACCACGATTAAACATCCATACGTCTGGTTTAGTACCACCAACTTATATGTTGACCTCAAGCAAAAGCGGATTATGATCCAACATTACTCTTGGGAATCTGGTAATACTAGATCCTTGAGCGAGAGCTGGTGAAATAAAAAAAAATCAAGCCTAGAGCAAATTTTATGAGGTGCTGAGCAAAAAGTAAATCCGGGGTCATTCCGATTAAAAAAAGCCCAGGCGTGAATCAGACCATGAAGATCTATCATATGTCATAGGGCCCTATAAACCTTTGGCTTTCTCCCTATATATACACTCCCTGGTTGGTTCATAAGTTCACATCCCATATTTATATTGAAATCGCCACAGACTATAAGCGGTGCTGGCCAGCCTACCAATTCCACATTCAGCCACTTATATAATTCGGAATCATCAAGAACTGGTCCGTATATGGAGCACAATGTAATAGTTTGATTCTGAAATTAGCGATGCACAATAATCCAGCGGTCTAAACTATCAGCAGAAGAGCGAATTATATTAATCTTTCCCCGTCGCGCTAAAATAGCAACTCCTTTGGTCTTAGCCTCCAATTTAGTCCATGAAACCAACTGAAAACCCTCAAAATCCAAAAGTTTGTGCCAGCTGGCTTCAATGTGCGTTTCTTGAAAGCAGATTATATCTGCCCGCAAGAATCGCAGATCTTCTCTTACCCGACGCCGTTTAACCGGATCATTAAGCCCACAAATATTTATGGAGGCTATTAGTATATTAGCCATACCTCAACAAAAAGATGTTCCAATAAAGAAACCCACAGTCAACACTTTGTGACAATCCTAACTCATTTAACCTATTTCCAAAAGCAAATCCTAATCTAAACCTTTCCTCCCCCGTAGCGCATTCCCCACCCTAACCCCCCTATCCCCCCTCACCCCAAAAACAGGCAAAATAGGTCCATAGACCCATGTGATGCCTCCCACTTCTCAAGTGTCCCCAGGTTACTCCCTATCTGTATAATCCATTTAGAAAGGGGCGAGAAAGAGAAGCACAAACAAAACAACAACCAAGAAGAATCAGAAAAACAAGAAGCCAAAAATGTATATAGGGCGTCTTTAGATATTTAGAAATTTAGGAAACCAAATCCCAAACAAAATTAATTCAAAATTTTAGACTAAGAGTCCATAAGTCATTTAGCCATCAGGGAGTTCTTTCAAGTACTCTTCGGCTGAATTTCTGAAGAAAAAAACCTGTATCTTGCCATGGCAGATAACCTTTTGACTTGCAGGATTTATTAAGAAAACCTTGCATCCCTTCTTTTGAAAAGGAGTGATCAGTAGACGAACTCACCACCTCCGTTCCACTGTTGCGTGGCAAAAATCAGGTCGCACAAAAATGTATGGCCCTCTGCAGATCTTTTAGCATCTGGACGGGCCTTTTCAAAAATGGCTTGCCTCAATAAAAAATTGCCAAAAAATATCAAAATAGCCCTCGGTTTTGCTTCAGGATCGGAATTCTTTTTCAGCATTAGAGGAACCCGATATACTCTCTGTATCTCAGTTCCCAAGACCAGTGGGAGAGCTCGGGGAAAGCGGCTTGGATTAACTTCAAAACAAATCCTCTGATATCTTGACCCTCTGCCTTCTCCGCAATCCCTAAAAGTCGGAGGTTGTTCCTACGAAGTCTATTTTCGGATTCCTCTAACTTCCACATTATGTCTGCAAGTTTCTCGTCGCTGACCGTAGTTTTTGTTTCAGTCTGCTGGAACCCAGTCTCTAGCTCAACGATCGTCTCTTCAAGGGCAGCGGTCCTGGCTATGACCTCTGAGCATGCCTTAGTGTTCTTCCGGATAGCCCCATGAATCTTCATTGTCGCTAGCTCAGCTCTCTTGTGTTCTTGTCGCGCCTCGCTTTGAATAGATTTTAGCATGGCATAGATCAAAGTATTAGAGGGGGATGAGTTAGTTTCACCCCTGCAACCCTTGAACTCTTCTTCGTGAGACCTTGATCCCCCTGAACCTGTCAGGCTAATAGCGGCCTGTGCATAATCCCCTTGAAGATTATTGCTAATCGCAGATCCATCTCTATCACCATCCCTTTGCCCCTGACTGGACGTCAGCCTGGATTTACTTAGGCGGGGTGTGGCCCTTTTCAGAGTAACAGCTGTGTTTGGGGGGTTTCCACTCTCTTCGTCTGAAGTAAGATTTTCATTCATGGAACCCCCAGTAGATTCAATATCAGACTCCTCAGCAAGAGAGAAGAAGATACCGCCATCTTGGAGATCCGGAATGCTGCCAGCTCCTATATCGGGTTTCTCTCCAGCGGGGTTGAAAAGGTGAAAGTGTCACCCTGTTCCAATAACAAACTCTGAGGAGATTTTTCAGCCACATCTTGATTAGACCCCTTAAATCCCTCGACCCCACCCGGTTCATGGCACAGCGTTATTGAGACCTCAGGTAGCGTCATTAGCACTGTCCCGCTTTTAGCTCCTTCATTAATCCTGGCTTTATCCACCCCTCTAGGATCTTTTTCGCCCCTGCATCTGGCTTTCTCCAGGACCGGAGCGGCCATGTCAGCAGGTGACATTTGTGGGGCTGGTAAGATTTGTGGGGGACGCTGAGGATTTCTAATCATCGCTGCTTTCCCAGCAAACATCCCCGGGACGGTTATAACCTTCCCCCGTCCTGAGCCGTCCACTGCTGCCCCCATAGTCTCTGATTTCCCGGGATCTTTAACCCTAGCATCATTATTAAGACCCGGTAAAAGTTTCTCTGAGGGTTTCCCTTCAACCAGCCCCGTTATTTTAGCACTCACGGCAATTGCCATTGCCCTGAGTGCAGTTTTCTCCAGCTTGTCCTGCTTCCCCGCTTTTTCAGGTTTTTCCGCTGCAGACGACAGTTTCTTCATCGACTCCCCCGCAGCTTTGATGTTAGCCGCCAGAGCATTCCCATTCTTATGGGGGGGGCATCGGGTTTTGCTTTCCGCCAGACGTGGCGGGCTCACAGTGTGCTCTCTCAGCTCTCGCTAGCCACACCCGCCAGGTCCCCAGGTGTGCTCGACTCCGGAGGGCGGATGCAATGAGCCACGCAGACCGCAGCCACAGCCTCTGTACCTCCCGGTCTGCAAACATAAATCCTCGCACACCAAAGAATACTCCTTGATGACAGTCTCGCACTCCTGAATCCTTTCCACGGTAAGCCTTCTACTTCTCGATCCGAACCTATTCCATACTACTGAGCCAGACGGGGAGTAACGCTCACTCGGTTCAATCGGCCGCCATCTTGCCCACCCAGCCATTCCATTTTAATTGGAGGATTCACTTTCACCCAATTCTTACATATTTCCCTACGGGCAAATAATATAAGGAGGGAAATCAGTTTGTTTGTATTTTTTGTCAGTGATGCATAATTGACGGAAATCCCCAAAAAGATCAAAATTTTGCTTACCTGGAGCATTTCTCCAAGTATAACAGAGATTGTATTACTCACTTCCAACCAAAAGTCTTGGATCGACGGGCATTCAAAAAACATATGGATACCATCACCTCTCACTTTACCACATTTAGGACATTTTGGCACTGCTCCATTCCCCAATTTGAATAGTTTGTATGGCGTCCAATAGACCCTGTGAAGACAAAAGAGGTGGTTCTGCCTTAAATTTGTGAGCCGTACTGTGGAATGTAAAGTGTTGCAAGATACTTGCCATAAGTCTTCAGTCTGCTCCCCTGGCAAGCTCTTCTCCCACAGCTCTTTCAGCAGGTTAAAACCACCGTCCCTCAATTCCACTTACAGCCAATATCCATGTGCCACCTCTATTTTCTGATTTACTCTGGCTGACAAACATGATTCTAGTTTGTTAGGCTGTCCTGCTCCAAGGCCCTCAGTGCGGCTCCAACCCAACATTTGAAGATATTTAAATCTTGATAATCGTCCATTAGTTAATATTTGGCCCTCTTCCCATGATATTAAAACACCATTTTTCACCACCAGGCTCCAGGTAAGTATTCCAGCTTCTTTTAGTGTCTGCACTAGACTGTCCTTAGCCCATTCCGGGGATCCTGGTGAGTTAAAAATTGGCACCAAACCACTATAATAATTGATTTTTAGTTCCTTCTAACTTTGTACCAAGTTATAGCTAATCCCTGCAGAGTTTTTAATCGAGTCTTTTTAAAGTAGCGAGGGTCCCCGTATCTATGTATAAAGTCAAAAACTCCTCCTTTTACATCTTTTAACATCGCTTTATACATGTTTCCAGTTTCCGACTCCTCTGGGGCTTTGAACAAACTTTTCCCTCCTTTTTTGCAGGAACACCCAAGCATAGTAAGATAGATCCGGCAGCTTCAATCCTCCTTTCTCATATTGTCTTCTAAGTTTCTTCCAGGAGATGCGCACTCCTTTAGAGGCCCATATGAAGCTGGTAATTTTGGACTGGGTCTTTTTAAGCCACTCTTCCTTAAAAGCCATTGGGATGTGTTGGAATAGAAAAGTTGTTTTTGGAAGGGTGGTAATTTTGATAATATTGACTCCCATAAATAGATAATGGCAGATGTGACCATCCCCACAGCAGTTTCCTGATTTCCTTGTTGATCTTATGAAAATTGGTTTCAGGAATTTGTTCTATATTCTGCACTATTCTAATGCCCAAATATCTCATTTCCTTTTTAACACATTCTACCTGTTTGTTGATGTTCCAAACCATTATAACCGTTTTAATCTGGTTTATTTCATATCCTGAAATCTTCCCAAAACCGGCAGCTAACTCATACACCACTGGTAATGCCGAGTCCAGATTTGATGTATACACCACCAGATCATCAGCTTATAATCCCACTTTCTTTTTCCAGCCTCTTGCTTGAAAGGGAAATATTTTATCGTGTTTCCTGATCTTCTCCGCAAGAGGCTCAATATAGAGATTAAAAAGGAGTGGGGATAATGGGCACCCCTGTCTGGTCCCTCTACAGATATTAAATTTCTTAGATAACTGATGTAATGTTACCTCTTAAATAGGCGTTATAGGTGGCCCAGACTATTCCAATAGGGGCACTTCCCAAGTTGTTATCAAAAAATTCCTGGGATTCCAGACCTAGTCCATCCATTATGGCATCATGCAATATTATGGTGCGATCCATAGTCCACCTCTGTTGTAGTCCCGTATTTGGTGGAAACAAAGTCAAAGTTATAGCAGAGTGGTCTGACATATGCGCACCAACATGATTTACATCTCCAACTTGATACTTTATACTTTGATTCACTAGAAAAAAGTCTATTCTAGACTGATTACCATATTTTTTGCTATTAAAAGTAAAACTTTTTAGCGACCCCTTCTTTTCTCTCCAGATATCGCCCCACCCTAGGCTTTTACTTGAGTTTATTATTAATGATCTCGACTTATTATGCGTCATGCTTCTACTTTTAGTAGATCGATCTAAACTTCCATCTAGGACCACATTAAAATCTCCTGCCATTATGACTTGGTCGGGAAAATCTAATAATTTTGAGATCAGTTGACCGAATGGCAGAGGGTCGTCAATGTTGGGCCCATAATACCCAATCACTGTGTATAGCTGATTATGGCTTTTTATCTTCAAGATTGCCCACCTGCCTGTCTTATCCACTCTACTTTCCATTACCTCAACCTGAGCGTTAGCTTTTATCAATGTCGCCACCCCTCTTATAGTGAGTTGCTGTTCCGTGCATATCAAGCTTTGCACCCATTTCCTTTTCTCAAACAGCTCTCTTAACTCATTACAGGTTAAGTGCGTCTCTTGAAGCAAGATAATTTGAGCTGGCGCATCCTTTAAATACTGCAGGACCCTCTCCCGCCTATGAGATCCTCTACGGCCATTTAAATTCCATGACAGAAATTCTATACGAGGCTTCTGGCTGCCTGTCATTTCTCTTTTATTCTCCCTAACTCCATTGTATCCTGGGTTACGATATATATAGAGGACACATTTTTTTTACATTTTTTCCCCATGCTCCCACACCCGTGCCCTGAAAGCAGCCCGTGAGCCCCACCCCCCTCCCCTCTGGAAACCCTCCTCTTCTTCCTTAATGGAGGCCCCCGTTTGGGAGATTTACTCTTACTAAGTGCCGTGCCCCTTCTACCTATAGTGTTCTTCTAAAAGGTTATCATTTTCCACAATTTATGCTCTCGGAGATATCAGAGCTGAAGTTTGTTTCCCCTTTTCGGTGTCTACCTTGAGCCTGCTCCTGAGATTGATTCTAAAAATCTCTCTGTATCCTTAACTCTGCGGAAATTCTGCATCTTATTGTCATACATTACATGCAGACTGGCGGGAAATTTTAACTGCACTGTCGCTCCCATATTCTTAAAAGGCTCTATCAATTTTCCTAATTCCCATTGTCTATTCGCCGTCAGTTGGGAAATATCTGATCTGATCTCGAATTCATTGCCATCAACCGTCAATAGTCTTAGTTGTAATGCTTTCAGAAGAATTTCCTCTTTCAAGTTTGTAGGTATGAAAAATCACCAATATTGTTCTTGGTTTGTTTTTATTCAGAATCCTCCTATAATGGTCTCTGTGTACCCTCTGTATGTCTTTCATTAATTCTTCTTCCGACCATTTCCCTTGCAATCCTTCTTTAAACAGATCCACCACAAAATTTGTAATGTCCTCTGCCTCTGCTCCTTCTGGGACCTTTAATATCCACAGATTACACCTCCTTGGATTATTTTCTAACGATTCAACTTTTTCTTTCAGTTGCCTCTCGTTTTCCCTAAGGTCAGTAATTTCCCTTGTATTAGCCTTTGTTTGAAACGTTAGATCTTTCACTTCCACTTCCAGCTGTGTAGTCCTAGCAGTCACTTCATCCAGCTTCCTTCCCAAATTATCACATACGGACCTAATCTCCCTCTGATTCTGCTCAGATATTTCAAATCTATTTCGTACTTCTGTCGTCAATAACTGAATCAGCTCCACAACTGATTGTGTATTATCTTGAAATGCGGGCGATGTCAAAAGCTGAGACTGAGGTAGAAACTGAGGCTGAGGCTGCGACTGAGGCTGAGACAGAGAATGCGGCTGAGGCTGAGGCTGAAACTGAGGCAGAGTCTGCAATTGAGGTTGAGGCTGCAGTGACAGGTGGAGTTGTACCTGAGATAGTGGGTAAAGTTGGTTTCCTGCTTGTATTGCCTCTGCTGGGGTTATGTCTCGCCCTTCTCCAATATTTGAGATCGCCATCAGATTTTCTGCTGTTCCTACACCTGTCTGACTTAAAAGCTGAGGCGGCGTTACCTGCTGTGGTGGGGGCTGACACTGACCTTACTGTGGGTCCATTATTTCAAGAGTTTCCCCCTCTTCCAACCCTACTTGCCCCTGCTCTCTTTCTATAGCCACTCTTTCCTGAGATTCCAAAATCTCTGCCAAAATCTGATATTTATTTGAGCTTAAAATATTTTCCTCTTTTGACTCTGCCTTGGTAGGCGCTAAAGTTGTATTTTTTAGCAGCACTGTTTTTGGGGCTACCTTAAAAAAATTCTCTGCGACGGGGTTATCTTAAGGTTGGAGACTTGTATTTCTCCTCTCTTTGCCCTGGGCTTTCTCTTTTTAGTGGTCTTTTTTTTGGGGTCACCCACTCTCCAGAATCGTTGCCAACCTCCACTGGATGTGAGACAGCTGACTTTTCTATCTTGCTTAGTTTACGCGTTAAGGACTGCCCGCCCCAAATACGACTCTCCCCTTTACAACTTCTCAGTTGGTATCTATTTTACAGGGCTTCTACCTCTCCCACCTCTTTTACAGGCTGTGAGCCTACTACTAACAGATCATCTCCCACTACACCTCCCTTCTGTGGGAGCCCAGACACACATATTACTGAGGTGCTTAAATCTATCTTCTGACCTCTTAATTTTGTCCTACCTGCTTTTCCTGTTTCCCACTCTTTCAGCCTGTTCTGCCCATATACTGTGCCTTCCTCCTCCCCCACCTCCTCCGTCGTCCCTGTACATGTAATGTATCTCTTCACTTCTTGTTTATCCCTCTGCAGACCTCCGTCACTTGCTCTTTGCGCTAGTGCCCTCCGGCCCCTGCCAAGCTCTCACGCCACACGGGTACAGCAGGGGTCCTGTATCGGAGACTTTACGATCTCCACTTTCGGCTTCTCTGTAGCCTCCGTCTCACTCCCAGAACCGCCTCCACAACAGCGTTGCCTCTCGCGGCAAAAACAGAGCCGTGTCAGAGGCAGAAGCACCGGAACACGAAACACGAAACTGCGAGAGCGAAAGACCGCAAGACAAATGCGCTCGCTCGCGGCACCCCAAGGATAAGGAGACATTTTGGTGTACATCTTCACACCTTTACACGCAAACAAGGTGAATAGTAAAAAGTGTTAAAGCTATTCCTAGGTGTAGTAGAACATTTATAAGTGAGTGAATCTACAGGTGAAAATGTACCTTTGTGAATAGCTTCCATGGTGTTGGTGGATTCTGAATAATGCATGACATGCTCCTGTACAATTTGTTGAAGCCGAATAAATGAACCTTACCTGTCTACTGCATGATGATATCTACAATAGGTGCATGTCAATGCCGTTTAAACTGCATTTTGTATTACATTATGATTGATTGCATTATTGTCTTTCAACTGTAAACTCTAATAAAGTTAGCTCTCTCTATTAGATAAATTGCCAGATGTTCTTTGGGTAGCAGAGACAAATTAAATTATGAATCAGAGCTGTCTTTTAGGTTGCACAGATTTTACAGAGGTACTAATCAGTCAGCACAACAAGCTACCAGAATACAGACATTTTAGAATACGTTGTAAACATCAGAGCCACAACTCAGGATGTTCTAGTCATGCCCCTCAAATAGCAAAGATATTCCTCTAATTTGCAGAGATGCTGCACTAGTGTTCCTGAGGAAGTATATCTATCCCAGTATACAGAGATGTTGCATGGATGCATCTCATATATGAGACCTATTCATAAGGGGGTAACAGATGCAGCATAATTGCACCCTCGGCAACAGTGCTATCCCTTAGTTTGTGCAGATCATACTAGCAGATACTTCAGATAGCAGAATTTAAAAAGATTATAGGGATATACCCCTTAAATAGCAGCACTCTCAACATGTTACAAGTGTGCTTGTCCTACAACATATCTGACTTTGCAAGGATGATACAAATGAGTGCATCAGACAGCAGCAACTGTCCATCAGATTTTCTAAAACATACAATTGTGTATCTCTATGGTTATTCCTCAATTTCCACAAGTTACAGGCATCCATCTCAGACATTAAACAATCTGTAAAGAAACTAAAGATTTTACAGGTTTGTATCTTAGGAGTTCTTGCCAGTTTAGGGGCATAAATATGAAAGTTTCATGTCGCCCTTGTGCCATGCAATGTAGCACAAGAGTGGCGCAAATCCTAGAATGATATTTACCAAATAAAGCAAGTCTACCTTGCGTGGCCCTCCGTGGCTTGATAAATCTGGCGTAATACAAGGCAGAGCAGGTCACTGCCTTGAGTTCCTCTGCCCCAGTGAGGTCCTTCATGGGTGGATCGTGGGTGTTCCTACCCATCCAGCCATGGATTTCTCAGTTTCCCAGATTTACCAAGATGCCAAAATGCTGCACCTTCCCAGGGGAGGCATAACAAGGAAAAATATCTGTTATACTCATGGTTTCTTTCTCTTTCTATGTGTGGGCATTCTGCAGTACATGTAGAAAGAGGAAAAAGCCTAAGCGCATTGTCTGTGTGCAGGAAGGTGTCATTTACTGCACAAAAACAATCCTGTCTGCAACACAGGCACCCTTGCCCCATGGTGCAATGGTGCCTGCATTGATGCCAGGCAGCAGGTTGTGCACCAGCAAAGGCAGGAATGTGCAATATCTTTGTATTGTGCATTGCTGCCATCTCCCTTTCATGCAGCATAGCATTGTATTTTGCTGCGTTACGTTGTGTGGTATAATTATAAATATGGCCCTTTGCACTTAACCATCCATGTGGGTGCCAATTAGCCTGGGTGTATGGGACATGTTGGCATTATTGCATGTATATCTTTGTTGTCCAAAGAGACAACTGAATATATAATTCTACCAAGTGGTCATACAAATTGTGAATGGTCCCCCGCCAGTGTGTGCATCATGTTATCCTGATCATCTTTGAAAGCTCTGATGTGTTTTCAGGGATCTTGCATTCTTAAGACCTATACCAGCACATATATGACTTGTCGCCCACCCTGTAATGTAAGTTTTGATAGGAAATCACCTGACATCTCCCTCATGTTTCTACGAGTGTATACCCTGGAAGTAGACAGCTGGGTCACAG
Source organism: Lissotriton helveticus (assembly GCF_964261635.1). Taxonomy (NCBI): domain Eukaryota; kingdom Metazoa; phylum Chordata; class Amphibia; order Caudata; family Salamandridae; genus Lissotriton; species Lissotriton helveticus. The sequence goes on from NC_136061.1 coordinate 1,112,620,124, forward strand.
GGAGTAACAGTGGGTTGAGAAACTTTTCCAATGTTATCAACGCATCATGTGATAGTTAAGGATTACCTTTGTATCTGTGATTCTACCTATTGAAAACCCCAGGACCAGCATCTTAGGGCATCCCACGTTATTCTCGCAGATCTAGCATGTGTACTCTTTATCAATTTGCTGGAGGGTTGTGAAAAGAAAAAATAAACTTTAGAAACAGCACACTTTGACTGCCCCTCACCCCTTAATGAAACTCCTGAGACAGCCAAATCTTGCCCTTGTGTACACAGATTCTCGAATGCCAGAGTACTTATTACCTTAGGGAGGGATAGTTCTGATTGTGAAAAGTCACTGGCTCACCCTACTTAGCCCTACCTTGAGAGCCAACGGCCGGCAGGCCTGGGACTCAATGTCTTCCTCTCTCTAACCGTGACGATCTTTACATTTCTCAGTCCTTAGCTCTCAATTGCCATCAAATCTCTGACCCCTTCACCAGGACAGGACAGACTCAAGTACTTACAGTGCCGCCACCAATCTGGAGAGTCGAGCACTTACAGTGCCTGCCCCACTCTCCTGGTCCTCTCATCATCTGTACTTCTTTCATATTTGCACTGTGTTTCACATATTGTTGTACAAATTATGCACACACCCAAAAATCTTCCTACAGCCAATTCTACAAGCATGTCCTTCACACAGTCACCTTTCCCAAACTGGATGTCACAATCCTCGAAACTTGTGGTCTCTTTGTTTGATATCTTTGTATACTATACTGCAGCCGTTTCAAATGCAAATAATAAAATAGTTACTTAAAATAATGCACATTATTAAACATTATCATAGTTTTCACTGTAAATCAGTATTATAGTGCATCCTCAAGGGTAGGGCGACATAATATTCTTTTTGCCTGCATAACCCAAGTATTGCTTATGAGAGTTCTCCGTTTCATGCGAATGATCGACCTTCATTGGCTCCCAGTTATAAAAAGAATTAAATACAAAGCACTCTGTATAGCCTATATGGCTTCCCAAAATTCGGGTCCTGCCTTCGTCAAACGAAAGCTGGTCTGGTATCTTCCCAGTAGGACTCTTCGATACTCCAGCGCAAAGCTCCTGACAGTCCCCAGATTAAAACAAGCATTTACAATGCAACGGTCTCGCCTTTGCAAAAGTTAGAGCTATTGGCATTGTAAATGACAAACTTTTTATTTATGTGTTGGTTTTGAAAACAGATAAATAAATGCCATTGTCATTTACGATGCCAATAGCTTAATCTCTCGCAAATGCGAGACTTATTGCATTTGGTCTCGTCTTTAGTAAAGTTTAAGCAAATCTGTTTGTAATTAGGTGGCTTTTTAGTTTTGCTTTTATTAGTATTTTTTAAAGTCAAAGGTACATAACATACATATGTGCGCATCTATGTATATGTAAGCATGCATTAATATTGGTATTGATATAGATATGCAGATGTTTATATGTTCATATAGGTATGTATATATACATATATATCCTTTTCCATTGACACCCTTTGGAGCCAGCAGCAACGATTAGAAACATCACACACATCATCCATCGCTTTTTCAAGGAAACTATCATCGAATTCACAATGTGAAACGATCGAGTCAACATACAAGACGTGACAGTTAATACATTTCTAAAATACATCTAAAAATCAGATAATATCTTTTGACCGCTTGAAATCTACTCGTCACCATTACCACCTAGCTGGCTCCACTATTAATCTGGGACCGCCTCACGAAGAATATTCGTTGCCACCATGTATAGATAATCATACATACACGGTTGTGTGAGCCTACCGGGAATCCGAGACCATTATCTGTGAAATTAAACTTCCCGAATAATACCTTCTGGTTTTTAAATAGAATACGTCATTCTTATTGTGATACCTTGACTGAGCAGAAACCTAAGTATATCGCCATTCCTCATCTCGTTTTTGATTAGTGGACGGCTACCTGATGAAGGCATGTTTGCCGAAACGCGCGTTGTAGACATCTGTCGCACTGCCTGAGTCAACGTTTCTCGTCTATCATAGAAGATTTGTATATATTTATATTTGTATATGAATTCATTTATGTGTGACAATTATTTGGATTTCTAGAACATAATCAATTTATTGTTTAATTCACTTTAATATCAACTATACAAAAATTCAGAAAAGAAAAAAAGATAAAACAAAAAAACTGTTTTAATAAATAAATAAATATTTTGACTGACATGGCATTTTCTGTTTATTATGTTATGTTAGAGTGCCTGTTCTATACTTGTCTATATCTAAGACATTTTAGGGTATTGAGTTAGGAGCACAGTTGTTCAAAATAATTGATTTCTAGCTATAACTTTCTCTCACTGATTTGTTTCCCTATGTTATAGCTAGTTTATATATAGGGGTCCCCTTTTTTCCTAAATATATATACATATATATATATATATACACATACATATATCTACGCATATATATGCATGTTATGTTCATGAAAGTTTGAAAAACACTGATAAAGCTAAACAGCCACCTGATTACAAACAGAATTGCTTTATGTGTAATAAAGATGAGACCTATGGCATTTTGTTCACTAGTGCCTTTAGGCAAAGAGTAAAGGTTTGGAGTATGGTTAGGCTGTTTTTGCAGATTGTATAGTAGAGAGTGAGAGTACAGAGTGAGTACAGAGTACTAGAGAGTAATAGAGAGTGAGTACTAGAGAGACAGTAGTGTGCTTAGTAGAGTGAGTAGTAGAGAGTGAGTAGTAGAGAGTAGTAGTAGGGAGTAGTAGTTAGTAGAGAGTGAGTAGTAGACTAATAGAGAGTAGAGTTGTAGAGAGTAGAGTAGTAGTGAGTTGTAGGCAGTAATAGAGAGTGAGTAGTACAGAGTAGTAGAGAGTAGTATAGAGTGAGTAGGAGATAGTGTGTAGAAGATAGAGAGTAGTAGAGAGTAGTGAGAGTGACAATGTCTCACACACAGTCTCTCACAAACAGACACACACACAGTCTCTCACAAACACACAGTGTCTCACACACACACAGTGTCTCACACACACAGTGTTTCACACACACACAGTCACATGCACAGTCACACACACAGTCACACACACAGTCTCACAGAACACAGTGTCTCACAGTCAAAGACACAAATGCCGAGGTTGCCAAACGCGAGGGGTCTGGCTCCCGTCTTGATTCTCGCTCATGCCTATTTCTTTAAACACCAAAAGCATGATGATGATAAATAAGTCACATTCACTAAAAATGAGTGTGGTGCCTACCACCGGCACAAATTAAGCCCTGGCTGGCAGGACGTGAACACAATCACTTTCCACTTGATGCCTTACCAAGTGCAGACTGCATGCCTCTTTCAATTCTGTAACTGTGTGTGTTTAATGTTTTATAGGTCTCGCATTGACGTTAGTTTGAGGTATTGGCATTGCAAATAACAATGCCTTTTATTATTGTTTTCTTTTTAAAAACATAAATAAAAGGCATTGTAATTTACAATGCCAATAGCTTAAACTTGTTTTCCATTCCTGTGCCTGTAGTCTAATTTACCCCACTACAAAACAAGGTTCACAAGCTCCACAAAGCAAAGTAAAAACCTGAACTGGAGCAGATGGTCGCGCATGGACTTGGGAATCTTGGCATCTGTAGTCACAAGTGCAGTATGAAGCGCTATATAAACAGAAGTTAGTAATATGTAATTGTGCCCTGTACTGGCTCAAAAAAGGCGCTCAGATAAATAAATATAATTACCTTTTTAGACCGTGGGCGTCTAGTTAGACATTGTTGACGGACGCCTCCTTTCCAAATTCAGATATGTGTGTTTGAATAGGCTGTGGTTCCCTTTCTTGGGCACTCTCTCTCGCCGGCACCCAGCAGTGTGGTGGGAGGGTAAGGCGTGAGATTTATTGCACATCGCTATCTGTTCATGTAAGGGTGTCCTCGGAGGACCACGGTTCACCAGCTGACAAGAAAGGACCCCTCAGTGCCCACATGGCTGCCTCCTTTCGCTTTCACCTCCTGATGATTGCAGATCATATAAGGTGCTGAAGGGGGTCAGAGGAAAGGTCAGAGGAAACATCTGATCTGATTCCAATTAGTATACAGTTCCATCACGACGGAAGGATGCATGCGCTCGAAAGTTAAAGCGCAAGTGAAAAGCCACGTGGCCTAGAAGCCGTTGTAGGTTATTTAGGACGCCAGTTACAGCCATTAAATACCATGACCAGCCTGTTGTTCGATGGCTAACATAAAGGGGCGGTTTCCCTCTTTTGCAGGTGTCATCAGCCTGCATCGGGCTGTAGGCCGTTTGTTCCTGAGAGCTGAAAACTCTTCTGAGAGGTGAGAATGACGAGCAATTTCAAGAAGTGTTTGACTCACTGAGCTATCTCATTGGATACCCAAGGAAGAGTCATGATAACGGGTTATGTTCTATGTGAAGTGGGCACAGTTAACTGGCCCCATTTCATGAGGGTGAATTTCAATTGGTTCTGGATTTTCAACTAAGTCACTTCACATTTACCATTATATGTACTGGCCTACAAGGGTCTTTGGGACTATGAAGGCGTTCCTGGAAAAGAAGAACAGGGCAACTTTAAACTAGTCTTGGCAGGCATGGTAGGCCATGGCTTTTTTCCACAAAAGGCCACCGAGATCAGAAGCAGACATATGCAGATGAGCATGGGGCCTGGTCCCAGCAGGAACAGGCTAGTCTTGATTGCCCGGATGGCCCAGTTCTGGTCCGGGTAATCCACAAACGCGTAGCCTGACTTGAGCAAGACCTGTCCGACCAGAGGCAGCTTCCTGTCCCCGAAGAGCTGCCGGATCTCGTTGGCTGTCACCGAGGGGCTCAGGTTCCTGGGGAAACCACACACAAAGTCATGCAGGAAGAAAACTAAAACTAACAAGGCTATTTAGAGAGAGCAATCATGAAAAGGGGCAGGGGAAGAATGAAACAACAAGCGCCCGCCCGCCCGCCACAACGTAGACTTAATTCTTTTTGCTGTCCCACATGGACAGGCTCGGCATGACTTCCTGCTGTGGTAAAAGGTTTCTCATCTTCTTTATGGGGCCATCTGTTTCGCCCCATAAAGAAGATAAGAAACCTTTTACCAAAGCAGTAAGTCAAGTAAGCCAGTCTGAAAGGGACGGGGCTAAAAGAGAAAGAAGTATGTCACTGGTACCTCTTTTCCAATGGCTGGCCACCGTTTAGCATGAACGGTGACGCCAGCCAAGAAGAAAAGAGGGGCGGGTCTTAACCTCGCTAGTGAATCGTACTCTAAGTCACTAAATCTCGCCAGCTCGACTGAGCATGTCTGCGCAGCCATCGCAGGCCGAGACCTAAAAAGTCAACTGGAGAGTTTGAAGTTTCATCCTGGGCGCTGCTAAAACCTGGAATGCTTTCCACTTTCCGTTTGTTCTTCCTCTAGTCTCCTGGCTTTCAGGAAGGACTTGCAGACCTGGCTTTTCTCCCATTAGTTTGTCCAGGTTTGGTACTGGGAACTAGCACTGGGATGCATTTGAGTTCCTGCGTGCTTTACAAAAAACGATTAACATTAACATTATGCATCAGCGGTCACCTGCGTAAAAATAGAGATATTGACTTATTGCCTCACCTACCAGCTACAAGTATTGTCCATTCTGTTCCTAAAGTCATACAGTGAAAATTCCTAGTTAGTGCATGTATGCAGTTTCACAATAACTGAAAGATATTTTCAGTTAGAACCAAGTCACCCGAGGACGAACATTACTTGAATAAAATAAGCAAAAGGACACAGAAACTATGTGTAATATACATATCTCAACAATCTGGATTTATTCCAGAATACGCAGTCGTAAACAAGTGCAGACTTTTAACTTAACCGTTATTCAGCAATTTATACATTAAAGAATAACGAAGACATTTTGTAAAAAAGAAATGCATCCACAGCAAAGTAGTGGGCAAATAGCTCTAGATATATCACTACAGAAAGTGTTCACTGACTACGGATTTTGGTTTGCAAATGATTATAATACGTGGAATAAAAATATGGCACGCTCTTGGGAATTCAAGCAATAGGAAAACACAATTTCAACATAAGTTTCTATGCGGCACTTTTACATTTCCCAAATATTTACACTGCGTTGCACTAATTCCCGTGCTAATGTGTTTCGCCCGCGATCCCGGTTTCATTTTACATGCCATTAAGATTCCTTAATCACTCTTAACGCCTATTTCTCCTCTCCTCATTAGTTGCTTTTCACTCTCATCTCCGTTTCTTTTCATTGGGCTGAAAGACAATCTTAGAAACATGTCACAGGCAAAGAGGGAGTTGAAAAACCAAACACTTAACCCTGAAACTATATCAGCTCAAATAGCATAAACAATAATGTAATCTTCGTTCTGAAAATCCTATTTATTATTAATAGTAATTTTCCGCCAAAGAAAAAAATAAACGTAGTTTTGAAAGTTACATTTTTTCCACTCATTGCCTTGCTTTTCGATCTCCTTTTTCAGTCACTGTTTTCTACTTTGACACTATCTGATCAGCATGAATGATTTTGATGCGGTTGGAGGAGGAAGAGGATGGTTAAAGGTTTTGCCAGAACTGATCCGAACAGTGTGCTCTCGTAACGCCATGACTGACCATCTAAGAATAGCAAAGTGGTAGGGCATTGTTTAAAAAAAAATTCCCGATAAAAGTTCCAACAAAGCCTTCCATGATTAAAGAAGTCTATCTGTAATAGTCCAGCTTAATTTTTAGTTGTGTAATAACTATGTCTAGCTATAATAATGTGCCGCGTTTCTATGAAGCAGTTTGAGTTCTTTGAGTATATGAAGCAGTATGTAAGAAGAAATCATTATTATTATTAATATAGTCATTGGCTGCAGATCTGGGTCATTTTCAAAAGCCATGCTGGGAACTGAAGTACTCTAATCACACTGGACAATAGAGGTAAGGCAAAAACCTCTTTTGTTGGGCTCACACAGAGCTCTATTATTAGGGACAAGAGGGGGAGAGTGAAAGAAAATCATGCCATTTCATATGAGAATGCCTGCAAATCATGTAATGGTCCATAAAGCCGAGAGCGCAGAGTTCGATTTTCAGTATATATTTCAAGCCTAAAATAAATTAGCTGCCTTCAATAAATACCATTAGTTACTTTTAGAAGGGACATATCTAAGGCCATTCTCATTCTACACAAGTACACAATACTAATATACTGAAAGATAATATACACAGTATATGTATGCGTTGGTGGTTGTACAAAGAACGCTTAGGAGTGTTTTTAAGTGGTAGAACTGCTTTTTCGAATGCGCTAGACATAAAGTTCAGAGTCCAACTCCCTGTACGTTGCACTTAGATTCAGTAGACCCCATTTACAACTGGCCAATATGAAGTGCTTGTTACTACAAAAGTGTTTAGTTACTACAAAAGTACAGTTTGTGAATACAGAAAAAGTAGTAAAGTTACTCAAATGTGTAATAGTTGAACCAGTTCTAGACAAACTGTATCCTCCCCTGCTTAGGAAATTATATTTGCAATGGAGGCATGGGTCACTCCCACTTCGAGTATTTACAAGTAAGTGGAGTGAACAAGCACCCAGTATGTGTCCAGCTTGTAGAATGTCCGATGAGTCCGAACTCCACATACTCTTTTTCTGCCCCACTTACCGAGGGATTCGCAAGAAATGGATAGTTCCTCTATGCAGAAACTTGGGATTTGGAGAGTGTCTGGTCGCATTTAGAGTCCTAAAAACAAACCTGTCGGACCATATTGTTTTTGCAGTGGCCAAATATTTGGGTGCCATTTGGTCTCTGAGAGGAAAATACCTCAACGCCGGTAACTGATTCCAACTTACCAAGGTTATGCATTGTACTGTGAAATACTGTCTTTTAATGATAACGGACATTTTTATAAAGTATAATTTTTATATTTTTAATAATATTATGGATGTTACTAATGTCTTTTATGGTGAAAAATTTTACCGAAATAAAGATTTATAAAGTAAAGTAAGTTAATATTAAAGTACAGTTGTTGAGTAACACTTTGGAGTAAGTTTTGTAGTACTACAAAACGGATTTCAAAGTGCATTTTGTGACTCAGGCTCACTAAGGAGCCAAAAGTTGTAAATGTATTTGTATAAGAGATTAAACATCTAGATTTAATCATGTGTAAATGTACCTTTGTGAAGATGCTCCCCACTCTATATGCTTTAAGGACACATCAAAGCACAAAGTTCACAACCTGATTCACAAGCAGTCACATGAAACCCCCCAGCAAACTCAAGATGAGCCCAGAAAGAACACCACAGCAAAAGAGGAAATGTAACAGGGAGGAAAGGACGCATGCGCAGTAACGAACCACCGAGAGACCCACCCACACCCACAAAAGCAGCAGGCTAATCAACTTGACTATCCTGCAAACGGAAGATCTGATGGTCAGATAGTAAAGGAGCATACCATCTTCTCCACACCACGGGCCGGGAGGCAACTAAGACTAAAAGGTCCACAAGAAGACCCAGACAAACTATACAAAAGCCATACAGCTATGAGCAAAGAAGCCCCCAACAGGAGAAGCTGCACAGATGTGACAGTCAAGACAACTCGGCAGAGTCCCACTGTAGGCACTCACAGGGTTAAGAGACCTGAGACAATGTGAGACTAACACCAGAGACAATGAAGAAGACCCCATCGAGAGGAACAATAAGAAAGATAAAACAACATCCCAGCAAACAGCCCTACTTTCCAGAAAAACACCAGCCAATTGAGCCTAATAGATGATGTTAGGTGAGTGGCCAGGAACAGCCAGGACTGAAAGGCAACGTCTTTTGGAACACACTGCATCACCAAATGCGATGCAGTGCGCACAACGAAATTCGTTTAATTTATTCTTATGTTTACTTACCTGTTAAGGTCCGGAATACATACATTACTACCCCCCACCCTTCCCCTCCCCCTCCCCACGTCACCGCCCGGCCGGTACTCCCACTACCGGCCGCGGCTGCACTCCTACTACCGACCACTACTGGGATGTACCCTACTGGCTTGAGTGGCCGACCTCAAAGCTGGGGAACCAGTTCGAGTCTACAGGAGGACGCTCAGCATCCTGTGATTCTGGGCAAATCACTTAATCTCCCCGTGGCTAACAAAAATTAATGTGTCTGTTTTTAACGAAACTGGTGCTCATGTAAACCCTCTGATATCTTCAGGTGAAGATTGCGCTGTATAAAACAAAGAAAATACGTATACAAAAGATTATTGCTATGATTGAGGGGACAGATGCTCTAGTTTTGCACCTTTAGAGCAGCATTTACAATAGTAAGTGTTAACAATAGCTTTGCTTTGGTACAGGTTTGAACAAGACTCCAAAACTCCAGGTTCGAGAACAGTCAAATTAGTAGAAACTGTACCTGTACGAAATGATTGCTCATTGGAAAATTATTGTAGGTGATGAAACTTGAGGAGACATTTTTTGTTACTGGAAGAAGATAATGTGCCCAACGGACAAGAAAGGTTAACAACGCACTAGGAGGAATGCATTTTTTGGCAAAAAAATATAACTGAGAAACTAATTTGTTTTGCTGCTTATGCTAGTGGGGACATGGTTGAACGATATGACTCTATACGGAAACATCTTCAGACTCCCTAATATGTAGGTAACCTGAAGAAATCGTGACTTTAGATTGCTTGTATGATTGAACTGGAATTACAGCCACCTTATTTCAGTTCAAAGCTAATTTCAGTTAAAAGTTAATTTCCATCTACCAACTTCCACTACAATCAGAAGTAAGTGGACCATGCTCTTGAGTTTTGGAGAAATAAACGTAGGCAAAAAGACACTTCTGAGTCCAATAATGCACAGGTATGAGAAAGTCAATGCAGTGCCCTTTCAACATGTCGATTTAGAAATGAATATGAAAATTAATATTGCTAAAAGCAACATTTTAGTCTTTCGCAAGAAAGGTTTTAGAATAAAGAAATGGTATAAGTGGCTGTTGGGGCAGGAAGACCTTGAACTGGTCAATACGTACCTTTATTTGGGGAAGGTTTTCGCAAAAAACGGGCATGACTCAGAGCACATCAAACGGTGTGTTGGTAAGGCCACTTCCCAGGCTGGAGCTCTAAATAGATTTTATAACGCCTGTGGGAGAAGTCATTTTAATCACGTTCTGACTGTATTTAAGGTTAAAATCCACCCGACATTAACTTATGCTGCAGAAGTTTTCAATAGGAATTACTGGCTCTCTTTTGATAAGGCTGAAGGCCGTTTTTTCCGTCAAATTTGTAATTTAAATTCCTTGGCTGCCCCACACGTTCTTCGTTTGGAATTCCATTTGGTTTCTTCTTATACTTCTTCTTTGGCAGAGGTCCTGAGGTGGCAGAACTCCCTCTTTTGGGGGGATGAGGGCACTCTAAGGGCCGCCTTGAAGTTGGAAATTTTTGCAAAAGGCGAATGTTTTTGAGACCCTCTTTTATTAAATTTAATATTCATTCCGCTCAGGAGGCCCGATCTTTTGTGTTGTCCCCTACAAATGAAATAATCTGCCATAGAATATTTCAATTTTTTAAAACATTCCTGGCTATTTATTAGAATTTCTTTTTTTAGTTTAGTTGGTATGTGTAATGTTATGTTGATTGCTTAAGGTAAAATTTTGTATATGTTATAAAGCATGTTTCTTTTATTGTATTGGTGTATTTTTGTGGACCTCTGTTGGAGTTCCATAACAAATAAACTAATTTGATTTGATTTGATTTGAATAGCTGCTGCAAGTCGTAAGTCAAAACGGAAATATTTCTTCTATGATAATAAGAATACGATGCAGCAGCAAAATGTCCTCTACAACAAATTTTAAGCCCATGCAAGAGAGTGTCCTTTGAATCTGCAATATGAAGGTTTAATTTCTAATCTAAGTGAGGGAGGCATGATAGGTAGAGAAGTAGTATACCCTTCAGGGTGCCTCATATAATTGTATTGTAAAAATGGCAAACAACAAGCCACAGATGAAAAAGATGAATCACAACATTGATATTCAGGACATAATTTGAAGAGGTTATAAATTTCATTCAATATACTCAAGAATTTGTACAAAATGCACCAGTTTTTTTTAACTTTGTGAGCTTACACACATCTGCTATAGAATTGAGCAAATTGGACTTCATCTATTGTTAATTCCACAAAGCGTGGTGTATATATATATAAAGTCAAGATGTGTTAAAAGTTGTAATAAAGAGGTCGGGCGCTCTGGTCGTGATTCTCAAACTGCACTTTGTAGGATGTTTTGTCATTCCTACAAGATGCACTTTACAAACCTCGTTCAGAGTTTCACTACCCCCCACTCCCTCTACTTATGTATGTGGAGAACTCGACTCATGAGTATAGACAGTGCAGTGTCGCTAAACTCTGCATACTGTTTGTAAATACAGAACATTTGTGAAGTTCTGATAACGTGTAAGTGTACCTTTGAGAAGCAGGCCCTCTGAGTCAAAACTGTGCCCTTGATGATGAATCAGGCAGATAGAGTTCAATCTTTTTTATTTTAGCTTGGAAATAAGTTGCATATTTTTTCACAGTTTTCCTTGCATTCGTTGATGTCCTTAAGAATAAGATTTTGTACGAACTTTCAAAATGGCACAGATTCTCACAGTGATTTTTGACTTTGTTGATTTTAAGTTTGATGAATGAAGCCTTTGCATTGAACATATGATGTTTAATTGTCTTCCTTTTGGCGTGTAGACTTACTTGGCACAGAGTAGATGGGGTTTACCTCCATATTCTCTCTGCTATTGTCAAAAAGTTTCTTTCCTATTAGAGCACCTTTTTTAGGTGCTGACAGAAGGGAAGTCCTTTTGTACTTTCTACTTGAGTGGGCAATTTTGTTGCATACTTCTATCAAGGTTTTGTTGTAATTTACTTTCTTATTGTTGACAATGAGATACATTAAATTATTCTGATGATTAAGGCCTGTCTTCAAGGTACATAAATGTGGACTTAATAACAGTACATATATACTTACCTATTTGCAGTTACATTCTTGATATTTTGGTCCTCAATATTGTTGACACGATATTCTGTCCACATGGTATTTATAGCATCACTAGTCAGACAACCAATTCATTATTCATTATTTTTCATAAAATATGTGATTTATAGGTCCTCAGTGTCAGTAGTGTTTTACAGCCTCGAATGTGTAGTTTGCAATTGAATTTATTTTTACAGTTATGAGCTCCATCTGTGGCATTCTGTGTATTCTTAGTGCTTCTAAGAGGAGTATCTAGGGTGTGAATTGGTAACTAGCTGAAAAGAAATGGTGCAGTGGTGATGACATTCATGCATCAAGGGATGAGGGAAGTGTTCAGGTAGGAGGCCATACGAGTGTGAAAGTTCTTGAGGTTCCTGTTTGCATTCAGTGCAGTCCCTGACAGTTCCTGTTTGCATTCACACTGCGAGGCTGCAATCCTTGTAAAATATCTGGGAAACAACTGTTCCATATCTCTTTTTCACTTTGACCCGTGAACCAGCCCGACCGGTGTCCCCTTGGGAGGATTCACCGACCTATTTACATATCTGTGGCTTAATCTTGGGAGGCTTTGACAGCGCTGACCTTGGATCAATCATTGAGAGTGGATCAGCGTTTATCTCTTGCCCATGTTGAAGATGACTTTTTGACAAGCCTACAAAGTGTTTCATGATGCCTTGAAAAGATTCCTACCTTAAATCCATCCAGAACTGGAGGAGTTTATTTTGCTCCTATCTGCTGTAACAATGTGTTTCGTTTTCTCCTGAAGGAGACCCTACGTGATTACCCTTTAGTACAGACACTTGGGTAGAAACGTCGACATACTTCTTACTCATGTCCTTAGTCATTGTAACCATAAAAAGTTTACATTTTGGGTTACTGCTGGAACTAGATATTTGGACAAAGATATATGTATATTTTTTATCATGTTTTGTCATTTATGTATTTATGTTTTGGTTGAGCGTTTTCTCACTTTTCTCACCTCATGTCACATCAGTCACTAATTAACCATTCACTTTGTTTATACCTGTTGTGTGACAGTCTGTTGATTGACAAAAAGAAATATATACAAGAAAAGTATATTTTCAAATCTAATAAGCTTTTTGTGTGTTTGAGATAAAGAAAAGTTTGCTATTTGAAAATTTCTGTTACTCTGAAGGAATAATTCTCTACCCCATGGAACTTCTTTGTAGACTATAACGATAAATTCTAATAAAAGCATCTTTGTTGGAGCTGCTAGATTGGCAACAGTTGCTAGTTCCTTTCTCTTAAATAAATCTAATGTTGTAACTACAGCTATTGTGAGGCATGATTCAATTGTACTAAGAAATATGTTGATTTGGTGGGTTGTAAATGTGATAATTTCCTAGAAGTCCAAGGCTCCTTGGAGTATTAACTGAAACACCACACTTAAAATACTAAGGGTCTTATTATGAGTTTGGTGGTCTGTGAACTGCTGTACATGCAATGGTGGGCCGACCTCTGCAACCTCGGTGATCTGACTGCCATTTTACGAGATGGGCAGATCACAGTTTGACAGACCACGGTGGACAGCCAACATAGCCGGTCAACTCTGACCACGGCAGCCACAGATTGGGCCAGTTAGGCTGTGGGAGGCTTGGACCATCATCATCATCATTATTATTTTTTAAACATCTTTTTATTTTTTTTCAAGTGAGCATTTCTATAACAGCAGAGTACATTTAGTCGTGACACAGATCAGGTACATTACACTGGTATATACATTTTTCGGTTACTTATACAACTTACATCTTTGGTACAACATTAAATAAATCGCTGCGAGCTTCGTGTGGCATTTGGACAGCCTGTCTCAACACATATCAATGACATTCCCTAGGAATTCTCATACATCCTTGTACATTCATAAAAAAATACGAACTCTTATCTGTTCATTTTAACGCATTACTTTCTACTATCCTCCACCGCTCCTCGCCCCACTCCCAATTGGCTAATTCATCCACCCTCAGCTCATACCATGTTTAGGGGCGTCTGCCTATCACATCTTCCTCACAGCTCTCTTTTATTCAGTTACTTCTCTTCTGTCGGGTGGGCTAGCAAATAGCACCTCAATGGGGCCCATACATCCCTGGGCCTGGATGCCAGTGGTAGTAGTTCCGCATATGTCGAGAGTCTCTCCTGGCACATTACTCGGTCAGAAATCCATTCCTTAAATTTGGGCGCCCGCTCCCTTCCCCATCGGCACGCCACTCTTCTCTTGGCCATGAGGAGTGCCATAGCAGTAAATTTGCGATGTTCAGGTTGAAGTGGTTTGACATGTCCCAACAGTGCCATCAATGGGGTGGCTTCTACAGGTGTATTAATCATCTCCCTCAGTGCCTGAAACACCTGCTCCCAGTACTCTCTTACTTCAGGGCACTCCTATGCTAGGTGAGGAAAGTCTGTCCCCGCTGTGCGGCATCTGTCGCACCTGTCGTCCTCTCTTAACTTGAACCTATACATCTTGGCCGGCGTGTAATACAATCTGTGTAAAAATTTATAATGAATTAGCCAAAGTCTGCTGCTGGCTGATACTTGCTCGGTTTGCAGACAGCTCCCTTCCCACTGTTCGTCTGTTAGGACCAGCTCTAGTTCCTCATTCCACTTCCTACGCGCCGGTGGTGGTGTTGTTGCCATTTGTGTGTGTCGTGTGATATATCAGTGACACCGTCCTTTTGGGTGTGTCTCTCTCCAACAAGAGCTGTAGTGGGACAAGTACTGGTGGTTCTGCTGGGAACTCAGGAGTAATCGAGCTCACTCTAATTCTAAGTCTGAGATATACAAATACATCTAGTGGCATCTTCTGTGTTGTTTGGAACATGTGATCAATACTACGAAATTGTCCTTCGTGGTATAGGTCTCCTCAATTGTGTATGCAAGTTTGCTGTTGTAATTTCCTAAAAAAAAACTCCTGCAGCAGTGGCATCCCGGGGTGGTATGCGAGGGGCAGCAGGGGCGAATATACCATGGGTACATCTAGCATACGTTGTATGCGCTGCCATGCTGCTGTTTTGCCAGTGAGAGCGTTGGCTGTCCTATCTCTGTCTTGTACTGCTACATATAACGCTCCTTCTATGGGTGTGGGATGCAACAGCCAATGTTCGGCTGCTACTTGTGGCATATATTTCGGCTGCTTCACCCAATACCAGACGTAATGGGCCGGTGCGCTCAGGAAATAAAGTTCAAACTTTGGTATACCAAATCAAAGACGCTCGGCCCGCCATGGACAGGGGCAGTGCCACCCAGCGAGTTACACAGTCTGTCATTTTATTCATGGCCATGCCATAATTCAGTCTCATGAGCTCTTCTTTATTTCTAGTGACTCTAATCCCCAAGTATTTCAGTTCCTCCTCACACCAACCCAGGGGAAAGTCTAAAGAGAAGCGCGTTGTTGCTGTGGTCAGCGGAAAAATACATGATTTTTCCCAGTTTATTTGAACACCCGGGAGCTGCCCAAAAATAATAAATTCTCTCAATATTGAGTTTAGGTTTTGCTGTGGGTCACGAACATACAGAGTGATGTCGTCCGCGTATAATGAGACTAGTACCTGGCGCAGATTACATCGGAGTGCCTTATCATTGTGATGTTGTCTTAATTTTGCCGCCTGCGGCTCTGTTGCTATTGCAAAAAGCAATGGGGAAAGGGGGCACCCCTTCCGCGTCCCTCTAGTGATACTAAAAGTCTGTGACGTTTGTCCGTTTACAAGGACCTTGGCCACTGGCAAGCAGTATAATAATTTTATCCATGACAGGAACAGTGGGGGGGGGGGGGAAACCCATACGCTCCATCACACCAAAAATGTAATCCCACTCGATGGAGTCGAATGCCTTAGTGGCATCTAAAAATATGCCCGCCAGCGGCAAATCAGGCAAGACATTGTTTAGGATGGCAAACAGCGTTCTTAAGTTATAGGAGGTAGCCCTGCCAGGCACAAAGCCCGATTGGTCAGGCAGTATCAAGTGTTCCATTAATAAGCTGAGGCGTGTTGCAATTACTTTGGCCAAAATGTTCCCATCGCAGTTAAGAAGCGATAGCGGCCTATATGAGTCGCATTGTGCTGGCTCCTTTCCCGGCTTAAGCAGCGACAATATGAGCGCCTCCCTCATTGAGGCCGGCAGATGTCCCACCTCTAAGGCGTCCTCGTACACTTCTTTAAGAATAGGGGCCATCATGTCTACGTATTTTTTGTAAAATTCTGCCGGAATGCCATTTGTTTCTGTGGCCTTCCCACACCTCATCTATCTCAAATGGTGCACACTGGAATGCTCTCTGCCCATCGCTAAGCCAGCCAAGTGCCACATCACCCAGAGAGCCATCCAAATCAAGTGAATTTATTCTAGTTGTGGTGTAGAGTTTTTTGTAATGCCTCAAGAAGGCATTAAGTGTAGTAGGTGTCTCTCTGCATGTCCCTCCTACCGGGTCTCCCACTTCCATTACATAATTGTTGCAACGAGGCTGCCTCACCTTCTGCGCCAGCACCTTGCCAGGCCTATCTCCTTCTCCATATTGCCGGCCTACCCAGTGTTTGCCTCCAAACTGCACCTCTCTCCGAGCCTCCTCCATATATTCTGTGAGCTTCTTTCTGAAAGCTGCTTTTGTGGTGCCCCTCGGGTCCCCTGCTAGCTCTGTTTCCAGTATTTTAAGGTCTGTTTCTAATGTCCGCAGGGTGTTTAGTATATCCCTAAGGACTCCATCCCCCTTAGCTATGCAAAATCCCCTGATTGTGACCTTAAAGGCTTCCCAGACTATCTCAACACTATCGACCGAGTCTTTATGGCACTCAAAGAAATCTCTGAGCTCCTCCCACAGCTCCTCCTGGAACACCGTATCAAGCATAATAGGGGCATGCAGACGCCAAGGACTGCGTGGTGTGCTATAATCGGCAGAGGAGAGTTCCAATACCACTGGTGCGTGATCCGAGTAGGACCTAGCCTGGTGTTTCACTGCAGCTATCGCGGGAGCCGACCCTGTGGACATCAAAAAGTAGTCTAAGCGGGCCCATGTTTGTGCCTGTGCAGTAAAATGCGTGCTTTCCTTCCCACTTGGATGTGTATGTCTCCAGGCATCGATCAACTGGTAGGCAGCAACGATGTCCTTTAGCACTGCCTGCGCTTTAGTGTAGTGATGTGGGGCAGGGTGCGATCTGTCCAACCCAGGGCAATAAGTCACATTAAAGTCACCTCCCCATATTGCATGAGTGGAATCTATCTCAAAGATCTTAGCCCACAGGGTGTAGAAGAATGCAAACGTGACTGACGTGGTGCCCATCCGGCCCCACGCGAGGCAGCACCTTCCCTCCGAGTCCCATGTAGCGCCCTCTATCTGGAAGGGGACTTGTTTCTTTATCAGTATCGCTGTTCCCCGTGCATGTGTGGAGTATGAGGAGAAGATTCTAAGTTCCGCCCATCTAGTGGCAAAAGTGTGTTGTTTCTGGCGCGCTAAATGATTTTCCTGCAGCATAGCTATATCCTAGGGTCGCCCATACCTCTCACATTCCATGTAATAATGTTTAGTGTACCTACGGTTGCTTAAGCCATATTGTCTAGACGTTATCTGTATCTCGATTGCTATCCATGCAACCCTTCCCAAATCTTGTATCTGCTCACAATCATTTAAAGTGACTCCTTTTTGATGCTGTACTCCGTCCTTCCTTTCTATCTGCTCTCCCCTTAAGGGGGAAGTCTTATGCTTACCTTCCTTTGTAAACCAAACAACCCAACTTCGCCCCCCGCCACCCCCTCCCACTGAAGCAACCCAAGTTTGCCAGAATTCGATTCCCACCCTCCGCCCCATCCCTCAAAAACAGTAAACACAAAATTATGCCCCTTCCACCTAGTGTTTCATTTTTGTCCAAGGGGGATCGCCCGTGGGGCGACATGTCTAGATAGCCACGCAGTCTCTCTGCTCCTTTCAAGCCTCCCCCTGGTGTCATGTCTTGCTTCACGGGGGAAGCGGAGCCTGGAACTTCAATAACATAAGAGCAAATGAGTCAATTGGAAATGTCTCACCTCTCTCCAGGCCATCTGGTTGCTGTTACACCTCAGTCCGCCAATCATTCTTGTATGGTCAATGCCATTGTTCCTGGGGAGTGTTCATCACATGTCTTCATTGCCGCAATTGTGTTTGGGCTGCTGCGAGACCCCCTGACCTCCTCCTCCCCGAGTCGCACGTTTTACTGATCAGAGATAGTCCTCTGCTTGTTGCGGGTTTCTGAAGAATCTCTGTTTCCCCTGATGCGTCACCCAGAGTTTCGCCGGGTACAGTAGCGCGTAATCTATTTGCGCCGCCCTCAGCTTTTTCTTGACCTCTATGAATTCACGCCTCTCTTCCTGTACCATAGGAGTAAAATCCGGATATGTAGAGAAGGTGATGCCATCATATGTCAGCGTCTGCTTGTTTCTTGCTGCTCAGAGAGCCACGTCGTGATCCCTCTAATTTAGTAATCTTGTAATGATGGGTCTTGGAGGGTTGCCCAGCGTCGGGCGTGGTCCAAGTGGTCTGTGTGCCCGTTCTACTATAAACTGCGAGGAGAAGGCCTCCCTTCCAATGATCTCCACCAGCAATTTCTCGATGTAATCCTCCATTCTGTCAGTATTTGTCAATTCTGGTACACCTATTATGCGGATGCTATTGCGCTTACTACGGGCTTCTAAATCCTCGTTTTTGGCTGCTACTGTTCATAAGATCTTGTCCATTCTTGAAGGTTGTGTAGTATGGCTGGCAGTGATGTCATCAGCATCGGATATGCGTTGCTCCGCCTCCTTAATACGTTCTTCGTGATCGTCAAGTTTATGAGCAATGGCGTCCATCCTGGACGACATACGATCTGCTTTGTCCACTACTGTTGCAAAGCCCTGCCATATCTCCTGTAAAATATTGTTCATATCCGATGCCTGCTATGCAGCTCCTCCACTGGTATGTGCCACGGTCTCCTAGTCCTGAGCTTCTTGCGTGGGCCTGTTTCCCTTCTTCGCTGCGTCGAAGTTCAGATTAGGTTGTCTGGTGTCAGGCTTCCCCATTTCCTCTTCAGTGCACTAGTCCAATTATATTCTATAGTTGTTTTCAGGCAGTTCCTCTGTCCCGCCAGGGCAATAGGTCCAGTCTCCAATGCACGTAAGCTCTTCTCTAGTACAGGTCTCTGCCCTGCGAAGGATGTACGCTAATGTCAGTGCTCCCATGCCTTTTTTACTGTCTGGTGCGATTAGCTATTCTCTGTTCTTAGATTTCCACCACTGCCGCACTTATATGCCTATGTCTCCTCATCAGTGCCATATTCTATAGTCATTGTTAATAGCCGCTGCTTTATTTGTGGCAACGCGGCGTGCTTTACACTCACTTTCCAGGCAGTCCTGTTGCTAATACTTTCTCCAGAGTCTCCCAGGCCTCACCTACTGCAGGGCACTGTGCTAGGGGCAGGTGCGCAGTTCCAATGTTGCTTGATGGGGGGGAACCATCACAGGCTCCAATATGCCACAATCCTTCCAGCACAACTTCACAAATCTCCACTGGGACAGGGAGCGTCGTCCACGCGCCTCTACCGTACCGCTCAATGTCCCGCAAATGCCACTTACAAGTCTTAAGGGTACTGCGCCCGCCCTCGCACACTCTGTGCCTGGTTACACAGCCATCAGCCACTCAGAGTCCTTCTGCCCTCTGGCGCTTTCTTCCCCAGTCTCAGTGCTGTGCGTTCGTCCTCTCTTTTCCTTCTCGGGGGGGGGTGGGATCCGCGACGCCAGTCCTCCTCCGGTTGCGTTGTTACACCCTCCCTTTGTGCCTCAGCCCTGCCGGCGCTCACCTTCCTCAGTCAGCCCCACCAGCCCCCGCTCACATTGACAGTGTCGCCGGCTCCCGTAAGCCCTTGCCGCCCTCAGGTGTCCTTGCAAAAAAGTTCAGCTCGGGTCCGCTCTGTGTGTCCTCCCGCCTAGGTTTTCTTGCTTATTGATATTGTTCCCCGAGCACCGGCACCGGGCGCCGTCGCCGCCCTTACCACCTCACTTCCAATCCTCTCTTTGGGCAGCGGCCGCTGGCTGCATGCTGTTTGCCGACGTACCAGCGCTCTCTTGCGTGACTGCCTGTAGGCCGCACGGCCTAGTAGCTGCGTGTGGAGCCCCGGCCTGTCCTGAGTGCGCCAGCTGCTCTGCGGTCCCTTACTGTTCCGGCGGGAGGCGCAGCCCAGTTTTCAGAGCCCAGTGCTCTGGCTGCCGATCACCAAACTCCTCGTCGCTTGCACAGAGTAGAGAGGGAGGTTAGTTCTTCAGTTTAACCTACTTTTGGCAAGTTGTGTGCCCATTTGCTCAGGATATTTTAAGGATTATGGTTCCTGGAAGCAGGAGCCTCAAATCGGTGCTGCCATTCTGCTTGCGCGCCCTCTAGCCCCCCCATCAGTTCAGTGAAAATGATTATGAGTTGCTTTGCAGCCAGCGTGACCATGGCAGTCCAACCATCACATCTGAGATGGTGGAAAGGGAGGTATATAAAGACGAAACTCACCTCTACTCACCTCTACATGTCTTTTGCTGTCATGGACTCCAACAGACATGTCCTGCTGCAGCTGAACCTCGCCATCACATCCAAAACTAACTCTGTCATGGCCAAAATTGTGGTTAAGTCATACAACTACCAGTTTCCATAGACTCCTCAGCAAAATTATGCCCAGCCACAGGCCAGGCAAGGGAGTTGGTGACCCTAAGTAATTTACCCATTTACAGGGTCTGGTATTGTTTCATAAGAATATTCACAAATACATCTGTAGAATGCCCTCCTAGGCCAAAACAGTGGTGCTGCACAGGCACACTGTACACAAATGGACATTTGTTAACAAATTATATTCAGTGATAGTGATGTGTGCATTACTTTGTGTCCCACAACAGTACCTCCTCATCAATATCACACCTGCCAATGTCTTTCACAGGTATCTTTTGCTCTTTCTCACTTGTCTGTCATGTTACAGCACATTTTCACACATCATGCAGCTTACCATTTCTCAAGTGTTGGCAAAGTGAGATTAAAGTGACTGTGACTACGATGAGGGTCTCTTTCTGCAACTCTAACCTAGATGCTAGACTCTTTGTTTCCCTTCTCACTTGTCTAGCATGTTACTACTGATATTCACACAACATGCAGCTTACCATTTCTCAGATACTGGTAAACTGAGATTGAAGTGACTACAACTACCATGAGGCCCTGTCACTGCAACTTCAACTAAGATGCTACAGTGTATGTTACACACTCACATTGTAGATATCCCAGTGCTATGTTTAATGTCAAATAAATATCTGTATGGATGTGTCATTCAAAGTGAAACATAGCTCTCCTACAACTCTGTATTGGACTCTCACACATCACCCACATGAAACGGCAACGTCAGTAAATGGGATTCCCTAAAATCAGTGTGAGAAGCATTCTAAGGGCACAATGGAAGCACTCTTTGCAGGATAGATATGCCTCTATCAAAGGGAACCATTAAAGGCTAGGGCCCCAGGGCACAGTATATTTTGCACATGCCAGACAAACTCAATGTACACTGGGTCTGGTAAATCAAGTATATCAGGGACACCAAACAGCATAACCAAGTGCCATACATGTGTAGGGAATGTATAAGTGCAACTCATGACAGAAAACAGCACTAACAGGATGTGCAAACTTCTAGATAAAGTTGCTGTAAAGTACACACAGAAAAATGCACACATGTCTGTGCAAAACTCCACAAAGGTATGACAAGCTAACACCCTCCAGATGTGGATAAATAAATATCTAAATTCACCCCACCTAACACATATGACATATCCTATATACATCTCAGGGAGAAGTGCAACATAAATGGCGTTAACAGTGGCCAGGCCAACCTGAAATACTTACCATATAACATGTCACCCAATGCAATGCCTGCCCTATTTTGAGTTCATACCACATAGACCTTCATCCAACATGTCCCGTTGTCCTATGTAACTCTAGCACTGGCTCCAAGGTCACATCATACAAACCACTTCATCTAGATCGGCAATCAGGGATGGAATAAACACAACTGTAGTCACACGTCACTAACTATGCAATGCCATCAAATAGAAAAGTAGTGGCCGGACCAATGTCTTCAAAACTATGATATAAGCAGAGGCCAATGGCCAGTCCATTCAGTGTACATGTGCCACAGCACAATGATGTACCACCAAACATCCTTATTGGCACTGACAGGCAACCCTCCACATAAAAGTACATCCATTTGACACAGCAGGCATCTCAAAGATGGTACTTTGCACATGGGGTTGAGGTTTAGCAGGGGTGGGTGAATCTGTCCTTCAGAGGCGCTTTTATTTTTTTTATATTGTTGCTGGGTTAGGGGGTGGGGGTGCTGTTTCTCTGGGGTGGTTTGGGATGTGAAAAGGGTAGGTTTGTCTTTGGGAGGGGCTTGTATGTTTTTTTTTTTATTTGGCCTGGGCTCAGGAGGTAAGGATGCTGTTTTTGAGGGGTGGCGTGGGAAGTGGAAGGGATGCATTTGGGAGTTAAGAGGTTTTTGGGACTTTGAAATGGGGGTCAGGTTTCACAGGGGAAAGGAAAAGAGCAAACAAGATCTTCTTTGGAAAAATGGTTAGTATGTTTGGGTTGGAGTTGGTTTTGAGAGGTAGAGAGAGTAGACGTGTGAGCTGTGTGTGCTGTCTGAACTATGTGTTCTGTCACTGTTATATTGGTGACTGTGAGTGTTTT
This sequence comes from Lissotriton helveticus, assembly GCF_964261635.1. NCBI lineage: Eukaryota > Metazoa > Chordata > Amphibia > Caudata > Salamandridae > Lissotriton > Lissotriton helveticus. The sequence continues at coordinate 1,112,642,831 of NC_136061.1, forward strand.
TAGTTTTTTGCCTGTGTACGTTGTCGACATACTGGGTGTTGTGGAGGGGTCTGCGGCTGTTGCTGTGTTGTCTGGGAGTATGGTTTTAGGCTTGGAGGGGTCTGTGGCTGTTGCTATGTTGTTTGGGAGTATGGTTGTGGGTATGGAGGTATCTGTGGCTGCTGCTGTGTTGTCTGGGGTTATGGTTGCGGGTGTGGAGGGATCTGTGGCTGTTGCTGTATTATCTGGGGGTATGGTTGTGGGTGTGGAGGGGTCTGTGTATGTTGCTGTGTTGTCTGGAGGTATAGTTGGGGGTTTGGAGGGGTATGTGGCTGTTGCTGTGTAGTCTGGGAATATGCTGTGGTTAGTAGGGAAGTGAGGGGTCGAGTGTGCTGTGTACATGTATGTTTGAGATTTTGGATGTCTTGTGTTTGTGTGTGGTGCTTGTGTCTGACAAAGTGTGTGCATGCTTAGTTGTGTGTGTGTTTGGGATAGGAATGGGAATTGGGAATTTCGATGGGGAAGGGGGAGGAGGTGGGGTGAAAGGTTGGGGTGGTTGGATGGCTGTTGTGAGGAAGGGGGGCAGAGACTGAAAAGATCTCTGTAGGCCAGACATTACAGTGTGAATGCCTTCCAGACAGGCAACTATCTCAGTCAGCTGGCTGCTTTGCACTTGGATGGCATTCAGGGCTGTATTCTGACCCACAGAGATTCTCCTCAAGAGGTCAATAGCCTCCTCACTCAGGGCAGTGGGACTAACAGGGGCAGGGGCTTAGATTCATGAAGGGAAGGGGATTGCTCCCTTCTTAGGGGAATGGGAACGGCCAACTTGTGGGGGAACAACAGGGAGGTTGGCAATTGAACTGGGGGTGGTAGACAAGGAAGAAGGTAGTAATGATCCTGTTGGGCCCACCGCCACTCTGGAGTGTTCACCAGAGGATGACTCAGATGATGACCAGCTTGAGCTGCTGTCCTCCAATGCCCTCCTCATGCCCTCCTGGTCACTGGGTCCCTCTGTGTCTGACGTCTCATGTCTGGAACCGCTGTGACCAGCTGTGTCCCCACTGATTTTGGCCCATTCTCCTCCGCTTGCCCTGATTGTATCTGAAATGACATGTAACATGGGAACATGGGTTTATTGCAACTGTGTGTCTACACCTGACCATCACAAATCCACGGAAAACATTGAAGAAGTCCACATATCACACCATCTTCTTGGTTTACTCTATAGGCTTCAAATTTAGCATGAGGATGAGCACATTCTCAGAATCCAGACAGCACAAGACTCCATTTAGCTATATGCACATCCCCAATCCTGCTTGGTGGTTCAGGTGATGATGGACCCATAGATTCTATATATTAACAAGCGAATACAGCTTTAAAGGTTTTGGGTGTCCCTGAACATCTATGACATGAAGATGTGGGATTACCAGAGCCCCAATGGGCACTACAATGCCCAGAAAGCCATGCGAGTGGCCACGCCCACTTGGGCAAGCATTTGGAACATAAATTGTGCGCAAGGTAGAAGTGCTTGAATATCTGGTAAACACTGCCACTGATGAAGGGATATCGAAAATCCTGAAATGCGCCTGGCAAGAAAATATTACCGAAGCCTTACCTGTTGAGTTGCCTGCTTGCAAGCTGTGAAAATAAAGATGTGTGCGATGTAGCTTTGTGTGGCCTCCTTTGGGGCTCTAATGCAAGGATGGATTTATGACGGCTGTGCCCAGCCGTGGAGTGAAGCCCGCCGCAGATTTGCAGGTCCGTGCTGGTTCCAATTGGGTGCTGACATATGCGGGAGGAAAAAAGTGCGTCGCCATTGCAGGGTGGTGCTGACTCGAGGCACGGATTTCACATCTGCAAAGCAGGGCAGTGGACAGTCAGGATGGGGCTTCTACCCACTTGGGCATGATATTTTGGGTGTAAAGTTTAAGAAATTACAAGCCGCCCCACATGGGGAAGATTTTTGAGCACTACAATGCCCAGAAAGACATGCGAGTGGCCACGCCCACTTGGGCAAGCATTTGGAACATAAATTGTGTGCAAGGTAGAAGTGCTTCCTTTTCCGGTAAAACACCGCCACTGATGAAGGGATATCGAAAATCCTGAAACGCGTCTGGCAAGAAAATATAACCGAAGCCTTACCTGTTGAGTCGCCTGCTTGCAAGCTGTGAAAATAAAGATGTGTGCGATGTAGCTTCGTGTGGCCTCACTCCTTTGGGGCTCTCCTGCAAGGATGGATACATATATATATATATACATTCACTGAAAAAACCATAGGTTTCAGGCCTTATATAGTTAGGAATTGGCATGTAAAAAACCTTTAACATTCACTCAAAAAACTATAAGTTTTAGGGGTGTTATAGTTAGCTGGACATTTCACTCGTACAAAACCATTGAAATTGCTCCTATATAGTTAGTTGTACTAACTATATTTCGCGCACCCGCAATCCACTGCTGATGATGTCACATATTACATCATTCATGACATGGTCAGTGACATCACTGATAACATCTCAAATGACATCACTGATTACATCACTGATGACATCATCCAGTGAATGTGGTTTGCTTCGTTATTTAAATATGCATTATATATATAGCAATTTGCATTGAAGAATGAGTGGATATATAAAAATAAATATTTGGATGGAGGATTTAGTAGCAGTGTAATTGACTGTTTACTTGACCAATTTATAGTGTCTCACTAAATATAGTGGACAGTGACTAAACTGTTTGAATATCTGTATCACTTTGTCAGTTGTTGTGTAAACTGGTTCTCCAGTTGGTTACTAGCTATCTGAAAGTCTGTATTAGTTATTGATTAGTTAACTGAGTATTTGTATGGGAGAATGAATGTGTGTGTGGTTCGGTGGGGGGGGTGACTGCCCAAAGATGTGTGAATAATTAATTCACTAGATATATGAAGTTAAAACTACATGTTCTAACAGTTGTTTGGGTGAGTGAATATCTTTATGGGTGTGGTGATGAGCAAATATATTTCTCAATGGTACATGTCCAACAAACTAGAAAAATAAAAGGCAGTGTATGTGTCAGTTGTTGTATATTAATAAGTATACATAAGACTCAATGATTGTGTGAGTGACTGTATGGATAACTTTATACTTGTAATAATGATTTTATAATTTACTAAGTATGACTTACTATCTAAATGAATAGATGAAGTTGTGTTTGTATAAGTGTGTAGCTAAGTAAATATGTAAGTATGATCCATTGTTTGCATAAGTGAGTAGGATGACTTCATATGTGAATAGGATTTGTGCTGGTGTGTAATGTCGATTTAGGTGTATAAGTATTTTTGATAGTGTTCTATTGTTCATTGACAGCATGCATGAGTGAATCTACAGGTAAGTGATCAGATGTGTGTATACATCTATGAATCACTGAGTGGGTTTTTAGATACTTGTATTGCTGTAACAATGGATTCAAATATGATACTCTGTATTTTACAAAGAGTGATGAAAGCTTTTACTGGTGTATGAAAAGATGTATGTGATTGTCACGTGGATGATGTCATCAGTGATTTCATCAGTGATGTCATTTGAGATGTCATCAGTGATGTCACTGACCATGTCATGAATGATGTAATATGTGACATCATCAGCAGTGGATTGCGGGTGCGCCAAATATAGTTAGTACAACTAACTATATAGGAGCAATTTCAATCGTTTTGTATGAGTGAAATGTCCAGCTAACTATAACACCCCTAAAACTTATAGTTTTTTGAGTGAATTTTAAAGGTTTTTTAAATGCTAATTCCTAACTATATAAGGCCTGAAACCTATGGTTTTTTCAGTGAATTTCAAAGGTTTTTTAAATGTGAATTCCTAACTATGTAAGTCCTGAAACCTATGGTTTTTTCAGTGAATTTGCAAGGTTTTTTAAATACTAATTCCTAACTATATAAGGCCTGAAACCTATGTTTTTTTCAGTGAATTTCAAAGGTTTTTTAAATGCTAATTCCTAACTATATAAGTCCTGAAACCTATGGTTTTTTCAGTGAATTTGCAAGGTTTTTTAAATGCTAATTCCTAACTATATAAGGCCTGAAACCTATGTTTTTTTCAGTGAATTTCAAAGGTTTTTTTAATGCTAATTCCTAACTATATAAGACGTGAAAGCCCACCAGGAATCTCCAGTATGCGCCAGGGGACTGCATTGCAGAGGTGTAATGAAGCCACGCCCCTTTTTACACCTCTCTGCAACGCAGCCCCCGTGCCTTTTTGAAGAGGGGGAACTAATTCCCCTTGCATACTGGGGGCCCCTGGGGGCCAACTAGCCCACCTTGAACCTCCAGTATGCGCCAGGGGGCTGCATTACAGAGGTGTAATGAGGCTATGCCCCTTGTTACACCTCTCTGCAACGCAAGCCCCCTGGCACGTTTGCAGAGGGGGAACTAATTCCCCTAGCATACTGGGGGTCCCTGGGGGCCAACTAGCCCACCAGGAGCCTCCAGTATGCGCCAGGGGGCTGCATTGCAGAGAGGTGTAATGAGGCCACACCCTTTTTTACACCTCTCTGCAACACAGCCCCCATGCATGTTTGAAGAGGGGGAACTAATTCCCCTTGCATACTGGGGGTCCCTGGGGGCCAACTAGCCCACCTGGAACCTCCAGTATGCGCCAGGGGGCTGCATTGCACAGAGGTGAAATGAGGCTATGCCTCTTTTTACACCTCTCTGCAACGCAGCCCACTGGCGCGTTTGCAGAGGGGGGACTAATTCCCCTTGCATACTGGGGGTCCCTGGGTCATATCTGCCCAAACGCCGAAATTCCGAATGATTGAAAATGACTTTTCTTGAGAAACATTTGGATTTGGATTATCATGTCCTATACTTTGGAATTTTTGAAAGACTGACTTTGAGGATGCTATAAATTACTCAAGTCTGCCCGAATTGTGTGGGTAAAATTGATACCTAGTCACTTTGAATAAGAATGTACTTACATCTCGTCTAACATTTGGAAGAAATATCTAGTTATATGACAACAGGATACCGACATAACTTGAAGGAAATAAGAACGCCCTGAAGAAGTTCTGTTGTACAGAACGAAACGCGTCAGCTGGCTGTGGTACATAAACTTAAGGAAAATAAAAGCATTTGAATATACACCAAGATTCAGCGCTTCAATAAGGACTCTAAGTGATATGATTTGATTGGACTTATTGTGCAAGTGGTGCTGTGCCAAACTTTGGAATATTCTCCACTACTCTCTACTACTTACTCTCTACTACTCCACTACTCTCTAATACTCACTCTCTACTACTCATTCTCTACTACTCTACTACTCTCTACTACTCTCTCTCTACTACTCACTCCCTACTACTCACTATCTACTACTCTCTACTACTCACTCTCTACTACTCTCTACTCTCTACTACTCACTCTCTACTACTCTCTCTCTCCTACTCACTCTTTACTACTCACGATCTACTACTCTCTACTACTCACTCTCTACTTCTCAATCTCTACTACTCTCTACTACTCACTCTCTACTACTCTCTCTCTACTTCTCTCTACTATTAACTCTCTACTACTCACTCTCTACTACTCTCTCTCTACTACTCTCTACTACTCACTCTACTACTCACTCTCTACTACTCTCTACTATTCTCTCTCTCTGCTACTCACTCTCTACTACTCTCTACTACTCACTCTTTACTACTCTCTACTACTCACTCTCTACTGCTCTCTACTACTCACTCTACTACTTACTCTCTACTACTCTCTACTACTCACTCCCTACTACTCTCTACTACTCACTCTACTATTCACTCTACTACTCTCTACTACTCACTCTCTGCTACTCTCTCTACTGCTCTCTACTACTCTCTACTACTCACTCTCTACTCTATTACTCACTCTCTTCTCTCTACCTCTCTACCTCTCTCTACTTCTTTCTCTACTAGTCTCTACCTCTCTACCTCTACCTCTCTACCTCTACACCTCTACCTCTCTACTTCTCTCTACACACACACATATACACATATATATGCATATATATGCATATGCATTTATGTATGTGTATATATATATACATACATATATAAACATATATAATCTGCATATCTATATAAATACAAATATAAATGCATGCATACATATACATATATGCATATATATGCATGTTATTTACATGAAAGTTTTAAAAACACTAATAAAAGCAAAGCTAAAAAGCCACCTCATTACAAACAGAATGGCTTTAACTTAAACGAGGGCGAGATCTATTGCATTTTCAATGCTTGTTTACTTTGGTTCCATCAAGAAGGCATTCAGATGTGTCACACATTTGCCATAAATTCTGAATGTTAGCACTCTAGTTGCTCATTAGATCACTGTAGTAAAGCTACTGTTCACCAGGGAAGTCTGCTGCTAATCATATACTTTCTATGGCAAAATGACCCCCCTCATTTTGTTCCTTTTTAAATTAAATGTTTTCAGACTTACCACTTCATTCTAATCAAGATGGCTTCTGGTGTGCCATACTTTTGTCATAAGTAAGACTGTTAGTGCTCTAGTTGTTCTTTAGAACACTCTGGGACATTCTGTCATTGGGCTATACTTGGGCTACATCTGGGTGATATTTGGGCTACATTTGGGCTCTTTTGTCTCTGGTGGCCATCATGGGAGACTGCATGTCAGAATTTTTTAATGAAATAGAAGAGGATTTGGGAAGTCACTCAAAATGTGCCCTAATTTTTCTTTCTGCGGCACTAATCATACTTTCTATGGCAAAATATACCCCCTCATTTTGTTCCTTTATAAATTAAATGTTTTAAGAGTTACCACTTTATTCCAATCAAGATGGCTTCAGGTGTGCCATACCTTTGTAATAAGTAGGACTGTTAGTGCTCTAGTTGTTCTATAGAACACTCTAGGAGGCTGCAGTAGAACACAAAGGAATCAACTGACAGTCTCTGTCCTTGTTGGATGTACATGTTTTACTGAGAATGTCAGACTTCATTCTCACATGACTGAGAAAGATAATGTGAATTTACAGAAAATATGCTTTCAGTTTAGCTTATAGATCTCCTTCCAAACCACTGTGGGAAAAGCATGAGATAATAGTTTTCTTTCAAACATGATTCATGATATCCCAGCAGAAGGCTTTTTCACATGGTAAAATCACCTTAGAACACACCACAATTCCTAAAATGAGTATGGTACCATCAACAAATGATTTATAATGTAACTAAAGTCCTAAAACCCTCTATTAACTACAATGCTTTTTAATGAGGTGCTATCATGTATATTGGTTCCAGGGTGGCTGCCAACACTTCTTGGATGAAGTGCTGACAGCCAATCAGATCTCACGATGAGATGTGTGGTTAGGCTCCACCCAGATATATATGTGTTTTTGAAGTTAATTTTCATATAAACCACTCAAGCAATTTTCACCAAATATAGCAAAGACACTTCTGCGTACCAGTCCCTACAATTTTGCCAAGTTTGGTGTAATTCCGTTCAGCGGTTCGGGCTGTAGCCTTGTCAGAACGTCCTATGGAAATTAACATGGGGAAAACACGTTTTGGGACCCCCCTTTTTCTCAGCCCCCACTTCATGAATCTCCCCGAAACTTTCAGGAAAGGAGCGCAGCGGAGCTGGCCAAACTTTTGGAAAATTACACGCAAATTCCTCAACCGGCGCCAAAGTTATTCCCAATAGAATGTTGCGGATTTCCTATGGTAGCTAGGTCCTAACTATATATATCTACTAGCTATCGCCAGTAGGTACTATATATATATATATATATATATATATATATATATATATATATATATATATATATATATATATAAATGCCGAAATAAGACCTTTGGAGGATAATAAATCTTCCTTCTAAACACTATCTACTGCGTGGTGGTCCGTGTATCTGTGGTGGTGGCGATATACCGGTGAAACAGAGACTGGAAATATATACGATTGCTGGAGAGGAGTCGGAGACTGTCAGGTAAGACGGCGCATGCTGGAAGTAACAGGGAGCGGGCTAGAAACGTTTAATTCATGGGAGAGGCAGCCCGATTGTGAGAAGTGGAAAACACACGGGCAGTGAATCTTTGCAAACAATCACTAATTGTAAAAGCTCAGCATGGCTGCGGAATGGGAAAAGGGAAGAGAAGAGGCAGCACTGGATGTGTTCACAGACACGGGCAAAGGCGTCAGGAATAAAACAACAGAACAACCACAAATGAATGAGAAAGATGACACGAAGAAATTACTGGCAGAATTGGAAAAACTCCGGAAGAAGGAGGTAGCGAAATGGTGGGAAGTGAAATCGCTCACCAGATATCTCGATGTTGGGAGAGTACCCAGGGGGCTGAGAGTACTGGTAGCTCCCACCTACGAAGACCCCGACCCTGAAATGCTCCAGATGTGGGCGGACAATAGTGCACTATCATCACAAAAAATGCTGAAAATCCTGGTTCAGTTTGCAGCAAGTGACAGAGCCAAAATGATAACACGTATTGAAGAAATATTGAAAGAATTGGATACAAAAGAAATCAAAAGTGAAATAGCAAATGGCATGAAAGAGATATCAGCGAGAATTACGAAACATGAAAACGATATCAAAGAAAGAAAGGCTATAAAGTTTCAAAGGGACCGCAATGATTACATGAATGGCAGAATATATACATTTGCTAGAAAGTATGACCAAATAAGATGCCAAATACCAGCAACGGCTATCGGTGATCAAAGAACAGGAACTGAACAGAGCGAAACTGAAGTGAGTTCAGAATATGAAACCGATGCAGAGAGCAATAATAGCGCAGGAGCCACAGGTCCCGCACCCACACCAGTCCAAGAACTAGCTTTTTTACGGATACAGCGCCTCAGAACACTGCGGCCACGACTCCCTTCGAGACAGAATGTAGGAGGGGGCCAATCCACCCAAAACCAACAAAAAGCAGGCGGAGAAAAAACAGACGGTGGGGAAAAACAAACAAAAAAGCAAACGAAACAACAATACAGACGAAACAAACGACGATGATGGAAGCAGACAACACAGTAATTAACCTAACGAACTTAGAATTATCATTACAGGAACTTGAAATTTTATCCCTGGGCCTCACGTATTGCAGTAATACCAACTTTGATTACTCCCAAACCCGCATTGATCTGTTTCTCTATGTTCGAAAATTAAAACTCCAAAAATATTTCTTTAATCAAAGCCAGCATGGAACAGAGACACCAGAACTTTGTGAACAGGAAGAGATCTTGAGCGTGGCCAACATGGAGGCTTTGCAAGATTTGCTAGACCTTGAACAACAGAATGAGACTGTTCTTATCACCCCGAGTGGAGCGGCTGCAAACTCGGAGATAGACATTGGTAAAACAGTCAAAACTGGTTTCAAACCAAAATCGGTGTTCATGCCTATGATGCCAAAAGATGGACTAGACGTTTTCTCAGACTGTGTAATAAAGGATCTCAAAGAACTGTCGATAAAAAGTACGAAAGAGAATGCAGGACACAATGTAGACCAAATGAGAAAGTACAGTAGCCTAATGGAAAAAATTAAAGCTAGATCTGACATTGTGGTGAGATGGTCAGACAAGGGGGGCAACATAGTCCTATGGCCACTTCAAATGTACAACCAGGAAGCACTCGCACAGCTCCAAGATCATGAATGCTACATGAGAATAAGCCCAACACACATCATTGGTATACAGGAGAAATACCACAATGAATTATATAAATGGAAAGGGATGGGATTGTTGAGCAAACATGAGTTTGAGTTCTTGAAGAATGACTACCCAGTGACTCCCCAACTCTATTTAATCACCAAAATCCACAAAAACGACAAAGTTCCCCCTGGCAGACCTATCATATCAGCAATAGGGAGCCTCTTTGAAAGAACCAGTATATTCATTGATAATTTTTTGCAACCTGAGGTGAGGGGATTACCGGCGTATATCAAAGACACTGGGGACTTTCTCTCCAAAATCTATGATGTTGAATGGAAAGAGAATTACTTATTCATGACTCTGGATGTACAATCGTTGTACACAAGCATCAGACACAAAGATGGACTGAACGCCCTCAAACATTTCCTTGGAAAAAGGCCAATACATTTGTACAAACATACCTGCATGCTACTTGAAATGACAGAATGGTGTCTAACCAACAACACCTTCATTTTCGACAGACTATATTACAAACAAATGCAGGGATCAGCAATGGGCACTTGCTTCTCCCCCAGCTATGCGAATTTGCATATGGGCTGGTGGGAGGAGCAAGTGCTACAAATTATCCACGCAGAAATCATGACTAAGAACATTGTGGTGTATAAACGATTCATTGATGACATTTTTATTTTGTGGCAGGGCAGCTCTGAGAGTGCAGAAAAGTTTGCATGTGATTTAAATGAAAATGCTTTAAACTTAAAATTCACTTGTAACATTAGCAACACCACTGTACAGTTCCTTGATTTAGAACTTTTTGTCTTAAACAACAGAATCCAGACACGCGCATACCGCAAACCTACAGCAGGAAATGCCCTCCTTCATGCGCAGAGCTTTCATCCTACCCCGTTAAAACAATCTATCCCTTATGCCGAGTGCCTAAGAATGACTAAAAATTGTAGCACTACGGAAGATTTAGCTAAAGCGAAAAGGGACCTTTTTTCTAGGCTTAAAAACAGGGGGTATACTGAAGCAACATGTAGAAAAGCAGAAAGCAAATGCAGTGCCAAGTCTAGGAAGGAACTCATTTTCCCTGCGAGTGTAAGAAAGGTGCCTGTTAATTGCGAACGACAACCACCAAGACTCATCACGGGCTACAACAGGTACCACATGAATATCCGAAAGATCCTTAGGAGGCACTGGCCGCTGGTACGTAATGACCCAACCATCGGACAGGCAGTGGGAAGAACCCCACTTGTAACATATAGAAAAGCCAAATCCATGCGAAGCCATTTGGTTTGCAATGCCCCAGCCATAAAAAAGCCAGTGATCTGGTTACAAAACCAGAAAGGTTTCAAAAAATGCAGTAAATGCAAAGCGTGCAACCATGGCGTCAATACCACGGATGTCATTGTTCCTTTCAGACAAAAACTGTACACCATCAGAGCACAATACTCGTGCAAAACAGAATACGCGGTGTACGTGCTAACATGTGTATGTGGCAAAAGATACGTGGGTTCTACCATTCACCCTGCACATGTGAGAATTCTACAGCATCTTAGAGCGGTGGCCAACAAAGACCCGACATACCCTGTAGCGAGGCATATCAACCAGCTACATGGGGGAAATGCCCAAAGCCTGACCTATTATGTCATCGACAATGTCCCCAAAAACACAAGAGGGGGAAACCGCAAACTCACTCTACGTCGCCTGGAGTCCAGATACATAATTCTTCTGAACTCCAAAATCCCGTTCGGTTTGAACGCGGATGACGCCCTGAACGTACATCTGTAACCAGTCTGTACTGTCTCTTCCCTGAATACCCATTCTTAACATCTGCAGTTCCTACTACACAAACTGGTTTTATCATCACACGCACAGAGGGACACCACAAACACATATTTATCTCATCACTTCACTTCACTTTTGTTCACCTTTCACCGCTCACTTTATAATGTACACTATGCAAGCTGTGACCCAGTACTCCACTTGGAGTTAAACAGTGCCCATCACATCACGTTTTGTGGCTGAAACGATAGACAAGTGTAGCCGTTCTGACATAAGAATTAGTTGAGACAAATCCATATTACAGGAGTGAGCATGTTACAGTATTGGACTTATACTTGTGAGTACTAACTCGATATGAGACTGAACTATCAATCGCATGCTCTAAAATGACTTGAATGGGTAAAAGTCTCTTGACCATTGTCTGATTATTTTCTACCTGCAATACTATCAACCTGCCACAAGAGCACTCAAGCGTGCTGTAACATAGTTGTAACACGTCAAACGGGCACAGTTCACAAAACTTGCCACTAGTGTGGGTGCACTTGGTTATTTAAATAAGAGGGTTAACGATGTCCAAACACAAAGATGTGAAGTTTGCTATACACCAACAATATTATGAATAATTATTTAAATGTTGTATTAGCAATGTAAGTTTCCAAATAATAGAGGGTAAAAAGCCTACCATGATGTAAAAATGTGCAAGTCATGAACTCTTCTATGTCAATCTATGTGAGTCAGATAAGGGTAACCATAACAACCCTTATCCAATGGAAACGAATGTAACAATTGAATGTCCAGTAAAACATGTAACATGTATGGTTATATATAGTTTACACAAATGTTCATGCAGATGTAGTGAACAAGGCGGGAGCAAGCCGCCGAAACGCGTATATATATATATATTCACTGAAAAAACCATAGGTTATAGACCATATATAGTTAGGAATTAGCATTTACAAAACCTTGAAAATTCACTGAAAAAATCATAGGTTATAGACCATATATAGTTAGGAATTAGCATTTAAAAAACCTTATTTTACTCACACAAAACCATTGAAATTCCATATATAGTTAGTTGCACTAACTATATATCGCGCACCCGCAATCCACTGCTGATGATAGTGAAGGATAGGTAGTGCAGACTTTTGTCCCCTTTATAACCCGTCATGCCTATCTCTGCCCCGTTTGTTGGTAGTTGGTTCAACCCGGACCGTTTATTAGAGGTTGATCATCCGACTCCACCGGAGGACACCCCTAATAAAAAGGACATATATATAAAATGCGGACTAGCCACTGTATCGTGCTAGCAAACAATAACATAAAAATCGTTAGGAAAAACAAAAGGAATCGAGCAAAATCAGTAGGCCACTGATGGGATCTCTTTTTGACCTCGCTAAAATAGAAACATTAGGAACAACCCCTCATGAGAAATATGAAACTAGTGAGAGGAACCGAGCTCGACGCCATGATGTCTGCAAGACAGCTCGGCTCCGCCGCCCACCCTGCCCAAAATAACGACAAACCCTATACAAATATTATAAATATATACAACACACCAGCAAAGTAACAGGGTAAAATGTTTTATTAAATAACTATTTACATGGCAGCCTGCTGCAACATCGATCCAAATGCATGACGCTGTTCCTGTCCCTCCTTGTGCTGCAGGTCCGCGGCTACGCCCATCCGGAAGACGAGGCCCCCGGCACGTATAGGGCGGGGCCTTGCTGGCAGCCATCGGCCGAAGAGGTCGTTGGGTGGATGGCCCGGAAGCACCACGGCCACGATGTTGTTGTACTGGCCTTCCCATTTGTCCACCCTGAGGTGGCATCCAGCGGGCCACGGGTGGGGGGGGTGAATGCCTTGCTGATGACCCCCACCCCCCTCTTATTGCCTGGTCCGACCATCACATATACCTGCGCCAGGAGACAGCATGGGGTGCACTGGGAGGGAGAGGCGGCGCGAACAAGCCTCCCCCACCTCCCCAGGTGGAGGTTCCTCAGCTGCACCCCAGAGCTTCACTCGGCCAGCTGAGTTGTGCCCGCTCTTGCGGCACAGTGCCTCGCTCGGCCAGCTGAGTCTCACCCGCTCTTGCGGCACAGTGCCTCACTCGGCCGGTTGAGTTTCGCCTGCTCTTCCGGCTACAGCGTCTCACCCGCCATCCGGCTGAATTGCACCCACTCTTGCGGTACAGCGACAGGCGGCTGCCACGGACCTCACGAAATGGCGGTCGGCTCCACAGACTTGGGCCTGGCCTGCAAGGATGGCTCTGGGCAACCCTGGAACTCGGACGCTTGACTGCTAGGGCATGGGTCCCATTCCCGAAAGCGTCCCCTCAGCCTTGAAGATTCGAGATGGAGAGGCTGGGGCGTTGACTAGGCGGGGCCTCCGGCTGCAACCACAGCGCCAACGATCGCTTCAGACGTAGGGGAGCCTTGCCGGTGAGAGCCACTGATCTGAAGAACCGCTGCCTGCGGTGCCTCCCTGAGCCGCTTGACGGAGGCCCCCGAGGGGCGGTGTGGTGGCACGGACTTGGAGGGGGCGCTTGGCTCCTGCCCCCTCCCCAAGTCTTGTTGCCCTGGTGTGGCCTGAGATCGCCCCCGACATAGGCGGCCGGCTCCCGGGGTCCGGCGGGACTTTTAGCCTTTTGGTGACTCTTCCATTCTGGACCCTGTCCCACAATCCGTTTGACCTGGGGACACGTCCTGCGGTGCCCTCGCAATGCGGCCTGGTCCCTGAATGTGTGCGGGGGGACGGTGTTGATTGGATCAAGATGGCGGCTGGTGCCCTTCTTCATGGCTCACGTCCGGACCGGGCGACTGTTCCAGGCCCCCGAGGGGCGGTGTGGTGGCGCGGACTCGGAGGGGGCGCTTGGCTCCTGCCCCCTCCCCAAGTCTTGTTGCCTTGGTGTGGCCTGAGATCGCCCCCGACATAGGCGGCCGGCTCCTGGGGTCCGGCGGGACTTTTAGCCTTTTGGTGACTCTTCCATTCTGGACCTTGTCCCACAATCCGTTTGACCTGAAGACACGTCCTGCGATGCACTCGCAATGCGGCCTGGTCCCTGAATGTGTGCGGGGGGACGGTATTGATTGGATCAAGATGGCGGCTTCACACAAAGCTGACTCAAGTGTTGCTGCTGATGCTATGCAGACAAAAACTGGTTTTGAGTTTGTACATTCTTCAGGATTTTTCCATCCAAGGCTGGTTGAGAGTTTGTAGAACGATCGCTTCAGATTTTCAACATACTACTCTTCAACATTCTTCATAAATGTAAGAATGTGAGACTAACTAGGAGAACGGCCGTTTATCTTTCCTTTCAAAATGCTGCCAACAATATTTTATGTATGGAAGACACCATCTTGTAGCATAAAGGGCTGCGTCAAGGGTGGTATTGCCCAGAATGTCTTGTTTTCAAGTGCTCGTAATGACGAAGCCAGGACTGTGGCAGAGCGTCCAAAATCTACAAAAAACACCACTGCCAACTCTTCAATAACTTCCATCACCCAGCACCGCATTTCCAAAGAAACAGCATAGCAAGCTTTCGTGGCCTTTAGAGTTTTCGGAAGCAGTTTCCCAAGACCATCACTGCAGCCATTGCAATCCAACAGAGGAACTTTTTCCAAGATCGGCATATTAACAGGGCTGCTGGTGTAATCGGGGCTCTTGCAGCCATTCAACTTATTTGAAGCTTTCACAATGACAGACCGCCCACTGAACTTCGTGCCATGACATTTACTTATAACATTCTGCTGGGTCTTCGCCGAACTGAAGTCTACAAATGCAAAGCATTTCATTCCGCTTTGACATTTCTTGACATGTAGTGGGTTGAAGTCTTTAAAGAGGTCCACAATTTGCTCCTCAGTCACATCACTTGAAAGATTCCCCAAGCCAGGCAGGTCCCACACCACTTGAAAGGACCTGCCTGGCCTCGACCAAAATGGCGCCAGTGTGGGAGCGACTTGCAACTCCTTATGACGTTCTAGTTACTTAGCCTTGACGTTATGGGGGATGTATGCGGTCTTTGTGCACATGGCGGGCGGGGAAGGGTACTGACTGGGCATACGGACAACCCTATTGATGTCGGTTTTTCATTATTGATTATTGTATTATTAAAGCTTCGAAGTAATGTTACCCATGATACTCGCCCTTGGTGTGCGTATGGACGATTTTATTGTAACTGATCCTGTTATACTTTCAAATAAAAAATCAACCTTCACTGATCCTGCAACCGTTTGTCACATTTATTTTTTTCAATTAAATGGCTCGCTTGTTACATACTCCTGTACCCCTGGCTTTTGACCCTTTCCTACGCGCGGTCTGTACTACCGCCCTCGGGCGATCTATGTAATGAACAGACTACCATTGCCGAGACACAAGGGAATGCATCTCAGAGTGATAAGTCAAGTACGTGGTAGATAAAAACATTTTCGTGTTTATGCACGCTGATGTGCTTTGAACGCTGCCCCACCCCCCTCATCATTTAGATTACCACCGCCCATTGCACAAAAGCGTACCGGGCGCTCCCCACGCAAAAAAAACGATTTTTTTTTTTTGCCCCGCGGGGCCCTTTTAAAGCCTCCACATCAAACCTAGGGGGTCAGGGAGGATCTACTATGCCCCCTTATGGTCATCTCCCCCTTTGTTTTGGCCTCCTCTTGTCTCTCGATCCTACCGAGAGACAAGATGGCGGCCGCTCCGGACTGTTTAGAATGTTGACAGACACCGGAGAGCCAATCAGCTTCGCTTCGCGAAGTTCCGTTACGCGTCAAGTACGCTACCCGGAGCGCTGTTACAGATATATATATTTTTTTGAACGTTAATTTATCAAAATCCACTGGAGCACATATATTGAGACCTAGCAAAGGCACATCGGGCTAACAGTCCCTACAATTTTGCCAAGTTTCATGCAAATCCATTCAGCCGTTCGGGCTAAAAGTGAGGCCAACCGCCCTATGGAAATTAACATGGGAAAAACGCGTTTTGGGACCCCCCTTTTTTCTCGGCCCCCCCTTGACGAACCCCCCCAAATTTTCAGGGGCTGCTCAGAAACAAAATGTTCCATTTTCCTGAGAATTTCAGCCAATTCCGTCCACAAACGCCAAAGTTATTAGACATAGAATTTTCAAAAGTCCCATAGAGAAAAAATCCTAACTATATATACCTACTGGCGACCGCCAGTAGGTAATATATATATATATATATATATATATATATATATATATATATATATATTTACTCCAAAGGCCCGAAAGCTTAAAGATGCACACACAGTAGCTGTCACCAACAGGCTTTATTCACTTCTGGAGACCGGGATTTCATTTCGAGTAAAATTTCATTTCTTCAGCCTACGCGTTTGGAGGACACAGCCTCTTCTTCCTGGGCTGCTCTGCAGAATCACACAGGTGCTCCAAATTCGTTAATTTAAATACATGCAGTTACCCCCAGTGGGTCGTGCTCAGTGCGCTTGCATGCTGGGACATTGCGTCCGATTTAAAGAATTTTAATGCTTCATTATTGCTCAAACAATAAGTAGTCACAAAAGGGACTCACTACAAATAATGACTTTCTTTAACTCGGACTCAATGTCCCAGCATGCAAGCGCACTGAGCACGACCCACTGGGGGTAACTGCATGTATTTAAATTAAGGAATTTGGAGCACCTGTGTGATTCTGCAGAGCAGCCCAGGAAGAAGAGGCTGTGTCCTCGAAACGCGTAGGCTGAAGAAATGAAATTTTACTCGAAATGAAATCCCGGTCTCCAGAAGTGAATAAAGCCTGTTGGTGACAGCTACTGTGTGTGCATCTTTAAGCTTTCGGACCTTTGGAGTAAACAAAAAAAAACGGCTGCCCTGCCGTGAAAGGTTGCACCGTCTCAACAATGGAAGGAGAGGCAGCGCGGCAACCAGGAACTGTGCCAATGCCGTGCAGCGCAGCAGTTGTGAGTTAATATACCGGAATTACATTTGGGGGCCCACTGGAGGGTGTTTTAATGCTTCATTATTGCTCAAACAATAAGTCTTCACAAAAGGGACTCACTACAAATAATGACTTTCTTTAAATCGGACTCAATGTCCCAGCATGCAAGCGCACTGAGCACGACCCACTGGGGGTAACTGCATGTATTTAAATTAACGAATTTGGAGCACCTGTGTGATTCTGCAGAGCAGCCCAGGAAGAAGAGGCTGTGTCCTCGAAACGCGTAGGCTGAAGAAATGAAATTTTACTCGAAATGAAATCCCGGTCTCCAGAAGTGAATATAGCCTGTTGGTGACAGCTACTGTGTGTGCATCTTTGAGCTTTCGGGCCTTTGGAGTAAACAAATAAAAACGGCTGCCCTGCCGTGAAAGATTGCACCGTCTCAACAATGGAAGGAGAGGCAGCGCGGCAACCAGGAACTGTGCCAATGCCGTGCAGCGCAGCAGTTGTGAGTTAATATACTGGAATGACATTTGGGGGCCCACTGTAGGGTGTTTTAATTCTTCATTATTGCTCAAACAATAAGTATTCACAAAAGGGACTCACTACAAATAATGACTTTCTTTAAATCGGACTCAATGTCCCAGCATGCAAGCGCACTGAGCACGACCCACTGGGGGTAACTGCATGTATTTAAATTAACGAATTTGGAGCACCTGTGTGATTCTGCAGAGCAGCCTAGGAAGAAGAGGCTGTGTCCTCGAAACTTGCAGGCTGAAGAAATTAAATTTTACTCGAAATGAAATCCCGGTCTCCAGAAGTGAATAAAGCCTGTTGGTGACAGCTACTGTGTGTGCATCTTTAAGCTTTCGGACCTTTGGAGTAAATATATATATATATATAGACAGGACACTACATATACCATGAGCCCATGTGTTGGAACACGCCCACTGAGGCGGGAGTTAAATTACTGTGTAGCTGCCTGGAAAATGTTTGCCTGGGAGCATTTGAGTCAGTGCCTCTGAAGAAGTTGGAAAACGAAACGCCTCAGGCTGACTTTTTGAAGCTGCTGCTGTATTTGCATCCATTTCGCAGGATGCTTTCTACAATGAATAAAAGCTGAATTCCTTACCTTGCTCGTGGGCTCCTCTACTTTGCAGGCAAACTTTGTGTTTGGATATATATATATATATAAATATATTTAGAAGGGACACAATGGTGATCATACTCCGAAAATTCATGTGAATAGACAGGACTGAACTTTTTTCATGGGACTACCTGTCTCAGGATACTGTGTTAAGAGGGTGGGGAGCAGAGGCCCAGTGACTGACCTGCACTTTAATGTGCATTTAAACCTCTTCTGTGTAGGGCACCTGTAGCCTGTGCCTGGGTACATGTGCCCTGGGCCAAGGGCTGCACATCTATGCCCATCATCGCATGACAGAGGCTGGGCTGAGGCACTACTCTTGGCCCTATCACATTGTGTTTTCTGCCCTCTTCTAAGCAGGTACTCTGTTCTTTTATTTTTTCTAGTTCTTTTGAGCATATGTGCTGAGACTTGGAGGCATTATTCATGCTGACTATTGTTTGAGGTGGGCTGCTAACAGTCAGGATACTTAATTCTGTAACCATTCATTCATCTGGTGATGGTCCCTCATTTGCCCAGATTTCAATGGACTCCAATTGAACTGATTTCCCTTGGTCTTAAGACCACACTATTTATTGCAATCAGCTTAAATGCATGACAGTTTTTCATTTTAGCTGTGTTCAGCTATTTCTATTTCTTTTTTGATTTGTTACCATTAGGGCTTTTTTCTATACTATTTAGTCTTACACCCTCCATTATGAGGAAAGGCAGAGGAGTTGCCAAATGGAGCCCACAAGATGGAAAACTCCCTTAACAAGCTTCTGACAATTGTCTCTTGAAGAAATGACACCCTTGGTCAGGAGATTGAGTCAATTATCAACATTGAGAAGAAGTACAGGAGTCAGTTGATTCATATAAAATGACTAAATGTTTTTAGTAAATTAGATAGGCCATAAGTATCTGCAGTCATTAGTCCACCTCCTTCCCTGCCGGACTCTATTTAATGCTCAGTCATACCCCTGAATGAGCCACAAGTTTTGGATTCCATCATGCCCTGCAGCAATAGGTTTGCACCCTTGGAGGACCTTGAACAAGCTCAAAATGGTGATTCCCCCATTCCTTTTCCCAAGTGTAATAGAGTGCGCAAAACCTAGGGTCACGATGGATGCCTCTCCCACACATTTAGGCAGGTCAAATTGGTGAGTGTGAGTAAAATTTGGCATCCCCAGCATGATTTTCAGTCACTGGGAGGACACCCGGGAAGAATTCCCCAACACGGGTAGTTGCAACCATTTGCAGTGAAAGAGCTGACGCTACAGTAGAAATCTACTCCAGTGGCAGGAAAGTCAACTCGAGAACCTGAGCTCTCTGGCACACTGTGTGGTGCCGTTTGCACTCATTTTTCAGCTCCCGGGACTAAAATTCAGCACGAGCGGTGCAATGTGCCTGATTCCACCTGTTTGGAAAACTCTACAGAAACTTCACGAGTTCCGCTCTCCCCTACTTTCAACCCATCCTGAGCACAAAACAATAGATGTGCATGGTCAGGTTCTGCAACCAACCTGCTGTGGGTTGCCAACCCACTGTTGTTTGCGAGTATGGCAGCCAATCCCTGGAATGCATGCCCTTTGCTCTTTGTCTGTATGCACGATTTTTCCGCCCATTCTTTTTAGATGAATATTATGCTGTTATTTTTACCCTTTGTAATTTTCGTGAAAAATCACGATTTTAAGGAAAGTTGTGATTTTCAGCTCAAAAGTTAGATTTTTCATTCTGCTCACAAAATGGCAGCTACAATATTTTATTGGGGCAAAGAGTTTTTTAAAAAAAATACTTTGGGGCATTTTTCCATGCCACTAGGTATCACCCGGCATTCTCCTGGGTCAGGCCCCCCTCCTGGTGCCAAATAAGTCCCCCCCATTCCTCCGGCAGTGGATTTATTTTTTCACAGCATGAGGACAGATATATTTTTCAAATGATAAGTTTCACAATCAGCAGAAAAATAAATCCCCTTCATTAGCTAGCATATTCCAGACAAAATTCAATTGTGACAGGATTTGGAATTTTCTGAATCACTATTTTAAATGTTAGATATATAAATACATTGTTGCCCTTAAAAGTCTGCTTGGCAACTTTTTAGAATGCTATTACCTTACAAACTGCTGAACAAACTTAGTAAAGTTCTACTGTCATGCCATTTTTGGTCCAAATCTGTGGGTGTGAAAAACTATTTTCTATGAAAGCTTTTTTGGGTAAAAAACATATTTTTGCCCAAACTCCTTAACTTTTTTTTCATGCCGGATTGGCAGGAAAATTATCATGCTGAATTTTAGCTAACTACATCAAGTGAATGCCACATTTGGTCCAGATCTCTCTATAGTGTCAAATCAAAAATGTCATTTCAATGTAAAGTGAGGCTGAACCATAACTCCATTGTAGGAACTACCACTGTGGAATAGATAGATAGATAGATAGATAGATAGATAGATAGATAGATAGATAGATAGATAGATAGATAGATAGATAGATTTAATACTAAGATAAAAATGTGAATGCATTACATTGGGAAAAGGCATTTTGATCATTCTGAATAACAAATATTTTAATAAGGGCATTTATTGCAAATATGTATTAAAATAGATGAGGAAAAATAGGTTTGTTTGATGTATTTGTCACATTTTTAAAGTCCTGTGTAGCTCACGATTGTTGGATTATTAAACGTGTTTAGTTTCCCCTATGGTGAGGCACAGACAGTATTTCCTTGTGAATGCCAATTGACACTAAAATGAGTGTGAAAAACAGTTTCCTCACGACTTTGAAACTGGAGGGAGATATTTATTTTCTAACAACAACAAAAAAGTAGGTAGAAGTTTAGATCTTCATATGCAAAACCACATTCAAAGAACTACAGTATTTGCAGGTGGTAAATGTAGTGTTAATAAGAATTTCAGGATGTAGTGAAAGAAAGAAAACACAACGTCAGGCAGGCCTAAATAAACAGGCCCTCATCATTCGTGAAAAGTTCTTCTGGTCGTCTAGGAGAGGTACTTCTACAAAAGAATGAGAGGCCTCTGGGGCCGTCTATTTATAGGAGAGAAAAAGGAATGCGCTTTTCAAACGCCTTTGTATAACAAAATGGGTACATTGCAGAAGATGAAACAGGTGAACAATTGTAAGTATGTCTTCAGAGCAGGTACACGCGTCAATCCACAACATGTTGGGGGTGGGGGTAGTTTTATATAGCGCTAACTAGACCCAAATATATCAGAGTGCTTTACATGAGCACCAGTTGCGTTACAGACGGGTAACTCCCAAATTATCTTTATATGGTATTCTTCCTGGGACCTCGGCTACTGCTCGTGAAGTGGCACCCACTTGGCCCCGCCCCCCCCCCACACACATACAGGTTGGTGTTTTTTCTTAAAGACAGTTTCGAGAAAAAAAATAGTTCATGAGACATAAAGGGCCCGAATGAATTATTTCACAAGACGCATTATGGGATGTTTCCTATAGAGTAAATACTTTGAGGAGGTCAGGAGGCAAACCACGGGGAGCCAATATCTCCTTCATACAGACCCAAATAATCACCTTCTTGCTTCCAATTCATGTTTAAAGGCACCATGAAAATGAATATACATGGAACATTTTGGACTGAGCATGCGAGACTGCTGTTTTAGTAACTGTCGTGAATTGAAGGATCCTCAATCAGTTTCCATTCAGCAAAATTAGGAACCTGAAGAAGCCACTCAAAGCCGTTTCACACTGTTAAAGTGCCCCATGCAGCGAAAGAAATATCCAAAACGTGCAGGGCTCGAAAGAATGGAAGCTTTCAGCAAAAACTGAAGTGTCTCCAGAAAACAATCGGCCATTTTAATCCCAGCGTCCTCAGCATGCACTGTTTCAGCCAAAGCGATGGCTCTTAGTAATACAAGATAAACAGCACAAGAACAGGAAATTCTGATAAAGAAAATAAAGCCAGACACAAAAGTGGATGAACTGAAAAATAAATCAAGCTACTGCAATGATATTGTGCAGACGTTTTCAATTAAAATCTCATATAGACATGATTTTCTCGTAATTTCTGACACTCAATGTTTTTTAGAAGTCTTTGAAGTAGTTAAAAATGTGTCTGTGACTACAGACAGTAAATACATCGACAAATATGCCAACAAAGAAATAAAAAAAAATAGACATTTGCAGAAACAGAAATTTACGCGACGCCTTACAAAAAAGGACAGTCACAATGCAAAAATGCAACTCTTTGAAATCAAAAGGTTTTTAGTACAACGTGCGCTGGGAAAGCTATGTGTGATTTACTCAAAATCAGAAAATTGGCAAATGTTACCTGGCACCTATGTTATTAGTTTAACTTTTGAAACCAAATGGTAAACGATGATTAAGTGTTACTAAAACATACGAATATTCACAATATGAATATAGACATTTAGATGCGCTTCTTGACAGAAAGTCCTGATAAATACACTGTCATCAAAATTAAAAGATAGAATTATATAATTAATACCGGGACAGGTGCCGCACACAAACACCCAACTGCTGTATTTCAATTTTTGGACCACCTCCTTATGCAGAAAGTCTGGGAACCATAACATGCAATAGATTTTCAGTTATTAAGGTTGTTTGTATTTTTCTGTCGCGCATCACAAAAAATCTTCAATAATCTACCACTAAAGTGGGCCTGATTCATTAATTTGATTCCGGAGATGGGACTGGAATTGCAAAAGTGAGCATAAAAGGCACATGCACATGGTATTATCAATTCTCAAAATGCAAACTTTGACAGTTTAGTTTGCACATCACAATTCCTTCGTGGTCAAAGCAAAAAGTGGAGACAGCTCCTTCTCCCACATCACAGCAAAGACTTGGAACATCCTCCCCACGGTACTCCTGAGCGTCACCTCACTTCCGAAATTCCGAATGGCCCTGAAGACCGGACTGTTTGAATTAACTCCCCCGGGACCTGCAGTCACCTGGATACCCATTTGGATGATTATTTGCACTTTATGAATCCTGATTGATTGATTTACTGAAATAAGTGCTGTCTAAATATGTATGTGCTGCGGCAACAAATCATGGACGGAATGCTGAATGAATCAAACGTTCAACCCAGTCAAGACATCTGGGTTAAACCATCTTTCTTTTGCTCACTACAAGAAGAATCAATTCAACCTTTTCAGTCCTGAGGTCTCCAAGCTGTCCTGAAGCATACTCCTAGGGCCGGACTGGTGAGTCTGGGCACCAAGCAATCTCCTTAGCTGAGTTTCTGCATCCTGCGGAGTGGAAAGTAGTCTGTCATCCACACTGGGGCCTCTCACATCCTGCTTGGTACAGCCGGGTTCCACAGTGCCCTTCCGTTTCTGAGACTTTGCAGCAGTTTTAGGATATAGGAGTTTATCATGATCAAAAAAGCATGGACATGTTTACATTGTTGTTATGATAATCCACTGCTCTTTGGTTCCATCCCACACGAGGGTTACGACAACGAAAAATGTTTTAATGTAATTTTTATCTGTATCTGAATTAAGACATTTTCGTCATGGTGGTATGTTTCACTCTTTTTATGATTTTAACAGATCAAATTAAAGTATTTTACCACTCATGATCAAATAGGTGTAAATTCTAATATTTATATGTTTCTTTGTTTTCATTGCTTGATTTTACTCACAATAAAGTGTCCCTCATAGTTGTTGAATGTCACTCATTATAACACTGAAATTGTGAAAAATTCACGTATAAGCAATCTGAAACCTTAGCAGCTAAGCCTTTGAAATGTGTGTGTTGGAACTCACAACACATCAAGTCTGTGGGCTCTCTCCTTCTCATCCTGCCTGATAAATTTCTTACACATGATTTAGGTATGCTGTTTCAGTGTGGCCTTTTGTTTGCATGTCTCTATTTTCTTGACAACAGTGTGGGCTACAAATTCTATCCGACATGACCCTAAAGATATGCTGGATAGTTTTGTATATGGTTTTCTATCATAGACTGTGCAGCAGTGCAACACATGTATTGACAAGTTAAAACTTTCTTGTGACTTGTGCAACTATTTTGTCTCACAGCAATTCAATGTATTACTTTTTTAAAGATTTGGAACTCTAATGCGGTCCACAGTAGAATACGTTAGATTATACTAAAGTTTTAGTCACAATTATATCATAAAAATAGCACCTCCGTCCTCTGTTCCTCTGTTCTTCGTCAGCGGCCCGTTTCCCTGCCCTGCGGTTTGCAGTCTGCAGCAGAGTTGAGCGTGGAGTCGAGCGGAGTTGAGCGGAGTGGGAAAGTGGGAAAGGCTGCTCCTCTGTTCCTCCACTCCTCCGTTCCTCTGCTCCTCCGCCATCCATCCATCATCGCCGTTGCCGCGGGGGCGGGGGCAGGAGCGCCGTGCGAAAACATGGAAGGCTGAAGGTGAGAGGCGCGAGGCGCTGGGAAAAGACCGTCCTTCTGCCCTTCCGCTCTTGGGACCTGAGGACTCTGGACCAATAAAAATATATATATCCTGGCTCTCTCACAGCTCAGTACAGTGTAATAACCAGCAATAACTGTACTTCCGAATCCTTGACGTTTGTTTGCCAGCGCCAAGCGCCACGGAGATATTCAATTGGGAGACGGACACCGCTCTCAATGCAGTGGGACAAGTCTGCAGCGCCTACATGGTAGTACGACACCGCTCATAGAACCGCGGCTGGACCCACACTGCCCCCCCGGCCCCGTGCGGCTGGCACAACTTCCGGTCCGGTCGCTGCTGTGAGTGTTGAGTGGAGTTTCTCGGAGCCAGACCCAGCTTTCAAAGGTCACGTTTCCCGTCGCCTGCCACTTGCTGCTTGCGGTTCTTGGCCGTCGGCCGGGTGGCTCCTCCAGCCCACCGCCCCTCTTGCGGACACATCATCACCGAGTCTCCCGCACCTTCTGCCCCCCTCCCACCTTTCAGTCCTCCCTGGAGTCATCGCACTGTATCAAAGAGAGCCCCGGGACTGAGGACAGAGGTCTCTCAGACCCCAGCTGCTTTTTCAGCGGCTAGTGGTAGAGGGTAAGCGGGAGCGGCTGCCATCAAAAGGAAAACCGAGGAGCCAGGGCTCAGCTGTTGGGGGAGATTTGCAAATACAGTATTCCCCACACAAGAAGGATGACAAAAAAAAAAAGAAAAAGTCTCCCAGTGTCAAGAAAATGCCTCCGCAAAGCCAATTTCCCCAACCCAAGTTCCATCTAGAATCCTAAGGAGTGCAAGGAATGCTGTCCCAGACAAAAAGTCTTTTTTAAAGTCCCCAGCAGCAGGGCTCATAACTCAATACCTATATAAACGCCCTACCAAGGACGAGAGCCCCCCTGCCCCGACAGATCGATCACAATGGATTAAAGCCAGCAATGGAATAACTCAGCGGCTAGGGAACCTCACCAATAACAAGTCATACGCACAACTAGCACAAAGTACAAACAGCGAAACCACAGATTCTCGATAGACGCCGGACCCAATCCTGCTCCTGGTCATGTTGTCACGTAGGAACCAAGCACAGACACGCAAGCGACCCACCCGCTGATGCCACAGCTCTAACCCCAGAAAACCATGCGCAGGTAGTGACAGCTCAATTACACCCTCAACAACAACTCACTTCGCAGGCCCCCGATCAATCACAACCACTCGCATCCACAGGCCACGGTCTATCGAAGACCAACGACTCACCTGACGATGCTACCGCCCTAACCCCAAAAAACCACGTGCAGGTAGTGACAGCTCAAATACATCACCAACACCATCTCACACTGCAGGCTCCTGCACAATCACAACAATTTGCACCCACAGGTCCCGATCTATCGAAGACCAATGATCCAGAGTGCTATCAAAATCTTAGATATCTATCTCCTCCAGTCCTTCACAACTTGGAATCAAGGATACAAAGCACGTTAGATCTTACTCCAAAGCTCCTCAGAACGGCCAGTGTAACCCTGTTCTCTCCATCCCCCACACAAAGCTCCCACAGTCGCCACAACGGTAGTTTCATGAACGAGTCAGGTACATCCCCACCGGGCGAGACAGGCCGCTCAGTGGCAAGGGCACTACTCTGGCAATCGAAGAAAATGGAACTACAAATCGACCTCCTATCCACTATGGCCCAACGGTTAGTGGAACTGAGTAACAAGGTGGACTTTATAGAGAACAAGCTTAGCACCAAGCAATTTAATGGGTCGTGCACATGTTCCTGTGCAGACCTCATGGATAAATAGGCTACCCTTCCAAAAATCCTAACAGATCTGGTAGTCGCATTAAAAGTTCACACAGGAAGCATTACGGGCCCGATGATCAATAACAGCACCCTACTAACCTCAAACTTCACCGACCCTCACAACAACTCAGCTAAAAACAGCCCGGGCAAATCTCCAACAAAGTCAGACACACAAGGTCCCCCTGTACTCACTAATCATTGCATCAATTTAGACAGTTCCATATCTAGCCCCCGAGGCTTAACCCCACTGAAGATTAATAAGGGCAACGCCTCCTAGGAGACAAAGAATGAAGAACCTCTCTCCAGGAGAGCTAAGAAAAAACTTTAAAAACTAGAGAAAAAGGCCAAGGCATCTCGCTACTTTTAAGCTGTTTCTTATTATTTACAGCGGTGACCACAAAACGGCGGCTCTAAGCATCCTGAGGGAGTGATTTTCGCCTTGCATTCAGGTACTTAAGCATAAAAACGCTCGATATTAATACCGAAGTGCTCGCATTACATCAGGGTGTATGCCTCAGATTGTGTTCAACAGACATTGATAATTGTGTTTGGATGCACGTATTACTTAACTTGTGAGAGTCTATCTGCCTGGGAATATAAATATAAGAAAAAGAAGCGCTATTCTGGCTTATGCTTGCAGGCTTCACAAAAGTTTTTCAAAAAAGATTTTCTTGACATAAAACTGACGCTCCATTGCCCTCGATAGAGACTAAAGCCCTTCCTTTCCCTGCACCCGTGTTTCACCACTTTGTTAGTTTATCTGCACTGATCACTGTGCACCCTTAGAATTACACTTTGTCATTGTATACAGTGTGATGGAGACTGCGTGTGGAACAGTCTGGTATGCCTCGAAATTCCATGTGAAATTACACTCATAATTACATTTGAACAGCATGATCTTGTTGTTTTTGTTTCCTAAAATACAGGATAATATTCCCATGATTGCCTATTCAAGCATTTGAATACTGCACAAGTGGTGTAAGTACAATTTTGTGTGTACGTCCTGACGAAAGCTCCCCCGACCCTTCTGGGCCTCTAGGAGCTGAAACATGTCGACTTTTAAAAAACAACATATATGATAATCTGGTCACACGATTATCGAATATATCCATTGGTTTTTAGTTTACAGTATTCACCTTCTTTATTAAATTTGTTTTTGGTGCTTATACTGTTTTTTAACTATACCCTCGCTGGTTGGCCATTGTACCTCTCTGTTTTTGATCTCTGGATACTTCTACACTCTCCAGAGGTGCCTCGGGTGAGGCAGGCATACCTTACATTTGACTACCCAATGACTATGCCATGTCGCTAGAAGAGGGGCGGACAAACAAATATACCGCATCGTAAAAACTTCTGGCTTCTATGAGGGTTGTCAAAGTGAACCAATGGGTTTGTAGATACAAGTGTCCTTTTCTACTTGATTACTAGAATATTGTCCTTGGGGAACTGAATGGGACAAGTATTCCTCATCCCTTCTTTTGATGAACATCCAAAAAAACTGCCCTCATATTGTCAACTCATCCTCAAAACCCACAAATTGACAAAGACAAATCACGGACCTTTTCAATATTCACTAAAAAGCATGGTACAAGTAATTTAACACCCACAGTATCAACACCTTCGAACGCCAAACAAGAGCCTATTGCTCCATCACAACCAACTCCCAGCACGGGGGATCTGCACAGACCAGCTGGCCTGGACTCCCCAACTCAGCCACCTTACTCGCCAAACACCAGGAATTTAGAGCAGGGAAGTTTAACAAGCAAAACCAAGGAACAAGGCCCCGACACCAGGGACAAGATAGCGCAGGGCCCTCTTATCTTGGACTCCCAAAGGCCTAGTGATCAAACTGCGCAGTCACTACAAATCCGACCCATGAGACTGTGCCACATCAATGGGTTCTAGACCCAAGTTCCAACCTAAGTACTGCACAGATGGGCCCCAGCTCTCAGTCCAAATCAATCCAAGACACCAAAACTGTGCACGAGGTAATCCTCACCCCGAGATACTTTATCAAAGGCCAACATGATATTCTAAATAGGGGCAACATACTCCGACTTTTCAAGCATACCCCATCCCTCTCAGAAACACATTCAAACGACTTAGCCTGGGTTAAGTTCCTGTGTCTCTCAAGTGAATCACACGGGGAGTCAACCTCAATTGGGCTGTGCCGGCACTCTCAGGTGGGGCTAACAACAGAGGAAATACAACAAATGGCTGATTGGGGAATTGACATCGCTTTCCCAATACCTGAGAAATACCCACATGTACTAGCAGCACCTTCACCAAGGAAGGAAGTCTATTCCGTGCTAAGGGGGACAGCAGGCACCGAACTAGGGATAAGCCCAGTCGTAGAGTCAAGACCTTACAACATCTATAGGATAACAAGCACTCTCGACCAAAGGACAGTCCACATCAGCGGCCCAAAGTATCCCAGCTCGTATGGCACCCATACCGGTCCAGACGGACAGCCGCCACGACGGCACTTTTAACACCACAAAGGCATTCCGTCATCAGACCCCCACTGGAACACCGGGAAATATCACACAAATGTCCATCTTATCCTGGAACGTTGCCGGGCTAAAAAGACTGCTTGGGTGCACATCTGTAAAAGAATACCTTTGCGAAAATGACATCCTGTGCTTTCAAGAGACATGGGCTACTGAACCTCTATTTCTCCCAGGCTTTTTCGAACTCCACTGCGCAGCCATAAAACGTAACATCATTGGGAGAGCATCTGGTGGACTCTCAATCTTTATTAGCCAAGCGCGCAGAATAGAGGCAACTTCACTAACAACGAACACCGCCAACCTGCAAGCGGTATTGCTTAGCGGATTAAAAAGCAACAACAACCCAATTCGTCTCTTGTTAATCAACTGCTACGTCAACCCCGCCTCCCAACAAAAAAAGCAAGCACTAAAAATATTGTCAACTAAAATGGACCATCTTATAAATAAATATGTTGCACATTTTCCAATTATTGTTGGGGACATGAACACCCGAGAGTTGGGGCACCGTAAAACGGCCTCCCCCGCCCAGATCAAACTGGCCCCTCTACAGAGCCTCCTCCTTAATCACAATATGATTTCCGTTCACACAATCAAAAAAGCTGCGGATCCCCCCTGGTTCCCTCTCTCCACCTTTAGGGACAAGTCCACAATCGATTACATCTTTATTGTGGATAAATTGGTACCACTTTATAACAACTTTGAAGTGGAAAATAGGAATGAGAGCGACCATAGACCACTGAGGGTATCTCTTCAGCTAAACGGGAAACCTGCAAAACAACTAGAAACACTGGGGGTCCATACCGGTGAAGAGCAACACGAAGTTCTGGGAAGAATAAAATGGTCTACAAATTTAGGAACAAAACTTCAGGTTTGGATCAAACCAAAAGAACGGAGCTCCTCAGGCACAAGCCTTGAATCTCCACTGGAGAGATGGAGAACACTCTTAGATGAATTAAAATCCGTTCTCGTGGGACAAATCGGAACCTTTAAAACTCAGGCCTACCAACCCCAATGCCCTTCATCAAATATAAAATCAAGGGCCTTAGCTCAGACCAAGCATAATCTCTCAAAGTCCTTGAAGACAAGAAGAAAAGGAGCCCTAAACTCCCAAACACCAATAATATCAGTGCTTCGCAGGGAGCACAGAAAGAAAGTATGGGAAATGCGACAGGAAAAAATTGAAGTAGAGTGGCTGAAAATATTTAACTTTCTCAAAGAAAAGGGTCACATCCAACTCTGGAGACACATTAAGCAACACAGCCATAGTGGACAGATGAAGGAAAACAGGGTGGCAGCCTCGGAGTGGGTCAAACATGTAAAGCAACTATATTCAACACACCAGAATAGGTCTTATACCCAAATACAATCAACTCCCCTAGAGACCCCAAAAGGAGTCAAGACTCTAGTCACTACTAAGGGCGAGACAATCAACCTAATCAAAAAAATGAGAACAGATGGTGCCCCAGGCCCCAACGGAGTCCCTGCAGCAGTGTTCAAAGCCTCTCAAGATTTCTGGGCAGAACAATTAACATCACTCTATAAGTATGCACTTGCCACTTCTATAGTTCCTCTGTCATGGAAAGGCTCAATACTTTTTCCCATCTATAAAAAAGGGGACCGTACGAAACCCGAAAACTACCGGCTTGTTGCCCTATTGGACATAGAAGCGAAGGCATATGCAAGAATTCTGTTGAAAGAACTAGAAACTTGGGTTAAGGATAACAATATCCTCCCCTTCTTCCAATCCGGCTTCAGGCCTCAAAGCTCTACTATAGACAACATCTTTGCACTGGCACACCTGTCACCACGAGCGACCCAGCCATCACAATTACCCTTATTTTGCTGTTTTGTCGATTACAGCGCAGCCTTTGACCGAGTTGACCGCGGGAAGCTGTGGGAAAAACTGGTCTCCTGGGGCGTCTCCCAAAAACTGTTAAGGGCTATAATTGCCCTCCATGAGGGGACCGGGGTCCGTGTCAAAACCAGTCAAACGACTGTAACATCTAAAGTTCTAACCAATAATGGACTCAAACAAGGTTGCGTCCTTGCCCCGCTACTCTTTAATCTTTACACAGCCGATCTAGGCAAAGCTCTGGAGGGGGCAAATCTACTGACCCCAAGGCTGGGGAAAGAGCGACTTCAAATCCTCCAATATGCAGACGACATCGTCATAATGGACCACACCAGGACAGGCCTTCAGAAAGCCTTAGAAGCTCTGGATGGGTTCAACCAAAAAAACAACCTATCGGTGAACCAAGAGAAGACCAAGATAATTATCTTTGGGAAGTACCACCGAAAGAAGACAGCACAATGGCGCCTAGGAAACCTGCAAATTAGTACATGCAGAACTTATAACTATCTTGGTCTCAGGCTATCGGACAGAGCCAAACATACAGCCCACCTGAAACATCTAAGGAGCAAGAGGGCCAGTATTATATACAGCCTAAGAAATCTCAATAGACGCCTACAGAGCCCGACAGCCGAACCCATCCTGAAAGTTTTAAAAGCAAAATTAATCCCCTCTCTGAACTACGCCCACCTAGCCTTCCCCGGAGCCCTCACTAAGTTTCTGACAAACCATCAAATTTCTGCCTATAAGAAGGTTCTAGAACTCTCACGACAGGCCAGAAAAACAAGAGTAAGGTTGGAGCTGGGTCTCACCCGTCCAGACATCAGTTGCCTAGGGGATACTCTAAAATATTACATCAACACCCTGCGAGCTCCAGAAAACTCTCTGAAAAGGCTAATTAAAACTATCTTTGAAGAAGGTCGATCTCCATGGCAGGCTCAGCTGGCAGAGGCCATAGATATCCTAGAAATAGATGCTCAAAACGTGCACAATTTAAACATTCCGGTAACCGCATGGAAAAGAACAGTGAACACACAGGTAAAGAAAATATCCTACGAAAGAGATCTGGAAAGTTTACACCATCATCCCAATCTCTCTGCACTGGACGCCTCCTACACAGTGGGCAAACCACAGAAATATTTCGAGCAAGCACTGACAGCCCAGGCCCGGAAAAAAATCGCCTATATGAGACTGCTTGCACTGCCTATCGTGGATTTTAACGAAGCCTGGGCCCGGAAGGACAATTCTGCAGCATGTCGTCTTTGCAACTATCACCGGGAATCCTGGCTCCACTTGCTGTGCTGCTGTCCTAAACTGGCTAGTGAGCGGCACCAGCTGGTTGTTCCCATCTGCAGGTCTCATGCCCTAGTACGATGTAGAGAAGTCTCAGACCTGTGCTTTTCTGCTAAAACACCCCAAATAGCCGCACGGCTAGGGAAATTCATAGAAGCAATCCGGGCAGCCTTGTCACAGAAAACTGAGTCACTAAAACAAAACCAGCCGGGCTTCAAGCAAGAGAGACTATAATAATACTCTCCATAAAGTTTTATGTACTTGCACTTTACTGCCATTTTTTGATAATCGGTTTTAATGTTTTAAACTTCCCTACAGTTCGTAGCAAGTTTGCCTGAGATTTTAACTTTTTTTCTTTCTTTTTTACTACTTTTCTTTTTCTTTTCTTCTTTGGAAGTTTTTTTTTGTAAAAAAATAGTATATTGTAAAGATTTTAAGTAATTGAACAATAAAGCTTAACACACCTAGTAAAATTACATATTTAAATCCTTTACTGCCATCTGACGAATCGAGTTCAATACACATGCAATTTTATTATAATAAAAACTTCTGTGAAAAAAACAATTCATGAACGGTTACAGTTTTGTGCAAATAATCCAATCCCTTATAGCACCAAAGGTTATTTACAAATTATTCCAGAGAAAGTAAAATCATTGACAGTCAGAGTATGGTCTACATATAGACCCAAAATTTACATTCTTGCTAAAAACTGTTACTGCGGGCCAAGATAGTGAACCGAAACTCATACGTAATTTCTTTATAATTAAAACGTCTGTAAAAGGAAAAACATATCAATTCATAAAGGATACCATTTTATGTAAGTAATCCACTCTCCCATATCAGGGGCGTAACACACGCTCCCAAATCCCCTGCGGTGCCGGTGGTGTCAAGCTGCAGGGGGCCTCCTCAGCACAGTACTCAGTCCTGAGCGCTCCGGATTTCTAAGTGTGCAGCCTCAGGGTGGTGAGAAATAAAACATTCTGGAGTCGCGCGAGCGCGTCGACCAAGATGGCCGCCGCCACAGGAGCTCCGTGAGTTCACAGGCTTAATTAGCCTCATAACGACGATTTTTCAGTCAGGATATTTTATTTTTTCGCAGCGCTGCCTATCTATACCTATTTCCTACCTTGTGACTGCTTTTTGGGCGATTTTACTGTGGGGAAGTGCTTCAGCTGGCTTCTTGGTTCCTCTCCCCTGCCTCTGCTTCAGCTTCTGCCGGTTTGCTCTGCATAAGGGGCGGAGTAATTACAAAGAGAGGGCCTGGCTTGGGCCTGGCCACACCCACGACCTAGTTTAGCTGCTGCACCAGCCCTTCTCAAGAGCTTTTTGGGAATTTCATGCCCTTTTTCCCTCACATTTATCAAATTTTGAGGTGTATTTTCTTATTGTGTATTTACTTGACGCAAAAGGTTATTTTTTCACCTCAAAAATGGAAAATAAAAATTTGGCTGCTCCTAAAAGGAAAAAACAGATATCCCCTACTCCATCCAAATCTAATGTTATTGACTCTTCTGAACAGTCACTTAATCTAATTTTGGAGGAAATTCAAGCGCTGCGCATGAATACTGATACAATTGCGACTGAAGTGAAAAATATTCGTAAAGATATGGCTTCTACGTCCATGAAAGTCTCTGATAATGCTATCAAAATTCAGGACAATAAAACGAAATTGGATTCTTTTACTCCCTTAGTGAGTCAAATAGTACCACTGCGTACTCACTTGCTGGAATTGGAAAACCGTAATAGACAATACAACCTTCGTATTTTCAACCTGCCTGAGGAGATTGAGGGATCGGATTGTCGCTTATATTTAGAATCTTTACTACCTGGCCTCCTGAACATCAAATTCCCCGAAAAATTCGAAGTGGATAAGGCTCACAGAATCCCTTCGCATAGAAATCCTCGCCACACTAAGCCCAGGCAAATGATTTTTAAGGTTCTGCGACACCATCACTTGGTCCTTATCAGGAAAGCAGCAAGAGACATTCCTTCACTCTTAGTAAATGGTTGTAAAATCTTCATTCATCAAGATTTTGCTAAAGAAACTGTTGCTATTCGCAAGGAATTTTCCTCTTTCCGTCCACAATTGAGAAGCCTTGGTTTTAAGTATGGACTATTTGATCCTTCTACGATGAGAGTTTGGAAAGACTCCTTTTCTAAATCTTTTCACCGTCCTGAAGATCTATGTCTCTTTCTGGAACAGCAAGCCTCATCATCAATGGACACTCATGATCCGGTTACTTGAATGCTCATAATCTGATTTATCCTGGCATTTGAATATTTCTCTCTTCACGGGCTCCAACGGTTTTTCTGGCCATGCTTGCGGAACGGGTGTGCGTCTCTCTATTCTTCTTTGTGTCTTTGTTTCTTGTTTGTCAATTTTCATCCCTTTTGTGTTTCTTCCTTTTGTGTCTTTCCTTTTCTTACTCTGTACTTAGAGTCGCTCTTTTCCATGGCTATTTTTTCATTTCCTCTTCTTCTGATTCACTCTTCTATCCTCTTCCTCCTAACTCCTAATGGCTAATACTCATAATGTTAAAATTGTTTCACTTAACGTTAAAGGTTTAAGGCATCCAGTTAAACGTACTAAAATCTTGGACTACCTGGGTATGTGCAAAGCTGATATTTGTTTTATCCAAGAAACACATGTTGATGAAAAAATGTTACACTATATGAAGAAAAAGTGGGTAGATAGTATTGTTTCCTCTCCTGCGCTTGACAAGAAAAATGGTGTTGCTATTTTATTTGCAAAGAGGTTGCACTGCCAGATTCTTAGTAAGTTCACGGATGTGGAAGGTAGATATGTAGTGGTTAAAGTTAAAATTTATGATGCTACGTTCTTTTTGCTTAATATTTATGGTCCTACGGCTGACGATCCTTCTTTTTGGTCTGCGTTAACATCTGAAGTTCTGAAGTTGAGACAAGTTCCTTTAATTGTTGGGGGGGATTTTAATGTGATTATTGATCCGTTACTTGATAGGCTTTCCACTACAAAATTCCGACCTCCTAAAGTTTTTTATGCCTTTAGATCTTTCCTTCATACAACCAAGCTCGCTGATATTTGGAGGCTACATTTTCCTACTGATAAATGGTTTTCCTTTTTCTCTAATCCCCATAATTCTCACTCCAGGATTGATTATTTTTTGCTTTCGCCCTCCCTAATTCAATCAGCCACCAAGCCTACTATAGGTAACATTGATATTTCGGACCATGCCTTAATTTCTTTTGTCTTAAATATTTCCTCAACTTTTGCCAAGCAAAGTCGTTGGCGTATGAACACGAATATAGTACTTAATGATAAACATAAGTCTAAACTTTTACAAGCTATTCAAGACTATTTTTTATTCAACCCTGAGGGATCAACTTCCCTTGTGAATAGATGGGATGCCTTTAAGGCTTTCATTAGGGGCACCACTATTTCTATTATGGCCCATGAGAATAAACAATTTAACACTAATATTACACATTTGGAAAAACAAATTTCTAAATATGAACGATTATTTATTTCCTCTAGTGACCCTCAATTTAAATTTAAATTACAAAAGCTTCGCTATGAATTCAATGCTACACTTAGTACTAGAGCAGGAATCCAACTTACGAAATCTAACGCTAAGTTTCGCTTTAATTCCAATAGATCAGGAAAACTTCTTGCAAATTATTTACGAATCAAGAAGGATAAAACTCAAATAACTTCAATTCGTGGTCCTCAAGGTCAAGTTGCTACTTCCCATAATGATATTGTCCAGGAATTTTTACGTTTCTATTCTAACCTATATAGTAAACCAACCCCCTGTAATGATTCTCTAATTGATTCCTTTTTAACTAATTGTAATTTACCTCAAGTTTCTCCCTCAGACAGAATAGGCCTAGACTCTCCAATTACTTGTGATGAGATTTTACTTGCTATTAAGTCACTTCCCAAGAATAAATCACCAGGCCCAGATGGTATTCCAGCTAAGTTTTATAAAGAGTTTCAATCTCACCTTTTGCCTTATTTAAGTGCACTTTTTTCCCATTTTGGTTCCTCTGGCACTATTTCGGGCTCCTTTACAGAAGCTCTAATCATTGTTCTGCCCAAACCTGATAAAGACCCTACCCAGGTTGCTAATTATCATCCCATTTCCCTAATTAATCAGGATTGTAAACTTTATGCTAAAATCCTTGCCACTAGATTAGCTCCCATTCTTCACTCAATCATTCATCCAGATCAATCTGGTTTTATGAAAAATAGGTACTCGGCTAACAACACTAGGGCACTACTACACGTTATTGAACAGAGTCCACATCTTGCTTCCCCTGCGGGAGTGATGGCTTTAGATGCGGAAAAAGCTTTTGACAAAATTCATTGGCAATTTTTATTTAAAACCTTATTATCTTTTAATTTTGGCACCCATTTTATTCGTATGGTTTCTGCTTTATATTTTGCCCCTACTGCTCGTTTGTTTATTAATGGACAAATTTCCATTCAATTTTCCCTCTTTAGAGGTACTAGGCAGGGGTGCCCCCTTTCCCCACTGTTATTTGTACTAGGAATTGAACCTTTTCTTAATGATATCCGACTCTCTGATAATATTCAGGGTATTGCGATAAATGATGTCACTCTTAAAACTTTAGCCTATGCAGATGATGTTTTGTTGTTTATTAGTAATCCTATTTCCTCTGTTCCCTCATTATTAGACATTATTGACAAATATTCGATGGTTTCTGGTTATAAGTTGAATGTAAGTAAAACAGAATTTTTTCCTTTGAATGCTTTTTGTACCTCGGATATGTTACCAAACACCGATATAATTTGGCAGAGCAGTAAACTGAAATACTTAGGTATCCTATTTGCCTCCTCGTTGCCAGCCACATTAAAACTTAATAGTGATTTTGTACTTAATTATATCAAAGACAAATCATCCAAATGGTCGCCCCTTTATCTCACTTGGTGGGGTAGAATGGAGGCTATAAAAATGAATATTGCACCAAAAATCTTCTACTCATTAGCCATGATTCCCACTCAATTTCCTCTCAAATTTTATAAAGATATTGATAAACTGTTATCTAAATTTCTGTGGTCCAGCAAAGTACCTCGTATTGCTTACAAGAAATTGAAATTTTCTAAATCCCAGGCTGGTTTTTCCCTTCCAGACTTTTACCTCTACCATAAAGCTTTTATTTTGAAACAAAGCTCTTTATGGTTCACAAACTCAAATGTGGTGAAGCCTCCAATTTGGTTTGATATTGAATCTTCAATTGTTCGTCCCTTTTCACTCCCCTCTTTGATGTCAATGTCTTCTGTATCTAAGGTTGTTCATCTATCATCTATAATCAAATCCTCTAGGTTAATAATTAATGATTTGGATTCTAACTTTGATTTACCTTTGCTCTCTACAGTCCACTTGTCTTTATGGCATAGTGCTTTACTTAAGCTAAACAGAAACATTAATTTTTGGTCCTCATGGATTTCAAAGGGAATTTTTTATCTTAAGGATGTATTTTGTGGAAACACCTTTATTCCTTTTGACCAACTACAGTTGAAATTTGATATCCCAGCTTTGGATTTCTCAAAATACCAATCTTTATGTAATTCAATTTTGGACTCTTTTCCCAATGGTATTCCCACTTCCACCACTAATGACCTATTAATTTACCTTACGGCTGTTACGTCCTCCCCCAAAGCTGTCTCTATTTTTTATAAAAAATTCACCTCCTCCCAGGGCTCAAATGTTGGTGCAATATCATCTTTTTGCAATAATGAACTTTCTCTCTCCCTATCAGAAGACGTATGGTCCTCCATATGGCTGAGTAGTATCTCTGGATGGCTTCCGGTGTCTCTTTATCAAACTAATGCTTATGTTTTATTTAATGCCTTATGGACCCCATCTCGACTATACCATGCGAAATTGTTAACATCTGATGTCTGTTGGCATTGCAATTCGAGTTCTGGAGTACTTCGTCATATGTTATTTCAATGCCCAGTTATTATGAAATTTTGGTTAGAAGTCTGGAATATCATTTTGAAAAATTTGCCTTTGCAAGATGATATTTCTTATGCTATGCTAATATGTAAATCTGTTGCCCTTTCCCATCCTCTTAATGAGTCAGAAACTATAAATTTTTTAATAACAGCTGCTTTAAAATCCATTACTTTTTGTTGGAAAGATGCTTCTTCTCTTTCAGTGCATGCTTGGTGGTCATGGATTATCTTTACAAGAAAAGGTGCTCAGCTGTCTCTCAAAGGTGTTATTCACAATTCGCAGTCATTCCAATCTTTTTGGTCTCCTATTGACTCTTATGTTCTGCAATGATATATATTTTTTTCTTTTTTCAATATGATTGTGACTCTATATTGTTTTATTTTATGATACTAGGATATATACATCCCCCCGCCCTCCCCTCCCTTTTCCCTCCTTCCTATTCATTTTTGGCTTACTATAGTTGATGCTAATATTTTCACTATTTACGCATGTATGATTTATTCTTTTTGTATTGTATTTGTCTATTTCTTCTGTTTACAAAATAATTTAATAAAATCATTTTGAACTTAAAAA
This sequence comes from Lissotriton helveticus, assembly GCF_964261635.1. Lineage (NCBI taxonomy): Eukaryota > Metazoa > Chordata > Amphibia > Caudata > Salamandridae > Lissotriton > Lissotriton helveticus. Next base: position 1,112,681,663 of record NC_136061.1, read on the forward strand.
AGAAATAAAACATTCAGAATATGAAAAATAACTAACTAACTAACTAACAAACTAAAGCAAGACAGGGTGGTTGCAAGATGGCCAGATTGATTTATTCACACTTAAACCCATTAGCACCACTTTAGAGTGCATGCCAGTGAAGCGCTACTTTTGTTTTCTCATCTCTCAACATTGCCTACCCTAGGTGGGAAAGTGCACTATTTCTGGAGGTACTCAAATACCTGCTTGATAGGTGAACTGGAAAAAAATATGTACAGTGGCTTTGTGTTAACATACATGGTCTTTTTAAACCATACTGATTATGTCTTGTAAGGATATAAGCAATGGGCATTAAAACAGGTCCCTTCTACGCCCTGTAGTCATGGCCTTAACTTTTCAGGCAAAAACACTCACTAATTTCTTAATAATGAGTGTAAAAAGAAAAAGGTAACCATGTTGTTTCCTGCTTATATTTCACATGCTTTACTTAATCATATATTCCCTAGAATGTTATTATTTTTTTTTAGGCAGCATATTGCTCTTGTCTAGTGTGTGATTTGAATTGAGTCACATCCAGGTGGTTATAGCGGGTCAGTGCAGTGCAAGTTTCTCTCAGTGGGGCAGTAGGGTGTTCAATGGGGGAGAGGAGGTGGCACTATGGTCAGAGGTGCTGAATTTGAAACTGGAGAACCTGGTTCAGCCTTCATGAGCAGTCCACCAGACCACTCTCCTGAGGGAGCACATTCCCATGCTGGACCTTAGAAGGCCCTACAAGACCTTAGAAGCCCTGGTGTCTTAGCACCAGCAGGTGGACCCTAGCAGTGGCAAGTGTAGGTTAACCCAGAAGGCCTGTCCACCACATATCATTCTGAAGTTCACCTTTAGTCTTGCAGGCAGGCCTATGAAGCAGCACACCTTAGAGTGACAGTGACTCTGTCACTGAGGTCACAGGACACTTGAGCAGGGTGGCTCTAGGACAGTGCGACCGCACCAGGCGCTGACCAGCTGCGGTCCGTGCAGGTAACAGCAGTGGGGCAGATGGGCCAGGTAAGGAGGGCTTTCGAAGGATGATGCAGAGGGAAAATTAAATAAGTAATTAATTTTCCCTCTGCATTGTCCCTCAAAATCCCCCTTTACCTGGCCCCACCATGCACTGCTTTTACCTGCACAGACCACGGCTGACACTTACCCCAGGTGGGGGCGTCATGTTTGCAAGTATAATATGGTTTTAAAAGCACTTGCTGCCTACTTCCTGACCTCCAACAATTTTCGGCAACAATAAAAATGTTATGATAACTCCAGTGATTCATTTTCTTAGTAGAGACAGAAGGTCTTTAGTCTAGTGGATGTTTTGACTCATGGAAAGAGGGTTAATGTGCCTGCTGCTAAGAACATGTCCCATACAGATCACAAAGTGCACATAATGTAAATAGTGTAACTGCAACAAATTAAACTGGTCCTAGGATGCTTGTTTCCAGTTCAGGGAGGATCTGGCCTGGCAGTTCGGGCTGGACTGTTCCCATTGGGCACAGGGTCAAGACTGATTTGCAGATGGCTGGGTTTAAACTGGAATGGCATGGTGAGCAAAAAAACAATGAACTTAGGCCCAGATCACTGTACTGGGGTGAATGCAAGACATTGTTCTGCATTCTGTTCATCATTTGTTGTTTTTGCATAATGTAAATAGGTCAGTGGGTTCCTGCTTTTGCCAGAGAGGCCCTATTGTTACTTGCAGTTAATACGTTAAAATCCTAACACAGAACAGTGAGCTATTAACTGTCATGTAAGAGCTGCATGCAAACTGACTGCAAGGTATAAATTAGAGTGTTATGATTTTTTCCCCAGTCTTTGATTATCCTAATGTTATAAAAAAGTGTTCATTTGGGTAGAAATCAATTCTGATTATTAAAGAGAACCCCCAACCATGGTATTACGTTTTAAATTCAGACTTTGTGTTTCTCCAGACCAATCACTATTAAGCTATGCTGTTTACCAGTATGGTTATCACGTGACTCCTACACCTTGTAGTCCTTTTTCTTATGTAACATTTCCTATACAGTTATTTACACACACATGATTGATTGTCTCTTTGTAATATGTGTGATGTAAAGCGCTCTGACACCCTACACAGGTATAAGTGGTGCTGTAAAATTTCTGATACCTTATTATTTTGACATTTTTACACATGCTAACATCCTCTGCAAAGATTTTTACTTATTAGTATCAGTGGAACATACAACTATAGCAGTGAAAAAGGTGAACAGTCAATCTTTTCATGGGACCCTCCATTTCACAGCAGCGCAAGTCACATTTCTTAGTAACTTTTGATACGTTTGAGGTATAAACAATTTATTAGTTAAAATCTTCCGATCATGCAGCAGATGATGTATTAAGTGGCAAATATGACAGAGTCATAATTATGTGAAAAACATTTGCAAACTAGGATATTTTGCCGTTCATGTTTGAACTGCTCTTGTGGAAAAGGTAGGAGAAGTGCTGATGACAGAAACTCCATGGCTGGGAGACAAAAGGCTTGTGATTCCACTTTTAAGGATATTTGGGACATTCTATGATCGGAAACGTATCCCAATTTGTGAATGTATTTTAATGTCAATAACTAATATTAAACCTTAAATATTCATGTGTATCCATTGGTTAAATTAAATAACGTAATAAGCTGTAACCGGTTAGTGAAATGCTAAAAAAATAATAAAAATTGGGATATTTTGCTCTTTCTGCCACACTTCTGACTCCGCCCACTGACCCAATCCACGGGTTATTCCCACCCTCTGATTCTCCGCGCACAGTTCCTCTACTTTTTTTCCCCTACTTCGGCCACTGGGTGGTGGGCGCTGGGTGGCACTGTATGGGGGCGTTGCGACCGGGCCAGAGAAATGAATTAAAAGCAAAAGGGGCCTAAAGGGGCAAGGGGCAGCAGGGCTAGGCCCCGGACCGGTTCAGCAGCGTAGTGGTTTTGTTTGTTGTGAGCAGGGGCGGAGGGAGGTGGTGGCTGGACTCAGGCTCTAGGCCGGGCAGGCTCTGATTGATGACTCTGAGAGCGGCTATCCCAGACCCCGATCCTCCATGTAACTTAGCCAGCCATGAGCCATTACCACCCCACAGAGGTCAAAACATGCTAGATAAGCATGGGCGGATTTTGCGAATTGGCAATCCGCGAAATTGCGTATTTACGGATTTGCAATCCGCAAAATCCGCGAACTCGCGCGAATTTTACGGATTCCTTTTTTTTGTGTTCGCAAGTGTTTCTGCCATTTCGCAAGGGTTTTTTACCAGTTCACAAACGCGAACTTACTTGTCGGGTAGCAACGGTCGCGACCATGTTGTTTCATCACAGCACCCTCTGTTTCACCACTGCCACCCTCTGTTTCACCACTGCCACCCTCTGGCTCACCCATGCCCCCCTCTGGCTCACCCATGCCACCCTCTAGTTCATCACTGTAGATTATGGGGGGAAAAGCACACCTGCCCTGCCTCAACTGACATGAATGAATTATGGGCTGATTAATGTGTCACTGAATTTGAACTGGCACCTGCTTCCTTATCTGTAATTGCTTTCTGTTGCAGTGTAATTTTTTTTAACAGGACCTTTGTTGTATACTTGTAGCTATTCTCTGAGCCTGCTGTGAGGGTCAGAGCAGGGTCATAGAATAGTTGCAAGTAGGCAACTGAACTCTGAAGGGGCCCCTCAGGAAGCACTACAGGGAATGGTTACTAATGATAAGATTGAACTTTTGCACCTGCTGAGTGCTTTCAGTTTTGCAAAAATCCAAATATCCAGCAGCATCTACAAAAAATAATCCTTCCAGGCACTTCAGGGAATGGTTACTAATGATAAGATTGAACATTTGAACCTGCTGAGTGCTTTCAGTTTTGCAAAAATCCAAATATCCAGCAGCATCCACAAAAAGTAATCCTTCCAGGTCAAGATCCAAATCAAAGTGACCAGCACATGAAGAAAGCACTGGGAGGAGCCTGCTGGACAGGAACAGGAAGTTGGAGACTGTGGGGCACTTCCTTCCTCCCACCCCACCCCAAAATGGACTCCTTGCAAAAAAAAGTGCAGGCAAATGTCAATTTGAGGAGTTATTCTGATAAAAATCATAATTTTCAAGGTTTATGCTGCCTGCTGGTGGATTTCTTGTGCGAAATTGCAAATTTAGCAATTTCGCAATTGCGAGATTGTCGCTGCCCGCCGCATCTACGTGTTCGCAAGTGTTTACTCCAGCGAAATTGTATAGTATTCTAGTTGGCAAGTGCGACCAAGCAAAAAATCCGCTTCGCACGGATTTACGAATTTTCGGCAAGTTCGCGAGAGTTCGCGGATTGCGAATTTGCCGACAATCCGCAAAATCCGCGAGCAGAACGGATTTTACGCCCATGCTTAATGCTAGATGCATCAACCTGGAATCCAGGAGGACCTCGAGGGCAACTGGTGAGCAGCTGGCAGGAGGAGACAGAGAGCCTTCGCTATATATCGGCTAAAGCATCACTCTGGCCTTTTCCAGAACTCATTAGAGAATACATACACAGCAAAACTAATTGGCAAAACATACATTGCCTCACTCAGGGGAAACCTAACTGGTCTTCTGTTACATTTTTTTTTTTAATTATTATTATTATGGCCTTTTTTCCCTCAATGAACTGAGAAATTCAGACACTTCCCTTTTCAAGAACTATTCAGTGAGTGCACTCGTATGGCAGACAACTCACCCAAAGGGCACCCAAATCTTGCAGATGCACCAGACCGCTACACAGATCAGTCATTCTGTATGTAAAGGAAACACAAAATTCCTTAGCCCACACACAACATTGCTGCAAATAGGTTAGCAAATGTTTAAAATAAATAAAGTGGGTGCTCACTGTCCCATATTGCTGCATTCACCTCAGAAGTGCAGTCACTGACCTATCACAGTTATTACACCCTGGCAGTGACGTGCTGCACCGAGAATGGAAATCAATACTCTTTAGAAGTGTTACTCCCGGTCGCACTAAAGAGTATCAGCTCTTTGCAAAAGTGTTGGTACCACAAGGGTTGAAGTACACATTGTCTAGTACACTTTTTACTATGAACCGTTGCACAATTGTTTGAAGATAAGTGCATTTTTAAATGATTTTCTGCTATTTTATATGAAGAATAAATTGGTTATATTTCAATTCATTTTTCGCGCTCGAAATATAATTTTTTTGTGTTCTCTGTAGGAATGTCTGTGATTTATGACTGGGTATCCTGGTGCTCCATAAGGTAATTATTTACTATGCTTTAAAAGTTAATACAATCTAATATGTAATGAAAAATGTGTTGAAAAATGTTTTGTTTTGGCCTTTCTGTCTCACATTTTCCTGGGTGGACAACCCCCCAAATTCCCCCTAGTAGTGGTTGCTCACTGCGCTTGCTCGCTACACACCATGTGGGGGCTGGTCTCATTTTTACTTTGTTCTCTCTGATTCACTACTTGCGTCTATTTTTTGGTACTCTCTGAAAGAAGGTTGATAGGTACATATGACTTAGTGGGTAACCGGGTGCTATTTAAGGTTACCATCTACTATTTACTGTGCTTTGAAAGTTGATATAATTGAATATGTAATGAAAAATGTGCTGTAAAATTCACCATTTTGGTCTGTCTTTTTCCAACATTTTTTTTGGGGGAGAATCCCCCCAAATCCCCCTAGTAGCAGTCGGGCCGGCTCGCTGCGTTCTCTCGCTAATGAGGGGATGAGTGCTGGTCTGGAAAAATTTGCCAGGGCTGTTTTCAGTTCCCAGTCCGGCCCTGCATACTCCTTTCCCGTTCTGATTGCCTAGTGGGGTTCACTTATGCACAGCATCTACTGGCTCCAGCTCCTGTAGGAGCTGGTTCTCCTTGAGTCATGCATTGCTGCATTTAAAGGCCTTCAGGAAGATGGCAGACTCAGTGCACAAAATGTATCCCTGTGCAACATGAGCCTGATGGCAGAGTAGTTAAAGACGAGAAAGAAAAACGTGATGATTCCTTGCAATCTTTGAAGGCTTTCTTTTGCTTGAACAACAAGGACCTGGAGGCCATAGCTTCTTCTCTCAAGGACCTGCCCCTCCCTTGGGTCCCAGCAGACTGGAAGACTGCTAGAGGAGCCTATCACAGGCAGGAAGTATTGAATGCAATTGATTCTCTGGAACCCCATAATGCACCTGGCCAAGACAGACTCACTGGAGCCTTCTACAGAGCCATTGGTGCAATTTCGAACATCATTATGCAACTCCTTTCAGGAAACAGGGACAGTGCCTTCTTCTATGAGGGAAGGTGCTGTAGTGGTGATCCCATAACCCGGGGAAACCGAAGGAGAATTGCAAATCAAATTATCCCATAGCCCTACTGAATAATAACGTTAAATATTTTCCAAAATATTAGCTGATCGCCTTAAAATATATACGGACAGGTCAGAGATTATGAACATTTCCCTTCCGAAAGAGTAAGAGCATCAGCTGAAAAAGAGCTGTCCATTGAAGTGGGCTGAAAAGTCCATAAAATATATGGGGATTTACATAACTAAATCTGTTGACACTTGGACCAGAACCAACTGGGTCTAGATTGAGGGCACAAATCACTACTGATCCAAATAAATGGAAGGGACAGTTTATTCCATGGATAGGGGGAATAAATGTAATAAAAATGAATATACTTCTGAGAGTGGTATATTTGTTTCAAAGCCTCCCCACAGCCATACCAAAACAGGACCTACTCTCATTGCAAGATCACAATATTAAGTTCATCTGGAGGGAGGCAAAGGTAGACTCAGTAAAAAACTACTTATGGCCCCTTTAGAGAAAGGGGGGCTAGCACTCCCAGACTTACTGTGACTCTACAAAGTGGCAAACCTCAGAGTCATGGTTGAACGGCCAGTTTGAGAAACTGAAAAGCATTGGCTTTTCATGGACAAGGCAATGTCAGGGAGGGATGTCTGGGATATCCTTTGGCTACACAAATACCACAGACCCAAATCACTATAACTTTCAGAAGTCACCAGGACAACCCTGGACATGTGGGATACAGTCTCAGTGCCACTGGGGCTGTTCCCTAGCATTGCATCGAACATACCAATCCATAAAAACCTCGGTTTCAACCTGGGGCTAGACACAGCAGGCTTTAAGAACTGGAAGCAGGGAGAGTTGCCTCATGATACGGGACATGTTCACCTAGGGCGCAATTAACTATTTTAATGACTGTAAAAGGTATTTCAAGGTACTTGAACAAGGCACTGGGTCTTGCAACATGGGAGTAAGGATGCTGCACTTAGACACCTCACCCATTTGAGAAACTGATGGGTACTTACACCATGACTAAAGGCTTAATTGGGACATTTTACAAACTCTTCACAAACGAGATTGACTGACCAAAATGGCTGTATCAAACACCCTAGGAAAACAAGCTTTTTCAAACAATAGGACTCCATACTGGTGGAGCCTTCACAGAATCTTTACTAATCTGAGGCACAGGGAGGCAGGATATAAATTATTGATGCAATGGCACTTGACTACTTGTAAACTCGGAAGTATGTACCCCAGTATGACAGATTGCTGTTAGAGATGTCCAATGGACAGAGGCATATATCTTCACATTTGGTGTACTTGGCCAGTGATACATGGGTTCTGCCAGGAAGATCCTTAACCATAAAGATTGATAGGGAATTGGGTAGGACAACATTTAACTATATATATTTTAGTTTTTTTAAATACATGTTTAATAATTTGCTAAATTGAATAGGTTAATTAGATGATTGATAATGTATAATATTTAATTGCTACATTGTTTAATCAATAATGTTAAACAATGTTGTTGAGGTATTTCAATTGGTTAGTTATATTAACCCTGCATTTATTGTCATGGATTATTTATTGTTTATTAATTTTTTTTAATTATTTTTCATTTTAATTGAATAATTATGTTATTAATTAAGTAAAACATTCAATAAATTAAATGTGTTTTTACTTCATCCTAACGTGTTTTATGTTTTGTTCTTAAAGATATTTTTGTTATTGTTGGTGTGATTCATTTACTTGTTTGCATCATTTCATATTGTGTGGGCTGCTGGGAATTTAGGAGAGCAGGGTGTGAAGTGTTTTTATTGTACTTTTTTAGGGTTTTATTTTGTAAGTAATGTTTAAATTGGCAGTTCTTCATAAGTCATATTTTTTAAAAGTATCTTGTTAGAGGTTTTTTGTAGAATCTGTTTTTTGATATTTTTAATGTGATTTTTGTAAATATATTTTATAATAATTATGATATACTTTTCCAACACTTTTCTTATGGTTGATTAGGTTGGAGTGGTCAATAACAAATCTGTCCCCTCCCAAGTCCAGCACTTTCTCTGTTGTTGAATATGTAGGAATAGGAAGAGTAAATCTGACCCCTCCAAAGTCCAATGCTTTCCCTGCTTCTGCTCAGGTTGGAGATGGAATAGTAAATGTGACCCCTCCACAATTTAATACTTTCATCAATATTGCTTAGGTTGGTATGGTACTGGTAAATCTCACCCATCCAAAGTCCAGCCTGTTCTTTACTATTGCACAGGTTGGAGTGGGAATAGTAAATCTTATCCATTCAAACTCCAGCACATTTGCAACTGTTATTTAGACTGGATTGGGAATAATAAATCTGACCACTCCAATGTCCAACACATTCCCTGATGTTGCTTAGGTTGGAATTTGACCCCTCCAAAGGCCAGTACTTTCACTAAACTTGCTTAAATTGGAGTGGGAAAAGTATATTTGACCCCTTAAAAATTCAATTATTTCAACATGGTTGCTTAGGCTGGAGTGGGAATAGTAAATCTGACCCTCCAAAGTTCAAGGTTTCCTGACTGTTGCTTAGGTTGCGGAATATTAAGGACCTTATTATGAGGTTGGCGATTCACAGACCATCATACCGGCTGTCATGGTCCGACCGCTGTGAGCTCGGTGGTCCGACCACCGTATTATAAGATAGGCTGATTGGCTTTGTGAACACCACAGCCGACCCTCTGACACAACCAGCCAACTGCTGCAGCAGCGGCCGGGTTTATGCAGCTGCCAAAGGTCTGTACTGAGGAGTTTCACTGCCGTCCGTATTATGAGTTGGCTTTCCGAGGAGCTGCAAGTGGCGGTGAGACCACCAGCTTCAAGTTGGTGAAAATGAAGGATTTGGGGTGCATTCTCTCCGCTTTCCTATTCTTCCCATCAGTGTTTGACGTGGATCCTTTTCTTCATGTCCTCCGTTCCCAGCAGCATTCTCACCTCAAAGATTACGATCCTGTTTACAACAAAAAACAACTAGGTCCTTTTTATACCATATACCAATTGGCTTGATTGCCCAAATATTGGTCAGACTCCGGCAATGGGTATGTGGTATTTTTCTACATGTATCATGTGTGCATTCAACACATTTGCAGTCAAAATGTACATACTGGATGGAAAACTATTCACCACCACCTTAAGATCACCACTACCACAGCACTGGTCACTTGGTAAACTCATAATACCAGGTGTGGGTGTGGTGTTCAGGTGAATAGACTGCCAAACTCATAATCAGCCCTTACATTTAATGTCCCAAAGATCAATGCTTTCCCTACTGTTAGCTAGATTTGAGCGGAAATAGTAAATACGACCTCTTCAATATCCAACACTTTCCCTTCTGTAGCTTAGGTTGCAGTGGGAGTAGTAATTGCATTTTTTCAAAAGTGTAATACTTTCCAAACAGTTTTTTTTTATCTTGGAGAGGGGTAAAATTCATTCATCAAATTGTAACATTTTTTTACATTTCTTAGTTGAATTTCGAAGGTTATTGTTTTTAACTTCTGCTCCAGTTTAAAATTCTATTGTAACCAGTTTAATTGTTTGCATCATTTAAAATACGTTTTTCTTTTTTTGATAGAGATATATCGAATTGTATTAATTATTGATTTTTTGCATTAGCGTTTTAGTATTTTGTTTATGTTTTTTATTTTAGTTGCAGATTTTTCATTTTTGTTTTTCCAATACCTTTTGTGTGATATTTCTTACATTATAATTTATTGTAAATTAATGGACATATTTTTTTTATCAACTTTTTTGAGTTAAATCAATTTTATTCATGGGTTTTTAAAATGTAATTCCACGTGTTTAGTAATTATATTGTATAATTGTAATTGGTCAATTAATTATATAAATGTATTTATATGTATTTTGTCTTTTATAAGTTTTTAATTATTAGGTTTTGCACTTTCAAAAACAGTTGGATGATATAATATTGAACTTTTATTACTTTTTTGCTTTTTTTACTACATATATAATTATTTATAACACTAATTATATTTTAGAATTATTTTAAATATATATATATAGTTTTCTACATAATCTTGATATTTAGTCCCACATATTTTGTAAAACATATTTTTGTTGTAAGTATGTAAACTCATTATGCATTCTCACAATATTTCTACTAAATTATTTGTATGAATATTTGTATGCTGAAATTATGTCATAAAAGCACCTAGGATGTGGTTTGTGTTTGAAATAGTAACATATGTCACATTTATGAGACTTAGGTCAGGTGTATGGCGTTTTCCTTTCCCTCCCATTCGGAGTTCTTTACTCCAGCAACAGAGATCTCCACCTGAGATGTGGAGAGCTCCCCGCAAACAGGTGGATAGTGGAGATCTGGGTGTAAACATAATTGTAGTAACTCTGCTGTCATATTTCATAGTGTCGATTTTAGAAGGCTCAAACCCCTGATTTGATGGGAAGGAGAGTCGTAGTTCTAATGGTAGGCAGAGATTTCAACCTGGAATTGGTGAATACAATTAGTGCAGAGCTCTGTGTCGAAAAACAAAGCTATGAATTCTGAAATCTCAGCATATTAATTTACCGTTCTGAATTGGACCAATTAACTGTATTTTATACTTAGAAATGTTTATTAAAAAACAATGTGCTTTTTAAAATCAGTTGGAAATGTTTTCAATTGAAGATCATGCACACTTTCCATAAAATACTTACTTTTGAGGATTTAACTCATTACTGTTCCATTTAAAGAACAAGTTTATGAATTAGGACACGTTCAGAAAACTGCAAAAATGGAAACCGATCACTGCAATTGCAGTTCGACACATTTTGAGTGAAATTGTGAAGCGTAGCCCGGATTGTTCTGTGCTCTTTCACTCAACGGATTTGTATGTTTTGATCTCCAAAACAAACAGAAGCTGCCAAACTACAGTAAAAGTCCTTCTTTCGTAAGTCGCCATATCTGAATTGATAACATGGCTGGTAGCCCTAGCAGTTCTTCTGGGAATGAATGCATGAAAATATAGTTTGCATAACAATAACTTCAAAAGCATAAATCTGAAAAGGTTTTTCTTACTTATGATGCTCTAGCTGAGAAATTGATACAGTGTCCTTAAACACTGCATAATGTCTTCTGATTTTGCATTGTGTAAAATCTTTGGCAAGATATAAGGAGGCAGTTTTGTATTGCGAGCATTCTCAGAGAGCAGATGCATAGCATCCATTTTAGTCACATTTGAAAGCAAAGGTCACAAAGACGTGTTTATCGAAAAGATAGCAATTAAAGGTTTTTCAATGAAGTATATATTTTGAGGGTGTTATCAATAACAGTTTTATAAAAAAAGAACGTTTGTTTTAAAAAATTGCACATTATGACGTTATGGAGTATTTACATAGGCAAACCCAGAAATTCAGGGCCTCATTTATGAGGCCCCTTGCGCCGCCGAAACGTTTCTTTTTGTGACGTTCCTTGGTGCAGGAGTCTGCTCCATATTTACGTTGCAGCACTAAGTCACTTTTTTGGGCTTAATGCTGCCTCATAAATATGGCTCTCTTTAGCGCAGTTTTCTGAGTTAAAGGGGCATGCAATGGGTGTTGCTGGGGGCATTCCCAGCAACATCCATGGCTTTTTGGCACTGCCCCAGCTTTCCGAGAAATCTTAAATCTGAGGCAGCATTAAAAACGTACTCCTCCATAGAGGAGGCGTAAGGGAAGCACAACGAGGAGAAATATCTTTATTTCTCCTCATTTTCCCTATTTCTATATATGCTGCAATTTGCAGCACAAATAGAAAGAGGAAGACACCTCTTGTGATTATATTTGTGCAAGAAGGTTTTCCCTTCCTGCACAGAAATAATCGTCCCCGCAATGTAGGCACCCTTGCACCATAGTTCAAAGATGTAATTGTTGGTGCATGGCAGCCCATTGTGCGCCTAAGCAGGGGAAAAGGACAGGAATGTGCCGTATATGATAAATGCGACACATTCCTGCCTTTTTCTTCTACCGTAGGGAAGCACAGCAGTAAGGCCTGATGCACTGTCCTAGGGCAAAATCTCATAAATGAGGCCTTAAGTTTGCAGTTCAAATTTAGGTTAATGTGCAAGAATATTTAAGAACCTGAGTGAATAAAGGAGAACTCAGATTGTGCAGCTCCCCTTCACTTACAGTCACCTCCATGTGGAGAGGAGCCAGGTGGAGATAAGTGAGCATTGTTGTAGTGATTCAGTGATGCAGTTGTTGGGGTCTGTGAAAGCATTGGATCAAGAATCTCCCTGGCAGAGGCGTTGGCATGGATTGGAAGTAGGGGGGTGGGCGCAGGAGGGGGAGAGAATTCGGGGAAGCGGCTATAAAAAAAATAAATACAAAATAAAATCTTACCTTTTCGCTGCTTCCTCGCCCCGTCTCTCCTCCGAAGTCCTTCCCTCGCTCAGCCACAGATAGGACACCCAGTCTCCCAGTCAGCCAATCACAACGCTGCCTTAGTAGCATTGTGATTGGACTGAGCTCCATATTTCGGCGCTCAGACGCTGACTGGATGCCTGGGCATTTTCTCCACATAGGCTTTAATTAAGCCTGCATGGAGAACATGCGAAGTGCCCAAAACTGTTTTGGGCTGCCTGAGAGGCCCGTCCAAGCAGTCATTGTGCACTTCAGGAGTCTGCTACCTCTCCACCCCAGCCCACACCCCATCACACAAAGCTGTTGGTGGAAGTAGGAAAAAATGAAATGATAATAACATGAGTTATTATCATTTCATTTTCTCTGTGTTTCACTGCAAAATAGCAGTGGGGTGACTGTCCTCTGCCTTAGTGGAGGAGCCACCACTGCTCCCTCCTGTATGCTATTGCTGCATGAAGAGTTAGAGTTAGAGACTCTGTTGGAAAGAATGATGATCACTCTGCACAAGGCAGAATGCAGCAGCCTCTCTCGAACACAGTTTACATTTTCACTCCCAGGGGAAACATTAGACTGATGCCTTGCCGGCCACGCAGCGGACACACGCAGCGGGCGCGCCTAAGGCAAGCCAGTCTGCGTCCGCGATCAGATTGCCATGCTGCCAAAATTAGGAGCGTGAGTTTCAGTCGTGGTCACAGGATGAGTTATTGCGTCCCCGTGGTCCTGGCTGACTGATCTAGCCACTACCCCGCTCCCACAGAGCTGCAATGGCTCTAGCCAGTCTTTGGTCTCTACCAAGGTGTTTAGGAAAAAGCAGATATGCCCCTCACGTTGAGTGGTTGCAAGCAATATAAAAATTAAGGCCGGTCTTTTAAACTGTAGATCATTGACCAAGCATGCTGAAGAGGTCTGGTCAATCTTAATTGAGGATACCTGGGATGTCCTGTTCCTTATGGAAACTTGGCTCACTCTAGACACGGTCACAACAATCACATTAGCAATCCCACCAGGATTTAAAATGAGCCATGTTAATCGAGAAGGAGGTAAAAGGGGAAGGGAGGGTGGCAATTATTTTCAGAGGCACATGGAAATTGGTGTCCTCGGCTCCTTTTTTGGCGCAGGGCATTGAAGGCCTACATTTATGTTTACAACCGACTTCCACGTCTGCTCTTGGGGGATACTTATTTATAGACCACCTGATTGTGCAGCGCCTGCCCTCCATACGCTCTGTAATTGAATTGCTCAAAAATCAATTATGTATACTAATTTTCTGGCCCTGGGAGATTTTAACCTGCATGTAACCGATTTGAACAGCACGCAAGCAATACAGTTAACTACATCATTAGCTGGGGTTAATCTCAAACAATGGGTCTCCCATCCCACACATGTTGCGGGGCATACTTTGGACTTAGTCTTCTCTAATTGCACCACTACTGATATGGAGACCCTTGTTCCTCTGACATGGTCAGATCATTATTTGGTCCCCTTTTCCATTATTTTACCTAATGTAGAGCATGCAAAAGGAACGTGTCTTATGCTCAAAAGAAATTGGAATAACCTGACGGAAACAGCACTAAATTCCATTTTCCAAGATAATCCCCTATGCTTATCGGCTAATCCTGATGTTGATGCAGTATTGATACTCCACTGGATCGCTACGGCGGTGGAGTCAGTAGCACCAGGCAGAGTGGTAAAATCAACTAGACTATCCCCTACTGTCCCATGGTTCTCCGATGCCCTTAGGGAGAGCAAAAGTAGATGCAAAAAGCTGGAACGACAATGGAGGCTGAGCTACTGTGAGAGATCGAAGGCAAATTATAAAAAAAGCCTTAAAAGGGTCTTACAAGGAGATAAAAACAGCTAGACGAAACCATATTGCGTCACGCATTCGAAATGCTAACCAGTCCAGTAGCGAGGTCTTCAAGGTAGTTCAATCTTTTATTAAGCCCTGGGTACTGGAGACAGAAGTAACCCCATCCCCAGCTCTATGCGATAAGATCGCGAACTATTTTGATAATAAAATCTTAAAGGTTTATGAGTCATTCCGGGCCACAGAGGCCACTGTGAAAGGGGATAAATCTCCGCTCGTAGGGGAGATACCCAGATTGAGTGAGTTTACACCAATTATGCCGCAGGATGCCCTAATTGAAATTGAGAAATCCCATTCAGGAGCCCCAGATGATCCATGTCCCCCTAAATTATGGAAGATGTTATCCTCCTCACTGGTGGATGGGTTACGTCACATCTGGAATTCCTCTCTGGATACAGGCATCTTCCCAGATAAATGGAATCATGTGACACTGCTCCCACTGAAAAAGAAACAAAATGGAGATCTGGGTGATCTCAAAAATCTGCGACCAATCTCTTTATTACCCGCGCCTGGAAAAATGTTGGAAAAACTTGTTCAACGTCAACTGACCAGATTTATTGAGCAGAATGGGGCTCTGCATGATACTCAATCTGGCTTTCGAGCAGGATTTAGTACGGAGACTGCTGTCCTGGAGGTGGCAGAGTCAATTAGGTGGTCACTGGATTCAGAAGCACCAGCATTGCTGGTGCTCCTGGATCTTTCTGCGGCATTCAACACTATTTTGGTTGAGCGCCTAAAAGAAGTGGGCTTTGAGGGCAAAGTACTCACCTGGCTGATTTCCTATCTGAGGGGACGCACTCAGAAAGTTGCCCTTAAACATTATGAATCTCAACCGAAACAGCTATGGTGCGGGGTGCCCCAGGGCTCAGCTTTGAGTCCACTATTCTTTAACCTCTACCTAGCTCCTTTGTTTTCTTTGATTGCCAACTGGGGAGTGAAAGCAATCTTGTATGCTGACGACACCCAGTTGGTTTTCTCTTTCAAAGAGCAGACGGTGGATGGTTTGAAGAATTTTAAGGGATGCCTACTCGATATAGCTATTTGGATGAATGCTAATAAATTAAAGTTCAATGCGTAGAAAACAGAGGTTCTTTTCTTTGGGCAGGGAACTGTGCCAGTGTCAGCACTATGGTTGCCATCAGAAATGGGTGCTCCACCATCCCCGGCCACCTCTATTCGCAACTTAGGAGTAAAATGGGAAGCAAATCTCGCCTTCTCAGCTCAAATACAACAGGTCTTTGCGACCTTCTTTAGCAAATTAAAAAATCTCCAGAAAGTTTTGCATTTTCTACCAGAAGATTGCCCCAAAACAGTAGTACATGCTATAGTAACATCTAGGCTAGATTATGCCAATGCCCTGTATCTTGGCCTACCTAAATATGCAATCCAACCCCTTCAGATGATTCAAAATGCGGCTGCGAGACTGGTTTGCCGTATACCATTCCGACACCATGTCTCTCCGCATTTACATAAACTCCACTGGCTTCCAGTGGAGAAAAGAATCATATTCAGGGCTATGACAATGGCCTATCAGGCTCTGAATGGAAACTGCCCAAGTTATCTGAAGGAAAGATTATGTCCCTACAAGCAAAACCGGGTGCTGCGCTCAAATTCTCTTAACTTGCTACAGACCCCACGTTTTAAGAAATCTCGGCTAGGTGGGAGAACATTCACAGTCAGAACGGCCGCTATGTGGAATGCCTTACCAGTCTTCTTACGGAATGCCAAATCAGAATCCTGTTTTAAAAAGTCCCTGAAGACGTGGCTCTTCAGGGCAGCTGTTATGAAGGATCAATAGGCGTACTACTCCTTCTGTCGCTCTATCACCTGATGTTCCTCTGGGACACCCCTGTGTTGGGGGTAGCTGTTACGCTTAATAAATTACAGCTAATAATAATAATAATGCCAAATGTCTAATGCCAATCCTTTGGTGCAGTGAAGCTTTGCATGATCTTGACCTTCTCAGAGCTCTAAGCCTATAAATCATATAGACTACACAATCCAAATAGTGGTACTGTTTTATGCGTTTGGATCTCTTACATTTGTCATTTATAGGATGTCTCTGCATCTGTGGGTAAGCAGGTGATGATTTTTGGTGTGAACCCAACAATACTGGTCACTTTTTATCAACCAACCATTATATCATCAGCACTACAACAGAAGCTATTATATCTAAAAGTGAAAATTAACATTTGGGGGCTTTGTTTATCATAAAACTTAGACACTGACTTTAATAATTACAGCTAAAGGCCAGTTACGATTATGAATTAAAACAGAATCAGTAATGTCATCCATGATGTCATTTGAGATGTCACCAGTGATATAATTAGTACTGTTAATGAACAGTTCAACTGTTGTTCATTGTACTGTTGGACTGCTGGCCATGGTTGGGGAGTTCTAAGCGTTTTTGAGTATTATATCATAACGATATTGTTTTGGCCTTCTGAATACTCAGTGATAACTCTTCTCTAGGTTTTTGGTTAATTTCAGTCTTTTTTAAAGATACACATTTCCCCTTGTCAAAGCCTACAACTGATGTCCATGGTCTTTGGGCGCACTTAGTAAGGGATTAACTGAGCGCCTGGCCATTTGGCAGGTGCTAGGCATAGTACATCGATGGAAATAAGCATGGTTTTTGTCAGTAGGTTACAGCCAGGCTCTGCAGCAAGTCCCCAGAAGTCATAGCACGCTCTCTATGGTCTTCAGCTAGGAGGCTTGGGCACAGACAATGGCTCTAATGCACTTTATATAGTGCTCAGCTGTGTGTAATTTGGCTTGGGAGTAATTCCTGATTTTCAGCCAAGAGTGAATAGCCTTCGACTTTATGCAGCAGTCTTTAACTATGAGCAGCAATGTCTGATCACAGGGCTCTGTGTGAATACCAAAAGTCATAAAGTTAGACTTTCATCTCATTTTACTCTTGTGAATCAGACACTACATTTTTATTGGCAGATTGATAACTGCTGGTGACACTGTACTATTGGACCACTCACCTGTAGATCTCCAGTACCAAATAAACAGCTTTGATTCATATAGTA
Organism: Lissotriton helveticus; assembly: GCF_964261635.1. Taxonomy (NCBI): domain Eukaryota; kingdom Metazoa; phylum Chordata; class Amphibia; order Caudata; family Salamandridae; genus Lissotriton; species Lissotriton helveticus. Next base: position 1,112,699,232 of record NC_136061.1, read on the forward strand.
ATGGTACGAATTTGACTACTAAATAAATAAAATACAGAATTTACATTTAACAAATGAAAAATCTTCAAAATGGCATTTATACCCCAATGAAGTGAACAAGTTAAAGCTTATGTGTACATGTACATGTGTCTGTGTTCTTTTCTTTCTTGGAAAACAGATCTTAAAAGTTTAAAAGTTAAAGTCACTTGATTAACTTCAATGATGGTAAAACTGTATTTGTTATTTCCCCAATGCGCCAATTTTGAAAGTTGTGGCCCACAAGATGGCTTAAAACTGAATTCCCCCTGCTGTACATTTGACTCAAATTTGGTCTCCAGGCACACCTCTTTGACAAATGATAGAGCCTCTTTGGTTTAATTTTTTAGTACATTGAAAAGAGGTTACTTCATACTCTTAACGTTCACACTAAATTGATTTCTATCTGAAAGGAAAAACACCAACTTTCCTGCAGGTATTGCTTCCACTGTGCTTCTAGATTACAAGCTCTTGCTAATCCTTTCTGTATTTGTCCAGGCCTACTAATCACACATCACCAGTTGTTAAGTTTGCTGTTTCAAATAAGGCCTTATGCAATGAAGTTTGGCTGTATGGTGAATTGCAAGCAGGGTTTAGCTCCTTATAGGCCAGTTGGTCAATTGTTGCTCATACAGCTGACTGACTACTTGTGCATTAGCAGTTGGTGTATGCCACAGGTCAGATACTCATGCAGTCCTTGCTGTTTACGGCCAAATGTTCTATGCACCAATGGGTGAATAAGCAGTGGATTGGATGATGGGGAAAGCAACAGCATTATTTGCCAATCCAGATGTTTATATTCCTGGAAGATAATATATTTGAATCTGATTTGACAAGGGTCAATTATATCAGCAAATCCTCAAAGGATCCAATGATCCAGATTATCGAATTGCCAGGCAGAAACTCGAATTTTTTGTTAAGGAGACCATTACATAATGACAAGAATCAGAACCTGCACTTTGAAAAAGTAACAGGGTCACCCCCGATCTGTTTCAATGGAGTGTGGGGGCTCTCAGGTGAGCATAATGTGCCTCATAAATAAAATGACCATGCTTTTCTTGCAGGATGTGTGAATCTTTTCAGTGTGTACTTTTGGATTCCGTAACAGATCTTTGACAGTAGATCTTTGAGCTATACATGGATCCACAACTTTTTGTTTTAAATAAAGGAATTTATTATGTTATTACTGTCATCCTCGCACATGGCAGAAGCCTCCTCTCCTATGCCAGTGACATCCAATTCCTATTCTTCCTCTCAGACAAACCATCTTTTTATTGTAATATATATGTACCTACTCATGTCTAAATTCACGCATATGGTATAATGCTGGAATATTTTATCATGTATCGATACAAATGTACTTAAAACCCTTTTTTTTATCATTGAATCATGTTTTATAATAGAAATTAAAATATACTTAATGTGCAAAAACGTTTTTCTGATTATTTTCTCAAAAATCTTTTTGAGCTAATGTCTCTGTTCATGTCCTAGTGTTCGATTGAGGATTTGCCTGGGTATTTTACTCACATATACTTCCTCTCAGACAAGACACCCAATGCCAGAAACAAGTTCACCGCCTGAATGACCAAAGTTGATAATTGGATGAAAGTCAACTGTCCCATGCTGAACACCGACAAGAAAAAAGTAGTAATCTTCGGCAAGAACACCTCACCATGGGACTGCAACTGTTTGCCTGCCGGACTTGAGCCCACACCCAGTACCTATGCCAGGAACCTTGGAATAGTGATCAACATGAAACTGAAAATGACAGCCTAAGTTGCTGCATCCTGCTTCCAAACCTTCAATATGCTGATGAACATCTTCAAATCGCTCCCAAGGAGCTACTAGAAAAACTGTCACTCATGCCCTAGACATCAGCAAATTGGACTATGATAAGACCCCCTACGATGCGATCACCAATTAATTTACTAGAAGACTACAAACCATCCATAACTTGTCAGCCAGACTCATCCGCAACCTCCGAAAAAGAAGCACACCACACAATCAGGGAGTTCCACTGGCTCCCGATACACAAATGTACTTGTTTTAAATACCCCAGAGACACATTCAAGGCACTACACAACTTAAGCCTCACCTAGCTGAACAGTCACACCTCTATAAATCATCCAACCAGACTCCTTCACTCCACAGGACTCCTAGGTGTACACATACCATGCATATACAGAACCAGCATTGGTGGCTCGCTTAGGGCTTGCTGGATCGGGGCGGAGGAGGGGCAGGGTGGGGGGTAGTAAACTCAGACATACGACGGAACGGAGGAAAGTAATTATTACGTTCCTCCGTTCCGTTGTATGTCCAAAATCCCTGGGTGGATGCAAGGGAACATCCATGCTCCCCCCATGGAATGCCTGCCTGGGGCAGAGTAATGCAAAGCAGTGATTTGTGCTCCCATGCGTTACTCCAGATTTATCATGCCATGCAGGGTCATGCAAGGTGGCCTTGCATGGTTTTATAAATCTCACTTAGGTTTTGCATTGCCTCTGTGTGGCCAAGGGCAATGCAAAACCATTGATAAATTTGGCCCAAAGGTTTTATCATGATAATTGACCCATTTGGTAATGTGGATAGCAGCAGAGCTTGAGCCCAGGAAACACCCTCTCCATTTTTCCCTGGAAACTAGTGGGTTTTCCACCACATGGCAGACAGATTGAGATAAACCCCCTAATTTCGCTTGTTGATGTATCCCTAATTGGGGATCAAGGTCCTGATGTAACCCCCAAGCAGGGATTTACAAGGGGGAGATACCACTAAAAGAGGCATATTGTCCCCATCAAAGTGGTACCTCTCCTGCTTATACCGGAGCTGGGGGGCAGATTTACGTCTAATTGTGCGGGTGCACAAGACATGGGGCAGCTTTCCTCTTGAGTTCCCTACATTATGCTTTAAGAAAAAATTCTGATAGTGTTCTCACCAGATTAATTTTTTCAAACAATGTGGTCGATGTACCCATCCAGATCCCTACAAAGGTAAAGTTGTGGACTTGAACAGTTTGCCCGCTGCATTTAGGTTGGTAAAGGTTTGGGTATGCAGAAAGATCAGCACATAACTGGCCCTGTGGCCAACCCCCATTATACATGCCAAAAGTCAGACAAGGTAGGTCTAGGGTGCATAGTAGTTTGGGCACTGTGCCTGGCCACAATACCCACTGTTCATTACCGAAGGACTTTGCAGCAAGGATTTGACACCTGGAAGCATATTTACAAAAATTGTGGCACAGGGCAGTGCAGCAAATGACATTGCGGTGCTGCCCTGCGTCTCAGGAAAATGGCAGGAATGCACTGTATTTATCCAATATGGCACATTATTGTCCTTTCCGCTGCATTGGCGCTGGTTCTGAAGCCTAGAACCAATGCATGCACCGTTGCACCAAGGTGCAAGAGTGCCTGTGTTGTAGACAGAGCTATTTTTGTGCAGGAAGACACACCTTCCTGCATAAAAAAAATGAATGTAGCACACATAGAAAAAGGAAAAATGAGGAGAAAAAACTATATTTCTCCTTGTCATGCCTCACCTCAGGAGGCAGAGCTTTATGGTGCATTCTCAGGATTACCAGGTTTGGTAAATATGGGATATGTCAAAAACCATGGAATTTAGGTGGGAACACCCACTACAATGCCCATGGAATGCCTCCCTTGCACAGAGTAATGCAACACTGCGATTTATGATGATTTGCATTACTCCATATTTTTTAAGCCACTCAAAGCCATGTACTGGGGCTTTGCATGGCTTCATAAAAATGACTTGCACGTACCAGCTTGTGTAATGCAAGTATGATGCAAAGCCCTCATAAATATGCCCCATGATGGTGTGTTGGGCGCAAGGCATGCCTACAGGCAAAACATTACTGCCAACCCCCTCTGTGACTGGGAAAAAGCCACCATACACAGTGGAGGGTGGCCTCAAGGTGGATTGAAAGCAGGGAAGGCCCTTTGCCAACACTTGGCATGTATGGCTGAAGGCTGTTTGCAGAGATTGTTGGCCACATGGTTTGTTAGCTAAATTGTCAAGTCGGTGCTGAGTCCTTCTCTCAACCCACCATGTAGCCAATCCCCACAACACTCGACCTTTTTTCATTTGCAGAAAAGGGTTTGTAGCAGGGCCTTGCCTGGCCTTGTAAATTGAAAAATGTATTTCACTTTATTGTTGGTTTTGCTCATAACACATTAAAATGTATTTAAAAAATCACCAGCATTCAAGTAAAAACACATTTAAAGTGGCATTACGTTTATAAAATAACACAAAAATGTTTTCATACTTGGAGGTTTTTCCTATTCCAAAAATCTGAACCTGTTTTTAGGCTGGCTCCTAAAAACAGCTTCTTGTCAGTGCGTCAGCTGGAGAGTCGGCTTCCTTCAGCACTTGCTGTAGCGAGCTGCGTCAGGCAAGTAGGTAGTCGAACTGCACTGAACCACACAGTGCTTTGCTATAGCAAGTGAAGGTATATTTATACTTTGAAGATTTTTAGGAATGCCAGCTTTGACAAAAAAGTGGGGCATATGAACGTCATGGGTGAACCACTAAGGAATAGTTGTTCATGCATAATAAAGAGTTTCTTGGAGAAATGAATATTCAGGCTAGGGGAAGTCCCTTCTGCTTAAGAGTCTGGTTTTCTTAGAAATTGTTGTGACGTTGATGAACGGATGGAAGTAGCCATGCCTGTATTTGGGTAGCATGGGCTATGCCTAAATAAGGGCTTGATTTGTATGCATATATAAGGGCAACGTGGATTGTACCTTTATAAGGGAACGAATCTGTAAAATTAATCGGAATCTAAAACGTCATGCAACACCCACTCCACATTCTTATGTACGACATTACTAAGTTCTAAACATGTTAAACATATCTAAACATGAAGTGTTAAAACTCACCCAAAACACATAAAAATGCATTTGAACTGGATGTACACATAAAAGATGCATTGGTGCTGTACGCATTAAAGCAATGCTTCATTATAAGCATATATGTTGACATTTGGATGCTAAATGAATGAATCATGAAAATATACATCTATGAAATGGCTCGTCAATAAAGAAGAAAAAAGGCCGAAACCATTTCATGTCAGATTACATTAAACGTGTATGTGGACAAGGTCAAATATTGTCTTCTGGAAGTTTTTCAAATAATTCTTGTTCTCTATGAATAGTTCTACTTTAAGCAGTTACTTGTGTCAAAAAATAAAAAATACAAATTTGGAGAAAAAAAAATCATAGGAAAAAGAGTCCCAAAGTTCGAACTTTGTTTTAAAAAATGAAGGTTGAATTCAAAGTCTCTCAGAACACTGTGTGCCAAATCAAAAGTCAGTGCTATTGTTTGGAGAAAACATCAAATCTTCTAAGTCTGCAAAAAACATGTCTACCATGGTAGGTGGAAGTTGGATTACCTCGTTTAGAAGATTAACCGCACATAGATGTGAAGCATCGCCATCAGCATTGGTCGCATTAGCAACGTTCGTAATGGATGATACCTGTGTGCCTGGTTCCTCTCGTACCTCACCGTCAGCAACTTGAGTCTGTGAGATCTCTATGAATGCCGTCATCAGAATTGGTAGCCGCTGGGGACAACACAGTGCATGGGCCATTACTGGGTCAAGCAAAGTATCAACATCCGTTGGTATGACTGATGGGAGTGTGAGACATAAGTCTAACACATATTTTTCTCCCAATATTAGGCAGCGTAGAACAGGTAAGATGCAATCTTGCCAGATTGATTTGAATGACAGAAGCCATGTGGTATTTAATTCTCGTAGACAAAATTTGGACGATGCGCTCATGACACTTCATCGCCAGTAGAGGTGTCTCCATGGAGAACTGGGTGTCGCTGGTGAATTGGCAAGCCATATCGCAGGAGTAGGAGCAAAAATAGTATCCCTACAGCGAGTCCCAAAATAAGAGGTAGTCCGCCAAACACTGAGTGCACGAAGTTTGGAAATATTCCTAGGACTGCTTCAAAATGTGCTAACAGTCCAGAAAATATGGTCTTAAATACATGTACAATACCACTCATATCAGACATGTTTAAAATATGACTTGACATTTCTGAGAAATGTACAGGGCTGTTTGTAGTTAGTAGGGCATGTATCTCGGCAGAAGTCCTTGCGACTTGCAGATCATAGGTCTCTTTGACTGAGGTCAGTGGCACAGTTTTTTGTAAAAGAATGGCTTTCATTCTGCTCAAAGTATCAATTCGTATAGAAGAGATGTTCAGTGAAGGCCATTACGGGGACTCTCTGTCTGACTTGGTCTTTGGAAACAATACTTGCATACAGCAAGTGACCCTGGCTGACACAGTTACTAGATAGGCTAAACCTGGCAACATGCCACAGCAGCTGTGATCATTTAACATGAGGTAACTACCATTGGAAAGTTGTCCACAAATTGGATCAATAACTGCATCTGGTGAACTTTGCAGTTGGCAGGATTAGATGGTAGAGGAACCATCGCAGGCCCCTTGTAAATTAATACACTGACAAAGGAGAGAACCGCTTAGTGCGTTTTCACAATTTTTACCACTATGAAACACTTCTCTTCCCCCACTCCAACATCTGTGTGTGTATGGTAATTCCCAGGATGTCTTGATGTATTCTTTACCCAACCTTTCATATGTGCCTGCTGGTATATGTTTTAGGCAATAATGAAAATGGAAAATTTTAACAGGCAGAGTGATTGTTCCATGTATAATCCATTCAGTGGCTGGCTTTTCAGCGACTGTAAATGGCAATCTGTCCAGGTTTTCAATGCTCAGCACCATATAGTCTGCTCCCCTTTGTGCCAATTTGATCTGTTAATCAGTGAGATTGAATTCTGTAAACAGTGACGTAGTATTGATTAAACGTCAAGGAACATAGCCTGAACGTAGGTTTAGTAACGTCAAGCCTAATAGCATGATAGAACGCAATTGTGACTGACCATGTTGCAACATGACCAAGTCCTGTTCCATGATGTATATGGTTGAAGACACTATGCTGTCCAATGAATATACCCTGAACGACAGAGTCTTTAACCCATTGTCAACCACAGAGATAGTTTTCTCTAAATTAATACAATCAATTCCTCGTATTCTTTCTGCATTCTCTGCTTGCGTAATCTTCCATGCTTCATTATAAGCAGCATAGAGACCAGCATATATAAAACGTTTATGACGCGGTGTTCTTGGTCCTAGCATGAATTCCCTAAGATCAGGGCCATTTTTAAGTAAAGATAAGTGTTGCTTTACATCCTTAAGTGTAGATTTATGTAGCCAATCAAGGCAAAGCTTCCCTACACTGTATGTTCTTACTATTCCAGGATGCTGTTTTTGAACACATCTTGGGTTTGGCCTAGTGAATGTGAAACCCTGTGTTTTGTTCAGGAATCCATCTTGACAGTTGTTTGTGTCTGTGGGCCAGATTAACCATTTTTTCTAATCTGGATCTGTTCTGTTGTGATGCACCATAATAGTATGTACGTCGACCTCCCCCTCTGAAGTGTTACTCCTCTCAGGTGTAGGTGTAGGTATGGACGGATTGTTCAGGTCTTTTATCCTGGTTAACCCAAGAAAAGACGTCTGTTGGACAGTGTCATAAAAAAATTGCTCAGGGATGATACAGGCTCTAAACATAGCTTCTATCCCCTGCACCTGCCAATCTTTTGTGCCCCAGACAGTTTTCATCTCTATGTTGTCTTTCCAAAAGTTGAAACCTAGTTTAGATATTTGAGCATAAAAGGGTGCAAAATAAATTTGTTTGGTATTTGTCAACATACTTTTCATGCCTGTTTTGTTTACATTTCTGAAGTAAAATGATTCAGCATTGGATACATTGAACCCTGAAAAGTATGGACATTTTCTTGCAAATGTTTTTGAGCTACTCTTTGGCGGCGTTGGACAATGTTCATATTGGTTATACATTAATACATTTCTAGGATTTGCAGATTTGTGCAAGAAATGATGACCATAGTGATTATAACAATACATTTGTTCATAGTCTGATCAATCTTTTAAATATTCATGATTAGTGAATACTGCAAACCTTTCTAAGTCTGACATCATATTATTAACAGTCTCGAAATCCCAATAATCAGTAAAGGTACTTGATGAAACAAAGTCACTTAATGAAATCTTGAATAAGTGTGGAATCGTCAACAGCTCTGACGGGCCAAAAATGTCATATTCAGTTATGTCCCAAGCTTTACCCCCAGTTATAGGAACGGCTGTGATGTTCACTGTTGACAAGTTTCTTTGTTCACGATGGGACGATTTGTGTGGCTTGAGCAGTAAGTTGATGTTCTTACTTACTGTGTCCATTTTGACATATCTTCCATTTCTCAGCATTCCCAAAGTTATTACCAGAGTCAACCAAAGTAGAAGAAAAAGCACACTCAACACAATACAAAGTTCATTCCATGGTGAAACCACATAAGTATTTTCCAGGAGTTGAAAAAGGTCTGTTGCTTGTTCTTTGAAAGTTCTTTTTGCTGGCGTCGTTTCAGGCTCGCTGGGATCCTCAGAAAACGTATGAAAGTTAATGAAATAGTCAGAGGCAGTTCTGTCAATGGTGGGGATTGCATCCGGATTTGTCAAAATCACTGGAACCACTTGATCACTTGTTACTTCGTTGTAGACAGGTGTTTCTTGACAAACAGTTATTTGGGTTTCAAGAGGTACAAGTTCCATGGCTTTGCTGCATAGTCCTTAATTTCGCACTGCAGATTCCTCAAAGGTGATGAGTCTCTCAGTTTCAACCTCTTGGATAGTAGCCGGATTAGGGCGTCTGCTACTTGGTCGGAGTCCACTTGGCCTACTGCTTAGTATCGGCCGCTTGATGTGGTTTGACCAGGTCGATTGACACAAACCTGTTCTCCTTTTTACCAGCAAGGGGCGGCAGTAATACTGTTCGTGATCCGTGGATTGCTAGAACAGGTACTGATTGTCTGTAAGAAGGCCCAAATTCCTTCTTGTCCGCGATCATCTACTCTTTGACTAGATACCCAAGCTTAGGAATCCAGACAGGCCTTGCTGGGATGGTCGGTTTCGTTTCAGTGGTGGTTGGCTTCAGGAACATGTTACTTTGTTTCATTCTTATTTCATTTAAGTCCTGTAAAACAGCCAAACGGTCTTTGATATCAAAAGGTTTTTGGTCTACTACTGAAGTCTGACAATCGAGGTCCGCTACTAACATTCTGGTCCCAAAAAGGACTTCATACGGAGTGATTCCCCCTAGAGAACTTCTTGGCACATTGTTAAGACTATGTTGGACACTTATTAGATGTTTGACCCACCCGTCACCCAGCCAAATACCCTAGCTGTTATAGATTGCTTTACATATATAAACTGTTTTTACAAATATAAACATTAAATATAAAACACATAAAAAACAGCTTTAATTATATACTACTACATAACAAATAAAACTGCCTCATTAAAAAATAACGGACACCAAATTCAAATTTAAATTCTCAACCAATGGATTTAAAATAAATGTCGTCAAACCAATCAAAATGCAGAAATACTTAACTAACTACTAAAAAAACCAATTACATAATTAACTAACATTATCATTTTTGGAAGAAACTCGAAGAAAAACGGTTACTTTGCTGAAGAGAAAAGAATACTCACCTAGAACAACTACTACAACAGATTATACTACAACACAAGTAAGTAATCTCCCGTTTTATATATTATTAAAGCCTCAAGAAAGTTAACTAAACTCCCTGAACTGAATATATGAGCTCTTTTTTAATTTATACCAAAAATACATATCAACAACAGCCACAATGAATAAATGTACTACAAAATGAGCTGCCTTACCAATACATAGAAATGTAACAAATAAATCAAGATATATCTAACTAAAGTTTTACAATTAATTACATTGTCTGAGCTAGAAATATATACCAATATAATACACAACTAATACAGATACTTATTTTTTCAGCTTCAACAAACTTCATCTACCATACTACATCTACGCAAACAACAGCTTCTACAAAATTAAGTAAGTATACTCACAGTTTAAGTAAATGATACCAAAGGAGAAACAACTAAGTATCAAACAATATTATTAATTACAACTGTTCTCTACCACAACTACAGAAATTACAACAGTGAAACTCAAAGACAAAGAAATAAAGACATCAGAAAAACAGAACAAACTACATTGTAAGTATATTTTTAAATTTTGTAATTAAACCTAGACATTGAAATACATGTATTACATATTTACTAAACAGATATATATATATGTTTTCACAGATCTACCCTAGAAATAGCCGAGGGAGCTACTTTTTTAACATCTCAAAAAGGGAAAATAATACTCAGCTACATGGGTTATACCTACACCCAAGAGAAAGTCAAAGATAACAAAACACATTGGAAATGTAGCAAATACTATTCCACTGCATGCTATGGTAGAGCTACAACTGTAGATAACAATTTTATAAATGTAAGAGAGCATAACCACCCACCCACTGTGACCGAATTAGAAGTAAGGGAAGCATTAGAAACACTTAGAGAAACAAGTACAGGCTCCCAACAAACAAGCACTACAATTTTGAAAAATGTATTAACCACAGTCCAAGAACATGTAACAGGACAGTTACCCTCATTCCCCAACTTGAAAAGATTAATACCTAAAACTAAAAGAGCATCTGATCCAACTCCACCTCCACCTCAAACTTTTCAAAAAATTAAAATATATCCTGAATATACTGTTACCCATAAAGAAGACAAATTCTTGATGTATGATAACCAAAGCCATTTTTTTTATTTTTTTTTTGCAAGACATTTATTAGTGATTAAGAGAGCAGTACATATAGCGTAGCCTACAACCCTTAGGGCCGGCCGCAACATTACAATGTATTTTAAGGATAGAAGGGTGTAAGAAACAGGTATACATTCCCATAGCTATGACCCTGGAATATGGGTCATTAACGGTATCCTTCAGAGTACAGGTGCTCATAATACAATTGTGCCTTCAAAGGACGTCTCATTTTATCAGTTTGTAAGAAAACAAGTTAACTCTGTGAACTGAACGGTTCTCATCAGTGTGTCCCACAATGTTGGCCGTGTCGCCAAGTAACATGTCAGTGTCTATTGTACTGAAACCCATAGAGGTCACGGACAGACTTTGGTTGCGTGTCTACAGAGTAGAGGAATCTGATACATGCGTGCGGTCTATCCTCGCCGCGAGTCACTCCATCCATGAAGGACAGTAGAGCCCTATGGATTATTATTGCATTGTGTGATGCTTCATTTGGATAGCCGTTATAGCCTGTCTGTGAGTCGGGGAGACACGGCCCGCGTCTGTCCTCGCGGCCAGCCGGGTGTTCGAGTGTGCCTCCTGGATGATGTGTGTGTGGAAAAAGGAGGCTGCGTGCGGGAGACAAGAATCCAGAACAGTTAAACCGGGGGTTAAATGGGAGGGGGGTTGGGGAAGGAGAGTGTACCTAAGGGAGCGACGCCGCGACAGGGGGCCAGGTAGATATTGCAACAGGGCATGTATTGGTGTGCCTTCGTGTGGGCGGCTATCCGAACCTCCGACCAGCGTGTCGGACGTATGGTATGGTCATCTGCCAGTAGTCAGGGTGGCTGGGGAGGAGGCAGTCCCCACGATCTGTAAGCACCACATCCCCAGCGCTCCGAGTGTGTGAGTGTCGTGGGGGGGAAGCACCATCCGAGTGCCTGGCGTCTCTCTATCTATCCCGTCTGTGTCACGTCGCTTGTCGCGATCCCTATACAAAGCCTCTGGTCACGCCCTCTTTCTGGAGGGATCTCATGATACCATCCCAGTGTTGTGTGATTGGGAATTGCCGTAAGCCCGCTACCTCCTCTCGGTGTAATGCCACGCTTTTTGCCCTAGCCCAGTTAGTGAAGGAAGCATACCAGTATTTAGGGACCGGTGGCTCCCTCTTTTTCCAGTGTTTGGTGAGTAATCGCTTGGCTGTGATGAGGCCTAGATCCCAGAACCTGGCTTGTGTCTTATTTAGCTTATTTCTTTTATATAATCCTAGAATGCAAGCCTCCCACGTGTATTGCAGCCCTGGGCCCGTCCTGCGTGTCAGGAGTGACGTCACCTCCCCCAATATGAGGCTAAGGAGGGGCAATGCCAGAGCATGTGCAATATGTCCGCGCCTAGCAGGTCGCATCTGGGACAGGTAGTGGTGTTGATCATGAAGTATCTGTTGATTCTGTCCGGCGACAAGTACGCCTGGTGCAGTATGTAGAATTGAATGGTTCGGAAGCGGGAGTTCCGTGGGATATGCATGGGGCAGGCTAGGATCATGGTCCACTCCTTGTCCGTCCAAACCCTCCCTCGGTGGGCCGCCCATTTGTCCCGTATCGGCTGTGTGGACCGTTGTGTGTGCATGAGGAGGGCCTGCGCCAGCCAGTGGATGATGTGGGAACCGTTGCCCATGACATGTAGGTACTGCATTAGGTGGTGTATCGGCAGTTCTTCCCGAACATCTCCCCAGGAGTCCGTGTATGCCCTCAGTATAGACGCATGGAGCAGGAACTGCCCCGCCGGCAGACCCGTGCTCTCCGCCAGGTCTTCAAATGGGAGCATGGCCCCATCAGCATAAAGGTCGCCCATGGTCTCCACCCCAGCCGCAGTCCAGCTCTCTAGAATGCGCGGTGTCACCGTTCCGCTCCTCCTGGGGGTGCCCAACAGGGGAAGTGCGGGGGCATAGGGCATAACTTCCCGGGTCAGTTTCAGACTGCGGAGGAAACATTTGCGGGCCACAGCTACATGTAGAGGGAGTGGACGGGGTCCTTTAGTCAAGGGATGAAACAATGCGCATATTTGCGTGTGTGTCCATGTGTAGGTAGCGGTGGCCGTGTCTTCTAGGTACGTGCCGCTCAGCCAGTGTGTCACCCATTGTAGCTGTGCCGCCAGATAATACAGCTCCATGTTAGGGACTGCCAGCCCACCTTCAGCAGTTGGGGAGTAGAGTTTCGTCAGAGCCACTCGGGGCGCCCAGTATTCCAGATCAGGTTGCGGACCATTGATTCCAGGTCTCGGAATATTTTTGCGGGGACATATAGTGGGATGTTGGCGAAGTGATAGAGCAGCCTAGGCAATGCTATCATTTTGGATAGTGCAATCCTACTGGGTACGTTTAGAGGCAGTGTCTTCCAGAATGCCATCTGGGCTCGTAAAGAGGATATAGCACGCACCAGGTTACCCTCCAGTATGTTCTCCGCGTCTCTATATATGTGCATTCCAAGTTATTTAAAGGTGGTAGGATAACAAGTAAGCCTGACACCTCCGAGGCTCACGTCGCATTCCTGCATGTCTGGGCTGAACGAATACACTCCGGACTTTGCCCAATTGACCTTAAGGCCCGATACGGTTTCGAATGTCTGGAAAATTTCCGACAGTTCGTCCGGCACGACAGTGAGGTCTTGCACGTACAAAAGCAGGTCGTCTGCATTGAGCCAGACTATATGTGTACCATCGGCCAGCGGGATTCCCCATCCCGCCCCCCTTGCCCGCAACAGCGCCGCCAGGGGCTCAATAGCCAGAGAGAATTGAAGGGGTGACAAGGGGCAGACTGTCGGGTGCCTCTGCGCACCCGCACCGCGCCCGAGAGTAACCTGCCCGTTCGCACTCTGACAATAGGCCGTTGATAGATTAGTCCTACCATTTCCACGTACGCGTCACCCAGGCCAAATCTGTCCAGCACCGCCCCCAGATAGGGCCACTCCACAGAGTCAAAGGCCTTCTCAAGGTCCAGGACCAGACAGCCCGATCTCGGCCAGTGCAACACGGCGGCTTCCTGTATTCGGAAAAGAAGGGGAATATTGCGTGAGGTGCTCCTCGCCGGCACAAAACCATTTTGGTTAGCATGGACCAGGGTTGGGACTTCTATGGCTAAGTGTCGGGCTAGTAGAGAGGTGAAAATTTTGTAGTCGGTGTTCAACATAGCCAAAGGCTTGTAGGAGCCCATGTTTGTCTCGTCCCTGCCGGGTTTCAAAAGTGAAACCAGGTTGGCCTCATCAAGCGTAGCTGGGAGTGCCGAGTCTTCTATCGCGGCATTGTACATTTTAAGCAGCTCCGGGATTAGCGTGTCTGAACATGCTTTAAAAAATTCGGCAGGTAGGCCATCTGGACCAGGTGATTTGCCATTGGAGAGGGTGAAAATAGCCTCGCGCATCTCCTCCTGTGTGAAAGGCGCCCCCAGGTCTCCCTGTTGTGCGTCCGTAAGGGAGGGCAGTTGGACATTCGCAAGGTAATCTACTATGGTCGCCGATGAAACCCTCAGCTGCGACCTGTATAGGGCCTGGTAGTGTTGTACAAAGGCTTGATGTATTTCACTCTGAGTATACACTACCTCTCCAACGGTCGTCCGGATGGCGGACACCGGCTCAGTGCGGCACTCCTGTTTGACTAGCCAGGCCAGCAGCCTACCAGGCTTGTCGCTGTATTGGTGTACGCGCGCCGAGTGGGCCGCATAGTTGATGTGACGCAATCATTCCAGTAACGTCACATGTTCTGCGCGGGCCTCACCTAGCTGGTCGCCTGTCTCCTCCACTGCTTCCTGCTCCCAACGGAGCAAGTCAGCTTCCACCCGGTGTAGGTCGGCCTCTAGTTTTTTCTGTATGCCTCCCTGTGTGCCCAAGCAGTGTCCCCGTACCACAACCTTGGAGGCGTCCCACTCGATCTGAGGGGAGGACGCTGTGCCCGAGTTATCTGTGAAATATTGCGCCACGCAGGCCTGCTGGGAGTCTCGGAAGGGGGCATCCAGCAGTAGGGCTGGTTGTAAACGCCATGTAGGAATGGGCGGGTGTGGGCGTTCCCAAGCTATTTGCAGCGTGTGTGGATTGTGATCCGAGTGTGTTCGGCCCAGGTATTGAGAGTCCGTAATGTGCGGCAACAGCTCTGGTGACACCATGTATCTGTCTAGGCGGACATGGAGCGTGTGCGCCCCTGAGTAGTAAGAGTATATTTTGGTGTTAGGATTGTGAGCGCGCCATGCATCTTTTAAATCCCATTGTGCCGCCCACTGGGTGAGCGCCTTTGTGGCTCCTAGAGATGTTGCATCAGGCCTAGGTGGGGCCGAGCGATCTAGTGTGGGGTCCAGCACTGTATTGTAATCCCCCCCTAGAACCCAGGGGACTCCGTGCCAGGGCGCCAACTTCTCCGAAATGCGTGCCAGGAAGCCCCCCTGTTCCGTATTTGGAGAGTAAACGGACGCCAGTACTATAGGTTGCCCATCAATGCGTCCTCTCACTAACACATACCTTCCCTCTGGGTCTGTTTGAACATCTGTCATTGTGAAGGGAGAGCCCGGCTTCACCCACAGCAGCGCCCCACGGGCAAACGAGGAGTACTCAGTGGCATACAGCTGCCCCCTCCACCTGCGGCGCAGTGCAACTACTTCCGCCCTGTTCATGTGCGTTTCTTGCAGGAGTGCAATGTGTATCTGGTGTCTTTTCAAGTAGGAGTATATTTGATAACGGCGCGCTGGTGTGTGCATGCCTCTAATATTCCAGGTACATATTTTGATCGTGGTCATCTTATCGGTGTATGCACCCCCCCCCCCGTGTCCAGAAACATCAGCCCAGCACAAGTTCACTGCACCTCTTCTCCCGACTCTCCCACGACCACCCTCCCCAATACACTCAGCAAAGTTCAGGAAGACATTAAAGAGGGGAAAAACAAATAACAACAAAAACCAACTGTGGGGGAACCCCATTAGAATACCAAAAGGGCAGTAGCGAAACGGGCCACCGTCCATACTCTCAAGAAAGAGGGAAAACTGTTCAAGTCTGGGGGGATTGTGTGCTAATCACAGTCTTGACGGTTCAAATAGGTAGACGAAGAAGAAGATCAGAGCCCTTCCCAAGGCCACATGGGATAGTCAACTGGCAGCCAAAGTCAGTGCGCCGGAGTGTGGCGTCGCCCCCCTTTGGCCAGCCACAGCAGGGGGTGGAAATGAGATGGGGTACGGGTCCCTCGCCCTGGTATCGGCAGTTCCCCATTCGCCAGGGCCTATGATCAGAGAGGGCGGGGGGAGGAGCGCGGGCCACCAGACCACCCCACCTTCACCATGTTCTGCTTGTGTGCGCTCACTTTCCATCAAGTCAGTGGGAGGAAGTCTCAAGTTGGGAGGGACCGCCGTGGTTTCCCTTTTGGATAGTGATGCAAGAGGAGCGTAATCAGTTCTCACTCTCCAACACTTCAGCGGGAGAAAGTCTCAGGTTGGGAGGGACTGCAAACGTGGAGGAGAGAAGGGGGGAGAAACAGTGGTACATTCCCACAACCATCTTACCTTCTCAATGTCCACGCATCTGAGAGGAGTACTCACAGTATGAAGGTCGTTCCAGCTACTGCCGGGGCTGTGGGAGTCGTTCTGTCAGATAACCAGTACTCAATGTGTCTGACGGTCATCCCGTTCACTGCTCCATCCCCGTCATTCCAACAGGGTCCGCAATCCGTGTTTAGTTGTCATCAGTGGAGCATGTCCGCCGTCTGCGGTGTGACGTCTGGCAGTTCCACGGACACCTGGGAGTCTGGTATCCCGTAGATGGCCTCATCATCGCTGGGGATCATCTGCAGGCCGTTGTCCAGGTCAGCTTCCGATACTGGCGAATTGCTCAATTGGGAAACTCTCCGGAGCGCGTCCTGTTGTTCCCGAAGCATTTGGTCCGCTGGCGGGGAGTGGCGTGATACATCCTCTGTGCGACGGGTCTGCTGGCCTCTGTTTCCGCGGCGTCGTCGCGGCCCTCGCGAACGCGGCCTTGCCTCATTTCCCTGCACCTGCCTTGGCGTCGTGTCCGTACCACTGTACAGCCTTTCGCCGACCTCCTCCGGGGTATTGAAAAAGTAGGTCTTGTCCCGCGCCACCACTCTCAGTTTTGCAGGAAAGAGGAGGGAGTACTTCAAGCCTGCCTCGCGGAGTCGCCGTTTTGCCTCCGGGAAATTGTGTCTTTGACGTTACACTTGTACAGTGTAGTCCGGGAAAAACATTATAGTGGCATTGTCTATGCGGACTTCTCCGAGTCGTCTGGTTTCCCGCAGCACCGTGTCTCTGTCCCTATAGTTCAGAATCCTGAAGAGCAGCGGCCTCGGGTTTGCGCCAGTGGTGTGGGGCCTCGTTGGAACTCTGTGTGCCCTCTCCACCACGAAATGCGGCGAAAGCGCATCGTCAGGTAGCAGTTCCCTGAGCCAGTCTTCCACGCGCTGGGCAGGTCGGTTTCCTTCCCATTTTTCCGGGACACCCACAAGTCTAATGTTATTGCGTCTCGCTCTTCCTTCTGCATCCTCAGCACGGTCTTCCAGGAAGTCCACCCTATTAAGGAGGTCCTGCACTTGTTTGTCCGTCTGGGTGACTTTGGGTTCAAGTTCTTTCACCGCCCCCTCCAGGGTCTTAGTCCGAT
Source organism: Lissotriton helveticus (assembly GCF_964261635.1). Taxonomy (NCBI): domain Eukaryota; kingdom Metazoa; phylum Chordata; class Amphibia; order Caudata; family Salamandridae; genus Lissotriton; species Lissotriton helveticus. Next base: position 1,112,716,623 of record NC_136061.1, read on the forward strand.
CAGTTAGTTTCCTGTGGTCATCTCGTAGGTGGGTGAGATCGATTGCGACACTATCAATTTTGGACTCCAGAGAGGTCCTGGTCAGTTGAAGCGACTGTTCCATGCGCTCCATGGCGGCTAGCACACTGTCTAGCCTCGTGGTCACTTGATCGGCGGCCATCTTGCTCAGTGACTTGCCTGTTTTTCCCTTCGGCGGGGCTCCTCCTGTCCCAGTACGTGTCCTCACTTCACCGGACATGTGCAGAGCCGCCTGGCCAGCAGTACAGATTGTGCAGTTGAGGAGTGCCCCCCTGGCTGATGTGCGTATCAGGCAACATCCGCGATGTGTTGCGTGGCCTCCGAGTGGCCAGTTGTTGCCCCAAGCACCTCGTGTATTAGATTGTTTTAATGAGTTAGAGTGGCAGTATCCTCCAGTGGTGTGTCGGTCGAGGGCTTTCAGCCAGGACCCCGCCCCCTTGCACCGCAGGGCCGCCTAACGCACTTAACGCATTAGGGAACCGGGGCCTGGGTGGTGTGCGGATTCCCTATGTCCGCGACGGAGAGAGCGCGGAGGCAGAGCAAGCCCTGCCGCAGGCCGCACGTGTATGTCCAAGCACCAGGCCCGAGCCGTTGCCGTTGGTGGTGTGCCTCGCTGGTCGAGCGGCAGTGAGCCTCACTATAGGTCCGTGCGAGAGTTCTGTGTAGAGCGTGCCAGTGTGGGCCCTTGACGCTTGAACCAGCTATTATGCCAGTGGTGGCTGCACGTCAGTCAGCACGTGTGGCCGGGTAGCATCGTCATAAGCAGGGGGAAGGGCTTGCAGGGCGCAGGCAGCACCAGCAGCCGCTCGGTGGTGTCTTCGTGTGGGCCCCGGGGTCCGCCCCAAGCCCTTTGCGGCACCCGCTGCGGCGACGCGAATAGGTGCAGAGGGGTCTCACCGGGTGGTTCCGGTCCTCCGGCAGTGTTCGGAAGGGGGGTCCGTTGGTTGGTCCCACCAACCCGGTACGTTGCCAGCAGTATCTCCACCAAGCGCGATTATCGGGAGGCCAAGCAGACGTGCCTCACGGCCGGGCCATCAGCAGCGCGCCAGCTGCGGGAGTGGGGCCAGTCGTCCGCTCTGCTCCCAGGTCGGGTCTCTCGCGGGCGTCCGGCAGCATGGTGGTGAGGGTTCCAAGCCGCCAGGGAGCTTCCGGGATTCGGTGGCGACTGTCAGGGAGGCCGTGCCCGCAGGGTGGGTGTCACTGGTTGGGGCCCACACACCAGTCCCGAGCCGCGTGCTCTCGCGGCCCCTTCCGCCGACAGGGGAAGACTCAGTCCTCGCAGGATGGCCGTAGGCAAGGCCGGTGCAGATTGCGCCTGGCCTCCGGCTGCAACTCTGGAGCTGCGTCGCCACCGGGCAGCCAAGTAAGTGCGCCTCATGCCCGGGCCCCCAGCAGCAAGGCAGTCATGGGAGTGGGGCCGGCGTCCGCTCCGTCTCCGGGCCGGGCCCCCGGCAGGCGGCCAGTAGTGTGGTGGAGAGGGCCCCGGGCAGCTAGGGATCTTCCGCTGCTCGGCTGTTGCCGCCGTGGAGGCCGCGCCCGCTAGGGTGAATGTCGCAGGTTGGGGCCTGTGTGCCAGGCCCAGGCCGCGGCCTCTCGTGTTCTCCTCACCGGTCGGGAAGTCGCAAATCCCGCAGGAGGACCGCAGGAAAGGCCGGTGTGGATCGCGCTGGGTCTACGACCTCAAAGTCCGTCAGAGTGTCGTATACTGCCCTGGGGAGGTCCGCCTGTAGTTTTGGGCGACTGCTGTTAAGTGTGGCGGAGAATCGGCCCAGGGAAGGGGAGCTCGGCACGGAGCTCTACCCTCGTGCGACCTCCGCCATTGCGTGCTTAGCCACGCCCCCGTATGATAACCAAAGCCATGTTAAAAGAATTCTACTTTTTGCAACAAATAACAACTTGCAAAAACTAAAAAATTGTGAAACCTGGATGATGGACGGAACTTTTAAAGTGTGTCCAAAACCTTTTTATCAACTTTATACCATCCACGGTGAATACCAGGAAACTAATATCCCCTTAATTTATACATTGCTGCCAAATAAAACAAATGCAACCTACATAGAAATCTTAACAACAATCAAAGATTTAACAGAATATTACTATCCACAAAGAATCATAGTAGACTTTGAAATAGCTATGATACAAGCTATACTAAAAATATACCCACACACTGCAATACAAGGGTGTTATTATCACTACAATCAAAGTATATGGAGACACCTACAAAAATCTACCTTAAGTATAGAATAATCTACAAACAGCAACTTTGCTTACCATATCAAAAAATTAATAGCACTAGCATACGTCCCTACAACAGAAGTCGCAAATTACTACAATTTATTAATTGACAGTCCTTTCTACCGCACTAATGAATGTATTAACTACCTTCTTGGACTATTTCGAAGACACCTGGGTAGGAAGATTACATCGTTCAGGTCACCGCAGACAACCTAAATTCCAAATTCCCTGGTGGAATGTCTACGCTAGCACTATAGCACAAAAAGCCAAAACCAACAACGCGGTAGAAGGATGGCATAATGCCTTCCAAGCCACAATAGGAAGAGCACAACCATCACTTCACAAACTAATCCAATGCATCAAAAAAGAACAAAGCTACCAAGAACTAAGAATAGAACAATCTCTAACAAAAATAGGACCAAAACTAAGCAAACAAACAATAAATATGTACGAATACCTCCAACAAAAAACAAGAATGTACCCACGTATCCAAGGTCTAGAATACATAGATCTAATAGCAAAATCCATCCTTTAAAAAAAATTAATTAGCAAAGCATAAAAAGATATATAACACAGACCTTTATTTTTTAATATTAGTTAAATTATGTCATGTAATATAAATTTGAAATTAATATCACAAGACATAATATAACTAATTAAAATACAAACTCACCAATAAACATAACCCACCCCAAAAAATTATTAAATAATTACTTACGGTTCTGTAGCTTTAGAATCTGTCCAAAATAGAAGCTTTAAAAAACAATCCAAGCAAAAAACAATCCACATAGTGAAAACAAACCCCAAAAAATGAAAAAATACAACTGTATAAAAATATTCCAACATAGCAATCCTCTCGAGAACGGAACCATAAAAACCCGAAAAATAATCATGATAAAAAACGCACCAAAATCCAGAAAAAAAGGAAATGTATTTAAACTAGTAAAATACACTAGTAACAACATTTTCCTTTCCTTTATTTAAATTTAAAAAAAACATGAGCAATTCCATCCGTTCACCAAAACTGGCACCTGTAAATAAAGAACAACCCACCCACAACAAATAATAACCCCACAAAGCGAATAAAGTACATATAAAAGGTATTAAAATACATACAGTAATACTTAAATGCAAAACATTAACATTACATTCATATTACATAGTAAACAAAGTACGCTATCACTAACGTGCTTAAATAACACATACGTTTTACTTAAACAGGTAAATAATACACACAGTAACACATATACACTACTACTAACTAAATAATTCATTAAAAGTAAGGTAAAAGTAATAAAAAATTAACTTACATTAACAAACACGAAGCAGCTCCCAACCGCGAGGTTTCGTCTTCACAAATGAACAAAACAACGATGTAGATAGTCAAAAAAGTGAACCAAACAAAACAAAATGGCAGCATATTTAAAACAAAAATAGGACTTAATCCCCATAAAAATGATTTAAAACAATTAAAATATAATCACATTTTTTAATTGAAAATTGTTATGTTTTTTTAAATGTTCAAAATAAACATATGGATATTGTAAAATATACATTACTTATTTTATGTTAAAATATATATATAACAAAAATAATTATGTATATTAAAAATATGTTTATTAAATTTACTCTTCATTTTCTTATAATAGATATATGTTAACAATTTAATGTATATACTTTTGTAAATGCAAAATATTTGTAAATTATTTAACATATTAAATGTTATTAAAATAAAATAAAATTTAATATGCTAATTAATAAAAAAGATTTTAAAAATGTACAATGTATATATAAGATTTTCTGCAATGTTATACATCACTAAATGCAAATGTTTTTTTTTAAATGTATAAATGTTTCCATCTACAAACAGAACTAACACAATAAAGACTGTTTATTGTACAAGAAATTATTACTATGACATTTTACAAGCATGTGATATAAATAAAAAATTAAAAATTATGTACATCATTTTTATACATATGTTATTAAATATAATGTTAAATACTTCAAAATACATTACAACATATTTAAAAAATATAAATAAAAATATATATATTTGTATTTTTTATATTACTAACTCCAAATCTAACATAACTCAGGGAAAGTGCTGGGCAGTAAACCATAATAATTTACTATTCTAACTCCAAATCCAACATAACTCTGGGAAAGTGCTGGACATTAAACCATAACAATTTACTATTCTAACTCAAAATCCAACATAACTCAGAGAAAGTGCTGGAAAGTAAACCATAATAATTTACTATTCTAACTCCAAATCCAACATAACTCTGGGAAAGTGCTGGACAGTAAGCCATAAAATTTTACTATTCTAACTTCAAATCCAACATAACTCAGAGAAAGTGCTGGACAGTAAACCATAACAATTTACTATTCTAACTCCAAATCCAACATAACTCAGGGAAAGTGCTGGACAGTAAACCATAATAATTTACTATTCTAACTCCAAATCTAACATAACTCTGGGAAAGTGCTGGACAGTAAACCATAATAATTTACTATTCTATCTCCAAATCCAACATAACTCAGGGAAAGTGCTGGACAGTAAACCATAATAATGTACTATTCTAACTCCAAATCTAACATAACTCAGGGAAAGTGCTGGACAGTAAACCATAATAATTTACAATTCTAACTCCAAATCCAACATAACTCTGGGAAAGTGGTGGACATTAAACCATTACAATTTAGTATTCTAACTCCAAATCCAACATAACTCAGAGAAAGTGCTGGACAGTAAACCATAATAATTTACTATTCTAACTCCAAATCCAAAATAACTCAGGGAAAGTGCTGGACAGTAAACAATAATAATTTACTAGTCTAACTCCAAATCTAACATAACTCAGGGAAAGTGCTGGACAGTAAACCATAATAATTTACTATTCTAACTCCAAATACAACATAACTCAGAGAAAGTGCTGGACAGTAAACCATAATAATTTACTATTATAACTCCAAATCCAACATAACTCTGGGAAAGTGCTGGACAGTAAACCATAATAATAATCTATTCTAACTCCAAATCTAACATAACTCAGGGAAAGTGCTCGACAGTAAACCATAATAATTTACTATTCTAACTCTAAATCCAACATAACTCAGGGAAAGTGCTGGACAGTAAACCATAATAATTTAGTATTCTAACTCCAAATCTAACATAACTCAGGGAAAGTGCTGGACAGTAAACCATAATATTTTACTATTCTAACTCCAAATCCAACATAACTCTGGGAAAGTGCTGGACATTAAACCATTACAATTTACTATTCTAACTCCAAATCCAACATAACTCAGAGAAAGTGCTTTACAGTAAACCATAATAATTTACTATTCTAACTCCAAATCCAACATAACTCAGGGAAAGTGCTGGACAGTAAACCATAATAATTTACTATTCTAACTCCAAATCTAACATAACTCGGGGAAAGTGCTGGACAGTAAACCATAATAATTTACTATTCTAACTCCAAATCCAACATAACTCAGGGAAAGTGCTGGACATTAAACCATAATAATTTACTATTCTAACTCCAAATCCAACATTACTCAGAGAAAGTGCTGGACAGTAAACCATAATAATTTACTAATCTAACTCCAAATCTAACATAACTCAGGGAAAGTGCTGGACAGTAAACCATAATAATTTACTATTCTAACTCCAAATTCAACATAACTCAGGGAAAGTGATGGACAGTAAACCATAACAATTTACATTTCTGACTCCAAATCCAACATAACTCAGGGAATTTGCTGAACAGTAAACCATTTCTACTTTCAATTGTAAAATTTATACACTTTTATTTCTTCAAACTTATTGTAAAAATGTTTAAAAAAATGTAAAGAAAAAAAATTCTTATTAACCAACCAGCCTTCTCCCCTATATAATAAACAACCAACTCATTAAATATTCACACATAGTATTTATAATAAAAATTTTATATATATTAAATATTTTGAAATTTCAAATTTCAAATTTCGAGTTTTAAAATATTTTTCATTTAAATTTTAAAATGTCTAATACATTTTACAAACTCAAAAATTAAATTACTAACCACCCGTATCCCCTATATAACCAACAACCCACTACTAAAACTTTAACACATTTTATTTATTATTCAAATTATAAATATATGATTTAATTTCGATTTTCAAATTTCAAATTTCGAAATAAAATTTTGTTTTCATTAAAAATGTAAATTTAAAAAAAATGTTAACACACAAATTTTAAATTACTACCCACCCTTATCTCCTATATAACCAACAACCCGCTACTAAAACATTCACACATTTTATTTAATATAATTTTTATAAATATATTTATTAAATTCGATTTTGGATTTTCAAATTTCGCAATTAAATTATATTTTCATTAAAATTGTAAATTAAAATAAATCTTTTTATTTACTACCCAACCTTATCCCCTATAAAACCAACAACCCGCTCCTAAAATATTCACACATTTTATTAAAAATAAATTTATAAATATCCATACTAATATTATAAAGAGAGAGCCCAAACCTTTGAGGCGGGTAATCTCAGTAACCACAGCACCAATCACAACACCCAATACAGCGTTGGAAAGGGCAGTTGCAGCAGACGGACATAGGCTATGTAGACGGCCACCATACACATTTTTTTTTGTTATTGTTTTTATTAACTTTTCAAGAAACAGTGGTGTTCATCACAATCATACAGTGCAAGACATACAATTGTATCGTAGGACACCATATACATTTAAAAGGTAAAAGAACCGTGCCAGCAAAGTAGTCCCTTGCGGGCGTGTCTGCGTTATGCTGTGGGCGTGGGCTGGGGGCATGACTAACGCTGGGGGAGTGTGTCCGGCCTTCATGCCATGTGAACGCAATTGCGCTGCATCAAGGGGAACACTGGGGGCGTGAGAAACGCTGGGGGTGTGTGCTACGTTCCGCCCTTCATGCCATGTGGGTCGTAAATTAATCAGAAGAACGTCTGCTGCGGCCGTGTGCTGGGGGCATGACAAACGCGTTCAGCTGAAGGCCTGGTAAGTAACATTACTGCAGCCTCTCCTGCGCGCTGTTACTGAACTCTCTCATTCAACGAAATTAGACGCGCCTGCTACCATCAAACAGGGGCTCTAGCCGGGCTCATGCGGCAGATCAGTACACTAATTACACGTGCCTGATAACATCAACCAGGGCTGCAGCTGGGCCTCAAGCGGGGGAACACGCACCTGCTAACATCAAACAGGCCTGCTTCTGGGCCTCAAGCGGGGGAACACGCAAATGAGCGTGTCTGCGGGGACAATTACTGCAGCTTCTCCTACTCGCTGTCACTGAACTCTCTCATTAAACGGATTTACCCGCGGCTGATAACGCTCTCATTCAACGAAATTACACGCGCCTGCCAACATCAACCAGGGCTGTAGCCGGGCTCAGGCGGCGGATCACGACACCAATTACACGCGCCTGCTAACATCAACCAGGGCTGCAGCTGGCCCTTCTCTATCCCTATTCTAATGAAACAAAAAATGTTGTCTACAGCGAGATTTTAAAATAAATTGCGCTTGCCAAATACACACATTCTATTTCATACCCGGACAACGTCGGGACGGGCTGCTAGTATTATATATTTTTGAATTTCAAATTTCAAATTTCGAAATTAAAATTTATTTTCATTAAAAATGTAAATGTAAAAATATTTTTTAACACACAAATTTTAAATTACTACCCACCCTTATCCCCTATAAAACCAATAACCCGCTCCTAAAATATTTACTAAAAAATATTAATAAATAACATATTGTTATATTTATTACTCACATAAAAACATTAAAATTCAAAATATAATTTACAGAAATATTAGAAAATATCCTAAATATACCACTAAAAACATATCGACATTATTTACATCGATATTTATATCAACTATATTAACTACAACAATATTTTAAAATGTCGATATTTCTGCTATTCTAAAAAAACGATATTTACAACATCGATATTAAATTCTTCGATATTTAACAAAGTTGATATTCTTACCTCGATATTTCTGCTTGTCGATATTTCCACGTCGATATTCATGCTGTATACCAAATTATACATTTATACTGGTCAAGAGGCAGAATCTCAGTAGGCAGAGGACATTCTTGTTCGTATTGTAGAAATGCTTGTGTTTTCAAATAAGGATGAAAAATGTATTCAACGTCTGTTGCAGCACATGAATTAACCCATTGTATCCATCTCGGATGTAAAGCTTTAGCATTTGGAATGCTCGCTTTTGTTACAGCCTCTACCGCAGTTACAGGTGTAACGACCACAATGCGCTAACCCTGTGCGAGGGTTCTCTCTTTTGCTACTGCAGTTTGAACCGCTGTCAGAATTTTTTCTGTTGAAGTGAATTTAATTTCTGCTTGTGTGCACAAGTGTGATTTGTAAGCTATTGGTACTTTTTCACCTTTGTTAAAAGGTAAGTACGTGAATCCGCATTGTCTTGAAATGATTCAGATCATTAAGTTGTGTACGTTTACGCGTGTTTGCAAATGTTTAGTTGCTAACATGTCTGTTTGGAGTGAACACAACATTTCTGTGTGTTTATGTGTCCAATTAACTGTTTTGAAATCAGGTTTAATTAATTTGTAGAGAGGTTTTACCCCTTCTGCGTAATTTAGAATGTATGTTCTTTCGAAATTTAGGAAACCTAGAATCGACTGTAAGTTTTTCAGCATTTTTGGAGGTTGGAGCAGCACACATTTCTCTAGAAAGTTGGCTGCCAGGCTTTTGCCTTCACTTGATAATTCGTATCCTAAGAACAGGACGTTTAAATGGGCAATTCTAGATTTTTTTTTAATTGAATTTGTACCCTTCAGAGGCGAATCCCAATATAATTGTGTTCACCCTATTCAAGCACCTATCCAAGTCATCATCTGTTAGATAGATGTCATCAACATATGACAATGCTTCATCATCATAAGTTTGTAGTAACTCTGTTACCCTCACTGAGAATAACCCAGAACTATTCTTGAATTCCTGTGGGAGACGACATAAGTGACTCTCTGTCCCCATAATTGAGAAAGCGGTCACATACCTAATTTCTGGGGCAATGTTTTGACAGAAGAAACGGTTAGAAATATCTAATGTGGTTTTTTATTTTTTACGCACAATATTATTCAATAATGCTGCACTGTGTGCATTTTGTACAAATGTTTTGCAACAAGAGTTTAAATGTCTGTAATCCAAGACTAGACAATATGTATTGTCCGGTTTGGAGACAGGAAACAAAAGATTGTTCATTGACGAGGTGCATGTTTCAATCACCCCCTGGTATTCAAGTTGATCTAAGATCTCCCTGACCTGTTTTTTAGCTTCTTGATTAACTGGGTACTGCCTTTGTGCAGTTGGTTGACTTTTTAACTGTATCTTATGTTGAGGAGAGTCCTCATCCCATCCTACATGATTTTTGTATAATGCTGAATCCTGGGCTACAGCCCATTTCGTGGCATAGGTATATATTAAATGAATTGGAATGTGGTTGGAGAAGGCTGGTATAATGATGTCTTCACCATGTGGGCACTCCCTGACAAATGTAGGTTGGCCAGTCTTTTTCAGCAAGAAAAATGTCATAACCCTTTGAGAGTCGCTCCCAAAGAGTGCTCTTATCTTTATTGGTATGTATCCCTCCATCCGGAGTGTTACTTCATGTAACTTATGTGGGACTCTAACCCTGGTATATGCAGTTCCAACTTGAATGAACTCATTCAAGTCCACTGTCTCCAGATGATCCTTCAAGTTCTTGAGAGCTATGGTAACATTTGCAGCGCTGTCCAACATTGTCTGAGCCCATTCCCTGTTCTTGAGTTGTGTCCTCAAGATCCTCCTAATTTTTAGACCTGCTACCTTCTTTTTGGTGAATTGAGTTTTCTTGTTTTTCTGAATGTGCTGATTGTCTTTGGACTTCACACGTTCTTCCTTGTTTTCTGACCGTCTTCTTCTTTGGGATTTCTATGACGAAGTCTGAAAGGTACTAGAGGAACGTGTATCAGTGTCTTGATATCTAGCAGGTTTTTTCAAATTATCCCTATTCCTGAGGTTATACCACCTTTCAGAAGGCTCCTTTTGAGGAGACCTGCCTCGGGATTGAGAACGCTTCTCTTTAGAAGTTTGTTTAGTGCTTTCCCACTTCTTTTTAGAAGGAGTAGGAGTGTTTTTAATAAAGCACTTTTCAGGACTTTCTGACAGTTGGAGTTTTACTGGTTTCCCACCCAGACTGTCTCTTCCTAATTCTTCATAGGATTTTTCAATTATTCTGGCTAGTTCTTGTGGTTGCTCAGTTACATCAAATTTCCTTAATTTCTGGTGGATCGCCACTGATGCTGCTTCACCTTTAATATTAGCTAATATTAGTGCTGAGACCTGTTTGAAATCTTTTAGTAGTTTCATACCCAAATTTAAGGCAGGCTCTGCCCCGTATTCATTTTGAATCTGTTTCAGGACACCAGGTATTACCGCCATAGACGGCACACCATGTGTTTTAGTAAAGATAGCAGTGAAAACGGTACCCCAAGTGCAGCAGTCCTCCAGATGTGGTGCGATCTCCATTGGTAAACAGATTGTTAAAATTCTGTGTTTCTCATGAGAGGTAGTATTAGGAAATACTGCTTCATTTTGAGTAATTGTTTGAGCTATCCAGAATGGAATTTGTTCCTGCTTTGCAGGTAATTTACCAAAGACTGAGGGTAACATCTGTGGTGTAATTTTTAGTGTATTGCCCTGGTGTGGGGTATGTTGTAGAATCACTATTGCAGGTTGGACTGCAAGAGTCTGCATGCCATATCGAACCAATTGTCTATATATTTTGATTAACTCTTTAAGTTGAGTTCGTAATTCGGCATCTGACATTTCTTCAATGCCAGAATGTGGTGTATAGCTGGCTAAATCCGGCCATGTTGCTCCTGGTCTACCTAGTGGGCCAAGCCTGGTAATGTGATTTAAATGTTTTAGGGTGCCTTCAAACCAGATCTCATGCTCCAGGTATGTGAGTGGAATTTCAATATCCTCGAAAGGAATATATTCCTCTGGTGGTTCATCTTCTTCAGCTTCTTCAGCTTCAGGGAAGGCTATCCACGAATAGAATACCTCTGTCTGGTGATATTCATGCGCCTCTATCACAAAAACTATCCTACCAGCTCTCGATGTTAGGCAATTTTTTATCAGTTTTATAGTGATGGCTTTTCTTAAATTCATAGGAATGCATATAGCATCCTCGTTGGTTTCATTAAAACCTGTTGTGTTGAAAGCTGCTGGATCAGCCGCAGCTCCACCGTTCTCGGTGTTGTTGCCGGCGATCCACATTGTTTAATGAAAATTTGCAGAGCGAGTTTCAAGGAAACAAAGATAGGGTGTACAATATTTTGGAACACTGTATCCTTCAACGTTGAAAAAACCAAAAAAGCTAATACATAGGATTTTCGTCCTACTCAGCTATGGCGGATATTATCCCTTTACCCACTCCAGACGTCTATTGGAGTATTTACGGAAAAAGGGGTCTCGGAGAAAAGCACAAGTGAGTTACTTTAGTATCTAGCGTTAAATTAGTGCCTTACCAACGTTGGGCGCCATGTAGTGTAGTTCCTATATTCCCAATAGGCTCTGCGCATTGGATTAATATATCCTATAGATGTGACTTAGGACTGAGGTCAGTATGTCTCTATCGATTATACTAAACTTAATTGTGAGTGCCAGCTAGCTCAGAGGTCACTAGAAACTTTCTTGAATACACAGGAAGGGATTAGTTTCTGACAACCGCATAAACATGACAACTTTGTTTCCCAAGGACGGGAACAATAGATAACAAGTTCACTCAGTCAATCGTGCATGCTTCGTTTCTACAGAGTTGCAGAGAAATAGTGAAACAGGAGTTTTCAATAAAAGGTTTATTGAACAGTTTTCTTTCTCATGCAAGAGAGGTGAACTGCTACAATCGTTAGACAGAATGCAAAGCATAATGCGTACAACGAGAATAGTAATATAAAATAAGACTGTAATAGCATTGTCTAGTGCTATGACATAAAAATACATACATATATAATACAGACTAAAATACTCAACTGGTGCTTCTAAAATATGCCTAGCCCATGTCTAGTACGAGGGAAGTATGGTCTTTTAGTATAGGTTTAGTTCTGCCAAGAACTGCCAAAGGTTTCTCTAGGTTCTAATCAGCTCCATACCTTAGAATGAAGGAGGTTAGTATCTCTGTCTCAGACTCGATTTCCCAACACCCCGCAAGGGGAGTCAGAAACACTGGAGCTGGATTCTCGGCGGGGTAGGACAGCTTCTTGTCAGTGCGTCAGCTGGAAAGTCGGCTTTCTTCGGCACTTGCTGTAGCGAGCTGCATCGGGCAAGTAGGTAGTCGAACTGCACCGAACCACACCGTGCTTTGCTATAGCAGGTGAAGGTATATTTATACCTTGAAGGTGTTTAGGAATGCCAGCTTTGATGTAAAGTCGGGCATATGAACATCATGGATGAACCCCTAAGGAATAGTTGTTCATGCATAATAATGAGTTTCTTGGAGAAATCAATATCCAGGCTAGGAGAAGTCCCTTTTGCTTAAGAGTCTGGTTTTCCAAGAAATCATTGTGACGTTGATGAATGAATGGAAGTAGCCATGCCTGTATTTGGGTAGCATGGGCAATGCCTAAATAAGGGCTTGATTTCTATACCCATATAAGGGCAACGTCGATTGTACCTATATAAGGGCATGAATCTGGAAAATTCATTCGGAATCTAAAACTCCATGCAACACCAGAGGTTGTTTGTTTTTTTAAAAATAGAAGCCCCGGGGGGTGGCGGTGGCAGTCCCCGAGGCTTGGGGGGGCCTTGGAGACCTGCCATAGATTAAAAAAGAAGCCCCAGTTGGTGGCGGTCCCCGTGGCTGCGGGGGGGCTGCATGCCCCGACAACTAAATTATCTTGCCACGGGGAGGTGGCGGTCCCTGAGGCAGTGTGGGGGGTTTGGGACCCCCACACTTTTTTTTATTCACTGCCCCCGGGACCCGGCCCACCCGGGGGCTAAATATTAACGAAGCGCGGGAGACCACGCTTTGTTTTTTTAATTTTCTCAGGCAGATCCGTGGATACCCCATGGATTTTGCCAATATTTTTTTTTTAATGTTTAATTGACCCTGTGGGGCCTTGTGGGACCCCCTGAGTAGGCCTAAGGGGTCAGGGTGTTTCCACCCTGCCCCCTTTTCTTGTTTTGCATGTTTCTTTTTCTCTTTTCTTGTGCCTTGGTTCTACCGTGATAAAAGTGTTGAAAACCAATTATAATACAGCTTGTGATCGGCAGGGTGCGCGGATCCTCTGTGCCTCTATATATCGATATTTATATTTTTTGATTTTCTCAGCAACTACTGAACGGATTTACACCATTTAAGAAAAAGAGTTCTTTCTGAGGAAAGGGCTACCTTTATGCAAAATTTGGTGTAATTCCGTTCAGCAGTTCGAGCTGTAGACGTGTCTAAACTTTGCTATAGGAAATGCATTTTGTGACCTTTTTTTTAATTTCTCATGAACTACTGAACGGATTTACACCATTTAACAAAAAAAGGGCTCTTTCTGCACCAAGGGCTACCTTTTTGCCAAATCTGGTGTAATTCCGTTCAGCATTTCGGGCTGTAGCTGTGTCTAAAGTTTCCTATGGGAATTAACATAAAGAAAACACATTTTGGGACCCCGCTTTTTTCTTGGCCCCCACTTACTGAATCACCCCGACATTTTCAACATAGGAGCAGCTTGGAACGCCCCACTGGTTTTGAGAATTTCGAGAAGATTCATCAACCGGCGCCAAAGTTATTAGGAAAAGAAAAAATGCTTTTTCTATAGAAACTAGGTTGTAACTATAACTATAACTACCTACTGGCAACTGGTTTGGAGTGTTGACAGCCAATTAACATACAGCTTGTGCTCGACAGGGTGCGCTTAGCGTGTTAGGATCCACCGCGGCCATTAACTAAAAGGCATGACTCTGAACCAAGGTCTACCTTTCTGCCAAATTTGGTGTAATTCCGTTTAGCAGTTTGGGCTGTAGCTGCGACAAAAGGTTCCTAAAGGAAATTGCATAGGGAAAACACGTTTAGGGACCCCCTTTTTTTCTCTGCCCCCGCTTGACAAATCACCGTGAAACTTTCATGATAGGAGCGGACCAGAGCCGACCTTAAGTTTTGAAAATTTCACAAAGATACCGTCAACCGGCACCAAAGTTATTCCAAATAGAATGTTGCAGATTTCCTATGGATAGGTCATAACTATAACTACCAAGGACCGCCAGTAGGTAATATATATATATATATATATATATGAAAAGGAAACTCCTCCTCAGCTTGCTCTGCGCTCGCAGACACCGCCTCCACGCCAGCAAAGAATAAGGACCGGACCAGCAGAGTCAGCAAGATGGTATTTATTTAAAACAACAGAACCAGCGACGCGTTTCGGGCCAAAAGCCCTTGGTCACGCTGCAACATGTTTTGAATCATTATGCTATTTTGTAGGTAAATGCAGTGATGTTGACGCCGCCCCCTGGTGGCGTCCACCATAATCACGTGACATATAGTAAACAGTGAAAACACACTATCGCCAATATACTTTTCCATTTGCCGACAAATGTACAGAAAGTTGTTACTGGTTAAATCCAGGAATTATTCTGATACTATCAGATAATACAATTTATAGATAAAAGCTATAAAAAGCAATTTCGTTTATCAAATTGAAATTCAAATGACATGTATACCAATTCTGTGCAAATATGCAAATTCTTATAAGTAGCAGCGAAAATTAATAAAGTGCATAGATTAGAAAGTGCATAAGTGATAAGGATGAAATAAAGTGCAAGAGAATTGCGGGAACATACCACACTACCCTTAGAGCAGTAATGTGCAAATATGCAAAGAACATTAAAAAGTGCATGATTAAATTCATCAAACAATCCTGTTCTATACTAAATTCTCTAAAAGTGTTCCAGGTAGATTAAGACATTATTGTCCAAGAAGCTAAAAATGACAATATGTATAAATAAGACCATATTTCATATATGTACACATCCCCACCACCTTTACATACCCTCCCCCACAACTACCCAACAACATATATATATATATATATATATATATATATATATATATATATATATATATGTATATATATATATATATATATATATCACAACAACGCAACTCCTGCTCCTTCAACTGCAGTGAAGAAGGAGAAACGGACCACTGCATCCAGGCAAGATGTTTATTAAACCAATATATCCAGCTTTATCTGATGACGCGTTTCGGGCTCACAAGCCCTTGTTCACATGATATATATATATATTCTCACAACGAAATCCCAAAACGTGACTATCCAACTGAACGCGCAACATCAGGATACAGACTCTGTGGGCAATCATCAAGATAAGTGTTGTTTATCCACACATCAAAGGTCCAAATTACGCGTTTCGGCCACCAAACATGCAGCTTTGTTCACATATATATATGTTCACTAAAAAAAACAAAGGTTACAGGTATGTTATAGTTAGGAAATGTAATTAAAAAATCCTTACAAATTCACTGAAAAAACAAAGATCACAGATCTGTTAGAGTTAGGAAATAGAATTTGAAAAACCTTAGAAATTCACTGAAAAAAATGAAATTTACAGAGACGTTGTAGTTCGGCTTACATTTCACTTGTATTGTTTGGTCATGAGGAGGATTCTATAGAGAAAATGAAGAGTTGTTAAGAGGAGGAATTGTAGAACAAGACACATATATTACAGTTGATATTTTAAAAAAAAGAGATTACAAATTTTAACACACTGTCCTGTAAAAAACCAGAGCATGTTTGTATATGTTGTTGAAGCACTTACTAGAAGATTTAAACACAAACTGTTGACTTCTATTTAAAGAAGTGAAAAAGTAAATTATTATAACTGGCAAAAGTTACCTATGCATGTATTTGTCAAGGGACAGTTTGACATGTCTATATGGCAAGTTATATGTAAGTAGTGATACAATAAATTGGAAGATAATAAAATGAACAACACATATATATTGGCTACCCATTTTGTTAGATAATAAATGCCTGCTAATGTACAAAAACCATTAAGGGCCCAAAAAAAAATAATCAACATTTAGTAATCTTTTCAGCATTGCGCAGTGCCGTTATGGACTGGTCTCCAGCACTAACTAGAACTCCACAATCCATGCAGTTTGATGTCATTGGGGAAAACTGTGGAGCCAAATCAAAGTTGAGATTGAACTTTTGAATGATTTGGTGAAGATGTGCTGCTATTGAAGCTGAGGGTCATTCAGCTTTGCATTGCCTTCTTGCTTTTTACTATAAATATTCGGAGGTGTACATGTTAGTTAAACGTAATAGTTTTTTTAATATTAGATATATAACCTGTAATGTATATGTAAAGGGCCTCAATTAATTGATTATATATAAAGTGGTGTATAAGGAACTATTCAGCTATTTCAACAGTAACTTATGTACATATCAAAAGAGTGTGACCTATAGGCATTTGGATAATGAAGGAGTCGCTAACAAATATAGGTATGTACTAAGTCATGTAGGTGGAATCTGGTGAGTGAAAATATTGGACGGTACAGGATATGGAATGAGCTACACGGTTAAAATGTAAGTCACATACTTTCAAATATCAATGATTTTCATGTGCACTTACAGATCCACATATGCAGTTTTTCATCCAGTCCCACAACCATACCTGAACTCACTTACCTATGTACAAAAGGATAGCGTTACTAATACACCTAGTCAGACATTCACAGAGGCTCGTCAACATTCACTCCAAGACACACATAGCTCTTAGTTAACTTGTAGTAATGTAGGGAGTTGCACACAGAGATACATACTGCAATACTTTCTAATACAACCAGTAACTAATCCATGCAGCTCCATCTAAACACATTCAGGGACCCATAGAGTTACTAAGAGAGGCAGTCATATACCAACATACTTCAATAAATATGCAAAGACACACCCAAATAGGGGCTGACGCACTCATTCAGATTTGTGCTGATGAACTGAAACTAAAAAGTGAGCTGTGCACGCCACTTGCCCTTTCAACATGTCTCAGGCCTGGTACAGGACACCTTGTGTGTGCACTGTTAGAGCTAGACAAACTTGACATTTTAAATATGTTCCCAAGTCTATAAAACCCCATCCTACTACATATTAGTCACCTCTAAGGTACACTGTAAGTAGGCCATAGGCAGTGAGATATGTACTTAATACATAAGACATATAGTTTTAAGTTTGAGTGTCTCGCATCTGCACTTACAAAACTATATGTTTAGTTATACATCCAGTCTCACACCTGTATGCAACTCGAATACCCAGTCAGATATTGACAGCGGCTATTCAGTATCCACTCCCAGACACACACAGCTCTTATGTAAATATGTCTAATGGTGCTTGTTGAACACAGAGGTACATACCCAAGACCTTCTAACACACCCAGCGACCAATCCATGCAGTTCCTTCCATACACATTTAGAAGTTGTTACAGTTAGTAGGAGAGCACTCATATACCAACATACTGCCTTAAATATGCAAACATACACCCAAACAGGGACTGACACGCTGATTCAGATATGTGCTGATGAACAGACACTAATAAGTCAGTCATACAGACCACTTGCCCTTCCAATATATCTCAGGCCTGCTACTGGCAGACTGTGTGCAGTGTTAGTGCTAGGCAGAGTTGATGTTTACAAGTCTAAGAAGCCCTCTCATACTATTTATAAGTCACACCTAAGGTAGACTGTAAGTAGGCCATATGCAGTGAGGTATGTCATTAAAACACAAGACATATAGTTTCAAGTTTCAGTGACTCACATCTACACTTAGAGACCCATATGTATAGTTATATATCTAGTCTCACACCTGTACAGGAATTCACATAGCTATCTAGAAAAAGATACAGCCTCTTACACACCCAGCCAGACATGGACAAAGTCTGGTCAATACCCGCTCTTAGACACACACAGCTCTTATGTAACTAGACCTAATGGAGGATGTTGCACACAAAGTTACACACTTCCAATGCTCTGTATCACCCCTAATACCCAATCCATGCATCTCCTTCCATACACATTTATAGATCCATAGAGTCAGTAAGAGAGGACCTCGGATACCAACATACTTCCTTAAACATACACATACACACACACACACAGGGACTGACACACTCATTCAGAAATGTGCTGAGGAACTGACACTATTAAGTCAGTCATGTGGACCACTTGCCCTTTCAATATATCTTGGTCCTGCTACTGGGAAACCTGCTTGTGCAGTGTTGCTGCTAGGCAGAGTTGATATTCAACTATATATAAGTTTCAGTGACACAACTGCTCTTACAGATCCAGATGTCTAATTATACATCCAGTCTCATACCTGTACTACAACTCACATTGCTACCTAGAAAATGATAGTACCTCTTAAACACCCAGCCAGACATGGACAGAGGCTGTTCAGTATCCACTACCAGACACTCACAACTTGTATGTAACTAGGCCTAATGGAAGCAGTTGTACACAGAGATACATACCCAATGTTCTCTAAATCACCCAGTAACCAGTCCATGCAGCTCATTCCATACAGATTCATAGATCCCTAGAGTCAGTAAGGTAGGCACTCATATACCAACTTACTGCCTTGGGTATGCAAATACACACCCAAACGGGGACTGACACACTCATTAAGATATGGGCTGAGGAACTACACGAATGAATCAGCCTTGCAGACCACTTGCCCTTTCAATTTATCTTGGGCCTGCTATTGGACAGCCGGTGTGTGTAGTGTTGCTGCTAGGCAGAGTTGATATTTATTACATGTTTTTAAGTCTTCTGGTACATGTAATTCAACCCTTAGGTAAACTGTAAGTAGGCCATAGGCAATACTTTATGTGCCTAAAACATAAGATAAATAGTTTCATTGGCTCACATCTGCACTTACAGACCTATATTGGGGGAGAGGAGTTGGCCTAACGGCTAGGGCGCTCGACCTCGGACCTGGAGGAACTGGGTTCGAGTCTCGGTAATGACGCCAAAACCTCCTGTGATTCTGGGCAAATCACTTAATCTCCCCGTGCCTAAAATGAAAGTAACTGGAAAACGTAAAAATGTAACGTAACTGGAAAAATATGTAAAGCGCTCTGATACCTGATTCGGTTCGGGTCTAGTTTGCGCTATATAAAACTCAGCAAAAAAAAAATATATATGTTTAATTATATATCCACACTCACATCTATACTGCAATTCACAAAGCTATCTAGAAAAGGATTGAGCCTCTTACACACCCAGACAGACATGGACAGAGATTGTTCCATATCCACTCCTAGACACACCCAGTTGTTAGGTGTAATTGAGGAAGATTCACACAGATTTGCATATTACCAATTATCTGTAGCACATTTAGAGACCCAGAGAGTCACTAAGAGAGGCAGTCATATACCAACATACTTGCTTAATTATGCACTGCAGCACCCAAATAGGGACTGACAGACTAACTCAGCTATGTACTGAGGAACTGACACTAAGAAGTGAGCCATGCAGACCACTTGCCCTTTCAACATGTCATGGGCCTGCTACTGGAAAGGCTGCATGTGCAGTTCTACTGCTAGGCAGAATTGATATTTAATATGTTTCCAAGTTAAAAAAAAGTAATGTGTACTACATATAAGTCATCCGTAAGGTAGGCTGTAAGTAGGCCATAGGCAGTGAGGTATGTCCTTAAAACGTAATACATATAGTTTCAGGTTTTAGTCACGTACATGTGTACTCACAAACCCATATATGTATACATCCAGTCTCACCCCTGTATTGCAACTCATATAGCTATCTAGAAAAGGATACAGACTCGTACATACCCAGTCAGACACGGACAGAGAGTGTTCAGTATATACTCCCACACACACACAGCTCTTATGTAATTAAACTTAATGGAGGCAGTTGCACACAGAGATATATACCCAACACTCTGTAACACACGCAGTAAAGAATGCCTACAGCTCCTTCCATGCACATTTAGAGATCCATAGAGTGGGTAAGAGACACTCACATGCCAACATACTGCTTTAAATATGCAAAGACATACCAAAATAGGGACTGTCACACTCATTAATATGTGTGTTAATGACCTGACGCTAATAAGTCAGACATGCAGACCACTTGCCCTTTATCTCGCGGGCCGGCTACTGGACAGCATGTGTGTTCAGTGTTGCTGCTTGGCAGAGTTGATATTTACATCATGTTTTCAAGTCTGAAAAGCTGTCTTTCAATTCATATGTCACCCTTAATGTAGGATGTAAGTAGACCGTAGGCAGTGAGGTATGCTCTTAAAACATAAGTTATCTAGGGGCATATTATCAAGAACTGGCGATAAAATTATCGCTGCTTTATCGGCAGGAAACTGCCGCTAAAGCGGCGATAGTGGGCTTGATAATATGTCCTTGTGAATTCCCATAACAGCCCAGGTTAACACCAGAACCTGGGCTGCTATGGGAATTCAGAAGGGTCTGTATCAAGGAAAAAAGCTCAAAAGAAACAGTACTACTTGGAGAAGACTTGTGTGCCAAAGCCATCTGCAGCCGTCCATGCCCAGCCGGGACAAGGGCTCAGGACCTCTGCTCATTTTGAACCAAATGGAAGTCGGATTACCTGAAGAATTGCAGACATTTAGTTCACTGGAAGCTAAGTCATTCATGCACAAACGTAACCCAGAGATTATGGAATGAAATGTGATAACTATAAATAAAGCCTAATACCACTCAGTGACTAATGAGTCATTCTCGTTGGAGAAATAAAAAAATTCTCACTGGCAGATGTATTTACTTAATTTTCGATGCCTATCCAGATATAGCTTAAATCTATTTACATTTAGAGGAAGAAAATCCAGATGCGATGTTTCTTGCGGGATCTTGGCTTCAGGAAGACTCCATGCCCGACAAAGCCATGACACTCCTTCCTGGGATATTCCATCACAGGAAGAGATAGAGAAGGAGGTAAGAGAGGAGAAGGGATCACAATTTTACAGAAAGAAGGATTGAAAGTTAAAGCTAACCAAATACAACTTGCGGGGTGTGAAGGTTCAGTATTTTCCCTGGAGCTAACACCCACTTCCACCTTCTCTGGATTACTAATCTACTGACCGCCAGGACCTCCTTTACAAT
Source organism: Lissotriton helveticus (assembly GCF_964261635.1). Lineage (NCBI taxonomy): Eukaryota > Metazoa > Chordata > Amphibia > Caudata > Salamandridae > Lissotriton > Lissotriton helveticus. The sequence goes on from NC_136061.1 coordinate 1,112,738,102, forward strand.
TTATGCAAGAACTGAAATTTAGGAAACTACTAAAGACTAGACTGTTGGAATAGCATCCGCAGGACAGTATCATGTGTTTTAGGCTAGTGCCAAGAGGTCCTTGTGGGTAGCTATGTGCTCTATACATCTGAGAATAGAATAGAATAACATAGAAGATGATGGACACAAGGTCCTGCAGAAAACAAATCTGCTGGTAAGAGAACTAAGAGGTTTTTAGGAAGAGTAGTAACGAAGATGAAAAATGGGGAAAAATATGTCAAGAAATAGAAAACTTTACCAACCACTCAGAAACAAAATGCAGTAACTCATATCATATTCAAACTGAAAACCGTTTTAAAAATCAATTCATCTAACAGCAAGGTAGAAACAGCACAAAGAGATAAGAAGAAGAATGTTTAGAAGTAAAGTGATATAAAATTTGATAAGAAATATAACCACTAAAAAAGAAGCCCCAGTTTAGTATGGACCAACTAGATACGCTGCACCCTATCTCATTGCTTCCTTACTTTGCAAAAGTTGTGGAGAAGGTAGTAAACATCCAATTGAAGGCACATATATGCAAACATAAGCTACTTCATCCTACCCAGTTGGGGTTTCAGGCCCTCTATACTAGCGAATCGGCTCTGCTTCTTTCTACAGAGACCATTCGGAAATATGTAGAAGAGGGTCAGATGGCGTCCTTAATCTTCTTAGATTTAAGTGCCGCCTTCGACACTGTTGCTCATCACACCCTGCTACAATGTCTTAGAAAGGGAGGTGTGGCAGGTAGCGCCTGGAAATGGATGTAATCCTTCCTGTTTGAACGCAGTTTCCAGGTGGGATCTCACTACTCCAAAGATATCAAGCTGAAACAGGGGTGCCACAGGGTTCTACCCTTAGCCAGACCCTGTTTAATCTTTACGTCACTCCTCTGGTGGAGATTGCCAATAAATTCGGGGTCAATGTCGTATCCTATGCCAACTACAGTCAACTGGTGGTGTCCCTTACACCAATTGAATCAGATGACCCCTATCGATACCGTCCTGATGAAGGTGTAGCTATATTCATGTGCTGATACACCGAAACGCGTCGACGCCTTTTTGTACTTCTTTATGAATTCAAGCCTCTAGAATTCTGGATATTTTGCACACTGCAATACCGGGACTTCTAGTATATTATTGGATAGGCTGTTGAATCATTTTTTATCTGTGACTACATTCCTTATTTTTCCTATAGAGGGGTCTTTTCTGTCTTTTTGTCTATCCTTTTCTCTTCAATGAAAGTATGTCGATAATTTAGAAATTGTGTACTCTTATATGTATTATGTTGTTCAGTTGAATTTGAACAGATTCAATTGTTTTTTAATTGCTGTTTAATTTTTGAAACTCTGTTATTTTTAATATATATTATTTTATTGTATGTTTTCAGTACAACTGTATTCCTACTGAAATTTTAACCATGATGCATATTTTAATAAAAAAAATTGTGAACATCACAAACTAGTCCGTGACCAGATTGTGTAATATTAAATTGAGGTATCTATACTGCCTATTTAGATTTAGGTATCCCTATAGATATATTTTTCCAGGGATTGTTCTTTGACTTTACATTGTCCCTTACACAGACACAGGAGAAGGCAGCCTTCAATTTTGTGACCTGCCTTCAAGAGCTGGCGTCTTGGATGGTGAATAACTGCCTCAAATTGAACGTCAAAAAGACTGAGGTGCTTGTGATAGGGAAAGCACCATCAGTATGGTCATCGACATGGTGGCCTCAGACATTGGGACCCACCTCCACGCCTTGCGTCAGGTTAAGAACTTAGGAGTATGGTTGGACACAAAGCTCTCTTTTGAGCACCATACCAGCCGAGTGGCAGGAGCCTGTTTTGGAGTCCTGTGAGGTCTCCAGAAAACTCTTGATGTGCTGCCCACTGCAGTCAGGAAACCCATGGTGCATGCTCTGGTGACTTTGCGTCTGGATTATGAGAACATACTGTATCTGGGAGCAAATGCTGAATGCTTTCAGAGACTTCAACGTACCCAGAATGCACCAGCACCCCTTGTCTTAATGCTTCCTAAGAGAGCCTCTTCTAAGAGGGCCTTTGCCCCTCTACACTGGCTTCCGATTAGGGAGAGAGTCTTGTTCAAGGCTCTGTGTGTGAGCCATCGGATCATACAAAGGAAGGGCCCCCATACCTGCATGACCTATAAATTCCCGATTCTCCGACCCGTCAACTAAGATCTAGCGGGACGAGGCAGGTGTGTACCATCAGGAGAGCAACGATGGGGGGTCGCTCTTTCCGCTATTTGGCAGCGCAGCAGTGGAACAAACTTCCTCTGGGCCTCCGGCTGGAGGTCTCGGGGACCATTTTCAGGAACAAATTGAAAACTCATCTCTCTCCCTCTGATTAGACCTCCCTGATTGTATACTCTTTTGCTCCCCGCCCCCTTGGGACTTCTGTTGTAGTTTGCACCTCAGCGCAGGGACACACTAGCCTAGTGTAACCATGCACTTGACAAATTTGAGTATTATTATTATTAAAGCAGTATAAAAGAAAATCAGAAGCTTCTAAGCAAAAGCAACAAATAGAATGCCTAGTAGACAAAGGGTTTGCCTTGAAGCAAAAACTGTTTATATTAATATTAAACAGACATGAAACACTGGTTAAAACAGTATTGAGTATGAAGTGAAGTGAAAAAGCCAGGAAAAAAGACTTGTAAATAACACTAATTTTTGTAATTTATTTAGAGGTGAATGGATACAAACATCTAGCACTGAGACTTTATGTAATAAAGAAAGATACTTCCAAGAGAACACATTACTGCATGCAGTTGAATCAACTGGCCAATCTAATTAGCTATAGGATGGTACTCCCATTCAAAAAGAGGAAATGGTTCGTCGAAATCTTGAGGATATAATAGCTGAAAAGGTTGAAGGAAGGCATAGACAAGTCCCTGTACACACATGGAATTGTAGCAGTATTTATAGTGTTCAGCAGGAATCTATTGATATATTAAGATATTTTCTAAGCAGGTTTCCATGTAGAGGTTTTAAGCAGAAAATTGAATTTTTGCAAGGATTAGATCCATGCAGGTATAGAAATTTACAAGGACCTTCTTTAGCGTATCTATCGAAGAAAGTCTGCCAAAACATATTTCATCATTTCAGATTTTTAGCTGTTCACAACTCTGAAATGCAAAACATGGTACAGGAGTAGAATTAGAAAAAGTTTGTGAAAATGTTCAGTTTCCTTTCTTTGGTCCTGAAAATGAGTCTAGGCAAATGAGCAGTTGGGTCCTGGAGGTGTAAAGGAAGAGGAGACACGGATTACTGTTGACAACTTTGGAGAAGAGGTTACAAAGTTTAACATAGATTCTTCTGAGAAACCAAACTATGTTTATATTTGTTGATAACACACTGACTACAAAACCCAAAATCACAAAGTTCATCTGTACTCTAAAAGTGAAAAGAGAACAATGGTAAATAGCAAGAATGTGCTGATTATTTATTTGTAGAGGAACGGTTTCATTTGTCTACACAACAGATTATGTATAAGTACTGTGACAATCAGTTAGTCGAAAACAAGATGGCACCTAGAGCAGTATATAATGAGTTACAATCAGACTGAACACGGCACTGTATATTGTACATAACCCTGCAATAAAAAATGTTTAACAATAATGAGTTACAATCAGCATCTATTCCACAGGAAGTGCAACATTTTAGGGGTATGTGGTGAACTCTGCTCTGCCAGGGGAGTTTTCAGAGTTTTTCCAACTCCGTGCTCTGCTGGGAGTGCAGAGTTCAGCAAAAAACTCTGATTCTGCTGTGTGGCAGAGTTTGCCCCCACCACCAACCCCTAATTCAAAGACGGTTGCCACAGATGCCATCTTTGCCTGTGTTACGTTAAAGCATCACCAATATAAACTGACATATACCTGCAATGCCTGCATGTACATAATATATATGCACTCACAGGCGGTCATCATGAGTCAGCTCCCGCTTTCACCACAATCCCCGCTCCACATTCACCACAGGTTTCGTGGTGGAATGTATGGCTCACACAGTTTACAGTGAAAGGGTTAACAGCATGCTTAGCATTACAGGGTAGCCTTATTGGATTATATTGTTTCAGCCATCCCTCCCCCACAGTTGGAGCTGTGCTTTAGGCGTGGGGGTTGTGGTGAAAGCGGCAGCTGACTCATGATGACCGCCCGTGAGAGCATACGTTTGTTGTGACAGATGATGGCATTGACCACATAGCGTCCTCTGGAGCATGTGAAAGAAAGGTGAAGAAACAGAACCATTACCATGACATGAAGGGACATATTGAAGCATTGCAAGGTTAAAAACAATCATGGTCCTAATGCCGAACGGCCAGTTAATTAAAAGTACATGTGAGAATTCAAGTGAGGGAGAGGAGAAAAAAACTAAATTATAGTGCAGAACCTTAAATTATCACAGCTGGAACTGAGAGGCCTACTTTTGTTGTTGTGACTGGGAGGTCAGATTTCACTGTGGGGGTTGAGGGTCATGATGGGCGCCACGGAACAACTGTGTCTGCCAATAAACTTGTAAACGTGCAGATTTGACTTGTGAGTTTTCAGCACTTCCTTTTTGCAAGTCCCACCGCTGCAACGGCTAATAACAGGCTGCACGTTGGCCTGGGGCCTGCCACCTAAGGACAAGCTTGCATCCTGTTTTGTGAGCTTCAAAAACCCCTGCCAGCTGGGCAAGGGCCAAGCATACTGTATTGGGCAGGTTGTGAGGCCATGTCAGTGAAGGAGGTCCCGAAACATGCAGCCGGTACAGAAGCCCACAAAGTTCTAGCTTGGGAGGGACAGGTCAAATCTCAATGGAAATCTCGTAGCATGCCATCCGGTTTATAGGTGGACAGGAAACTGCAATGGAGGATGCCAGTTAGGAGGAACAGAATATCTTTCATCTGCAACAAATGTAATCCTCCTCTTGGAGAAGTAACTGATTACTTTTGGCACAAAGATTACCACTCAAGAGGTGCTCCTCACATTCACCAGCTGTTATAGATAAAGGATGCAGCGAAGTTTGGACCAGATATTGATGAATCTGTCGTTTCTTCATAGAACAGTATGTGATTTGCACCATCCAAAGAAACAGTGGTGAAAACAGCTTCAGCCAACAAGTTATACAGTTTCAAACTCATAGATGTGGAAAATACTGTTGTCAAACTTATATATGGAAAGGGATATTTTACACAAGATGTCGATTTGGCATCCCATGACTTGTGATTTCATAAGGAAGAGTAAACAGTTTTATGTCTGCAGTTAGATATACACTGATACGGAAATCATCAACAGCTAGCAAGCCCGATGGGTTGTAGGTGACTTAACTCTGTTTTTTCTGCTTTGTATTCGGCCAATAAAAACAGATTTAATACTAAAAAACACACCCAACTTGGGAAAAACAGAGGAATATTACACTGTGATTTTAAAGATGTGAAATGCAAATATCGATCGAAATTTTGTGGCAGACAACTCCATCGCTATTGCTCGGTATGCCACTTCATACTTTACAAAATCAGAAAAGACAGAGATGAAGGATATATGGGAGGAGATGTCTGCAGAACAGAGTCTACGTAAAAAACTGTACATCTTCAGGTTGAAATTGGCTTTACCATAAAGAGATGGGCTCCTATGAGTGCTGTGACTGGCTCAGCTCCGCAATTTTGTTCTCAAAGCCAAGAGGAATTGTTCGGGTAAGTCTAGGCCTCGCAAGTAGACAGAAAAGAGTTTTAAAGTCTTTTTCAGGAATTAAGTAGCTTGCAGAGTTGATCCAGAAAAAATTGTAAAGACAGCTGTGTTGGATACATTCTATCCAAGAAGAAGTCATGTGCCTTATTGAATAACTTCAACACTACAGCTACAAAAGGAATGTGACAGAAAACATATATGAAACAAAATACGCGGTCGTTGGTTGTGACAGCTATTTACTGAGACATAGCAAAGGAAATCAAATTAACCACAGGAAAATGAGTTGCCAAACTGCAGAAAAAAAAGAGAGTTTTTCTATTTGGTGCTTCTGCAACTGTTTAATCCTTGGCATACTGAATCAGAACTATTTTGACATTACGACTGCTATAAAGGCTATTTCAATGCTGTAAAGGCAATATTCTGTGTCCAGTCTATACTAACTATTTACAAATGCTGAAAGATGACATTGAACAGGAAACAACCATTGCTGCTGAAATAGCTAAGGAGAGTTCCCAAAGCAGCCAACGTTCTGGACCACTGAATCAAGATCCTCTTCGGCAACCAGTTATTCAAAATGAAGCAGCCATAGCCATCAGTGAGGTGGAGACTGCAATGCAACAAGCACGAGTGAAGTCTGCATTTTGAACACTTAGCAGCACAACTGAATGATGAACAGAAAGAAATGTACACCAAAGTAAAAGGCAGCTTTTTGGACTTTCCACTGCTGTGTTGACTTCGCCAGGTGGTGCAGTGCAGAGGGCATATATAAAATGCAAGGCCGGACCGCCACGATCGGCCGAGCATATTATGTTTCCCCTCTGACAGCTTTTTCGTGGTAGGCTCACTACTATTGAAAAAGCTGGCGAAGGGGTAACAAAGGGGGCCATCCAGATGCCCCATGCCCCTGCCGCCATGGGCAACATGTGCCCCCCTGTTTGCATTCACTCTAAGGTCCAGAGCAGCATGGACTTCACAGTCCATATGTAGCAAAAAAACAAAAGACTAGTAGTGGTCTACACTAAGCAACGAAGACTGAGTAAGGAGACAGAAGCAAGAGTCCATGCCATTCTGGAACTTCTTTTGCGTTCCCATTGTGGTGACCTGTTTTCAGGGCACAGTGGGAATGCATAAAGAAAAGACAGAAAAAGCTTGCCAGACGAGTTAAACTCGTAATCAGGCCGGTGGTCCCTGCTTGGTTTTGGTGGTGCTGAGCTGGCACAGAGCCGGGGCATCATCGCCAAAGTTGTAATCAGCCGCATAGTCTCTTTAATGCCAAAAGCTCGAACTTTAATGAACAATTGCTAACGCTGGAGAAAGAAGATATTTTCGAAATTTTTCGAAGAATGAAACACCAAGGAGTAACAATACTACCAACTGAAAAACACCAAGCAAAATTGGAAGTTTTTGAGAAGTCTTTCTTGAGGATTGCAAGATTAGAAAAGTGTTTAGGCATGCAAAACGGTCGAGTAATTTTGAAGCGTAACTTAAATGTAGAACAAGGCTCAGAAAATGGTGCTATGGGTAAAGTGATTGATTTAATTAATTTTCCAAATAGGGATGAGATTGAGTACATAGACATACATTTGATCGGATAGATGGTGTGAAGCAGATTGGTTGTTGTATTGTACGTGTTTTTATTGTAAGGGACTTGTATGTGCAACAGCAACAGTTCCCAGTATCTCTTGCATATGCTGTAACTATCCACAAATATCAAGATTTAGCTATGGACACAGCCTTTATTAATATTGGGAGTACGGTATTTAAAGAAGGTACATTGTATATAGCATTATCCTAAGTTAAAACATTGTCCAGTTGGTATTTAGTTGAATTTGATGATATTAAAGTCAGTGCAGATGTAAGCTGTGTAAGAGAGTACAATAAGCTAAGAACTCAATATCTTCAAATTTAGGTCAGTACCCTATTTATGAGAAACAGGTAATCTGTCTGAAGTGGAAGGTTACAAAGTGGATGAGTGATGATCCGTTAGGTGCAATAAACTGGATAATGACAGAAATTTTGTAGGATATTACTTTGATTGAGACCTTAATTTTGGAAACAAACAATAAAATATAAGACTTATGACCAGTTTGTGGAGGATGCCAACCCCCCGGTCCCGCTCCACATTTGGTGGGAGAACAGGCGGGAAAATTAGTTGGGTTAGGAGGTGTGCCCACATTCAGAAATCCCCACCTCTTAGGTGAGGCAGGTGATGTGGACCCACTCTTCAAATTTCTCCATCTTGTGTTGGATTGAATTAGCCAACCAAGGTCAAGGTTATGCCCACTTCCCAATGGAAATGGTCATAGGAGGATGTATTCACCCTAAATGGAGGTAGTCCTATGGTTACTACCTGGAACTCCCTTTAACACCTCTACACTTAGCATGTAGGTGGCATCCCTCAGCCTGAACTTCAGATCCTGCTGACCTAAGAAGAAAAAGGACACAGAAGAGTCGCAAAGCGCAAGTAGAAGAGGACTTGTGCCTGCCCTGGCATCGACCCGGACGGCCTGCCTGTTGTCTCTGACTCCTGCACCAAAGCCAACTCATCCTGCAACTGTACTCCAGAAACTTGGGAAGCCTGCCTGAGTTGACAAAGAACCAGGAACTCCCTTGGAAAGGGGAAACCAGTCCCCATGCATGTCACATACCAATCCCGAAGAAGAAACAAAGTGCTCACTGCTGGGTCTATCAAGGTGGAGACCCATAGCAATGTGGCAAGAGCACTCCAAGAATGGCAGTTCTGAGCCCCTAACTAACTCCCAATGAGTACAAGCCTGTGAAGTACCTTTTAACTTCATTTTCCGTAGCCAAGGTTGTTGGTAGAAAGTCTGGGCAACAACCCCTACAGTCCTCACTCCAACAAGAGGGCACTCCACCACCTGTAACTGACAACAGAAACTACTCCACTCCTGTGATTTTGCATCTCCTGTTTGGTGGCATCGAAGGAGAAACCGTTTTGGCACAACTGCCTTTGGTGCACCCGGTGACATAGATTTTCATGTGTCCCTGCATCCAGCCTTCCTGGGGAAGGTAATCAAGTACTGCATGTTCCACTCATTACCTGGGACCCTAAAGGCCTCTGCTCTGAAAGAGTAGAAACCAAATTTAACCCCAAGTGCCTGCAATACTAAATTGGTTGCTGGTGATGCAGGTTACCACTGTGTATTCTACATTGATCATCACGGTAACTACTTGATGATCTTTAACCCTTTCGCTGCCGGGGTAATTCCCCCACGGTGCGGGGGGTCCACAGCACCACGGTGCTCGCCACGAGCCCAGCTCGTCATGAGTCACGGTGGAGCTGTGCTCATGACAGGCTGGAAATCAATCGCGCGTGGGCGGAACGCTGCCGTTATGACGAGCTGAGCTCGTCATGAGCTCAGCTCCACTGTGACTCATGACGAGCCTAGCTCGAGCCCAGCTCGTCATGAGTCACAGTGGAGCTGAGCTCATGACGAGCTCAGCTCGTCATAACGGCAGCGGTCCGCCCACGCGCGATTGATTCCCAGCCTGTATGGAAGAATTAATCAGTGGGTGGGGTTGTGACGAGCCCTGCGCGTCATGAGCTCAGCTCCACCGTGACTCATGACGAGCTGGGCTCGTCATGAGCATGGAAGGAGTTAAACATTTTTATTGCAACTATTTTCTACTGCATGTTTAAGGCACACTTGCCTAATCATACTGATTTTGGTGCCTAAAACATACATAAAGATACTTGATATTTTTGCAAATTGGTCTAGGATTTATTCTTGAGTGTGTGTTTCATTTATTGCCTCTGTGAGTACTACAAATACTTAGCACTACCCTCTAATAAGCCAAAAGGATCCCCCACATTACCACAATGGAGCATAAGTATTATCTACGTTTGAATCTGTGCACCAGTCTGTGACTCACTGGATTCTCTTCTATGTTTTGTTTTGTTTTAGTACACTATAGAGAGAGCGAGCGTCCTATATCAGGTATATATAACTGCTGAATTTCAAAACTTTTTTATGAGTGAAATGTGAGCCTAGCTATAATGTCCCTGTAGCCTTTGGTTTTCGCACTGAATTTCTAAGTTTAAAAATATATATATATATATTTATTTTTTTGTGTTTTTTTTCAGTTAATTTCTAAGGCGTTTTACATTTTATTTCCTAACTGTAACATCCCGGTAACCTTTGTTTTTTTCCCAGTGAATTTGTATGACGTTTTTAATGCTGTTTCTTAACTATTATGTCCCTCCAACTTTGGCGTGTGAGAGGTTGTGGGAGTGTGTGTGTGAGTGGTGGTGTGGGTGTGTAAGTGGGTTGGTATGAGTGCATGGTGGATGTGTGAGGTTGTGTGTGATGCCTGTGTGAGTCTGCGAGTGGGTGTGGCTGTGTGGGTTTCTGAGTAAGTATGTGAGTGGCTGTGTGGTTGTGTGAGTGGTTTTGAGGGTCTGTGAGTGGGTGTGAGAGTGGCTGTATGTATGTGTGAGTGTGCATGTGAGTGGCTGTGTGGGTGTCTAATTTGGTGGGTGTCTGAAAGCTGTGTGAGTCTGTGAGTGGGTAAGTGAGTGGTTTTGAGGGTCTATGAGTGGGTGTGCGAGTGGTTGTGTGGGTGTGCAATTGGGTGTGTGAGGGTGTGCGTGGGTGTGTGAGTAGGTGTGTGGATCTGTGAGTGAGTGTATCTTTTTTATAATTGAGGTCTGGATCTGCTGATCCGCCTGAATCCAGGAAGGATCCATGAGTATCCCAGAGGACCCATTGATCCTTGTGTGTTTAATAAAAACATTTTTGGGACAACTTCTTGTCCATGAGAAGTCTCACACAGACCCCTCCATTAGTCCTATGGAGTTGGTAACTCCAATCTGACCTGGAAACTGAGTCCTGATGAGAAAAATGGCAGACGCAACTTTCCTTTCAGGTTGCAGCCAGCCGATCACAGCGTTGCTGTTAGTGCTCAGGTTCGCAAATCCAAGAAGAATCAGAGGAGGAACTGAGGAGGATATGCGGAAGATCTGCGTCCCTAGATATTAACTGAAATCCAAATTTGTATATCTCAAAAACAACTGAATGGAACTACATTTAATACCGAAAATGGTTCTTTCTGGACCAAGAGCTATCTTTCTGCCAAATGTGTTTTAATTCCGGTGAGTGGTTTGCGCTGTAGTCGTGTCTATAATCTTTATGGAAATTACCATTGGAAAACACTTTATGGACCCCTTTTTTTTCTTGGCCCCTGTTCCACAGATCGCCACAAAACTTTCCATGCACAACAAGAATGACTGGCACACTTGTTTTAAAGGATTTCATGAAGATTCGTAAAACGGCACCAAAGACATAGGTCCTAAATAAAGGGTCTGGTCCAATGGCTGCACACAGACAAAGGCAGAGTATTGGTACCTATAGATGCAGTCATGAGTAATGTTATGCCATTTTAGATTCTACCACTGATGTTCTCTGACCTGTTATAAGTGGCATTAAATACGACCATGAGAGGTACATGACAGGGATTGTGAGGTATGAATAGTTTATCTAACCATTCTGGCTAACTTGAGTGGTTTTATAGGTGTTCCTTTGTAACCGAAACGACACTATGACTGCGTTTTTTTCAGGTTAGTTTATATATTTTTTAAATATACACAAAGTTCTTATATTCATAGATAATCATAATTTGACTTTCATTTTAAGTATTTCCTTTTTCAGTGAAGATATTTTATTTATAGCATTGTTGATACATGTCGTTTTAGCAGAACGAGAATAGAAAAAGCTATAAACCTACAAATAAATAAATAGAAACTCTTCTGCTTCCATTACTTAATTTACGTTATGATATTTGCTGCGTTACACACTATTTCAAGAGCTAATAACGACTGCTTTCGTCTATCAGAAATTCTGCGATTACACAAAAGGTATATTTTAAAGGGCATAATATTCTTGCTTCTGCTCTGTAGGTGTTCGTTTTAGTGGACTAATAAAGTGTGGAATACACTCCCGTTCAATGTCATGCGGGTGGGTCACACGTCTCGCACTGGTAGATACATCTTCACTATCTTTCCTTATCGGAATATCTTTACAAGACACACACGACGAAGGAGTAGCTGTGCAGGTGCTCTGAGCTTCCCTGGCATAATGATTAAGACATTGACAGAGTGCACAAAGAGACCATTTGTTGTCATGACATGTCAGATGGATGAGGAATCATTCTTTGTCGGTGTGAGTGAGTTCGGTTTTCCTTTAAAAGGTCTTTTAGATCATCTGCAGGAGAAAAACAAGCATTCATCACTCTGATGCAGGCTTCATGCAATATGGATACCAGAAGGAACGAAAATACCTCCCATAATAAGCATAACAAACAGTGCCTGTATCGAAACAACTTTGATTAACATAATCTTTGACAAGCCACTTTTTTAAACAGCAGTCTTTGTTAAAGTTAAATGGCTAATTCACTCTCCCCGCGAGGAACCATGCAGTTAGGTTTACTTTGTTTGTTGCTCAAAAGCACATGTCTGAAAATAGGAGCTAACAATATATTCTGATTATACATTCAGAATGCAATAATCTCTCAATGTGGCAATCCATGTTTATCCCACTGGGGAGAGCGCGAGACAGGCAAAAAGCACAAGGTGGGGGCAGACTTGGAGTAATTGAATACGGTGTGGGAGAATGGTAGGGGAATGTGTTTACAATAGCAGACGCTAACCTCACACATGAACAAATATCGACTTTCATATTACATGGGCAGTGTTTGCTGTTTTTAAGAATTAATAATATTTCAAGATCTATGATCTTAGTTTAGCGTTCCATTTTAAAATTGTGCCATGTTTTTGCAGTAGAAAACTCTGGGGCATATTATAAAGAAAGGGCGTTACATTATCGCCGCTTTATCGGCAGTTTCCTGTAACGCCCGTTCTTGATAATATGCCCCTCTGTTTTATGTTTAATTTGGCATTACAATTATAACTTATTTCTCTACATTTCCATCAATACTCAGACGAATGATTACAATTCTACTACACCCAATACAAATATAAAAAAAAGTGCTCTGGCCCACTATTTTACTGCTTTCTTCATTATAAAACACTGCAAATATATGTATGCCTCAAACGTTTTCCCACCTCACACATATTCTAACTTTCTGAACAAGTATCAGAAGATGCCGGTGTATGTTACCTGGTTTTGCCTCTGTTCAAAAAGTCCATGCTTAAACTTGAATAAGATGAATAGTTCATAGGTTAATTTCAAGAAGTTTGAATACATTTATCATCATTTTCATATGCCATGATGGATCCAAATGTACCTGATTTTGGTCAACACGTTATTATTTTAAAACTATCAGCCATTGTATTGATCTGTCAAAAGGTTCGTATAGGAAATGATTGTTAGTCTCAAAGGTTCCAGATCATGCAAACAAATATATCAGACTTAGGACAAACCGCTCGACACCTTCCCAATTCGATAATATTCGAGATGTTAGACTAAGCCAGTGGGGGGGGGGGGCAGTGGGACGGGGTGTCTTGCTTGTGAGAGAGTCCAGAATCTCCTTTCCTTTCTGTTGACGGGCCGTCAGCTTCATTCTATCTTCACTCTTAGAAATTATGAATGAATAAAGGTTGGGTTTCTAGGCTCCTAAAAGGATCCTGAAATGATAACTGACTATTCTATGGTTATCTGAAATCTGTAGATACATGCGAGAAAAGCATAATACAAAGCTTTTGTACGCCTGTAGTCATTTTCATACACTTTGAAAAAAACATGCAGAATTAATTTCACTGCATCTCACATGAAAATTGACTGCAAGGTCATATATTGCATTCAAAAGTCAGATGAGCTAAATACAAGAGGCACACTCGATGAGACAATTCTATGATGGGACCAGTCTTTTGTGAGATGTTCTGCTTGAGCAAAAAATGAACACTACAAGAGTGAGAAATTTTGCACATTTGAGATGTGAATAATTTTGAGTACTGCACCTAATGCAAAATTTGCAAACTTCATACATTTTACTGCTGTAAACAATTTCCACTCAATCCTACAAAGTAAGCATGCCCAATACCGAAAACAAGTAATGATTGCGGCACAGAGCCAGTTAAAGTGACATAATTGCGGCACCGTTCATTTAATTGACTACATGATTACTGACCAATATTGCAAATGAGGCAACATGTAGATAGATACCTCTTCTTGTTGAATGTTTAAAGATGCATCTCTTCTATTGAATGCAAACAGGAGCCCTGATTTTTAGTTTTGCCTATACGGGATATCTTTCAAAAGGCGCAGATGATCTGTCTGCCCCATTTGGAGTACCTAGATGTTAATATTAAAAAATATCCCATTAACCATTCCATCCTGTTTCCTTATTTCATTGAAAGGCGCCTGCAAGATTGTGACTAAAATACAAAGAAAATATATCAAAAGAACGCAAGAACGTTACCAACCTTTTCAATGTTTTAGGATTCCTTTCTCCACAGCAGAACCTGTAAAAGAGTCCTTATTGGCTGGCCCATGGTGCTTTGTAAACATCTTGTGGGAGAGAGAACTATCCTATTGTCAGGCTAAGCTGAGCCTTGAAAAATATTACTTTTGGTTCTATCAACGTCGTGTTGTGACTCTGGCAAAGAATACTAAAGATCTATAGGTTTTCACAATTTATAATGATGGACTGGACTTGCAACTAACTTTTTTCGATGTTTCCCACAGGCTTCCTATGCCCCAGAAAGGGCTTGTGGAAGTACCACCTGCAGGAAAGGCTTTCTTTGCTTTCTCAACTGACAAACTCCACAGGCATTTGTCGAGGTCATTTAAGGAATGGCAGGTACGTTGTCTTATCGACCTCACCTAAGTTCCCTCAGCAGGAGGTCGTATCCCATAATTGGAGGTCAATGCCTGCCTGAGAGGGAACTATGAGCCAACACTTATACTGCTGATGCTGCAAATGCCCTTTCAGCAGAACTGACTGTGGGAGGACATGCTTTTTCAGCCCCTCAGCAGTTGTTTTTTGCCTTTTTAATTACAGCACAGAGCCAGTTAAGAAGATTACCCATATTGAGTAAGTCAGTTTTGAAGACTCCATTCCACAAAAACATGACAACAGCTATTCTCAAGTAGACAGTTGTTTCATATGTGATCTGTAACCCAGAAGCAACGATGAGTAGTTGCTGAATTCTGGACCGGAATTAATCCCCACCTTTATAAGGCTTTTCACAAACTATATGAAGGTCTTTATCTTCTACAGCAACCTTACAAGGCTTGGGGAAATCGAAGTGTATATTTGTAGCAAGAGGTACACAACTTTAGCTATCAAAGTAGTGAATTAATAGAAAATTCAGCAGTCCTCATTTTAATTGCCTGAAAAGATTTGATAATCCGATAATCTTGCTTGAAAACTGAGCAATATTTGTCATTATTTTCCTTGAAATGGCTTTCCCGCTTACATCCTTGAGTGAAGCAAACATGAATAAATTGTCAAAACTTAAAAAAAAAATCTGGAGATCACCTAATCAAATTACTATATTTCATTGAGATGCAATTTAGCCCAATGTTTATCAAGTTATGCTTATGAATCATATGCTGTGTTTCAATGAATTAACTAATATTGAAGACTGTTGAATAATCACAATAATGTTCATTATTACATATATTTTTTCTTAAACTTGATCTCAACAGACATCTGTATTATGGTATGAACCTATGTGGTTTTGTTCTGTACAGAGCTGATTCCCTATATTTGCTTTTGTAAAAGCAGGCTAGCCTTTTTATTTTTAGGGACCAGGATAAAGAGACACACAGGAGGAGGGGTGGAAGCATCTATTCTTTGAAGATCTCTATCAAATAATTCAATTTCTGGAGTCAGTAACAAGAGTGCTGTAACTTCTCCATTGAAAGACATGAAATTGATGGATGGGATGCTAGAACTAATCTGTAATCGGTAATTATTTGGGGCCACATCTCAGTCTATCTAATTTTGCTCATCATGACACAGCCATATACAAATGAGTCTTGACCCTCCAGTAGGAATAGGTGAGCCCAAACTGCTAGTACAGGTCCTACCTTAACCAAAAGACAAGCAGTCCAAGACCGGTATCACCTATATCAGGACTCATCAGTGAAGTATAGCTTAGTTTCAGAGGCCATAGCTATCAATATTGATCACCATTGATCTGCATCTGGTATAAATCTATTGTATTATGGGGATAGGAATCTTGCTGAAGGATTTCCTCATGTCGTTCTTCTGATGGACTTTACTTTGAACACTGGTTGCATTTCCAAACTACTGAACAACTAAACAATGTGTTGCTTTTCAAGAATATGCACAAGGCCTAAAGCTGCAGCCCTGCTAGATCAAAGCCCATGAAATGCAAGAAAAAGAAAACTAAATCCCAGGCCTTCATATTTTATGTGTGTCAAGCACCCTCCCTCTTCCACCTCAGAAGGAACTGAGTATGCTACCCTTCAGTTATTTCGCTATTAACAAATATTGAGGCAGCTTCTTAGGCACGGCAGGGAGTTTTATGTGGGGATGGTCTTGGAATTTTCTGAATATTTGTGTTCCAGCTTGTGGCTAATACCTGATCATGGATTAGTAGTCAATAATAGCACAGAACAATGGCCCATACACATTCACCCAAATCCCAGATGCGATGGGGTCAATTTATGTACGTTCAATTCCTTTACTCCTAAAATCCATGTGTGATGTTGTAAAATACTTATCTAACTTATACATCAACTTTCCTTCTACTTGGTCGATGAACATACTAGTTGAATAGTTAATAGTAATGATAATACTCTCTAACTAACTATTTAGCTAAATAATCACATACTCTCTGTAAAGTTAATAAAGCTTTATCTCAATATTATTGCAAAAGCTCAATGCATACAGTCACAAAATGCAAATAATGAAACTCACAAAGGGAGGGTAAACATCAGCAAGTTCAAATGAATACAAACTCATCATACAAGCAATTACATTATGCATGAAGGAGTGGATAGATTAAGAGACAAAAGTTTCAGCAAAATCAAACGCGAAACAAAATACACCTAACGGAGAGGATAGATGAAGAGACTATAGTTTCATCTAAAATAATACATATCAATGTATGGAGTGGATAGGCGAAGAGACAAAGGTTTCAGAGACAAAATACACTTGCAAGTAAATTTGCAAGAGTGAGTCAGATTAATACAAATCTAACGGTCTACAGAAACACCACCCCCTTGGCCGAGGTGATGGAGGGGGTTCGACGAAATAGAATGAGGGCACAAAAAATTCAGAATCCAGGAGCAGAACAGGGACAGGAACAACTATGCCTCTCTGCGAACCGACGATCAGCGATGCATTCATCCGTCTTCTCTTCCTCCCCGCAAGTCTAAACCACACCTCTAAAGGCACCCCAGTTATACCCTAAAACCTTCATGTCCATCCCACGTTATTTGAAACATTTTATGAAACTCAACAGGGGATTGGTGGGTTTGGGAGGTGGTGTTGTCACACCACTGTGACTTCACCTGCAATTTAGTCATTTTATTGTTATACATCCTTTCCGATAGCTTGTTTCTTGACTCGTTCTCGACAAATTCCTCACCTTCTGAACTTTAGGAAGAAACTAAAGACCTACTTATTTACACAGGACTAATTTAGCTTCCCCTTTGCCTTTTCCGACTTATAGTTTTGCATTACTCATTCAGAAGCCACGCGCGGAGATACCCCTTCGGGGCTGATTCAAGCGCGATACAAGACTATAAATAAATAAATAAATAAATTTGCTACACAAGATACATTAAACATTATAATTCATAAATGTTAGTATCATCTGCAGAATGAGTCTCTGGTCCCACGGTTGGTCACATGACTTGGCAGACAATTATCACATTGGCCTTCAACAGTGTCTCTTCTGCTGTGCTCAGGGCGTCTGTCTTGCCTCTGACAGATCAGATTCACTCTTTTGTTCACCCCTCCTTTATTTGGATAATTTAAGGAAGATGGTGTTTTATCCAGCTCACTATAGCAAATAGAATATGAACATTCATTAATTATATGGTAATGCACTTTTCACTGTTTACCACCCACCTTGCATTGTTCCTCATTAGAGTTACCTAGCATAAGCTTTAAGCAAAAAGCGGCATTATTTATTATTCCAAAGCAAGTTGCAACATGCGAACTACAAAATGCACACGCGGCCTAGTCGTGCCTTATTTTTCGTATCTTTCAAAGCATACTGCAAATAAGTTTAGTTCTTTCATATATTATTTCACATTAGTGCATACATGTGCAAAGCTGTTTGCCTCGTATTTGTGTGAGGTGCATGTTAGTTTCTATTACTACTTACTGTTAGTACGTATTATGGGGGCATAAATACGAACAGGTTTCTTTTTGCGAAACCCTGCTCCATCATTTGTTTAACTCTTGCTAAACATAAATCTTTTTTTTAGACTTCCCTTACAACACCCTGTAGAGGATCCTGAGGTCTACACAACTTCTTACCCACATACTTTCTCTTGGATGAGACACCTTAGAAAAAGATGAGTATTCATCAATAAAATATTAAATATATGTGTACAACAATAATTTGAATAGACTGTTATTAATCATTAATAAATCAATTTCCCAAATTAATTCAGTTGAACAAGTACTCTGAACACCGCAGCCCTAGGACAATACCAATTATCAATGCACCAACCACGATCTACTGAGTCGATCTGATGCCTTATATGTAGTTATTATCTTGGTTCACACTGTTTAAATATACTTTGCTATGAAAAATCATTGGAAGCATAGCTATATATGTTTCAATCAAGGTTTTACACATTCATGTCAATAAGCTCTAATATTTAACACTCTGCTCTGACTTGAACTTCAAGTAATTATATATATTGCAAACACTCTACTATTAAATTATAATGACATACAATTTTTGATCCATCTTAATTTGTTTAATCTATAAACGTTTCATTCTGAACCTGCTCAGGTGTGCATACCTTCTGAGCTGAAATATGGCAATCAGCATTTTTTTTTTAAAATGTCCAATATTAACCTACTACTTTGATTCCCTTCAAGAAAATCACGAAATATAAAATTGAAAGCAAAGAATAATGTCCAATTCAAATTTAATGTTAACCCTATTTGCAATAATGTTGCCTACTGAAAAATAAAAGTTAATAAAATAATATTCTAGAATTGTATAATACAAAAAGTCACTGCTAGTGCCTTAAACATATGAACTAACTAGCATTCACATTTGTTTATTTTGCCTAGGTTTAATTTCAATTCAAAAGCAATGCAGAGGTCATTATGAAACAGTAAACTTTGCAGGGGCATGTTTCGCACTGAAATAGGCTTTGATTTAAAACAAAAAAAAGGAAAATAAGATTATAATCTCCATTGAAACATTTAGACCTTTGGACTTTATTTTATTTATATTTTATGAATATTGTTAGGCATTCAGTTTAAGATCACTATTCAAATTTACAGTGAACACAATTCAACATTGCAGTTTAAACAGCAGTCATGTTAGCTGCTACACATGGAATTTATTTGGGCGCCATGTGCAACCCATTTGATCTTTATAAATATATTATCTGCACTTTCAGTCTGAATGAAATTCGGGTGTGTATTGTGCTATTTTAGTCCATCTAACATAATAAACGTGTAATCCTGCATTGTGCACAGACAGCAAATGCTTTTCAAGCATTAACCCCTTGACTGCTAAGCTCTTTTTTGCTATTTGGGGTACTTTGCGCTTACGCCATCATACGTTTTTTCCACATAAGGTATCCACACCAATGTGCATGTTTTTTTCCAAAATCCTGGGGATTCAAAAGGTACTCAGGATTTGTGGATTCCTGTGGAGTGCAGTGAGAAAATAGACAAAATATAGCTACATTTTGGGGCTAGGCGAGTGCTGTGCAGGAAAGCATATTATTTTTCTTCTAAAATTGGTACCAAAAAATGGATGGCTGTGTTTGGAGCACTATCTTACCAGATTTCATGAGCAAGGGCAGTTGTGTAAAAGAATTAGTCGTTTAACACAGTTTTTTCATTATTCTAAGAGGTAGTTCATTTTGTCAAAGTTTTTGTGGTTTCAAACTACTTGCAGTTTTGGTAGAAACAGATGGAAAACCCAGGGGCAATCTCAGTAATGTAGACATTTTTGTTTTGAAAAGTGGACAAACTTTGGAATTCAGCAAGGGGTCATTTGTGTAGATGCCTCAGGACACTAAGGGGGCCATTATGATGTCGGGCGGTGACGGTCCGCCCCACATCTTTCCCTGCCCGCCCTTCAATTACCCCCGCCATATTACAATAGTGGGCGGGTACAGCGGGGCTACCGCAGGCAGGCAATCGTTACGATTGCCTGCCGTGCGGTCCTGGCCCATAATATGGTGGCGGTGCTTAGCAGGCAGCGCCCGCCATATTTTGATGTGGGCGGATTAGGGCCTTTCCATGGCAGTGATGCTGCCATGGAAAGGCATGCCGTCTTTTGCATTGAGGGCCCGTTGCAGGCCCCCGGCATGTTGGGGGATGGGTGTGCACTTGGGGGGTACCCATGGTACCCCCTACAATGGCATGCACAAGGTGGCAGGCACCGCGCGGTGCATGTCACGTTGTGCATGTCAATGCACAACATGTCACTTTAACATTGCGGCGGGTGCTGCTTGCAGCACCGCCCCTCGCAATGCAAAATATGCGGGATGCAAATGCCAGGGTGGCAGTCGCATCCTGATTGCCCCGTGTGACCGCCGCACCTCTGGCAGTCAATCCCATTTTCCGTAATGGTGGTGGGCGGACAAAGTCTTCCCACCATCGTAATGGGGCCGTAGCTGATTTTTTAAAATATATTTTTTATCAAGCAGATACATAGGGTTCCCAACAATACTCCTTAAGCGTTTTATATCTTGTCTTTTTTGGGGAGTTTGTCCATCTTTATAAATACCGGAAGCTGGGATCCGGCCTCCTGCACCATTCTTCTATAAGAGAGGCTTCCTAGTATACACGCATTTCAGGTAATGCCAATCCCCCTGATTGGTATCTAACTGTAGCACTGTGATTTTAACTCTCAAAGACTTTTTATTCCAAATAAAGCGTCTCAAAAGTGCCTCTAATTTCTTAAACGACACTTTATTAATTTCGATGGGGACATTAGTAAAAGGAAATATCATCAAGGGTAAAATGGACATTTTTATCAGTGTGACGTGCCCTATAAACGTAAGAGGAAGAAGTGTCCATCTATCCAGCAACTCTTTGATCTTTTTCATCATAGTTTAGTTTGTAAAGTTCTGTATATTGGTTGGTTCAATTTATTCTTAAATAGCTAATTGGGTTGAGATTGGCAGCCTGTTGATGGAGATTGAAAGGAAGAGAACTAAGAGGAATGTTAAATAAAAGCAATTCTGTTTTGTTATGGCTGATATTATGTCCCCCAATTGATTGGAACTGCTCAAATATAGACATTATTGTTTTAATTTTATGTTTCTCTGGCCTGGGATAAAGTATTATATCATCTGCAAATAGTTTAAGCTTAGACATTCCCACTAGTGCTGCCTCTATACCCACATTAACCCTGATGCTAACTGCCGGGGTTTCAACAAAGAAATTAAATAACACAGGAGATGGGTTCCCCAATTTATTTCAACCATTCATGCTAATTTGAATGTATAAAAACCTTTGCTTGAATACTTTGATATATTTGGTGGATCATATTAATATATTACGGATGAAAACCAAACCTCTCCAGGCCATAGAAGGGAGCATCTCAATCAACTAGGTTGAATGATTTCTCAATATCTACCATCATTATTACAGCGGGCGTTTGATTCACATTAAAAAAATGCTTGAACTAAAAAGCCTGTGTTAGATGGCATCAATCTGCCAGCCACAAACCCAGTCTGATACATATAGATTTTCATCTTAGCTATCGGAGTGAAATGATTAGCCCAACAGTATTGCAGTAAAACATGGACTGGATTAGGGAAAGAGAGTCAGACGCTGAAAGGCTTTTCAGCGATGGTGATATAACTGAGGAACCAAGAAGCTCCCGTGAAATGAGTGGCAGCACAGCACCAAAAAGATATAATGAGATATTTAAAGCACTAGAAAAGGTTTCTAAGTGCGAGACATCAAAATGGTGGGAAAGCAGATCGTTAACCCGGTACCTGGAAGCGGGCAGGGTGCAGAAGGAATTGTGAATATTAATAGCTCCTACCTACGAAAACCCGTACCCAGAGATGTTGAATGAGGAACCAAGAAGCTCCAGTGAAATGAGTGGCAGCACAGCACCAAAAGGATATAATGAGATATTTAAAGCACTAGAAAAGGTTTCTAAGTACGAGACATCAAAATGGTGGGAAAGCAGATTGTTAACCCGGTACCTGGAAGTGGGCAGGGTGCAGAGGGAATTGTGAATATTAATAGCTCCTACCTAAGAAAACCCGTACCCAGAGATGTTGAATGAGTGAGCAGAGAACAGCGCTGATTCCTATTTACGGATGTTGAACATTCTGGTGGAATATGCGGACATTGACCGGCAGGCGCTCTCAATTGAAATTGATTTCCTGAATGAGGAAAATAAAAAACTACCAGAGCAAGAGCTAATTAAAGAAAATACATGCTGAAATGTGGAAAAGAGTGAAGAAGTACGAATAGGTCATTAAAGACCGGAAGGCCACCAAATTCAGGCGTGATAAGGTGGATTACCATCGCGGTCAAATCTTCTTATTCTCAAAGAGATTTGAAGGGATCAGGCGACAGAAGCTATCTCAGAGCATGCAATCAAAACAATTGCGTAGTAAAGAAGAAACTGGTTCAGAACTCAGTTCGGAAGTGGATACAGAAAATGAGGAGGGGGACAACTAATTGACAAAATACCCACAGTGGAAGATGACCTCCGTGTTTTACGGTGGGACAGAAACATGAGCCTCAGACCATTGGCAAGCCAGGAAAGAACGTATCAAGGAGGTGGAAAAGGCAGAGGAAAAACAGGCGGTCAGGAAGGACAAATGCCCTACAAGGGAGTACAGAATAAGACTAACCCTGGGTGGAGCTGGTGGAGCTGCACTACGCGGAGGTCCACGGAGTTGGGGACCACCTCAGTGGAAACTCCGCTCCACTCCGCCGCCTGCCTCCACCTCCTCTAGGAAGAATTACATTAAATATACATTCAAGGTAAAAAAAATAAACACTTACCTTGACTGCGGAGTCCCCAGGCTGCCGTCCTCCTCTTCCTTGGTTTCACGATGATCTGTACATGCACGCGCGCGTGGACATTTCTCCCAAGGAATGGGCATGCGTGGACTTGAGCGTATGCACAGATCATCGTTATGTTAGAGTATACAAAGACAGTTTGAGGCAAAAGCAACATCAATTGTGAAAAGGTGTTCTTCATTATCATTTTCAGACCTACCCCAGTCAATATGCCTAGGTCATTGCCACCACAGAGCTCAGTCATGAGTTCAGGGGGTTGGAGAGGCAACAATTGGTGCCACTGTAACCTTTTCCCATTTTACAAACCAAGGTCTTTGGCAATACCTCTGTATTCAGCATACTGCTTGCACCAGAAAACATGACTGTGGCCTACAATGCACACTGTGAGCATCTTGAAGAGATGTCTGGAAGTAATCAAAAGATGTCTGTAGCTCAGGTCGTCAGTTGGTAGAATGAGAGGTATATGAAATGGTGGAGAACGTTGTTTTTTAAAAAGTTGATAAGTGATTGGCTGTTCATCAAGATGTGCACTCAAAAATAGGATGCATGTTACTTTGCTGAGGTATCATGTTTGCGAGTTGTTGTTAGAAAATGTTTCAAAGGTACAGTTGATACCATAAGGTAATATTTTGCAAAAGTCAACCACACATGCTTTTTGCATTAGTAGGCTTGTGTGCTGAACTTAAAACTACGGTAAATTTGTGACCTGCCAGTACAATAGAATATTCCATGAACTGTTACTATGGAAACTAGCATTAAGCAGAATGGGGGAAGGGTTGAAACTTAACTGTGGACTTAAAATGTGAAATGGATACTGAAATATAAGTGAAAAGATAGCAAAGTAAGTTTTTCTAAGACAGTAGTATGTGGAGAAGTAGTGTGTTGCTGAAAATCTATACTAGTTTAATTAAAAATAGGTTTTTGAACTCCCATGTGGAGTTGCGGCTCCACCGTGGTGGAGTCGCGCCTCCTGAAAAGTTTAGGCACCATTTGAAGACAGTTAGAAAGGGTTAATACGTCTAACCAATAGAAATGTGTTTACCATTTGAAATAATGATGGAAGCAATGTGTTTTGATACTTACATTTATTTGAGTGAAAAAAGAGAGGGAAAGTTTGCCATTTCTGGTTTCACCTTTGTGAGAGAGGTGCATTACATTTCTTGTGTGGAAAAGAAAACCTGTTAAGAGCTTCTGATAAGTGTTATTCTGCAATACTAACTAAAATGTGAGTGACCAATTTGTAAGGTGTATTATATTTTATTCAGCACTGCTTTATTGTTTTTAGTGATATTTGTACTTAAAAAGAATATACAAGTGTTGAAATTGTAAGATAAATGTGATGTATGGAATATGTTATGAAATGTACAGCCCTCTATTGTACTTTGTATTATTGTAATGCAAAGAGTTTTCA
This sequence comes from Lissotriton helveticus, assembly GCF_964261635.1. NCBI lineage: Eukaryota > Metazoa > Chordata > Amphibia > Caudata > Salamandridae > Lissotriton > Lissotriton helveticus. The sequence continues at coordinate 1,112,762,378 of NC_136061.1, forward strand.
AATAGTTTTTAGATAGTCACATGGTAGAAGGATTAGTGTTGGCTTTCTGAAATTATCCATGCAGTATTCTTGTACTGAATATTTCACTGAGGCACTACTCATTTATTCATGCATTCTCTCAGGCACTACCCACTACCCATCTATTTGTATGTTTCTTTGATATATGATGCCACTTTTAAAAGGTACAGTCACATGAAAGCGTTCTTTCTGGAATATTGTGAGTCTTTTGCCAGATAGATTGAACATGTTGCTGCTTTCTATTTGCTTTGGTCCAACACTCTAAGTAGTTAATGAATAGTGAAGCTGCAGTCCAAAACTGAGGACATCTTGGCAGAGGGATTAGTGATTAGCTTCGCTTGTATTGGTCTGTGTAGATGTATACTTCAAATATGCCGCATAATTTTAGGTGTCTTTTTAAAATGGGAGGTGAACTCTTTTAAGTTTAATGTACTTTTTAGTCCTATGACTGAAGTATGTGTCTGTTCGGACATGTAGTCTCTCACGTGTTATGACTTAATATATGATAGAGGCATACAACTCTGGTATACATGTATATGTATGTTTCTTTTATATATGATGCCACTAGGAAAAGGCACAGACGCATGCATACCATGCAATCCCATTTACCATAGATGTGTGCATTCATCCAGGAACTACTGCCCCACTCAAATATGCAGTGGGGCACTACCCATGCTCTTCTCTACTCACTCAGGTACTACTGATGCACTCATGGAATGGTCTAAGCATTACTCTTACAATCATGTTTTCTCTCTGATTTTCCTTTCCACTATCTGGGACCCAATGAAGACAACTGGCTACCAACTTTCAGTTGGGGCCTGAGGGTCCTTTTAGTTCACACTGAGCACGTGTATTTCACCTTCTTATTAACTGGTTATCTATTTTGGTGAATGTAATTCTATGACTTTCTGAACTTTCATGGCTCTTGTTTTATGATATTTGTTGACACTCTTACGTTGATTATTATACATAACTGGAAGGGGTAGAAGAGTGGTCCTTTGACCCTTTCTCTCTGGTTGTTTGAATTGCACTCATGGAATGGTCTAAGCATTACTCTTACAATCATGTTTTCTCTCAGGTACTTTCCATAAACTCATTCAATCATCGAGTTCCTACCCCTGCAGTCACAAAATCACTCAGACAGTACCTATGCATGTTTTTATTCTTTCAAGCACTACTCATACACTCTGTTATATGGCCCATAGGGACATTCTCAACATTGATAAGTTAGCATGAGCTTGGTTGCCATGATGCTGCTTTTGTGCACGTTACTTCATGACTTTGTTTTTGCAAGACTCTGTTTGTGCCTTTCACATGAGAACGGGCTGCCTTTCGCGTTCTCTGCCTTTCCTGGAGTTTAGTCTGAACACGATGTGCAAGGTCGATAAAGAATGCCCCTTGTTATTCTGTTCTGGTCAGTCCCTAGCACCTAGACATAACATGCTACACACAGCTGCAGTACTGAAGACTCGTGCTTTGATATTAAGTTGTTGCATGTTGTATTAACACACTTGGACAAAGCCATTCCATGGAGAAGAGCTCCGCTGTGCCTATGATGTAAACCTTACATCCAGGCTGTAAGGTATGGGCTCTGCTGACAAAGCCCAGAGATCTTCCTTTATATAAAATAAACTTCTTCTAACCAAGGGGAGGGTGATTAGGCCTAAATGCCTTGTTTTCCACAGTCTCTATAAAATGAATTGTCCCATTGTATTCTATGGAATTGTAACAATGCTAAGCGTGCTGAGTTTATGCATTTTGCTGCTAGTAGTGTCACTTATACTGTATCGTAGAGCACGATGATTAAAATAAACATTTTGAACTATTTCAGTGACTCTGCTTATTTTCATTGTGTAAAAGTACGAGTGAGTGATCGAAAGAGTACGTCTTGGTCCCGCGATTCCTGAGAGAGTCGGAAGTGTTGTGTTCTGGGTTGTATAATCATGTGTAGCTCTGAGATATTTGGAGGAGAACGAATGAGACACTATAGCTAGTCCGTATGGGATTTTGGGCACTAATGTGGTAGGTTGGTACAGCCCTATACACTGAGGTCCTGTTTTCCTGTGCATAGTTTTGTGTATGGGGAGAATCCCTACAACATGGCGCCACCAACGTTTGGTCTGGTTCTTATATGCAATACACTCGAGTAGTGCTTGTGCTTGTCCACATTCCCCTCTCTTCTGTTTCCGGAGACATCGTTGGCAATGTAACCTCCTATATTGAAGTTTTTATAGGTTCTTTCAAGCTTGAACTTTTAAATGTTTTTGTCTCTTTAGTCTTGACCCGTTATTGCGCTGCCATGCTCTAGGTTGTTAATATTTGTTTTTCGTGATGGCTGTTGATGTTCTGCCTCATAGCCACACCATGCTCAAGGCTTATCTTGCTCTATATGGAGTGCTTGACGTGGATGCGGAGCTTATATTTGTAGTGGAAGCGAATCCAGCTTACCACTTTGAGTTGTTTTATTCGTGGGTCACCTTTCCAGCAGTGGATCGAACAGGTGATTTGTTTCATGAATACACTGCCATGGCCCTTCCTCATGCTTATCAGCCTTATAGGGCTCTTGAAGTTCTGCTCACATCTTGGCAACACCAAATTTGGTTTGATGGCGCCCTTCCACACCCAGTCCGTTTAGGCCCTTTATCACTAGATGGTGCCACGTGGCCTGTTTTGGCTGGGTACACCCCACATCTACGTTATTTGACTGTGACAATTGCAGATCTTTGCGTTCCACACATGTCTTTGATACGCGTACATAGAGCTGTTATACAGTACATCACGCATAATGTCCAAGTGGGACCACCTGGTGTTTGCTGTGCAACCTGCGGGACCTGGTGGTGTGGCCATCAGTTCCCTTATGGTTACTTCAGTAATGAGCAAGCATCAACAGAATAAGGATGAATTACCTTATTGGATTGCTGAAAAATTTGGACTTGCTTTTCCCAATACCTCTCCTCAGGAGAAACACAGGATATTGACTATTAATTTGGCAAAATACTTGCTTACTGAGATAGCTGATTGTAACACCTGGGGCAAGGTGTTTGAAGCAGTATATTCAAAGTGTTTTGGCACACCCTCCATGACCGTACTCCCCTCTGTGTTTAAACGTGTTCAAGGTGAACATGGAGCCAAAGTGGCTGTAAAGCTGGGGATGAGACTGGTGGGGGTGTTAGACGTGGTTACTGTTATGATCCTTGCCAGTGTCATGGGCGATGGAATAAGCTTTCAGGTGGCAAAATGCTTGAAGGCTGTCCCTGATGTGGACAAGCCACGTGAATTTCCAAAGATTATTGCAAAGCTTATAAGACCATAGGCTGCAATAGCCTGGGAGTTAAGCCTTTTACTCAAACACGAACTCACTGTCAAACTCAACAATAAACCCAGACTGATAAAGATGGGCATCCATTCTTTCCTAAAAAGAAATGGAAGAATAAAAAACAGGGGCAACAACAAAAGAAGCAACGTTCACGTGCTGGTTCACCGACACTTGAGTCTTCTGAGCGTACTTATGGCGACCGCGCAAAAATTAAGACTGCGCATAGATTTTAAGTCCCTGATAAGCGTTCTCCTCTCTCTTCACAGGACCCATCAGGCTCTCAAGTCGGTGGAGGGGATTGCCAGGATCGTGGCAAAAGTCAACCTGCGCCACAGGGACGTGATCAGCCTTGACAGTTTGAAGTCAAAGGAAAACAAGAGGATTTACCTCGTTTTCGACCCCCGTTTCAGAAGAAAAAAGTTGCTGCTTCAAATGCGCTATATGCCTTGAACGGTCAGAATGCGACTCCTGGATTGGACATGGGCAGTGACTCTGCTCAACAGCGCAGCAGAGGTTACCCTAGAGCGGGAGGCTCTGTGTCCCTGTCTGGAGGCGGCAGCAACTGATACATTCATTACAGTAGAGACAGCAGACACCCGAGTTGCCGCCCCGGATAGGCTCTTTGAGATTATTTTCAAAATTGAAGTTGATATACTTTGTCCAATCAAGGTGGTTTTCTGGGAGAATCTAACCTCCTCCTATGACAATTTGTTAGCGGAGGCAGATTGGCCTTCACCCTTTGTGTTAGTCGCTTCTAGAGGGAAAGATGTGATACTTCTGAGGTTTTCGCGTTATGTCCCTAAGGAACATGCACAGGCGTTCGCAGCTGAGTGGGCCCTGGCCCTTGCCCCGGCAGTGTATCGTAATCAGGTGGTTATGGATATTGATTAACCGGCTCACGAAATACCTCTAAGCTCTATGCCACAGCCACAACTGCAATATCCAATCAGACGTGAAGCAAAGGCTTCTGTTTGTGACATTCTGACACAGTTAGAGTATCAAGGCGTGATTGAATCATGTACATTGTACATCACTGATGAATCCTCTCTTTACAGTATCAAAACCTGATACTTCATATCGGATTGTATTGGAGTACCGAAAATTGAACAGTCATTGATGCAATTTTGCAATGCAGAACACTCACAGCTCTGCGCTGGTGAACAATCTGGTTCGTAAAAAATACAAAACTACACTTGATATTTGTGATGGTTTCTACAGTTACAATCTTGCTCTTGAGAGCCTTGACTTGACAGCATTCACTGCTGTCAGGAATCAGAAAAATAATACACGTTTGCCTATGGGGTATACGAATAGCCCCGGGGCATTTGCGGCACATATTGTGTCTTTGTTGAATGACATAGACCCAGATGCGTTCTCATATATAGACGACATTTATCTGACAGACAATGAACTTATGCCGCATCTTGCCTGAGTCGACAGGATTATCTTGTCCTTAGCCGACTACAGATATAAATTACATTTTGCAAATGACTTCAAACATGTTTTGCTGCTTTGTATTTGGCTAGGCTCAACACTCTGAGTAGTTGCTGAATAGTGAAGCTGTAGCCCAAAACTGAAGTTTAAGACTTGTTGATGGAAGGATTAGTGATTAGGTTAGTTCGTATTGGTCTACGGAAATGCATACTTCAAATATGCCACATAATTTAAGTGCCTCTTTAAAATGGAAAGTGGACTCTGTTAAGCTTAAGGGACTTTGTAGTCTTATGACTCAAGTATGTTTCAGTTTCCAAATATTTTCTCACATGTATTATTTCTGTAGAGAAGGTAGAGGTATAAAAAACTGATATATATTTATTTGTATGTTTCTTTTACATATTATGCCATTAGGAAAAGGTACATGCATATTCATGCTGGTTTTTAGGAACATAGTGAGAATTACATCTATATACTCAAGCACTAGGTGTGCACTGATGGCAAGAGGTTCATATCTCTCTTTGACTCATGAATCCAGTTAGACATTCTCATTCAGATATGCAATGAAGGAGGCACTACTTGTACACAGTTTTAATCACTTAGGGGCAGATTCACAGAATTAATCTGAGACAAAATCATAAATTTACTACATTTGGTATTCACAGAAGGCATTTAGTAGCAGTATAGTTAGAATTTTGTCTTAAGTTAGGATTTTCTCTTAAGCTAGGATGTTGTCTTAAATTAGAATTTTGTCTCAAGTTAGGATTTTGTCTTAAGACCAAAACTGAAGACAATCTTAAGTTTAACTTAAGTTTAATTTAAGACAAAATCCTAATTTAAGACAAAATCCTAACTTTACTACTACTAAATGTCTTCTGTGAATACCAAAAGTAGGAAGTTTAGGATTTTATCTCAGATTAGTTCTGTGAATCGGCCCCTTAAACATTAACCATACATGTATATAGTCAGCTAAAGACTACTATTCCAGGCAAACATTTACTCAGCGTGTACCTATGCACTCATGTAGTCACTGATGCCCTTATGTATTGGTCCAAGCATTCATAATTACAAAAGGTACCCCACTAAATGTTGAGATAACACTAAATAACCCTAGGGGGATGATTGATGAAGTGACCTAGATGTTACCCACTGGCTTGTGGGAAAGGAAAAAATACATTTTTGTTTTAAGTACACTCACACACCCTAGTGGTGTCATGCTTAATCATTGGGTCACCCTGTCCCCTAAAAGTCAGGGCGGGCTAAACCATATCTCAGGGAGCACTTGAAAGATCTTGCCAGGGAGTCTTGTAGAATAAAAATCCTCAGGCTGTTCCCAGTATCCCTTTATTCTTGGAACAGCATGGGATATTAAAATAATCAAGCATATGCAAGGGTCAATTGGATTTATTATTGGTCCTATGACTTTAGTGGCAACATGTTTCAGCCTGTCTATTGGCCTATCACAGGTCCTAGGCTTTCTTCAGGGCTATATGAGTATAGATGTTCCCTCCCTGGTATTACAGAAGTAAATTATCACACTGCTTCAGTGACAAAAAAGGCCAAATAGCTGCTCCTTTTGCATAAATAAAGATACACTTATCTTTAATGTTAAGGATATAGTTCCTTCTTCCCCATCTACAAAGACAAAAGCAGAGAAAAAAGAGACAAAGCATAGCAACTTTTTTTGTAATCATCGTTGTATCTCCAAGGTGATGTGCTTACTAAATACGCCCATGCTCACCTGTTTTTCTGAGTGATTCAAGCCATCACTCCTAAAAAGTGTAAACTGCACACTCATTCCTCTTATCTAGTAACCATATCACTATTGTAATGAGTTTGTGATGTATACTGTGTAGTGGCGATATACATCGCATCCTATCCTTATTCAGTATAAGTGTACAAATAAGTGCTTGAGAAATATTGGCATGCCTTTCACTTCTAACCACGCCAAAGTTAAAACACAAACATCCATTGTTCACGCATACTTTATGGACATACATCTCTTCCTTACCCCAATCTGGGAGAGGTAACACTTCTTGGGGATGTAGTCGGAGGGGTAGCCCTCTAGTTAGACACTGTTTGTTGCATTCCATTTGTTGATGATAATAAAGAGTTGCATACCGCCATGAAACAAAAAGAGGTAAAAACGAGCGTGGGTAAGTCTTATGATATTACTGGTACTCCTCCCTGTCCCCACATACCTTTGCAGGCCATAATTGCCATCACGCCTAGGAGTACTCATGTCATCAAGGGTCCTGCCCCACTCCTACACCTGTTTGGTACTACACCCCGGGCTTGTGCAGCGATCCAGGTCAGTATCCCAGTTTTAAAAGTGCCCACTTTGTTACACGTTTCAATGGCAGTGCACGTGACCGTAGCCGTCAAAACCAGAAAAGATGTCGTTAGCAATTAGCATGGGGGTGATGGACATTGTAGTTAGTGCTGCATACTTCAGCTTTTTGATAGTATGTATGTACGGAAACATCTGCCACAAGTTGTGAGAACTAAATTTTAATTACTCCAGGGTTTGGATGTAATAAAAACCACAAACAATAACAAAGCGCTACGCATATGCTTTTATCAAATTAAATTAATGGCACTCAATATTACTCGGTAACAAGATTCTGTTTTTATCCCGGCATACTCCGGCAACTCGATATCACATATTTGATAGACACTAAAGGTGTATAATCCCTCCATAATTAATTGTTACCAGAGTTATGGTGAACCTCTTTGTTTTTAATATAGACCTGGCGATAGTGTCTACAAATAGATTCTGGGTTTGTTGTTCCTTAGTGAACCAGACTGTACCCCGATCACATGGGCTCAGCGCTTATCTGGTAGCAGTAGCGCTTATGGATCACATGGGCTCAAAATTATTATATTGGACCGATTGTCCTGGTGTAATTGTCAAATGTATACTGGCAATCCTGTTACCTCCTATTGTGCCAGATTTCTTTCTAACATTTCCAAAAAATAGCCATTTTTTGGGAGCGTCCATTACTGTATGTGTTCTTGTGATTACTTCTGGGCCAACCTTGTGGTGTTATTACATAGTAATTGTGCTCAAGTTGTTATTTCATGATACGTGCCATATATGTACTATGAGTTATTTAGTTGATTTCAAGGCATTGAAATATTCAAGCCATTCTCATGGGTTCTCAAGCGGTAAACCCACCGTTGTTCATTTCCGAGAAGTCTCTTAGCCAGGTTGCCACCTTCATTTATCTGTTCAATCACTGTCCAGCTAAGCTCTTTAGCTGAATGATTCTTTTACAGATAATGGGATGTAACTTTTGTTGATGTAATTGCCCGCCTGATTATACTGCGGTGCTCGCTCATGCGGACCTTGACCTTTCTGTTAGTCATTCCCACGTACATCAATTTGCACGGTCAGGTAATGACATACACCACATGTTGTGAGTTACACTTTGTGTGAGCTCGTTGTTCCCACAGATAATTTAAGCCTAGGTCATTGTATGTTTGGTGAAAGGGCATACCACACAATTCCCACAGGGGTAGTGGCCCCTAAAATCGGATTGGTTCCACAGTGTTACCTGGAAGTTGGTCTTAGGTCTGAACTCATCAGTGTGTTCCAAGGAATCTCGCAAGCTTCTATTTCTTTTAAACGAGAAAATTGGTTTAGCAAAACTTAATGTATTGGAAGTTAAGATAGGTCATTTCTTGTTAATGATTTTTTTTATCTTGTTTGACGATGAATTGTGTGTTGTGAAACATATCAATAAGTTGGTTTCTGATTTCTGGTTGATCTCGAGAAGGGCTGACATAGGTGTATTCCTTGCTCTTTTGCGTGGCCTCTCTATGATTTTTTGGGGGAAGGTTTTCTGCTCTAATCTTCTGCTCAGTGCATCTGCTTCTTTATTGAAATCATTGAGGTCAGTGCAGTTCCTCTGGACCCTGAGGAATGGGCCCAAGGGTAAGTTCTCCCTCATGGCCCACGGATTTGCGCTGTCAAATCGTAGTAGACTGTTCCTGTCTGTCGGTTTAGTGTATAGAGAACTCATCAGTCTTCCTTCTTTGGCAACGATATTTATGTCCAAAAAGGATACTTGTTTATTGCTGAATGTCTGTGTAAACCGTAAATGGCGGTTAAGATTATTTATCCACCCTGTAAACTCAGGGATGCTTTTTGAGTCACCTTCCTATACAATCAAGATATCGTTGATGTATCTCACCCATTTCAATATTCTATCTGTAAAGGGATTAGTAGACCAGATATGTTCCGCCTCAAATTGGCTCATGGCAGACACGCTATGCTCGGCGAAAACGTGCTGCCCATGGAAGTCCCATGAACCTGGAGAAACAACTGGTCTTCAAATTTGAAGACATTTTCAGTCAGGGCAAGGTGCATCAATTTGATAATCCAGGCAACTGGTGCCTTCCATTGCCAATCCTCTCTGTCCAATAGTTGTGCAATTACTTGAAGGCTTTCCTCTTGAGGGATACTGGTATAACGGGCCTCTACGTCAAGACATATCATGATGTTACTCTCACAATCGTATTCTATGTCAGCCAGTATGTTAAGCATGTGTTTTGTGTCCTGTACATAGGACTTGATTTTTATGATGAGGGGTCTCAGAAACCAATCTGTGTATTTTGATAGAGGTTCCAGAATAGACCCTAGTCTGGATACTATAGGTCTTCCTGGAGGTGGACTCTTTCCTTTATGAATCCCCGCTATTGTATAAAACAATGGAGTTTTGGGATCTTCTGAGTCCAAGAATTCATGTTCTTTCTTTGTGATCCAATTGTCATCAATGCCTCTTTTGTGAGGGTCTCAATAGTCTTTTTCAAGTGATTGGTGGGATCTCTTTGGATTTTTCTGTAATGTCGTTCATCTGACAAAAATGTGATGCAGGCTTCCCGATATGCTGCGGTATTCTGTATTACCCTTGTTGGCTGGTTTAATCACGATATCCTCCCTCGTGTTCAGATGTTGCAGGGCCTCCCGTTCCTTCTTACTTAGGATTTTGTCTTTGCAGATGGAGAAGAAGGAACAAGATCCTTAACATTAAAGAGAAGTGTATCTTTATTTATGCAAAAGGATCAGCTATCTGCCTTTTTTTGTCACTGAAGCAGTGTGATAATTTACTTCTGCACATACCAGGAAGGGAACCTCTATACTCACATAGCCCTGAAGAAAGCCTAGGGCCTCTCATAGGCCAATAGACAGGCTGAAACATGTTGGCACAAGGGTAATAGGACCAATAATACATCCAATTGACCCTTGTATATGCTTACGTATTTTAATATCCTATGCTGTTCCAAGAATAAAAGGGATACTGGGAACAGCCTGAGGATTTTTATTCTATAAGACCCCCAGGCCAGATCTTTCAAGTGCTCCCTGAGATATGGTTGAGCCCACCCTGACTTTTAGGGGACATGGTGACCCGATGATGAAGCATGACACCACTAGGGTGTGTGAGGGTACTAAAAACAAAAAGGATTTTTCCTTTCCCACAACCCAGTGGATAACATCTAGGTCACTTCATCAATCATCTCCCTAGGGTTATTTAGTGTTATCTCGACATTCAGTGGGGTACCTTTTGTGATTACGAGTTCACCCAGATAGTACGTACTCCCACCAGAGAGTTCCTCTCTGCCCTTTGGACACAGGAGGAGTCTCCCTCCTCTTAGTGTCTTAAGTTTTTCGATGGCCACGCATTACCTTAATACTCATAGTTTCTCAGAGGTATTTCCTATATATTCATCCAGGTACTACTTCTGCAGTGATAGAATCACACAGGCAGTATGTGTACATTAATGCATTATCTAAAGCTCTTGCCATACAGTCATGCAATTGATAAACCATGCTTTAGGCTTGTAGTCATAGTTTCTGAAAGTCTTTTTTTGATGCATTGATGCAATCACCCTGCTAGTATTGGTGCACTCATTCTACTATTGAGGCTGTACACTAGCACTGATCTATTGACTTAGGCAGTAGCCATTTAGTGATACATTTTGATAGGCACTACATTTGAATTTACTGTTATGCAGTCATACAATTAAGGAGAAACTACCTAAACACATACTACTGCTCTTCCCTCTTTCAGTATCTCTCTAGCCTATTGTGCAGTTCTCTTAGTTGTTTTGCACATTTCTTGTGCTTTCTGCACTGCTGTTGCCCCTTTCTGCATGCCTCTTCTGTCTTTCTATACCTCTTTTGCCTGTTTCTACAATTCTTTTGCCTCTTTGTGCAGTTCTCTTGCCTCTTTATCCATTTCAATTGTTTCTTTCTGCACTTATCTTGCTTCTTTCTGTACCCTTGTTCATTTTTTTCATGTTTCTTGCTTCTTTCTGCACCTCTGGTCCCCCTTTCTGCACCTCGTTTGCCTGTTTCTGCAACTCCCTTGCATTTTTCTGTACTTTTATTGCCTCTTTTTGCACCTTAGTTGCTTTCTTCTGTACTTCTCTGGCTTCTTTCTGCACCTCTCTTTATTCTTTCTGCACCCGTTGACTTTTTCTGTACCACTGTTGTCTCATTGTGCACGTTTGATGCTTCTTTCTGCACTTTATTTGCTTTTTTTGCACTTCACTTGCTTGTTTCTGTACCCCTCCTGTCTCTTTTGCACCTATCTTGCTTGTTTCTGTACCCCTCTTCCCTGTTTATGTACCTCTCTTCCCTCTTTCTACATCACTGTTCCCTCTTTCTGTACTTCTCTTGCCTCTTTCTGCGCCTATCTTGCTTCTTTCTGCAAGCATGTTGCTTCTTTCTGTATCTCTGTTGCTTCTTAAAGCACTTCTCTTGCTTCTTTCTGTTCCTCTCTTGCTTTTTTCTGTACCCCTTTTGCCTCTTTTGGCACTAGTCTTCCCTGTTTGTGCACCTCTCTTGTCTCTTTCTGCACCTCTGGTGTCTTTTTCTGTATCTCTCAGCTACTTGGGCACTTCTTTTGTGTTTTTCTGCACCTCTGTTGTTTTTTTCTGGACTTCTCGTCCTTCTTTCTACCTGTGTCTTATTTCTTTTTCAACTAATTTTGCCTCTTTCTGCACCCCTTTTATTTATGTCTTTACCTTACTTGCATGTTTCTTCTGTCTGCAACTGTCTTTCCTTATTTTTACACCTGTTGCTTCTTTCTGCATTTCTTACATTTTTCAGGAACTGTGACCGCTCAGCCCTCCACATGGCTTGGTCGCCCCACTCACTGCTGCCGCTCCTGCCTGCCTTGTCGCCTCCTGCCTGCAGATTCCTTCGCTCGCTGCCCGCTGCTCCTGGGACTTTCCCGCTGCCCGCTGCTTCTTGGATTTCTCGCCGCTGCCTCCTTGCGGCCCCGCCCCCCCGTGATTCCATTCGCCGCCGCGCTCCCGCCACCCAGCTGCTCCTCCCTCCCGGCTCCTTACTTAAGGGGATCATAGGGGACCACAGAGTGTGACCGCTCAGCCCTCCACAGGGCTTGGTCGCCCAACTCACTGCTGCCGCTCCTGCCTGCCTTGTCACCTCCTGCCTGCAGATTCCTTTGCTCGCTGCCCGCTGCTCCTTGGACTTTCCTGCTGCCCGCAGCTTCTGGGATTTCCCGCCGCTGCCTCCCCTTCCAGTCGCCACCCCGCTCCCGCCACCCAGCTGCTCCTCCCTCCCGGCTCCTTACTTATGACGCCCCCTGAGCGACCGCGCAGCGAATGCGCGCAGCGGGAGCACCGACGGAGCGCCGAAGGTGCGCCAAAGGTAAGCCCGTCTGCGCCCGTCCGCGCCTGGACCGCGCCCAGCGCCAGGACCCCTGGCTCCCACCGATGCAAGACTACTCGACGGACCTACGACGCCACCGCACTCAATGCCGGCCGGAACCCTGCCTGCTACCGTGCCACCCCGAGACGCACCCATGGACCCTTCACCTGCCAAGCCTGCCGATTCACCTGCCCCCGGACCTGCACCACCCCCGCCAAGTCGAGCACCAGCAGTAACCACCTGAAGTGCATCCTGTTGAACACCCGCTCCGTCCACAGGCACGCCGTGGAACTCTGGGACCTGCTCGACGCAACAGCACCGGACGTCGCCTTCCTCACCGAAACCTAGATGAACGCCTCCTCAGCGCCCGACATCGCCATAGCCATCCTGGACGGATACAAGATCACCCGGAAGGACCGCGTCAACCAGACGGGAAGAGGCATCGCCATCGTACACAAGAACACCATCCGCATCTCGACTAACTCCGACGATACCTTCACCGCCGCCGAACACCTACCCTTCCAGATACACACTGACCCCCAAGACCACCCTCCGAGGCACCCTCATCTACAGACCCCCGGGACCACGCACACTATTCAGCGAAGACATCGCAGACTTCATCAGCCCGCACGGCATGCCCTCCGCCGACTACATCCTCCTAGGGGACCTCAACTTCCACCTGGAGAAAAACAACGACAGAAACACCACCGCCCTGCTGGACAACCTCGCCAACCTCGGACTCAAGCAACTGGTGAACACTCCCACCCACTACGCCGGCCACACGCTTGACCCCGTCTTCTCTTCCAGCAAGCACATCTCCTTCAGCCATGCCACCGGACTCCACTGGACCGACCACAGCTGCGTCCACTTCAGCTTCAGAAAGACTGCGACCAACCACCACCCGCAACAGGTTCCCCGCCGGAGCTGGAGCAAGATCACCGCCGAGCAGCTCACCGCCTCCCTCAGCCAGAACACACCCACCAACACAACGGACCCAAACGAAGCAGCCAGCAACCACGCCAAGTGGCTGACCGCCTGCGCCGACGACCTTGCACCGCTAAAAAACCCTCCCAGCAGACCCGGCAGTAAAAAATCCCCTTGGTTCACCAACGAACTCAAGGAATCCAAGAAGAACTGCTGCACTCTCGAGAAAGCCTGGCGGCTCGACCAGACCACAGACAACAGGACCGCCCTCAAGCACGCCACCCGCAAACACCACCAGCTGATCCGCGCCACCAAGAAGTCGGCACTCAAAGAACGACTGGACAACAACGCCCACGACAGCAAGGAATTTTTCAGCATCGTCAAAGAGTTCTCCAACCCCAGCGCCGGAAACAACAACATCACCCCCTCGCAAGACCTCTGCAACTCACTCGCCACGTTCTTCCACCGCAAGATCACTGACATACATAACAGCTTTGACGCACAGACCACACACCCTACCGCCGAACCAACGCCCGCCACCACCACCTCTGCAACTGGACCCCGATCAACACCGAAGACACCACCCGCACGATGAAACCCATCCACTCCGGATCACCAACCGACCCCTGCCCACACCACGTCTTCAACAAAGCCGACGCTATCATCGCACCCCATCTCCGGGACATCATCAACTCCTCCTTCCACACCGCCACCTTCCCGGAGAGCTGGAAGCATGCCGAGCTTACCGCCCTCCTGAAGAAACCAACGGCAGACCCCACCGACAATCAAGAACTACCGTCCCATCTCGCTCCTTCCGTTTCCGGCCAAAGTCATTGAGAAGACCGTCAACAGACAGCTTGCCGCCTTCCTCGAGACGAATGGATCCCTCGACCCCTTGCAGTCCGGGTTTCGGGCCAACCACAGCACCTAGACCGCCCTAATCGCAGCCACCGACGACATCAGAACACTAACCGACAACGGGGAAACAGCAGCCCTCATCCTCTTGGACCTCTCTGCGGCGTTCGACACCGTCTGCCACCGCACCCTAGTGAAGCGCCTCAGCAACATCGGAATCCGAGAGAAAGCACTGGAATGGATCATCTCGTTCCTCGCCGGAAGAACCCAGAGAGTCCGCCTCCCCCCGTTCAGATCCGAGGCCACCGAAGTCATCTGCGGCGTTCCACAAGGATCTTCACTCAGTCCAACCCTCTTCAACGTCTACATGAGCCCCCTCGCAGCCATCGCACGACAACACAACCTCAACATCATCTCCTACGCCGACGACACCCAGCTGATCCTCTCCCTCACCAACAACGCCACCACCGCCAGAGCCAACCTACTCGACGGGATGAGAGATGTCGCCGACTGGATGAGGAACAGCCGCCTTAAACTGAACTCAGACAAGACGGAAGTCCTCATCCTGGGATCATCACCCTCCGCCTGGGAAGACTCATGGTGGCCCCCGGCCCTGGGCACCGCTCCCAAGCCAACGGACCACGCACGCAACCTAGGCTTCATCCTGAACTCCTCCCTGTCGATGACCAGACAAGTCAACGCCGTCTCATCTTCATGCTTCAACACCCTGCGCATGCTCCGCAAGATCTTCAGATGGATCCCCACTGAAACCAGGAAGACCGTCACCCAGGCACTCGTCACCAGCCGACTGGACTATGGGAACACCCTCTACGCCGGAACCACAGCCAAACTTAAAAAAAAACTCCAGCGCATCCAGAACGCCTCCGCACGACTCATCCTGGACATCCCCCGACACAGCCACATCACCGGACACCTGAAAGACCTGCACTGGCTCCCCGTCAGCAAGAGAATCACATTCAGACTCCTCACCCACGCACACAAGGCTCTCCACGACCTGGGCCCCAAGTACCTCAACGACCGCATGACCTTCTACACGCCCACCCGCCAGCTACGATCAACCAGCCACGCCCTCACCACCGTACCACGCATCCGCAGAGCCACCGCCGGAGGAAGATCCTTCTCCTACCTGGCAGCCAAGACCTGGAACTCCCTCCCCACCCACCTTCGGCGAACCCAGGACCATCTCACCTTCAGGAAGCAGCTCAAGACCTGGCTGTTCGAGCAGTAACATACCCCCCTCCCCGAGCGCCTTGAGACCCTCCCGGGTGGGTAGCGCACTCTATAAATGCCGTGATTGATTGATTGATTGGTTTGAGTGTTTCATTTTGCTGTTTGTAAATCTCTTTTTTTTGTAAACCTTTTTTTTTCCTTTTTCCATTTGGCTTTGTGACCACCTATTCTTGTGTTTTTGCAGTAGTTTGGCTGAATTTTATACTTTTCTCTTCTTTTCTCTTCTTATGAGATATAAATGCAATAGAAATGTAATTGTAATTTTGCACTTAGTTGTTATTTTCAAAATTGAAATGTTATTTAAAGTATTACTTGTTTTTTAGGAAGATATTTTATTTGGATTAGAAATAAAAAATGTCAAGAAAACATGAAAAGAGAAGAGAACAAAGGAAACAGAAGTACTTAATGAAACTAAAATGAGTGGAGTAGAAAAACACCAAAAAGATGCTGAGGATAAAGTTGTTTCTGGTAAGAGACCTAAACTATTTTTTTTTAAGTCGAGGAGGAGGCGTGGCTAGCAGCCGGAGGGAATGGTCGCTTGCTGAAGTGAAATCCATGAAAAAATCCTTTCTTCTGCGTGGGATCCCCCTGACACTGGAGGATCCCCGTCACTAAGCCCAGGCACAACCTTGGCCCGTTTCAGCTCCCCCAGACAGCCTCGGAGAGGAGAGGGAGCTCTGGGCAGCAGCGAGCTCCGTGGCATTAAGATGGTGGCCAGTGGAGTGTAGCGCTCAGGAGCCCGAGACCAGCAGCGCCACCGGGAGCCCTTGGGAGACATCGGAGGGTGACCGGACTCTGGGGCTGCCTCCGGGAGACGCTCGGGGGCCATACTGCGGTGCAGAAAGGTCCGCATCGACCAGGACGTTTAGGGGGTGGAGACGTGGAGGAGCGGCAGCTGAAATTGAAACCCGGGAGGGCAGCAACGCGAGTCCCCCGGTTTATGGGCCTTCACACACACTAAGCGGGGCACCTCTGGACCTCCTGCAAGATCTCAACGCCAGCCCTTTGCGCTCCCGGAGGCACTGGGGGTCTTCGCCCTCTGTCCCCCCCTCAGAACATTGCCGATGCGCTACTTACAGAGACGGTGAGGGACCAGACTGCCATTCAAGGCCTGCATCCACGACCCGGGCACTGAAGGTCCCAGAGCCCAGACCGCCACAATCAGGGCACGGCCCGAGGGATTGAGGAACGGACCAGGACATGCTGGTGTAGATCTGGGGCACTGCTGGACACCTGAGGTCATTGGCTCTCTCAGAGAAGAAACCTGGAGGTTGACACCGGACCGGGGGGCCCAACACAGCTGCCACACCCGGGTTAGACCCCCCTCTTCGATGCCGCTAGGGGCCTTTTGAGCCTCACAACACTCCCGGACGACTACCTGCTGTTGGGTCCCGGGCTGCTCAAGACGGTGCCACCTGTGGGTAGACCTAATGTGAAGGTGCCTAATCACTTGCCGATACAGGGTGATTCCCTGCTGGGTGCCTCCATGAAGGGAGGCCCGTACTGCTGGGCCTTGAAAGCTCACCCACCTGTTTGCTCCCAGGCCGCAAGACGCTCCCTCTCGGAGATCGACATCCGCGACAGCAGGGTGGACGCCAACAGGGTCACTGGTTGGTTCTCCAGATGGCCTCTAACAAAGGGAATAGACCGACCACACAAAAGCAGATTAATAAGCTCTCCTGGACATCCAAGGGTGAGAGCAAGGAGACGTCAGCTGACGGGAACCCTAAGACGATGCTCTCATTGCCTACACTGAAGTCCTTGATGCTGGAGGATGTCATGGAGGCGATAGCTGGGGTACGGTCCGCCCTAGAAACCTGCATAGACTCCGTCAATATAGAAGTCACCCTGCTGCGTGCAGACCTGCGCAAAATGGATTCCAAGGTTCACGATGTAGAGGTGAAAACGGCTGCCCTTATAGATGATACCTCCACTCTTCAACAGCAAGTAGCTCAGCTTCAAAAGCAGCAGCACCAAATGGGCGAACTCCTTGATGATTATGAAGGGAGGGTGAGACGGAACAACATCCGTATTCTGGGAGTTCCAGAGTGACTGGAGGGATATGCGGTTCATCTTTTTGTGGAAGACCTGGTCCTGAAACATCTCCAACCCAAACGCCTTTCCAGCTACTTCTCCATCGAACAGGCGCATAGAGTCCCGGGAGGGAGGCCGAAGCCGGAAGCACCCCCACGTCCCATTATCGCACGGCTCTTCACTTCCGATATGGGGATGTTATCCTACAAACAGCTCGTGCAGGGCCACCGACGAAGCTTGAAGATGCCCACATCACATTCTTCCCGGACTTCATGGTGAAGGTGCAGGCACCACGACGCCGCTTCATGGAAGTTAAAAAAGCTTTACGTGATAAAGGTATCAAATACTCCATGCTCTTCCCCGCAAAGCTACGTGTCGAATCGGAAGGAAAGGCCTGTTTTTTCTTGTCCCCAGAGGACGCATTGGAATGGCTGGAGGGGTGGCACCAGGTGGGAATATCCTCCAATAACGCAGGACATCAGGAACAGACAGTCGCCGAGATCCTGCGCCAGAACAGACGGACCATATCACCGAAGGCAGTCAAGACAATCCGTAGAACTTCATCCTCTGTACAGACACGACTTGTTGTTAAATTGACTGCGATGGCAGACACTGTATTGTCGTATGCAACCTTCGTTCTGTGACGGGAGCTGGGGTCCAGACTTTTTTCCTGCACTCTTTGAACTTCTTCGTGTCCAGATGAAGATGGTCGACCAGGTCTTGTTATGTCTTTTTTGATATTACTGGGCGCTTTGAATTATTATGTTGTGATCCTTATGTATTTACATGATTCTGATGTTTTGCAGCGAGTGGCACGAGTGGCTCACCAAGTACCCCATACATGGTTGGGAGGGCGACAGGCACTCTGCCGAGTTGGGTTCTGGATAGTTTAAGGTCTGCGGGCAGGGGAGCAGGGTGGGTGGATCATAGGGGAGGGGGTGGGTGGGATTGTTTTGGTGTTTTGTTTTGTTACTTCTTGTTCATTGCAGAGTCACTCCTACCTCTGGGCAACACGGTCGACACGGTCTGGCTCCTAAAGGCCTTGTAAACTTGACAATAGAAGTTCCTTGCTTTCTTTGCAGACCCCTTTCGAATATGCTCCAGATGGTTGTGGTGACTCTGGGGAGGGGCAGGCCCCTTCCTGGAGTGCAAAATGCGCTGCTCTCACCTCATACACCACCATGACACAACCTATGGCTAGAACACTTAAAATCATGACATAGAACATTAACGGCCTCGGTAATAAAATAAAGAGGGGGTGGTAGCACAATATCTCAAGCGCCACAATCCCAACTTGGTCCTGTTACAGGAGACACACCTGATAGGAAATAGCTGTCAAGCACTCCAACGGGGGGGCTGTAAACTAGTGATCCACGCGGCACCGACATTCTTGTTAAAAAAAATGCTCGCACTTACCTACACAGAGACATGGGCGGACCCCCTGGGACGTTTTGCAGTAGTAGAGGCCACATGGGAGGGCTGGCCGCTGAATGTTGTCTTGGCCTACCTTCCACCGGTGTTGGGCGGGGAGGCTTTCCAAGCCTTAACCAAGCTATTGCTCGATCGCCCCCTGGGCACTCTAATTCTTTGAGGAGACTTTAACTTGACAATGAATGATGCAATAGACAGATACCCCCTGCGCAGCTCACATAGGCGGGGATCAGAACTTCTGGACTTCACACGGGCGATGGGACTTGAAGACCTGTGGAGGATGTCTAACCCGGCCACCTCCTATTTTACACACTATTCTAATTCACATAATAGTATGTCTCGTATTGACTACTTCTTTTGTCACACGGCGGACTTCAGCTACTTCCGACATCCGAAGGGGCTACCCCGAGGCATTTCAGACCACTCCCCTCTTAGTGTTGAACTCACATATCACCAACAAGTTACCCGAAGGCCAATAATTATTAGCCCATGGCTGTTGCAAATTCCTGACATTAAAGAGAGCCTGATTGAGCACACAGAGTACTATTTTACTGAGAATGTTGGGTCGGTACGCTCAGCAGTCGTAATTTGGGAGGCCTATGAGGTGGTTATTAAGGGGAGGGCGTTGGCTCTGAAACTCGGGTACATATACAAACGTAACAGCTTCTCCAGTCTGAAGCCGATTTTCTCCTTCTTGAATTGGCCCATAGCAGTGCTCCATCCAACGACTTGACGTCTCATCTCCACGCTAAGCAGCTTGAATACAAGGAGCTGGCCCAAGAGCGGGTGCAAGCTACACTCCTTCGAACTCATCACCGATTTTATGAGCTTGGAGACCGAGCCGGCAGAATGCTGGTATGGTTGGAGCACCGTGAGCAGGGCATCAGGTGGGTCCCCTTACTCGTCCGCCCCAATGACACCCACATAACAGATCTACAGGAGGTGGCAGAGGCATTTGCGCACCATCTAGAGCAGATTTATTCTGCCAGGGCACAATACACGTCAGAGGAATCTCGACAACTCCTAGAGGAAATGCATCTTCCCACTCTCTCCGAGTCCGATAGAGATGAACTAGATGCAGACCTCACAGTGGACGAGATTAATAATGCTATTTTTGCCATAAACTCGGGCAAGGCCATGGGACCAAATGGCATTCCCATTGAATTCCTGAAGGGAGTAGCCCTTGGAGTAACATCCCACCTGAAGTCAATGTTTGAAGAGAGCCCGGATAGGGGCGTCCTGCCACTTGACCAATGGCTGGCCACCATCGTGGTGATCCATAAGCCAAACAAGCCGACTACGGACTGCAGCACCTACAGGCCCATTTCTCTAATGAAAACCAGCAAAATAAAAATGACACTTTACTAACAAACGATTTTTATAAAAAATTATCAGAGTATTTAACAATATACTTAATACAAATTACACAAAAAATGCACGTATTTTCTAAAAAAACATATACATAATAATTAAAGCAGACATAAACATAAAGTTTAAAAATGATGGTAAGGGTGAAGTAGTGACGGTTTCTTCAACGCGTTTCGACACCAAGTGTCTTCGTCAGGAAAGTACCATCATATAATTAATCTAAAATTAAAATAGACAGTCTTTAATACATTATTAATTTCCGGTACATACATAGTCGTAGTTCTAATTTTTAAAAAACATAACAGTTTTTAAAATTACATTGGGGAGTACCCTAGAGTGGGCTTCGAAGAAACAGGATTCAAGACAGAGTATGTAAGTAAAGAGATAGCGCATATAGGCCAAGAACTTGATACCCAAGATAAAGGTGACTAAGACTGAATCTTGCTAATTATTATATGATAGTATTTTGTATGAGCTAACAGTAAAGATAATCGCCTGTCTGTAGGGCAGTACTGTAATGTTGTTATAGCAGCAAAACACAGGATGGGGCTGGCCACATTTCGATATCCATTTTGTTCAAGGCAAAAGTGTCTTCTGATATAAAAGAACTAAACATTGAGATGCGCATGTGCCAGTGTTATAAAACTTTCACACAAATTAAATTTATAACCTCGCTTCAGCTATGCCTGCCAATTGGCTAGAAGTAGAGAGAACAAGGATGCGACTCTATAAGTTTATAAGTGATCTCACCTGAAAGATTGGGCTTACTGCACTGCACCGTCAGGTTCTGATTTGTTTTAGTGATATTTGTGGTAATTGAGTGAGCATGTCAATCACCATGAAAACGCTAAGATCAAAAAGACATGAATGAATAAAATTTATATAAAAGACAAGAGGGGGGAAAAACGTTTGTATTGTCCTTACTACAAGAACAATGTGATTAATAAAATTAAAACATTATCCTGGCGGAGAGCAAATAATAAAAAAGAGTTTGCCAGTGGAGTCCCCTATTGTATTTAGACAAATTTATTGCGCACTGGCAGGTCGCTTCGTGTTGAGCAGAGACAGAACAGATTAACAGATGCACTATAGCACCATGAATATTATCTGTTAAGATTAAACAACAGTGTATAAACCAGGTGGAACAATTAACCCAACCAACTGTGTTAAGGTGACATGAATTAAAATAGCACATACCTAAAAATATTAGTACGGAAATTCCGCTGTTAACGGGGCTGATTGGACATTCAATTGTGCAGCATTCTGGCTGTCGTTTTAAAAGAAGGGCACGAATCTGGTAAGGAAAACGGTGCGCCAGTAAGTAACTTGAATAATGGTTAAAGGCGTGTTAACTAGAAACATCAAGGAGCTACAGTTTGTATTATAACCTACCTCTAATAGGCCAAATAGACCTTTGGAACTTATATATATTGCCGAAATAACAAGGAACTGCGCAGTGATGAATCGTGGTCAGCCTCACTGTTAGCAATTTCAAAGCATATCTGTTTGAAATAGAGCGCAGACTATATTAACAAAGAGGTCTTTCTAATGAACAGGGTTACTGTTAGCTAAATTTGTTTAAAAACAGGGGCATACAGCTAGCATACCTTAGAGGGGCAATAATGGCCTCCTGGTGATTCCTCTTTTCTGGTCGGTGCCGGTCTGAAACAGTTTGTTACTCTGTTTCCTATGGGTTTATATAAGCCTGGTCTTCATTGGCTAAGCTGACCGGGCACGCCTATTCTTAAAGGGACCTGATGGTAGGATCAGGTTGTTTTCTACTGTGGATGCACATTTAAAGGCCTAAAAAGTATCATCAGTCTAACAAAAAGGATAGTGGCACAGGGAGCAGGAACGCCGGCAGCGCTGATAGGCGATTATCTTTACTGTTAGCTCATACAAAATACTATCATATAATAATTAGCAAGATTCAGTCTTAGTCACCTTTATCTTGGGAATCTAGTTCTTGGCCTATATGCGCTATCTCTTTACTTACATGCTCTGTCTTGAATCCTGTTTCATCGAAGCCCATTCTAGGGTACTCCCTAATGTAATTTTAAAAACTGTTATGTTTTAAAAAAAAATCGAACTACGACTATGTATGTACCGGCAATTAATAATGTACTTAGGTAGAAAAGTCTGTAAAAATATGTATTAAAGATTGTCTATTTTAATTATAGATTAATTATATGATGGTACTTTCCTGATGAAGACACTTGGTGTCGAAACGCGTTGAAGAAACCGTCACTACTTCACCCTTACCATCATTTTTAAACTTTATGTTTATGTCTGTTTTAATTATTATGTATATGGTTTTTTAGAAAATACATGCATTTTTTGTGTAATTTGTATTAAGAAAATTATTAAATACTCTGATGATTTTTTATAAAAATCGTTTTTTATTAAAGTGTCATTTTTAATTTGCTGGTTTTCATTGCATTTGGAATTTTGGTTTGCCTGGGGTTGTTACTTGTCATTATATAGCGTGTCAATAATCACACATCCCATCAATTCGCCTTACATAGAGGGACCAGACAGGGCTGTCCCCTATCCCACTATTATTTGCACTTACCCTGGAACCCTTGGCCCACTGGGTCTGGAAAGATGCATCCATTATAGGCCTCAAATGGAAGGACGACACGATAGACAAAATATCTCTATGTGCAGATGACATCCTGGTCTACGTTGCTTCCCCTAAGCCCTCCATTAATAGTTTACTCCACGTCTGACTAACTTCGGGAAATACTCCGGTTATTCTATTAACTGGTCAAAATCAGTGCTATACGTGCTGCACGGCCCACCTCCGACTCTCCCTCAGGGATATTCCATTGCTGTGGCCCTAGATGGCTTCAAGTATTTAGGTATTTTCGTCACCCCAGATCCCAAAACTTTTTATGACCATAATTTGAAAGGCCCACTCCAAAGACTACACGCTGACATATCACATTGGCGATCATTGCCCTTGTCCCTCCCTGGAAGGGCGGCCCTCTTTAAAATGTTGGTGCTCCCGAGATTTTTGTACGCCCTCCAGAACTGTCCCTTGTCTATCGCTGATTCTTACTTTAACACACTGGAGGGAGACTTGCGTCTTCTATTGTGGGTTGGTAAATCCCCCCGCATAGCTCTCCATAAGCTTACCAAGGGGTGGTACGACGGGGGCATCGCCTTCCCGGACTTACGCCTTTATTACTGGGCATCCGAGTTAGTGGCTACAAACCACTGGGTCCACGGATCGCCCTTAAATCCAGCTTTCCACCTAGAACGATACCAAACGGGACAAGAGGGTTATTTGGGGGCGCTCTATGGCAAGGCATCTCACAATCAATATGTAGGGCCCATGACGCAGAGAATAGCCATATGGCACCGAGCTAATAAACAAATGGGATGGTCTAACACATTCACCAGGGCCACGCCGTTGTGGGCTTCACAGAAGCTTGGCTCCCTCTGTTACCAAATGGGCTTTGATAAATGGGACACCATTGGCATATCCACATTAGGAGACTTGATTCATAGGGGGAAATTGCTAACCTTCACTGACTTACAACAGAAATACACCCTTGCACAAGGTGAGGCTTTCCAATACTTTCAAATCAAACATGTTATCCTTTCGAACGTACCAGACCTCTCCTCTCTCCCAGAGGCCTCACCCCTCGAGGACAGGCTGCTCTCTGAGCCCCTTCATGCCAAGGCTATGTCATACACCTACCGGAAACTGTGCAACAACATGCCTGACTCATTCCAGACCTTACGTGACAAATGGCAGGGAGACTTGGGACACCTGCAAGACGAGGAGTGGCAGGCATAGTTGATGTCCCCCAGGGAAACGGCGATTAATCATCGTTTTCGAATAATCCAACTCAAAGTGTTACACAGGACATACATGTCTGCCCCCCACCTGGCTAGGATAGTTAGATGTCCGTATGACCTATGTCTTCGGGGGTGTGGTCTAACTGGCACCTTTTATCATATCCTGTGGAACTGTCCTGTGATTCAACAAGTGTGGGAAAGAGCGACCCATAAAATGAAAGATGCACTGGGGAAACCAATCCCTCGGTCACCTAAGGGGGGGATCCTTAATATGTGGGACGCTACGGATTTGACTGATGTCGAGCTCCAGTGGGTGGCTTTGGGATACATATTAATAAAGAGAGCAATAGCAATGAACTGGGGAGCCTCTCAACGGCCGCTGCTGGTGGGATGGTTGGCTGAATTGGATAGGTGTATGCTCGCTGAGAAGACTGTGTATAAACTCCGGGGCTGCCCCAAGAAATGGGATAAGAAGAGGGGTCGTTGGAATACTTACCGGGGAGAGATTTGTAGTTCCCCCACAGCAGACTTGGCCATGGACCGAGCTGGACCCCGACACTGTAACACTCGCTGATCATTTCTGTTTTTATTGTATAATGCCAACTTTGATGACTCTACTTTGTATTGCATTTGTATGATTGATTCTGCACTCTTTATTTCAATAAAAGGTTATAAAAAAATATTTAAAAAGTCGTGGAGATATTGCATGAACAAAATACTAACCAAAGGAGGAAAGAAAATTTTTGAACAGCGGGGAAGCAAATGAAGAAACAGAATGGAAAAGAAGAACATGTGATAAAAATACAGAAACAATTTAAGGACATATGTGTATGTATGTTTCGTAAAAGAGTAATTCAAAATGTATTAAAAGTTTGCAAACAGTATAAAAAAAAGATCTGCACCATATATGAAGAAACAACAGATTGAAAGTGTAGTAGATACTGGTTTTGCATTGAAATGGAAATTATTTATATTGGTATTGAAGGAAATGAAAACATTGAATAAAATAATGCCGTTCATGAAGGATAAAAGCAAAAGAAAAAGACTGATTAATAGAAGTAACTTTTTCAAAGCTTTTTCTGGTAACTGGAAGCATACATCTAGTACTGAGCCTTTTTTTAATGAAGAAAGTTATTTTCAACAAAATACATTAGTTCACGCAGTTGATAACTGTAGTCATTGATACGAGATAAAGGATGGTTGTTCAATTGAAAAAGAAAAGAACGTTACTAGAAATGTGGAAGAAGTAATAGCTGAAGAAGTTCAAAGGAGACGTGCACATGCGCCAGTGTATAAGTGGGATTACAGTAGTATTTGTGGTATTCAACAGGAATCTATTGATATATTACGAGTTTTCTTGTGACAATATGGTAAAAAAAAGTGTTAAACAGAAGATTAAGATCTTGCAAGGACTAGATCCATGTAAAGTAAGAAAATATGCTAAGATGCAGGGTAATTCTCTGGTTTGTCTTTCTAGAAAAGTGTGTAAAAGTACTTTTCATCATTTAAGAATGTTAGCAGTACAGAAATGTGGAAGTTAGTAAAGAGATTGTACTACCTAAAAAGTCCAGCATTATCTTTAAGTGAAATTAACACAGCTCTTTTGCAAGGTTCGGTATCAGATGTAAAAAAAGTTTATGATGATATACAGTTTAGTTTTTTTGTTTTACAGAGGAGTGTAGAGAAAGTGAGAGCTTGAGGTGTAGGTGTTAAACAACAGTTGGAAGATATTAGTACTGAGAAGTTTGAAGAAGAAATTACAAAGCTTAATATACTTTCATGTGAAAAATCAAACTACGTTTGTATTTGTTGTTGACCTACTCACTTAGAAGTCAAACTAAGAAAGTTGATGGGTATTTAAAAACTGAAAAGGAAAATAATGATAAGTGGGAGCAATTTGGTGCTTATTTGTTGGTGGAAGCTCATTTTGAGTTGGGTACTAATCAACGTATTTGTAACTATTGTTACAACATATTAGAGGAGAACAAAATGCCAACTAGAACACTACATAACAATTTAGAGTAGTTAGCCATTCCTCCGGAACTGGCAGATTTAAATACATATGAGTCCATTCTTATTCAATCTGTGCACCCTTTTCAGGCAATTGTTCATATGGGGCCTAAGACTGCCTCTAGCAGATTTACAAAAACTTCTGAAAGGAAGAGTTGTCTACTTACCTTTAGATTTAAAAAAGCAATATTGAAACTGTTGGTATATAGAGAGAGGAAAGTGAGCTTGTAGGTATTCTAGTTGATGGTGTACCAACAAAGAGTTGGAAAATATGGCAAGAGTTAGCAGATGTCACCAAACTTCAAAAGGCTACATTATATCTTGTACAGAACAATATTTATTATAAAAGTGTAAACGTGGAAAACCAGGAAATATGTTTAGAAGAAGATATGGAAATTTCAACTGGCCAAATAGAAAAAGTGGACAAGAGCAGGAGTGAAGAGATTTACGGACATTACAGTATACATCCTTTACAATAAAAAGAAGTGATTGAAAACACTATTGAATTATTTAAAAATGAAGAAAGCCAAGAGAACTCCCATGAGTGTATGGGAAAAAACTTTAGAAGCTCGTTGTTTTCCATAGCTGTTTCCCACTGGAGAAGGTGGACAATATAATAAACGAGCAGTACAAATACGAGCTTCAGAATACCGGACTACAAGATTGTACTCAGAAGAGCCAAGATTTCGACAGTGCAATCCATATATATGTCATCTTCTTTTTTTTTCCTCCTCATCTCACCGTGTCAAGTCTTTGTGGAACCTTTACAGCCGTACTCGATCTCTAGGGGCCACCAGGCTGACCACATTTACTTGGGTCACCAGACCTCCTCCCCTTTAGTACCGGGGACATGGTGTAATCATAGGAGTGTCCGAATCAGTCTTAAGTCCCTTCCCCATCTTATAAGAGGATGCCAGATGTTAAGCGGCTTCTCCTCTGCCCTTTCGTATTCCAACCGGGCCATGCTAAATGATGATCTTAGCCAGTCCTCACTGCTCGGGGGTAGGTGATCCTTCCACCTCTTACATATTTCTCTCCTTGCCAGCAATATCAGATATAGGAGGAGCTCTTTTTCCAAACTAGTAGCTGACTGAAAGAACAGACCGTCGTCCCCAAAAATCACTAGGGAGGAATTAACTTTAATCGCAGAGCTAAAAAGTCCTGACAAATCCTGTCCTATCTCAGTCCAAAATTGATCTAGCTCTTTACAATCAATAACAATATGGATATCGTTGGCTAACAATTTCTGACATCTTGGACATTTCGGCGGAGGTAGAGGGGCAAATTTCCCGATTTTATAGGGAGTGTAGTAAAGTCTATTCTAAGCATGGGCGTAAAATCCGTTCCGCTCGCGGATTTTGCGGATTTTCGGCAAATTAGCAATCCGCGAACTCTCGCGAATTTGTCGAAAATCCGTGAATTCGCTCGCGGCGGATTTTTTGCTTGGTGATACAATATTGCGGCGCGCGGCGTGGTGCACGGCGTTCACTTTCCGTCATTAAGCGTTTGCCGAGTTGTTTTTCTGGATCATATTTTGCGAGTGCTGCGCCATTTTGGATCTTGCTGCGGGATCCCGCGGGAGTTTGGCGCCCGCGAATACGTAATTGCGGCTTGCCACCTTGCACTGCACGCCTCGCGAGAGTTCGCAATTGCGAACATGTAGGTGCGGCGGACAGGAACAATCTCGCACTCGCGAAATAGATATTTTGCAATTCTGCACAAGAAATCCACCAGCAAACAGCATTAACCTTCAGAAAATGATGATTTGTATCAGAATCACTCCTCAGGTTGACATTTGCATGCACTTTGTTTTTGCAAGGAGTCCATTTTTGGGGGGGGGGGGAGGAAGAAAGTGCCCCACAGTCTCCAACTTCCTGCTCCTGTCCAGCAGGCTCCTCCCAGTGCTTTCTTCATGTCCTGGTCACTTTCATTTGGACCTTGACCTGGAAGGATTACTTTTTGTGGGTGCTGCTGGATATTTGGATTTGAGGCCTTTTTGACTTTCTTTGGATCACTTTTGGATTAGAAATCAACTTTCACAAGTAAGTTTGTTTGGGGCATTACAGTTGCTGCAACTTCAATTTTGGAACTTTTTCAGAACATTAAATAAAATA
Source organism: Lissotriton helveticus (assembly GCF_964261635.1). Classification (NCBI taxonomy): domain Eukaryota; kingdom Metazoa; phylum Chordata; class Amphibia; order Caudata; family Salamandridae; genus Lissotriton; species Lissotriton helveticus. Next base: position 1,112,790,621 of record NC_136061.1, read on the forward strand.
TATTGTGGGCAGCCACAGTATCCTGTAGGACCAGGGTTGGTTATGGGTGCATGATGCAAATGTTTTGTTGAATTTAAAAACCATTGAGGCCATGGATGGGCTGGGATTGTGCTGATTTTTGTGGTTTTTGTCGTTTTTTGGGGGCTGCTGGTGGGGCCCTTTGCCCAGGGGTGGTGAGTGTTGCATGGGCCTAGTCTTTCTGTGGGGTGTCTTCTTGAATTTAAACATCATTGAGGCCATGGATGGGCTGGGATTGTGCTGATTTTGTGGTTTTTGTCGTTTTTGTGGGGCTGCTGGTGTGGCCTTTTGCCCAGGGGTAGTGGTGGTGCATGGACTGAGTGTGCCTGTGGGGTCTCACTCTCTTTAATGTAAACATCCTGGATGGCATTGGATTGTGGTGATTTTTGGGTGTTTTTCATTTTTTTTGGGGTGTACTGTTGAAGTGGACTGGCCATGTGGGTGGTGGTGGTGGCCATCTTGAGTGCTGGTACAGGCAACATGTGCTTGGGGTGCAAGGGGCCATTTTGAAGAGAGGCAGTGTCTGAGGCCTGCACTTATTTTGCCTACTTTTCATCCATTATGCCCAGGGTTAGTGAGTGGTGCATGGGCCTAGTCTTTCGGTGGGGTGTCTTCTTGAATTTAAACACCATTGAGGCCATGGATGGGCTGGGATTGTGCTGATTTTTGTGTTTTTTGTCGTTTATTTGGGGCTGCTGGTGTGGCCTTTTGCCCAGGGGTAGTGGTGCATGGACTGAGTGTGCCTGTGGGGTCTCACTCTCTTTAATGTAAACATCCTGGATGGCATTGGATTGTGGTGATTTTTGGGTGTTTTTCGTTTTTTTGGGGTGTACTGTTGATGTGGACTGGCCATGTGGGTGGTGGCCATCTTGAGTGCTGGTACAGGCAACATGTGCTTGGGTTGCAAGGGGCCATTTTGAAGAGAGGCAGTGTCTGAGGCCTGCACATATTTTGCCTACTTTTCATCCTTTATGCCCAGGGGTAGTGAGTGGTGCATGGGCCTAGTCTTTCGGTGGAGTGTCTTCTTGAATTTAAACACCATTGAGGCCATGGATGGGCTGGGATTGTGCTGAATTTTGTGGTTTTTTGTCGTTTTTTGGGGCTGCTGGTGGGGCCCTTTGCTCAGGGGTGGTGAGTGTTGCATGGGCCTAGTCTTTCTGTGGGGTGTCTTCTTGAATTTAAACATCATTGAGGCCATGGATGGGCTGGGATTGTGCTGATTTTTGTGTGATTTTCCATTTTTTGGGGTGTTCATGGGGACTAGCCATGTGGGTGGGGGCCATTTTGAGTGCTGCAACAGGCAGGCCCTGGCCATGTGCTGGGAGGAAGGCGGACATTTTGAATGCAGGCAGTGTTCTTAGGTCTGCAACCATTTTGCTTAGCTTTCAACCTTTATGCCCAGGGGTAGTGAGTGTTGCATGGGCCTAGTCTTTCTGTGCGGTGTCTTGAATGTAAACATCATGGATGGCATGGGATTGTGCTGATTTTTCTGTGTTTTTCGTTTTTTTGGGGTGTATAACTGAACTGATGTTCCTCTGTCTTCCATTGCTTTTAGGTGCACAAGACTCAAGAGAACCACCAGTGCCAGGAAGAAGTCCTGCAGCGGTGTGTGTGTGCAGCATAACGTCACGCGACATCACGTCTGGACACAGACAACTCTGCAACTTGTGCAACTGCTGCCTGCTGTTCTGACCTGCTCTGAAGAAGATGGCCCCAAAAAAAGTTACCCGTAGCTCCTCTAGCAAGAAAGTTGCCAGTAAGGAGCAGAAGAAGCAAGTTACCAAGGAGACTGGTGTGCCGGCCGCCCCTTTTTTTGGGAGTAAAAAAAAAGTATGCCTGCAGCAGCAGCGGGATCTGCTGGAGACCAAGCTGGGAGAAGCACCCCCGCTCCATTGGGCTCAGTGCCACCACCACCACCACGCCAACTTAAGTCCAAGCCCTTCACTGCTGCAGAGGCACTTAGTCTAGTTGTTCAATCACCATCGACCAGTGATGTTGGCTCATCGCAAGAAAGTAGCAGCAATGTCCCTCAATCAACACAGGTTGTTGTAACTCATCTGACGAGTGTTGAACAACCACAGCCGCAACAAAAACCACATGTGCAAGTACAAGCCCAAGTACATGTGGAAGGAGAGGCAGCGCAAGGAGATGCGCAAGCAGAGGTGCATGGAGGGTCACAAGTGCCCACAATAGTTGTTCCTCCCGAAGTAGGGGCACATCAGGAAATCGACAATCAAGGCGAGGTATCATTTGAGGAAGCCACTCCTCCTGATGATCATTCATTGTCTTCCACACCCCTAGCAAGGAAGAGATCAAGGGTGGTGTCTACATCTTCTTCAAGCACACCTCCTTCTGATGATACGGATCAAAATTGGGAACCAGCACCACTGCCGTCTGAGAGTGAGCACACCATGATCTGACAAAGGTAGTTAAGTGTAAAAGGAAGCTCGTCCAAAGTCTCAGAGTTATGGAGTGTGATGAGGCTCAACAAGAAGTGGCGGATACTGCTGCTGATGAAGACTCTGACAACGACGACCCAGTCATCATAAAGGTCACTGCAGCCCCAGCGGGCATGCAGCAAACAGACATTTTGACCCTAGCCCAAAGAGCTGCTGAGTGTGATGATGATGATGTTGTCGACGAGGAGGCAGTGGAAACACCACAATCATTTGAGTTAAGTAGTACACCAACTCGTACCGCTTCCATATTTCTTTCTCGCAAGAAGGGACCTCCATCCACCTCGACCTTAATTAGTGGCGGTGAAAGTGCACAACGTACTAAAGTTCGGCAATCCACATCCTCCACTTCATCTGGCATTAGCAGCATGACCACCACCACCAGTATCGCCGCCTCCTCCGGCCCCCACAGACAATTCAAGTCCCCAGTTTGGGACTTCTTTACTGTTTGCCCAAAAAGGGAAAAGTTCGCCATTTGTAGCATTTGTAAGCTTGCAGTTAGTCGTGGTAAGTTTAGTACCAACTATGGTACCGGAGGCCAGAGAGGTCATCTTAGGAGACAGCACGCTGTCCAATGGTTTGCGCACCTGAAGGAGATCAAGGAAGCCCGAATTGGAAGTCAAGAAAACGTTGATGTTTCATCTGATGATGACGAGGAGGAAGAAGACGTGTCAAACACCTCACTTACACCCAGTACCCCTGTCAGCAGCACACCCCATGTGAGGGACACTAAGAGTGTTGGAGCGAGTGAGACACCAATGCGAAAAAGTTCACCAGCGAGCATAATTGGGTCAACGAAGTCATTATCATCCCGTAAATGCTTGGTCCAGGGCAACATTAGAACCATGTTTTGTTCAGACGCGCCATATGAACGCAACCACCCACTGACGCGTCTGTATAACACTAAGCTGGCTAAAATGCTAGCTCTGGACCTTCTCCCTTTTCCTTTTGTAGAAGCGGTAGGTTTTCTAGAATTAGTGGCAGCGCTCTGCCCTAAATGGAAGGTTCCTAGCCGGTTCTATTTTGCCCGAGTTGCGGTTCCAGCACTACATGAACATGTGCTGGAGGTGATTGGGGCAGCTTTGCAGAAGAGTGCTGTTCACACTATACATCTGACAACAGACATGTGGACCAGTGGCGCAGGCGCTGATTACATGTGCATCACTGCACACTGGGTCTCTTTTTCAGGGGTTAAAGCAAAGCTAAACGCAGGTGTTGACCCGGACCAAGTTTTTAAAGCTGCTCGGAAACATGCAACACTAGCCATGTTTGGCTTGGAGAAACGTCACACAGCACGAAACATTTTGGACGAGTTTAACAAAAAGGTCTTTCACTGGCTGTCCCCAAAAAAACGCCAGATTGGTTATGTTTCCACGGATAATGGCGCCAATGTAGTTAAGGCCATGGCGCTGGGTGACTATTTCAGAGTGCCGTGTTTGGCGCACTGTATCAACCTGGTAGTTCAAAAATTCTTGAGTGATAAAGACAGTCCAGCGTGCGAGGTAATGGCCACCTGCCGAAAAATGTGCAACCATTTCAGCCATTCTTTTAAGGCCCGGAAGCATCTGAGGAGCCTGCTACATCAACGTCGAATGCCAGTGAAAGCACTCATCCAGGAGGTGTCAACACGTTGGAACTCAACCTTCTACATGCTTGAGCGTCTGTATGAGCAGTATACGGTACTCGATCACTATTTCTTAAAACAGGGTACAGCTCAGAAGGACCTGAGGATGGATGCGGCGCAATGGGACATAGTTAAAAGCATGACAGAAATGCTTCGTCCTTTTGAGGTCTTCACGCGTGCAGTCAGCAAGGAGGACTGTAATTTGGGAAAAGCTATCCCATTGTTGTGCATGCTGGAGCACCAACTGAAGGCGGTGTCTTCTGAGTTAGAAAAAGATGAAAAAAACAAAGACCCTTTTGTTTTGTCGGAGAAATTATTAGAGCGCCTACGTGGTGATGAACGTCTTAAAATGATCAACTCAGAACAGCATTACATTTGTGCTACTATTCTGGATCCACGCTACAAAAAGGCGCTGGCAGGCCAAGCATTCTTTCCTTTTGCTGATGAAGATGTTAAAAAGTACAAACTTTGGCTAGCCAGGTCAGCCAAGAGGTTTGAAAAAGAACGGCAGGATATTGAAGGAGAAGGCAGTACATCAGCAACAGCATCAGCAGGCCATCCCCAGTCAAAAGAATCCACTTCTGCACCTGTGGCTGTGGCACAAGTGACCTCTCAGCCGTTAAAGACATCGGCAACCGGATCATCTGCACCACACACAAGAGTAACATTGGCTGCTGAAGAGGATTGGCTATCTTGGCTTGGGTATGGTTCTCGAAAAAAGGTCACAGGCACAGCAAAAAGTAAGCAAAGTGGAGGAACCGTTGAGGACCTTGAGTCGATGGTGCAGGACTATCTGAATGACTCAACAGAGGTCTTTCTTAATGATGAGCCATTGGAGTATTGGCATGGGAAAAAACAATTGTGGCCACAGCTCTCCAACCTGGCTATAAACTACTTGTCTTGCCCACTCGCAAGTGTGTCTTCTGAACGTGTTTTCAGTGCTGCTGGTGGCATTGTAACTCCCAAACGGAGCCGCCTCTCGCCCAAAAATCTGGAGAGGTTAACAATGATAAAGATGAATCAGCACCTCATACCACCAGATTACAAAGTACGAGAAACCACGCCGCATGAAGACGAGAAGGACAGCAACGTAGATGAGGGAATTTGTTCTCTGTTCGGTGACACTGACCGCATCCTGCCTGAATTTGAAGAGTATGATGACGAACTCTTATTCTTATTCCCTTACACCAAGCCCTGAAAATGAGACAATGAATCAATAACTTTCTTTTTCGTCCTTATTCACTTTTATTCCTGTGTGTCTGTCTTTCTTTGTTTTGCACAGTTAATTTAATTCAAACTTTAATCACCTAATCACAAAAACAAACCCATCAGCAGAACTGTCTTCACTTGTTTGCTTATTGATTTGAAGGTGCCGCAGTCTACATTCCTCAGGTTCACAAGTTCAGAAGAACATGCTCCTCTATCCTCCTCCTCCAGACTCCTATTTCCCTCAAAGCAGAGGGCTGGATTACGCCCAATGAAGAAAGACTCAGCACTTGTGGGGGTGTTCTACTTCTTTGCGGGTGAGTTGAGGGCTCTGGGGCCATTGCTGTGAAGCTCTAATAACGGATAAAAGTGGTTTGGACCAAATATGAGGCGGATATTTCTTGCCGTTTTTGCTGACTTGCTTGCCTTTGAGGTGCTCTTTGGCGGGGTTCCGGGTGTTTGTGGGTGAGTTTTGGGGTCTGGGAGCACTGCTGCGACAGTCTAATCTTGATTGCATTTGCTTTTCAGGAAATCCGTGGTGGAAAACAGGAGTTATGATGATGACCTAGCTGCACAGCGCGTTTGGACCGAAGGCCGAGCGATATTGTAAGTAGGAGATTTTGCTTTTTGGCTGTTTGGGGGTGTTGTCGTTGTCGTGCTTTTGTGCGGGTGGGTTGGCGGGTCTTGGGGCATTCCTGGGAAGGTCTAATACCGGATAGAAGTGGTTTGGTCAAAATCCATGCAGAATTTTTTTTTGCTATTTCTGACATCTTGCTCAATGTAGCGTTTTCGGGGGCCTGTTTGGGGGGCTTCCTGGTGATTGTGGGTGGGTTTCGGGGTCTCTGTTGGAGCACTGCTGCGACAGTCTAATCTTGATTGCATTTGCTTTTCAGGAAATCCGTGGTGGAAAACAGGAGTTATGATTATGATGACCTAGCTGCACAGCGCGTTTGGACCGAAGGCCGAGAGATATTGTAAGTATGAGATTTAGCTTTTTGGCTGTTTGGGGGTGTTGTCGTGCTTTTTTGCGGGTGGGTTGGCGGGTCTTGGGGCATTCCTGGGAAGGTCTAATTTTGTTCTAAAACACAGTTTACAGTACACCTAGCTTGAGGGGAAAGATCCGCTAAATTAATTTGGCCATACTTATTTATCCTTCAAAAGGTGACTCAGACAGACTACGCACTTTCCAAAATATTGTACTGTCTATTACGAAAATCAAAGTGTGACTAATTGGACAACACAGCGTACATACCTTATATTTATTTATCAGTGGTATTGTAATAGCACTTACTGTTTTCCGTTCAATAATTACAGGCCGGGTTTCAGTCTGTGCAATGGGGAAAAAAGATGGAGTCAGGCTTCACAGTAACGAGCCGCAATTCAACATCCGCAAGGCAGGCAGTGGACAGGGTGTCTTCTGTCAGTGGTCACCAACATTGATGGACGAAGCGTCAGCTGGAATGGAGGAGTGCCGCTAATAAGAGGAATTGTTTGCTGCCTGCAACTTACTTACCAAATTCAACAGGACAACTCCAACAACAACATACAGATACAGTATCCATTGTTTTCTTCTATGAGTGTGACTGCATTTCTTGGATCTCTCTCTGCTTCTAAATTGATCCCTACAGCCATTCTATAGGTTTTACTTTGGCTAATTTTTAAACCAAATGTAATGTAAGAAGTGTTTCTCTGAATGCAGAGATAGGCTAGTGAAAACGCTGCAGCCCTGTACTGTCGCATTCTAGAACTACTTACTTTTCAGTAATAATGCATGCAGTAGGGCATGCACTTCCTTTATGTCACTTAAAAGATTTGTGGTTAGCTTTGTACCCAAAGATTTCTTTATCTTCAATTATTGTTTGTCCATGCTGTGCTTTTTTTTTCTTCTCTCAACAAAACCTACCCAAAAAGAAACCCCCATTCCCATCCATTTTCCAAACCCTAACCCTCTTCCCCTGGGCTGCGTGGTTTTGCTTGATGTGTGACTAAATGACATCAATAATTCCACACACTTGCTGGGGAGGATAAGGTCATCATAGCAACAGGCTGGTGAAGGAATCCGAGGATATATTCTAGACTTACTCAGCTTCAGTACTATTTCTTGTAGTAGTAGGAGCCAATGTCAAATAAATTCAACGCAAGTACTAGTTATACTTGCAATACTTTACCATTTGTTAGGCTACATTGTGGCACTGTTCTAGTGTACTGTCACCTGCTATATTCTCTATCGTACCGTAACCGTTGTAATGCTACAGTAAGGACAAACCAGGTTTCATTTTCTTTTTTTCCATAGGCATGCAACTGCCACTGTGTCACACCACTAGTACCACCGCAATGAGGACATTTCATCCGCCCAGGATTGCCAACCTTAATCCCCATTTCCCGTGGAGCCAGCCCTGGGCCTAGCCCTACTTTCAAACACAAATTCCAGGTAAGATAAGCGTTTGGTGGGAGGTAGTATAATGGAGTATTAGGACTAGACGAGAGATTGACGGTAGTACTACTAAAGTCCTAGGACTCTTCAGGAAAACAAACTTACTGTTAAACCCCCACCCACCAGACTCAAAAGAAGTAAAAAACAGGTATGGTCAGATAAAGTTTAAAAAAGTATATTTATGTAGCCCTAACAAAATAATCTCCCTCAAGACCCTCCCTAACCCCAACGATTGTCTTTCAAAAGTCCCAAAAAGAACCCAACTCCCAAATCCCACCCCCCAAAAGTCTCTAAAAAAAGGGCAAGGGACACTACACTACGGGAAGGTGCTGTTGAAGTTAGCGGCCAGGGCATCATACTCCTTGCGGAGGGTGGCATGGTCGAAGCGGAGGCCCTCCACCAAGTTCTTGTAGCTAAGGACCTCCTGCTCCAGGTAGGACACTCTGAGTCCTAAGCGGCGCTGGCGTGCCTTGCAACTCCTGTGGGGGGCAGCTGGTGTCTTTGCTGCTTGGCGGTGGCGGTTGGCTTTGGTAGCCCGGCTCCGTACCGCTGGAGCACTGCGCTGGCTGGCAGCCCGTGGGGGCACGGAGGAGGATGCAGCTGTCCCAGTGGAGGATGTTGTGGTTCCACCGGTTGACTGCGTGTCCTCCTCCTCCAGGGCCACCAGCCGCCGATATTCGGCGAGAGTGGCATCCAGCCTCCGTTGCCGGGCCATTCGAGCCTGCTCCCTCCGTGATGGTCGATTTGATTTGGAAGGAGCAACTATATGAAGAAAGAAAGACATAGTCTGTAACCAATGCTCCTTAACATTAATAACACAAAGTGATTGAGCAGAAAGTTGTGTCACAGTACAAGTAGCAAATTGAAAGCACAGTACATAACTATTGAGGACAGTATCTATCTAACCTCCCACTTCTTCATCCTTGCTCTAACATTAGTGGGAGTTTAAGGAACAAATTCTACGACCACTATGGACTTCCATTACAGTCGACTATGACAGTACACCAGTCTTATTTTTCTTCTTCTCTCTTGTTTAGGAAAATTGATACGTTATCTTATGCAAGCCGGCATAATGCCAGCGCAGTGAACTTGCACCCGAGAAAAACAGACGCACACCATGATGAGTGAGACAGACTTGCGTTACTGTACCGGTCCAGTACATGTAGGTGGTGAAGCTCTTACTTTTCTATTACGGGTGGCACTGAGAATACTCTGTTACAAGGGCTACTGCTTAATTAATTTAGCTTTCACCCTACAGTGCAAATGAGTACTAGAAAAGGAAAATGAAGAAGCTAAATAATTTGATTATCTATCACTTCACATGGGATGTATTTGATGACATATGGGATGACTTTAGGTGCTTTGCTTATTATTGAGTGAACAGTGATACACCCACACATGAATGACGTACTACTACTAAACTAAAGTTATTAAGAGAGGTACGGAGTGTCCACCGTAATAACCGGATATATGCTGTGCTTGCAGTGGCAATACAAACTACTACTACTATTCATGGTCGTTTTTTGAAAAATTTACAACTTCTTTTCCTTGCCTTCCCTACACTGGAACGGACGTGCGGGTGCATTGTTACATGCTCTTCAAGGTAACACTTAGTTCATCCAGTGACCATCTACTCTCTCTAGATACACATATGCTATCTAAGAGTCAGATAATACCATGCTCCAGGCATCCATCCGTTCAAAGTATATGCACACATACAGTTTCTGTTTCACCCACCCAGGCTGTTCTCCTTCCACCCATCCTTGCTTCATCATTGACCCAGCCATGCACCATACCATATTCTTTCCTTCCCAGCCACCTCGGGGACCAAGCAAACACATATCATTCTTCTTTGCCAGCCATCATAACATTTCTCGTCCTTCCACACTTACTTACACCCTTCTTTCGCTTTTCGTTCATCACTTCCATCCAGTTCATCTAAGATCTTATTGGGATTCTTCTCACCAAAAACTTCACAGCTAAGTCGAAGTACATTTAGAGGAGGCTACTACCTGGTTGATTTATAATACACCCGTGCAGAAAGCACACTATGCAGTCTTCAATCTCAATAAGTAAGGAATATATAGCTTACCTCTTCCCGCCACCACTGTGTGAACCCTCACAGGAACGTCCGGCACTTGCACCGCATCCTCCCCAGAGTCCTCCTCCAACACCACCACCTCCGCGCTGGCCCCGCCACCAGATGTTACACCTACAAAGTACATTTAAGAATGTTAGAATACACCACTCACTAGTATATAATATTTGGTCTAGGAGGAATAAAGAAATGTTAAAAAAACGAAAGACAATGTAATCATTTGTAACTGTCTACTCTAAAGTAAAAATGTCCCTTTTTCCAGGGAAGGCTGTTCTCTTGCTGCACTTTTTGGCACAACTGATGAATGCTTGCTTTAGTTGCTTTTTATTTTTAACACACACCACTTTTTCTCCTAACAGAAGCTTGACTTCTAAGAACACGATCAGGGTCAAGCTAAAGTTCAAACCAGGTGAGAGCTCCGCTCGACCACAAGAAATGTGTCCAATTAATCGTTAGCACTAAGCACTTTTCCATTTTCAGTTAAACGTTTACTTTTATGACAAAGTTGATTTTCATAAATGTGTTCGCTTTTAATAAAGCTTTTAAACTTAAATAGACTCTGTGGTTTTTGGTCCTCCAGACTACAGTGGATGAGCTAAAGGTTTTGGAATTTTTGCAAGCATGAGTGCCTCTGACACTTCTTGACTCTGACTCCGTACTCTTGTCCTGCGTTGGATAATCTAATCATCATTGGGGATCAATCATCGGTGACTTTGGGAGCTAAATGACTGCCACACTATCTAGTCAGTAAGGCAGATTGGGGTTCTTCAAAGTCTGATATCACTGAGGTATGTGGAAAGAAAGTCTACCTGCGCCTATTTTAATTGATAAACAATGCACTATTTAGTGTTCATAGTTCGGTTTGTGCAGATTTGTCCCTGCAACAGTAGTAGAATGGATTGTCCTCCTATCCAAACCAAAAGTAAAGTAGTATGTTATTCTTTCTTGGTGGTCATTCACCTTTTTATTGTTGGCAATTGTCAAAGCATAAACATTTAGAAGACTTGAAAAGACATTATGGACAATCCCAGAGGACTGCACTCAGTGCATAGAGCTATTGCTGACTAGAATGGGAGTCCAATGGAATTGCCAAATGGGCAATCTTAGTTAGCTACACAGACAGACTAATAAGAATAATCTAGTAATACCACAGGGAGTCATAGTCGAGGCAGGATAAGATTTTAGATCCAGTCTACAAGAAGATCAAAGACGATTTAGAAAAAATCGAATGAGGAACGCTAGGAAAAAATAGGTACTCTATATTAAAATTAAAACTTACTGGGGCCAGCAAAGGAGCCCTCGCCTGCCCGATCCTGGCCTGCATCTTCCTGAACAGCACCCTCCTCCTCCTCCTGTGTCCTCTTGCCCCTGGGGGAAGCTGATGTACAACATGAAAGAAAGAAAGACCAGAAAACATGGATGATATTTGTCAACCAAATCAAACATTTCAAAAGAACAATAACAAAATATTTTGGCGAAATAGCATATAGATAGACAACTATTCCACGGGATATATTGACCAATCTCATGTGGTATACTACTACGTTATTCGTATTGCCTGATTTGCGGACCGTTGACTTTGAAAGTTCCTATGTAACTCACTAAACAGACTACTAAAAAGGTTTGCCTAGGCCTGGCAGGCAGCAGTCCGTCAGGAGGCCATCAGGGGGCGTTCCGGCGCAAGGGAGGGCGTTCCTGCACAGGAACGAATCCTAAAAGTGGCTGAGGGAAATCTACAAGATGTCAATCAGTCACTTTTAGGACAATGATGCGTGACTGAAACCCTGCGCCTGCTTGAAGCCGACGTACGGCTTGATGCAGCATTGGGGAGATAGGGCACCCCAGAGCATTGCTGGAGCTGCACCATCGTTGGCACGCAACTCCAGCAATGCGCCGCCTTTACGGCACAGATGCGTAAGGCTTCTGTGACGTTTTGGGCCCATGGGTGGTGGTGGTGGCATGGCGCACAATTACTACGGCATCCCTGCTACTTTGCAGGGATGCGTCGGTAATTGAAAATATGACCCTTAGTGTCTAGCATTACGCAGTTCTTTACACTACACTCATACATAATTTAGCAGGCCAATGAAATGAACACAAAATACAAAAGAAATAAGCATAGTAGCAAGGCTACTGAGAAGGAGAGCAGTGCACCTGAAATGCATAGAAGATTTTGAAATATAATTTACCTACAATGTAATCGCAGCATTATTGCTCTTGGTAAAGAACAAAGATTTGCAAATAACAGAGCCGGATAAAATAGAGTAGTGATGAAATAGCTAGAAATAGCTACTACTACTCACCAAGCCCGGGGACCTCTACGCCAAGCGCGTCCAGCAAGTCGCGTTCCCGCTCCATGACATCCGTCCAGCGGTGGGTGGCCTGGTTATAAGTGCGCCGGACCCCAGAGAGTTTAAACATGGCCCGGCACACCTTCTCCCACCGCTTCCGGCGCTCCCGGATGCCGTAGCTGGTTGCGATCTTGCCGCCTCCCAGGATGGTCTTGGGGAGGCGGCGCTGGACGTGGAATATTAGTGCGGCCACCTCCTCCGCACTAAAAATCTCCCGGGCTGTCACTGTCTCCCCCCTCAAACGCCTGCACGGGAGCCGGGCACGGGGTGCGGGACCCTTCCCCTTCTCAGGATGCTTCCCGGCTCCCTTTACCATGGTCTGGGCAGAAATGAAGTTAAATAATAAAGAAGAAATAGAATAGGGAAGAAGAAAAGAAAAGAGTTTAAAAAAGTAGTTTAAAATTAACAAAAAGTAGCAGAAAACACAAAAATATAGAGCTAGAAAAATAGAGGGATAGACAATAAGTAAAATAGCTCAAAAAAACTTCAAACAAGCAAAGGATGGCAGAGATTCAGAGAGGATACAAAAAGCATGCCCAGAACCATAGCAATGAATGAGAAACAAGATGGCCGCGCCCGTTCACGACTGCGTGGGTAAGTTCGCGCGAGATTTTCCTCGCGATCACGCGCGAAATTGTACTAGCGAGCCGCACACTTTGCGAGATTACACATAGCGGGCGGAAACGGAATTACGTCACGCAAACAAGATGGCCGCGCCCGTGTATGACCGCTAGGGTAACTTCGCAAACGTATTGCTACAAGCGCCTTGCGAACACGCACAAAATCACGCGAACATACACGCCGCAAAAAAAAAATAGTGTATTTGCACGAATTCGCGGCTTCCGAAATCGATCTCGCACGGATTCGCGCCCCGCAAATCACGCAAAATTGCAGAAAAAACGATTTTTGCAAAACTGAAAGCAATCAGCAGGTGCAAAAGTTCAAACTTAACATTAGTAACCATTCACTCTAGTGCTTCCTGAGGGGCCCCTCCAGAGTTCAGTTGCCTATTTGCAACTATTCTATGACCCTGCTATGACCCAAACAGCAGGCTCATAGAATAGCTACAAGTAGAACATAAAGGTCATGTGAAAAAAAATTGCACTGCAACAGAAAGCAAATTACAGATAAGGAAGGAAGCAGGTGCCAGCCAGACTGGAAGTTTCAAAATTACTGACACATTAATCAACCCCAAATTAATTCATGGCAGTTGAAGAAGGGCAGGTGTGCTTGCTTTCACTGCAACAGAAAGCAAATTACAGATAAGGAAGGAAGCAGGTGCCAGCCAGACTGGAAGTTTCAAAATCACTGACACATTAATCAACCCCAAATTAATTCATGGCAGTTGAAGCAGGGCAGGTGTCCTTGCTTTTTTTCACCCCCATAATCTACAGTGATAAACAAACCTAATGGGTGGCAGTGAGGATGTACCAGAGGGTGGCATGGGTGTACCAGAGGGTGGCAGTGGTGAAACAGAGAGTGCTGTGAACCTGTGATGATAAACCAGACGTAGAAACAACATAGTCGCGGCCGTTGCGAGCCGACAAGTAAGTTCGCAATTGCGAACTGGTCCACAAATCCTCGTGAACGCTTGCGAACACAAAAAACACAAAAATCCGCAAGTCCGCGAATCCGTAAATGCGCAAATTCGCATACGCGAGATCCGCTAGATCCGCCCATGCTTATCTATTCACCACAAAGAAATGTTTTTTTTTAAACATGCAGGCTTTATATGTTTATACAAGATCTTCAAAGATGGTTCTAACATATCCTCTGCCTGGATAGCCAGTGCAGAGTTGTTCCAAACCCCTTCTGCCGCTGTTATCCCTGTGTCATCTCCTTTTTATTAATTGCTGGTACCAAACGGAGATTTCTTTTGAGATTGGTGTAAAGGATCGAATAAGCCTTAATACTACCTCATTGTTCCCCATCTCCTCCGCTTCTGCTGTATGCCAAGACACTAGTTGAAGATATTTAAACCTTGACAGAACTATCCCAACCTTGGCCCTCAAATGCTCCCATGGGTGTATCCCATCCTCATCCATTAGCTCCTCCCACTTCATTATTCCAGTTCTTTGGAGGGGTATAGCCAGGGCATCTTTTAAGCAGTCCGGGGTACCAGGTGAGTCCCAGATTGGAGATGAGGCTGAATAATACCCAATTCCACATCCTACCCTTACCCTGTACCATGTCTCCAGGGCTGCTTTTAAAATCTTTAAACGAACCCTCTTGAAGTATCTTGGAGAGCCGAACTTATACATAAATTCGTCATTCCTCCCTTCGATTCTTACCATTTCCTGCCACAGTTTGCCCCAGGATGAATCATCTGGCCTAGTGAGTAACGTACGGAGACTCTTAAACTGAAAAGCCACAACATAGAGGCTAATATCGGGGAGGGCTAAGCCGCCTTTTAATAATCTTCTTCTAAGTTTTTTCCAGGATAAACGTGTCCCTTTATTTCCCCACACAAAACTCCCAATCTTACCCTGTATCCTTTTTACATCTTTCTTGGGGAATAGTAGCGGTATGGTAGAGAATAGATATGTAAGCTTTGGAAGAATAACCATTTTGACCAAGTTCACTTTCCCGTATATTGTTAATGGGAGATTTTTCCACCTACTGAACAAACGGTCTATTTCCTTGGTAGTTCTGTCTAAGTTTATTTTAGGAATCCGATCTAATTCCTTCACTATATAAATCCCCAGGTATCTGAACTCCAAGCTCTCCACTCCTGCCCAATGATCTAAATTCCAGCACTTAACCTCCGTCTTAGATCCATTCACCTTATAGCCGGACAGTGCCCCAAACTCTGCTGTCAGTTCCTCTATCTGAGGTATGGCTGTAACTGGGTCTCTCGTATACAGGATCAAGTCATCTGCGTAGAGAGCCAATTTAGAAATATACTGTCCAGATTGGAAGGGTGCTATAGTAGTATCGAGCCTTATTGCCTGCGCCAAAGGTTCAATATACAGATTGAACAGTAACGGCGAGATAGGGCACCCCTGCCTGGTTCCCTGCTTGATATAAAATACTGATGTTAGTGTTCCATTTAAAAGGATCCTAGCTGAGGCTCCCCTGTAACAATTCTGAAGTGTACTGATAAAAAGTGGCCCAAACCCCATTACTTCAAGGACTACCCAGAGGTATTTCCAGCAGACTTTATCGAACGCCTTGGCAGCGTCGAGGGCTATCTCTGCCAAGGGTTCTGACTTTCCTACTGCTAGATCAATGTTTCCCAGTAGGAGGTGCGTTTGATCCTCAATATGCCTACCGGCCACAAAGCCCTTCTGGTCCTCATGGATCAACATAGGTATCAATTTGGCCAATCTCCCTGCCAAAATGCCCAAAAAGATTTTATAATCTGCATTTAGCAAGGAGATTGGTCTGTATGAATCTGCTCTCTGAGGGTCCTTGCCGGGCTTCAGAATTAAAACTATTATAGCTTCCCTCCAGGAGTTTGGGACCCTACCCTTTGGTGAATAGATTGAATTAAATATGATTTCTAATATCGGACATAACTCCTCAGTTAGATGTTTATATAGCTCACTGGGTAATGCATCTGTGCCCGCAGCTTTTTTATTCTTTAATTTCTTAATCTGTACTGAAATTTCTTCTATTGTGATAGGGGCATCCAGGGTGTTCCTCCCCTCCTCAGATAGCCTAGGCAAATTCTTGTTGCTCAACCATGTATATATGGCTTCAGTAGGCGGGTTCACCTCTTCTCTATATAGACTTGAAAATAAAGAAAGAAGACCGTTCTGCATATCCTCAATATTTCTTGATGTTTCTCCATTATTGTTATTGATTATTAACTCCTTTATGTCATTTCTCGCACGGTCAGTTCTAGATTTCCACGCTAGTAATGCTCCTGCCTTTTCCCCATATTCAAAGTTATCCATCCTATTGGAATCCCACTGAGCTTTACACTTAATGTCTAGATGCCCTCTATATTTTTGTTTAGCTAATTCTAGATCCGATTCGATCTGAGAGAGTCTTCCCTGCTCATTGATTTGTACATGAATCCTTTCCTGCTCCAACTGCCCTATTTTAATCTCAAGATCTTTAAGTACCCTTGCCTCCGATCTATTCTTGGCACAAACTGTTGCATGTAGCTTCCCTCTGAGCCCTGCCTTATAGGCGTCCCATATATAATCAGAAGTAGTGGACCCCATATTAAATCGAAAAAATTCTGCTGTATATGCCCGGATAGACTGTATTGTCTCTGTACTAGAAAGAATAGACCTCTCTAATGTCCATCTAGACTGTGTCTGCGTTACGCCTTTCACATAGACTAACTGGAGAGGGGAATGGTCAGATAGAAGGCTGGGCTTTACTTCTACCTTCTTTATATCATGAATTGAGTGCCTATCTGTAAACATGTAATCTATCCTAGAGGCATGCTTAGATTTCTTGCTGTAGAATGTATGCCCCTGTACTACACCCTGCTTGGTTCTCCACACATCCTCCAAGTCTAGATCATGAATCATATTCTTTAGTGCGCGCCGTATCTTTGGTGCCCCTACATAATTACTCCTGTTGGATCTATCCCTTATTGGGTCCAATAGCACATTGAAATCTCCTCCCACAATATACGGTGGTGCCTCCAACATCAATATAGATTGGAATTTCAAGATGTAGGAAGGGTCATCCACTTTAGGGCCATAAAAGGAAGCACACACGACATCGATACCATTCAACAACATCTTTACAACAATCCATCTCCCAGATGAATCTGTGTGGACCCCCCTAACTGTTGCCGAAGTACCCTGTTTCACAAGTATAGCCACTCCCCTGTTGTGTGCTGTCTGAAGCGAAACCTCAAAATCCTTTATCCATTTAACCTTCGAGAATATAGATCGACTTTCGATTACACTCAGATGCGTCTCCTGTAGAGGCAGATATGGGCGCTCAAGATTTCCAGATATTTAAGAATAAGTCTCTGTCTGCGTAGACATCGCATTCCATTCACATTCCATGTTTGTTCTCCCATCATTCTTCCTACTGCTTGACAAGCGTAATTCCATACCACTAGTGAGATGAGTATTTTTTGAATTTTTTCCTTATGCTCCCCCACACTGTGCTCCCCCTTTCCCCCCACCCCACACACCTTCCGCCAGTGCCCTACCCCCCCCATTAGGAACCCTCCCTTCCAATAGGCAAGGCCCATTTTGGCTAGGCTCTCTCTCTTCGACGCAGTTTTATTATTTATTAAACAATAATGCTCTGTTTATTCATTAATCACCATATTGCAGCCCTTAGAAGCTGTGATCATTCATGGTTTTTGATTCCCTACAGAGAACATCAGGGGAAATAAAAGATACACAACATATAGATACCAGAAAGGGGAAAAACTTCCTATGCTTATCATTCACTTCCTTAAGAGCTTTTTTCTTTCTTAATTTTCAAAATCAAGTCATCAGCTTCCTCCCCTGTTTTGACCAAGTGCATGTGGTTGTTCCACATCACCCTTAAATGTGCCGGGAACTTTAACTGTGCCTTGACCCCCAAACTATTCAATTCATCCAGTCTTTTCCCCAGTTCCCATTGTCGGGAAGCTGTCACATGGGAGATGTCCGACCTTATTTGAAAATTAAAGGGGTTGGAGCTATTGAATGTAATTGTTTTTTCTTTCAATGCTGATGATAAGATTTGCTCTTTTACCGTGTAAGTCAAGAAATTCACCAGGATTTTCCTTGGTTTCTGCCTGGCAGGATTCCTTTGAAAAGGATCTCGATGAACCCTCTGAATTTCCTGTACAAGATCAACCGTTTCATCTCCTTTCAGAACAGTCCCCCTTATCAGCGATATCACAAAGCCCTTTAAATCAGCTCCTTCCATTGCTTTTGGCACATTGAGTATTTTTAAGTTTTTCCGCCTGGAATGGTTCTCCAACCTCTCAATGTCCTCTTTTAACTCTCGGTTTTGTACACTTAGTTTCGCCACTACCTCATCAGTAGAGCGCACTGACTCCCTTATCAGTGGAACTTGTTTCTCCAACACTTCTGTCCTTAACGTGACATCATCGAGTCTTTTTTCCAGAACTTCACATGAAGCCTGAATAGCGGCCTGGTTGGCTTCTGAGGTCAAAAAACGGCTGGCTAATTCTGCTTGATTACTTTTCGAGACCGTAAACCTGTTCGATATTTCTTCCTTCATAGTTAAAAGGATATCCGCCAGCGTTGAAGAGGACACATCAGTTTTACTAGTGGCTAACTTACTGGCACCAGTACACGCTAGCCCTCCCTGCAAATCAGGCATTACGGGGTTTTTCTGATGTTCAGTAGGCAAGGGACTGTATTTTTCCTGTGGCAGGCTTTTTTACTCAGCTTCTTCTAGACCTTCAAGTTTTTTGTTGTTTAAGAAGGTTCCTCTCCCCCATAACTCCATCACCATCTATCAACACAGAGAACTTGTTGGAGAGGGTCACGTCCGGGTGTATGGTCAAATTTGACGTCTGCTCTCCCCCTTCATCTGCTGGCATCTCGTCCATCCCCCCATCAATCTTAGCCATTTTGACTGCCCCACCTTTCGTAACAGTGTCCTCTGTGCTTTTCTTTTGCTCTACCACTGTACCCTGCTTTGTGATGCCCTTTTGTGCGGTTGAGACCGATGCCGGTGATGGTGTTTTTGTAGGCTTTAGTAATTTAGATGGCGTCTGAGAGGTACTAGTAGCCATTACTTTGTAGTACGTTTTCAGTGAGGGGGTAACCTTAGTGTATAATGGAACCCCTTTCTTGGTTTTAACTTTCCTTTTAGGTGTTCTTACCGCAGCCTCCTCTTGACTTCTATCGGGACTACTAGTTTTACCCTTGCTTTTGCCTTGCCTTTTCGACTTTACAGACGCAATTGGCGGGGACACTCGCATGGGGTACCCAGAGTTTTCTCGAAGGGGGTCTTGTGTTAACCTGGCCCTCAATGCATACCTATTCATTCTTCCCCCTTGGATCTGGCCCAGGCCAACTTCTCTTTTCTTTTCTTCCGTCTCCACCGTACTACTAACATCTTCCACTAATTCAGATTTAATTTGGTCATACACACCCCTCTCTTTACCCCCCTCAGAAAATGTAATTTCGCCATCCATCCATCCCCTTTTCTGCAACAATGTAGTGGCGCCCTCTTTCTCCCATACAGTCAAATCTAGATATTTCGAAGACTCAGGTAAGCCGGGATAATCTGTACCTCCAATAACTCGCTTCAGAGTATACTTCCCCCAGTGCCCCTCCACAGGGGCTACTAGTACTCTACTTAGTCGATGTAGGTGTGTTTGTGCTTGCGCTTCCGCTAGTGCTTGTTGGCTCAATGATAGTGAAACGATCTCATTAATCGCATTCGACACCTTAACAATATTGACCACCCCGATTGCGCTGTTCTGAGTACTAGAACAGCATATATCGGAGATATTGGAGATGTTGAAAAAGTTTAGGACTGATACAGTCTTATCCTCCTTACCGCTACCATTTTTATGGAAAGCCTCATTTCTGTTGCTGCCTTCTTTCCTCCACGGTACCTGAGCTGCTCCCAACGGCCCCAACAGACTACGGGCAGAATCGCGTCTCCTTCGTGCGGAGGCTTCCTCCTGTCACCATGTACGCTTGATCTCCTGGCCGCTGCCTCCAACTATACAGCCGCTGCCTCCGTATGAGCGTGGAGCTATCTTCACGTCTCTTGCTCCTCTCACGCTCTCCACCAAGCCTCGCCACTCGGCTCCTGCTCCCATTAAGGTCATCTTCACCCTCACTGCTGAGGAGACCAAAGAGCTGGGTAATCCGCCACTACTGCACTCCATTGATGCGGCCTCCGCCTCCTCCTCCGCAAAACCGCTACACGTCTCCCGTCCTCCGCTGCCGAAGTCGCCCTGCTCCGCGTCCGTTTCCGCTGTCGGGTCCTCCGCCACCACAAGAAACTAAAGGAACCCAAAGAAACAGAGACCGAGAAAACGAGTGCCACTGCTACACGCTGCTGCTGCTGCTATCCACTCTCAAGGTAAACAGAACAGAGCGTCCTTCACGCCTGCATCGCCGAGCTGAGCCGAGCCGCGGCCACTTAGCTTATATATGTCATTTTCTATTTGAAAGTGACTTGTCTGGAATTTCACATGCTGTGAATCACATATTAAAAACAGAAGTTCATCTGACACATGTTTCTGCAAAGGAATTTATGGACAAAGTTCAACAAAGAAACAATCATTTGGAATCTCAATTAATTATTTTGATGGCCTGTCAACATGGTACTAATGAGTATCGTCATGGCCAACTTAAATGTATGTTAAGAAACTTAGGCACTCCAGCTGGATTACAACACTTAACTGTGCTGAATATGCTTGGAACGAATTACTTGAATTTCTTTGACAAGCAAATTAAAATGTCAAGAATATTGAATTTAAGACAGCTGGAGAATTGTGTTTTTTTGATCCTGTGAATGTGTGCAGATATTTTAATCATAGGTTTGAAGCTTTTATCTGCAATAAAAATAATCCACCTCTTGGAGAAGTTAATGATTTCTTTTGGCTAAAGGAGTACCAAGCCAGAGTTGCTCCTCATATACACATGCTATTATGGATTAAAAATGCACCCACATTTTGAACCAATTCTAATGAAACTGTTTTGTCTTTTATCGAAGAGTATGTTACCAGTGCCATTCCCAAAAAAAGGAGGAGAAGATAACTTAAGAGAACAAGGTTTAAGTTTACAAAGTCATTGATGTTGAAAATATTGTCAATGAAAAAAAAAGTCTAAGGGAAAACTTTAAACAAAATGTTATGATTCCCACGTCCAGTAATTTCAAAAGGAAGAGTTTTATGTCAGTAGTAAGGTATACTATAGCACGAAAATCTCTGAAGAATACATACAACATAAGAAGAACTGAACATTCAAAGTATATTAATGACTGCAATCCAGTAATTTTGACAATGTGGAATGCAAGCATGGATATCCAGTAAGTTACAGATAATTCAATTGCTGTTCCTTGTTACGTTATTACTCAGATACAAGGGGGAGGGAAGAGAAGCTATAGTCCATTCGGCTTCTGGAATTTTAATACAAAAAATCAGGGGGGAGAATGGACCGCTTGAACCTGTGTAACCAGGTTCACGTGGTTGTAGACCTTGCTAAAAAAAAGCGAATTTGCGTACACAAGTGGTGGGCGGTATATCTTGATTCTCCGCCTATCTGTAGCATGACAGCATCATCATCGTGTTTTAATGTGGGTATACTGACCTGCACCTGGAGGAAGACCAACCGGTATTACAGTAGCATACAGAGATAAAAAGAAGTGAGTGCAGTGCTCAAGTGAAGAGATTTAAAATTGCCTATACCGGCATATAAGACAATTCTTTAATGGGATGGAGGTGTGGGAAACAAAAACAAAGTGGTGCATGTGTAGATTGTTACTAATCTAGCGCACTCTTAAGATCATATCAGTGGTCGAAATGTTTCAGCCTTGTTGTCCAATCGGATCTAGGGGCTTGCTTCAGGACCTCTAAATGTGTAGGCCCACGTTCTGGTGGCTACTTAAAGTAGGTTATTGGCTTACCACCCTCGTTGTGTTGAGTCAGGTCATTAGTAAGCATGGGCAAAAAATCCATTACGCTCCCGAAATGTGCGGATTTTCGCCAATTTCGCGATCGGCGAATCTCGCAAAATTGACGAAAATTTGCAAATTCGCGAGCGGGCAGATTTTTTTCTTTTTATGGCCAGCTCACTCAAAGGGCCCCTGTGCCCTTCAGTATTCTGTGATACACGGAGGGAAGTGAATGGATTACAGCACACCCCAGGCCCTGGCTCCCCTGAAGATGTTCAAAGAAAAGTACTTTAAACCTGATTATTGTCACTGAGTCTAGTTTGGAAGTGTTTTATTTATTTGGGAAGGAAGGCAAGAGAGCTAACAGCACCGCAGGCAGCACATTCCAACAACTTCGTATATCGGATCCATCATGACTGGTCAGACACACAGGCTGCCCTTACCCACAAGATGTAAATAAAGGTTGTCCATCATAGGTCCAGGAGGGTAAGGTCCTGGCCAGGTCTTTGGAATAACTCCATAAGGTATATTTAGATGCAATTACAATGGCCTGACCTTACTCACTGAAGATGTAAATAAAGGTCAATGAGGGTTAAATCACAGCCAGGTTTTTGGAATATCTCCATAAGGTACATTTACATAGAATGACAAAGGCCTGATCTTCTGCACGGAAGATGTAAATAAAAGTTCGGGAGGTTCAGATCCTAGCCAGATCTTTGGAATATCTGCATTCGGTACATTTCCATACAATGAGTATAATGGAACTCTGAGCTCACATTGTGCACTCCTGATGCAAACGACGATACTCTTGTCAGAGAAATCGCCTACCCACAGTGCCTTATTGAGGGCTTTTTGCACAGAATGTGTGTTGACATGTACCTTAGGCCGTGGTCATTCTGGTATCTCTGGTTTGACTTCCCTGCTCCCCTCTGTGGCTCGTGTCTGTACGCAGGGCGCGTGGATCTAGCACTCACGCTGCCCAGAGACCGACTGTTTCAGGTTTGCTTCAACCTTTTGTGCCCTCACGCCTCTTCCAGAGCCGGCCTCCACACGCTTGCTGCGGTATTCCTAGTCCGTCTCCTGCTGCGTCCCCTGAAAGTAGGTCTGGAACCTTCACATGGCGAGGCCTAACCTGAATATCCCTCTTCAGGGTGCCTCTGTCCTGTAGCACAGTGTCTCAATGATCAGGTTCATCTAGGGACCCTTGGTCCTTGCACCAAGTATCACTCGGAATGGCTTTTACTACTGCTACTTCTGAGGAACAGCATGTGTGATCTACCACCGTGGATCCTCTTCCGATTTGCTGCCTCATGCCAGCGCTGCCGCGGAGCAGGCCCTCACACTGGAGGCCATCCGAGGTGCTGGTGCTCCCTTTCAATGGGCTCCCATGAAGTCTTCTCAGAGACTGCGTCCTTCTTCCAAAAGTTGTCTGTTGTGATCAGGATGAAGCCCTCTCAGGCTATCTAACCTGACTGCACCTAGTCTTTCCAGGTGCCGTGTGCCTCAAAGAAAAATAGGTAATGTAACTCATGTGTGAGCAGGTGGAGGATGTCTATACAAGGCCCAGGAGGAGCATATGTTCAAGTTATTTCTGTCTCTTCCATGAAAAGCACACAATTCGCCACCGTAAATTAGTAATTTTTTTTAGAAAATTCTTTGTCCTGCCTGTCTGATTAGCCATCTCTACATTACCCGGCCAGGGAGCATGACGTAGGAGTTTGTGGAGAATGTAGCTGCCACCCCATGGATAGAACCCCCATACCATCTTGAACCATTTGGCTCTAAAATGGCAGGTACATTCTCACAGTAGCACTATGAAACTGATTTAGCCACTGGATTAGCCAGTAGAAAGTACTCCAGTAATGCAAATCACAAAGAAATCCGCAAGTTCGCGGGAAAATCCGCGAACTCGCAGATTCTTTTGCGATTTCACGCGAATTTGCAGACCGCAGATCCGCAAAATTCACCCATACTTACAAATAACGGAATGTGTAATTTGCATAACCAAATCTATCTTTCTACCAAATTTGGTGTAATTCCATCCAGAGGTTTGGACTGTAGTCGTATTCAAAGCTCCTATGGGAATTAACATGGTAAACTAACTTTACTTCACCCCCCCCCTTTTTCGGCTCCTGCTTGATGAATCACCCTGAAACTTTCCTTGCAGAACAAGACCTAACTTGAAACTATAACAACCTACTGGCGACTCTGCCAGTATGTAATGTAATATATATATCTATATATATATATTCACTGAAAAAAACACTGACACCACACGTCACTGACCATGTCATGAATGTTGTAATATGTGACATCATCAGCAGTGGATTGCGGGCGCGTGAGTTATAGTTAGTACAACTAACTAGAAAGGGAATTTCAATAGTTTTGTACGAGTGAAATATCCAACCAACTATAACACCCCTAAAACCTATGATTTTTTCAGTGAATTTCTAAGGTTTTTTAAATGCTAATTCCTAACTATAAGATGTCTGAAACCTATGGTTTTTTCAGTGAATTTCTCTAAAATCAGTCGAACAGAGCTCCTTGGCGTTTAGTGGAGGTACCTGGTGGGCTAGTTGGCCCCCAGGGGACCTCTGGATTGAAGAGAAAGGAGTTCCCCAACTTAAAACACACCACAGGGCGTGTTTGCACATATATCACCTCAGGCCCCACCCCTACCTTCACCACTGTGCAAACGTGCCCCGTGGCGCGTTTTTAAGTTGGGGGATTAAGTCCACTTGAATCCTGAGGTCCCCTGGCAGCAGCCAACTAGCCCACCAGGTACCTGCAGGAAGCGCCACAGAGCTGTGTTGCAGAGACGTGTAAAAAGGGGAGTGGCCTTAGAGCACCTCTCTGAAACACAGCCCCCTGGTGCATACTGGAGGTTCCTGGTGGGCTAGTTGGCCCCCAGGGACCCCCAGTATTTAAGGGGAGTTTGTTCCCCTTCTGCAAACGCACCAGGGGGCGCATTTGCAGAGTGGTGCAGGGAGGGGGCGGGGCCTAGGGATGATCATGTCTTTTTTTTCAACAAAAATAAATGTTATTCGGCCCTAAGGGTCCTTGTGGGACCCCCTGAGCAGGCCTAGGGGGTCAGGGTTTGTCTACCCTGCCCCCTTTTTGCGTTTTGAGGCGTTTGTTTGGGGTTTTTTGTGCCTCGATTGTACCGAGGCACAAGATGGCTGCCAACACTTTCTGATTTTGACTGTTGACATCCAATCAGCATGCAGCTCATGCACGGCAGGGTGCATGCAGTCTGTGCTTTGGGTACGTGGATTGATACGCGAATCAACCGCGCCTAAAGATATATTAATGACTTTAACCGTCATTTTCTCAGGAACTACTGAACAGATTGACACCATATAAGCAAAAGGCATAGGTCAGAACTGAAGACGACTACTCTGCCAAATTTGGTGTAATTCCGTAGAGCCGTTCGGGTTGTAGCCGTGTCTAAATGTCCTATGGGAAATTGCATGGGGAAAACATGTTTTGGGACCCCCTTTTTTCTCAACCCCCTCTTGACCAATCACCCCCAAACTTTAAGGGAAGGAGCAGAACTGAGCTGGCCCAAAGTTTGGATAATTTCAAGAAGATTCATCAATCGACGCCAAAGTTATTGGCAATAGAATGTTGCGGCTTTCCTATGGATAATAGGTCCTAACTATAACTACCTATCAGCTCCTTGCAACTCAGCTCAGCGCGCCGCGCCAGCAACGAAGGAGACGGACCAGCCAGGTACAGCAAGATGGTAGTTTTATTTCACAGAGAACAGCTACGCGTTTCGGGCCAACTTCCCCTTGTTCACACTGTAATTGTACTGGAAACAATTGCGTTTTTTGTATATGCTTTGAAAGTGAACACACCTCTAGTGATGACATCATAAATCAAATGACCATAGACATAAAAGAAAAGACATTTACGCTTTTACTCTTTCTTTTTATCTGTGAAACATAGCTTAGCAATATATAACGGGATAATATATATATATATATATATATATATATATATATATATATATATATAAATATATATATATATATATATAAATATATATATATATATATATATATATATATATATATATATATATATATATATATATATTCCCAGAAAAAACCATAGGTTATAGACCATATATAGTTAGGAATTAGCATTTACAAAACCTTGAAAATTCACTGAAAAAACCATAGGTTATAGACCATATATAGTTAGGAATTAGCATTTAGAAAACCTTATTTTACTCACACAAAACCATTGAAATTCCATATATAGTTAGTTGCACTAACTATATATCGCGCACCCGCAATCCACTGCTGATGATGTCACATATTACATCATTCATGACATGGTCAGTGACATCACTGATGACATCACTGATGACAACATCCAGTGATTATGTGTTTCTGTAAAGTTTAAATATGTTTTACATATTGAAGAATGAGTGGATGTATAAGTGTCTGAATGAAGGTTTTAGTAGGTGCGTGATTGACTGTATGAGTGAGTGATTAAATGCGTCTTACTGAATGCACGGGTTAGTGACTAAACTGTTTTAATTTGTGCATCATTATGTCTGTTGTGATGTAAACTGCTGCATGTGTTGATCATTAGCTATACGAGAGGCTATATGTGTTATTAATTGGTTGCCTAAGTATTTCTATGGGAGATTGAGTTTGTGTGGGGGTGGCTGGAAGGTGTGTGACTCTGTGCATAGATGTGTGAGCAGTTTATTCACTAGGTGTATGAGTTCAAGAGTGCATGTGGAAACAGCTACATGGGCAGTTGACTGTGTGCATGAGTGTATTGATGAGTGAATGGATATCTCAATGCTACATGTCATAGTAAGTACATATGTAAAACACAGTACATGTGAGAGTTGGCATATATAAATAACTGTGCATGAGAGCCACTGAGTGAGTGGTTGTATCGATCATTGTGAACTTGTATCAGGGATTGTATAAGAGAGTAAATATGTGTCAGTATATGTTTCAATAAGTAAGGTGTGTATAACTGTATAGTTGAAGAAATGGAGGTGAGATTGTTTCTTTGCATGACTGACTGGGTGTGTGAGTAACTCCATGGATGAGTGGCAGTGTGTGAGTGTCTGTATACACTGAGTGTATCTAAGGTTATATTAGAGTCTGAAGAAGTTTATCGTATTAGCACAAGAATGATGCCAAATGAGACGTCATCAGTGATGTCATCAGTGATGTCATTTGAGATGTCATCAGTGATGTCATCAGTGATGTCACTGACCATGTCATGAATGATGTAATATGTGACATCATCAGCAGTGGATTGCGGGTGCGCGATATATAGTTAGTGCAACTAACTATATATGGAATTTCAATGGTTTTGTGTGAGTAAAATAAGGTTTTCTAAATGCTAATTCCTAACTATATATGGTCTATAACCTATGGTTTTTTCAGTGAATTTTCAAGGTTTTGTAAATGCTAATTCCTAACTATATATGGTCTATAACCTATGGTTTTTTCTGTGAATTTCATTGGTTTTTTAACAGCTAATATCTGTAGCTGTAAAATGTATTCTTCTTTAAATCCAAAAATATATTTTATATGTTTATGAATAATTTTTTTTTTAAATATTTTTTTTTCTTCGTTCCCGCTTCGCGAATCGGGAAGCTTCCCGTTAGCTGACCTTGATGCCGCGAAATAGACCGCGAGCCGGTAAACGTTTCTTTACCGCAAGTGCCGCGTTAGAAAACAACATCGTGACGCCTCCCGTCCGCATGACGTTTCACGTTGTCGCGTGATACGTCATATGACGTGCTACGTTAGCGAACTGGTACGCGAAGCGAGTCGCAAAGCGCAGGTTTCTGGAAGCAAACCGGGAGGCCCTGCAAAGCGCTTAACGTAAACACAGCAAGTCATGTGACTTGGTAATAACACTTTTCATTGGTTCATTTCACTTTTGGTTTCCTAATGATGTAAGACTAGGTCATATAATCTAAAATGAACACTTTTGATTGGTTGAGAACTCTTGTTTTTCCCAAATGATGAAAATCCCTCCTTCTTTCCTCACTCTGACTTTCATCATTGTGAGAGAAAGACCCTTTGTGATCACTGAGCAATGGCTTCTTTAGTAGCTTCAGCTGGTGCTTCCCCACCACCTCCACCACATCCAAGGAAGAGTGGACCACCTGCTCAAGTTCTAATTCAACAAGAAGAAGAAGAAGAGGAACAGGAGTACGAGCACGAAGAGAGGCAGTTTTTGCCTGAGCAGCCCAGGACGTCTCACCGGAAAGAAAACTTCATTTGGCAAGTTTTTTTAAATTCCCAAAGGTCAGAAAAAAGTAAATGCAAGATACGTAACTTGCCTTATATGTCAAGATAGACTGTCCAGAGGGACCGACAAAAAATACAGTTTCGGAAACTACACAATGCATCGCCATATGACTAGGTGGCATCCTAACAACTACAGTGCTGCACAGTTTCGGAACGACCTAGATAATCTCCCTATTATGGCCAGAAGATCTGTTGTACCGGAAGTAACGGGACCAGAGGGCAGGGAGATGGTGCCAAATATACAAATGAGATTTGGTGATGTAAAACACATCTGCGCATTTTGCGATGGATTCATTTCCTACGGAGAAAAAAGCATCACTCTGATCAACAGAGCTATTGACTATCATATGCAAGTTTGTCCGAAACGCCCAAAATAATAAATACTTCTTTTTTTTGTTTTGTTGCTCCTGTTGAGCCCTTTACAATGAATCGTTTTCATTGCCCCCTCCAAGAAAAACCCAAAAAAATATAAAACTGTTCCGAAAAATTCAAAAACAGTAAAAAAAAATTCAGAAAAATAAAAAAAAAAGTTCTTTTCAGAACTACCTCCCCGTTATTAAAAAATTGGTACAATATTTGGAATTGTGCCAACCTCTATTTCTCTTAGTTCGCTTCCTAGTTCGCTCGCTGGTACGCGAACCGGAAGCGAACCAAAAACAGTAAGTATAAGGGAAGGAAACAGACACTTATGTTAAAAGAAACACAGCTATAAGGGAGTAAACTAGAGATACCATTACCCGTAATCCACTGCTGATGATGTCACATATTACATCATTCATGACATGCTCAGTGACATCATCAGCAGAGGATTGCGGGTTTTTTGGCAACATGCCTTATCCACGGTTTAATAACGCTGCCTTTTGCTTTATATAAGTTTTCAAATTGTATGAAATATATACCAATAGGTCGTTATGAACCTTTAGGTAGTGCTTTTCTTCATGAGGTCTGGTCGCTTCCATACACATACAGATGTTTCAAAGATGATCAAGAAGTTTATCTGAATGGAGAGGAATGCACTGAGACGCCAGATCATTCACTAATGTGTAGGCACATACAGTTACACGGTTCATGCAACAAACACCGACCAAATATGGCTTGCGTGTTGCAAGGCACGCCAGTTCCTGCTATCATCCCCACGTTCAAGTTGTTGGAAAATGGTAGTTATTTGATGCTCAATAATGAAGATTGTTCTGAGTTAATTAAAAGTATTCCTTTTATCGTAACAGTAAGTGAACGGGTTATTTGCTGCAGAAATGTTCTATTTCCTCCCACACATGAACATAGGGAGTTTTCAATCTGGCCACAAATACCAACCTTGGGACACGTTTCAACGGCATGGCAAGAATAAGAGCTCTTTTGTCTCAGAGAGAGGTGGCCTTGAGTTCGGCCCGTGAAACTTTCGTACTTCACATAGCGAACACCCATACAGAGGTGCACACCCTTTTCAATTAAGATTTGCCTTTCAATTTCAGCAACATGTTTCCGACTATCTTTAACGCATCCTCCACAAAGTCCCTGGCACACTTTTTTAAAGTTGTTACCAGTGGTCTCGTGACTTCATTTGAGAAAATCTTTGGAGTCATCCCTGCTTCCTTTCATTGTATTTTCTGCACTCTGGTTCGTAGATTGGCATTTTTACTTGCATTACCAGCGGACGCTCTTGTGCTTTTTTACATTTTTAAATATGGATGTCCCTCCTATGCAACCTCCGACCCTGCAGCTGCTGACACTGTTCCGCAATCGCATGCTAGAATATTATGGCACAATGCCGTTGGCGATATTAAGCACGGCATATGGATTATCTTTTCGGTTCTCCTACTTCACCTGTGTCCAGCCTGTATTTCACTGCCTGACCTGTGATTTCGATTGGGCCATTGATTTGTGTCTCTGCGGACCGGTTTCTCCTGACGTCGACTTTAATCAGCTGATGACTCCTATCATTACTCACGAGTTGGTTTGTCCTGGCGAAAGGATTATGGCTGTGGCATTGATGCATGGACTACTTGGTCCCTGGAATTTACTGGCGGCAGCACAGTCTTTCTTGGAACAGAGCTTTCTTGAAAACCCACCGAGCTGTCCTCTGATGGTGATAGAGGATCCGGTGCTGGGAGAGCACGTATGTTCTTTTCCGCTTTTAAATTGGATGGCTGAACTGTTTTCGGATGAAGACGGTGACTTCCTATTGGAGGCTGTTGCAGCTTATTTTGCATACACAGTTATGTCATAGACCTTTTTCATGTTTGATATGCTGAGTACTAGCATTTCATTGACAATTCATTGACTTATTTGTCAAGTTTTTATTATTTACCTTGCCTATTGGCTTAAGACTCGATAAAGTACTTGGCTGTTTTATTTTTCTTTAGCATTAAATTTTCCTAGTTTTTAATGCTTTACCTTGCGGACCGTCCACATATAAACTTGCAATCTGCTCTCATGAGATGGCACTTCTATTATCTTATTCAGTTCGTTTCCGGATCATGAGGAGGTGTCATCTAGGTCCTGGATATCTTTACACCGTGTTAAGTTAGCATGGGCTCATTACCGGTTTAAACGCCATTTTTCCTTTTTTGCAACTTCTGCACACGACACTTAGTTGTTGCTTTAGCTTTCCACCTAGTAGTTCATCGTGGTTTACATGAGAATAATATGTTATTGGTCTACTATCTGCTTTACTTGTTAAACTATATCTGTACAGCGAGTGCTAAAGTTTCAAGAACAACACGATACAGAATTGTTATGAGGTCTGATCTCCACGACTTCATACTCATAACATAAGTGCAACTTCTGCCAATTCTGGGCATGAGGCGGGTTTTATATTGCTTTGCCGAACACACATACACAACAGTTGATGCGGTTCACATGAAGAGAGAGCTGGTGTATGCTGATGTGATTCCTTCAAATCTAAGACACTAAAGTATGGGCACGCCCTAAACCAACACAAAGAGACCTTCTTAGCAAATAATATAATATGTGTATTAGGGAGGGTGAGATATAAGCAGCCGCGGGCCGTGGAGGGAGTTACGATGGGGCAGGGAGGCGGGGAGGGGGAGAAGCAGGGTGGAGCCCTCTCTACCTTGCCCCTCCCCCTCCCCGCCTCCCTGCCCCACCGTAACTCCCTCCACGGCCCGCGGCTGCTTATAAGTGTTGCTAACTCTTATTCATTTACAGCATGTTAACATACTGTCACCATTCGCTTTTTATGTACTAGTAACTATGCTGGTAATTTTGCTACTGATAATATGTGTACTTGTATTCTCCACCCTGCTTCTCCCCCTCCCCGCCTCCCTGCCTCACCGTAACTCCCTCCACGGCCCGCGGCTGCTTATAAGTGTTGCTAACTCTTATTCATTTACAGCATGTTAACATACTATCACCATTCACTTTTTATGTACTAGTAACTATGCTGGTAATTTTGCTACTGATAATATGTGTACTTTTATTATCTAAGGTACTACGCCTGAGAAGACGGCATTAGTAAATAAACATTTCAAATACACATCTGTTCTTCTTAACTCCATGTTCTGGTTTCTAAGAAATCTATAACGACCGACTGTTCATGAGTTCCACGTATCCTGAGGTACTATAAGTTCATATTCTGGATTGTCTAAACATTGAGAGTTTGTTATATCCAATGTGACACTGTACCTAGCTTGCTAAGGAGTTTTTGATTACTAACGTGAGTTTTGGGACACCCTAATTCGCCGAGGTTCCAATCCTCTGTCCACAGTTCTGTGTGAGAACAGAAACCCTGCGACAGGGGCACCCCCGACCCTTGCTGGAGCTTCATCACACTTGCGATACAACTCCAGCAATGCATTCGCCGAGGTTCCAATCCTCTGTCCACAGTTCTATGTGAGAACAGAAACCCTGCGACAGGGGCACCCCCGACCCTTGCTGGAGCTTCATCACACTTGCGATACAACTCCAGCAATGCGCCACCTTTACGGCACAGATACATCACGCATCTGTGCTGTTTTTGCCCCATGATGCGCCGCATTGTAAATGCAGCACACCATAGGTGACGGAACAGCGGCACAAAATGACTAACACATCCCTGGTGATGCCCCAGTCATCATAAATGTATCCCTATGCTTCTTATCTTGTTAGAGATGAACCGCCATATGTATCATCAAAGTTATTTGCATTTCCTAAATAGCGAACTTTAAGGAATAAATAGCGATTCTTTACCATTCCTAGTTTGCGATGAGCTATTTGCTAATTAGCCGAATGTAGCCCAATGAAGCCCAATGTAGCCCAATGTAGCCCAAAGATGGCCGCCAGACACACAAAAAAACAAATGTAGCCCAAATATCAGCCAGATGTAGCCCAACTATAGCCCAGTGACAGAATGACCAATCAGCTTCGCAAACCTCCGTTACGCGAAGCGGAGCGCTGTTACAGATATATATCTTTTTTTGAATGTTAATTTCTCAAAATCCACTGGAGCACATATATTGAGACCTAGCAAAGGCACATCGGGCTACCAGTCCCTAATATTTTGCCAAGTTTCGTGAAAATCCATTCAGCCGTTCAATTATTATTATTATTTTTTTTTTTTGCCCCGCGGGGCCCTTTTAAAACCTCCACATCAAACCTAGGGGGTCAGCGAGGATCTACTATGCCCCCTTATAGTTATTTCCCCCTTTGTTTTGACCTCCTCTTGTCTCTCGATCCTACCGAGAGACAAGATGGCGGCCGCTACGGACTGTTTGGAATGTTGACAGACGCCGGAGAACCAATCAGCTTCGCTTCACAAAGCTCCGTTGCGCGAAAAGTCCGCGAACCAGTGCGCTGCCCGGTCCGCTGTTACAGATATATATCTTTTTTTAAACGTTAATTTCTCAAAATCCACTGGAGCACATATATTGAGACCTACAAAAGGCACATCGGGCTACCAGTCCCTACAATTTTGCCAAGTTTCGTGCAAATCCATTCAGCCGTTCGGGCTAAAAGTGAGGCCAACCGCCCTATGGAAAACTCAATGTTAAAAACACGTTTTGGGACCCCCCTTTTTTCTCGGCCCCCACTGGACGAACCCCCCCCAAATTTTCAAGGGCTGCTCAGAAACAAAATGTGCCATTTTCCTGAAAATTTCAGCCAATTCCGTCCACAAACGCCAAAGTTATTAGACATAGAATTTTCAAAAAACCCATAGAGAAAAAATCCTAACTATATATACCTACTGGCGACCGCCAGTAGGTAATATATATATATATATATATATCACCTTGACCTCCTTTCCTTTCGAAAATGAGCAGAGACCACATCGGGGAACAGCAGGGAAGCCACTTTAATGACATTAAAGTTTGGCAAATGCATTTCGGCTTTAAATGCCTTCCTCAGCGCCCAAAAATGTTCATAGCAGCTTCCAGGGTTGCATCATGGTTAATCCTGCCGCCCTCTTTGTTGAAGAAAGTCGGCTCCGCCCCCTATGTAGATGGTTCACCACCTGGTTGAAGCCTGCCGAGTAGCGACAAACTCCAACACCCAGAATAATTGCCAGGATCCCAGGTAGGTGGTGATAGGAGTTGTAACCCAGTGGGGTGGGCGGTAATGGGATTTGCGGTTGGTGGAAGTGCCAGGGTGAATCTTTGGAATGCCCTCAAAGTGTCTCTCCAAGTCCCCTTTTACCGCTTCAGCCTGTGTGCTGCAGTCTCAATGTTCGCGGGGGTAAACGTGTCCGTGCACATCACCCATTGCCGGGTAGGTTACCCTGCAACCGCTCGATTTCTCCCACAGCAGCATGGCGGGTTCCGGAGCTGTACCAATCCCTTGATGAAAGAAAAATTGCCGAGGCAAACCCAGAGTGCTCCAGACCACTTGTGAAACGGGGGTCTCTGAAAAAAATGCAGAATATATCACCTTGACCTCCTTTCCTTTCGAAAATGAGCAGAGACCACATCGGAGAACAGCAGAGAAGCAACTTTAATGACATTATAGTTTGGCGAATGCATTTCGGCTTTAAATGCCTTCCTCAGCGCCCAAAAGTGTTCATAGCAGCTTCCAGGGTTGCATCATGGTTAATCCTGCCGCCCTCTTTGTTGAAGAAAGTCGGCTCCGCCCCCTATGTAGATGGTTCACCACCTGGTTGAAGCCTGCTGAGTAGCGCCAAACTCCAACACCCAGAATGCTTTGCCAGGATCCCAGGTAGGTGGTGACAGGAGTTGTAACCCGGTGGGGTGGGCGGTAATGGGATTTGCGGTTGGTGGAAGTGCCAGGGTGAATCTTTGGAATGCCCTCAAAGTGTCTCTCCAAGTCCCCTTTTACCGCTTCAGCCTGTGTGCTGCAGTCTCAATGTTTGCGGGGTGTAAACGTGTCCGTGCACATCACCCATTGCCGGGTAGGTTACCCTAAAACCGCTCGATTTCTCCCACAGCAGCATGGCGGGTTCCTGAGCTGTACCAATCCCTTGGTGAAAGAAAAATTGCCGAGGCAAACCCAGAGTGCTCCGGACCACTTGTGAAACGGGGGTCTCTGAACTGCGTCTCTGGAAAAAACACAGAATATATCCCCTTGACCTCCTTTCCTTTCGAAAATGAGCAGAGACCACATCGGGGAACAGCAGGGAAGCAACTTTAATGACATTATAGTTTGGCGAATGCATTTCGGCTTTAAATGCCTTCCTCAGCGCCCAATAATGTTCATAGCAGCTTCCAAGGTTGCATCATGGTTAATCCTGCCGCCCTCTTTGTTGAAGAAAGTCGGCTCCGCCCCCTATGTAGATGGTTCACCACCTGGTTGAAGCCTGCCGAGTAGCGCCAAACTCCAACACCCAGAATGCTTTGCCAGGATCCCAGGTAGGTGGTGATAGGAGTTGTAACCCGGTGGGGTGGGCGGTAATGGGATTTGCGGTTGGTGGAAGTGCCAGGGTGAATCTTTGGAATGCCCTCAAAGTGTCTCTCCAAGTCCCCTTTTACCGCTTCAGCCTGTGTGCTGCAGTCTCAATGTTCGGGGTGGTAAACATGTCCGTGCACATCACCCATTGCCAGGTAGGTTACCCTGCAACCGCTCAATTTCTCCCACAGCAGCATGGCGGGTTCCGGAGCTGTACCAATCCCTTGGTGAAAGAAAAATTGCCGAGGCAAACCCAGAGTCCTCCGGACCACTTGTGAAACGGGGGTCTCTGAACTGCGTCTCTGGAAAAAACGCAGAATATATCACCTTGACCTCCTTTCCTTTCGAAAATGAGCAGAGACCACATCGGGGAACAGCAGGGAAGCTACTTTAATGACATTATAGTTTGGCGAATGCATTTCAGCTTTAAATGAATGCCTTCCTCAGCGCCCAAAAATGTTCATAGCAGCTTCCAGGGTTGCATCATGGTTAATCCTGCTGCCCTCTTTGTTGAAGAAAGTCGGCTCCGCCCCCTATGTAGATGGTTCACCACCTGGTTGAAGCCTGCCGAGTAGCGCCAAACTCCAACACCCAGAATGCTTTGCCAGGATCCCAGGTGGGTGGTGATAGGAGTTGTAACCCGGTGGGGTGGGCGGTAATGGGATTTGCGGTTGGTGGAAGTGCCAGGGTGAATCTTTGGAATGCCCTCAAAGTGTCTCTCCAAGTCCCCTTTTACCGCTTCAGCCTGTGTGCTGCAGTCTCAATGTTCGGGGGGGGGTAAACGTGTCCGTGCACATCACCCATTGCCAGGTAGGTTACCCTGCAACCGCTCGATTTCTCCCACAGCAGCATGGCGGGTTCCGGAGCTGTACCAATCCCTTGGTGAAAGAAAAATTGCCGAGGCAAACCCAGAGTCCTCCGGACCACTTGTGAAACGGGGGTCTCTGAACTGCGTCTCTGGAAAAAACGCAGAATATATCACCTTGACCTCCTTTCCTTTCGAAAATGAGCAGAGACCACATCGGGAACAGCAGGGAAGCTACTTTAATGACATTATAGTTTGGCGAATGCATTTCGGCTTTAAATGAATGCCTTCCTCAGCGCCCAAAAATGTTCATAGCAGCTTCCAGGGTTGCATCATGGTTAATCCTGCCGCCCTCTTTGTTAAAGAAAGTCGGCTCCGCCCCCTATGTAGATGGTTCACCACCTGGTTGAAGCCTGCCGAGTAGCGCCAAACTCCAACACCCAGAATGCTTTGCCAGGATCCCAGGTAGGTGGTGATAGAAGTTGTAACCCGGTGGGGTGGGCGGTAATGGGATTTGCGGTTGGTGGAAGTGCCAGGGTGAATCTTTGGAATGCCCTCAAAGTGTCTCTCCAAGTCCCCTTTTACCGCTTCAGCCTGTGTGCTGCGGTCTCAATGTTCACGGGGGTAAACGTGTCCGTGTACATTACCCATTACCGGGTAGGTTACCCTGCAACCGCTCGATTTCTCCCACAGCAGCATGGCGGGTTCCGGAGCTGTACCAATCCCTTGGTGAAAGAAAAATTGCCGAGGCAAACCCAGAGTGCTCCGGACCACTTGTGAAATGGGGGTCTCTGAACTGCGTCTCTGGAAAAAACGCAGAATATATCACCTTGACCTCCTTTCCTTTCGAAAATGAGCAGAGACCACATCGGGGAACAGCAGGGAAGCAACTTTAATGACATTATAGTTTGGAGAATGCATTTCGGCTTTAAATGCCTTCCTCAGCGCCCAAAAATGTTCATAGCAGCTTCCAGGGTTGCATCATGGTTAATCCTGCCGCCCTCTTTGTTGAAGAAAGTCGGCTCCGCCCCCTATGCAGATGGTTCACCACCTGGTTGAAGCCTGCCGAGTAGCGCCAAACTCCAACACCCAGAATGCTTTGCCAGGATCCCAGGTAGGTGGTGATAGGAGTTGTAACCCGGTGGGGTGGGCGGTAATGGGATTTGCGGTTGGTGGAAGTGCCAGGGTGAATCTTTGGAATGCCCTCAAAGTGTCTCTCCAAGTCCCCTTTTACCGCTTCAGCCTGTGTGCTGCAGTCTCAATGTTCGCGGGGGTAAACGTGTCCGTGCACATCACCCATTGCCAGGTAGGTTACCCTGCAACCGCTCGATTTGTCCCACAGCAGCATGGCGGGTTCCCGGAGCTGTACCAATCCCTTGGTGAAAGAAAAATTGCAGAGGCAAACCCAGAGTGCTCCGGACCACTTGTGAAATGGGGGTCTCTGAACTGCGTCTCTGGAAAAAACGCAGAATATATCACCTTGACCTCCTTTCCTTTCGAAAATGAGCAGAGACCACATCGGGGAACAGCAGGGAAGCCACTTTAATCACATTATAGTTTGGCGAATGCATTTCGGCTTTAAATGCCTTCCTCAGCACCCAAAAATGTTCATAGCAGCTTCCAGGGTTGCATCATGGTTAATCCTGCCGCCCTCTTTGTTGAAGAAAGTTGGCTCCGCCCCCTATGTAGATGGTTCACCACCTGGTTGAAGCCTGCCAAGTAGCGCCAAACTCCAACACCCAGAATGCTTTGCCAGGATCCCAGGTAGGTGGTGATAGGAGTTGTAACCCGGTGGGGTGGGCGGTAATGGGATTTGCGGTTGGTGGAAGTACCAGGGTGAATCTTTGGAATGCCCTCAAAGTGTCTCTCCAAGTCCCCTTTTACCGCTTCAGC
Source organism: Lissotriton helveticus (assembly GCF_964261635.1). Lineage (NCBI taxonomy): Eukaryota > Metazoa > Chordata > Amphibia > Caudata > Salamandridae > Lissotriton > Lissotriton helveticus. The sequence continues at coordinate 1,112,828,158 of NC_136061.1, forward strand.
CTGTGTGCTGCAGTCTCAATGTTCGCGGGGGTAAACGTGTCCGTGCACATCACCCATTGCCAGGTAGGTTACCCTGCAACCGGTCGATTTCTCCCACAGCAGCATGGCGGGTTCCGGAGCTGTACCAATCCCTTGGTGAAAGAAAAATTGCCGAGGCAAACCCAGAGTGCTCCGGACCACTTGTGAAACGGGGGTCTCTGAACTGCATCTCTGGAAAAAACACAGAATATATCACCTTGACCTCCTTTCCTTTCGAAAATGAGCAGAGAGCACATCGGGGAACAGCAGGGAAGCAACTTTAATTACATTATAGTTTGGCGAATGCATTTCAGCTTTAAATGCCTTCATCAGCGCCCAAAAATGTTCATAGCAGCTTCCAGGGTTGCATCATGGTTAATCCTGCCGCCCTCTTTGTTGAAGAAAGTCGGCTCCGCCCCCTATGTAGATGGTTCACCACCTGGTTGAAGCCTGCCGAGTAGCGCCAAACTCCAACACCCAGAATGCTATGCCAGGATCCCAGGTAGGTGGTGATAGGAGTTGTAACCCGGTGGGGTGGGCGGTAATGGGATTTGCGGTTGGTGGAAGTGCCAGGGTGAATCTTTGGAATGCCCTCAAAGTGTCTCTCCAAGTCCCCTTTTACCGCTTCAGCCTGTGTGCTGCAGTCTCAATGTTCGCGGGGGTAAACGTGTCCGTGCACATCACCCAATGCCAGGTAGGTTACCCTGCAACCGCTCGATTTCTCCCACAGCAGCATGGCGGGTTCCGGAGCTGTACCAATCCCTTGGTGAAAGAAAAATTGCCGAGGCAAACCCAGGGTCCTCCGGACCACTTGTGAAACGGGGGTCTCTGAACTGCGTCTCTGGAAAAAACGCAGAATATATCACCTTGACCTCCTTTCCTTTCGAAAATGAGCAGAGACCACATCGGGGAACAGCAGGGAAGCCACTTTAATGACATTATAGTTTGGCGAATGCATTTCGGCTTTAAATGCCTTCCTCAGCGCCCAAAAATGTTCATAGCAGCTTCCAGGGTTGCATCATGGTTAATCCTGCCGCCCTCTTTGTTGAAGAAAGTTGGCTCCGCCCCCTATGTAGATGGTTCACCACCTGGTTGAAGCCTGCCGAGTAGCGCCAAACTCCAACACCCAGAATGCTTTGCCAGGATCCCAGGTAGGTGGTGATAGGAGTTGTAACCGGGTGGGGTGGGCGGTAATGGGATTTGCGGTTGGTGGAAGTGCCAGGGTGAATCTTTGGAATGCCCTCAAAGTGTCTCTCCAAGTCCCCTTTTACCGCTTCAGCCTGTGTGCTGCAGTCTCAATGTTCGCGGGGGTAAACGTGTCCGTGCACATCACCCATTGCCAGGTAGGTTACCCTGCAACCGGTCGATTTCTCCCACAGCAGCATGGCGGGTTCCGGAGCTGTACCAATCCCTTGGTGAAAGAAAAATTGCCGAGGCAAACCCAGAGTGCTCCGGACCACTTGTGAAACGGGGGTCTCTGAACTGCGTCTCTGGAAAAAACGCAGAACATATCACCTTGACCTCCTTTCCTTTAGAAAATGAGCAGAGACCACATCGGGGAACAGCAGGGAAGCAACTTTAATGACATTATAGTTTGGCGAATGCATTTCGGCTTTAAATGCCTTCCTCAGTGCCCAAAAATGTTCATAGCAGCTTCCAGGGTTGCATCATGGTTAATCCTGCCGCCCTCTTTGTTGAAGAAAGTCGGCTCCGCCCCCTATGTAGATGGTTCACCACCTGGTTGAAGCCTGCCGAGTAGCGCCAAACTCCAACACCCAGAATGCTTTGCCAGGATCCCAGGTAGGTGGTGATAGGAGTTGTAACCCGGTGGGGTGGGCGGTAATGGGATTTGCGGTTAGTGGAAGTGCCAGGGTGAATCTTTGGAATGCCCTCAAAGTGTCTCTCCAAGTCCCCTTTTACCGCTTCAGCCTGTGTGCTGCAGTCTCAATGTTCGCGGGGGTAAACGTGTCCGTGCACATCACCCATTGCCGGGTAGGTTACCCTGCAACCACTCGATTTCTCCCACAGCAGCATGGCGGGTTCCGGAGCTGTACCAATCCCTAGGTGAAAGAAAAATTGCCGAGGCAAACCCAGAGTCCTCCGGACCACTTGTGAAACGGGGGTCTCTGAACTGCGTCTCTGGAAAAAACGCAGAATATATCACCTTGACCTCCTTTCCTTTCAAAAATGAGCAGAGACCACATCGGGGAACAGCAGGGAAGCCACTTTAATGACATTATAGTTTGGCGAATGCATTTCGGCTTTAAATGCCTTCCTCAGCGCCCAAAAATGTTCATAGTAGCTTCCAGGGTTGCATCATGGTTAATCCTGCCGCCCTCTTTGTTGAAGAAAGTTGGCTCCGCCCCCTATGTAGATGGTTCACCACCTGGTTGAAGCCTGCCGGGTAGCGCCAAACTCCAACACCCAGAATGCTTTGCCAGGATCCCAGGTAGGTGGTGATAGGAGTTGTAACCCGGTGGAGTGGGCGGTAATGGGATTTGCGGTTGGTGGAAGTGCCAGGGTGAATCTTTAGAATGCCCTCAAAGTGTCTCTCCAAGTCCCCTTTTACCGCTTCAGCCTGTGTGCTGCAGTCTCAATGTTCGCGGGGTTAAACGTGTCCGTGCACATCACCCATTGCCGGGTAGGTTACCCTGCAACCGCTCGATTTCTCCCACAGCAGCATGGCGGGTTCCGCTGCTGTACCAATCCCTTGGTGAAAGAAAAATTGCCGAGGCAAACCCAGAGTGCTCCGGACCACTTGTGAAACGGGGGTCTCTGAACTGCGTCTCTGGAAAAAACGCAGAATATATCACCTTGACCTCCTTTCCTTTTAAAAAATGAGCAGAGACCACATCGGGGAACAGCAGGGAAGCTACTTTAATGACATTATAGTTTGGCGAATGCATTTCGGCTTTAAATGCCTTCCTCAGCGCCCAAAAATGTTCATAGGAGCTTCCAGGGTTGCATCATGGTTAATCCTGCCGCCCTCTTTGTTGAAGAAAGTCGGCTCCGCCCCCTATGTAGATGGTTCACCACCTGGTTGAAGCCTGCCGAGTAGCGCCAAACTCCAACACCCAGAATGCTTTGCCAGGATCCCAGGTAGGTGGTGATAGGAGCTGTAACCCGGTGGGGTGGGCGGTAATGGGATTTGCGGTTGGTGGAAGTGCCAGGGTGAAGCTTTGGAATGCCCTCAAAGTGTCTCTCCAAGTCCCCTTTTACCGCTTCAGTCTGTGTGCTTCAGTATATATATATATTTATACAATTTTCAGCTCAAACAGCAATATCATTCTTGTGTTGCGAAACATAACTGTATGAGGCATAGTATGTGAACCAAACTAAATATTTAGTTAGTTAGAAGATGCTTTCTATATCAAAAGGAAATTTCTAAATGCATTACACTTTAAAGGCCAACTAAGAATAGAACATACAACAAAACACTTTGTATATAATTAACCCAACAACAAACTCAAAAGAGATGACATTTGACACAGGTTAGTTATCAAAAAGTGTATTTATTAATACAACAAAATTGTTACAGCGACAGGTAGTGTCAAATAGAAATCTGTGATAAATATCAGTTATTTTGACTGGCTGGTGGTTATAATGGATAATGACTGTTGTAGTTTTGGTTGGTGAGTTGTTGAGTCCTGAGTTGGTGATGACTGAGTTTGAGGTTGTGGAGGCACTGCAGTTGTAATGACTTCTGCCCATGTGAAGCAAGCAATCTACATGCATGAGTGCCTATAAGAAAAAATAGTAAAATGAACATTAACACAACATGTGGAGAGGATGAACTTCTCGAGGGGGGCAAGACATAGACTAGATCCAGTTGACCCTCTGGGAAGAACTTCAGCAAGCTAAATCCTAGAGAACGTATCCTTCACTTGTCTCCTCTCATCCTGCATTTTTTTTTACATCACCCATAGTTCAGACCTCCTGTTCTAATGCATTAACATAGTCTCTGCCCTCCACCCATAAGTTTGCTTTCTGGGTTCCACTGACATGAATGGAGGCAGACAATGTAGTTGCATTCAGTTTTTAACAATACATTTGAGTACAAGGGTTGTCTCCTCCTCAGTGAAGTTTGTCTTTCTCTTCATAACCAGCAGAATCCGTCATGCAGAATGAAAGCGTGGTGGCTGCAGGACCCTACAACGGAAAAGGGAAAAAAAATATTATGGTGTGGGTAGTATTTATGTGGTTGTAAGGGATTGTGTGTCAAGTGTGTTTGATTACTTTTAAATGTATTTAATTTTCCTATTTAATGTAGTGCAGAGGTCCAGTATTCACTACCATGCAGAGGTCTCCGTCCAAGGGCAGGGGTTACTCCCCATGTGCGTAGGTCTTCTATACACTATCATGCAGAGGTCTTCACCATCAGGGCAAAAGCTTCCGCCCCACTTGTATAGTTCTAGTCACCACCGTGTCTGCCTTGTGGAATGATGATCTGCCTGAGTTTGGTAGTCCCACCAGACAGAACAACCAGTCTCAAATTACTTGTAGTAACTATAACTATACTATAAAATACAATTATCCTGACCCATAAGCTGAAGGGGTGGGGACATGCAAGTGTGGTGTATTCATTACTAGAGAGTTGTTACTTGACTGCAAGATCGACACAAGTACATGTGTGTGTCCCTCTGTCAAAAACGTCATCATCAATAACAGTTATATTGTATAGTAACTTTTCATTACCTTGCAATAGCTGCAAACGCATCCAATAATCAGTAATCCTGTAGATTCATTTTCTTTCTACACTAAACACCTGGACATCAAGAAGTGGCCCTTGATACTGCAACGTACTAGGTTCGATCTATAAAGCTATATAAATGTGTATGTTCAGATTAAAAATGAAAATTCATTTGTAGCGATTTTAACGTCATGTCTGTGGTTCACAAAAATATTTTACACTCATATGAATATTTACTCAACTAGTCATGTGAGTAAACCTGCCAACATGAGAACTGGGCATTCCAGGATGTAAACTCCCTAAAAGGCTGGTAACACCCAAAAACCTATAATTTTGCGAGTATTCATTTCTGTATGAGCACATTTCCACACTGGAAAAATGTTGTGTTGTCCGGCCAAAGGAGCAAACCTGTTTTCAGGATGGGACTGAAAAGAGGATAATGTTTAAATTGGTGAGGGTGTTTTGGAATAGCTCTTACCACTTAGAGTTACAAAATGCGGTTGCATTCATGTGTGATAGGCATTTTTCCATGTCCACACCTACACTATGTATATTATGATGTAGAAACACAAAACTAATATGATCAACTTCTTTGGCATGGTCCTTAAAGAACTGTATTTTATCAGCTACTTTGAATTCTAAATATTTACAGGCGTATTTCCAGTAAGAGGCTCTAAAAATTAGGGTAAAGAATTGACCAGGACTTTCCTCGCGTAAATCTCAGAAACGTTCTATGGTAGGTATGGGCAAGAACATTTTGATGCCAACAAACTCACCAGTCACAGGCAAACTATGCCTCTGTATGCCCACTCCATATGCTTATGCAAGGTTTACTACTGTATAACTGTAGAACGTTCAAGCCTGTTAATGGCGTGTAAACTCATGTTGTACCCCTTTTCCTGCTGTTTGTGATTCATGTCTCTGGGCCTGCTTGCAGCGTTCAAACAAACAGTGTGGATCCCTCAGATGTCATCACCTTCCGTATTACCATTCATTAACACACACATTACTCTTTGTAGCATTTGTATTGCTCTTTTATGCATATTTTTCTCAAATACATTCAAACGGACAGTGTACTGAGAGGTAGTATAAAAATGTTAATTTCTTAAAAGTACAAAGAAACAAATCATCTCCAATGCCCTAACATGTACTCACCACCGTTTTGTTGTGTGTGCCTTTCAAGTTGGCCATTGCCTGCTCAAACCAGTGCACAGTTCAGCAACACATGTGAAAGGGCCTGAGGCTGTATGCCCGTATACACACCTATTGGGTGCCAGTATGTGGGTTGGCTTGATGGTGCAATGGCACCTTCTTTTTCAGTAAAACATAATCTGTTAATCAGAGTGAGCACAAGCAGTCAGCCCAACTTTTGTGAGACAATCACCCTGAAAGCAGGCAAGGGAGCAGGTTTGATGGCATCTCTTCTGAAGGAGATATTATACCATGTGTCTGTTCTGACCCTCTTCTAAAAAGTGTTTCCGGAGCTTATATATGTTCAAGTTGCACTTCCAGCCAAATGTATTATTCTACAAACGTTCAAAAGCATGAACTACAATAATTAATCTATCATATTCTCTAAAGGCAGTATGGACATCAGTCTGATGGTCAGCCATCATGTACTGCCTTCAATACAAAAGAACAAGCATTATGGGAACAATGAAGCAGGAGATAATTGTGATAGTACAGTGCAATTTTAGTAAATATCCTGATGATAAAGGGGCAAGGATTTTCTGAGTCCACCACAAATCCTTGGTTGAGGAGGGGTCAGAATTCACATTTATAGAGAGTTTACCTCGGCCGGTAATTCCCTGTTGCAATAAAGAAGTCCCAACAAAATGTGACAAGGTCAAACCTACTGTATTAGAATAGAGGAAAAGTATATCATATTTGTTGTTGCATGCGGATTTTGGTGTGGAAAGTATAAAAACCCATGGCATTTGACTAAAACTCAAAATAAGTGCATGTATCATATCCAATAACTTTGGAAACTTGTGAGCTAGGATTTTATGGGGTGTTTTAGACCTGGCATCTTTAAAGTGTTTTTCTCCTGTCTTTTTGCTTCTGACCCCGTGGTTTTTGGCTGTGTGCTGCATTTTATTTTTGCTGGTTTTAGAACTCTGGGCACTTTACAACTGCTGTTCTGTGCTAAAGTGCAAGACCTCTTGTGTAAAATGTGATTAGTGATCCATGAATGGCATATTTGATTTACTGGTAGGTCCCCAGTAAAGTGTACTGTGTGTGCCCAGGGCCTGTCACTCAAATGTTATTAATGGGCCTGCAGCACTGATTGTGCCACCCACATGAGTAACCCTGCAAACATAAAAGGCACCCTTAACCCCTTTAATGCTGCCGTCGGCCATTGGCTGACTACTTGGCCGACGCAACCCTGCCCGTTTTGCGGAAGTGCAGCACTTCCGCAAAATCGGCGGCGCAGCCAACGGGTTAATGTAGGCCCAAGGTGCCCCCATGGGCAGGGTGAAGTGTATGTGAAAATGTACTGGTGTGTTTTACATGTCTTAATAGTGAAATCCTATTGATTTCTTTTTTCACTATTGCAAGGAATAGCTCTACCACTGGCTATAATTGAAGCTGCCTTGTAACATTTTACAAGTGTAACTCGAAATTGGGAACAACTACAAATTTGGAGTTTGGGCTACCATAGCTCAGGATTTAAGAATACATCTTTTAGTGAAGATGGTTTATAAATTCTGTTTGAAAAAGTCACTTTTAAAAAGTGAGCATTTTCTTGTCTAACGGTCCTTTGCCTCTGTCTGCCAGTTGAATCCATGTCTGGTTTAGACTGATAGGGGCTTGTTTGTGCATACACTCTAGACAGTCACACAAAGGGACTTCAGGTGTGCCCTGCATACCCTGATGCAAAAACAACAGGTGATGGACAGAATGCAGAACAATGTCATACATTCACCCCAGTACAGAGATCTGGGCCTAAATCCATCGTGTTTTTGCTCACCATGCCTTTCCAGTTTGAACCCAGCCATATGCAAATCAGCCTTGACCCTGTGCCCCATGGGAACAGTCCAGCCCGAACTGCCAAGCCAGGTCCTCCCTGGACTGGAAACAAGCATCCAAGGACCGGTTTCGGGCTTTCAGCCCTCATCAGCCTGGATAGCTTGATTCCAGTGGCATGGAGAGCACGGAACTCACGTCTGAGCATACCCGTCCCACTCGGGGTGACAAATGCAAAAACAACAGGTGATGGACAGAATGCAGAACAATGTCATACATTCACCCCAGTACAGAGACCTGGGCCTAAATCCATAGTTTTTTTGCTCACAATGCCTTTCCAGTTTGAACCCAGACATATGCAAATCAGTCTTGACCCTGTGCCCCATGGGAACAGTCCAGCCCGAACTGCCAAGCCAGGTCCTCCCTGGACTGGAAACAAGCATCCAAGGACCGGTTTCGGGCTTTCAGCCCTCATCAGCCTGGATAGCTTGATTCCAGTGGCATGGAGAGCACGGGACTCACGTCTGAGCATACCCGTCCCACTTGGGGTGACAAAAGCAAAAATGACAGGTGATGGACAGAGTGCAGAACAATGTCATACATTCACCCCAGTACAGAGATCTGGGCCTAAATCCATTGTTTTTTTGCTCACCATGCCTTTCCAGTTTGAACCCAGCCATATGCAAATCAGTCTTGACCCTGTGCCCCATGGGAACAGTCCAGCCCGAACTGCCAAGCCAGGTCCTCCCTGGACTTTGGCAGGGTATGCTCAGACGTGAGTCCCTTGCTCACTTTGCCACTGGATTCAAGCAAGCCGGGCTGAAGACGGCTGCAATGCCAGAAACCGGTCCTCGGAAGCTTGTTTCCGGTCCAGGGAAGGCATGGCTTGGCAGTTCGGGATGGACTGTTCCCATGAGGCACAGGGTCAGACTGATTTGCATATAGCCATGTCTGAACTGGGGTGGCAGAGTGGGTTAAAGAACGGTGATGGATCAAACCCAGATCTTTTGACTGGGTGTGAGTGTTTGATTGTTTCAGATGCTCCGTCCATCACCACCCCCTTTTGTGCCGCTTTGGCCGCCATAAGTGTGGCAGGGTATGCTCAGACGTGAGTCCCTTGCTCACTTTCCCACTGGATTCAAGCAAGCCGGGCTGAAGACAGCTGCAATGCAAGAAACCGGTCCTCGGAAGCTTGTTTACGGTCCAGGGAAGGCATGGCTTGGCAGTTCGGGCTGGACTGTTCCCATGAGGCAAAGGGTCAGACTGATTTGCATATAACCATGTCTGAACTGGGGTGGCAGAGTGGGCTAAAGAACGGTGATGGATCAAACCCAGATCTTTTGACTGGGTGTGAGTGTTTGATTAGTTCAGATGCTCCGTCCATCACCACCCCCTTTTGTACTGCATACCCTGATGGCCCATCACCAGGCTGATCGGCCTTCCTGAACTAGAGTGATGGGAAGAGTTGTCACTGACACATGATTAGGACTGTGCCTTTCCTCTCACAATGCTGTCTCCACCTCTTTGTAGTGTGTCAGGAGCCAAGTCAGGGCAAGGCATGATCTCTGCACTATGAAGACTATCCTTTGAACTTTGCCTACTTTAAAAGCCAAAGGAGGTATAGGTATTGGACCTAAAATCCCAGACTATTAGAACACTTCTAGCTCAAAAGGAGCCTCCGCCAAGAGGGAGAGCTGGGGTGTTGTCTGGAGGAGTACTGACCCTTTGCTGTGTTTGCTTTGCTGGGCTGGCCTGCAGTTGCTGCTTCTGTCATGGATTGACTGAGGACAGGGCTTTTGCTTTGAAATCCTGCTTGAGAACATTTTCCAAGAGCTTGAGTGTGCTTGCACCCTGTTACGATGTCTCAAGGCCATCAAATACTTCATCTGCAGCCCCTGAATGCCTCTTCTGGGAGTTCTGACCTGCCAAAGGGTGCCAATTCCAGTTTGGGCCCTTGGTTGTGGTTTTTCTGCTTCTAGAGTTGAAAATCCACACATCACCCCTTCAGTGCCATTTTTACTGCCGCAAGCCTGCCGTGCGGTTGAAAAACCAATGTGAGGAACTGAAGCATCACCTTCTCTGCGTGTAAGGAAACATTGCATATCCTTGATTCCCAGCGCCTCACCTCCCTTGAGCCTCTTTTCGTCTTTTAATTTTGATGCATCCCAGGTACTTTTTGCTAAAAGTGACACATCCATAGTTTTATATGGACTGAACTGTTCTTAAATTTTAAAAGTGCTATCTTGGTTTATGTATGTTTGACTTTTGTTGTTTTGGTCTTGTTTTACTGAAATAATGATTGGATATTTTTCTAAACTTGTGTGGTGTCCATTTTTAGTGTTTTCATTGCATTACTGTGTTTTTAAGTACAAATGCTTTACACATTGAGTTTGAGATAAGCCTGACTGCTTGTGCCAAGCTACCAACGGGGTGAGCACGGGTTATCTTAGGTGTGTAATCCCCTTACCGTGACTGGAAGGAAGGGTCCTTACTTGGACAAGGTGCAAGCCACTGCCATCCAGAGACTCCAGTTTCTAAAAAGGTGAAAGAAATTACACCTTCAAATGGAGCACTATTATTCAGTGTCTTATTGGCTTATCAAAAATGTCACCCACCAAAAATAAGCAGAAAAAACTACAAAACAGACCATCAACACAAGCTCTGTCTCACTAAGACATGCCTTTCATTACCCCTATTAACTAGGTCAATTCAACAACAAGTTGAGCAGACTAGAAAAAAGTTGTGAGTGAAATTTGAGCAGCAACTATAAAACCAAACTTGTTTTTATTGTTTTAGACCCTAATCTGTATGTCATGTTTCTTTTATAAAAACTTTCGGTGATTATTGGTATTATTCAAAAAGGAATACTTAGCTCCCCATTACGAATTTGTAGTAGTTTCCAGGCAAAATAAGAAGTAGAAGAGATGCAAGAATACTAGGCTTCCAAATTGATTGCTTCCTGGACATTTCAGCAGCTAAATTTCTGGTTGGGAGATGTAGGAAAAATAAAACATTTTTACAGGAGTCAGGTACAGTCAGTAGCGGTTGGAAGGGATTTGTGGAGGGGCCAGCGGGTTGGGAAGAGAATCAGAAAAAAATTAAAATAAGAATTACCAACTCACTGCCAGTCACCAGCCTGTGCTTCTCCTCCATCTTTTCTGTTCTCCTGGCTCAAGGCATCACCCAGGATCACAGACTCCCCTATCTAATCACAACGCTGGTATCACCAGCATAACAGCAGCATCGTGATTGATTGATTGATCTGGGAACTGTGGTTCGGCATTCAGACAGGGAGTGTGAGCCTGTGTATGTTTTCCACCCAGGCTGCGCAATACAGCCCGGTGGAGAACATGCTAAGTGCGCATGGCAATTTGGCCGGGCCAAGATGGCCGGCTAAATTGCCAGGAGCATTTATGCTGCACCAGCCACTCCTTTTCCCTCAGTCAGGTCATGCTAGCCAAGCCCTGCCCTACCTTAACCTTCCTGCTAGCTCTATGGTAAAAATAAAATGAAAATTCAGTTCTGTTATTATCATTTTATCTTACCTTTGCACTCCTTGGTGAACAGTGCCACAACACTCCTGCACCTTAGCAGAGCAGCTGTGGCTAGGTGCAGTAACACATTTCAGTTGTAATTTCCCATTCATAATGGCCTCCTTGAAGTCCCAGTCGGAATACCATGTTATTCCTGAATCAGTGAATTACTGATGCTTATTGAATGGATAATCCTCTGTAGGGGAATATTCAATTGATCTTAATGCAAGGAAATAGAATCAAGCAAGTCACCTACACGAGACAGCAATATTTTGACCCAAAGAACACATAAATCTTTCCAGCTATTCTCTACACCAGATGGTTAGGGTTAAGTAAACGATCTAATAATATACGGGTAGTTGGCACAGAAACGTTTGAAACTCCCTAGAGAAAATCAGAAAGAAATCACTATCTGTAGCAAAAGGTGATTGGGGCACAGAAATAGAGAGCTGCCTCTTAAAAAGCCTGATTTGAAGTCAAGCTTTTCTTGACCCTGGTAATGTTGTACTATGGCAGGTCTGTACTTCTTACTTAGCCCATACATGCCAGGGTGAATGACAACTGGGCATGTGTTTAGTTTGAGCACAGGAGCCGCGTTGACATCACATGCTACATTTAAGGTAGGTCTCTTAAGGTCACCAATATAGTTTCTTTAAATTAGATAATGATAGCATACTGGTGAGATCGCTGTCACAGCTGACTTTCTGAGCCTGCACCATCTCCATATACAAGTAGGAAACTAATTGTCGCAAAATGGACTCTTGAGGCACTCTATACACGATTAAAACAATATTGGTAGATATTATTGTTCTGACAAAGCTTATTACTGTAGCACACTTAGCACCTACAATATATTATGAGTATCTAACTTTGGCTAATGAAAATTATACCAAACAGTTTGCTGGGAGAACAGTTCTACAAGAATTGTCACGTTTATACTTTGCATGTTAACATTTATTTTAAGGAGGCAGTGATGTGGTGTGATTAAATGAACTGTTAAATCACATTAAGATTATCTACTCAAAAATATATTCTGTCAATCATTTATTGTAATCTTAGTACATCGCTACTTTTACATTGAGCGCGTATATCAATCAATCAGTGAACTTGTATAGCGCGCTACTTACCCGTGAGGGTCTCAAGGCGCTGAGGGTGGGTGGGGGGGTGTGCTGTCACTGCTCGAATATCCAGGTCTTGAGGAGACTCCTGAAGGTGAGCAGGTCTTGAGTCTGACTTAGGTGGGTGGGGAGGGTGTTCCAGGTCTTGGCGGCGAGGAAGGAGAAGGATCTGCCACCGGAGGTCGTTCGTCAGATGCGCGGCGGCAAGGGCGAGGCTAGCGGAGCTGGTGGGCGGGGTTGTAGAAGTTGAGTCTGTCGTTCAGGTAGGCTGGTCCGGTGTTGTGGAGTGCTTTGTGTGCGTGGTTGAGGAGTTTGAAGGTGATTCTTTTTTTTAAGGGAGAGACAGTGCAGGTCTCTGAGATGGGAGGTGATGTGGCTATGGCTGGGAATGTTGAGGATGAATCGGGCAGGGGCGTTCTGGATGCATTGTAGTCGTTGCAGGTGTTTGGCTGTAATTCCGCGGTAGAGTGTACTGCCATAGCCCAGCCTGGTTCTAACGAGGGCTTGGGTCACTGTTCTTCTTGTTTCGGTTGGGATCCACTTGTAGATCCTGCGAAGCATGCGGAGGGTGTTGTAGCAGGAGGAGAAGACGGCGTTGACCTGCTTCGCCGTGGAGAGGCAGGAGTCGGGGATGAAACCTAGGTTGCGTTTGTGGTCCGTGGGTGTTGGGGCAGCTCCTAGTGTGGTCGGCCACCATGAGTCGTCCCATGCCGAGAGGGCGGGGCCTAGGATGATGACCTCCGTCTTGTCCGAGTTCAGCTTCAGACGGCTGCTCCTCATCCAGTCGGCGATGGCCTTCATTCAGGGAGAGGACGAGCTGGGTGTCGTCGGCGTAGGAGATGATGTTCAGGTTGTGTTGGTGGGCCACTTGTGCGAGGGGGGCCATGTAGATGTTGAACAGGGTCGGGCTGAGGGTTGAGCCCTGGGGTACGCCACAGATGATGTTGGTGGCTTCGGAAAGGAAGGGCGGTAGGCGGACCCTCTGGGTTATGCCGGAGAGGAAGGACGTGGTCCAGTCCAGGGCCTTCTTCTGGATACCGGCTTCTTGGAGGCGTGTTCTTAGTGTGCGGTGGCAGACTGTGTCCAAGGCGGCTGACAGGTCCAGGAGGATGAGGGCTGAAATTTCCCCATTGTCTAGATGGCTCCTGATGTTGTCTGTGGCGGCGATGAAGGCAGTCTCGGTGCTGTGGTTGCATCTGAATGTGGACTGGGATGGGTCGAGGATGGCGTTGTCCTCGAGGTAGTGGGTCAGCTGCATGTTGGCGATTTTCTCTATGACCTTAGCCAGGAAGGGGAGAAGGGAGATGGGCCGGAAGATCTTGAGGTCTTTGGGGTCCGCTTTGGGCTTCTAGAGGAGGGCGCTGATTTTGGCGTGTTTCCAGCTTTCCGGGAATGTTGCTGTGTCGAAGGAGATATTGATGATCTTCTGCAATTGGGGTGCGATGGTTGCGTCCGCTTTGTTGAAGATATGGTGTAGACAGGGGTCTGTTGGAGATCCTGAGCGGATGGAGTTCATGACCTTGCGTGTCTCTTCGTCGTTGAAGTGGGACCAGGAGGTCAGCTGGCTGGTGCAGGTGGCGTTCGGGTGTGGTTTGTTGTGGTCGGGGCAGATGAGGAGTTGAAGCTGTCATGGATGTCGGTGATCTTGCGATGGAAGAAGGTGGCCAGAGAGTCACACAGATTCTGCGAGGGTGTGATGTCATTGGTGTTGGCGCTGGGGTTGGAGAGTTCCTTCAATATGTTGAACAGTTCTTTGCTGTTGTGTGTGTTGTTGTCTAGTCTGGCTTTGAAGTTCTTCGGTGAATTAGGCGGCTTTCTTGCTGGGGTGGTTGACGGAGGGTTTCCTGATCGGGGCAAGGGTGTTGGCGCAGTCGTCGATCCACTGTCTGAAATTTCGGGCGGCGGCTTCTGTGTCAGTGGGGTCGTGGGTGGGTTCTGGGTGAGGGTGGAGGTGAGTTGGTTCTCTGTGACTTTGCTCCGGCAGCGGCGGGGCAGCTGTTGTGTGCGGTGGTGCGTGGCTGGTTTCTTGAAGGTGAAGTGGATGCATCGGTGGTCAGTTCAGTGGAGTTCGGTGGTGTGGTTGAAGACAACGTGGGTGCTTGTGGAGAAGACGGAGTCGAGCATGTGGCCGGCGGCGTGGGTGTGTTCGGTGACGAGTTGTCGGAGGCCGAGGTTGGCGATCAGGGCGGCAGGGTTGGCGTCGTTGTTGGTCTCGAGGTGGAAGTTCAGGTCACCGAGGAGGATGTAGTCCATGGAGGTGATTGCGTGGGCGAGGTCGGCGACGGAGTCCGGGGGGTCTGTAGATGAGTGTTCCTCTGAGGGGGGTGTTGGGGACAGTGTGGATCCAGAAGTGAAGGTGTTCGGCGGAGTTGAGGGAGTCGTCTGCGAGGGTGTGGACCTGGAGGGTGGCCTGGTGGACGATGGCTGTTCCTCCTCCTTTCCCATTGGTGAGGTCTCTACGGGAGATCTTGTAACCGTCCGGGATGGCTATGGCGATGTCCAGTGCCGAGGTGTCGTTGCACCAGGTTTCGGTCAGGAAGGCAACGTCGAGGTTGGTTGTGTCGAGCAGGTCCCGGAGCTCGATGGTGTATTTGCGTGCGGAGCGCCTGTTGAGGAGTATGCAGCGGATGTGGTTGGGTCTGGTTCTTGGGGGTTTGGTGGTCCTGTCACAGGTGAAGTTGCAGGAGTGGCAGGAGAAGGGACCGTGGGTGCGTTTTGGGGTGGCCTAGGAGCAGCGGTGGTCTCGGCCGGTGTTGAGTGCGTAGAGGGAGTTGGCGTCGTATCTCAGTCTGGCCGCATGGAGGGCGTGGGGTCCAGGGGTTCTGGCGCTGGGCGTGGTCCAGGCGCGGACGGGCGCAGATGGGCTTGCCTTTGGTGCGCAATTGGTGTGCCCGCTGCGCGCCAGGGTCGTGGTCGTCATTAAAACATTGGAAGGGCACAGCTGGGAGGCAGGAGCGGGGCGGCGAGGGGGCGTGGCCACGGGGAACAGCGGCGGGAAACACAGCGGTCAGAAAAGCAAAGAGGGAGGTGGGAGGGTCGGCACAGGGGGCTAACGGTGGGAAACAGGCAGAGAAGAGCGAAAAATCAACAGGCAAGGATGGCAGAAGTAACGAAAATACACACAAATAAACAGCAGTTCTAGTCACGGGGGGATCGAACCTGTGCTTGGAGCGGCAGCAGCGGGGGATAACGCGCACAGGTGGCGCTGTTCAGCGGCAGGGGAGCGACTAGGCCTTGGAGCAGGGTGGTGGTAGTTTACTTCCACCAACATGAGAATACAATGGACTGTATGAGATTTATGCCACACATGATTTAATTGGCTGGATGATGAGATATGAATGAGCACCACTGAGAGACACAAGTATACATTAGTACTCAGTCTAATAAAATCAGAAGTCTGGACAGACTCCTCTGTCAGTTTTAGTACATATTTCGCAGCCATGAAGCCTTTTGTTACTTTGTGACTTATTCACAAACTCATAAAAATGGCATGTTTAATCTGGGGAGGCTGACTTCGCATTAAGTTAACTGAACACAGGACACACTGAACTCAAAACTACAGCTTGCGTACCTTGGATACATCTTTTTATCACGAGAGTTCCAGGAGGCCTAACCTTGCCCGCGATGCACACATAACATTGAGGTTTATTGTAATTCACTCAGTGCCACATAGAAAGAAATATTCATCTAACGCATTACTGGAAACACGAATCAGAATTTTTCAGATGGCACTAAATAAATAATGCATATGACGATCTACTTAAATAAAATAGATATCATATTTAAGCAAATGCCATTCATCTTTGTGTAAAGGTGGCTTCCATATTAGGTGTCTGTAGACTGGCGCTGTACAAGAGGTTCTAGACCACAGCCTTCGGAATTTACTGTTACTACTGGCATGAAAGCAGCACACACACAAGTGACAACAATCAGCGACATTTAAAATTGTCCCCATTATTATCTTACTTATTTTACATCAGTTAAATGTTCTTAAGAACATGCATCGGTCTCCAGCTTCAACCTCAATAACTCCCTTGTGAAGAGAGAAATTTGATATCCACTGAGTGCATCATGTTCTCACAGTCCCTTTCAGCAGTTTAAAGCCACATGTGCAATTCACGTTCAATTGCCACAGAATGTTTACAAGTGTTTCATTTAAGCACAGAAATATCCTTCGAGAGATTGTCGGATCGGGTGGAAATATTGGCACGAAGAATGCATGATGCTGGAAGCATAGTCTCTGCTTTCCCCTTACTATACAATTTGGGCCACAGTTAGAGATATCGTGCAGTTGTGAAATGTCGTGCTAAGTGTTCAGAAAGTTGTTTTCCAAGCAGTGAACACAATGTTTCTATTTAGAGAGAAGTGTTGTTACCACATCAAAAAGTAGCAACGCATGGATACACGTGGAAGAATAAGCACAAATACTGTTTTTTCGCATGTTTCTTAAATTTGCTATAACAACAATTGTGGTTGTTGTAATGCACTCAGTGGGATCGTGTTAATAATACCAGGAAGGATTTCAAAAAGAGCGTTTGAACAGCTGAATATACTCTCAGGTTTACTTTTGATAATTCATATTTACACAATTTTGGATGCCCTGGCCAATGCCCAATAGCAATTTCAATCCTTCGAAAGGTATGTATGTTAAGTGTATGATATAATTATAGTAAATTGATGACAAGTACCCCATATACAATTTACAAGCAGCTCAGCAGCTATAAATTGCATTTATCAAACTGCTGCTACCATGTGGTCAGTAATAGTCAATGGCAGTAAACAGTGTAATAATAGAATGTATAGACCTGTTGCAGGATGTGCATCTGTTTTAGTCTGGGGAAAACAGTGGAATCAAAACATTTGGCAACAATAATACTGCTGTAATCAGAATGTGTACCGAACATTTCTTCATAGTGGGCATGCATTGGGCGACTTGCCCCAGTGAGATATCCCTTGACCCTCCCCATCATCAAGCACCACAGAAAGACATCAGGCCGATAGTTGGTCTTCACGGCGTAGTCTTTATTACACCTTAAAGTATTATTCTTTAATTTGTTCATTGTCAACACACTGGACATTTTATTCAAGCATAGGTAAAACAACCGCAGGTAATGTAGCCCCAAAGAGGTAGCCTCCATCCAGCAGCAGATTGTCTTTTCATTCCAGAATCAAACCCTCTGTGCTTGCTGTGCCAGCAGGCCCCAACTTGCACTGTTTATCAGCAGTAACTCTGTACCTTTCCAGTCCTCCATCCCGGAGGCACTTAACACCAGGGCACCGCTTAACGGCTTGCCCCCACCAGGGCTCCATACCACCGGATACCCCACAACGTCTTTAATACACACCCGGGCATCTCAGGTAGGGCAGGTGAGTCCAGGACCACCAGCAGGTCAGTCCTCCCTCCCGCCAGCCCGGAGCCCACATTGAAAGCTCGCCCTGTTCCAGGGTCAGACAGTCCATGCAACAACAGGAGTCCACTCCATTTCTTGCCCGGGACACCGCAAGTCCTTTTCCTTAACCTTAGGGATGGGTGGGTGGGAAATTCGCTGCTGATTTGCCACTTCAGGAGTTGCTGGAAGGGACAAAGAGGGTTTCCTGACCTCATCCGCAGCTTTTATAGATGCCTGACGTCAGCAGTACCAGGGCCTCACTTCCGTCCACCTACAGAAAATAGAAAGCAGACTGGCTCTCGCCGGAGATGCCACTAAGGGCGCCACGCCCCGAGGTGCGGGTGGCGCCAGTCATTCTTCTTGTCCTGAGGTTGGGAAAAACGCCAGTCCCGTTCTTACTCCAGGTAATATACAACAGCAAAATATTTTGCTAGATCAGAGAATACCTGGAGAATGGTAACGTTTGAAAGGCCTCTAAAGAAGAGAGTGTCCTGTTGGTGTTACACCTCTGACCTAAAAGTGTGGTAGATGAATAAATCACAATAAAAAGACAAAACACATAATTTCCGAGGTTATAATGTTGATATGTTTTGTTTATTTGAAAAGGACACTATCACCCAAAGGGGAATCCTGGCACTGAGCTGGTGTGAGTCTACGCACACCTAGGGCCTAGTGGGACCACACAAAAAGCCAGATGTTCAGCTTCTTGCGGAATTCAAGTGTGGAGGAGGCTCTTATGTATAGTGCCAGGCTGTTCCACACTTTAGGAGCTATTTAGGAGAAGGATCAATTTTTGGACTTAGTTTTCCGTATGCAAGTTAATTGTGCAAGGAGGAGCCTGGATGAACAGAGGTGCCTGAAAGGTTTGTGAAAGCAGATTCAATTGTTTAGATATGCTGGGCCAGTGGTATGTAGTGCCTTGAAAGTGTGGGTGAGGAATTTGAATTGAGCTCATTTGTGAATGGGGAGCCAATGGAGCTCCTTCAGGTGCAGTGTGATGTGAGTGCGGTGTTGTCGGTTAAAAGTGATTCTAGCTGGCAAGTTCTGAATGGCCTCTTTGGTGTGGGTAGGTGCCGGTTCTACAAGTGTTGGCCCCCCAGTGGAGTCCCACGGTGATGTGCTGTTTCTGACGATCACTATTTCGATCTTGTCCATGTTTAGCTATAGACAGTTGTACTTCATCCAGTGGGCGATTTCAGTTATGCATGCATTGAACTTGATACAGATAATGGGTGTCAGTGAGGGAGAGAATGAGTTGTGTATTGCCACTGTAGGCAAGGACTTTGATATTGTGAGAGTGGATAATGCTGGCTAGAGGGATCATGTATGCACTGAAGAGGATCGGTTTGACGGAGGATCCTTGTAGTATTATGCAGATGAAGTCCTAGGCATCTGAGGTGTATGGTGCCAGGCAGACTGACTGGGTCTTTCCAGTTAGGAAGGAGCAGATCCATCTGAGTGCATATCCTTGGATTCCAATGTCTCATGTAGACATTAAATGAGGATGGGTTAGGATATTGTGTCAAATGCTGTGGAGACGTCCAAGAGGATGATGGCCACAGTATCTCCTCTGTCCACATTCATGCAAATTTCATCAAGCAGCGGTGAGGTCAGTTTCTGTGCTGTGGTTGGGTCGAACCCAGACTGAGTGGTGTTGAGGAGCTGGTGATCATTGGGTATTTGGTGAGGTCTCTGTGGATGATTTTCTTTAAGACCTTGGCTGTGAATGGTTGCAGGGATATTGGTCTGTAGTTGGTGAGCATTTAAAAGTCCACAGGGGGTCTCTTCAGAAATAGGAGGACAGTTGAATGATTCCAAGCATCTGAGAAGTTTGCAGAAGAGATGGAGACATTCAGAATGGGTGTGAACATTGCGCTAATGGTCAGCAGTCCTGTGGAGTAGGTATGGTGGGGGCAGGGGTCCAATGGTGCCCTTGAGTGAATGGACTTCATGGTGAAGGCGGTTTCATTTGGGGTGATGACAGGCCATGTGGTTAGCATTGATTATATGGATAATATCAGGATGCGTATGGAGAGGTCTGTTGGGTCTGACTGTGGGCGCAGGCTGCTGTAAATGGTGGAGATTTTGTTGCCAAAGTATTGAGAGAGATTGTTGCAGAGGTCCTGCAAGTGAGTGATGAAGTTGGAGGCAGCAAATAGTAAGGTGAAATCTGTCATAATGGCGAAGATTTATTTTCTTCTGTTGGTGTTGGCATCAGTGTGGTCTGCCAGAGCAGTACGGTTGGTTGTCCAGATCAGTCGATGATAGCGTCTTGTAGTGTAGTTCCTATATTCCCAATAGGCTCTGCGCATTGGAATAATATATCCTATAGATTTAGACGTAGGACTGAGGTCGACTAGGTCTCTATCGAATATACTAAACTTAATAGTGAGTGCCAGCTAGCTCAGAGGTCACTAGAAACGTTCACGAATTTACAAGAAGGGATTAGTTTCTGACAACCGCATACACATGACAACTTTGTTTCCCAACAAAAAGAAATATATCTCTGGAGTCGCGGAAACAATAGATAAGTATTTCACTCAGTCAATCGTGCATGCTTCGTCTCGACAGAGAGACGGTGTTTTAAATAAAAAGGTTTATTGAACAGTCTTCTTTCTCATGCAAGTAAAGTGAACTGCTACAATCGTAATGCAGACTGCAAAGTATAATGCGTACAGCGAGAACAATATTATAAAATAATACTGTAAGAGCATTGTATGGTTTCTAAACCATATATAAATAAATACATAAATAACAATGGATACAAGTACTTAACTGGTGCTTCTAAAATACAAGATTTCGCTTAGGTTCTAATCAGCTCCTTACCTTGGTTTAGAATGAAGGAGGTCTGGTATCTCTTGTCTTGGGACTCGATTTCCCAACACCCCGCAAGGGGAGCTTGGAAACACTGGAGCTGGATTCTCAGCGAGAGAAAGGACAGCTTCTCAATCAGTGCGTCAGCTAGAGGGTTGGCTTCCTTTGGCACTTGCTGTAGCGAGCTGCATCGGGCAAGTAGATAGTCAAACTGCTCCGAACCACCATGTTTTGCTAGAGCAAGTGAAGGCATATTTATACCTTGAAGGGGCTTAGTTTGACGTAAAGTCGGGCATAATAACATCAGTAAAGAACCCCAAGGGAATAGTAGTTATTTGTAAAGTACATGAGTTCTTGGACAAATCAATATTCAAGCAAGGAGAGATCCCTGACTGCTTAAGCCGATTTTCCAAGAAATCGTTGTGACGTTTTGGTACGGGTGGAAGTAGCCATGCCTGTATTTGGACTGCATGGGCTATGTCTAAATAAGGGAATGATGTCTATGCCTATATTAGGGCAAAATGAATTGTACCTATATAAGGGCATGAATCGGGAAAATTCACTCGGATCCTAAAACGCCAAACAACAGTCTCATGGCACATATGAACATGCACCTTTCGGCATTGCATTAGATCGCTCTCTATTTGCACTCGAGCTGTTTATAGAGATTTTTCAGCAATCAGAGTTCCTCAGTGTTCCAACTGGCCTAGGGTCTGGATCTTGTTCTATTGCTGTGTTAGTGAGGGCGCAGGGAGTCAGTGCACAAGGTGATCAAATTGTTGAAATTCTTGATGGTATTGAGCAGGCTGTTGCTGTGTTTAGGTCAGTGGGTGTTGAGAGTGGTTTTCCAGTGACTATCAGT
The DNA here is from genome assembly GCF_964261635.1 of Lissotriton helveticus. Lineage (NCBI taxonomy): Eukaryota > Metazoa > Chordata > Amphibia > Caudata > Salamandridae > Lissotriton > Lissotriton helveticus. The sequence goes on from NC_136061.1 coordinate 1,112,849,550, forward strand.
GATGCTTTTCCAGTTTCAGCGGGCTTCTGGTGGTGGTGTGTATTCAATTACCTTGGACAGGGATGCTGAACTTGATGAGCGTGTGTTCTGTTCAAGGTACTGTTGTGGGCTTGTCGACAACAGTTGGTGAAAATATGGTCCAGGGGGTGTCCAGCAGCATGGGTAGGTCCATTTACGTATTCGGTGAGGTCTTCAAAGAATAGTCTTGAGTTGGGGTTGATGTACCTTCCAGATGGAAGTTCAGGTCTCCCAGTTGGATGTAATTGCTACCATTGAGGGCAAGCGGTGTGATGAAGTATATGATGGTGTCGGTGAAGTTAGGGCTCGTTACCAGAGATCATTTTAGGATTAATCCATTCTGGAGCTTTTAAGTAATTCTGCCTCTTTTTTTTTGTCCATGATCAAGAAAATATACCAACATGTATAAAGCCACAACTCCAATAAAAGCACTCGCCTCTATGACATAGGAGCCAACAGGCCCACCTTCTTGAGTGTTCCCACCAGATTTTTCTAGTTGGCACTAAGGGTGTCTCCACACATCCTGATGAAGACCCTACTCTAAGGATCTAAATTCCCTGCATACATTATTGGGGTTGAAACATCGACAGTCTCATTTGTTTTCACGTTCAGACAACAACAATTGATTTACTGTGTCCTATGTTCTCTCATGCACATTTAGCCTTCAATGTGGCTGGATAGGTCACTATCAGTCTATGATGTAAAAACTGCAAATTGCCTTTCCTGTTCTGACAACCCTCACTAGCGCACATCTTCGAGCACTCCTTTCTTCCCCTTTGGAGCACCTTAGCATACCTACGTAGATATGTGTGCAAAAACGGAATATAAATGTAAATATGTTGTAATATAAATAAACTGGACAAAATGAATTACTTAAGGTGATGTTGGGTTTAAAGTTAAATATCTTTCCACCGTGACCACCTCATTTTGTGCTGCATATGACCCAGGTCCAGTGGATGTTTGGGTTTCCCCATTGTTTTGTAACTCTCTATGGATGTGGTGCAGCTGATGGTGTTCTTGTTGATGACAGAGATTCTGTCTCTGGGTTTGTGAAGTCTTCCTTGCCTGGCAATCTTGGAGCCAGGGGGTGGCTGTGGCAAATTCAAATGCAGATGTATGGTTTAGCCAGGTTTCTGTGAGAAAAGTTAGGTCCGGGGCATTGTCGTGCAGCAGGTTCTTGATCTCTGTGGTGTGTTTGATGAGTGAGCAGGTGTTGAGGCGCATTCAAGTGAGTGTTTTATGGGTGGTTAAAGGACTGTGTGAGTTTCAAAGAGTGGGGTGTTGGATGCTGTTGGTGCTGTGAGTGTTGGGAGTGGGTAAGTGCATGAAAACTTGTTTTAAGTGCAGGAGAATGCTCCCTTAGTGTTGTGTGGGGTGGAGAGGAAGTAGTATGTGGAGCAGTAGAAGGGGTTGAGGATACAGTGGGTCGCAGCATGGTAATGGCTGGAGGGGGAAGGACCGGAGTTCCTGTTGCTGGCCACAGTCTAGGCACTGAAGGGCACGGATTGAAGCAGAAAGCTTGCATTTGGCACACCAGCGGAACACCTGCTGCATGCATCCTCTGAATGTCCATGCTGTGACAGCCATTAAGGAGTTTCTGGGAGCGGTCTGTACAGATGGATGATGGACAATCCAGTGATGTTACTTCCTGTGCAGATGGATAACAGAAATGGCTTCTCTTGCCTGGCTTTTCTTTCTTTTAAAGATAGTTTTGGTGGGAAACCAATTATATCACTTCCTGTGCTGATATATGATGGAACATTCAGAGATGTCACTTCCTGTGCAGATGGATGATGTGAAAATCAGTGATGTAGCTTCCTATGCAAATGAATGTTGGGAAATCTAGAGATGTCACTTACTGTGCAGATGGATGGTAGATTGGCTAATTGAAAAGCCAGGTATTTAGCTTCTTGCGCAAAACAAGAAGAGAGGAGGAGGAGGCACTGATGTGAAGTGGGAGGCCATTCCATTCCTTAGGACACATGCAAGAGAAAACTCATCCACCTAATCTGGTTCTGTGTATGCATGGGATGTGTGCAAGTAGAAATCCAGTGGAGCAAATTGGCTGTGTAGTTGGTCGAAGGAGATGCAACTGTTCAGGGAGGTGGACCCTAAGTTGTATAGTGCCTTGCATGTGTGTGTGAAGATTTTGAAAGGAACATGTTTGTGCATTGTGTGCCAGTGGAGCTCCATGAGGCCCTGAATAATTTGTAGTCTTCTGGTAAGTTGCTTGCTGTTTCCGGCATTGAAGCTGTTTCAGTAGTCCAACTTGCTGGTGAGTAGGGCATGAGTAACAGTTTTCCTAATGTTGCTTGTAGCCATTTGAAAATCTTCCTCAGCATCTTCAGTGTGTGGAAGTCTAATGCAGTGATGCCGCTGAATTGTGCGGTCATGTGCAGTTTTCTGTGAATGATTATAATAAAGTTCCTTGCAACGCTACTGGGTGCATGGGTGGGTATGGGTCTGAGTTCGGCTGTCCATCAGTTGAATCCCATGGTGAGGCATTCTTGCCAAAGATCACTACTTCTGTCTTGTCAAGGTTTAGCTTGAGACAGTTGGCTTTCATCCAGTTAGGGACTTCAGCCTTGCAGGCCTAGAACTAGTTTCTTGTATCAGCGGTCTTACTCAAGAGGGAGAGTATGAGTTTAGTGTCATTTGCATAGGAATGTTGATGTTGTGCATGTTGTGGAAAAGTAAATTTTGCCATGTTATATGTGCCTACGTGTTCCCCATTCTATGTTATACGTGCATGATCGATATGCATATATCCCCCTATGATCGATTAAAGATGCAATTACAGTTGTGTCCAACTCTAGTATGTCAGTTTCCAGTTCTCGTGAAAGCAACGAGTATTAGGCCTATGTTGCCATGTTTTACAGTGTACACGTTAATTCCCTGTACTTTCCCCGTTTCTAGGCCTCGAAAGGGCCCGAACATCAGATTCAGCTCCAGTCTCCTGAACCCACTCCGAGGAGCGATACAGCCCCCACCTGCATCCCTGACCCTTCACTTACTTCCTGCCTCGCAGTGCCCGGCCCGGCCTGGCTCTGCCTGCCTGTCTACCAAGAGTATGTTATGCTTTTAGTTATCAGTTCAGCTCCTCGTCTTTGCATTCCTTAGCTACTGAACCGTATAAACAGCTTCAGCTATAGTCTAGTCTTTATGTCTCCATGCAAGAGAATTACTGTATTAATATTCATAGAAGATTCATAGCACACGCATTACACGAAGAATATATGCATGCACCAGCCTTAGTGTCAAGTAGCCTCTGCCCTGATAACTTTTAGTTTCTATCAACATGTACTCCAAACACAAGATACCAGATATGCCATAGGTACATGTCGTCTTGACCCTGCAGACTTTAGTCTCCTCTTCTAGTGCAGAAGTCATAGCCCCCAGTTCTCCCTAGTCACACGTCATTGGCCGTTTGCGCGCACCACTAGGTTAAAGGTCCCAGCTGCTCAGGTAGCCCCCTCCATGTTTCCGCCCCATTTATGACACTTCTGTGACGTCTACATCACATGTCCATGTACACGCCTTCTTTTTACACCAATTTTGTCCTTATCTTTCGTGACTGCTACGAGTTACGCCTACTGCTACGCCTACTGTATTGAATGTAATGTAATTGTTTTAGTATATATATACTGTGCACTGTTACAAAAAGTAGCCCTTGCCTTTTGTCCCTTCCTTCCCAATCCCATGCCATTCCCATTCCCTGGCAGCTGCCATCCATTCCATTTCCGTGCAGGCTATCCCGTTCCTGTCCCTTCCCTTATGCCTGATTAAAGCCTGTTAGACTCAGATACCTCGAATCCTGTCTCTTATTTATTGAGCTATCTGTTTTATTCAATGTATTCAAAAATAGTACCGGTAATTAATTATTTATTTACCACATAATGGCGCCCGAATAGGGACTTGCCCTTTCCCCACGCGCCGGCGAAGCCACGCAGGCCCCCTGATCCTCTGCAGCCGTGACGGAACCATACCGTGCACGTGCAGATATTTCTGCTTCAAGTATCCCTCAGGCCCACGGAGGAGACGGAGGTTGCGGTCCAGCATCCAGACGAGGCGGTGAGGAATGCGGCGAGTCCCGACCAGAGCCCAAGCCGAGAGTCCAAGGTCCGAGGTATCCGGAGGCCCACCTGTAACTGAAGTCCGAAGTTCGTAGTCCGTCGTCGTAGCAGTCCAGTCCAGTCTGAGGCCTTCCGTTCTTGCTGCCCGGTGAGTACCGTTGCTGGGGTAGTATCTAGACAGGGTCAATTAATTTGTCTCTGGTCCGTGGGTTTGGGTACACAGATCCAACACGAAGTGTTCACCTAGGTGGACGCGGGTCCTGACGTGTCTCTTTATGGGACCGGTAAGTTTCGTACTGTTTTAGCAGTGCATCTAGTCATTCTAGTAAGTTCCGTTCTCGAGAAATTCATGTGTTCTGTTCTCAGTATACCAGGTAATATTCTGTCCGAACTGTTATTCTAAACGTCGTTTAATGTGTTTTCAATGTCGTGGTATGAGTGATTTGTTTTTCCAGTCATTATTGTGTTTATTGTGTATGGTATTGTGTTTAGATTCCAGCCTTTAGAATGCCTCTGTTCTCGAAGTTACGTCAGTTAAAAACCAGAAAAGGATTGCTCGAGGAAGCAGTCCCTGTCCCGCCTAGGGACAGTCCAGGTCATTTTATGTATCATAAGCATGGCTTAAGTGCCATATTATATCTAGACTTATGGGTGGATTACACCAAGGAATTAGAAGAGAAATATAGATGGCCCGTATCAGGTACATGGGATGCCGAGTGCATCATGCGAGTAGAAGAAGCATTATGGAAAAAGAAATCCAGACAGTCCCAGAAAGATGCCATCGAGTTATGGCGCAAAGAATCTCACAAAAGAACCGAAAAAGAAATCAGAAAAACAGAATTAAGTAGAGAATCCTCAGAAAGAGCCCAAGAAAGGGAATTGATCGAAGTAGGTGAACGAGTTAAAGCCGAACAGTCAGACAGACAGAGACATGCCCTTATCAAGGGTATGTACCCTCTTCTTGCCGAGGGCATGCCAAAAGCAACCCCGGAAGCACCATGTAATTTTTCGCCGCCATTAGTTCCGATTAAGCTACGTCACAAACCGACCGCAGCTGATATTTTTCTCTCGTCCTATTTGGACGATACAGTCCCAGCATATGCAAATCCTGTCCCGCCTGATCCCGCAAATAATGTAATTCCTGTCCCTCCAGCCACCGGGGCACCCGTTACAACATCTGTTACGGTACCCCCGGTCCAGCCTACAGTACATGTACCCGCTACATCAGTCACTCTACCAGCACGTACAGTACACACCGACGATTCTAGTTTAGGAGCCGCGGGGGTAAGTCCTCCTGGAACCCCGCCTCAACACAGACGTATGACGATACTTGAGCTACATGAACGAGCGTTACAGCGTTCGCCAAAAATCCAGACATTTGCAGATATCAAGCGAGCACTTACCGAATGCCGTTATGATCCAGTTTCAGGCGATGGTAATATGGTTATATATTCATTGCGTGTAAGACGGGTGACCGACTATTTGGACACCCTGCCCAATATGAAAGAATATCTAGACAGAATATATCGTTTCATCCGTACAGGAGCAGATCCAGAAAGTGTTCGCGACGCCATGATTCAAAGAAAAGTTGAGATCCAGCTCATGCTTTTAAAGTTTCTAATTAATTGTTTAATAAGGGAACAAGATTATCCGGATAAAGATCCGGAAGAAATGAAAGTCCTGACTAAGTGGAGTGACCATATAGCCGAGGGAAGACACAAGACACAGAACTGTATAGAGAGTATGTACAAGAAAATCCGTAGGGAAATAATAAAGTTACACGAGAAACGAGAAGCAGCACAAGTAAACGAGAAAGAAGACGACTCTCCTACGGAAGAGGTAGACGACGAGAATCCCTCCAGAATAGCGTATGTAGGTAGAACTAGACTTCCCGACCGACATTCACGTCTAGATCACAAGAAAGTTTTCCCTCCTCCAGCACCAGAACAAGGTTCTCTTGAGCAAATATTTCAAGGTACCGATCACATTCTGAAATCACGAATCGGTTATAGTGAACTTAGTACCATGCATGAACAAGAACTAGCCCGATCAGCAGTCCGATGGACTACTGATTCTACCACTTTTCCAGACGAAATAGTGGCACAAATGTTTCTGAAACTGCCTCCAGCCGAGCAGCGACTGGTGGGTATGTATATGATCCGGCACCTCATTACACTGTATGAGGGACAGCATTCTGATCCAGGTCCGTTACATGATGTTCTGAACGAGTTACTCCAGTATAGATGGAGAGGTCTAGGTACCGATTTAATTAGTATCATTCTAGAACAGCGCCACAAATATCGAACGTTTCTGAATCCGCATTTTGTTCTTGTCTCACCTCCAGAAAGTAAATCATTTTACATAGATAGACAGCATCCGTTACGAGAAGTACACCCAGTTAGGACAGCGGGTGGTGAGCTAGAACGAGTATTTGTTTACACCCCTATCACAAAGATGGAACTCTTAGAGATGAAAAAGTTAATTCCCTGTCACGACAAAGATCCAGCAGGGTTCCATCGAGAATTAAAGGATATGCTCCGTATGGGAGAATACACTTATCCTGATATCATTAAAATGTTAAAGGTCCTGTTGCCCGCAGGGGTATATGAAAAACTCAAGGAAAAAGAATGGGAGGTGGGAGAGAAAAAGATAGATTGGACAGCTCTAGAAGCTGAAGATAATTCACGAGTACCAGGTACCGGTCTTGGGGGTAAAGTTAAAGAATTGCCCGAGTTATTGATACAGGTTTTGCCAAGATTACTAGCCACGAAAAAGGAAGACTGGGATGCAATCTCAGCTTGTAAGCAGAAACAAGATGAAGACACTAGTGATTTTTATTCCAGATTTGAAAAATGTTTTATTATTAACAGTGGTCTGAAAACAAGTAGTGAATCGTACCCTCATCTTTTTGTTACCAAATTGGTCGAGAATTCAAGTCCACAAGTTAAGAATCGAGTATTGAAAGTTGAAAGTAGTTGGCAAGCTAATACTCCGTCACAGATGTTACAAATGCTCCAGTATCACCAGAACAGAATCAGGGAAGAGCAAGAACACGAAAGGAAACGTATGAAAGACACGAAAATGAAAGTATTAGTTGCACAATCTGTTCCACAAGACAGTCAGAAGAGGGGTCCGAATCAAGCCAGTCATCCTGCAGCTCCCGTTAAATGGACATGCAATTACTGTAAGCAGCCAGGTCATTTTATAAACGAGTGTGCAGTTCTGAAACACAACATAGCTACTGGTAAGACTAAAGAAAGACCACGTCCGCCTAGACCAGAACAAGTTTCACAGACTTCTCAGCCACCACAGAATGCACAACAGACAGTTACAGCACCGCAGCCTATCGCTGCAACACAGCATGTTACACAGCAGATGTACCAGTATGCCCAGTCAGAGTATCCAGAGTATCAACAGTATTCATGAAACAGCCTAGAGAGGGAGGTAGGCTTGCCTCTCATCGAGATACCTGTAGATCAAGAGGGTCCCTATGTACACAGTCAAGTATTAGGGAAAGACAGAAAGTTTTTGATTGATACAGGGGCAAGTAGGACTACTATCAGTCATGACGAGGTTCCAGGGGCTCCGCTCTCAGGCTCTAAAAATGTTTCCCTTGGATTTTCAGGAAAGCCGATTGTTAATGAAATTTCGAAACCAGTTACTCTAGAAGTTGGTCCATTGTCCCGAACTACTGATTTGTTACTTACGAAATCATGTCCAGAAAATTTGTTAGGCATTAAAACATTGAAAGAATTAGGAGCAGTAATTTGCTGCTCCCCAGAAGGGGTCCGCTTGTTTTTGAGGGACTTTAAAGGTCATTATGTATTACGTGATTTTGATCCAAGATTATTGAATGTACCACAGCATTTATGGGCGCAAGGTCCAACTGATGTAGGTTGTATGCATATCACACCCCATCGTGTGACTCTAAAGCAAGGTATAGTTTTGCCACGAATCAGACAGTACAGATTGCCACCTGAGGCTGTAGCAGCCTTATCCAAAATTATTGACGAGCTTATTGCTCAAGGAGTGGTTGTAGAAACTGACTCCAATGTATGTAATTCCCCTATCATTCCAGTCCTGAAACGTACTGATCCAAATGCACCTTCAGTATAGTATATCGATTAGTGATTGACCTTCGAGAGCTTAATAAATGTATCATACCACAGTACCCAGTGGTCCCAGATATTTCATCCCTATTGACAGCCATTGATTCTGAAGCCACGTTCTTCACTGTTATTGATCTCAAGAACGCATTTTTCAGTGTCCCCATTCATCCAGACAGCCAGTACCTTTTCGGTTTCTGTTTAAATGGAAGAAGCTATAAATTTACACGAGCTCCTCAAGGGTTCACAGAAAGTCCTAGCATTTACAGTCAAGCACTTATGAGACAACTAGACAATATTCACATGCCAACTGACACTGCCCTACTCCAGTATGTCGATGATCTGTTAATTACAGCCCGTTCTGAACGTGACTGCGAACGTGCGTCACTTACAGTCCTGTATTTCCTGGCCGAGATGGGGCACAAGGTGTCCCCTTCCAAATTACAATTCTGTGTCCAGCAAGTGGTCTACTTGGGACACTTACTGTCCAAGAGGGGTAGGCAGTTGACACCTGACCGTATCCAGTTAATAGCACGTCTTCCACAGCCCAAGACACAGAAGGAGGTACGAGCTTTTATCGGCCTCACCTCTTACTGTAGACAATGGATTCCTTAGTATGCATTTCTAGCCAAACCACTGATACAGTTAACGACACAGGAGGCAGCCGTATCGACTGTCCTCCCTTGGACCCAGGAACATACACTTGTTTTTAATGAGTTAAAGAAAGCTTTATGTAATGCACCTGTTCTAGCAACACCAAACTACAGTAAGCCTTTTACACTTTTTGTTACAGAACGCGATGGTACTGCATTATCTGTTCTCACACAAGATCAAGCAGGACAATACAAGCCCTGTGCTTATTTTTCTAGCACATTAGATCCAGTAGCCCAGGCTCTGCCTGCGTGCCTCAAGTCAGTTGCAGCCACAGCTCTAGCTATCAGACAAAGTGATTCCATAGTGTTAGGACATTCCCTGACAGTACAAGTCCCACACTCCGTGGAAGTTCTTTTAAATCGAACACAGACCCAGCACTTGACAATTGCACGTTTAACAGGTTATGAACTGACACTGTTCCAGCCACACATAGAAATCAGACGCTGCAACGTTTTAAATCCCGCTACACTGTTACCCTCAGTTACTTCAAATACTGCCACACATGACTGTGTGGAAATTGTTAACACCATGACAAAGCCAAGACAAGACTTGACAGATATTGCATTACCTGATCCTGACCTGACACTTTATGTGGATGGTTCATGTATGAGAACAAGTACAGGAGAACTAGTAGCCGCGTATGCAGTGACTACTGAAACCGAAGTTATAGAAACACACCGTATTGATACCCTGTCCGCTCAAGCAGCAGAGCTCATCGCTCTGACCCAAGCCTGCATACGAGCCAAGAACCTGAAAGTAAACATATATACAGATTCACGTTATGCATTCGGAGTCGTACACGACTTTGGAGTGCTCTGGCAAGAGAGAGGTTTCATGACTTCTCATGGAACTAAGATTCAGCATGGTCTCCTCATTCAAGCTCTGTTAGATGCAATACATTTACCGACAGCTATTGCCATTATGAAGTGCAAAGCACATACGAAAGTTACTGACATCATTTCCCAGGGTAACGACCTGGCAGATCGTACAGCCAAGCTTACAGCTCAGACTCCAGACATTCCAGTTAACAAGACACCGACACACATTCCAGAACAGACTACTTGTATGACAGTTAAGGACCCTACACAAGATGTACTAGATATCCAGTCACATGCTACTCCCGATGAAATCAAGAAATGGTCCGAACAAGGAGGGGTCCAGACAGATCAAGGATGGTTGACGAAGGGAAAAGCCACATGGTTTCTCCCCGACTCAATGGTTCAAGTCATTATTAATACCGCACATAGTCCAGTACACCTAGGAGAAAAGGCCATGTTAGACAGTATCCAGAACATTTGGTTCAACAAGCATTTACGAGCAGCAGCCAAGCAGAAAGTGCGTACCTGCATAATATGTTGTCAGTTCAACCCAGGTAAAAGTGTCCCGGTGGAACAAGGTGGATTCCATCCTCCTGACCACCCTTTTGAAGTCCTCCAGATGGATTATATTCAGATGGAGCGATGTCGAGGTTTCAAGTATGTCCTCGTAGTTGTATGCGCTTTGTCCAGATGGACAGAAGCATATCCAGTTCCAGATTACACTGCCGCGACCACTGCCAGGCAGTTGGTTCGTGAGTATTTTCCCCGCTATGGTTTGCCAAGGGTAGTGTATTCAGACAACGGCCAGCCATTCTCATCTGAACTCATGAAACAAGTTTCCCTTCTGTTAGGGTACCAGTGGAAGTTCTACTGTGTACGGCACCCCGAAGCAGCTGGTCTAGTTGAGAGACATAATCAGACATTGAAAGTCCGCATTGCAAAAGTATGTGCAGAGAAAGGTGTAGATTGGTTAGTAGCACTGCCAGTTGCCCTTTTTTATATGAGAATGGTTGCACACTCCAGATCAGGTCTGTCCCCGTACGAGGTCGTATTCGGCCGTCCTCCAAATATGTGGGGTACACCTATGCCCCGAAAGATTACAGACGTTTCCAGTAATATGCTGACAGATTACCTAGCTTCCTTGATGTCTGCCCTACACTCTTGTCATTCACAGGTTGCCGCTGCTTTTCCAGACAACACCGAAGTGAAACCGCACGAAGTCATACCAGGCGACTTCGTCCTCGTGAGAAATTTTGATCGTTCAAGTCCGTTGGAGCCCCGCTGGAAGGAGCCCCAGCTGGTGTTATTAACAACAAGGACCGCCGTCAAGCTCGAGGGACGCAAGGGCTGGGTACATACCAGCCACATCAAGAAATTCCATGGATTACGACCAAAGACATTTATCAAAGACTGCCCCGTTCCCAAGGACTGCCCAGAAACTGAATCTAAACTTCCCCTGTTAGAGAAAACTCCGCAGCAGGAGTATAAAGCCAAGTTGAGGTCTAGCAAGTCAGACAGTTTAATTGTTTAAGTCCCTCTCGGGTGAAGCGGTTAGACAGGTTTCTGACATGTATGAGATAGACCCACATAGTGAGAGAGTTAGTCAAAACTCTAAGAGATGTATTATCGTTCTATTCTTTTTATTATTTTTGAGTCTTCTGGTTACCTGCATAAGTTATGTTTTTCATTTATGTTTTCCTATTTCACATGTACATATGTTTCCTAATGTTACAGTAGAGCACACATTTAGTGACCTGCCTCCTCACGAGTTATCCTATCGTCTTGCTATGCGTAATAACACATTTATCAGAATGTTACACTATTCACACCAGACCAGCAATGCCACTAATTGTTGGGTGTGTGGTCGACTTCCCCCTTTCCAGACACCGAAGGGAGTTCTGCCACTTTTTTCTTATCCGTTTTCACACAATGGTTCGTGTGGAGCATGGTCCACGTTAACGTCATCCCTAACTGATATGTCCCTTCTGAATAGAACATGTTTCCCAGACAAGCAAGGTCTTTCCCATAGAACAGGATCAGATCTAGAAAATGAAGTATATGATTTAGGTAATTATTCCTCGAATTTCATGGTTCTGAATGTTCAGTCCGATACTGCTCCAGATTTGCCCGCTATTTCAGTACTACCAGTTAAAGGCGAATTATGTGTCAGAAAGAATGGTTCCGCACATGTAGGACATAGTGATTGTACTACTGTGGTCGAGTATAGTGACAGTGGGAAATCTATTTTCAAAGCCTCACGTCATTCTTATTTTATTTGTGGTCAGACCGCATATATACGTCTGCCCCTCGATTGGGATGGAACATGTTATATTGCCTTCCTACTGCCACCAGTTTTACTAGCCCCATCTGATTATCACAGAAACACACATCTAGTACACGTTAGACATAGAAGGGAGACTGAGTCCCCAATTGTCGATCAAACTGAAACTACTCTAGAACAATATCAAGACTTCAATAAAGGTTTCTTTTTCTTCATAGGTCCGGTCCAGAATAGTAAGTTAATACATAGGTTAACCAGAACCCTTGAAGCAGTAGTGAATGAGACTACTTCCGCTCTAGGTAATTTAACTGAAGAGCAATCTGCCATTAGATTTGTCGTGCTCCAAAATCGTCTCGTCCTTGACGTCATACTGGCTGATAGAGGAGGAGCTTGTAGAGTCATCGGATCTAGTTGCTGCATTTTCATTCCTAATAACGCGCCGTCTGTTTATTCAGCTATAACCAGACTTCATAAAATTGCCCACCAGTTACACCAAGATCCAGGCACCTGGACATGGTCCGGTTGGCTCTGGAGTATCATATCTGCCTGGGGATGGAAGGTATTGTCATTCCTAGGTATAGCAGTAATGATCATATTCAGTTGCTGCCTCTGTTTACAATGTGGCCCTGCGATTTGCGGCTTGTGTGCTACCTCTTGTATTCCTAGTCCTAAGTCCCGTTCCAAGACAATTCGAGACGAGCAAATGATGCTATATGAACAGATAGATGGTATCATGAATATTGATGTTTCCTGATGGAAACGTAGGGCACAAGGAGGGAATGTGGAAAAGTAAATTTTGCCCTGTTATATGTGCCTACGTGTTCCCCATTCTATGTTATACGTGCATGATCGATATGCATATATCCCCCTATGATCGATTATAGATGCAATTACAGTTGTGTCCAACTCTAGTATGTCAGTTTCCAGTTCTCGTGAAAGCAACGAGTATTAGGCCTATGTTGCCATGTTTTACAGTGTACACGTTAATTCCCTGTATTTTCCCCGTTTCTAGGCCTCGAAAGGGCCCGGACATCAGATTCAGCTCCAGTCTCCTGAACCCACTCCGAGGAGCGATACAGCCCCCACCTGCATCCTTGACCCTTCACTTACTTCCTGCCTCGCAGTGCCCGGCCCGGCCTGGCTCTGCCTGCCTGTCTACCAAGAGTATGTTATGCTTTTAGTTATCAGTTCAGCTCCTCGTCTTTGCATTCCTTAGCTACTGAACCGTATAAACAGCTTCAGCTATAGTCTAGTCTTTATGTCTCCATGCAAGAGAATTACTGTATTAATATTCATAGAAGATTCATAGCACACGCATTACACGAAGAATATATGCATGCACCAGCCTTAGTGTCAAGTAGCCTCTGCCCTGATAACTTTTAGTTTCTATCAACATGTACTCCAAACACAAGATACCAGATATGCCATAGGTACATGTCGTCTTGACCCTGCAGACTTTAGTCTCCTCTTCTAGTGCAGAAGTCATAGCCCCCAGTTCTCCCTAGTCACACGTCATTGGCCGTTTGCGCGCACCACTAGGTTAAAGGTCCCAGCTGCTCATGTAGCCCCCTCCATGTTTCCGCCCCATTTATGACACTTCTGTGACGTCTACATCACATATCCATGTACACGCCTTCTTGTTACACCCATTTTGTCCTTATCTTTCGCGACTGCTACGAGTTACGCCTACTGCTACGCCTACTGTATTGAATGTAATGTAATTGTTTTAGTATATATATACTGTGCACTGTTACAAAAAGTAGCCCTTGCCTTTTGTCCCTTCCTTCCCAATCCCATGCCATTCCCATTCCCTGGCAGCTGCCATCCATTCCATTTCCGTGCAGGCTATCCCGTTCCTGTCCCTTCCCTTATGCCTGATTAAAGCCTGTTAGACTCAGATACCTCGAATCCTGTCTCTTATTTATTGAGCTATCTGTTTTATTCAATGTATTCAAAAATAGTAACGGTAATTAATTATTTATTTACCACAATGTGGATGAGGTTGGCCAAAGGGATCATGTATGTGTTGAAGAGGTTGAGACTGAGTGATGAACCTTGAGACATTCCACAGATGAGTTTGCGGCCTTCCGAGGAGTAAGGTGCCACGCTGACAGCTTGTTTTTCTATCTGGCAAAAAGAGGCTGATATAGCGTAGAGCGGGTCCTCAAATCCCAACCCTGTGCAAGAACCTGAGGGGGACAGCATGTGAGACCATGTTAAATGCTGCATAAACATTCAGGTTAATTAGGGATGCTATGTCTCCTCTGTCAAGGACCATGCTGATGATATTATCCATGCTGATGTTGTCTGAGGTGGTGATGAGTGCTGTTCCTATCCTGTAGTTGGGCCTGAATCTAAATTGCATGGTGTCAATGAGCTGGTGGTTGCTGAAGTGATCGTAAACATCTGTCCAGTTTAGGATGTCACAAGTCTAGTAAAGAAACACTGTCAACGCCAATTATCTTTGACTCCATAAAGCAGAGTGATTGGCTTTGCCAATGATTGTTCTGGTTGCATGAGAATGCCATATGATGCATGCATGCACATGCATGGTGATGTAAAGTGACCATTAGTAATTCAAATTCTAACATGATGGACTTCAACCCGGGCCCACATGTATTTTTTTGTGTATGTGCTAAAATAAATAAATAAAATAAAATGTTGAGGATTGAAACAGCACAGAGGAAACAAGGAAAAACAATAATAGTAGCCTGGACGAGGAAAGGGGCTGTGAGCATTGGGGAATGAAGGAGTGGTGGGAGAGGGATGGAAATGAAAGGAGGAGGCAAGAAGACAAAGTTGAAGTGCTGAATTTAAAATAAAAAAGAGTGTCATCAAGTATTCAGTAAAGCACAAGAATAGGGAGGATAACCATGGAATCAGGAGCATCCAATCATGAGTAATGGAGCGAGTCAAAGACCATCCCAGTCTATTTAAATGTAATATATTGGAAATAATAGGTGTGCCCAAGAGATAGCTAATGCTGCCTGCAAGTGAGACCTGAAAAGACCTGCTACTAAGGAAAGATATTGTCTCACTGCTACATACTGGAACCTGCACAACTGGGCAGCAATACCAGTGAGCAAGGCAGGCAGTTCAGAGGTCTTTTGCCCCCCAACCAATTACCACCATGTCTATTCATACCTCCCTTTACTGTTCATTAGTTGAACAAACAGTCAAATCACCCCAATATCAGAAACAGGTCAAGTTGTTATCTGCAGTGTGAAAAGTGAAAACACCATGGGGCATCAAATACCGTCATTGCGAATCTCAAATGGCGATTTTGCGATTCTGAGAATAGGCCAGTTTGCGAACAGGAAAAGGGCTTGATACATATGCCCCTAAATTGCTTGTGGCCCTCTAAGAACCACCTTCCACATCACCAGCACTTGTTCCCTGGATTTTAGAATTTTATTTCTACTCATCATGCAGAACATATGCATCCAGACATCTGAATCAAACGGCAGAGACATAGGTGACTGTAGTGGGGCCTGAATCCGACTAGGGCCAGATTTCTGACCTGTTGCATTACTAATCAGTACCACCCAATTAAAAATAACTCATGCAACATACAATGTATAACTTCACCATATTGGGTACCCAAATCAACCTCATTTGGACTCAGGCAACACACAAAACTCAACTCATCAACTTCCTTCACCAGAAAACATATTGAAGAAGTATTGCAACTCATGGCTATTACCACCCACTCAGCACTTCAGCAATCAGAAAACATAGTCAACGCCAAGTCAACACCACAAATGACATTACTCCAATTTTCCTCTTGGACACATGATTCTTCTCAATAATACTTGATGTCTTGGGGCCCTACACATTATAGAATTCAGCATTCAAATAGAAATGTGACATCCTGGTAACCAAAAATAATTTTTGACCATGCACACTACTGATACAGCCTTCAATTTAGATAGTCCCACGTTTCACTATCAGAGCTTCAACCCATTACCTTCCATCTGTTCAAAGGATCACCAAGAAAACTCCACCTTCACCTCCAAGAAATATGAGCTTATCATGACTACATTAATCATGTAATCCAAAAACATCTTCCTTGGGACTTTCAACCTCTTTGTGGGTGTAGCTAACAGGAATATGAAGGAAGACCTTCTTAACTTGCTGGAGATTTTCACCTCCAAACAAATGAGTAACTCATGGACGACTACATCCTGAACATTATCTGCTCATTTAGGGGCATCCACACCTGGAATTTCCCACTACGCAGGAACTTGTCTGACAAACCAACCATTATCTTCAATCTACTCTACTACAAATCGGCATATAAAAGAGTGAAGAATGCAACCTAATAACATGTTCACTCTTACAATACCTTCAGTATTGATGCTCCATCTGAGAGCTGAATTCCATAAAAGCCTAACCAATTCCAACAATAGTGATGAATTTGAGTTCACTGGCCTCGACACAACTACCGTCAATGGCAATCACAGCCCACACATGACAGCCATCCGCTTAAGACAACATCATTGAACTCCAAGCCTTTCACCTCCCTTCTAAGCCTAGGAGTTAAGAGTCTGTAAACATACCTTCAGAAAACAGGAAACAATGCCTTGTTTGATAGATATTCATGAACACTTTGTTTTCGTGAAACTTTGTATTTCTCACATAAAGCTTGTCATGGAACTAAGACAGCTTACTATATTACAATCATCATCACTGTCTACAAAAGGAGCAGAGCCCCATATCTAACCCATCTCGCATACATTCTATGGAATAGGGTAGAGCCATCAACAACATCTGAAAGCTGCCATATTCCTGTCCTAGTTCTTTGGTGCCTGCAGTCTGTACCTGGGTTACATGACTGGGTGTAGTTGGCAATTGGACTTTGTTTATTTCTCCCAGGTGGCCACACAATAGAGAGATTGGATGTGCCAGGAAGGGCCGTCAACTGGAAGGATTGGGGGCAGAGCTCATCAAAGCCCCACTTGCAACTGATTAGGCTGTGGTCTTCCTTGACAGAAAGGACTGGTCAACCCTGCATTGTTCATGCAGACAGCCAGGAGCCAGGGGAAGTGAAGCAGAAAACTTCAAGTGTTTCAAAAGGAATTCTCTACAATCACCTGCTACTTCAAAGAAGACAGCAGGTATAAAAATAGGACCCTCAGAGTGACTCTTCAGTTCACTTTCTGGACCTGCAGAAGGGATCTCAGATGACTGCCTGCTGCTGTGGCCTGCTGTGCACTCCACAAGACTGCTTTGCTGCACCTGGAAGGACATCTTTGCTGCCTGAAGCCTGCCTTGAACACTCACAGGCACTACACTACTGCTTCAGCCCTGGTTCATCTCTTGAACCAAGGACTACCAGAGTGACTTTTAGGGCTAGTTGGCTGTCCTCCTGATCAGAGCATCAGGGGCAGAAAACACCCCAATTGTTTTAATCTGCACCTGGACCCAGTCTAAGTGAGTCCTAGTTCCCAAGTGAAGCCCCTCCAGTCCTGGGCCCTTGGTGCTGGTGTTAAAGGTGCCCAGATAGCCAAAATCCAAAACTTGGGACTTACAATATTTTGGCCAAAAACTGCTCTGAAAACCGAAAGGAGACTGGGACCATCCTTCTCATCTATCCGCCCAGGGTGAATCGGCGGGTGGCCGGACTTCATGGCAGCTCCCACTGAGTTATTCTCCACAGCAGTAAATCCTGTTTAGCAGTCCTTTGCCAAAGGGGTATCCCTCCTTGTCATGGTCTTATAGGCCACAGACTACAGCCTCATCCCGCTGGAGATTTTCGACTTCCTAGAAAGAGTCTAAATCTAAACATAGAAACGCCAGCTCCTTGGACACTACCTGCAGCCTTGACCTGCCAAACTTCTACCATCTCAGACACTTTTTGTCAAAATTTAGTCTAAGTCCAAAGGTAAGAACCTACCTGGCCCAATCTATTTTTTGTATTCAACTCGCGCTTCATCGAAGTCAGCCATATTTTTTACTTTGACCTAATCTCATGCAACTAGATGTCCACAGTTTGGGCTTTGATCTTTAAGGACCTTGTCAGTATCTTAAATTCTGGTCCTACTGAATGTATTTCTATTGTTTGGTGTCAAATAATTTATAAAAATGTACTCTATTTTTTAAGTTGGTGTAATATGTGCTGTGTTTTCACTTTATTACTGTTTGTGTACTGCATAAATGCTTCACACATTGCATCTCAGTTAAGAATGACTGCTTTTGTTCCAAGCTACCATGGGTTAAGCACAGATTAATTTAGTGAAATGTGTGGTTCAGCCTCACGGGAATTATGGTTGATGATTAAGACGGGCAAAAATACAAATCAACCAACAACCCAATTTCTCAAACAGTATATTTATCAAAAATGTAACTTTCCAATTGAATTGAATTTGTAATAAAATTGAAAAACAGTGTTTGAACTATTTATTTTGCTAATCACAAACCACATTTAGTAAAATAGCACATTCTGTAATTGTAACAAAATGTGACAAATGCTTGTTCTGATAGTTCATGAGCAAGTTAAACCAGAAATATATGTTTTAAATTTGGACAATTCTGTACTAAGTAGGGATACAAAAAGGTAAAATCATCTCAAAGATTTATTAGAGGTATGAAAGTTGTCTAAAAATGACTTGCAAGAATTTGGCAGCTGGACTTAGTTCTAATATGTTCCCAGTGTTTATGAAATATTTGAATGCTCCTGAGAGTCTTTTATTCTTCTATCAAGAAAAATGTGTTTAATAAAAATCAGTCCCTTAGACTTAACCCTAAATAACAGCATAGGAGATAGATTACCCCCAGGTCCCTTATGTACTTGTCCCATTCATTTACAAAGTGGAGATAACCATCTCCCAACAGGAAAAAAGACCAGAAGAATACTACCCTAATACTGCCCCTCCCATCAGGAGTACATGAGCAGTACTTACCAAGCATTCTACCTGTTCTTTTTTTCTGTCTGTCAACAGAATTGGGACGAGGTGCTGGTGTGATCTCTGCTGGGCTGGCAGTGGCATTTTCTTCAACTGCTTCCCGTCCGCCTGCTGGACTGTGCGGGTGGGAAGTCTGCTTGTTTCGCCTCCTGGCCTGCCGGGCTTGCTGGGAGGCCGAGTTTCTCTTAGCTGGCTTTCCTTGCTGGCCAGCCCTTTGTGGCTGGTGCGCCGGCCTCCCGGTTCCTTCCGGGTTGCTGTGCACGTCCTCCTGTAGCCTGGCTGTGTGGAGGTTGTGCTATGTTGCCTGCTTCTTTGGTTCTGGCGTGGTTGCTGGTTGGGGTGCCTTGGACTCTCTGGCAGCAGTGGGGGCGCTCTTGTTCCTGTTGCCCACTCCCCACTTCCCGGTAAGTACAGCTTAAAGGTGTTTCTTTCAGTTTTGCTCACAAGGGCCGGGGCTGCTGCTGGGACGGTTCAGTCGGACCTGTGCTGTCCTTCTGCAGGTCTCCGGTTTCATTGCCTCACTCCTTGCTGTGCACATGCAGTCAGGAGTTGTTGGCCAACGTGTCCTGGATAGCATTAGGCGCTTCTCACTTAGGCGCGGCAATGCGCTCAGGCACTGCACTGCGAGCTTTCAAGCGGGGAGGATGTTTTCCTTTGGCTGCTTCCTTTTCTTGGTTCCTGGATGTGCTTGGTGCACCTGGTTTTTCGGGGTGGGGGGGGGCTTGTCCCTGTTGCTCGCCCTCCTCCTGGAGTGTGCCACGTTGCGGTCGGCCATTGTCCGTTGTGGCTGTCGGCTCAGGTTGCCGTCTTTGGAAGTGGATGAATGGGACCGGTTGGGCTTAATTTGCCTTCTACGGCCTCCCCTGCTCCTGGTGTTTCCAGGGTTGTGTTTCCCGCCTTTGGTTTACGGCTAGCCTTCTGGTGATGGCCGAGTTGGGCAGCGGGGGTTCCTGGTGTTGCCAGGATTGGCCCGGGCCACCGTCATGCTTGTTTGCGCTCTTCCTGACTGCGCTACGCAGCAAGCTGCGTCCTTTTGTGCCGCTACTCCAGCACCAGGCTGTTCCTCAGCTCCCAATGCAGGCATCCTTAGTTGGTTGGGGGTAACTATGGGCGTAATTAGCGAATTCACGGTACGAGAATTCGTTCAAAAGCAAATTTGCGGTCCGCATAATCCGCAAATTTGCGGATTTGTTTATTTTTGCGTGTTCGCGGGGCGCTTTGCGTGTTCCCAGGACGCATTCAGCGCGCTGACCGTGAAGTTACCCATGCGGTCGTAATTGGGCGCGGCCATCTTGTTCGCGTTGTGTATTTCCGTTTCCGGGAGCTAGTTGCATGCTCGTGTTGTGCGCGGGGCGCGATTGTGTGGTCGTGTGTGTTTTTGCGTGCTCGCGGGGGAAATATCACGCAAACTTACCCAAGCGGTCCTCAATGGGCGCGGCCATCTTGTTTTTCATTCATTGCTATGGTTCTGGGCATGTTTTTTCTATCCTGCTTTAATCTTTGCAATCATTTGTTTGTTTGAACTTTTTTTTAACCTTTTTTACTCATTATCTATCCCTCTCTTTTTCTACATCTATATTTTGTGTTTTTTTCAATGTTTTGTTACTTTAATACTTACTTTTTTTGTTTAGCTCTCTCTTTTCATTTACTTACTTTTTCCCCCCTATTGTTTTCTTCTTTCACCCAGGACCATGGCAAAGGGAGCCGGCAAGTCTAAGGGTAAGGGTCCCGCACCCCGTAGCTTATTCCCTTGCGGGTGCTTAAGGGCGGAGGATATGCAAGCCAGGGAGATCTTTAGTGCGGTGGAGGTGGCCTCACTTATCTTTTATGTGCAGCACCACCACCCGAAGACTGTCGCAGCAGAGGGCAGGCCCAGTTCATGGTATGGCCTCCGGGAGCATTGCCAGCTCTGGGCTAAAGTGTACCGGGCCATGTTTAGGGTGTCTGGGGTCCGGGGCACCTACAACCAGGCGACACACCGGTGGTAGGACGTCCTCGACCGGGAGCAGGACCTGCTCCACCTGCTAGGCGTAGAGATCCCTGGCCTTGGGGAGTAGCTATTTAATAACTACTTTGTTTTCTTCTGCTCTGTGTTATATTGCTTATATTTGTTTTTCCCGAAGAGCAAGAATGCTGCCGATTTGATTACATTGCAGGTAAATTAATGTTTAAATAGCTTCTGTGATTGCAGGTGCTCACCTGCTCAGTGGCGTTGCTACTACGCTTACTTGTTTGCAACTTTGTGCTCATTTGGCCTGATTGATTATGTATGAGTGTAGTACTTTACAGAACTGCGTAATGCGATGAGAGACTAGAGACTCAAGTCTAGTCCTTACTTTGTTTTCCTGCTGCCACTAAGAAGAGATAGTGGTAGATTGATAGGTTGACTATATTCTGACCTGTTATTTAGTAGTAGGACATTTTTTAGTGGTCTGCAATCATGTTGACGGACTGTGTCTGTCACGTCGTGTGCTGCTGAGTGCTGGCAGTCTTAGTAGAACCTTTTTGTTGTTGGTTTAGTTATGATTTACATAACTTTCCAAGTAGACGGTCTGCGAATCCAGCAATACTGTACTATCTATCCTAGTTGACCACATCAGATAGGTCAATACATGTAGTTGGTCATTTGTTTCCCCGAGATCATTTTAGATTGTGGTCAAAGAAATCAAATATTTGAAAAAAAAAAATCATCCATGTTTGTGATTATTTCATGATCATCAGCACCTCCCAGGGGCAAGAAGACCACGACAGAGACGCCGGCAGAACATGGTGGGCAGGATCGGTCCTCTGCGGTCTCTTCTGCTGGCCCCAGTAAGTTGTTCTGTTGTTAATATTAATAATTATACTTCCCTAACTTTTACAGCACCTATTCATTCCAAACTGTTTCCTAATTCTATTTTTTTACAAAATAGTCTTTGATCTTCTTGTAGACTATTTCTACATTCTTATCCTGCCTCTACTATCACTCTCTGTGCTACTACTATTTACTATTACTATGAGTCGGTCTGTGTAGGTGGCTAAGCTTGCCCAGTCGGCAAACGGTGTTAAACAAAACTCTGATCCAGCAATAGCTCTAGGCACTGAGTGCAGTCCTCTGGGTTGCCCTTGCTGTCTATTCCAGTCTTCCTAATGTTAGTGCTTTGACAATTCCCAACAACAAAATGTCAATGTCCACCAAGAATAAGCTAGTAGTTATCTTTTTGATTTGATAGAAGCACATACCATACCGCTAGTGTTTCAGGGACTATTCTGCACATACAGAAGTATGGACAAGAGAAATAGGACATTGTTGATGATAGGTGCAGTTCGACTTTCCACATACCTCAGTCAGAACAGAAGTTGAACCCCCGATCCCCTGACCGACTATCTAGTGTGTCTGACCAATGATTATACAACCCATAAGAACAGAAGAAGACTACCGAGTCCCGACTCCCGACCTATCAGAGTCATGGAAGCATGCTTGCAAAGTGCAGTAGTGCAACTGCAAACCCTTCCGTTCACTCACTCGTGAACAAAAACCACACAGTGTTTTTTAGTTTTAAAGTTTGATTTTCAAATAAGAAATAAAAAAACAATTTCTTTATTTTTAATAGCGCAGTATTCCCAGCGAGCAGTGGTGATAGATGACGTTAAAGTTTTAACACCCTTCCCTAGAATATACTTCAACTTAACACATCTAATTATTATAGTAACAGTGCGGGAGCCCTCACCTTGTTTGAACTTCAAGTACTGGTGAGTAGGTGGTGAAAATTGGAAAGCTCTTGCTGGCAGAAGGGCAATGGAATCTTCTGTCTGTAATTAGAAAAATGTTGCACGTTAAAAAGCAAGCATTCATCAGTTGTGCCAAAAAGTGTTGCATGTTATGGCTAAGCATATAAAAAGTTAACACCCTCCCCAAAACCGTGACTTTTTTTCAGTCCCAATAATTAAAAATTGTTTATGTATTAACATTTTCTTCCATTACGAGACGAAATAGGGGGTGGTGTATGGCATCTAAAAACATGACAAGTTTTTTCTAGGTGTCATCACATCGGATGCGGCACCTGCCAACACCAGTGCCAGGGCCAGCAGCGCGGAGGCATCCACTCTAGAGGCTGATGCGGCGACGCCACAAGTGCCACCAGGAGGAGCTGCTGCGGGGGATGGCTCATCAGCGGCGGACGGTGGTAAGTTATTATACTCATTACTTATTGACATTTTAGAGTAGGCTTGCAAAGGGGTGTATGATGTACTGTACAGTAGACAGTACACTAGTACAAGTACACTGTACTGTTAAGAACAGTTACTAATTTAGAGCTACATTTTTGCCAATCACGGAGAAGACAGTCACCCTCGACTTAGCAATAGCATTAGCGGCGGTAGTTCTCTAGTAAGCAATGGCCCCCTCTATTTGACTTCAAATCAGCTGTGAAACTTTTATCTTGAAGCCAAGTCAGATCAGATGAACTTGAGGGATGTGATGAACTAAAAGGTAAAGAAGGGTGTAAGGAAGGACGAGCGAGTCGTAACATTTATGACTGTAAAGAATGATACGTGTTTTTGAATGCATGCAGAGGTAGCTGATAGGAAGGAATCAGATGCATGGCTGCTTGAAGCAAGGATGGTTGGAGGAGAAAGAAAAGATGACTGCCTGTGTGGGTGAATCAGAAAATGCATGTGTGGTGTCCATTGCAATATATCATTTGGGTGAAACTCAAATGCAAGTCAAGACGGTTGTTTACCAAATAAAATAAAAAGGGTGTTAGTTGGTTGATGAGAACAAGTAAAGTTGATACAGTTGAGACATTAGGAAGAATGATAGACGTTTACTTTGGAAGCCTGGATGGTATCTTCTTCCTCATAGATAGCAGAGGTGTATGTAGAGCAGACGCTCAGTGGATGAAGAGTGTTACTTTGAACAGGACGTCCGTGCCAGAGTACCAAAGCAGAGGAAATCCAAATACTAGAAGTTGTGATTGTTCAGAAATACTCCCTTGACTAACAGTACAGTAGTTTACTTTGCACACACTGCATATATTGTGTATGTATTGTATAGTTCACATTATATCAAGTCAAGTCCCTTCCTCCGGCAATTATGGGTACCACACTCACTCCCTATGTTAATAATTTTCTTTCAGCTGTGTCAATCATGGGTGAACTATTGCTGTTGTTCACTCAATCTATCAAAACAAAGCACCTAAAGTCATTCATTATATAAGCAAAGATCATGTGATCGGCTTGATATATGATCAGAAATTAATAATCTTAAGTTTCCTTTTGTAGTAGTGAAGGCCCGGGGGGCAGTGCGAAATATAAATTACATTGAGCAGTAGCCCTTGATGTAACCGAGTATGGCCAGTGCCACCCCTATAGAAAAGTAAGAGCTTCCCTATCCCCATCTGCATGTACTGCTTAAAGTAATGCGAGTCTGTGTCATCATGGCTTGTGTCTGTTTTTCTTGGGTGCAAGCTGACTGAGCTGGCATTATGCCGGCTACCACAAGTTCACGTACAAGTAATTTCTTTCGCAAAACAAGAGAAAAAAGAAGAAGACTGGTGTACTCTCTGACTATGTAATGAGTCCATAGTGCTGCTAGTAGAATTCCTGAAACGCCCACTAATGTTACAGGCCTACAAAGACGGCGGAAAGATACATGCCAAAATGTTATACTGTGCTTGAAAGTTGCTAACGTTACTGTGAGACACCTTTCCGTTGAATTATTTTGTGTTAATGTTAAAGAGTATTGGTTACAGTATTTTTCTTTCTTCATATAAATGCTCCACAAAACCTCATCAGGAAGGAGATGGCTGTCCGGGCCAGGGCCCAGAAGCTGTAGGCCATTTGTGCTGAATATCGGCGACTGTGGGCTGGATAACAGGAGGAGGAGGCGGCAACAACTGCATCCTCCTCCAGTGCTCCTGGGGCTACCAGCAAGCAGCCTCCAGTGGTACGGTGCCCTGGTCCGACAGCCTCCCGCCGCCGCCACGGAGCTGCAACAAAAACAGCAGCTTCCCTCCCCCAGTGCCGTCTCTGCCAAAGAGTGGACTATCTGGAGCGCACGGTGGAAAAGCTGAAGCGCCAGCTCCCGGACCTCAGCAAAGAGATGCAGGACCACCTGTCCACAGGACAACGCCAGAAGTGACTGTCCCTTGCCCCTTTTTTAAAGACTGTTGGGGGGTGGGAATTGGGTGTTGGGGATTCAGTGGGACTTTTTGATGGACATTCATATGGACATTTGTTGGGGTTAGGGAGGGGGTGGGTTGGGTCTTTTGAATTGTTTATTTTTGTTGGGGGAAATATAATTATTTATTTTAAATACTTCAACATAGTGTACATGTTCACATTATTTTGTGGGGTGGTCGGCGGTGGTTACTGCACGTTTGGTTTCCTCAAACTTACCAGCAAGGTCCAGCATGAATTATCTAAAACGTCCAAAAATGTACAAAAGTGCCACTAACAGAATTATTGAATTCAATTGCCCTACTAGTACTTTACTAGAACTACTGTCAGTCTCTCCTCTCCTCCGAGTCCTAGCCCATTATTCTACCTCCCCAAAATGCTTATCTTACCTGTGATTCGTGTTTGAGAATAGAGCTAGGCACAGCGCTGGCTGCATGGCAAATAGCGATTACGGTTGCCCATGAAATCCATCCAGGACAGAAATTCCATTGTTGTGGTGGTAGTAGGAGTAGTACCACACTAGCAGTAGCAGCATATGAAAAAAAAGGAAATGAGACATTGAGTGGCCTGAGAGGAGTATTAGAAGGAACAGTATTTAGCCTAAGCAATGCTGAAGATAAGTATGGGAAAAAAATATTTGCATGGATGATTATGGCTATGGGATGGCGGCACTCCTCCATCCCATCTGACGCTCCATCAATCAATCTTGGTGAACAGACACACTGTCCACTGCCTGCCTGGCGAATGCAGAATTGCGGATCGCTAATAGTAAGCCTGAGTTCATCGTTTTTCCCATCGCACAAGGTAAAAGCCGGCCTGTAATTGTTGATGGAAAAACAGGAAGTGATATTAAAACACCACGGAGAAAAAAATATAAGGTACGGTGTGTAGTGCAAAAATAACACTTTCAATTTCAGAAGCGACAGTATTACATACAAGCATCATTTCTAAAGTGCGTACTCTGAGTTTCCTTTTCAAGGATAGTAATTAGCACACAGCAGGCCAGGGCCATGCAGACGGTCAAGGTAGGCACCACTGAGTGAAGCAACCTGATGTTGCATACCTTTTTGACACAGACAGACAAAGCATATCTAATTGTATACAGCAAGCCACATAGCCGCAATTTTAGATGAACTGCTGTCTGGACTCTGGCATAACAACACTACACTGGCTCGACCACTCCATACCACGACTAGACAGACATGTAGTTCTGCTGTAGTTGTTGTTGACTGGTTTACCTGCTTCCCACTCACGAAATGGCCATAGTTCTTACGTAAACCGATGATGATGATCCATCCATCCACCCCAGTGAGTGACTGTAAAGAAAAAAGATATTATGTAACTTTGATCATCAAGACTCATCATCATCATGGTATATTGGCAAACACTTGGTTGTTCATGCAGTCGCAGCCTACACACACAGTGAGTCCAAGGACATTTTGCATAATAAAAAATGCAACATAGTGGTGTCCCCTGCAGTAGAAGTAGAATTTGAATTAAACAAGGTAAAAAAAGACTGGAGTTACATTTAGTGTGTAAAAGATTAAATAATAACAGACATATGATGATTCATTTCATGCACAACAAACAAACAACAATTGCTTTTATCAGAGCCAGACAGCCAGTGCTGTCCACTGCATGCCATCTCATTATTCATTATCTGTTCCACTTTTGGACTGCATCTTGTTCTTAAAGTGGAGGCCCACAGGGCAGCCTCTTGTGTCAATTTCAGAAGTAACTGTCAGCAATCAGCATATAGTCAGTAATTCCAGTCCCACTTCTTTTGAGAGGACTCGTCTACGAAGCGACAGTTTCTTCATTCTGCGTAATCCAGCCATCTGCCTTGAGGGAAATGGATAGGGGGAGTCGGGAGGAGGAGGATAGAGGAGCATGACTGAGTTGTGAACTTGTGAAATTAAGCATGGCAAACAGCGGCACCTTCAATAAGGAAATAAGACGAAGACAGTGCTGCTGATGCATTTGTTGTGATTAGAGTTTTGTTGTGGTAAAGGTTGCAAAACAAAGAAAGACACACAGGAATAAAAGTGAATAAGGAGTCAGGACGAAAAAAAAAGGAAGTCATTTTCAGGCCTAGGTGCCAGGGAAGTAGAGCTCGTCTTCAAACTCTGTTAATTGAGATGGGAGTAGGTCAGCTAACAGAGAAGAACTTCCGTCACCTAAGTCGGTATCTTCTTCTTCCTACGTGGATTCACGTATTTTGTAATCTGGTGGTATGAAGGGCTGATTTATCTTGATCAATGTTCACCTCTCCACATTTTTGGGCGCGAGGCGGGTCCTTTTTGAAGTTACAATGGCACCATCAGCACTGAAAACATGTTCAGAAGACACGTTTGCGAGTTGGCAAGACAAATAATTTAAAGCCTGGTTGGTGATCAGTGTCCATTGACCCCTTTTCCCAAACCACCGCCTTCAGTTGGTGCTCTAGCATGCGCAACAATGGGATAGCTTTGCCCAAAATACAGTCCTCCCTGCTGATTTCACGCGTGAAGACGTCAAAAGGACGAAGCATGTCTGTCAGGCTTGTAACTAGGTCCCATTCCTCCAACTCTAGCCTCATGTCTTTATAGTAGAATCCAGTGCAAAGACATACTCATTGATTACCAAGCACTACTCAGACAGACGCTCAAGCATGTAGAAGGTTGAGTTCCAACGTGTTACCACCTCCTGGATGAGTCCTCTGACTGGCAGTCTACGTTCACGTTGCATGTTCCTCAGATGCTTCCGGGTCTTAAAAGAATGGCTGAAATGTGTGCAGATTCTACGGCAGGTGCTCAGTAACTTGCTGACTCTGTTTTCTTTTTCAAGAAATCTTGAACAACTAGGTTAATACAGTTATGTTAAGGGGGTGCTTGTAAAGCGCACTGTCACCGTGGGTATCATGGCGCTGGTAGGGTGCTGAGAAGAGACAGAGGGAATTTAGCTAGTTTGTGGAAAGAGCCAGGTTTTTAGTGATTTGCGGAATTGGATGAGAGTGCCAGAGATCCTAACTGGGAGAGGGAGGGAGTTCCAGAGTTTGGGGCCGAGGAAGGCGAATCTTCTACCACCAGATCTATAGAGTTTAAAGGAAGGGACCACCAAGAGATGTAAGTGAAGTGATCTAAGATTGCGTGAAGGACAGTAAGGTCGAATGAGGGATTTCAGAAAAGCGGGGCAAGAGCCAGAGAGAGACTTAAAGATAAGGCACCGAGGCTTAAAGGCAGCCCTTAGGCTGACAGGGAGCCAATGCAGTTTGATGAGGAGGGGTTTGGCAGACTGCCACTTCGGTATCCCGAGGGCCAGTCTCGCCGCCTGGTTTTGAATGATTTGCAGCCTGTAGATGGAACATTTGGGCAAACCATGGTAGATGGAATTCGAAAAATCCAGGCGGGAGAGAACGAGGGCCATAATGACTTGCAGCAGGGCATCGGGGGTAAGGAGGTAGGCCACCTTCCTAATCCTGCGTAGTTGGAACATGCAGGAGGAGACCACCGTCCCAACCTGCGGCCCGAGAGAGAGCCCAGCGTCAATAGTGACCCCGAGACTTTTCACCGAGGCCACCGGAGTGGGAGGGGAGCCAAGCTCTGCCGGCCAGAAATGTGGACCCCAGTAGACGGCGCTCTTGCCCGGCAGGAGGAGCTCCGTCTTTCCTGGGTTCAGTTTAAGCTGGTTCTGACACATCCACTGAAAGATATGGGACATGACTGCCTGGAAGGTGGGGATAGCAGAGGAAGAGTTTAGAGAGAAAATGAGTTGTAGGTCGTCCGCGTAATTAAAGACGGTGACGTCCCACTGCCTCAAAGAGAAAAGAAGAGGGCGAAGATAAAGATTAAAGAGGAGGGGGGATAGAGAGGAGCCCTGGGGGACCCCGCAAGGCAGGTGCTCCCTGGGGGCCCTGAATGTACCTAGGCTGAGGGTCTGGGATCTCCCAGTGAGAAAGGATTTAACCCATGCCAGCGCTAGGCCCTGGATGCCGGCCTGTTCGACACGGTGGAGAAGGATGTTATGGTCCACCGTGTCGAAGGCGGCCGACAGATCTAATAATACCAAGGCCTGGGAGGTACCCTTGTCAGCTCCGTCTCTCAAGGTGTCCAGGACGGCCAGGATCACAGTCTCCGTGGAATGACCAGGACGGAAACCGGCCTGGTTGGCTTCGAGGAAGTTGGAGCCCTCAATGTGCCTCGAGAGACAGGCAGTGACATGGGCTTCTAAGATTTTAGAAAGAAAAGGTAGAAGAGAGATAGGACGATAGTTCGCCAGGACGGCCGGATCAGCTCCAGGCTTCTTCAACAGAGGCACTAGAACGGCCTCCTTGAAGGAGCTGGGTACCGTCCCGGAGAGGAGAGAAGAATTAAGCAAAGGAAGGATGCAGTCGGGTAAGGAATGGCAGATGTCCCGTAGTATAGAAGGTGGACAGTGGTCGTCAGGAGAACCAGACTTAATGCGAACGGCCAGGCTGGCTAGGGATGTAGGATCTACGGGGGGAACTGAGTAAAAGAAAGAGCATTATGAGGGGGAGTAGCGGAGTCAGCGCCCAGTGAGGTGACCGGAATGGTGTCCTTAATCAAAACAATCTTCTGTAAAAAAAAAGTGCTAAGTGCATTACAGGATTCCTGAGTAGGGGCCTGGGACAGAAGCGTTCTGGAATCGGAGGTAAATTCGTCCAGAACTCTGAAGATCTCCTTCGACTTGCAGGGGGCTAGTAAGATTCTCTCTGAGACATAGGCTTTTTTAGCTGCAGAGATGGCAGATTTGTACTTATTGCGGGCTGCCACATAAGTATCTCTGCTTGACAAGCAGTAGTCTTTTCTCCATCTACGTTCAAATTGGCGGAGTTCCAGCTGTAAGGCTTTGAGATGGGGGGTGTACCATTTATGTGAGTTGCTGTGTCGGGATCGAGGGAACTTGGTTAGTGGGGCAAAGATGTCGCTAGCTGACACGAGCCAGTTGGAAACTTGGCCATCTAGCTCGTTGATGTCAGGATTATTGAGGGTAGGGGGGCGTGTGAGAGACAAGTGAGATAGCAGTTTGGAGGGATCAACAGCCTTCCACTTACGGGCCATGCCACCCTCCCGCGGGGGAATCCTAATCTGACCAACCACAGAGATGGTGGTGTCAATAAGGAAGTGGTCAGACCACACACAAGGCGTGGTGAGCGGGTGGGAGGGCTTCACCCCATAGACCCAGATATGGTCAAGTGTGTGACCGCCACTGTGAGTGGGAGAAGTAACTAGTTGGCTAAAGTTCAGGCTAGAGAGACCTTCGAACAGTTCGGAGGCATGGGGACCGGCGTCCTTATGCTGGAACCAGTAGTTAAAATCCCCAACGATGGCTATACGTGGGGAAGAGGTAGCTAGGCTGGCAAGCTGTTCAATAAAAGATGCAGGGAAAGAGGGCATGGGCTGGGGGGGACGGTAGTGTACCATAAAGGTGACTGCGCCTACCTCGGTCCCAAGGCTGAAAACCAGATTGTCCACATCAGGAAGAGTCATAGAGGTGGAGGCGATAACCTGGATGTCCTTACGAATTACCGCTGCGACCCCCCCTCCAGAGCGGCCCCCTTGGCGGTTGGTGTTAAGCAGATAGTAGTCAGGAGGTAGCGCTGCCAATATGTCCGGAAGGGAGTCGTCCGTAAGCCAGGTCTCAGAGAATAGGAGAACATCAGGCCTTTCAGTCAAGAGTAAGTGGAAAATGTCAGTTTGATGCCTGACAAAAGAACGAGTGTTTAAATAAAGTAAGCGGATCTGTGACTCAGATAGGGGGGGTGGGGAGGGTGAGCGGACCCAGGTAGGGGGGTAGGTCACCAGCGATTCCAAGTGAAGTGATCCGTGTCCAAGTGTCTGACGATAGGGGACAGACGGCGGCACGAAGGTGCATGAGGGCGGAAGAAGAATAGGAAATAGCAGTAGCAGCGTCCCTGGCCCCTGGGCCCGTCCGGCCGCGGACGGGCGCAGATGGGCTTGACTCTGGTGCGACTCTTGACTCTGGTGCGACTCCGGCGCGCCGCCGGCGCGCCCGCTGCGCTCGTCCGCTGCGCCCGTCCGCTGCGCGGCCGCATAGGGGACGTTTAAATAGGCACGTGACGCAAGAGGTGGGAGGAGCCAACAGGGCGGGAGGAGTGAATTTTAAAAAGTGAATGATGGCGTCCAGCGGTAGCAGTCAGCGGGACGAAAGGCTGCTCTTCAGTCAGCAGAGGATGAGGTAATTTAAAAGCAAAGTAAAGCGCCCAGCGCGCGCGAGCCCTCTGCCACAGGGCTGCTCGTCTGTTCACCCAGAGGAACAAAGGGGCGTGGCCTAAATAGGCACGTGACACAAGAGGTGGGAGGAGCCAACAGGGCGGGAGGAGTGAATTTTAAAAAGTGAATGATGGCGTCCAGCGCTAGCAGTCAGCGGGACGAAAGGCTGCTCTTCAGTCAGCAGAGGATGAGGTAATTTAAAAGCAAAGTAAAGCGCCCAGCGCGCGCGAGCCCTCTGCCACAGGGCTGCTCGTCTGTTCACCCAGAGGAACAAAGGGGCGTGGCCTAAATAGGCACGTGACGCAAGAGGTGGGAGGAGCCAACAGGGCGGGAGGAGTGAATTTTAAAAAGTGAATGATGGCGTCCAGCGCTAGCAGTCAGCGGGACGAAAGGCTGCTCTTCAGTCAGCAGAGGATGAGGTAATTTAAAAGCAAAGTAAAGCGCCCAGCGCGCGCGAGCCCTCTGCCACAGGGCTGCTTGTCTGTTCACCCAGAGGAACAAAGGGGCGTGGCCTAAATAGGCGCGTGACGCAAGAGGTGGGAGGAGCCAACAGGGCGGGAGGAGTGAATTTTAAAAAGTGAATGATGGCGTCCAGCGCTAGCAGTCAGCGGGACGAAAGGCTGCTCTTCAGTCAGCAGAGGATGAGGTAATTTAAAAGCAAAGTAAAGCGCCCAGCGCGCGCGAGCCCTCTGCCAAACACAGCACTCTGAAATAGCCACCATCATCCATGGCCCTAACTATATTACTGCCATTGTCCGTGGAAACATAACCAATCATGTGGTTTCTTGGATGCCGCCATTGAAAGACCTTACTGTTAAACTCCTCCAAAATGTTTAATGCAGTATGAGATTTCTCCATGGCAAACATGGCTACTGTTGCATGTTTCCGAGTAGCTTGAAAAACTGTGTCTGTGTCAACAACTGCAGATAGCTTCTCTCTAATCCCTGCAAAAGAGACCCAGTGTGCAGTGATGCACATGTAATCAAGGGCTTGGCAACTGGTCCACATGTCTGTTGTCAGGTGGATAGTGGGAACAGCACTCTTCTGCAAAGCTGCCCAAATCACCTCCAGCTCATCTTGATGTAGTGCTGGAACCGCAACTCTGGCAAAATAGGACCGGCTAGGAACCTTCCATTAATTGTAAACTGTTGCCACAAATTGTAGAAAACCCACCCCTTCCACGAAAGAAAAAGGGGGAAGGTCCAGAGCTAACATTTTAGCCAGCATTGCATTATAAAGACGTGCCGTTGGATGGTTGCGTTCAAATGGCGCCTCCGTCCAAAACATGCTTTTAATGGTGGTCTGGACCGTTTTACATGATGATGATGATCCAGACTTCTTCAACCCAGTTAGGCTCATCGATGTACTTTTTCGCAATGGTGTCTCTCCCAGACTCTTAGTGTGCCTTATAGATGTTGCTGGGGTAGAGGGTGTGGGCGCTACCACTGCAGTGCTGCTACCAGGGGTACTGTGTGTACCAGAAAAAATGTCTGCTGCTTCTTCACCTCCCCCTGCATGATCAGCCCCTCGTCATCATCAGATGCAATGTCAATGGATACATTTGGATTTCTTGTACTTTTGGCTCCACGGATCTTACCTAGGTGCGCTTCCCAAGGGATAGTGTGGTGTTTTTGGAGATGACCTCTCTGGCCTCCGGTTCCATAGTTGGTACCACGCTTACCCCAACTAACTATGGCTTTACAAATCAAACAAATGACTAGGTTTTCCGCCTTTTTGCTAACACTAAAGAAGTCCAAAACTGGGGAGTTGAGATTTCTGGCGGTGGTGGTGGAGGTGCTACTTTCAGTTTCAATGCCAGATGAAGTGGAGGATGGGTGTGGCCGAATTTGACCCTGTTGTGCATTTACAGTTACACCACCACTACTTGAGGTAACGGAGATTGAGCTGGATAGAGGTCCCTGCCGGCCCTTCTGAAGAGAAAATATGTTACCTGTAGGTCATGTTGGTGTAGTGGTTACCTGTGTTGGTGGTGGTACCAGTGCCACGCCGCCCACATCCCGCTCAGCAGCAATTCGGGATAGGGTAAAAATGTCTGTCTGCTGCATGCCCGCTGGGGCTGGAGTGACGACTGTGATGTTTGGGTCGTCGTCATCGTCAGACTGTTTATCAGCAGCAGAATACACAACTTCTACTTCTTGTTCGTCGTCATCACCCATAAGTGGAAGCCTTGCGGGAACCTTCCTTTTAGGCTTAGCTACCTTTGGGGGCTCACGGCGTGCCTCCCTCTCAGATGGTGGGTACCAATCTTGATCTAGATCATCAGAAGGAAGTAGTCTTGAAGAACTTGTACTAGCCCTCCTTGACCTTTTTCTTGCCGGGGATCTGGAAGACAATGGTTCATCAGGAGGAGTGGCTTGCTCGGATGATACCTCCGCTTCAATCTCGATTTCCTGATGTGCCCCTACTTCTGGAAGAACAAGCAGTGTGGGCAGTTGTGCCTCTCCATGCGCCTCTACTTGCGCCTCTTCTTGCGCCACTCCTTGCGCCTCTCCTTACGCCTCTCCTTGTGCCTCTCCTTGCGCCTCTCCTTGCGCCTCTCCTTGCGCCTCTCCTTGCACCTTTCCTTGCATCTCTCCTTGTTGCACCTGTGGTTGTCGTTGCGGCTGCGGTTGAACACTTTTCAGATCAGTTACACCCTGCGTTGATTAGATGCTACTTTCTTGAGATGAGTCAACGCCAACATCACTGGTCGATGGTGATTGAGAAATTAAATTGGCTGCCTCTGCGGCACTCATGGCCTTGGCCCTAACTTGGCGTGGTGGCACTGAAACCAATAAGGCTGAGGTGCTGCTCCCAGCTTGGTCCCCGGCGGACACCGCTGCTGCAGGCGTAGTTTTTATTTTCCCAAAAAAAGTGTCTGTGGGCACACCAGTCTCCTTGGTAAGTGGCGCCACTTGCTTCTTCTGCTCCTTCTTACTGGCAGTGGCACTGACAACTTTCTTGGTAGAGGAGCTACGGCCACCTTTCTTTGAGCCCATCTTCTTCAGATGTCAGAACAGCAGGCCGCAGTTGCACGAGTTGCAGAGTTGTCTGTGGCCACACGTGACGTCACATGATGTTGTGCTGCACACACCGCAGCAGGAATTCTTCCTCGCACTGATGATGAACGATGACTGATTTGTGGTTCTCTTGTGCACCTAAAGCAAAGGAAGCCGGAGGAACATCAGTTAAATAAATGTTGCATATGTCGTGCTTCAATTAATATTTGCAACTAGGCATTTATTTTTACAACACACCCAAAAACGGAAAGACCCAAAATAAAAATTGCAATTCTAATCAAAAATGGATGTTTACATTAATAGAAGAGAGGCCACACAGAGAGAGTTGTTTCATGTACCACTGAGTACCCCTGGGCATAATGAATGAAAGCAAGGCAAAATGGGTGCATGCCTGAGCAGCACACTGCCTGGCTCCAAAATGGCCCCTTGACCGCCACCCTCATGGCCAGGCCCTGCCTGGACCAGGCCTCACAATGGCCCCCACCCACATGGCCATGCCCTGCCTGAACCAGGCCTCAAAATGGCCCCCACCCACATGGCCAGGCCCTGCCTGTACCAGGCCTCAATATGGCCACCACCCACATGGCCAGGCCCCAACACCCCAGAAAATAAAAAAAAACACAAAAATCACCACAATCCAATGCCATCCATGGCCTAAATGATGTTTAAATTCAATACACCACCACAGAAAGACTCAGTCCATGCACCACTGACTACTCGTGGACATATAATGGGTGAAAGCAAGGCGGACTGGGTGCAGGCCTATGGCACAAAGCACACTGCCTGGCTTCAAAATGGCCCCTTGACCCTCACCCACATGGCTAGGCTCTGCCTGTACCAGACCTCAAAATGGCCCCCACCCACATGGCCAGGCCCCAACAACACCCCCAAAAATCGAAAAACACACAAAAATCACCACAATCCAATGCCATCCATGCCCTAAATGATGTTTAAGTTCAAGACACCACCACAAAAAGACTTGGTCCATGCACCACTGACTACCCCTGGGCATATAATGGGTGAAAGCAATGCAGACTGGGTGCAGGCCTATGGCACAAAGCACACTGCCTGGCTTCATAATGGCCACTTGACCACAACCCACATGGCCAGGCCCTGCCTGTACCAGGCCTCAAAATGGCCCCCACCCACATGGCCAGGCTCCAACAACACCCAAAAAATCAAAAAACACACATAAATCACCACAATCCAATGCCATCCATGCCCTAAATGATGTTTAAATTCAAGACACACAACCACAGAAAGACTTGGTCCATGCACCATTGACTACCCCATGGTATATAATGGGTGAAAGCAAGGCAGACTGGGTGCAGGCCTATGACACAAAGCACACTGCCTGGCTTCAAAATGGCCCCTTGATCCCCACCAACATGGCCAGGCCCTACCTGTACCAGGCCTCAAAATGGCCCCCACCCACATGGCCAGGCCCCACCAACACCCACAAAAATAAAAAAACACACAAAAATCAGCACAATCCAATGCCATCCATGACCTAAATGATGTTTAAATTTAAGACACCACCACAGAAAGACTTGGTCCATGCACCACTGACTATCCCTGGGCATATAATGGGTGAAAGCAAGGCAGACTGGGTGCAGGCCTATGGCACAAAGCACACTGCCTTTCTTCAAAATGGCCCCTTTACCCCCACCCACATGGCCAGGCCCTGCCTGTACCAGGCCTCAAAATGGCCCCCACCCACATGGCCAGGCCCCAACAACACCCCCAAAAAAATCGAAAAACACACAAAAATCACCACAATCCAATGCCATCCATGCCCTAAATGATGTTTACATTTAAGACACCCCACAGAAAGACTTGGTCCATGCACCACTGAGTGACTACCCCTGGGCCTACTGGCTAGTGTGGCTTTACACGCACCCCAAAATGAAAAAAACAAATTCACATATAACAGTGAGCTATTCAATTCCATGACATAAATTATATTTAATTTAAGTTCAACAAAACTAACAGAAACAGTTGTATCATGCACCCATGACTAACCCTGGGCCTGCTGGATACTGTGCCCATCCACAATATATATTTTTTAAAGTTGTGAAAAAGTTTAAACATTGTAGTTACAGCAACTGCAATGCCCCAAACAAACAACACCAACTTACTTGTAAAATCTCAAATCCAAAAGTAATCCAAAAGTGATCCAAACAAAAAGTCCTCAAATACAAATATCCAGCAGCAGC
This sequence comes from Lissotriton helveticus, assembly GCF_964261635.1. NCBI lineage: Eukaryota > Metazoa > Chordata > Amphibia > Caudata > Salamandridae > Lissotriton > Lissotriton helveticus. The sequence continues at coordinate 1,112,886,033 of NC_136061.1, forward strand.
CACAAAGAGTAATCCTTCCAGCTCCAGATCCAAATGAAAAGAGACCAGGACATGGACAAAGAACTGGGAGGAGCCTGTTGGACAGGAACAGGAAGTTGAAGACTCTGGGGCACTTCCTTCCTCCCACCCCCTCAAAAAATGGACTCCTTGCACAAAAAAGTGCAGCCAAATGTCAATCTGAGGAGTTATTCTGATCCAAATCATCATCTTTAGAAGGTTTATGCTGCCTGCGGTAGATTTCTTGTGCAGAATTGCAATTTTTGCAAGTTCGGGAAAGCGAGCTGTTCAAATCTCCCGCCGGAAGTCAGCTGCGCGTCGAATCTTCGTGTTCGCATTTGTTTATTCCCGCGATGCGTGATCGCGGGCCCTTATTACGTAGTCGCGTTCTCAAAATCTCGCAGCGCAAGATGGCGGGCCACTATGACGTGCTCGCGGTCGAAAAGTCTTGCGCGATCACGCAGCTAGATCCAAAATGGTGCAGTGCACGCAAACAGGAAGGAAAAACAATTTGGCAAACTCAGAATCACGGTAAGTCAACACCGCACGCTCGATATTGTATTTTTGAAGCGCGACAAAGTAAAAAAATCCACCAGCTTGCGAATTGCCAAGTTTTTTACATATTCGCGCGATTTGCAGAGCGCCAATTTGCCAAAAATTCGCAAATTCTGTGAGTGGAACGGATTTTAGGCCCATACTTAGTTGGGGGGGCTCTTGCTGCGCTTGGTGGTGCTGGGTTCTTTTTGGCAGGTGAGGTTTGTGCATGCCTCGGCTGATGCATTCGGGGCCATGGCACTTGTGGCGGGCTTGGTACTCATGGTGTTCCGGCGCCTGCCGGTGTGTGACCTGCCCTGGATGGTGCGCCGTGCTCTTCTTGCGCCTGCTTGGGGGGTCCTGCCGAACTCTTGCGTGCCCTCCCCTGTGCTCCTGGTGGCCGGCCAGAGTCTGCCCTGCTTTTCTTTGCTGTGCCTGCGTGGCCCTGCTCCTCGGGGTGTGGCTGGTGCGGGTGCTGTGGTCTGGCTTTTGGCGTGCTGGGTCTGTGTGTCTGCCCACCTTGCTTGTGGGCGGACTTGCCTTTGGTGCGGGTTCTGCTCTTTTGCGGCCGGCCTTTTGGCATGTGCTCCACTTGGGTGTGCTGTGTGTACACGTCAGTTTCCTGGCTTCTGCGTGTCTGATCAGGGTCAGTGCCCGAGGGGGGCTTCCGATTCCTATTTGGCTTTGCTGATTCTCCCCGGGCTGCTACTTCTTTTGGTGAGGTGCGGTGTTTGCTTCCTCTCCGGGATCCGGGGCTGCGTCTGGTTCCTCTCAGGGCTTCCGGTGTCTTTCCTGGAGCTCTCTGTGGCACTCTCTGTGTTTCCGGGGTTGGCTTCTGCTGGGCTGCGTTTTACCCTTGTGTTGCTCCAGTCTGGGGCTGCTGGTGTTTGTCCCGGGTCCTTCTGTGTGCTTGGGCTGCTTCGTGGGGGCTGGCTGACAGGTGCTGTCTCCGACTGCTTGTCTCTTTCCTGCTGGGTGCTGCTGTCTTTGGTTGCTCCTAGCTCTGGTGCTCTCTTGGTGCTGTTCCTGGCTTCTGGGGTTTCCTTGGTGTTGTCCTTGTGTTCCCCGGCTTCTGCTGTGCAACTGTTCTGTTTCCTGACCTTGCCTTTGTCTTGCTTCGGTGGGTCCGGGCAACCCCTCCTGATTCTGCCGTGTAGATGCTCTATCCAGGTTGGGTGTCTGGCGGCCCTGCAGGATGCTGTGGCTTGCTTCAGCCTTTCAGCCCTGCGTGCGTCTGCTCTTGTCTGTTCTTTGGGGTTCGGCTTGGTCGGGCCTGGTTGGTTCCTGGTTGGGGCCTGCCTAGGGGTGCCTGATGCTGTGGGCTTCCCGGACTGGTGTGGTTGAGCTCCTGCACTTCCTTTCCTTTGCATTCCCCCGGGGGTGTGTTCCCTAAGCCGGTTCGCCTGTTTGGTCCCTGGGGTTCGTGCCGCTGGTGTTTGGGCCTGGGTGTCTTTTGCTACTGCTGTGTCCTTAGCATTGGCGCCTGTTTTCTCCTTTTCTGTTCTGCGGTTCTCCCGGTTGGGGGTCCGCCTGGCCTTTGGGAGCGGTTGCTCCCTGGGTGGTCCTGGTCGCTTCTGGTCCCCATTGTGGGTGCCTGGCTGGGGGTCCGCTGGGGCTTTCCGGCTCCTGTGGGTTTTGGAGCCTGTTGGTCGCCTTCTTCGGCCCTTTCTTTTTTGCCTGTGTACTCTCTGGGTGTCCTGGCGTGGCGCACCAGTGGTTTCGGGTCGCGTACTGGTTTCTACCTGGTCCTGGGCTGTTGGGTGCTGTTGGGCTTCGGGTTTTCCCCCCGTTGCCCTGGTGCTCCTTCTTCGTGGCCCCTCTTCCCTGTTTCACCTGGGCTGCGGTTGCCTTGTTCGGGCCTCTGTGGGGTCCTAGTTTTCGTTGCTTCTGGGTTGCCGTGTTCGCGGTTGCCTCCTGTGGGTCCTGGTCTGCTGCCTTCCTTCTAGCTCTGCGTGGCCTCTGGCTGTACCTCCTTGGTTTTGCTGGCTGTGCTGTCGCTTCTCGGCAGGCTCTGGGGTGTGTTTTGCAGGGCGGTCCCGGTTCCTTCCCTGGTTCCGGTGTCCTGGCTCGCTCCTGTCTTCCCTTGCTTCCCCGGGCTCTGCTCCCGGTGTGTCTGTTTGGGGTGACCCCCTTTCTCTTGTTGGGGTGCGGTTCTGTGGGGTTCCTCTTGCCTTTGTGGGGTCCACCCTCCTGGCTGCAGGTTGTCTGGGGTTAGCTGCTGCTTCGTCCTCTGACTTCTCTGCTTCATCCGGTATCCGCTTGGCAGTTTTCCTCTGTTTGTTTTTCTTCCATCCTTCTGTGTGGTCAGGCGGTGGTGTGGTGGGGAAGTCTGTCGGCCTTCCTGCCCTCTGCTTTTGACTGGGCGCTGCGTGGGCTCCTTCCGGGGGCTGGTTGGGCCTGCAGGTCCTCCTGCTTCGGTGGGTTGCTTGGCTCCGGTCCTGGCTTCCTGGTTCCTTTTGCATTTGTTGACCTGGTTTTTACTGTTTTCTTGGCTCCTCTCTAGCGTTGGCTGGGGTCGGGCCTGGTGGGTTTCTGGTCTCGAGCTGTGCACCCTGGGGCCTTTTCCGCTGCCCCTGCCCTTGCTGCGGGCTTGCCGGGGTCTTGAGTGCCTGTGCGGTCCTTCGCCCTGTTGGCTTGTGTTTTTTTCTGCCCTCTGTGGTTCGGCGGATCGTGCCTTGTTCTTTCCTGCTTTGGGGGCTGTCGGGGGTTCCCTTTGACCTGGGTTTGTGCCCTGCCTTGTTTTCCCTCCCTTTGGGGTTGGGAGTTTTTGGGTTTGTGGCTGGTGGCCCTGTCCCTGCCCCTGCTGGGCCTGTTCGGTTCCAGCTTGTTGGTTTCTGGTCTTTGTTGGCCTCTCTGTAGTTTGGTCAGCTGTTGGTTGGTTCTTTCCGGGGGCTTCTCTAGCCTGTGGTCCTTTGGGTGGGCGTCCTCTGCCCCAGCTGTTCTGGGTTTTGTGGCCGTCCTGGTTTGGTTGGCGTCCCCTTCCCTGTGAGGCTTTTGGCCTCCTGGGGTTTTGGGTCTCTGTCTCCTTCCCTGTCCTTTTCGGTTTGGTTGGGGGCTGGCTCCTGTTCTGCTCCTGGGCTCTTGCTGTGGCTGCTCCCTCTGGTCTTGGTGCTTGGTGGTTGTCGTTTGGTGGCCCTGGTGGTGCTGGCTTTTCTTTCCTGGGTACTGGGCCTCCTCTGCGGTGATTGGTTGGCTTTCTCCTCTGGCCTCTCCGGAGGTCTGGTTGTTTCGTTTGGTGGGGTGGGCCGGTTTCTGGCCTGTGCTTCCCTCCTTCCTTGTTGGACTGGATCCTTGTGCCTGCGCCCTGTTGGTCGGTGTTGACTTCTTTTCTTTGGCGTTCTTCCTGGCGGTCGAGAATTGCTCGGTGTCTGTGCGGCTGCCGAGTCCTGGGAGTCTTCCTGGTGGTTCTGGGCTGGGCAGGGTGGCCTTGTCCTGTTCCCTTGGCCGTGTCCTTTGGGCTTTGGCCTGGTTGCCCTGTCTCCGGTTTGTCTGGTTGGCGGCCTCCTTGTTGTGGACCTGGTCTTCTGTTTTTTTTCTTAGTTGTCTCCAGTCCTTCTTTGGTCCCTGCTGTCCTGTTCTGGGTTGCTGGCCGGTTGCTTCCTGCGGTCCTCCCTTCCCTCCTTCTCAGTGCTCCCTTGGGTTGCTGCATTTGGTGGGGTTTCCTGAGTGCGCTTGTGGGTTCGGAAGGCCGTTTTTCTGCTTTGGTATTCTCCACTTTGTAAATGAATGGGACGAGGACATTAGGGACCTGGGGTAAAGCTCTATTATTTACCAGTAATCTTCATTACTCCGGGTCCCGTTGTCCTCCTCCCATTCATACGCCCCTCTCTCCTGCATGGGGGGCAGGCATTCCTGTTTGGGTTTGGTTGTACAGGTGGAATTCTAGGTAAGTACGGCTTATGTACTCCCGGTGGGAGGGGCAGTATTACGGTCCCAGCATTCCTCTGGTCTTTTTTTCTGTCGGGAGATGGTTATCTCCACTTTGTAAATGAATGGGACGAGGACAACGGGACCCGGAGTAATGAAGAAGTAATAGAGCATTATTGTCTCTCTTTCGTAATCATGCAGTCTACATCTTTGATTAGTAAAAAGGTTGCTTTTTAGGATATAACAAAAAGTGCACAATAGTATATGCCATCGATCTAATTTGTGTACTGCCTCCCTTAAATAATATTGAGCAGACATAGAATTCTATGAATCAATAATTAGATTAGCATGTCTATTTTGGTCAGCTCTGAGCAACATCAATTGTGATTTTATTGACAACTTAAAAACTGTCTCTGAAAGATTACCTTTCCAGGTGGTGTCTTCTTTATGTTCCTTGATTGCATTAGATAAGTACTTACAGCTAGATTCATCAAAGACCCGTTTTGCGAGTCTTTAATAGCGATTCATAAGGAATCGCTATTACAGACTCGCAAAACGGGATTCATGTAGGAATCGCAATATTAATGGAAGAATGAGCCTTCCTGACCACACCCCTAGGAAACCAAGCTTGATCCAATTGTCCCCTTTTAACCAGGGTAGTACATGCATAATAGATGCAATTAAATATTTTCAATTGCTCTAGTCTAAATCTGGAGCATTGGGGAGGCCAGGGCTTCCGGCCACTCTCCTATCTAAATCTTGCTCCCAACTCATCAGCAGCCTGGCCAGTGGAGTTATTAAATAATTTGCAGTAGGTGAGCGAATTTACCTGTCTCTGCATGTACTCGTCTAGCAACCGATCCTCAAGTGAAGAGGATTCTGGGAGATCTGTCCCCCTGGGAATTGCCTTCTGAAGGGAGTTCCCGATGTTTAAATATTGGAAGGTCTCGATGGTGGCCAACTGGTACTCCCCTTGTAGCTCTGTGAAAGGAAGCAACTCCCCCGTCTCCATAAATCATCCAACTTTGACAGACCTATCAAGTTCAATTTGTCAAAATATCAGTGCGTGGCCAGGGTGCCTACGTTTGCTGTATCGCACAGGGGGGAGGCCTGTGTGATTTTGTCCCTCCACCCCATGCCATGAAGTGTGATATGACAGAGAGTCACTGTATCAGCAGTAGGTCTTAGTGCAGGCACATCCACCAGACCTCCATTAATAGCTTTAAGATGACCACCAGGCCTCATATTGTCCCTCTCCATCCTATATGCCGGTCCCCCCTCCGGGAGATGGACCCAGTGGTTCACAGCATTTAGTTGTGCTGCACAATAGTACTTTGTTTATGTCTGGAAGGGATATACCACCCTCAAACCAACTCCGCATGAGTTTTTGCAGACCAACACATGGGGGTGCCCCATCCCATAGAACACTGTGCACCTCACTATCTATGGTCTGGAAGTACGTCGCAGGAACGGGATATGGTGTCTATTGAAGTGCATATAAGAATCAGGCAGGGCCACCACCTGATAGTAAAGCATGAGTACCTCTGGTATAATATGAACAAGTGTATGATTCAGTCAAGGGAGTCAGTGGGGTTAGCAACGTACAGCAGAATATCATCCACCTAGAGGGAAATTCTATCTTTCCACTCCGCGGTCCATCTCAGCCCTCTGATAACAGAGTTGGCTCCCAACCAGGCCGCCAATGGCTCCAGCACGAGGCAAATATAAAGGGGGAAAGAGGACAGCCCTGTCTCACGCCCATTACAGCAAAAACAGGGCAGATGTGCCCCCATTCACAGCCACCTGGGCAAGCGGATCAGAATATGGGAGCAAAATCCAGGACAGGAAACAAGGACCAAATACAAGCTTTTCCGACACTGCATAAATGAAGGCCCACTCTGCCATGTTGAAAGCCATGCACACGTCCAGGGACAGTATGCTTGGCCCAAGACACCATGCAATGACACAGGTTAAGTGAGTTCCTCCTGCTTAGCATGAAGCTGTACTGGTCCAGGTGGACAAGTGTTCTAATCACTTGAATCAAGCATGAAGCCAAAGGTTTCGCCTGAGGTGGGGTGCCAGTTCTATGGTTGCAAGTTTGTACAACTCTATGGGGAGTCCATTGAGGCCCACCGCTTTATCTGAAAAGGCATCATCATGTAGTTGGAGGGAATGTAAAGTGAAGCAATGTTAAGCGTGGTGTCCTTCCATTGTTCCCTCACTTCTACATATCTCCCATGGGGGTTAGGCCATGTATTTTGTATGGTAAGTGCCAGGGTTTTACATGCACCTTGCATGGGCAACCATCTTGTAATCCCTCTGTCTGATGAGTGGCAGGTATTACCCTGTAAATGTGTTTCCTGGATGAGAACTGTATCAGGAGAATGTCTCCTAAGGTATTGTTTCACACTATTTGTTTCCCAGTCCATTGACAATCCGGGAAAGGATCTTAAAGGTAGGGAACGTCAATGTCTCGACCATGGAGCTCTACCCAAAGGGGGCCAAAGGCACCAGAGATCAATCTCCCTTCCACCGTATATAGGAACTCAACTCGAAAAAGAAGAACGAAAGAGTCAAACCCAGCTCCTCAGAGCTAGCACATACCCGGGGTTAACCTGGCTGTATCTACAACACTAGGCAACAATGACACACATAAAAAAGCATTGGATCTAGATTGCCACTGCAGGAATGAAAGCATGTCACCAGATTTTAAAATGGAACAGCATAACAGGAAAAAACATCATAACTAAAGCCCTAGCATAAGCCCTTTTATACCTCCCTGCATGATGAACTTAAAACAGCCCATCATCCCAACTGTGTAGAGCACCTGCCACCCCAAAACATTTGACAAACTAGGGGGGGCTGTGATTCCCGCCTTACCTTTGCACAGCCACTCTGCACATAAACACAAATAGTAATTTTACAGCTGATGATATCAGTGTCTGGAGTATCTCAATAGCAGAGTTCAGTAGACCCCCCTCAAGGAGACATGGAGGACCAGAGCCCCCTCCACCTCGTCAGCAGTCACAGGGGCCGTTGGGATGACACATGCTTCTAAACCTGCGGCTCTTGTGTCTGGTGGAGAGGTTCTGCATCGGAGCGCTGCTTCTCTGACCACCCTCAGGGTCCCTGTCCCCCAACTGTTCTCCAGTTCCAGGCCTCCTCCAGTGTCATAAAGTCCAGCCTGAACTGTCAGTCCAGCCCGAACTGCCAAGCCATGTCTTCCCTGGACCGAAATCAAGCATGCTAGGACCGGCTTGGCAGTTTGGGCTGGACTGTTCCCATGTAGCACAGGGTCAAGACTAATTTGCATATGCCCTTGTCTGAACTGGAGTGGCGTGATGAGCAAAATAACGATGGATTAAACCCAGATCTGTGACTGGGGGTGAATGTTTTGTCAATGTGCAACATTCCGTCCATCACCTTGTGTGTTTTGCTGCTCGCCCTATGAGGGAAGGGTATCCCCAGACGTGGGTCCCGTGCTCACTACGCCACTGGAGTCAAGCTATCCTGGTTGATGACGGCTGATAGCCAGAAACCGGTCCTAGGATGCTTGATTCCGGTCCAGGGAAGACATGGCTTGGCAGTTCGGGCTGGACTGTTCCCATGAGGCACAGGGTCAAGACTGATTTGAATATGGCCATGTCTGAACTGGGGCGGCGTGGTGAGCAAAATAACGACGGATTAAACCCAGATCTGTGACTGGGGGTGAATGTTTTGCCAATGTGCAACATTCTGTCCATCACCTTGTGTGTTTTGCTTTTTAAAAAGAGGGCATAATATGGGATTGAGTTTCTCCATGAGTCACGGTCAGCAAAGTTTCCCAATAGTCTACCTCTGCTTTAAACAAAGTGCTTAAAATCCCTTCGGGTCAAGGTGCACCGTGGTGTGACTTGGATAGATTCTGTGCTTTTTTGCTGCTCTCTGCTTTAATTAGACCATGGACTGAGTTCTCTCTCCAATATATTATATCATTTTTGGAGGCATTTAATGACCATATGTGCATCCCAGGGTTTTCCCTGATTGGATATGAGTGTCTTTGATAATGTAGACTTTCAGGATATAATTGACTCTCCCATTTCTGTTTGATGGGCGTTAGTGTCTAACAGCCCATTAATGTAGTTCCAAAGCTTACTTTGATCTCTTAGTTTTGTTATTTTTGAAGACCATTAACCACTAGTGTTCCAACTACTTTCTTTTTTCCTCCTACCGCCTATTCTTGTACTGATCTTTTAGTTGCATTAAGTTTAGCAGAGTTTCTAATTCATAGCCATATTTGTGACAACGTATTTGTGCATTTCTAATTTCAGTTTGTAAAAGCCTAAAATTAAGTCTATACCAACCACTATTGTTGACATATGTTGGGCCGGAGATACTGATATTAGTATTAGCCTTTGCCAACGCATCCTATAATGAGTGGATAACCGCTGGTCAAAATGATATGGTAAGGATAAAACACTGTAGTTTGACAGTGTGTGCTTTAAATTCGCATGAATTTGTCCACATTGACATTCTTTTAGTCTCTCTTTATTCATAACATTCAATCTTATCTTTTCCATTTGGCACCGGCCATCATAATTTCCTATGAGGATTAACTTTTCAGCACATGATAAGGACAAATCAAAAGGAATTGCTATTGGTAAGTGGTCACTCATTTCTATGAAGAAATGAAAAATGTATATTGAAACGAGGAGTTGTGAGACATATTTGTGATCTACAATCGCACAGCTTCGGCAACTACTGTTTCCTGGTGAACCAAACAATTTGCATCTCATTGAGGTACAAGGAATGTAGCATTAATTGCAACTATCAATATATTTTACTAACAATTTTTGCTTATCAAGAACAACAACCAGCAATTCAGACAACATTTTTTCACTTAGAGAAGAAGGTTGATATAATCTCTGATCGTTGCTTAGTAAGATTAAGTTGAAGTCACTAGTGATGATGAATTTGTGTCCTGGATAGGAGTAGATGAGGTGTTGAATCTCTTCACAGACGTTCTGACCACTGTGGTGTATACATATCTAATCATTGATTAGTACGACACTATGCAGCTTATTGCATCTGCAAAGCTTATCTAAAACGACTACTGGCGGAGAAGTTACATGATAGTTTCAGCATAAATACAATTACCTTTATAGCTGTTGAGTCATATGTAGCCAGATTACCTTAAAGTTGACCTGAATTGCTACATTTTATTGGTGCAGTGCAAAATTCCTAGTACAAATTTAAATGTAGTGGACTTGTGATCCAGGTTTCTAAGAGAATGTCCCATATATGTAGAAATGCAGTCATGTCAGCATTCTGTAGTAGTTTATTGAAGTCGGTCACAATTTAGAACAGGAGTTGGTACTTCAAGGGCTCTTTATAGTTTTATATTCAATGGCATGGTTTGGAATACTGATTTGCAATAGCCCCCAGTTTTTACGGTACCCAGCCTGCCCGTTTCTCTAGCACATACATAAGAATAGCACAGGAGTGTTGACGTAGTTCTTTTCTAAGTGTGATATGAAATGTTCTACTAAAGGTGAAATGTTTTGTACCCCGCAAGTCCATTTCAGAATAGATGGATACCTAATGGTTAATAGGGACTTTTTTTGTAAAGGAACTAAACATATCTATACTTTTCGGCCTCCTTTTTCAGCACCCCAATTGGAAACTTCATCTTTAGTACTGAAAACTAAATAAGCAATTTTAGATGGTTTCTATATTTTTAGGTTAAGTTTATTGTACAGTTGATAAAAAACATTACAATCATGCATATCGTTTTTGACATTTTGTAACAAAATAAAATAGATCACTATTAAAACACAATCAAATTTAGATACAATATTACCTAAGGAAAATTTGAACAGCAAGAAGCAAAGTGCAATGGCATACGAAGCAAGGTGCGATGTGCAATGTGCAGGGACACCGTTTAACCTATACAGGGATTTTGGTGTATATCATGCATGTTCCACGGCATTCGTTGTAAACAAGCAATCAGTTCCCTGTCGATGTAATCTAAACATAACTGCAAAGAGTGGCCAGCCTCGTAATTCAAGATCTTAGCAGCAATTTAAAGGAGATACTAGAAGGTAAAAGTGCCTGGGTGTATAAAAGAAGTGTACAGTGCAAGAGCAGCGAATGTTAGGTCTGCAGGATTCTGATAGAAATCATAAGAATTCAGCTTATCTTACAGCAGAAAGAGGTACTAGGTACAGATCGTCTGTTTTCAGGCAAATTACTATGTGGTAAAGCAATACATTTGTAAGAAAACTTCGGATGCTTGGGGGAACTTTAGGGCCCGATGTAGGTAATCTCGATTTACCTACTCTTAAATACCGAATCATACCGATTCGGTATTTAAGATTAGGTAAATTTGAAGTAGGCAGATGTAGGTAATTTTTCTTTTTCAATTACCGAATCTGTAAGATTCGGTATTTACCGTTTCGGTAAATACCAAATCGGTATTTGCCAATGATTCCTATGGGCCTAGAAGCCCATAGGAATCAACGGCAAATAGCGATTCGGTAATTACCGAATCGGTAAATACCGAATCCTGCCAGGGGGAACGGGGTGTCACTTTGACACCCTGTAGCACTCCAATGTCAGGCTTGTGTGCCATGTGGCACACATACATGCCCTAAGGGCATGTCTGTGTGTCACATGACACAGGTGTACATGCACAGATGTGCATGTACACCTGAATTCGTTATTTACCATGCAATAGTATTACATGGTAAATAACGAATTCTTAGGGGCCTGTGGCACTGTTTAAAGCGCCACCTACATCTGCATTTACAGATTCGGTATTTTTACCGAGTCTGTATTTACCAATTCGGTAATTTTACCGATTCAGTAAATACAGATTTGGTAAAAATACAGAATCCGTAAATACATGCCCCCTACATTGGTAAAGGCATCTACCGGTCGGTAACGGCCGAATTCGGAGGTTACCGACCGGTAAATGCCTACCTACATCGGGCCCTAAGTGCTACAAAGCTGTTTTTAGGAATATTACTGTGGAGTAAAACAGTGCATACATTTTAAAACATCATAGGATGCTTAGGCCATGTTGGTCTAGTGCTTAGCAGCAAGTTTCAGTTGAGAAGCCGAAAACTCAAATGAAATGCCTCATGTGAGAAGAAATGCGGAATGCTAGGTGCAAAGTGGCTGTTTACAGAGATCTCGCTTTAGAATGAAGCAATGCATTCGTTAGAGATCATTGGATACTAAGTGCAGAGCGGCTGAGTGCAGGATATTGCAATGAAGTAAATGCAAACATTATGGATAATTGATTATTTGAGAAAGAGAAGTTAATAAGTATAAAGGATATTGGTATAGAAAAGACTGCCTGGAGCGAGTCCTTTTTAAAGTACATGGTATATCAGTCTTTGACATTGCTGATATTCCCATTAATGGATCAGCGGAGGCTGCATTTTGAGAGCGTTGGATCAAAGTGCTGTAGTAATGCAGCAATTGGATGACAACTAACTGCCTTAAGCTTAACTCCGAAAAAACGGAGGTAATGATATTCGGCAGACTTACTCCAACCTAGCCTAAATCCTGGTGGCCCACAGATTTAGGCTCCCCTCCTCACCCGGTTACTAAGGTTAAAAACCTGGGAGTCCTCATTGACGACAAACTAACCTTCTCTGCTCACGTAAACTCCATCGTGTCCACGTCTTTTTTCAAACTCAAATCTATAAAAAAGATTCTTCCTTTTCTTTCCCCAAATTCAGGTAAAACCTTGGTCACAGCCTTTGTCATGTCCTCTCTGGACTGCTGTAACGGCCTCCTTTTAAATTCCCAACACCAAGTCATTAAAAAATTACAGACTATACAAATCGCCGCGGCCAGAATGCTCTCTGGCACCCCCAAATTTCAACCCATCGCCCAAGTCATCAAAGGGTATCACTGGCTTGCAGTCAAAAACAGAATAAAGTTCAAAGCCCTTTGCATTGCTTATAAAGCCGATCACAACCAAGGACCTCGTTTTTTTTTTAATCCTCTTGCTTTCCATGTCCCCAATCGATCACTACGATCTATGAACGCTTTTCTTATGACAGTGCCGCGAACCAGGACCACCTCCTGGGGCGACCGCCGATTCACTGTGTCAACAGCCAAACTCTGGAACTCCCTGGACCTCCACATTAGATCTTCTTCAACCCAGACCATCTTCAGGAGAAAAATCAAAACATGGCTGTTTAACCAATAATCTTTTCATTTTTCTCTTTTCTGCCCCGTCCACAGCACCGAGACGCCCTTGGGCATTTGTTCACGCTCTATAAATGTCATAAATAAATCTATACTACTATAATAAAGCAAGAACTTTCAGGCTTTGAGGCGGGTAAACTCGGGAACCACAGCGCCAATCTACACACCCGATACACCGTTGAAATCGGCAGGGTTTGTAGATGGTTATAGGCTATATACATTTTAAAAATAAACGTTATTTAAAAAGTTATATTAAAAAAAAAGTAGTCCCTCCAAAGTAGCGCCGGCCGCAACATGTGTCCTGACATCAGGAGGAGCGGCGTACAGCGGGGGGAGGAGCAGTGACGATCAGCGCAGGAAGCAGCGGACATGAGCGGCGATCGGAGGGCAGGCAGTGAGGAGCGGCGGCGGGGAGGAGCGCTGAGCGGCGGGTGAGGTAGGGTGAAAGCGGAGGCAGAGAGGAGCAGTGAGCGAGCCACAGGAAAAAGAAACGTTTGAAGGTAAGTGGAGCGGGTAGCAAACAGCTCATTACAGGTGGAAAAAGTGGCGGCGGGACGTGGGCAGTGAGGAGCGTGCAGTTAAGAAGCGTGTGCAGGGCACCAGCGGCCACAGAAAAAGAAACGTGGAGCAGGTAGCAAACAGCCCATTACAGGAGGAAAAAGTGGCGGCGGGGACGTGGGCAGTGAGGAGCGGGCAGGTTAAGAAACATGTGCAGGGCGCCAGCGGCCGCGGAAAAAGAAACGTGGAGCGGGTAGCAAACAGCCCATTACAGGAGGAAAAAGTCACAGAAACGTCTGCAGGTGACAAAAAGTGACGTGGGCAGTGAGGAGCGTGCAGGTTAACAAACGTGTGCAGGTTACAAAAGCCTCCAAAAGTAAACACTACGTCAGGGCGGGCGGGGGCCCTAAGCCATGATTGCTCCCGGACAAGGTCGGGATGGGCTGCTAGTAAATAAATAAAATAGTGCGTTTGGTGGTTGTACAGGCTGCAAACTTGTTGGCCTCTCTTTTTATGCTCAATTCGGCGGCTGATAGGTATTTTACAAGGCAGCAGCTTAGTTGGACATCCTCGCTGGAGAAGCATGCTAACACTGCTTGTCCACAAGTCCAAATGTATTTCTTGTTAAACAATGGTCTTAGCAAGATCCGACGTTCCTGCATCAAGGTCTTGCATAGGATTAGCAGATGCACTATGTCCTCCTCCCCCTCCCCGCAAAGCAGGCCTATTGTGGCTTTGAGGGGGTGAAGCCAAGGTGGCATATGATATGCAGATGATAATAGGCCTTTTATATGACTTGGGCTGCTTTGATTCCTGGAGATGTGGTTAGGGGCAAAGAGTGTATACAGAGAATATTGAGTGTATTTAGAGACAATAGTCTTGGAATGCGTGATAGGAGACAAAACATCTGCACCATATACAGTGGCCAAACTGGAGATTTAAATATTTCAATAAGGGATTAGCCAATGTTACCATGTTTTAGGGATCAAAGCATACACACTTCGTTCTAGACACAGTGCCCCTGCATGCACAGTTTAATAAACAGCATTACCATTCAGCAAGAAATGGAGGTCATCATGCAAAAAGAGAGATTTCAGCCAGTAAATATTTGTTCATTTGTATGTAGCATTTAGCAGTGTGTGATAAATTATGTTTCTTATATAAAGAAAAGGCACTGATTGGACAGTGATTTATTTAGTGTTATTTGTTGTGTTGATGAGCTCTGAGTCTGAAGTCTACAGCTCCTTTTCTTATTAATCTTTGGACTGCTCTACCTAGATACAACAATAGTCAAGTGCTAAAGCGGGGTTTCGGAGGCTCTAGGAGCAGATGTGCAAACATTTCATTTTGCGAATCTCTAATTGCGATGTTTTGTGCACAGCAATTAGAGTCACGCAAAATGAAATGTACTAATGTGTCCCAGACACATTAGCGAGTCCCAAATGGGTCCCAAATGTCCTGCCTCCTTAATATTCATGAGGCAGGTGCAATATGTGACCCACTGGGAAAGGGCAATAACACAGGGATGGTGGCATGCTGAGGACAGTAGAACAACATGTCTGTGTTTGCTTTTTAATTAAGTAACTTTTTTAAAAAAATGTAGCCCATTTTCCTTAATTGAAAGTTAGATACATTTCAAAAAGAAAAATGAAACGGTTCTGCCTCATTTTTCAAGGGTAGGCTGTGGCCCGTGAGTTCACTACCTGCTCTTAAAAAATTTTTTCGCTACCATTCACAAAGGGGAAGTGGCGCCCTGCAGAACCCTTCCCATTTGTGACTGGCTTACCACCTACTTGAAGTAGGTGGGAAACCGAAATTGCGTTGCGACCATATTCCGGTAACAAAATAATTGTACATTGCGACTCACTATTGGAAAGGGACGCCATTGGCATGCCCCTTCCTAATAATAGTACATAGGAACAATGGTCCCAGAAAGCAAAAAATAATGTTCAAAATCAAAACATTAATTCAAAACAAAACATAAGACACAAGGTATGTGTTGCACACAGTGTTTTATTCACACTGGGCATTGATCTCATAGTGAAAGTATTTACACATTATTACATGTGATAGTGCCCCTAGGCGGGAACATGATAAGGGGGGGGGGAAGGGTTGAGTGATCGTTTTTCAGTGAGGATAGGGTAGTGATTGAGAATAAAGTGTCAATCAAAAACATTGCATCATTTACAAAACACGTGGCTCATTCAACGAGCCTATTAATCACAGTTTAACAACAAACAATTCAAAGCCTTGGTTTTAAACAGTAACACAGTATGGAATATCTGTTGTTTATGCTGGCTACAGGATGAAATGTCGTTGTTTCGACCCCAATAGAACAGTAGGTTGCTGTATCCCTTATGCCGGGATTTTCATCAGGACAAAAGTGTGGGGATGAGGGAGGGAGTGATCTAAGGAAGGACATGAAGAAAGCCTTAAAACCATATATGTATCAAAGAAAGTTTAACCTGTATATACACTGATTGAATCCAAAAAAACAATTATTACTAAAAAGCCTCTACGTAGAGGCAGAGGGTGAAGAAGGGCACGTAGGCTCCTATAGCGAGAGAGCCGCCAGAAACCAGCAGGAGTAAGGTGCAGGATCAGTTGGGAACAAGCATATTAGCGATAAACGAAAAGGACCAGGGAATGGTCTCTTACTTTACAAAATGGTGATTTAGACCTGAGTCATGCCGGGTTAGTCGAAGGTCACTGACATATGGAAAATAATCTGTGAAATAAAAAAGGGAATCACTATAGAGCGTAGACACAACCATCAAATGTTGATGCACTCAAAAGCAAGATCTGCCGAGGAAGAGGTATGTGCCTGATATGGAGGAAACCAGAATGAATCCAGGTATTTCTGCGGAAGAAGTGTATGAAGCACACATTAGAATGGAGCATTATAGTGAGAATGCCTTAAAATGCAATGCCAGCACAAGCATGATGGCGCGCGGGCTATTACCTGCGCAGTGGAATGCGGGCAGAGCTGCTCCTGTTTTCGTTACGTTCTGAAAACATGAAGAGGGGTGAGAAATTAAGTGTAGAACACGCACTGAATGGAAATGTGCTTGTAACAGTGCGTCCGGGCGCTAAGAATGAACTCACCTCCGCTCAGTAAGACTGCCTCCGTTCAAGTGGAGGGACCCAGAAGGCTGGGGACACCTGTTAAATTAGGGAAACGGCCACTACAACGCGGCCGTTTCCACGGAAACATTAACCACGCATGCATTACAACGCATGCGTGGTTACCACGAAAGCCTTTACCACGCATACCATTACTACGAGGTACGTAGTAAAGGCATGTGTGGTAAAGGGTAACAAAAAAAAAAGGGGGGCTTGGGGGGGTCTCCCCCCAATAAAATTAAACTCACCTCAAAAAACGTCGAGATGTGCAGGCAAACGGCGTCCTTTAAGAGGAAACGGAAAGAAACGTCCGCTTCCCCTTAACGACGTACGACGTCACCACGGAAGTATTAGAGGAAAAGCATATGCGAAGAAAAACCATTCCGTTGTAACGCATGCGTGGTAAAGGCATGCGTTGCAACGGAATTCGTTGTAAGATCACATATTCGTTAAATTATAGCCGTCAATCACGTGTGACAGCGCAAGCTTGCAGGCGCTCAATGCTTGTCAGCACAGGCCGGGCGGATGGAGTCAGATAAGAAAGACTCCCCTCCCGACAGTGTCAATACAAAGGGGCGAGCCATGAAAGGCAAAAAAATGTCCTCTGAAAATATAGTATGGGCCCTTATTCAACAGAAATGTAATTAAGTACATTTTTGCACTGCCGATCGTGCAGGCTGACAGTACTGAGGCAAGCTGAGCTAAAGGAAGTATTGACTGAACCCAGGGTAGTAGGATGACAATAGTTGTGGGAGTATTTGCAAAAAGGGACGAGCTAGCTCAAGCATTCCAGACACAACACCAACAAATTGAGTGGCACAATACAAATGCACATAAATACAGAAGCAAACTGGACTAAAGGAATGTATTCACTGGACCCAGGGTAGTCAGATGGCATAAATCATGAGAGTAATCTCAAGAGGGAGAAGCTCGCTCATACATTGTAGACATTTCAACTGGAAATAAAATGGTACAGTTCAAATGCCCATATGTTCACAGTTCTAAAGGTAACTCAAACAACCCTATGTTACATAGAAGACAGAGTGAGGTCATGATGACATTTAGCACATTAATGTAATCACACAGATGTAATGATGCATAATCTACGTAGCATATTTTCACAGTTGTTATCGTAGTGTCAAATGTAAAAAGCCCTAATAAACAGTAAGCGTCAAGCGTAATAGATTTTAATCAAATGTCAGGCGGGCAAACTGGGCTTGGCTGATTTCTGACTTGTTCAAGCCATTCCTAATGGTGTCCAGGAGAGACATCCACTTGCATTCCCTCAGGTTAAGAATAGCACCAATGTTACTTCCCCTAGTGCCCAGTGATGCTTTCTCTAAAACTACCCATCGTAATTCATCGGGACTATGGTTCATAGTAGTAAAATGCTCAACTAGCGGTGCCCCCTGTGTCCCCCATCTTATCCAGCTGCAGGGTTGGAGAACACGGGCCTTTATATTTTGTTGGGTCTATGTATATGAGACCACATAGACACTGAATGCCATAAATTGCATTACTGGTGTTGCAGTTGGAGTAAGTTTTCAAGGGAATCACATGGTCTTTGTAGGTGAACGCTTTCGTTTGGATGATTGTTGGGCACGCTTTGCAATGCCCACATGGCCATGAATGGGTGATAGATTCCACATGGATCTGATCGAGGGTTCTTCAGGAGTCTCCAAAAAAGAACGTACAACGTGTTACCTGATGCTTTTGGCTTTTAGAAAGAGTGCATCGGAGGGCTAGCTTGCTCTATGTCATCAGATATTAAGCCCCAATGTTTATTAACGGTTTTATTTGATGGCATGGCTCTGAGTTGAAAACGTAGTGATGCTTTTCATCCTATTCATGGGTCCTTTGTCTTTCTCTTTAGGTGTGAGCAGGTTTTCACGTGGGCTATGGCAGGCCCTTTTTTGTGCCCTTTTGCTGAGCCTTTTGGGGTAGCCTCGCTCCATGAGTCGATTGCGCAAGTCTTCTGATTGTGCCAGGTAATCACTCTACTTAGAGCAGTTCCTGCAGATGCGCAGGAATTGCCCGTACAGGAGATTGTCGCTGAGTCCTCTGGGGTGATGACTATTATACCTAAGAAGGGAGTTCCTCTCAGCAGGCTTCCGGTACAAAGTGGTATAAAGTTGATTGTCCTCAGCCTTAATGTTTATATCCAAGAAATCTATTTCACTCGGGTCAGAGTGAATTGTGAATTGAATATCCGGACTTCTCTCATTAAGCCAGGAGTGGAGCAGGCCCAGTTCAGTAGAATCCCCAGTCCAAATCATAAGTATATCATTGATATACCGCCTCCATAGGGATACCTTCTCAAGGTAGGAATTTCCCTCTCCAAATACAAAAGATCTTTCGAAATGGATACAGCAACCTACTGTTCTATTGGGGTGGAAACTTCGACATTTTATCCTGTAGCCAGCATAAACAACAGATATTCCATACAGTTTAAAACCATGGCTTTGAATTGTATATTGTTAAACTGTGATTAATAGGCTTGTTGAATGAGAGATGTGTTTTGTAAGTGATGCAGTGTTTTAGATTGACACTTTATTTCTCAATCACTACCCTATCCTCACTGAAACACAATGAATCAACCCCGCCCCCCTTATCACGTTCTCGCCTAGGGGCACTGTCACATGTATTAATGTGTAAATACTTTCACTATGAGATCAATGCCCAGTGTGAATAAAACACTGTGTGCCATGAACACCTTGTGTCTTATGTTTCGTTTTGAATGCATGTTTTGATTTTGAACATTATTTTTTGCTTTCTTGGACCATTGTTCCTACTTACTGTCCTTTACCCAAGTCCAAGAGACTAGTTTTGGGTTTACCCTTCTTAAGTAACCTTCCTAATAATGACTTGCAAATCCTATTTTGCAAGTTGGTAATAGATTGCAGACTCGCAAAATAGGGTTCATGCATAGAAAAAGGCATTTTACTAGTCGAAAACGGCCTGACTGGTAAATTGTGTTGTACATTTGGCCCTTAGACACCAGTGATGAAAGTCACCAGTTGTTACAGTTGTGGCCCAGTAACCCATGACTGTCGTGGGACCATTTAACTTGATTTTTTCATCAGTGCAATTAGTCCTGGTCCATCATTAACCCACGGTCGTCTCTAATGTTCTAAAAATGCACACGCATTAAAGAGGAGCTACATTATTGTAGGCCTGCCATGTACCAACGATAGTCATAATTATCCCAAGAATGGCCATAAATCTTCAAAGATTTCATCTTTAGCCAAAATTTAGGGAATAATTCAGACAATATGTAAAACATTATTCCATTATTCAACGATTGATGCATACACACACACACACACACACGCATAAACACACACTTGTCACCTCCTATTCCTGCTACCCAAGTTAGCTTCTCCTGCGAGCAATTTAACAACTTTGCTCTCCACCATCCCACAGATTCACTCATACTTAGGAAAGCCATGGCATCAATGATATCAAGAAACTATTGTGAATGAAACATTTTGGGCTCTGCCTCCTTTCCCAGCTGGTGCGACTGATAAGTAGTCTCAGACAATTATCAGCATAGGGAGATATTATGTTGGGGTATTTTTCTTTTGCTAGAACTGATGCATACATTGCCCTTATCAAAGGTAAAGCAGTGGTTTATTTTTCCTATAAATACACGCTTTGTGGAAAGAGGGCTAGAGCTTCGTTACCCTGCAGCTAGATTCAGTGCAGATGAGAGAGGCAGATGTTCAGTGAGCTGAGGTTCTTAGTAAAGCAAATCAGTTTGGCTACTTTTTACATCATTGATGGCTGGCATCTACCCACAAACCATGACACTTACTGGGAAGGGACCTCAGAGTAAGAATTAGATCCCAGTGTAAAAGAACTATCATGTGAAGGACTGTGCTTCATGGATAGCTGCACTAACTGGAAATGTCACTTTAATTTTAGAAAGAACATTAGCATCATTAACAACCTCCTATGCTATGTGTTATAAATGGGGTTTCTGGTTGGCTAGGGTAGCCACCTAAGCCTGGCAGAACCCAGCACTCTAGTTAGGGCAAGTAAGTTACACACCAACGATAACCTGTGCTCATCCCTGGTTCCCAGGCACAGAGCAGTCAGGCTTATTCTCAGAGGTAATGTGTAAAGCGTTCGTGCAACACACACCAGTAACTCAATGAATACACCACACACAAAACCGACTTCATGCACAGTTGCATAACAATATAGCATGTATTGTGCATATAACATTGACCAAATTTACATATTCATAAAAGCTGTGCATATTATGCAAATCCTGAGTTTGTACTCAATATACTGGCAGTGCAAGACTCATATATTATAACATCATGGCATGGAATGCAACAGGCTGTAAACTAAAGAAACATGAATTAGCAATGTTTTTGATATTATGCCATTCCTGATATAGGACTCATTATCTTGACAAGGCAAGGCAAAAACAACATGTTTGGTTACCGTAAAAGAGCACGTAAATCACCACATCACCAGGAAATCATAGGGTACAGCTCTTCTGTGCACTTATTAGGTATTGTGCAGTAATTAGACTCCAAATATAGGGTACAGGAACACTTGCACTGCTACTACATTTGTTGCAGAACATGTGGGCTGTTTTCTTCCCTTGCTCGCTGTGCCATTGGATTCAAGCTAGCCTGGCTGATGTAGGGTGATATCCCAAAACCGGTCCCAGGATGCTTGTTTCTGGTCCAGGGAGGACTTCACCTGGCAGATCGAACTGGACTGTTCCAATGAGGAGCAGGGTCAAAACTGACGCATATGACTGGGTCACAACACTGGGGTGGCATAGTGAGCAAAAGAACAATGGATTAAACCCAGATCTCTTGACTGAGGGTGAGTGGTTGAAATGTTTCAGCACTCCATCCATCAGCTTGTTGTGTTTGCCATGTTTCCTTCATGCAGCAGGTTTTCACTGAAAATCAGTGACCTCAATTGAGATTTCACCTGTGCTGTTACTTACAATGCACAAGTGCCTAAGGTATGTGTTGCTGTGGGGAACATGCTGTAGATAAGGGCCGGAGGCCCAACTGGGTTCCCTGTGTGTAGGGAGAGTCATGGCGGCTGCCTGCAAGAGCTTGGTGTAGCTGCCAGCTACAGAGAACTTCAGCCCTTTCTTACACGGCTGGGGTTGCGTGCAGGTAAATACCTTTAGAAAGACTGCCGGCTGCCAATAAAGGCCTTCTGGGGCTTACATGTGTTGCTCGGTGTGGCATCGGTGGTGTCCTGAAGTCTTTGGCAGCCTTGTACCCCCCTGCAAATGTTAGGGGAGTGGCTATAACACTCCATGCGGGTGTTGGCTTTGTGTCTATTCCGGATTCGGATAAAGCTGAACAGCGAAGCGAGAGCCTGGGGCTTCGTGGAGAAACAGCGCTCACAACGTGCTGTGAGGGACAATGAAGCGTTCATCAAGTGCTAGATGAACTGGAGAGAGTTCTCCGTGCACTTTTTTAAAGGTGTAAGATTTGTAAGCCTCAGAGCCCTACAGCAGTCCCTTGGGCACTGGGACTCTGAGGAAGCAGGGGCCATCTGGCAAGGCCCTGGTGAACACTAGGTGTAGGGCATTGAGAGGGGGTGGCAAGTAGCAGGCCAGCACATAGTGAAGGTAGTCCTGATGGCGGTTCCTCCTATTAATCTAATTCCTTCACAAGTGTCACTACACTCGTTGCCTGACCGCACAGCATAATACATTCATTGAACAATGTTGTACTTTTTTATGTGCATTCAAACAATCAATTTAAAGATCATGATTCAACTTTTTTTATTCAAATGGAAATTGCTCCATGTATATTACTTGCTCCTAAACTCACAAAATACAACAAATGCAGATGCATTCTAATTTAAAACAACATAAAGTTCTTTCTCAAGACAACATAAACAAGATTTCTTATTTGAACACTGTGAAGAAGTTCCTCAACAAGTCCATTGAAGATGCCCAATGCATTTCGGGATGAAAAAATCGGTTCTTCAGGGGCCACCTTAAACACAAAATCATCAACTTTTTTTTTTTCCCTTTTTTTTTTATTGAAAGTTCATGACAATTTAATATACATCAAAACATGACATGTACAGAAAACAGGTGATGGATATATATAAATAAACTTGTAGATATATATATACAGACAATAGAAGCACTAGGAGCTTAAAATATCCGGAAAAGAGGATATTACATATAGAAGACAGAGATTAAAAGAGCGATAATCATGAAACATGAAGCGATCGGGAGAGCTTCAGGAGCATTTATGAGGCCGCCGATCTTGACAACCGCGACATAGCCACTGGCGCCCAAACACGTGTCCCCATTTCCCTAGATTTAACTCCCTTTAAAGCATACAGTTCTGACTCAATATTATGGATCCCTAGCATCCTGCAAATCCACATTTGAAAAGTTGGGGCCTCGGCATCCTTCCAAGCAGCAGCGATAAAAATTCTCAAGACCGCTACTGTTATAAAAATAAGCGCCTCACACTCTGTAGTTAAAAGCAGTCTAGCATCACAACAAATTATTAAAAGTGTCGGGGATAGGTCTATTTTGACAGCTAGCAGCCCCTCTAAGAAGACTGCGATTTCCCTCTTGATGGGACCTAATTTCTCACAGCTTGAAACATATGTACAACATCGGCTGGCCGATTCCCACACCTAGGGCAGTTGTTATCCACCCTCTTGCCCCAATTAAATAATTTCGCCGGTGTGTAGTATAAGTTAAAAAGCGTCTTAAAATGCTGTGCTCTTAAATTTGAGGATCGCAGGAATCTTTTGTCCATTAATAAAGCTTTATCCAGATCAATATCCGGATCCCCTAGTTTTGAGGCCCAGGCTGCCTCTATCTTAACCATGTCATCAGGGGATACTTCCAAAAATAGCCTGTATATTTCCCTGATTTTGAGGCCACCTCCCTTCAAATAATCTAGTAATGCACATCTTTTGGATATATTTATACATGGTCTTTTTGCTTTTATTGTATTAACCAGCTGTATGTATTTAAACTCTTGGCACCCTTGAAGCAAATAGCGTGACCTCAAAAGTTCTAGGGGCCTACATACATCCTTAATCATTACTTGGCCTAATGTAGTTATTCCCTGTTTTTCCCAATGTCTCCATGAACCATCGCTGCTTAGATGCGGGAATAGCCCTGAATTCCAGATTAGAGTATATTGATTGTACCTTGGGATCCCTTGATTTTTCTGTACAGCTGACCATAGCCCCCAGGCGTCTTCCAATATTTTATAACCAGAAGCCTTAAAAAAGCGTTTATCATATCTCCTGAGCAATACCCCATGCGCTTCCCTCCCCAAGGCCAGCTGGAAAAAAGAGGGGATATCTCCCTGAATATGCGTAGTATCGTTAGGAAAGAATAATAAAGCCATAGATGTAAGCAAGCAGGACCAATTATAAAACCTCAGATTTGGTATTCCCAGCCCACCCCTTTCCTGCGGAAGGGACATGAGTTTGCTTGATCTCCTCACTTTGCCATATTGCCAAACGAAATTCATAAAAACTGCCTCCATTTCCTTAATCAATGTGTCGTCTATCTTGTATGGAATGGACCTAAATTTATATAAAATTTTCGGGAACATTGTCATTTTAATAACGCTGGCCCTGCCTATTATTGATAAACGAAGCGTATCTATTCTTTTTAGATCTTGTTTCATTTTTACCAATAGCGGTATAAAGTTTTCTTTAATAATATCTCTAGGATGAGAATTCATTTTTATTCCCAAATACACTACTGAGTCAACATATCTGTCATCGCGCTTGACTATATTTCGAGAGCATAATACTTGCGTTTTTGCCACATTTAGGCGATATCCAGATAAGTTCCCGAAGTTGGAGGTGATACTAACTATTTCACTCATGGCGCTGTCAGGGTCCGTGGTAGTTATAGCTAGGTCGTCCGCATATGCAAGGACTTTCGTATGAAATCCATTGATAGTGATTGGCTTGATTTTATTATTATTCATTATAAGGGTTATTAGGGGGTCTATATACAGCGCAAAGAGAATAGGTGAGCACGGACACCCTTGTCTCGTGCCCCTTGTTATCTGAATCTGTCCTGAACTCTCGCCCATAAGCTGGATACTTGCAGTGGGATTAAAATACATGGCCTGAATTGCCTGTAAGAATCTAGGACCAAATCCTCTATCTCCCATCACTCTCCACAAGAAGCTCCACCTAACCCGGTCGAAGGCTTTTTCAGCGTCGAGGAGGACCATTGCGGCCCCCCCTTCCCCGGCAGCATGGATGTCGAATAATGTGATAACTCTTTTTATATGGTCAGTTGTACCCCTACCTGGAACAAAACCATGCTGCCAGGGAGATACTAGAGTCCCAATAATCCTCCCCAGACGTGTAGCCATAATTTTTGCATATAATTTATTATCGCTGTTTATTAACGATATTGGCCTGTAGGAGCCTGGGATCTGTTCCGGTTTACCTTTCTTGTGGAATACCACAATATTAGTTTTGGTCCACGACTCCGGTATTACTCCTGTATTAATAACCCCATTAAATAGATCGAGAAGAAGAGGAGACGTTTCTTTTTTTAGATGTTTATATACCTCCAGGGGTATAGCATCTGGTCCTGCTGCCTTGCCCGCTGCTAGATCTTGTAATGCTTCTAACATTTCGTCCATGGTAATATCCTGTTCTAGGGTTTCCCTTTCAATGGATGTAAGTTTAACACCACTTTCCGGCCAATTTATACCTGGACCGTCAATATCCAGTGTTTCCTTATACAGATCTTGATAAAATCATCTAAAAACATCAAGGATTTCGGCTGGTTTATTATAGATTTTATCACCCTCTTTAATTTCGGTAATAGTATTCTTAGATGTGGCCTGCCTTATGCGTAAAGCCAATTCCCTGCCTGCCTTTTCCCCGGTTTCATATACCCTTGCTCTTCGAGTTTGATATTCTGCAGCAGCTTTCTTGGCCAGTTGCCTCTGTATTTCGGCCTTTAGGCTATTTAACCGGTCCAGACTCTGCGTACCCGAGTTTCCCTGGCACACGTCCCTCCTATGTTGTTCCTCTGCTCCTGCTAGTTTCCCCATCAAGCATTTTCTCTCTTCCTTCAATTCTTTCCACTTACGGGCATTATAACTGATTGTCTCCCCCCTAAAACCTGCCTTGAAACTATCCCAGACAGCAATACGGGAGGCACTATACCTATTTTCATCAAAAAAAGACTGAGACCAATTCTTTACGTGCGCTATGTAATTGCTATCGGCTAATATTTTCCTATCGAACGTCCAAGGTCTGGCTTTTTTTGTTTGTTTATTAATGACTATAGATAAGACTAGGGGATTGTGGTCTGATATTAACCTTGGAAGCATTTCTATCTCTACATTAGAGAGATAGGTGGCCGATACCAAAAAATAATCCAGCTTTGTGTGCTTATTATGTGGATGTGAGAAATACGTATGCCCTGGATCATCTTTTTTTAAACATCCCCATACATCCCTCAGCCCATGAGACTGGATTATGGAAGACACTGATCTAAATACCCGGGGTTTACGGCCTCTGTAAGGGATGTTGCTAGCAAAGTTTGCTGAGATATTAAAATCGCCCGATATTTCTATCGGGGCTGGCCAGTTAATTAATTCCCTCTCTATATGATCCATCACCCCCGGGTCATCCAGATTAGATCCGTAAATCGAACAGATAGTTATTCCTAAATTTAATTCACATATTGCCCATCTACCAAATATATCGGCCTTGCTGCCTTTCACCCCCCCTAACCCGGTTCTGCCAATGATTGCTACCCCTTTTATCCTTGATGTCTGTGAGGAGCAGGACAGAATTTCAAACCCCCTTAAATTAAGCCAATGCTTCTTTTTCCAGGGTAGATGGGTTTCCTGTAGACATACAATGTCAGCGCCTATTATTTTAATGTACTCTTCTAATCTACCTCTCTTTTTCCAATTATTCAAACCCCCAATATTCAAACTTACCACCCTAAGCTTAGACATAGCCCTGCGGAAAGTTTAGCCACCATACTAACCAGTCAGATATCCTCCTACGCGTAAACATATCATAGATATTCTGATTTCCTTCAAGCTTTTGGCTTGCATTAATGTACATACTCATTGCATGAACTTTCTTTTCTTTTAGTTCCCCCCCCCTGTCCCCCCCTCCCACCCCAAAAGCCCCCCCCCTGAACCCCTCCCAAAACCCCACCCTTGTGGAGCGCGCAGACTAGGTCTGTGCGTGTGATGGATGCAATCAGGCGGTGGACTCACTACATACATTTGATAAACCCTACCTCTTAGACAAACCTTGTGCCAACATGATCTCACCCCCAGGAAAGAAAACACGCAAGTCAAAAAAAAAAAAAGAAAACAAAGCCAAAGAAAAACAAAACCAAGCTAGCAACAGAATTCCTGCATTGTCCTTAATGAACCTTAAAAGCCAATGCTTTACCTCTCATAAATTTCATCATTCTTTTTGGGCAGAACATAGAAAGGCTAAAATTAAAGAATGACAATAATGGGTGTCTTATAGACTGAGTCTGATTCTATACTATGCTATACTATACTGAGTCCAGAAAAACTTGGGCTTTGATTTCAGAGGAAAAATATATTGTCTTGCCAAGGTGGACTATCTTTAGCTGCGCCGGACTAATCAGATACACCTGTATTCTTTTATCTTGAAAGGGCTTGATTAGCTGTCTTAATCTCCAACGCCTTTCAACTGTAGTATGGCAGAAATCAGGCCTTACGAAGAAAGAACCCCCCTCAAAAGGCCTTTTAGCATCCAGTCTTGCTTTCTCTGCGATGGATTGTCTCAGCAAAAAGTTCCCTATATAAATCAAAATTGCTCTGGGCTTGTCTTCAGGTCTGGCGTTCTGTCTTATTTTAAACGGAGTCCGATGAGCCCTCTGGATTTCGGTAGTCCAGTTCCACCCGGCAATGTCTGGAAAGGCTCTCTCAAATTTTTTTACGATAAAGGCTTTGACGTCCTGCCCTTCGCACCCTTCCGGTATTCCAAGGACTCTGAGGTTATTCCTCCTTGACCTGTTCTCTAGGTCTTCCAGCTTCCACTGGACATTCTGTGCTTGTGCTCCGAGGGATTCCACTCTGACAGTGGCAGCCGCTGCCTCTGCTTCAGTGGCCACTATCCTCTCCTCCAGGTTTGAGACCCTATCTCCTACAGTCGCACAAGCCTTTGAGAGTTTCCTGATCACCCCTTTCATTTTTCTCATTGCTGCTTGGGCCTTGAGGTTGTCTGATCTTGTCTCTTCCCGGTGTGCTGTGACCCCTTGATTAATTGATTCCATCATTGTCATCATTTGTGCCAATGAGACTTGTGTGGTCTCCTGTCTCTGTACCTCTCTCAGCCCCAGGTTTGATTCCTCTTGTAATGAAGCTGTCGGAGAGAGGTCCCATGTTAATACTGCTTGATCTTTTTGAGCTGCAGTTTTGATAGCCGTTGACGGTGGGCCCGATTCTAGGTCACTCTCTGTTTCTG
Organism: Lissotriton helveticus; assembly: GCF_964261635.1. Lineage (NCBI taxonomy): Eukaryota > Metazoa > Chordata > Amphibia > Caudata > Salamandridae > Lissotriton > Lissotriton helveticus. The sequence continues at coordinate 1,112,913,729 of NC_136061.1, forward strand.
GATTGCTGGCATCAATATCTGAGCTTTGTTGGTTGTCATCCTCTGACCAATCCGCATCCTTTGCTACGGAGAAGAAGCTTTCACTAGGGGTCTTTTCCTTCTCCTTCTCCTTCTCCTTTTCTTTCTCAATCATGCCCCTCAGAATGGCATTCGTTATTGGCCTCCCTCGTTCTTCTGGGGTCACAATAGCCACAACAGGGTCTTGGCTTGGGTTGCCTGAGGCCGAGAGAGTAGGACCTTCTTTACATCTGCCTGCGGTCTCCCCTCCTTGGTCAACCTGACCCCTTTCTGAATCAATATTCACATTGGAGGGGCCGACTGCCTCATCTTACGGGGATGCAGTCTCCTTTTCCTTGACCATCGTGAGGGGTTGAGCCTCCTTATCGGTTTCGCTCTCCGCGGCCGACATCTCTACAGTTGAAAGCAATGTCTCACCCTGTACTTTGTTTATGACCAGGTTCTCCCCTCCAGACACCCCTCCAGGTTCATCAATTTTCTCTGTTTGAGGCTGTGGGGGTAGTTGTAAATCAGGCTGTGGGGGTAGTTGTAAATCAGGCTCCAGCTGTAACCCCGGAGCTGGCTCCTCAACCTCTTCTGTGATTGAGATGGAAATAGCTGCTGCTGTTGGGGCTGTAGCGGTCTTGGGTCTCTTATCCTTGCGGTTCATCATTTCAACAACGCTTATGGCGGCTATTGCCGTGGCTGAAGCGATGGCTTGCCTGGTCCTAACAGATGGTAGCCTTCTCTCTTTAGGGGTCCCCTGCCCCTGCCCCTGCCCCTGTGTATGTGCCTTTGCCCGACCCCCGGGCTCGACTACAGGCAGCACTGCTAGTGTATTTACAGAGTCCAAAATCGAACTTTCAATGTCTGCAGGGTCGGTAATTAGAACAGTGTTCTCGGCCACATTCTTTCTCTTTGCGGGTGGCTTACCTCCTGTGTTGACTTTTGGCGCCATCCGTGGGGGAGATTGCCGCTTCTCCCTGTTCAGCCTTTTGTCTCTGCAATCCCGGAGGAGCACTCTCCTCCCTACTGTCACTCCGCTATCGCGGGCTCGACCTCGGCCGAGCTCCGTCCGAGTTGCTGTACGGCTCCGCCCCCTAACTCCGCGAACACCGAGGGCTCCGCGAGGACCGGAGCAGAGTCTATCAGCCAACCCGATCCTCAATAGTAGCGTGGCGGCCGCCTTCCAAACCCCGAAAGGGAGTATCTTGTTATACAGGGCGCTCAGAGGCATCCGGACCGCCGAACGATCTCTGATTTTCTCCTTTCTTCCCCGACAGTGGTCAGTTTTGCTTACATTGTTTTTACTTCTCAGTTTAAACGCCTTAATCACATGCTCGCAAGTCAGGCGTGAATCAATCCCATACGGCTCGTTTTAATCCATCCAAATCAAGCCAGCTTTAGGATAGTTTTCCCAGATTGTCAATGGGTCTGTAGCGGTCTGTAGCGAGGTGTCCACACCGCCTGCACTGCTTCTCAGCCGCTCCTCGCGGCCGCCATCTTGCTCTGAACACAAAAATCATCAACATTGTTATGTAAGTTATCTCTTAATATACAGGAAGGAATAAAACAAACAGAATGCATATGCTTAGGGGATTGTATCAGTGAATAGGATTGTGAATAAATGCTCTACAGAATGGTGGACTGTGAGATAAACTTTCCTAAAAATTCCAATAAATGTCAGCTCGTAACCATTAGCCTTAACTTCAAGAATGACAGGAAGAAAGTAAAGGAAACCCCAAGTTGTGCCCCAATTAGTAGTATTCAAAAAGTGAAAACTACATGACAAAGTGCTGTTACACCGATGACCACGACACCGCAAAGTGTGACACAAAACCCCTTCTGTAGTGAACACATCACTCACAACACTTACTCAGTATCCAGCAAAACTGCTGTTGCCAGTAATAAAAACTTCTCTAAGTAAATGCGCTCGGTTTTGATCTGTAAAATAATCAAGAAATGTCCACAGATCATGGACCGATTTACTGGCTGTTCATGTATCAAATGCCTTGCATATAGAGATGTAAAATACCTGGTATCGATGACCACGAGGAAACAATAAAGTTTTGAGCCAAATGCCAACAAAATGATGCAAAGCCTGCTACTGCTCTGAAACATAAAATATTACTGATTTTAATCCGAAAAACAAAAGGTATAGAAACATGTAGCCAGAAGCTATAGAGCCCCCGTCCCTTACCTTAAGTCCACTAAAGTAGTGAAACGTAGAGATTCATAGTGTTAACCGCGATATAAACCAGATCATGCGCACAGAAAGGACTAATTTCCACAGTGTCTAAAGAGAGGAAATAATGCGGTCGCCACCTTAAAGTGTTTACCGAACTTAGAAATACACATCCGAAAAAATAGAATTTTTTTTTTCAAAAGGGCTTAAACATATCTATTGTTAAACCCGAATGCCTCTATTGCTATTTGTTTCACCGCAGGTTGAAATATAGAACTGAACAGCAATCATGCACCTTCACTGTATTTTAAAAAACGTGTTGTGCATTCTAAGCACTGCGTCAAAACAAAATATCCACCAACGTCTTCATGTGGCACTTTAATGCTCAGCACTATGCATATCTCTATAATGTTTTCAAAGCGCAACATTGTGAATACCCTTAAAAAAATATTGTACTCTTAAGAATGTGCAATAAAAAGTAAATATGGTGTACCACGATGAAAGTAGCAAGTATCTGAAAATTAGGTGCATAATTGTAGAAAGTGTAGATTCAAAAAGACTGGTCACAGTCCCCATGTACAGAAATATGCCAGTAAAACACTGACATGAACTTGCGAACCCTATTCTTGTGTTGTATACATCATTAAGGTACACTCTGTATTAATGAAAGAAAAAACAACGTTGTAAGTAAACGGATTGAAAGTTGTACATGATCATGTATCACAGAGTCACTGAACTCTGAAGATACAGTGACCGCGTCCTGACACATATAAGCAACACTTCGATTGTTATGTATTCCTACTTCAAGGGGCACATGCATCAAGGATTTTTGCATTTGCAAACGGTGCGAATCGCAAAATTCGGCCGTTTGCGAATGCAAATCCCATTTTTGGGATGCATTAAGCTTTTTTCTTTTTTCGCAATTTAAGAAATCGCAATTTATTTGCGATTTCTTAAATTGCGCTTGCATTTAAGAAATCGCAATTTTGCGATTTCTTAAATGCTATGCATGATTTTTTTTAAATTGCGAAATCGCAAATAGGTAGTGGTAAATTACCATGAAGTTAACCTTCATGGTAATTTGCGAAAACTTTCAAAAGTGCACAAAAGTGCATTTTTGAAAGTTTTATTTTACACACACACATGCCCTTGGGGCATGTGTGTGTGGAAAATGTACTTAAAGGTACATATCAGGGGTGCAGGGGGGTCCTCTGGACCCCCCTGCACCCTTGAAATTGCATTCTCATTTTGTGATTCCTTAATTGCGAATCGCAAAATGAGAATGCCTTCACATTCATTCCTATGGGCCTCTAGGCCCATAGGAATCAATGGAAAGGGATTCCTTAATTGTGATTCACAAATTGTGAATCGCAATTAAGGAAAATTAAGAAATCGCAAAAAAAATGCAATTTCTTGATGCATAGCCGTTTGCGAATTCTCAATTGCGATTCCTTAATTTTCGCAATTAAGAATTCGCAAACGGGAACATTGATGCATGTGGTGAATCTTGTGGAAGAAGATACTTGATAATAACAGATGACAGAAGATTGCATATTAGTGTATACCGCCCAATTGTGGTGATTTGAGGGCCCTAGGCCCGCATCGCTAACAATAGATACACAGGACACAGTAGTGGGGTGGTACAACTGGCCATGAGCACATGCGCTCAGCTCCTTTTATTAGCAGGGTCATCTGACTGATGACGCCTGTGGTGGGTGCGTGTTCAGTGTGGGTTACACCAACTGCAACACTAGAATGCTGACTCTCCGTCACTACATCCCTCCCAAACTTGGTGAAAAGTCAAACCAAAGAAAAGTCCGAAACCTGTGGGAGAAAACATTGTTCGCAATTAAACTTATAACCCAAAATTATGACTCCCACGTAGTCTTTTCTGCTGCTGGTCAATCACTGACGATGGTGTCTTTTCTTGCAGTTCGGAGGTGGGCTGTACAGTCTCTCTTTTCCTGTTCCACATCCTATGAAATTGCAGATGGATTGATAGGGGGCATTTGTGTGTTACCCTCCGCTGTATCGTCCTGGTTGAGGTGTTCTGTTCAATTGGTGTCTGTTTCTGACAGGATCTGCAGTTGTAGGATATCTCTCTCACGGATACCCCTTTCTCGTAGGTGTCCCCTCTCACTGGACGACCCGGAGTCTCGAACCGCATGGTCGGGATGCCTTTACTCGCCTTGGCGATGTTCTTTAGACCAGCCATGTCTCGCGGTGTCGATGCATCTGGAGCTGTGGTGAGATCCACTTTGGATCCGGAAACGGTCTCCATGAGTGAGGCTTTCCTGTGGGATGACATGCTTGGTGACCTTCCTTACTCCAGACTGCTGAGCGACGTCCGACTTGCCTCTCTCGCCTGGACTCCTCTGCCACTGGAGCCTCTTGGGTGGCCTTTCCTTGCTGGCTGTCATGGGACTGTGTGGACCGTGCGGGCTGTGCGTGAGCCGTGCGAGGGCGTTGCTGAGGAACTGCCAACAGATTCACAGCCAAGTCGCTCATGTAGCCTCTGAGGGTGGTGTTATTGTCTGGGCGTCATCGCTGTCTGGACTCAGGTTCTGCGCCTTCCTCTGGTGATGTTGTGGGTGACCAGTCTTCAACCGTAACCTCCATGCTTCCTGCGCCTGACGTGGAGCTACGGCCGACACATCTCTCCTACTCGGGCTCCCTTTCGCACGGGAACTCCGTTGAGGTCCTTGTCTCCGGGACTGCCACGTGACCGCTTGGGATGTGCGGGCCTTTGTGTAGGCCGCGCTTAGGGGTCGCTTCGGAACTCCCAACAGGGACACGGCCAAGTCTTGTGTAGTCCCCAAGGGCGGATCTTCCAATGGCCTGGTGTGCATGACTTCGGCAGGCTGTATGTTCACGGGGGTGCACAGAAGGTTCCTGGGTGATTTGCCTCTTTGAACCCTGGTTGTTATGGGAGTGTGTGGAGTCACTCGGGTGGTGAGATGCTCCTTGGTGATGATGCGCCTGGATAGTGATGGCAGAGTGCTGGATTTCTTCTGTGGGTAAACAGGCGGTGATGGTCATGCACCTCTTCACCTGCTCCATCGGGTGTTCCCCTTCTGGTGTGTGTTGTGGTGTCTTGTCACTCACACCTCTTTACTTGGCTGCTTTTCCTCCTTCTTTCTTTGTCGTGATGCCGTGCCACTCAGGATGGGTTATCCTCCCTTACTCTTCTCTTTTCTTCATGGCGTCGTGCCATTCACTCACCATCGTTTCTCTCCTTCCCTTTTGCGACGCTGTCCAATCTCCTCGCTTTCTTTCTCATCCTGACGAGGCTTCTCCGAGCAGCGGGCCCTCTGCTCGTTCCCCTCTGGTCTTGTCCCAGCACTAGGACACTGTCGTTACTTCGCTCTGTGACTGGACTTGTTGTTGCGACCATCTGTTACATGAAACTTCGGATGTCACAGTGATGTTGTGGGACTTCGCGTCTGTCACTTTCTGGTCTTCTTCGCGGATCTCCACTGGGGTCCTATTTTGTCAACTTCCATACGATCTTTCTCTTCACTTTAGCTCTGACCTCTTGGTGGGTCAGCATCCTCCATTACGACCGTCCGACGGGTCGGCTTCATTGTTGAGATCAACTGGGTGGTCGGCTTTGTTCTTGCGACCAACGGGGTGGTCGGTTTCTTCCTTGCGACCAACGGTGTGGTCGGCTTCTTCCTCCATGCGACCAGACTGGCTGGTCGGCTTCTTCTCCCTTGTGACCAGACCGGGTGGTCGGCTTCTTCCGGTGAGTCTTCATGCTACTGGTTGTCTGCGCAACCATTTCTTCCTTTCTGTCACAGTTAGCTTGCTTTGGTGCGCTTCTAGAGGCGCTCTTCGGTTGCTTCAGTGACTTGCTGCTTTGGGCTACTGTCTTGGCTTCTGCCCAGTATCTGTGTAGTGCATTTGCGGTCGTCTGTACTGCTGCACATTTGGTTCATGCGCCTTCGCACTTGCCGGTTGCTGAGTTCCTGAACCACCGTCGATGCGTGTGGTGGTGCTCCTGACTTCACCATACTACTGCAGCGATAGCCTGTGGCCACCAAGCATCGCTGCACTCTCTCCCGGCATGGCTTAAGTGTTTCTGGAGGGTTGCGCCACCGCTCCGTCGACCTTTTCCTGGTCACTCCCTTTTGCGCACTGATGGCTGCGCTCCTTGTGTGCTTCCTTGGGTGCACTTGCTGCGTGCTCTTGAGTATTCTGCACTCCTGGCGCGTTCCTGCGCCGTCCCTTTTTGTCTTCCAAGGCTGTGTGATGACTTGGTGCCACTCGGGCGTCGTAGTGTTCTTGTGCACTCTGCATGCACTCTAGTTCAGGGTTACCTCTCTTTTTCTTTCCCCTGGTGATCTGTGTCCTTTAGTCACGTGCTGCAACAGTCGATTCTGTGCAGTTGCTGGTATTTCCTTGGCTTGTCGCAGGCTTGTTTTCCATTCTTCCCTGCAGTACCAGGAAATGGCCACTAGATGGCAGGGTTGCTTTCTTTTGCTTCAGCCTCGGAAGCTCTCCTCCTGCTGTGGCCTTCGTGTTCTGTTCGTGTGGGGCCTTCCATTGCATCTCAGGAGGCTTGGGTCTATGCAGTGCCTCCCCGGGTAAGTCCTTTGTCCTATTATTTATTATATTGTGTGATGTTGGCAGGCTCCATTATACACTTGCTTGTGCAACACACAATGGGGCACTTTGCTACAAATACTTTACAGGCACTGCAGAGCTTCTACCCAACGGAGCAGCTTCACCCACGCAGCCTATTCGGTCTCGTGCTTTTGGCAGTGGTGGGCGCGTGCCGTCCTTTGGTGTTCTCGGCCCCACCCAGCAGTCTCCTCACCATGTTCAGCGGCGCTGGCAGACCTTTTATCTCCTCTCCGCTGCTCGCAGCAGGCCCTTCCAGTTCGCGGGCTGCGCAGGGGGGTCACTCTGATCGGCCGCGGGCCGCCCGCTGTCTCTTCACTCGATCTCCCCGCCCGCAGCAGCCTACCAGTTTACACGCTGCGCTGGGCGGGGGAGAGTCGGCGCTGCTGCTGGGGCCGGCCTTTTCCGCCTTGGGCAGTCTCCTTCACTCGGGCCATGAGGGTACGTATAGGGCACAAACGCTAAGTCCTGGGGGCAAACGCTACTCCCCCTCTTGCGTCCTTTTCTCTCCTCCATCCCCCACTGCCGCAGCCTCACTCTTCAAACGCTGCATGGGGTGGGGGAGGGTCGCGCTACTCCCGGGGCTGCCTTCTTCCGTGCTACATTCACCGAGCACTATTGAGCGCTGGTGGGTTCCGCTTGTGCCTACACCCACAGCAGTCGCCGTAGCCTTCCTGCACTCCCTCGCTGGGCATGGGCTGGCATCAGGAGCGGGCAGCTCACTGCCAGTCACCATTCTTTTCTTTTCCGCTCGGCTTCCCTCTCACCCGCAGCAGCCTTTCACATTTGGCCGCATATGCAGGGTGGGCTCCTGCTGGCCTCATGCCGTTCAGCAGTCGCTCACCTTCGGGCCGGCGGGCCTTTTCTTCCACGCGGGTGGGCTCCACGTGGTTCGCGCTTCACTCCCCATGACGCTTCCCGTGGTCTCGAGAGGTGGGGGGTGGTCTCCCGGCCACCTCCTCATCAGCATACAGGCCCGGGGCCCAACACACGCCCCGCGGGCCTCTCGGCGTCCGGTGCCGTTCACGGGGGGGTGCCCTCGAGGCAGGCAGCTCCCTCCCCTTTTCTCCATGATGTTTTTCAGCTGTGGCACGTGTGGCACAGCTTCCGCCTTGTCACCATTGAGATGATGTGAGGGCCCTAGGCCCGCATTGCTGATAATGGACACACAGGACACAGTAGTGGGGTGGTACAACTGGCCATGAGCACGTGCGCTCAGCCCCTTTTATTAGCATGGTCATCTGACTGATGACGCCTATGGTGGGTCGGTGTTCAGTGTGGGTTACACCCAGTGCAACACTAGAATGCTGACTCTCCATCACTACACCAATCATAGTACAATGATATCTCTCTTGGTATTAACTTCCAATGTGCAACAATTAATCTAGCACATTATGAACTCCATAAATCTAATCTATTTCCGGGCTCCTCAAATCAAAAATATTGGACAGTAATTTATAAGAAACAGATCATATCCATCTTATCATTCAGCCCATTGGGAGTCATTGCGATAAACTACTTTACCCACCAGATCTCTCTCTGTGATAATAGTTTTGAATTTTCCTTATCTCGACTGATTTGTAAGATTTCCAAGATGAGAAATCTCAATTGGGCTATATTGTGTTTATGTTCTAACCAATGAACAACTAGATTGGATTTAGTGGTTTTGTTTCGGATCATGCTCTTGTATTTAGTTATTCTAATCTTAATTTTGTGTTCTGTTTTTCCTATATACATCTAACTACATGGGCATTTGATGCAGTAAATCAGAAATGTTGAGTTACAGTCCCCTGAATGCCATCATTTAATTGGTTTTCCTATCTGTGGATGGGTAATAGTATTCTCAAGAATTGTGTTGTTGCAATGTATGCAATTGTAACATTTTCGTGTACCAGTTTCAGAAATGCTGTGTGTCTGTTTAGAGGAAGTTAGGATTTATTTGATATTTCTATTTCTTGTGTATGCAAATAATGCTGTGATGAAATCAAATTGTTGAAATCTTGTTCATGCTGGAGTAATTCCCACTGTTTCTTAATGATCCTTTTTATTGCTCTTGATTTCGTGGAGTATTTAGATACAAAAACCATGCAATTCTGAGGTTTTTCTCCTTAGTCACTAACAAATCATGTCTTTGAGTCAGGGATGTTCTTTCTTCAGCTTTAGCTAATATGGGATAGGGATATCCCCTTTCCTTAAAATTACGTTTTTGGTGTTGTAATGCTGCTTCAAAGGCTTCCTATGTAGACAATATTCTTTTTATCCTCAGCATTTGCGAATAGGGTAGATTTTAAATGAAGTTGGGGATGAAAATCATCGTTAAACAGTAATAGATTGTTTCTATCAGTTTTTTTAATGAAAACTGTGGTTTCCAGGTTGGTGTTCGATTTGATGATTAAAACATCCAAAAAAGATAGGCTCTTGGTGCTGATGTTATGTGTGAACTTATTTAGAGAATGTTTCTGACTTTTCTTTGATTTTAGTCTCCAATTTTACTTAGGTGCTGTCCAAATCAAGAAATTTAGTTGATAAAACGACAATAAAAGATCAAATTGGAGTTTCAATCTAGATCCATGAAAATATGATCCTGCTCAAATTTCGACATGAAGATGTTCGCGTACGCAGGCGCCCCAGGAAATCCCATAGAGGTGCTGCTACTTGTAAATAAAATTCCTCAGTGTACTTGAAATAGTTATGCTGTAGGCAAAATTGAAGTATTTCAAAAGGAAGACTTTGTTAGATTTGATCACTGACTGTTGTAACAATGCCCACTCACACGCTTCAATGCCTTCCTGTAGAGGTATGGATGTATACAGGGATGTCACGTAGATAGAACACAGTAACCATTGATCATGTGTACTAGTGTCCAAATGATTTAATAGTTATAAAAAGTGTGTGGTGTCCTTTATATAATATTTCCAATTCTCTACAAATGGTTGCAGAAAACAGTCAACATATTTCCCAATGGTTCGAATAACGAATCACAACCTGAAACTATTGGTATAAATTGAGTATTATGAAGATTTCTCTCTACTTTCTGCAACATATAGAATCAGGGACGTCTGGACTATTGTACTAAAAGAAAGTTCTGTGTTTTTTATGAAATCCAATTAATTTCTATGGCTTTTTCTAGTATCTTCCTCAGAGTATTCTTTATTTCAGATGTCGGATCATTCTCAAGCCGCGCATATGTTGAAGTTTCCATAAGATGTTTGTTAACCTACATGTCATAAAAACTTGGGTCCATCACTACTAAGGCACCGCCTTTATCAGCAGGTTGAAAATGTATCTGTTGGTTGCATGAAAGATCTTTGAGAATTTTATTTTCATTTTTGCACAAGTTTGACCTCACCTTAGGTTGCAAATTCAGTGCTGATAAATCCTTATTAATCAGAATCTCGAAGGTGTCCAACATTTTATGGGAGACTGGTGCAGTGTTCTAACTCGGAGGTTTAAATTCCTTGTATGGAGTATCATCTAGTGCACATGTCAAAGATTAACATCTCTGTATCTTAAGATGTTGGTAAGACGTTTGTAAAGAAATGCCGTAATCTCAAATTCCTCATAAATTTGAAGACTGGTATGTTCCCTTGTTGAGTACCTTTCTTTGTTGTGCTGTCAATGTCGTAGAAGATATGTTAATGGTCAGATCTTTGATTTGCTCTGCAGGTTCCTGCCGTTTTGTTCGTTTTCTTTGCCATCTGCATGTTTTTTTAGGCCACTTTGTTCTGGTGGACGTCATGTTTGTTGACCAGTCTCTAAAAAAGAAGATGTACATTGAATACTTGAAGCAGAAATATTTTCTTATTGTTGAAGTGTGGTCTCTCGATGATGACTCAAACTCAATGGTGCTCTATGTGTATCAATTTCTTGGTCTGAAACTCTACTCTCTTGTGATGATGTGGCTGGATTCTGGGTATTACTTCTCCGAGCATACACCTCAGCCAATGTGTACACCTCATTACGTTTGTAATCAATTGTGTCACGTCTGAATGTTGACAATTTACATTCTTGAATTTCTTTACCGTAAGTATCCAATTTATTGTTCAAATCCTCAAGGGTTTTCCTCCAAACTTCTGGTTCAGTCCTTGATATCAGTGGTCCCTGGCTGTAAAGAAAATTAGGAAAATGTTGTCATGAGGACTCCTCTAAGTAGAGCGTCCTGCCTGATGCCAATATCACCATATTTCCTACTGCGGTTGCACCACCATTCGTGATAAAGTGTTTTTTCATTCTCAAACGTATTCGTCAGTGACGAGTGGGTTTTCATGACATCAGCAGTTTTTGGTAAAAACCCTTTTACCACCCACCACTAAAGGAGTCCCAGGCTGCATTCAACACCTATTGTTTGTGAAGATTGATGCTCCGTGGTCTGTATGTTAATCAGCCCTACCAGTGAGAATTCGCTCTGTAACTTGAACAAGGATGGACTTGCCCATAGGGAGAACCTGCAGTACCGATGAGCTGGCCTAGCAGATGAGCGTGAGGGCAGGTTTATGGTCTGCTGGGACACTTTTTTATTGTTAAATTCCCTGATAGTCCAACAAACATTGCCCACTGCATGTACAAATCCATGCAGTCTTTCATACTTTGATACACTTACAAAGCTTGTCTTTGAAAGTTCAAAATAGCCCAATTTGCAAACATGGGCCAATTTTTTAGCTGCCTGATTCCCTAATGGGGCCACTTTTATTTTGGTGCCTGGGCCTTTTTTCTGTCTGAGTCCAACCCTGAACTTAACAGGTTTGAGGCTAAGATACAAAGGCAAGCTACTGTGGCAAATAATTAAAAAGCTCTGGTACAGTACCATCTATCGTTCTGGAGTAACAGTCGTTATGGAATATGGCAAACAAAAGTGTTGGTAAAGCAGCCAAGTATTAATTATTAATTTAGTGATTAAGAGAAGCAAGTATTTACCAAATTAGTTTCAAAATGTAGAAAACTTCACGTCACAAACCTAAAACCCAAGTAGGAAAGGCTGTGGCCAGGGAAGGCCCCCAACCAGAATTAAAAGTGCAGAAAAACAAGTATGGGTGATTTTCAACATCTAAACATATCTAAAAGACGGCATTATGTGAATGAGTCCTCCTCACTACTTTAAGGTTTGCTAACGAGATCCTTTAGTTGTTCTATGTTGAAATATCGGTTTATTAAGTTACAATGACAAGTCTCATTTGATCTGTATCAATGCCCAGGTACTAATTTAAATGTAGGTACCAGACAAATAATACATCCCAAAGATTGATTTGAAGAATTACTGAAATAAGCAACCTTTATGACGAGAAGGAGAATTTAATGATGAGTAAAAATTAAGAAGTACAGCTTTAAGCAAATGTGTGACCCCTCTTCCCTTTTCTCTCAACAGTTGTCACCTGTCCTGCTCTGTTTTCCTTTACATCCTTCCTCTTTGTTTCATACTTTAACATATTCATTCAATCAATATTTCTCAACCACTTCCAATCACAATGTAAGCAGATAGATGACTTTGCACTGAATGCTCACTTTAAGCTTTAGGGATAGGTTTTCAATGGGAAGGGATCCAGTCACTGATGCAGTAACTGCGGTAGACTATATTGTCCTTTTCTACATAGACGGTATTCTATTGACCCATCTATTGTATTGGTAAAACCCTTTGAAATTAGTATTCATAGTCATAATGGCAAAATAGGATTGAGTATTAAAATATGCATATCTGGAAAAGGGGCATACTCCTTGTTAGATCTGGGGGTCTCTAGTTGGCAGAGGTAGGTACCAATGTCCAAATAGGGACCCTTGCTTCTAGTCAGGGGAAGGGGGATACACTCTTTAGATAACCCCTGCTCACCCCCTTGGTAGCTTGGCATGAGCAGACACGCTTATCAAAGACAATGTGTAAAGTATTTGTACCAACAGTCACGGTAACACAGTGAAAACACCACAAATGGACTCCACACCAGTTTAGAAAAATAAAGTATCTTTATCTAAACTACACAAGACCAAAACAACAAAAATCCAACATACACTGTTCCAAAATAAGTCTTTAAAAAGAGTTCGAAGGGTTGCACCAAAATAATACACAGATGCGTCACTTTGCAGTCCAAAGTACCTATATATGCGACAAAAAGTTCCTAGCGGCAACTTCAGCGTCAAAAACAAGCGATGCATCACTCCTGAGACCTTGGGGAGGCAATGCGACGCAGCGGGCGTGTTGTGACAAATCCGGTGTGTATGGGGAGGGATGCGATACCTTGTAGGTATTCCGAGGCACAGGTTTCTCCAATAGAAACGTCTTGCAAAGGCACGATGTGGCAATCTTCAGGACGGTGATGATCTTCGGTGCGGCGGCGATGCGTGGCGCAGCGTTGATCTCCTTCTCTCGCAGCCCCTCGATGCGTTGACACTGCGACGATGTTCGCAGCGACGGGATGCAGTCCGCAAGCAAGCGGTGCTACGGTTTCTCACAGCAACAACAGGCTCTGCGATGATACTCGCAGTGACAGGAATCTTCCCGCACCGTGGCGATGCGCTCCGCAAGCGAACGATGCGTCAGTTTTTGCAGTGCCAACAGGCGCTGCGACGATCTTCGCGGCGACTGGAATTTTCTCGCACTGTCGACGATGCGCTCCGCAAGCAAGCGATGCTTGCAAATTGTAGATCTTCATCTTTTCTTCTTGTCCAGCTCCCCAAACTGCAGGCAACAACTTCCAGAGACCCCGCAAATGAACCAGGAACTCTAGGAAGGGCAGAACTCGCTCAGCAGGGTTCAGGGGGGAAGCTGTGGGTGAAGTCCTTTTGTGCCTGGGACTTCTTAACAGGAGGCCAGCTCTTCCCAGGCCCTTGGAGATCTCTTCAAGCAAGGGGACACAGCTACAGCAAAATCCTTCCCCTTTCCTTGGCAGCAAAGCAACTGCAGGTCAGCGTTACAGTAGGTCAGTCCTTCTTCTTCAGTCTTCCAGCTTTCTCCTTGGCAGAGGTTCCTTCTTGATTCAAAGATAATCTAATTTTCTGTATTCTGGGTAGCCCTTTTTATACCAGTCTTTCCTTAGTTCTCGGGAGGCAGAGAGGCCTTGGCTTAGTCAGAACCAGTTCTGGTCAGCCATGGAGCAATTTGTTTTCCTGACTTCTTCGTTCCTTTCAGAGAGAGCGGCAGGGTCGTCGCCGCCCAGCAGGATTTAAAAACCATCCTTCCTAAAATACGTGTTATTAAATTCTGAGTTCAGGGATACCAGACTTTAATTTCTATCTTGCTTATATGGGAAGATATGCAGGTAAACATTATACACAACGTTCCCCATAATAGACTACGGGCAAGATAGCCCTCTCAATAGAGAAAAACAAAATTGGCAGTATTTCACTATCAGGGCATGTCACTTACATCAGGACATGCCCTACCTTTCACATACACTGCACCCTGCCCAGGGGGGTACCTTGGGTCTTCCATAGGGGTGTCCAATGTGTACAGAAAGTGAAGGGTTGGGCCTGGCCAGTGTGGACACTGGTCAGGTCAGCATGGCAGTTAGCAACTGCCCACAGGCACTGTGGTGGCAGGCCTGAGACACCATTTTAGAGCTACTTGTGTGGGTGGCACAACCAGTGATGCAGGCCCACTAGTAGCATTTGAATCACCAGCCCTGGTACACTCAGTGCACTTTACTAGGGCCTTACTGGTAAAACAAATATGTCAATCATGGATAACCAATAACAATAACAATTTACTCAGGGAGCACTTGCACTTTGACACTGATTAGCAGTGTCAAAGTGCCCAAAGCATCTAATCCAGCAAAAACGAAATCCAGCACAGCGTCAAAAAATACAGGAGGTAGAGGCCAAAAAGTTCGGGGAAACCACGCCAAAGATGCCAGGTCTAACATTCCTAATTCCTCACAAAGAATAAATGTTTTAGGTAGGAAATGCAGTTAGGGTACATTATAATCAACATTATATCCAATTTTCTATAAAAGGAGATAAGGAGGTGATGACGTGGGAGAAAGACACTCAAACTATGTTTCTTTTCCCTGTTTAAAGCTTTTCACACCAAATGAATTTATAAGACATGCAAATGCTCTGTAAAATTAATTAACAATAAAAAGGAAAGCATCAAGACTTGATAAAGGCTTGAAATTTATAAACCCCCCAAACATTAATAGGAATATAACTCCAGAGTTAGCAGGGTAAAATGCCCTCTTGTTTGAGTCTGTTTCATCCCAGTTGCTCTATTAATACCCTATTTACCAACAGGTTTCTATTTTCATATTGAAAGCACATGCCTTTGGTTTCGAATTCACCACTTTCAGAGCCTATTGCTAGCACAATATTGCCACATTCTTCCCCTTTTGCCTGCAAGATAAACAATGTCCTGTATAGTGTCTTGTGAATTAGAGATGATGGGACCCTTTGATTCCTGATAGACTCCGTAGAACAGTGACGTAAGTGAGTGGGTGATAACATTTATGATGTACAATATTCAGTTAATGGTTACACGCTGAGGGATAGAGATGTTTAATACCAAGCTCCATGTGGAGCTTGAGTATTTGCATGTACTCAGGCTGGAAAGGACACTACAACTGGTGATGAGTTAGGGGACTATGTAAAACCCATGTCCCGAAAAATCAAGAGTGCTTACCTAGAGAGATTGCCATGGTCCAGCAAACTTCTCATGTGTGTCACTTGTACCTCAGTAAAAGTGAAAATCAATGGTTGATGTGTGTGGAGTCAAAGTGGCACTCCAGCCAGTGCAAGGCCTCTGATTAAAGTGAAGGCCTTACAGAAGGTTTGTTTGATATCGGCTAGAAATGTGCTGATATAGTCGAGACAAGAGTTACTGCATCACAACGCGACACACAGCCATCATCCATACAGTACGACAACGCTAAAGAAAGTAACAACCAGGTACAGAGAAGCACCAAAGCCGTAACAGCTGAGTGCAAGGAAGCGTTAAAAGCAGAAACACTTCTGACATCAAGAAACGTTAAATGCAGTAGAACCTGCTACAAAGCAAAGAGGTGAGAAGGGTAAAGACGTCGTACAAGAAACAAAGCTACTACTCACCACCAAAGAAGAAGACCGCATCTCAGAACTGGAGAGCAGGCGCGACTACCCAAATGTCAGCAAATGGGCAGTTAGTGACAAAGGTGGTAGTCCAAGCGTGCATCCGACGCTGCTGGAGCAAGCTTCGCTCCTGGTTACAGAAAGTTCAACAGATTATGATGCTGCTGCATTCCTAAAACCACCACTTCCCTTCAACACCACTAAACAGCAAAATATTGGTGACAGATGACCTGCCTGGATAGAGACTTTTGATGATTTCATTGATGCGCTGGAAGAAGCAAATGACAAATAGATCATTAAATGTCTAAAGAATTTAGCAGGTGAAGGAGTCATAGAAGTGATAAAGAAAATACCACAACATGATGAAGTGATGTGCCATCAAAACAAAGAGGCATTAGACACCAAGTTTAATCCAATGCTGAATGTTGAAGATGAAAGGTACCTCTTCAGTCAGGAAGGAGAGAGAACTGGTAAAATGATGCATGAGTTTGTCGAAACACTTGATTCGGTTATAAAGCATTGCAAGTTCAATGAGTTCAATGATGAAGAGGCCATGCGTCTTGGAGTCATAAATAGTTGCCTCTCTGATGCCTTCAGATGACGAATGCTGAAAGAGATACTCAGCGTGGAGCAGGTATTCATGCCTGCCAGAGCGGAAGAAAGAGAGCTGACAGATGAGCAGCTAACATGGAAGCTGGAATGGCCCAAAATAAATCAGCACTGAGTGTAAAAAGTAAGCAGAAAGTTAAGGCAGAAGGTCATAAAGTAATGACGCAAAAAAAGAAGTTGTGTTTTCAATGTGGATTACCTTTCCACATGAAGGTAAATTTCTCACCATTGGACAGGTATGCTACAGCTGGGGTAAAGAAAACCACTTTATAACAATCTGCAAACGAAGGAAACACTCACGTGTGTCACATTGAGAAAACATAATGGAGGCAAGATCAAGTGTGTCATGTCAAGAAAACAAAATGGATGCCAGAAAGTTCCAGACACAATGCTCAACGCATGCCCACAAGACAAAGCAGCAAAATCAGTTGAGGCAAGTAGAAACTGAACAACATCGATTGTCGTCAAATTCTTCATCTAAGAGTTTGTCTCCATCATTGTCAATTGACAGTGAGCAAGATGTGTATGCAATGTGAATGTTGACTGCTGGACAACGTGCACATGTAGGATTAGCTTCTTGCAAGGAAGAATGCAGATCATAGCAAGGTTGACAAGTGAAAGTGCGAAATTCATTTGGACACTCAAACCCGACCGTAACAGAGCCTGCCACGAGCCACCCCGAGACGCACCCACGGACCCTCACCTGCCAAGCCTGAAAGTTCACCTGCCACCGGACCTGCACCGCACCCACCAAGCCGAGCACCAACAACAGCCCCCTCAAGTGCATCCTGCTCAACACCCGCTCCGTCCACAGACACGCCATCGAACTTTGGAACCTGCTCGACACAACTTCACCAGACGTCGCCTTCCTCACAGAAACCTGGATGAACGCCTCCTCTGCACCCGATATCGCCATCGCCATCCCAGACGGATACAAGTTCACCCAGAGGGACCGCGTCAACCAGACTGGAGGAGGCATCGCCATCGTACACAAGAACACCATCCGCATGACAACCAACTCCGACGACACCTTCAACGCCGCCGAACACCTTCACTTCCAGATACACACCGACCCCAAGACGACCCTCAGAGGCACCCTCGTCTACAGAACCCCGGGACCACGCACACAATTCAGCAAAGACATCACAGACTTCATCAGCCCACACGCCCTCCCCTCCGCTGACTACATCCTCCTAGGGGACCTCAACTTCCACCTGGAGAACAACAAGGACCGCAACACCGCCGCCCTGCTTGACAACCTCACCAACCTCGGACTCAAGCAACTGGTCAACACCCCCACCCACTACGCCGGCCACATGCTTGATCCCGTCTTCTCATCCAGCAAGCACATCACCTTCAGCCACTCCGCCGGACTTCACTGGACCGACCACAGCTGCGTCCACTTCAGCTTCAGAAGAACCACGACTCACCACCACCCACAACAGGTTCCTCGCTGGAGCTGGAGCAAGATCACCGCCAAGCAGCTCACCGCCTCCCTCAGCCACAACCCTCCCACCAGCACTACGGACCCCAACGAAGCAGCCCGCAACTTCACGCAGTGGCTGACCGCCTGCGCCGACGACCTCGCACCATTGAAGAACCCTCCCAGCAGACCCAGAACCAAGAAAGCCTCCTGGTTCACCGACGAACTCAAGGACTCCAAGAAGAACTGCCGCTCCCTCGAGAAGGCCTGGCTCCTCGACCAGACCACAGACAACATGACCGCCCTCAAACAAGCCACCCGCAAGCACCACCAGCTTATCCGCACCACCAAGAAGACATCACTGAAGGAACGACTGGACAACAACGCACACGACAGGAAGGAACTCTTCAGCATCGTCAAGGAGTTCTCCAACCCCAGCACCGGCATCACTCCTTCACAAGATCTCAGCGACTCTCTCGCCTCGTTCTTCCACCGCAAGATCGCCGACATCCACAACAGCTTCGGCGCACCATCCACGCACCCAACCGTAGAACCAACGCCCCCCACCGCCACCCTCCACACCTGGACCACGGTGACCACCGAAGACACAGCCCGCACAATGAACACCATCCACTCCGGATCTCCGACCGACCCCTGCCCCCAACACGTCTTCAACAAGGCCGACTCCACCATCGCACCCCAACTCCGGAACATCATCAACTCCTCTTTCAACACCGCCACCTTCCCGGAGAGCTGGAAGCATGCCGAGCTCAGCGCCCTACTGAATAAACCAACAGCGGACCCCACCGACCTTAAGAACTTCCGCCCCATCTCGCTCCTCCCTTTTCCTGCCAAAGTCATCGAGAAGACCGTCAACAGACAGCTTGCCGCCTTCCTTGAGACAAACGGATCCCTTGTCCCCTCACAGTCCGGTTTCCGAGCTAACCACAGCACCGAGACCGCCCTCATCGCAGCCACCGACGACATCAGAACCCTGCTCGACAACGGGGAAACAGCGGCCCTCATCCTCCTGGACCTCTCTGCAGCGTTCGACACTGTCTGCCACCGCACCCTAGTTCAATGCCTCAGCAACATCGGAAGCCAAGAGAAGGCACTAGAGTGGATCATCTTGTTCCTCGCCGGAAGAACACAGAGAGTCCGCCTCCCCCGTTTCGATCCGAGGCCACCGAAGTCATCTGCGGCGTTCCGCAAGGATCATCACTCAGCCCCACCCTCTTCAACGTCTACATGGAACCTCTTTCAGCCATCAGACGCCAACAAAACCTCAACATCATCTCCTACGCCGACGACACCCAACTGATCCTCTCCCTCACCAGAGACCCCGCCACCGCTAGAACCAGCCTACACGAAGGGATGAAGGACATCGCCGAGTGGATGAAGAACAGCCGCCTGAAACTGAACTCAGACAAGACGGAAGTCCTCATCCTGGGACCATCGCCCTCCGCCTGGGATGACTCCTGGTGGCCCCCCGCCCTGGGCGCCACTCCCAAGCCAACAGACCACGCAAGCAACCTGGGCTTCATCCTGGACTCCTCCCTCTCAATGACCAGGCAAGTCAACGCCGTCTCCTCATCATGCTTCAACACCCTACACATGCTCCGCAAGATCTTCCGATGGATCCCGACCGAAACCAGGAAGACGGTCACCCATGCACTCGTCACCAGCCGACTGGACTACGGAAACACCCTCTACGCCGGAACCACAGCCAAGCTACAGAAAAGACTCCAACGCATCCAGAACGCCTCCGCAAGACTCATCCTGGACATCCCCGACGCAGCCACATCTCCGGCCACCTGAGGGACTTGCACTGGCTCCCAGTCAGCAAGAGGATCACGTTCAGGCTCCTTACCCACGCACACAAGTCTCTCCATGACCTGGGCCCAAGTACCTCAACGACCGCCTGACCTTCTACACGCCCACCCGCCAGCTACGTTCTACTAGCCTCGCCCTCGCTGCCGTACCACGCATCCGAAGAGCCACCGCCGGAGGAAGATCCTTCTCCTACCTGGCGGCCAAGACATGGAACTCCCTCCCCATCCACCTTCGGCTGACCCAGGACCATCTCGCCTTCAGGAGACAACTCAAGACCTGGCTGTTCGAGCAGTAGCGGACCCCTCCCCCCAAGCGCCTTGAGACCTTTCTGGGTGAGTAGTGCGCTATACAAATGTTATGATTGATTGATTGATTAGGACCCCACTGAAAGTGAATGGGTGCAATATACCTTTTATCACAGACTGTGGCGTGTCAATAAACATTATGCCCGAGGAAGAGTACAATGAAGCAGTGCTACATTTAAACCAGTTGAAAACCAAAGTGTATACGTGGGCTGCTTTGACACCAGTGCAAAGTCAAGGTTTATTCATAGCAACTGCGAAGCACAAAAAGACAAAAGTACAAGCACCAATTCATGTCTTGCCAGGCACTTCATCAAGCTCATATTTACTCGGTTTCTGTACTGCTGCTGACATGGGGCTGATTTATGTCAATTTCAATGTCAATGCCTCTCATGAGATAGTGAATCAGTTTCCATCCTTATTTCATGGACTTGGAAAACTGAGACAATTAAAGTGCAACTTCACATAAAAAAGGTAATCTATTCTGTTGTTCTAAGACATCGTCAAATTGCATTCCATTTACAAGAGGTTGTTGAGAAAGAACTTGAGATACTATTAAAGCACAGCATAATTGGGCAGTCCACTGGTCCCACGCCATGGGCATCACTCATAGGGGTAGTGCCGAAATAGGAAAGTGGAGGGGATGTGTGCATTTGCGTTGATATGGGCCAAGCAAACTAGGCAGTTGAAAGAGAATGACATCCTGGTCAGCACATTGCTGACATGATTACGCAGCTGAATGAAACCAAAGTCTTTTCCAGCCTTGATTTAAACAGAACTCGAGGAGAACTGAGGTACATTGCTACCTTTTCGACTCATGTTGGTTGGTTTTGATATAAAAGGCAACATTTAAGAGTGGTATCAGCTGCAGAACTTATTCAGGATGCCATTCATCGCATAATACAGCCAATTACAAATGCTTTCAATTATAGTGATGTCATATTAGTTTTTGGGGCCACACGAAAGGAACATGATAAAACTCTTACACAAGTGTCGTATACTTGCTGATGAAGGTCTCACTTTACATGCAGAAAAGTGTGAGTTATATAAAACCAAACTCAAGCTGTTTGGCCACATCTTTTCTGAGGGGGAAATTACTTCAGATCCGAATAAATTAAAATACTTGTCATCCACTTCTACCCCACCAGATGTAACTATGCTGCAATCCTTCCTTGTCATGGTCAGTTACTGTTCAAAGTATATATGTGACTTTGCCACTGTAGGTGCCCCATTGAAAGACTTAGCCAAACTAATTGTCCCATGTCAATGATCAAGTGATTGTGAACAAAGCTTCAAGAAAATCAAGCATGCAATTGAGAATGCAACTGAAATTGCATGCTTTGATCCGAATTTGCAGAGATCGTTGTTGATGCAAGCCCAGTGGGGTTGGGTGCCATAGTTGCCCAGCCCACTGGACATCCCATTGCCCCAAGATACATTGTGGCTTATGCTAGCTGACATTTGTCAATGATAGAACGTGCTTATTTACAACCTGAAAAAGAAAGTCTAGCTGGAGTGTGGGCTTCTGAGTATTTTCATGTGTTTCTATATGGAAAGAATTTCACAGTTGTCATTGGCCACCAAGTATTGCTCACCATTTGTGGCAATCCTAAAGCCAAGAAGCCCCCTCCTTTTGAGAGTTGGGGGTTACAATTGCAGGAGTATGATTATACAACTGTGCATCACCCAGGAAAAGACCTGCTGACTACATCTCATGTGTGCCAATACAATGTCATATCACTACTTCTAAAGCGGCTGATGCTTATGCTATCTTTATTGTAAAATCCAGAAGCCTTGCTGCCATATCAGCAGAACAAATCATCCCTGCCACGAAGACTGCAGGGATCTGCTACTACTCAAAGACATTATTACACACCAACCATGGCGAACCATACCCAACCTCTTCCTGATGACCTTGAATACCATAAATTAAAAAATGTGCAAGAAGAACTTTCAGTTGCCCCAAGAGGAGTCTGAGACAACAAGTAATTGAGCTGGCCCATGAGGAACATCGTTGAGTTGTTGCTACCTGTTAGACCTGGCATCTTTGGCGTGATTTCCCCCTATCTTCTTGCCTCTACCTCCTGTATTTTTGATGCTGTGCTGTATTTCGTTTTTGCTGGTTTAGATGCTTTGGGCACTATGCCACTGCTGTTCAGTGTCAAAGTGCAAGTGCTCCCTATGTAAATTGTTATTGTGATTGGTTATCCATGATTGGCATATTTGTGTCACGAAGAAGTCCAGGCTGGGGATAACAAATGCTACTAGTGGGCCTGCAGCACTGAGGTGAGATCGTCGCACCGCTTGCTTGCAGACCGCATCACGTCACTGCGAGTGTTGTTGCAGAGCCATCCCATCGAGGAGCTGCAAGAGAAAGATCACCGCTGGTCCATGCATCGTCGCCCCGGAGATCGTTGCAGCCCCAAAGATCGTCGCATCGTGCCTTTGCGAGCTATTTCCCTACGGAAACTCCACACCAGAATCCATACAAGGTATCGCATCCCTCCCCATTCAGACCGGAGTTACGGCAACACGCCCACTACATCCAGCGGAGTTGGCGCATCGCCTCCCCAAGGTCTCAAGAGGGACGCATTGCTTGTTTTCCACCGCACCAGCTTCTGTTTTGGAACTTTGTCGCATTCAAAGGTACTGTTGGCTAAACGTGACACAACTGTAAACTTTTCACGCAACTGTGGATTATTTTATCGTAACTTTAAGAACTCTTTTGAAACCATATTCTTGAACTATGTATGTTGGATTTTTGTCTTTTTGGTCTTGTGTAGTTTAGATTAAATACCATTATTTTTCTGAACTGTTGTGGAGTCGGTTTGTGGTGTTCTCACTGTTTTACTGAGAGTGTTTGTACAAATACTTTACACATTGCCTTTGATAAGCCTTGACTGCTCGTGTCAAGCTACCAAGGGGGTGAGCAGGGGTTATCTGAGAGGGTTTCCTCCTTACCCTGACTAGAAGCAAGGGTCCCTATTTGGACAGTGGTACCTACCTCTGCCAACTAGAGACCCCCCAGTTCTAACACTACCAAAACAAGCTTTAGAAGCCTGAGTGTGGTTCCCTCGTCTTGATGAATGAGTTGGAAAAGAGTTAAGGGCATGTCATTTGTGCAAATGCTTGTCATCTAAGCCAACCCCACATCCATTAAACATATCTGATCTCCCAGAGTATGCATGGGAGAAGATTGCAATTGATTTCTTTGGACCCCTTGAGAATGGACATCATCTACTAGTATTTGTAGATGAATATTCCTGTTTTCCCCTTGTGGAAGATATGTTGTCAACCACTCATGACAGTCATTGAGAGACTAGAAAGCATTTTTGCAACCTGGGGTGCTCCTTCAATTTTTCAAATCTGGAAATGGCCTTCCTTTCAATAGTTCAGAATCTGAATATTTTCTCACTAACTTAAATGTTAAGCATCAGAAAAACACATATCTCTGGCCACAGTCGAATTGTTTGGTCAAGAGTACACTCAAGGAGACCGTTCAATGTGCTGCTCTGGAAAAGCTTGAAATCAAATCAGTTCTTCAGTCTACCCTACGTGCATACTGGTCAGCTCCCCATTCTACCACAGGTGGGAGCCCTGCCACCTTAATGTTTGGGAGAGTCATAGGAACCAAATTGCCACAATGGACCAATGAGAGATCACTTGACATTAATAAACTTCGAACCACTGATTAGTCTCACAAATGAAAAATTAAAACCTATGCCAATAGATGCCACTGTGCTAGGAGAACTGTGTTCATCAGAGGAGACCAAGTTATATTCAGGCAGAAACGTGCGTGCAAATCTCATACTCCTTTTGATGCTGACCCACTGAGGATTGAGACTAGTAAAGGACACATGGTGACTGCTCACTGTCCTGGAAAGTCCATTATGTGAGATTCTTCACATTTCAAGCACCTGCCTCGACCTTCACCTACTCCAGGTATCAAAAGTGACACTTGTCCTCCTGAGAATCGAGAGAGCCCAATAACTGTACTAATGTATTTGTCACCAATGCCATTCATGGAGACTTCTCCGGTATATCTGCAGCCTCACATGACCAGATATGGGGGATTAATTTGAGCACCAAAATTATCTATTGAAGAGTTGTAATGTGTATATGTATTATTGGTACGTTTTTAAGTGGGAGATGTAGTGTCTTGTGAGTTAGAGATGACGTGACCGTTTTGGTTCCTGATCAACTCTGTATAACAGTGACCTATGTGCATGGGTGATGGAATTTATGGTGTAAAATGTTCAGTTAATGGTTAAACGCTGATGAATAGAGACGTGTAATACCAAGCTTTGTGGCATGTTCTTTTGTTTGTACCCACCCCGGGGAGGATGCTAAATCCTGTATATGTAATATGCTATGCCTTTATTAAATAATACCTAATATATTGTACATACATGTGTATAGGACTTACCCTATGTCTCTTAATTACTACATCTTATTTGTGATACTCAGATTCGACAATCATAGTTAACTGTTACAATTGTAACTTCCCATTTGTTCATGTGCTTGTCATGAGGTAAAAATATGCTGCGTTTAATTAGGGTACTTTTAAGTGCAAATAACAAAAAAATATATATATAGATTACACTGAGTATTTATTGAATAATCAAATTGATATGATACAAGTTCAAGGAGCAGGAACAAAAAGCTTGATACTATTAAGGATTGTGAAAAGTAAATATAGAGTTGTAAAGCAGAATGTCTCCTCATACTGTTTCCAAATTGTAAACTCATCTCAGCCCCAATAGGTTGTCTGCCCTGCCATGTACAGCGTAAGTTATTTTGAATCTAGGCTGCAAATTTGTTGATTAAATGTTTACTATAACTGCCCTAATGAGCAAACAACTCAAACAGAAGTTCCTGTAAAAAAATTGATGTCCTATCCACTATGTGAGTATTACATTAGCAGGAATAAAGTTAATAATAAAACTAATGTCTGGAATGATTAATGTTGAGAAGTCTTAAATTAATATTATGAATAATATTGCCTGAAGTGCTTGAGAAAATAAGCTTGTCATCAGTGTTTATTAAAGGACTGATTTAGATATTGGCAGACGGGTTACTCCGTCACAACAGTGAAGGATATCCAATCCACAGAATTATAAATCCAATAGGATATAATGGGATTTATACTTCAGTGGACGGGATATCCGTTACCCTTGTGACGGAGTAACCCATCCGCCAAGATCCAAATCATGCCATAAGTCTGTTGAAGATATTTGTAAAACAACAAAGAAATATTTGATGAATTAGTAAACAATTGATATGACCTTCTTTCGTACAATATAACAAATGCAACAAGTGTTCATCTAGCCAGCAGAGGTGTGACATAGTCAAGGAAACCTTAATGAATTTGAATACAGAAAACGAATGTATTCAAAAAGTAAACCTGTATGAATGGCAACCACATATCTTACTTTTGATGACATGCCAGTATATTGTTTAAATCCTGATGAGACAGTGGGTGTTATTCCAGGATTAATAGCATAATAAAATCAAAACTAGGTTGGTGAACTACCAAACTGTAAAAGACGGATCTGTTTGAACAAAAAACAATTTTTAGGAGATATAGACCTCATTAATACCAAGTGGACTATCTATATCACTTTGAAAACAGGCCAGGTGGCATACCAAAAGAGCTGAAACTGGTAAGGAATGCAATACTATTTCTCATTGTGAGGAAGTAGTGCACAAACTGTTATTTTTTCCAAAACATTATTTCTTTCAGAATGCATGTTCCACTGCATATCCAGGCATATATTTCATAAACATTCAGTTTCACGGGAGAGACCAGCGGAATACGTTTGCATTATATTTTAATGATTACTCAGTGACCCTACAACACGAGATGGTCAGGAAATGAACCTTGATGATACTGTATAATCAACAAAAGATATATGTTTTTAAATGTTCAGTTTGTAAAGAATTAGTTTCTCTCTGATGATAACAAGAACACAGTGCATGATAACACTTACTTCTGTAGTAGCCTTTAATATTTCACCCATGTTGCTGCAGCCTGTGATGTGTAACTATAGACACATATTTCTGGATTAATTCCTTCATCAGTAGAGAGCTACAAGTTTTGTTTGGGGGTGCTGGAAAGGCTGTCCAAAGACTTCACAGGTCTCTTTACCATCATTGGACAGAGGTGCATCAACACAAGCTCGTCAAATCAAAGGAGTCTTTTGAAACAGAAGGAGGGTGGGAACACACTGCCTCACTTCCCAGCACTCAATTTGCTCCAATGCATCATAGTAAATGCAGTGCATGATAACACTTTATTCTATAGCAGCTTTTAATTTGCTGTGTAACTGTAGACATATCTTTCTGGATTATTTTCTTCATCAGTAGAGTTCAACACGTCTTTTTGGGCATGTTGGCAATGCTACCCAAAGTCTTCCCAGATTTCTGTGCCATCACTAGTTGCAGGTGCAGCTCAGATTTCTGTGCCATCACTAGGTGGAGGTGAATCACAAGCTTCTCAGCTCAGTCGCTCAAGGGAGCCTTTTCAAACAGAAGGAGGGTGGGAGCAGACTGCCTCACATACATCAAGGTAAATGCAGTGCATATTAAGGCTTACTTCCGTAGTAGTCTTTAATTTTTCACCCTTGTTGCTGCAGCCCGTGCTGTGTAATGCTAGACATGTGTTTCTGGATTCATTCCTTAATCAGAAGAGAGCAATACGTCATTTTGGGGGTTCTGGAAATGCTGCCCAAAGTCTTATTAGGTCTCTATACCATCACTTGGCAGAGGTGCAGCAAAACTAGCTTGTCAGCTCATTAGCTAAAGGGAGCATTTTCAAACAGAAGGATGGTGGGATCACACTGCCTCAGTACTGTGACCTGTGAAGATTTTGGCAGCATTTCCAGCAACCTCCAGATGAAATGTCACTGTTCCATACTGATGAAGGGTGAAATCCAGAAACATATATTTGTCTAGAGATGCACAGCACTATCTGCATCAATGTGGTGAAAAACTACTGTTAATTTGGAAGTAAGCGCTAATTCTGTACTGCATTTACCATAATGCGAAAGGGCAAACTGTTCTGGGATGCGACTCATGTGAGGCAATGTGCTCCCAACCCCCCTTCTGTTTATAAGACTCCCTTGAGCAAGCAAACTGATGAGCTTTGGAGACGCACCTGTGTGCTAGTGAGTGGTGCTATGACCTGTAAAGATTTTGGAAGCATTTTCAGCAACCTCAGATGAAATTTTGCTGCTCTCTACTGATGATGGATGCAATCCAGAAACACATATGTGTCTAGAAATATACAGCACTATCTGCACCAACTTTGGTGAAAAATGACACTTAATTTTGAAGTAAGAGCTAATTGTGTACTGCATTTTCCATGATACAAAACGGTGAACTGTGCTGAAAAGTGAGGCAGTGTGCTACCAAAGCCATACATAAAACGCAAAATTTAATTTGGAAGGCGCATCACAATGATTTATCCTTTTTCAGGGACCATCAATTACAGTTATGACATTAATCAGAATATATGCCCTTATGATCAATGTAAAGTGATCCTTTTGTTCACTGACTCCTGCAAGTGTGCTTGGGGGCCATTCCTATAAATTTGGAAATGTATAATTCAATAAAAACTCTTCAGGAAGATGCAGGCACCATTAAAGAGGTTGAACTGAAAGGATTCTGAAGTATACACCAATTTGAGGCAAATAGTTTCTTCAGAGCGACTTTCAGCTTGATTAATATTTGGTGTGCGAAAGCAAATTAATTATTGGGGTGGATGGTTGTGCACTGCTAGTAATCTAGGGACCGATGTAGGTAGGACTTATTTACCGAATCTTAATTACCGAATTTTACCGATTCGGTAATTAAGAATCGGTAAATAGGAAGGGGGGACATGTAGGAGCATCCAGATGTTCCTATTACCGAATCGGTAAAAATCTGTATTTACCAAATCGGTAAAAGTGATACCCCCTGCACCCTTGTGTAAATCGGTATTTACAGATTCGGTAAATACCGACCGGTAATGCCCATTCATTCCTATGGGCTTTGAAGCCCATAGGAATGAATGGGCATTACCGATTCGGTATTTACCGAATCTGTAAATACCGATTTACACAAGGGTGCAGGGGGTATCACTTTGACTCCCTCTGGCACCCCCAAAAGAGGCTTGTGTGCCATGTGGCAGGCATACCTGCCCTAAGAGCAGGTCTGCCTGTCATATGGCATAGGTGTGCATGCACACATGTGCATGCACACCGGAATCGGTATTTTAACATCAAATTGAATTTGATGGTAAAATACCGAATCGGTAAGGCTTGTGGGACTCAGAAGAGTCCCACCTACATATCAAATTTACCTAATCGGTAGAAATACCGATTCGGTATTTTACAGAATCGGTAAATTTACTGATCGGTAAATTTACCGATTCTGTAAAATATGTGGCCCTACATACCATTTCTAAAATACCGGTCGGTAACGGCCGAAAATACCGATTTTCGGCCGTTACCGACCGACCTACATCTGGCCCTGAGTCACTAACTTTTTAGGTCCAGTCAAAGATTTCAGTAATTTAAACAGGAGCTCCTCCCCTGGTGACTGTGGCACAGAGCAGACAAGCTTAACTTACCAACATGTGTTTTAGCATTTAGAATTCCAAACTGTTAAAAAGTCTAAAACACAACACAATAACAATCCCACACCAATTTGTAAAAATAGAGAAAGAATTAATAAGCAAAATGATAGCAAAACTACAAAGCACTAATAAGGGGAACTGGAGAGACTAATGTCTGTATCTACATTGGAACACTGCAAATATTTATATGAAGCAACGATTGTTTCCAAAATATACTGTACTGTGTGTAGCCCTGGTATCACTTACAGAAATTATAAGTAACTTCCATTTTTTTTATACCAGAAGAGAAAATATATTTTTAATAAATTGATAATTACTCATAGAGAAATTAAATGGTTCAGGGCAAGAGTTATAAGAAATAGAAAAAATACTTTATAAACTGTCTTTGAATAGAATTGCTTTAAAAGAGCAAGAAGATTATTAGTAGGTTAGGGGAATTGTTGTCAGTGTTGGTAAGACATTGTCAACATGTTCATTAATGAAGAAATGACAGATTGAATGCAGTTGTCTTTGAACCTAGTTACTAACATAATAAGGGATCATGTAAGGTCGAACCAGAAAGGACATTCATCTATCCATGACCATTACCAATAAAAGGAACATCTTAGCATTGCATATAAAAACCTTTTTTTCAACATAGGTACCCCATGAGGGAAGCCATCCAGACACGCTAAAGTGAGCGTAAAGTGTTGTAGAATCCTGTGAGAATTATAAGTTTATAAGATGCTTTAAATCAGACACATGAAAGAGGGTGAAAAAAGTGATAATGTATTGCTTGATTCATTATTTTTTCTGGTGTGCTGAAGACAGTTTACTCCAACAATATCTGCTAGATAGAGGAACTTCAACATATTTGCACATTTATTTTCAACTTATGTGAACGAATAAAATACTTTGTGAGGTCAAAATTAAATGTATGATTCTTAGAACCTGAAGTTATAGAATTATACCCTCATCAATGGTACTTGGTCAATTGGGGATACCACCAGATAGTCATAACATTCTTTCATGTTTAAATGCATATCTGTTACATTTCCAGTCTGGAAATCATTTTTGCTTTTGAGGTGTTCTTGAAAATCTGCAGTGATTACAAATTTTATGAAGTACTCTTGAAATTCTTGAAGAATTCTAATAAGGTCAGAAATGTAGTCCAAATATAGAAATACCCACATAGTGGTATATTTTTTTAACGAATTTGTGAATCTGGAATTTCTCTCTACTTGTACTTTATTTCATGTATTTGTGTTATAAAATCATCCGGTGTCCTTGCACTCACTAATTTTCTTGGTCTTAATCATTCACTGAGGGTACTTCACTCCCCACGACTCATGCCACATTGTGCAAGTTACGTGCAACAATGCAATTTTGCGTTCTCCCTGACAAATAGGGCTACCGTTTACAATCAAAATTAGCAAAATCTCAATCAACAGTTTGAAATCATGTTTTTTTACATCTTCTTTTGCTGACTAGTTTTTTTTTTGCTGTGCACACATTCAAATGTGGGTAGCAGTTGCTCTACAATCATTTATGTTATAGTATAAAAATGGTTGCCCAAAAGTTGAAAAACAGAAAGTAAGTGACGGAATGTGAAGCTTCATAACATGGCTCTGCTTCACAGGGTAAGAATGTGAGGTGAACTTGATCTAATAGTTCTCCACATTATAAGACACAGATGTTTAGAGACCATTATCTTCTTCTTCTGTAGTCCTTCAACATGGGGGTTTTAAAGCACATTGGTTGTCCTTCGTAGTGTACTTTATAATGCATAGGATTGCACTGGCCTAATCTATGTTTATCTATTTTTTTGCTTCTGAGCCATAAGATGTTGCACGTTGATGCTACTCATAATACATTAAACACATTAATATATATTTAGTAAGTAAAAACATTATATCACTGCCCTCTTGTAGAACCTCCTAGTCAATCAGACACATTTTAGAGTTGTTTTAGAAGAAAAAGATGAATTGGAGGCAGCAAATATTAAAATGTGTTTTTTTAATTTGAAATTATATGATTCAATGTATCAACTGATATATGCATGCACAAGGGAAAGCAACATCATTCAGTAACAATTGTGTGTGCTTCCCGGATGTCCAAAACCCAGACACGATCGGAGAAAAAAGATCCAAAAGCATAATTCTGTGAAATTAAGGGGCATATTTATGTCTTCTGGCACATCTCTGCAAATCAGCAGGGATGCGCCAGAACAGATGCGTCACGTAATCCGCCCTTGCGCCACCATAGATGCATCGCATTTACAATGCGGCGCACCATGGTGCAAGGAGGGGCAGATGCGTGAGGCATCTTGAGGCGCACGGGCTGCGCATTGCTCGAGTCGCGTCACAAGAGCGACTCAACTCCTGCAATGCACAGGGGCTGCCCATACTCAACATGGTGCCTCACTCCTCACGCCTGCTTCAAGCAGGCGTAAGGATTTGACGCAGCAGCGTCGTAAAACTGACTCAGTGAAATCTTGTAGATTTGACTGCATCAGTTTTACGGGGCTTTCCTGCGAGGGATCGCCCACCCTGTGACAGAACGCCCACATGAAACCTGACGCAGGTTTTATGTGGCGCAGGGCTTTACAACGTGACGCATCTGCCTAGATGCGTCACGTTGTAAATAAGTCGCAACGTGGAGCATGGTTTACGTCGCCGCTGAGTCACAAAAGTGACGCAACTGCGGTGTAAAAGTGTTGCAAGGGGCTTGTAAATCTGTCCCATAGAGATTACCCGGATGACTGCAAAGAGATACTTATGCCATTGTTGCTTAAAACATACCTTTGCCTTGGTGTTGTAGAAATTCCATGGAGAAACCATACAATCGCATAAAGCCAAAACACAAGGAATCATGTGAAAGTGGTGTTTAACAGAATGCACATGATTTAATACTACTATTGCTGCATCTATTTGAGTGGCTGTAAAGTTAGAGTAAACCCTTTGTTCTGTTCTATTGACATTTGAAATGTGCAGTGAATTCAACAGGTGTGTCTGCAGGCTGTGGGCACTAATTCATAAGGCAAACAAAGAGAAGCAATAACTGAACAAGTCTTCCAAAAAATTGTTAACACTTCCTTTAAGAAATCACAGTTATTTTAAAGGAGATTAGAAAATGCGGATGTCACAAAATAAAAATACAA
Source organism: Lissotriton helveticus (assembly GCF_964261635.1). Classification (NCBI taxonomy): domain Eukaryota; kingdom Metazoa; phylum Chordata; class Amphibia; order Caudata; family Salamandridae; genus Lissotriton; species Lissotriton helveticus. The sequence continues at coordinate 1,112,945,481 of NC_136061.1, forward strand.
AAATAGGCTAGAAAATTAACTTAAGGTTTTCGAATTATTTGTTCACGATAAATGTTCCTATCACATTAGCAAATAGAAAGAAAGATTATTGAGTCACAATTTTCTGTCTATTAGTTTAACTCACCAGGTTCATTTAAATATTTTCAGCAATGGTGATTACGACATATGTCACGATTCTTAATTGCAAAGGGACATCCTTTTACACTATAGCATTTTTATTACTGCTTTTGCTTCAATTACTGATGTTATAAGTGCGTAAAAAGGTTCACTAACTGAGAGAGATAGAGGGACCCTCCCACATCATTTTAACTAGAGCTAACATAAAATGTTGACATGGGCATGATGCTATTTTGTAAAGGACATGTTTAGGACTCTTTTGATCATGAAGGTGAGCTTAGCATGTGTACTATGTGAATCTTATCGATATGCAGCTACTTAAAATGTCTACATCATCAATTATCCCCTTTTTAGAATTTTTTTAATCTGTTACCTGAACACATGGAACTTAATAGTATTTTCTTGTTAAAAAAGGTATGACTGTTCTAATTCCTGGGCACCCAAGTTAAGCGACATCGACAAAAAGAAAGAGAGAGAGAGAGAGAAAGTCTTTCTTTTTGCCTACGTGATTCCACACATTTCTTTGCATGCAACACTGTGTTTTGGAGAAAAGGCTTTTGGTGTCCACTTAATTACACCTAACTTCTATATGATTTTGCTTCCAGCATACCTCCATACGTTCAGACTTAGAACATATTTAAGGATTTTCGAATAATTGGGTCGGAAATCCAACACGCAATAAATACTGCTGATACCATAGGGTGTGGGAGTCCCTCCAGGGGAACAGTCCATTCCGAACTGCCAAGCCAGGTCCTAGTGGAGGAGGATGAAGCCTGATTTGCATATTGCGGGTCCAAACTGAGGTGGAATGGTGTGCAAAATAACGGTGGATTGAGATGTGGCCCCAAGTGATTACCAGTGGCAGAGATTAATTCAGGCATTTCATCCATCACTGTTTTGTAGCCTTATGAAATCTGAGTTGCCAAGGTAAAACATGTAATATGATAATCTCATAGGTGTATAATTTCTCTAGGACCTCGTAATTCTAACTGACATGCAAATTCCCTTATCCGCCAAAGTGGGATTTTCGGCAAACTTTGAATGAGGGCCATTGTATTTAGGATAGCTGTAAAACTTTACTCATCAGGTGAGGTTAAGAACGTTTTAATTATTAGCTGTGCTCCAAAGGATGTTTTAAAGATGGCAGCCTGCCCATTAAAAATTTGTAGAACTAAAAGGAAAGTGTACATGCTGGTGAACGAGTTACTATTAGACTGGTTTGCATCTAGCATTTTTTTTCAAAATAAATACTTGTGTTATTTAGTTAGTGTTTCTAAGGTTGCACTCCATAATTAGGAAGCAAATTTGTTTGATTTGCTTTCACTGACATGCGGATGTGTAGCTCATGTAAGTATTGGCTCCCCTATCCACAAAATCAAAAAAGGAGACACAAATTAGCAACTTTTTCAAAATCTTGCAGGCACAAAGTAAAAAAACTAAACAAAAACACAGAACTTATTCCATGTTTTTTTCTTGCCTTTTTAGGTTGTGTCTATGGGGTGTTCCATGGAGTGTACATGAATTTTGGCGTTACTAGCGGATTTGGCTTAGGGCTATTCATGAACTTTCCATCACTGTCTATTACGGTGACATCCTTTACTCTGGATTCCTTGAGCATCATTGTACTTTAATGGCTCTACTCTGACTTACTCTTTCAGCATTTACGTACACCTTAACTCATCAACGAATACTTTTTGTGTACTACTTAGACACCCTACACTCTGAACCGGTCCCACACATTATATCAGCATCTTCACTTTTCAGAGACTTTCCTATTTTATCTATGTACAGCATCTACATTGATACATATTCCATGTGCTAGCAAACCTTGGTGCTACATGCCAAAGGCCCTGAAGAAGTCTTTTCAGACTAAACACATTTTGGCTGTGCTGGTCTCATCTAAATTTATTATTTCAACTACATTTTCTACATCTTGTGGATAAGTAGCATCCTTAAAGGCCCATGTTCACTATGTCTTTTTGAATTTCAAAGCTTCAAAATTAATTGTGATATTGTCAGAATTCAATGTTTTGTTACTGATATTACGAATAAATGACTTTTTTTGCTTTAAACCATAAGTTAGTACATCTCTTTCCAAATGTCTTTGTGCTCAAGGCATTAGTAATATAGTAATGTCATAGTGATGTCATTTGAGATGTCATCAGTGATTTCACTGACCATATCACAAGTGATGTAATATGTGAGGTCATAAGCAGTTAATTCCAGGGCGTAACTTAGAGTTAGCTCAGGTAACTACAACTGCTGAATTTCACTGGCTTTGTATGAGTGAAATCTGAGCCTAACACTAACGTCCCTGTAACCTTTGGTTTTTCAGTGAATTTATATATTCTTTTAAATTCTATGTCCTGACTGTATCCTGTAACCTTTGAGAGTGAGTGTGTGAGTGAGTGCATGAGTATCTCAGTGGGTGTATGAGTAATCGAGTGCTTCTATGTCTCAATGGGTGTATGAATGGGTGTGTGAGTGACTGAATGGGCCTGGGAGAGGCTGCATAAGTGTCTCACTAGGTGTGTGAGTGAGTGCATGAGTGTCTAAGTGAGTCTGTGAGTGGATGGGTGAGTGTCTGATTGGGTGTCTGAGTGGGTGCATGAGTGTCTGAGTGAGTGCATGAGTAGGTCTGTGAGTGGGTGTATCTAAGTGGGTTTGTAAGTGCCTCCATGTGTGTGTGAGTCAGTATGTGAGTGCATGAGTATCTGATGGTTCTGTGAGTAGGTGTGTGTGCCTCTGAGTAGGTACATGAGTGTCTCTGTGAGTGTCTGAGAGTAGGTTAAACCAAGAAGATACACAGTTCTCCGAAGGAAGGATGGAGTGGTGGTTTAAGAAAACCAAGCAAAAGAGGAAGAGGGGAAATTCCCCTTTCAGAACTAAAACCCTCACACACCCAGCAAGCTAGGTGTCATGCTTCATCATCTGGGTTTTGCTCCTCGTCAGACTGGCGCTGCAATGTCTGACGGACACCCATGAAGGGGCTCTTTATCGGAGATCTTTTGTTTCTGCCAGTTGGTACATGTGGGTATGAGGGTTCTAGGTGAGGTGTAGACTTGCAAAGTGAGTGAAGGTTAAAAAAAGGTTAGGTAATCCACGAGGCATTTTAATGGTGTGGTTAACTACCTCAGTAAAAACAGTGAAGGAAAAAATTACACACTGGTGCAATGATCCAGTGGTGTATTTTCTACCTAGTGGTCGACATGTTTCATGCTCTAATCGCAATTCATCAGGACCTAGAAAATAACAACTGTGCTACACAAAGCGGAAGGGGCAATACTACCTTCCAATGGAAACTTATGGGTAGGCCACAGGGTCCTGCTTTTTCTAGTGAGACCTAGAGAGGGATGACAGAAAAATTGGTAGGGGTAAACCCTGGTCAGTGTCCGCAATATTCTAGATCACAGGTGCTTGGTTACTTATACAACACACAGGTATGGTGAATGTGGGTTCATACTTAGCTAGAGGTAGTATGGTTAAAAACAGTTTTATTTAAAAGAGACTGTACCAACTGAAGCTGGGTCAAAATAGTTAACCCAATAAAAGGAAAATAAATAAGAATATGTAACAATGTACGTAGTTCTCACCCTACTAAGGTCACTAGTGGGCTTCAACGGTCTGGGGACCCCATCTACCGGGGCAAGCCTTTTCTAAAATGTATTTATGTATTTGTATGTATTTTTATTTTGGGGAGGGGGGCTGCGTTGCCTCCCGGGCCACTTCTAGCCCCAGGGACCTCATCCCCCGCAGCTGGCCCTCTCCTTTGGGGACCTAGGGGGGAGCCCCAAAGCCCCCATGGTCCCTGCCGGCTACTCGTCTCCTGCGGGAGCCGGCATTGCTTTTCCACATGGGGAGCTGCTAACATGCAGCTCCCCGTGTGGAAAAGCAATCTGCTTTGCTTCACTGAAGCGAGAGCAGGCTTCCCTGTTCTTGCTTCAATGAATCAAAGCAGAGTGCTCCCGCCCTGTCATTGCAAACAGCAGTATCCCGGGGGTGGGCACCCCGGGACACTGCGGGAGCCAGCCCTGGGGGATGGCGGTCCCCAGGGCCATCACTGGCTCCAGGAGGGGGGCAGCGCTGCCCCCCTCCCAACATTGACAAGGACCTGTGGGTGGGGTTCCCCAGGGCTCCGGGGTCTGTAACGGACCCCCACATTTAAATAATAGTGCCCCGGGGAGGTGGCGGTCCCCGGGGCGTCCACACAGGTGTTTTAGTTTTTTTTTTAAAAGCCCTGGTGGTGGCGGTCCCTGGGGCAGTGCGGGGGCTGTGTACCCCGCTAATTAATTAATAAAATCCCTGGGGGTGGTGGTCGGTGGTGCTTGGGGGGCCTCCAGGGCCCGCCCATAGATTAAAAAACAATCTCCGGGGGGCAGTCCCTGGGGCTGTGTTTGGCCATGTGCCCCCGCAAATATTTCTGAAAAACCCCTGGGGTTGGCGGTCCGCTGGGCAGTGTGGGAGGGATTGGGGCTTGCCCCACATATTTTTTAATGCCCCCGGGGTGCTTTTTTGGGCCCTGAGAAGGCCTAGGGGGTCAGGGTGTTTCTAACCTGCCCCATTTTCTTGTTTTGCGTGTCTGTTTTACTGGTTTCTTGTACCTCAGTTCCACCGAGGCACAAGATGGCTGCCAACACTTCCTGGTTTGGAGTGTTGACAGCCAATTAGCATAAAGCTCGTTGTCAGGAGGGTGCGCGGATCCTCTGTGCCACTAAATATCAAAACATTTGTTTTTGATTTTCTCAGCAACAACTGTACGGATTTACACCATTTAAGAAAAAGGATGCTTTCTGAAGCAAGCACTACCTTTTTGCCAAATTTGGTGTAATTCCGTTCAACAGTTTTGGCTATAACTGTGTCTAAAGTTTCCTATGGAAAATTTATTTTTAGACTTTTATTTTTTGAATTTCTCAGGAACTAATGCCTGGATTTACATCATTTAACAAAAAGAGTTCTTTCAGAAACAAGGGCCACCTTTTTGCCAAATTTGGTGTAATTCCGTTCAGCAGTTCGGGCTGTAGCCGTGTCTAAAGTTTTCTATGACAATCAACATGGAGAAAACAAATTTTGGAACCCCCTTTTTTTCTCGGACTCACTAGTTTAGAAAATTTGGCAAAGATTTGTCAACAGGCGCCAAAGGTATTGGGATAAGAAAAAATGCTTTTTGAATAGAAACAAGGTCCTCGCTATAACTACCTACTGGCGACTGCCAGTAGGTTATATATATATATATAAAATATAAATATATATACATTTGATTTGATATTTAACATACTTTTCTCTGCAGTCAGTCACCTACTTGAATCAACCACATAATTTGAACAGACAAAAGAAGGCAGGTTGGCTGGCAGCAATCAGAATGGGTTTGAAAAATAAAGAGATTTTTACAGGTCTCTATGGGTTCAACAATGCTTTCTTTAGCAAGGCATTCTTTCTGCCAGTGCAGTTCTGGTATATTTCAATAAAACCTTCAATTGATGCCCGAGAAATGACAGGTCATCGCGACCGCAATTAGGGGCATATTACCAACAACTAGCGATAATTATCGCTATGTTGGCTTAGCGGCAATAATTTTATCGCAGTGTTGCGGCGATTTTTATCGCTTAGGAGCCTTGCTATTATCAAGGTTTATCTCCTAAGCGATAAAAATCGGCCGAAATGCATGAATATCGCTGTAAAGTCAGCGATATTCATGCATTACCGAGGTAATGCTCTTAGCCATGGTATCCACCTCCCATTGGATAACATGGCTAAGAACTGCTCAGGGCAGGTGTTAGCTTTTCGAGATATTCGCGCTTAGCACGAATATCTCCAAAAGTTGGTAATAGGAGATAGCGATGTTAGCGACTGTTTCCAGTCGCTAACATCTTGGCACACCCACTTTGCATGTCATTAGTGATAAATATCTCTGACATGCAAAGCGGGCCCAAGATGGTCGCTATCTCCTACTAGCTGTCGCTAACTGGTGTTAGCGACAGCTCGGCAATAGGGAGATAATTTTATCGACGCTTTCATGGCTTTTAAAGCCAAAAAAGCGGAGATAAATCCCTTGATAATATGCCCCTTAGTTATTTATTTGCAGTAAGCAAACACTCCTGGGCATCCAATAATGTAATTCCTTTACAAAATCGTCGTTTTCAGCGAATTGCCATCCATTAGATACGCAATAGCGTAACAGCCTTTTTTCCCCTGGATCCTTTAAAAACACATAGGAATGTTAAACACTAAACCAAAATGCCTTCACCAATACAGAGAGAATAGTGGATTGTTCTCACTCTATTTTAGTTCTTCAGCTATTTGTCAAACCTTCCTTTATTGACTGAAGTCATAATTTATTAGTAAAGCCCATCTTCTTTAGTCTGTACCATTAGCCGCGCGCTTGTTTTTTATATAATCATTTAAGCTATCACCCATTGTTACGTTTTATGTTTTCTGTCATGCGATCACTATACTCTATCTGGAAGAAGCATGCTCGGATTCACTTGTTTCCAAAAGAGGGCAGTGTTGCTGTTCAGAGCTCCGATGGACGCATCCTTAGAGCTCTTCAACTTCCTTCAGTCAATCGCGCCTGTTTTCACATTAAACATCTCTTATTCTGCATTTTAGACATCATGACTTTGTAACTTTTGTAGTATCCTGCCTCGTGCCTGTCTCACGAAGTCACCGGAAAAGGTTTCAACGTTTCAACATTATTAACAAAATAAGCTGTGACCTGCACGTTTTTTTTTGTTTCAAGTTAGCATTTTTATTTTCACACTTTCCCAAAGTTGGACTCCTGAAACACAAATACTTTACCATTAATGGTCCCCAACATTTCATAGTTCATTCTTTGAATATTCAATGTATGATTTATTTTAAATTTACCTTTACAGCCATGAGCTTAATTATAAAGAGGGTCAGGACAATTTTAAGGAACAATGTTTGATGATAATATTTGGTCTTGTTTGGGTTTTAGGTGCTAAATCGAATCGGTCTATAGATACATTTTATTAATATGTTGATGCATTACATATTTTTTAACGTATGGCCTGCTTCCCATTGTCCCTGTACATATACGTGAACATTTATTATCGAGTTACATTACCACTTTAAAGAACAGTAACAAATGCAAACCTTTACATTTTCATATTTGCTCCTAAAAAATGTTTTTTTTTTTTAATTATCGTGCCGGGTTTGCATAAGTAATTTGTTTCTTCATTTTGTATTTTACGTTTCTGTGCACGCATACAAAATGATGTCAACAAGCTCAGGAGAAGCTTCAGGGAGGGTGTTTGGAGTGTTACATCCCCTACTTAATGCATTTATTTTCTGAGAAGTAGTTGGGCACAAGTGCTTTCAGTCAGCTATAGTGAGGTGTCTGTCGGATTTCACAAGACATTTTTGCATATACACAGGCAAAAATGCATACACAATCTCCCTCTCTCTCTATTTCTACAGTCCTGAAACATGTTGGTTATTTTACAATTGTGTTTTCTCTCACTTATTACTCCTTCCAATCCACATTCCTCTCCCCTTCCACTGCCTCATAAGACCCTCTCATGTGTACTGCTTGCAGTATAGCCTATTGTAACATTATATGCCAGCGTGATTGTTGAAAAATCTGAAACTGATACCAGCCCCCAATGTTACTGACCGAGCTACATCCCTGAGCATGCTCCAGAGATGTCTCTCAAATTGAGACAAATCTCTGCTACAATGTACGAGTTGATATAATAATTAAGATAAAAACCTTTACTGGATTATGGGACAAAATATGCATAGAAATTCTCGCAGATGAGCGTGGTGAGCATGAGTTATAGAATGTCGCGAAATACTGAGAAAGGAGGAATTATCAGACACATGCTTCAAAGCTTTTTGCGATCGCAAACGGCAAAAATAGGCCGTTTGCGATCGCAAACTCAGCTTTTGGGATGCATGAAGGGTGAAGGCCTCGCAATTTGAGAATTTGCAAATATTTGCGAATTCTCAAATTGCAATTGCAAAATGCAATGCATGAAAGTTTAAAAAATAGCGATTTTGCAATTAGGGGTAGCAAATTACCATGAGGTTGAACCTCATGGTAATTTGCGAAAACTTTGAAAAATGCACTTTTGTGCATTTTTCAAAGTTTCATGTTGTGCACACACTTGCCCTTGGGGCATGTGTGTGCACAACAAATGTGCACAGATTGATTTCAGGGGTGCAACAAGGTGTCATTTGGACACCCCTGCACCCTTGAAATCGCATTCTCAATTTGCGATTCGCTAATTGCGAATCGCAAATTGAGAATACCTCCCCATTCATTCCTATGGGCCTATGGGGAGGTATTCCTTAAATGCGACTCGCAATTTGCGAGTCGCAATTAAGGAATGTTTAGAAATCACAACATTTTCAGCGATTTCTTCATGCATAGGCTTTTGCGATTTCTTAATTGCGATTTCTTAAAAATCGCAATTAGGAAATCGCAAAAGCCAACAATGATGCATGTGCCTGTATATCTTTAAAAAGTGATGAGAGTCAAGACAACTGAATTATTCAACGATAGGAAGGTGAGTTTGAGACACAGCCCCAATCCTGAGCTCTGTATCACGCATGTATTATATCAGGGATCTCCATCCTTTTCTGAAGTAAAAGCTACATCTATTCAATAAAAATCCTCCAAAGCTACTAATAATATTGTGTTTGTAATAGTGACCACATCAGACAAGACTAAGTTAATGGCCACTATATGCAAGATTACCAGCAGTGTTCACCACAGTGCATGAGGCAGGACTGCCAGCAGCAATGTAAAAAATACTTTGTCAATTTGTAATGCCTCTAAATAGGTAAAACATGACAGACACATCTACATGCCCCTGCCCCAAGATAATGATATTAGTAATAAGTATCCCTTACACCACATGATTTATCATTCAAATATCACCTGAAATTATATTGTGAGAATGCACCCATTTTTCTCCTAATATCATTTTATGAGTTCTGAAAATACATGTTTTTCTATCTTAAATACACACTCACCATTTCAGCATACATATATTTTATTCAACGAAGCAAAAGCTTCGAATTCAGTGGGCTGGCCTGCACACAAGGATACTCACAGGTAGCTGATGAGCTACCAGTAGCCCACCAGCTACTGGTTGGAGAACCCTGCAGTTTACACTGCAAATATCCCAAACCCCTCCTTGTGGTTTTTTTGTTTGCCCTGAAACATCTGTGTAGGTTTTTTTTCTGACATAAAGCATTAGGTGCAGAGCTAGTACAGGTATGTTTCCCGCCTTCACATTTCCTCAAAATAAGCCCTTTGTCATATTCTAAAGTGATTTCAGCAACTACATAGAATTCTATTTCAACCACTGACATTCACTTTCGTGTTTGCAACTCAGGCCTTGCAGATATTAACCCGCACGCTCGGTTTATGGACAGAAATATAGATTTAAAAATGATTGCTCAGGCATGAAATACCTGCTTGTAACTACAATCAGGAATAGCCTGCTTAATTTTGAGTAACACTTGGCTTTCCTTTAGTCTGAGCTAGACACCGAGTATGCCTAGGAATGAAAGAGTTAACGCTGGTGCGATCTAAAAAAAATCCATACAGGAGGTAGTGTCTGTGGGTGAAAGAAACCCTTATTTAACACCGCCTCAGTTTACTTTTCAGCTCTGCTTTTTCATTTCTTTTGAGTTAAAGCTCCTACGCAGGCGAGCTCATTTCTAGCTCTTTCTCCTTCGTCTGGCAGCATATGTACATGAGAAGGCCTATGATATTAAAAGAAAATAATAATAATATTGCAGCTTTCTACATCGAGATTGGATTTTCTTTCTCAAATATTCATTAAATAATATACATTGTACTTTATTGAAAGTGCCATTTAATGAATAGAGTTTTTTGTTTGTGTACAAGAGGTGCCTTGCCGCAGGATGCCTTTGACAGTAATTGTCGGCAGAATTGAGACTACAGTAAGTGAATGCAGTTAATGGCCACCCTGCGGATTGAGTGCTCCGCGCTTTTTCATTACTAACTTACTTTTTAAAATGCAGAAACCGAGCTTGAGACTAAACGAGTTAATTAGTTCCCTACCTCTGCATCCCCCCAAAGCATGTTCACTCGAATAGTTCTTCATGTTTCACGCGCCACAGACATTTCACCAAACTGAAGCGAGCAGAAATAGCAAGAGAGGTTTCACCTCACGCCATGAAAAGCGACAGAACTTTTAAATTCAAGGATGGCATTCACCATCAAGAGGCACAGCTGTTCTCATGAACACCACAAGACAGTGGTTGGGTTTAGAAATGTGTTAATATTTTTTTAGGTGAAGAGAACGGTGTTGTTTCGTCATTGAAACTTCAGGAAAGGGATGTCTAACTGTCTGCTCAGAGGTAAAAGAATGTGTCTGCCTCAGGCTTCACCGCAACAATAGCCTCATCAGAACAATATTAGCTATTTATCCCGAGGCCAATGGCAATTTCACAAAATTAGTAATTTCAACTGCACCGTCTATATATTTAGGAATTTATCGAATTAAACTGACACATATTGGGAAGGTGAATTTTATAATGCTTCGAAAATGTACTGTCAATTTCCCTCTGCTCACAGCCCCACTGCAATATTTTTGCTTGTTACTTTTAGGACGAAAGTGCACAGAGAAGGTGTGTGTTCTATTGATGCCAGGAGAAAGACCAATGTATTAAAAATCAATGTATATACTCCATTTTATCATTTAATATGTTGAGGTTCCTTCATCTGTTTGGGAGTCATATTTATATGGGTTTGCTGACAAAATATCAGAGCCACAAATATCATGGGACATACATATTGTCATAAATATCAAAGTCAAAAATATCTTTATCCTATACTTATAATGTAAATACCAAAAATATTGGTACAAAGTACCATTATACACCATTATCCAAGATAAAATGATCAGTTTTTAATATAAACATACTTAAACATAGTAAACATTATATATATATATATATATATATATATATATATATATATATATATATATTTATATATATATATATATATATATATTTTAAACAGGAATATAATGTACATTCCATATATTTAAATAATTCAAAATTACACGTCATACTTATTTAGAAAAAACCTGATATATATGTGTGTATGTATGATTATTTAATCATATAAAATTAAAAACTATTATTAAAATAACAATTATAATGTATGCTATAATTTACACATTTGTATTAAATTTAAAAAATAACAAATTATTATATATATATATATATGAATATATATATATATATATATATATATATATATATATATATATATATATATATATATCAAAAAAGATCCCGACCGCCCTTTGCTGCGGTCATAAACGGGCACGGACCTCTTCTCCTCTCCTCTTGCTTACTCAGATGAGCCTTCATCAAGTAAGGCACGCCAATACACCAGGATAGTGTAGCAGTGCAGAAATTTTTTCACAGTGATACCAGAGCCAGTGCCCTCCCTAACGCGTTTCGCTCCGCGAACGGAGCTTGGTCACATGACGCGTCAGGAGTAGGCTGATACATTATGTAGTAGATAAAAGCCCATGCACCTAAAGAAACAGGACGCATGGGTGCACAACAATGCAGACCTAGCATGTAAAATAAACGGTTTACCGCAATAAATTGCCATAGTGAACTACAGAAAAGAAAAAATTGTAGCATAGTGCTCAAAGCAACTCATGAAATAGAAACCTTAATCAATTGCAGTTTCTAAATAAATTCATCCATTCAAATTGGTAAAAGTATATAATACTACTAAATACGCAATTCATAAATTAAATGAAGAGAGCATAGTGCTCCAACATAATAACAGTAATATTATTACATTGATCATAACTTTTCAAATGCAAGTGCATTTTAGAGAAAAATAGAGTTGCATCTAAATTTTAACACTTCTGAATCTCAAGGTTCCTATATTGAATTCTTTATAACAATGCTAGGTTGTGAATAGTTTAGGTGCTGTCAAACGTGCAAGACGAAATCATATTAAAAAAGATTTTTTTATTTTTTTATATTCTGAATAAAAACATCAGACGGCTGAAAAAACCCTATTAGTGAACCTGAATCAAGACATTTTAGTTCAAACACAACATCCTGCATATAATTACATCATTAATATGCAAAGCTCATTCATCAGCATTATTTACAAAAAATCTGAAAAATAGAAGATGGATCAACCACCCCAGACAAGAACAGTTCATTATGTTATCACATTATAAGAAATGGTGTGATTCATCAAAAGCATTTAACCCATTCGGGGACCTAGTGTCAAGTAACAAGATAAAGTATGCTTCCCTCTGCCTGAGCAATCTTTCTCGATCCCCACCTCTCCCAGGGTTGGGTACAGAGCATAGTAAAGTGTACTTCAAATCTTTCAGTTTTTTATCATGAACCACCTTAAAGTGGCGAGCCACAGGATAGTTCATATCTGAATTTACTATTGCCCGTATATGCTGCAAAATGCGCTGGTTGGCAGGCAGCTTAGTGCTCCCAATATAGGAGAGTGAACAAGTGCAAGTAAGTTGGTAGACAACAAAATCTCTTCGACAAGTGAGATGCTCATTTATTTGTGTAGGTAGCTCACTAAAAGCTGATTTATAGTGGGTACTATTTACAGCAAAAGTACACGCCCGGCAGGATGTGCATCTGAAGAAACCTGTTTTAGTAAACCAGGGATTTTTGATGGAAAGTTCAGGTTGACTTTTGTCCAGAGCATCTTTCATGGACGGAGCCCTCCTGAAAGTGATAGCCGGTGTTTTAGGTAACATAGGGCTCAAAATAACATCCGTTAATACAATGGGCCACTGTGTTTTGATGATGTGTCTTAGTTTCTGCACTTGAGAACAGTGGGTGGTGATAAATCTGACTGAACCCCCCGAAGTAAATTCTGGGGAAGATTTAGAACTTGGGGTCAATAATTGATCCCTCGGGCGATCTGAAACTTTAGAGAGGGCACGATTTAATACATCTTGTTTATAGCCACGTCTCAAAAATCTTTGCATGGACTCAGCCAGACATTGATTGGTTACCTCAGGGTCACTACAGATTCTTTTAATGCGAATAAATTCGCCTAGCAGAATGCTTTGAATAGTATGGGGTGGATGTGCACTGCGGGCGTGAAGAATAGAATTACCCGCAGTGCTTTTCCTGAATAATTTGGTATGGATCTGTCCCTGGTCAATATACACTTGGACATCCAAAAATTCTGCACAGGTAGATGTTATAGTAGCAGTAAACTTTAAATTCCTGTTGTTGACATTAATATCATTGACAAAGAGAGCTGCTTGTTCTTGTGTACCCTTACAGATGATAAAAATATCATTTATAAACCTCCAGTAATGGACTAGATGTGCAAGCCATTTACTGTGTGTTCTACGGAGGACGTGCTCCTCCCACCAGCCAACATGTAAACATGAATAACTGGGGGAGAAGCACGAACCCATAGCAACACCGCGTTCTTGGTGGAAGATGTCCCTGTCAAATTGAAAATAGTTGTTAAACAAGCAAATGCGTATCATTTCCAACAACATGGAATTATTTTCCCTAAAAGTAGCTGCTCTTGCATCAAGAAAATACTTGATGGCTTCCATACCTTGCAGATGATTGATGCTTGTGTAAAGTGATTCTATGTCCATGACCAGAAAACAAAAATCAGAACACCAAATGACTTGACTAATTTTAACTAAAAAATCAGTAGTGTCTTTGAGGTAAGAGGGAAGTGAAACCATGTGAGATTGAAGAAAAAAGTCAACATATTTAGAAAGGTTCTCATTCATACGTCCTTGTGCAGAAATGATAGGGCGTCCTGGAACCGGGGAAATACATTTGTGAATTTTAGGCAAAAGATAGAAAAGAGGGGTGATTGGATATGTTACATTAAAAAATGTAGCTTCCTCTTTAGTAAGAAGACCAAGTCTTTGCCATTGACTGATGTTTTTATATATATATATACACACAAACACACACAATACATTTTAAACTGCAACAAATAAACTGAAAAAAGTCTAAAACACCTGCCAATTTAATTGCACATACAAAAGTAGACAGTATAATAGATTGCTTTTTACCAAAAATATATTACACAAATTAAGAAATAAAAAAATATATATTATTACACACATAGAAACATCATAATAATATAAATGTAAACAATATAAACAAACTATAAACTTGCAGGAATAATACATATACTATTGGCACTAAAATTTCTGCAATATTAGGGAAAGCGTTGGATTCAGGGGGGTTACAAATTACTATTCTAACACCAGTCACTGCAGCAAAAGGGAAAGTGTTGGATTGCGGATGGGTAAAATGTATTATTCTCACTCCAGTCAGTGCAACAGTAGGGACAGCGTTGGACCCAGGAATGGTAAAATGTGCTGTTCCTAATCCAGACTGTGCAGCAGTAGGGAAAGTGTTGAATTGCAAAGGGGTATGATTTCCTTTCCCCACTCCAGTTGGTGCAACTGTAGGGAAAGCATTGGACCCAGGAGGAGCAAAGTTTACTTTTCCCACTCCAGTCTATGCAACAGTAGGAAAAGTGTTGGATTGCAAAGGTGTTACATTTACTATTCTAACTCCAGTTGGTGCAACAGTACGGAAAGAGTTGGACAAGGAGGGGTAACATTTTCTATTTCCACTCCAATCAGTGCAAGGTGGTGTTTTCCCTGTCACCCTTCTAACACTCTTCTTCTCAGTCTACCTTTATTCCCACTTATCCAGCATACTCCAAGCCCATATTCCTATAATCAACTCTCGGATGTGTGTTTTCAATCCCGTCATTCAGTTTTCCTCCAGCTCCTGGTCACTGTAATTAAGTCTATGATTTCCCTGTAACATTTTCGTTCGAGACAAGTCTACCTCATATCCCTGAGCTATTTCCGACAGCTTCTCATGTATCATCTCACCTTGCGGATGGCATCCTTCGACATAAACAAAAGATCATCCGGCTCATAGGTTTGTATTTTTGCAAAGGTAGATTACCACTGATGATCTCGTCTACCTCAGTCTTGAACCTCACAACATCCAATATTTTTGCCTTCACTGCAGTCTTGATCATTCCCTGATTTAATATGCTATTCTGACCTTCCTTGCTGGTATTGTGATCCCTCAACCAAGTCTCTAAGTCTGAAACATCTAGAACATGTTGGATTCCAGCAATTCCCTGAATTTTCACTCATCTCCAACACTGTACTCACAGTTCCTCTCACTCGTGCTTCTCACATCCTTAAATCTGAACTCTCGCCTTCCCTCCTCTGAATGCAGATTTTAGGGTAGAGGACGCTCAGATAACAGCCCATCCACCAAGCTATTGTCTGTATCAATCCCACCATTTCCATTGTCCGTTCTATTCTTGTTCTGATAATCTCCCTCTCCCACCAGCATCAGGTATGACCTTTCTCCTTCAATGGTATCCACTCTCCATCTCTTCAGCTGTGCATCCCACTGTGCTTCCTGACTAGGGGTGGGCGGAAGTCGCGTAAGGGACTGTCACGGCGAGGCACCGAGATTGAACCAATCTCCGCGCCTCTCCGCATATTTCCGTTACGCGACTCCAGCCCGCCACCCGCCACCCGCCCGCCTTATTAAATTATATTTAAAAGCCTAAAATTGAACTTAAATAAAACTTACCTTATTGCAGCAGCATCCTTGCCCATCGCGGCTTCATCTGGAAACTGCGCATGGGCGGGAGCCTGCGCATGCGCATTCCTCACCAGGACTGCACATGCGCAGGCTCCCGCGCATTTGCAGTTTCCAGATGAAGCCGCACATTCCGTGGGCGGAACGGAGATGTCCGCCCACCCCTATTCCTGACATGACATTCCCTCAAAGCTTTCTTCATTTTCCCTTGATATAGCTCCCTTTTCCAGGCATATGCTGCCCATATCCATGTGTCTAAAGTCTTAAACTGCGTTGATCTAGTTAAAGGTTGTAATGCAAACATCACTACCCTCAACCGATGTAATACATTGAAAAGAAATGGCTCAAAATGAGGAAATGACAATTCACCCTCTTTTTCAGTAATTCTGTGCCAATTTTGAAGGCAATATAGTATGGAGCCCTACTTTTGTTGCCACATAGTGTGCTGTTGTATCCTCAGTTGGCGCTTCTTCGCCCACTTGAGTAACAACCCCTTGATCACCTCTGAAAAATCCAGCAACACCCTAAAACAGCTCATAATTCAATTACAAGTTGATCAAATTTCAAGGACAGGCAAATTCTCTAACCCCGACTTCCCAATGACTACTTGCCACTCCTAGTGCGGCATTACAACAACAGGTTGTCAGCAGTAAAGAAAATTAAAGCGGTGGCAATATGCAATATCTCTACATGGGTTTTAAAAAACAAGCATAGCTCCAATGCCCTTGGATTCTAGAAAATGTTAGTAACAAGTCTTCCCAAAGTCACATGATTTATGATTCAAATAAATGCTTTCGAATTTGGGTTTACAGACATTAATTCAATATCCCTTCTAATTTCGAAGGACGAGCTACATATAGGGAGCTACTCTGTGGAGAAGCCTATTCTAGATACTGGTTACTGCACGTGGCTTAATCAAATTCATTTTATGACAAAAATACTCTCTGGTGGTTTAATGGTTTTTGTTTGTTTAGCTAGTGTAGTGCATGAAATTGTGAGACTCCTGCCAGACGTTTATGCACTACTTCCTCTAAAGTGTAGAGTCTTTCAACCCTCCACAAGTGGCATCAGCACAACACCACTCCACCAAAGGGATCTAAACACTGGAGAAATGATAGAGAACTATTGCTAGTAACTGAGTATTGCTCACAGGCATCAGGCAATGAACCCACTGCCATTAAAATAAACACCACAATCAAACTAAAACACCACTGTCTTTGAAATTGAGACGCTCAGGCACTGGTGGTGGACTACCACCAGAATGTCACTGTTATTGAGCGATTGCAAGTGAGGGCCTTAAAAACTGAAGGTAAGTCAGAACCAGACTGTCATTAAATGTGAGTGCCCAGACATTAGCAGGAGGCCACAGCCCTACTGTTATAGAAAGTGAAGGCCCTAGATTAGAGTAGCAGATAACAATCTTACTATAATTACAACTGAAGGCCCTCAATGCCAATAAATTAGAGGGCCCAAGCATGGTGGAAACATACTTTCATTGCCATGTGGGGCTCCAACACGAAAAAGTGCAGCTACCATAGAAACCAAACAAGTTTTTTTTTTTTATAATAGGTAGAATGCTCATGTTTTAGGGGTGGTGTGCTTATCAACAAATATTGAGGATGAGCCAATAAGAGCTACATAAAAATAGGTTTGCATGTAGCAGTGAATACATCTTTCATTACCCCAGTCTAGTGTATGTAAACGAAAGCACTGTGCCCGTAGCAGCCTTTTTATTTCTAAAATAATCTTTAAAGGTGCAAGAGCTATTCTGCCATTGTGTGAGACATACATTCTCACAAGTGATGGAAGTTTGCAATGACTGAAAATTAAAGAGTACTTTTTGAATACCACTTACGCTACTCTTCAAAACAAAATGAATCTAGGTCAGTCATTCCTAACCTTTTGATTTCTATGGACCCCCCTTAATCATTACTCGAACCTAGGGACCACAACTGAATCATTATTGGAATCTGGGGACTCCCACAGAGTCATAATTGATAGCTGGGGACCCCGGTCTAAGCATTTCTGAAGATGTGAATCATAAAACAATGCACAGAAAATGCAAAAACAAGCATTTATTAAAACAAATACACAAGTGAAAATATAGTATTTAATTCACAAGCAAATATAAAAAAATATACATTTCTATGTGAATATTAGAGCTTCTCTAAATTGATTTGAAGCCACTCCTAGTCCATACTACATTCTGTTTGATGCACTTGCACTGTTCTCACAAATCAATCTGAGGATAAAAACGTAGGGGCATATTCACAAGGAGCTATCGCCGAATTAACGGCACTTCACCGCAGCCAAAGGCGTGATAAATGTACCCCCCCCATTCACAAGCTAGTGCTAACAGCCCACAGCACCAGTTTTCCTGCGAAAGCAGGTGCAAAAAACATCACCACAGAGGACCCCAGCAAATCTCGGTAACTCGGTAACGAGATGTAGAGTAGGCGTTCCCGTGCAAAAACCCGCGACAACACGGCACATCAACATTCACAACGACCAGCCAGATCGGCGATAAGAATATAAAACACGTGACAAGGCGCGTAGTAGCAGCAAATTAACACCTGCTCTGACGTGGTGCAAAGTCAGACCACAGCCTGCACCAGACAAACAGATGCCATGGAGCAACTGAACATGCAGCACGGACACCCAAGAGGGCCACAACACCCATTGACACCACACCCAGGACCACCCCTCCCTGCACCCCCTGACCAAAGACATGCCACATCAGCTACACCTAAACATGTGCAAAATAATCCGCCTGATGTCCCACAATCACAACTGGTGACATGCATGTGTCATCACAGAAATGAGCATCACAATGAGAAGGTGTGTCCTGCCCATATCAAAGGACAGAGAGACAGCGAGAGAGAGAAGAAGAAGAGAGGGGGAGAAAGGGAGAGAGAGAAGAAGAGAGGGGGAGTGCGAGAGAGAGAGAAGAAGAGAGGGGGGAGAAAGAGAGAGAAAGAGAGAGAGAGAGAAGAAGAGAGGGGAGAGAGAGAGTGAGAGAAGAAGAGAGGGGGACAAAGAGAGAGAAGAAGATAGGGGGAGCGTGTGAGAGAGGAAGAGAGGCGATGAGAGAGAGAGTGCCACCCCTGCGCACCCAGTCCACACTGCTCACTTGCTGCCACTGGTGTGTCACCAACCACTTGCCGGTATGTATAGCAGTAACCCAGGTCACACATCACAGTCATAGCCGTCATCTGAAACAGAGTCCAGATACATGACTGACACAGTACAAACACTTGCACAAGACAACATCACCCGCCCGCCCATGCACACCCAGAAAGAGGCATCCTGGGCCTCACTGCTCACCTTCCCAACCGGCGTGTAGACAGCAGGTCCTACACGTGCCACTGCAAGCCTCGAGCCTGGGCCCCACGGACATGGCACCCTCCACACTATGCACCCATACTGTGCAGGCCACCAGGTCTCATGTCTGGTGCTGGGTCTTGATTACACCATGACATAGGACATATCAGGGCACCTGGCAATATCGCAGCCTGCACTGCCACTCAGCCCAATGGGTGCCACTAACTCCGTGATACTGGAAACAAGGCCATGTAGCAGTAGGCCCTTGCAGCCTGCTGGCTCAGCCTACACTGCGGTCCAGCAAGGCACACAAATCCTGAGCAGTCTAAACCGCCGGGACGGGGCATCATGGCAGGCTGCACACCCGCTCAGCAGCTAAAGGTGCCAATCACTCAGTGCACCCAAAGTCACCGTCCAGTGGCAGGTGCCTGTGCTGTCCTCAATGCAGCGTGTGCCACAAACCCTATTCAACCCCAGTCAGTGCCACGTGGTGGTAGGCCCATGCTGGCCTCAAGGCCTCGGGTCCGTCATCCAATCACTCAACCGGCAAAGGGGTATGTGATGTCATCAGCCCCTTATGTTTGTGGGGTTACATGGCCGATGACGCCTGTGCTGGATGGGTGTGGTGTGCGTGCAAACCTGCCCTCGGGGAGTGGCTGTGACATGCTAGACCAGTGACCGGCACACTACCAGCGAGTACGCCTGCGACGGGTAGCAATGAAGCCCCCCTCGGACCGTAAGTTGAGTGGTCTGGCCTGGTGTATGCCGTACCAGTGCAGGGTCTGTTGTGTTCGATTTTAGATTCCGAATGAATTTCCCGACTCATGCCCTTATATAGGTACAATTCACATTGCCCTTATATAGGCATTGAAATCCAGTCCTTATTTAGGCATAACCCATGCTAACCAAATACAGGCATGGCTACTTCAATCCGTTCATCTACGTCACAAAGATTTCTTGGAAAACCAAACTCTTAAGCAGAAGGGACTTCCCCTAGCCTGAATATTGATTTCTCCAAGAACTCATTTATTATGCATGAACATCTATTCCTTAGGGGTTCATTCATAATGTTCATATGCCTGAATTTTACGTCAACTCTGGCACACCTTCAAGGTATAAATATACCTTCACTTGCTATGGCAAAGCATGGTGTGGTTCGGTGCATTTCGACTACCTACTTGCACGACGCAGCTCTCTACAGCAAGTGCTGAAGGTAGCCAACTCTCCAGCTGACGCACCGACTAGATGCTCTCATCCTCCTACCGAGAATCCAGCTCCAGTGTTTCTTACTCCCCTTGCAGGGTGTTGGGAAATCAAGTCCCGTGAAAGAGATACCAACCTTTCTCCTTCTAAGGTTAGACCCTATTGAAGAAACAATATCACCATCCCTCGTGTATGGTCCAACTACGGTCACCCTTAAACCAAACCCACATAGTGGTCAAGCAAGGATGCCCATTAGTCACCACACGAAACCGCCCTTCATCATTTGGGTTTCCTTTATGACCACCATATAGGGTGCCACTCGTCTTTCATGAGGAAGGCCCGGATGACAGAGAAGCCTTCACCCGATCAGACTGATATTCCGTGGTCTTACTACTAATTTGTGAGGATGTTAAAGTGACAAGGACTGATGTCGCAGTGCAAAGAATGATGTGTAAAAATAGTAAAGTCCACATTTGTAAAGCGCACAATCACCCGTAAGGGTCTCTAGGCGCTGGGGGCCGTCGGGAAGATTAAGCGAGCTATTGCCCAGAGTCACATGGTGCTGGGCTAATCTGCCGCCGGAGCTGGGGATCGAACCGTGATCCCCAGATTCCAGCGTCAGTCGCCCTGGCCGCGGCGCCACACCTCTCCCCTAAAATAAAAAAAAGAGTGTATTATAATTGGATGAGGGGGTACTGGAAGTGAATTTTATTGTGATGCTACCCACTCTACCAACATTAAAAAGTAGTCAGTGACAACCACAACATTTTTGGATTGTCTAGGTGTATACTGAGGTCGACATGTTTCAGCAACTAGCGGCACAATATGCCATTGCTTTCTTCAGGACCAACTCTACTTATAGCTACTGCAAGCTAGTGATAGTGAAAAAACTGTGCTTAAAACCATACAAAACAAGACAGACACAGAGATCACCTGAATCCACTAGGTGTCCGCATCATTTTCCACCTTCCCAAATCATACAGAACTTCTAGGAAAAGTGGAAACAAAAGGATTTAGAATAGATATCTTGCCGGTAAATATGGCGTTCACAAACTTACGTTAGTATACCAGGTACGGAATTAAGCATACTAGTAATGAGCTTCAGACAACAAGTAAACTCATTGCACCGTGCAATTTCGTGCTGGTATCTCCACAATGTATTGACGTTTCAAATTATCAAAGGAGAGAAACATCTTACCCGATTTGGAAGATGTACAGACCTCACCCCACCTGGCCACGGCTCAGGGAAAAGGGGGAAGCACCACTCTAGAGAAAGAAGAGGCAAAAGACATAGCATGCTGAAAAATGTCACTCTTTCGCTATTGTCTAAACACAAATGGATCAGCGCCATTAAAAAGTGAAAAACTGCTTCGCTAGAATTCAGACATGGGAGACTGCTTAACTAGAATTGAAATTAACAATGGCTGATAATTATGCCGTGGGTTCAGTGTTCGAGCTCCTACCAGATCGAGTCATAAGATGCTACTAGCGCAGACTCAATCACAGCTCTACGCATAGCGGGGAACAAGCGTGGTCTGCATCTCAACCCCCGGTGATGTAGAAACAAATCTAGAAGCAGCCGCGCTCTCGTTGAGAGCACCCTACCTGTCCGTCGGTACTTCACGACTCGGCATCTGAGCCGATCGGGGAGGTATCCGGACAGGCATTGGCTGCGGTATATGACGCCACGCATCATTTACCAATTGCCGGGCACGTGCTCCCAGGATTTTTTTTTTTAAAAACAAAGTGTCTGATTGGTCGAATTGGTCGAAAAAGCAGCCAATCAGAAACCCAAAAAGGCAATACTGCCTAAGGGGTCGGGACCTTGTTCGAAATATAAACATTACTTCTCGTGGGAAGAAGGGGTGTATTTTTTTATTTATTCAAATATAAGAAAACTTTAAGAAAACTTTAGCACCTGATTGCAAAAGCACACCGTGCTCCCTTCTTAAGTTTATGCTGATGGAAAAAATACTTCATAAACTGTACAACGGCCAATGTATATGGGGGTAAAGAACATCTTAGAATAAACTCTAAATGCTTAACTGCCCTTCATTCCTTTTCTTGCGTAGTTAGTAAGGAATAAAAGAAAACGAATCAGAAAAAACAAGAATCAGAAAAAACACAGAGGTATAGGCACATATTCCAAAGGAACATATACTTGTAAATGTTTAACACACAATGGCCAAACCATGTATATAAACCCTGATAAGTCTACATCACTCTCAGATGCTCATATCAGACTAGAACTCATGTAATGAGGTATCAATCTGCAAAACATTCAAACTAAAATTAGACACATATATATGTTGATCATCACAACTTCTAAACAATCGTCCCCTCAAATGATGTTTGGCAAAATTATTAAACAGTGGCTGTGTCTATGCACATGTCCCTCGATTTGCAGCCTATAATCTCCTGGTATCTCCCAAAAGATAGATTTCCAAGTCGGGTTTATTTAGCTGCATATGTCATTATGCACAGACATTGCAAAAGCCCAGGTTTACTAACCCCCGATACCATGTGAGCGGCCAGGTGATCTAACTTGTATGCCGTTAAACCCTCGCAAAAAGGCTCGGTG
Organism: Lissotriton helveticus; assembly: GCF_964261635.1. Lineage (NCBI taxonomy): Eukaryota > Metazoa > Chordata > Amphibia > Caudata > Salamandridae > Lissotriton > Lissotriton helveticus. The sequence goes on from NC_136061.1 coordinate 1,112,968,342, forward strand.
TGTCCACTTACTAAGAAATACATCAGTGTCACATTGTCATCCGGAAAGGAATGGTTTCTAAATCAGTTTAGCAACTGCAACACCACGAACGTGGTGTACAGATTGTTATGTAGCTGTGGGTTACAGTATATTGGACTCACTACGAGAAAAATAAAAGTCTGTGTGCAGGAACACCTAAGCACTATAAAAGCTGGAAAGTTGACAATGAAACTGGTTCAACATTGCCATCAGGAGAAACATGGCTTCACATGGAGTGTGTTGGAGACAGTAAAGGGTAAACCCAACAACATTGAGGCGGTGTTACTGAGTAAGGAAGCAAGATGGATCTTTAGAGAAAAGAGTGACACACAGGGCCTGAAGGAGATAATTGAGTGGAACAGAGTGAAGTAGAACTATCAACGTTCTCTGTTAGACTGTCTATGAACAGGTTGACCTTTGGGTGGCTCTGGGTCGACCTGGAAAGGCGCCCTTATTGTCCATTCGGAGTAATATGTCATGCTTTCACATTGCAAGCATCGAGTGTTATCATTTGCCAAGTACCCAGTATATAATCCTTGGGGCGATGTAACCCTTTCTCCATCTGGCAGTTGAAGAAGGCATTTGGCGGGATGTTAAACATTATACTAACTGGAGACGTCCTGAGCCACATAGATGTGGTATATTTGGTGTACATTAGAGGTTGCTTTCCACTTTGGCCAAAAAGACCCTTGTGTTGAACTCACTTAGAGACAGTAACTTTGAGACAGTGCGTTCCTTAAAATGGGGGTTTGGCTGTCGATGTTATGGGTAGAAAGTTGCACGTACATACCTAGATCAGACGACTAACAACATAATATTCTTATCTTTGTACACGGGACGGGGCGCCACAATATTTTTGCAGTGGCGAGTGTAATGCCTTTGTAAAAATCGGTAATGCAGAGGACGGTCGATATGCATTTTAGCTGTTCGTTTCGGTCAATCTACATAGAACATATAGAGAAAACGGGGATATCAACCGCGTTTAAAGATGGCGCCCGCAATATTGGTTCTATCCGGGCATACGTCTAACAACATAATACTCTTATTTTTGTACACGGGGCGCCACAATATTTTTGCATGGGCGAGTGTAATGCATTTGTAAAATCATGGTAATGCCGAGGACGGTCGAAATGCATTTTAGCTGTTTGATGCGGCCAATCTACACAGAACATATAGAGAAAACGGGGATATCAACCCCGTTCAAAGATGGCGCCCGCAATATTGGTTCTATCCGGGTGCTTTGCTCTATCACGTGAGAATGTGTTTCCGGTGTTTCAGAGAAGGAGGGCACTTTAAATGGCGTGCGCTCCACTGCCGCGATGTTCCTGGGATGATTTGACGTCCCGGTCGATCGATTGTACGGTGAGGAGTCGGGGGCAGGCAGTATGATCTGTGCCTTTTTGCGAGGGTTTAACGGCATACGAGTTAGAACACCTGGCCACTCACATGGTATCGGGGGTTAGTAAACCTGGGCTTTTGCAATGTCTGTGCATAATGACATATGCAGCTAAATAAACCCGACTTGAAAATCTATCTTTTGGGAGATACCAGGAGATTATAGGCTGCAAATCGAGGGACATGTGCATAGACACAGCCACTGTTTAATAATTTTGCCAAACATCATTTGAGGGGACGATTGTTTTGACGTTGTGATTATCAACATATATACGTGTCAAATTTTAGTTTGAATGTTTTGCAGATTGATACAACAATCTACATTAGGGCTGAGTTACCCCCCGCCAGCTGGTATGAGAGGACGTGGCTGGTTGAGGGTAATGGTGCATTTGTATTACATTCCATCATTTAAAAAGGTTATGATGCATGCGAGAAGAATGTCTTTGCGAGTGTTTTTAATTTGGGCTTTGTTTCAACTCGACAGTTTCCAAAATAAAGATGTCCTAAATTGGTGCGGTGACCGATGATAGAACCCTGATGAATCTGCCAGAAAACAGATAAGGCAGTGAAACATGTCGGTTACAGGTAGTGGTATGCGATAGTAAGCTACCAGCCTTTTTACTTCACCAGCATACACCAGATGTATTTATAAAGATGTATAATTGATGTGGCTGTTGATTTTAATCACTGTGTTTGGTTGGTCACAATTAAGGAGTCATTACTTCTTGTTCAGCACCCTGTTTTGCACTTTTTGCTTTTGGACATTATTTTCTTTTCGAAAAGGAACAGCAACCGATGATGAGAAAGGGGCATAGAATTGGTAACATCTGCCAAGTTCCCCGAGGGTTGTTTGCCCGTGAGGTGCCTTCCTTTTCACCACACATTTTTTGTCTAATTAATTTTCATTTACGTGTGGGTGGATGTATTGTCTGAGTGGGCAGACATCATTGGTTGTGTCGAGTTGAACTACGCCCGGAACCTCCTATTTTGCAGTTCACAAAAAGAGTTGTGATGCAGATGGACAGGCATTAGAGATACTACACCTCACCACGGATATAGAGGGGGTTAGTTATTGTTATTGTTATTGTTATTGTTAATGGGATTTTATAGCGCGCCTAATCACCTACAGGCCTCTAAGCGCCAGGAAAGATGGTAGTAACAATAACTTAGCAAGATGGGAGCTGGATTATACTGTGCTCATGCTTTTTCTGAAAAGCTGGATGTTAATAATATATCTCCGACTAAGTAGATTCTCATGCCTAGCAGATAAACACTAACCATCGTTTAGGGTACTGGGAGTTGTGTATTGAATCTCCCTCAAGGATTCAAGAATAGTCTGGGGTTATTCTCAGCGAGAGTAACAGAGTTACTACAAACTTATGATGATGAAGCATTGTAATATGTGGATGACATCTATCTGACAGATGATGACTTGGATAGGCACTTGAATAGGGTTAATACCACTATACTTGGATTCACCTATGAGGGTTATAAATTCAATTAAAAAAAATTTAGAATTGCCCCTTTAAACGTCCTTTTTCTAGGATATGAACTTTCAAGTGAAAGCAAAAGACTAGCAACAAACTAGAAAAGTGTGCGCTGCTCCAACCTCCAAAAACGCTGAAAAACTTACAGTCAATTCTAGGTTTCTTAAACTTTGGAAGAACTTACATTCTAAACTATGCAGAAAGGGTTAAACCTCTCTACGAAATAATAAAACCTGATTTTGAAACAGTAAATTGGACTCAAAAACACACAGAAATTTTGCGTTCACCACAAAAAGACGTTAGCAACTACACATTTGCAAACACACGTAAACATACGCAACTTAGTGATTCGAATCATTCCAGATCAATGCAGATTCACCTTCTTAACTTTTAACGAAGGTGAAAAAATACCAATAGCTTACAAATCACATTTGTATAAACAAGCAGGAATGAAATTCACTTCTAGAGATAAAATTCTTACAGCTGTTCAAACCGCTGTAGCAAAAGAAAGAGCCCTAGCATAGGGGAAACTCATTATGGTTGTAACACCTGTACCTGCCTTAGAGGCAGTGACAAAAGCGAGCATTCCAAATGCTAAAGCGTTACATCCAAGATGGATACAATGGGTTAATTCTCTTAATGCAACAGATGTTGATTACGTTTTTGATCCTTATTTGAAAACACAAGCATTTCTACAATACGAACAAGAATGTCCTCTGCCTACTGAAATTCTGCCTCTTTACCAGTATGAATGTATAATTTATACTGAAGGATCAGCTCAGCCCGCTATGGAGGGGTAAAGAAGCCTATAGTGCGGCATGCGCGATCGTTAAAGGTTGCTGGCGCGATGGCAAATTTAGACCAATGCTCACTAAAACTCAGGAGATTAGGAGATTGTACAGCTCAGCGAACTGAACTACAAGCATTCAAAATGGAACATGAGAATACGGATCGCAAATTCCCCACACTCATAGTGCGCAATTCTTTCTATTGTGTTCAACTTATGATGAATATTTACAGAATTGGCTTCAAAATGGGTTTAAAGATGCAAAGGTGGCACAATTGAACATAAAACGTTTTGGGAACAAGTAGTTCAGTTACGAGAAGGACTACAAAACACTCACGTGATACATAGGCTCAGTCATCACCGTGGTGACGTTCACGTTGAAGGGAAGTCATTGGCTTATGAAGCCGTGCAGGGGGCTGTGCAAACAGCTTCCGTAGCTGCAATCACTCATTCAAAAACGAAAATAGACAGCAAAATAATGCTGGTTGTCAATGCAACATGCAAAGGCAGTGGTGCAGCGTTACCTCAAAGCTTCCACTCAAATACTCATATATAATTGATGCAAACAGTGTTCCTTTTGCTCGAATCCCTGGAGTGGGGGATAGAGTAATTCCAAACAGGAAACGTAGGGTAGCTTTGATTTACGAAGCACATCTGGGAGAGCGTCTGATACATCAGGGGATCTCTAAAACAATATTAGAATTAAAAGAGATGTACTGGTGGCCAGGAATGAATGCACATATTCACATATTTGTAATTAACAGCAAAAAGTGCAATAGAGATCACAGCACAGAACTCTGCCAGATTCCTGACTATAGTATAGCCAGCCCAGTACAGACACCATTGTTAGGCAGCATTAGACTTCGACACGCAGACGTCCGAGTGGCCCAATGCAGTCTCATAAATATTAAGACGAGGATCCTTTGGATGTGGCCTCAGCGCTAGGCTGACGCTCGAACTGTTATAAAAGATTTGCTAGTCTTTATCGGCGCATACGCAATCGGCATGCTACATTCTGACCAGGGTCCTGCGTTTAGCTCTCGAGCTTACAAAGAGGCCATGGCCAATTTGGGCATTGCATTGCGGTATTATAGTTCATTCCATCCTGTGGTAAATTTGGTTGTGGAGAGAAAAAAACGGGACCTTAAGCAATCTATAACAGCTAGGGTATTAGGTTTGGGTGATGCGTGTGTAAAACATCTAATAAGTGTCCAAAGTAGTCTTAACAACTTGCCAAGAAGTTCTCAAGGAGGTATCACTCCTTATGAGGTCCTTTTTGGGACAAGAATGTTGGTCGCAGACCTTGATTGTCAGACATTAGTGGTGGAACAAAAGCATTTTGATATCAAAGATCGTTTGGCTGTTTTACAGGACCTAAATGAATTAAGAACGAAACAAAGCAACGTGTTCCTGAAGCCAACCACCACTGAAGAAAAACCAACCATCCCAGCAAGGCCTGTCTGGATCCCAAAGCTTGGTGATCTAGTCAGAGAAAAGATCGCGAACTAGAAGGAATTTTGGCATTCTTACAGACAACCAGTAACTTTCCTAGCAATTCACGGATCAAGAACAGTTTTACTGTCGCCCCTTGCTGGTAAAAAGGAGAACAGGTTTGTTTCTATTGACCTGATCAAACCACACTATGTGACCGATACTAAGCAGTAGGCCACGTGATCTCCGACCAAGTAGCAGACGCACTTCTCTAGCTACTATCCAAGAGCTTCAAACTGAGAGACTCATCGCCTTTGAAGAATCTGCAGTGAGAAAAGAAGGACTATGCAACAAAGCCATGGAACTTGTGCCTCTTGAGACCCAAATAACAGTTTGTCAAGAAACACCTGTCTACAACGAAGTAACAAGTGATCAAGTGGTTCCAGTGATTTAAAAAAATCCTGATGCATTCCCAACAATTGACAGAACTGCCTCTGACTATTTCATTAACTTTGATACGTTTTCTGAGGATCCCAGCGAACCTGAAATAACGCCAGCAAAAAGAACTTTCAAAGAACAAGCAACTGACCTTTTTCATCACCTGGAAAAGACTTATCTGGTTTCACCATGGATTGAACTTTGGATTGTGTTAGGAACACTTTTTCTTCTACTTTGGTTAGCTCTGATAAAAACTCTGGGTATGCTGATAAATGAAAGATATATCAAAATGGACACAGCAAGTAAGAACATCAACTTACTCCTCAAACCACACAAATCATCTCATCAGGAACAAAGAGACTTGTCAACAGTGAACATCACAGCCGTTCCTGTACCTGATGGTATAGCTTGGGACAAAACAGAATTTGACATTTTTGGCCTGTCGGAGCTGTTGAAGATTCCACACCAGTTCAGGATTTCATTAAGTGACTTTGTTTCATCTAGTACCTTTTCTGATGATTGGGACTTCGAGACTGTTTCTAATATGATGTCAGACCTAGAAATGTGTGCAGTGTTCACTAATCATGAATATTTAGAAGGTTCTTCAGACTATGAACACATGTAGTGTAATAATCATTAAGGTCATCATTTCTTGCACAAATCAACAATGCCTAGAAATGTATATATGTATAACCAATGGGAACATTGTCCTACGTCACCAAAAGGTAGCTCAAAAACTTTTGCCAATAAGTTTCCATTCTTTTCCGGGTTCAATGTATCCAATCCAGAATCATTTCACTTTAAAAATGTAAACAAAATGGGACTGAAAAGTATGTTGACCAATACAAAACAGATTTATTCTGCAGCCTTTAATGCCCAACTGTCTGGACTAGGTTTCGACTTTTGGAAAGACAACATTGAGACAAAAAACTGTCTGGGGTACAAAAGATTGGCAGGTGCAGGGGTAGAAGCTTTATTTATAGCCTGTATATTACCTGAGCAAATTATGTTTTTGAATGACACTGTCCAACACACGTCTTGCCTTGGGTTAGCCAAGATCAAAGACATGAAGAATCCTTCCATACCTACACCTGTACCTGATAGCGAAGACACTTCAGAGGGGGAGGTCGACGTGCATACTAATTTGCTTCACAACAGAACAGATCCAGATTGGAAAAAAGGTTGATCTGGCCCACAGACACAAACAACTGTCAAGATAGATTCCTGAACAAAATACAAGGGGTTAAATACAATAGGCCAGACCAAAGATATGTTCAAAGACAGCATCCTGGAATAGTAACAACATACAGTGTACGGAAGCTCTGCCTTGATTGGCTACAAAGATCTATAGTTAGGGATGTGAAGCAACACTTATCTTTACTTAAAGATGGCGCAGACCTTAGGGAATTCTTGCTAGGACCAAGAAAACCGCATCAATCAACGTTTTATATATGCCGGTATATATGCTGCTTATAATGAAGCACGGAAGATTACGCAAGCAGAGACTGCAGAAAGAATACGAGAAAAGTTCGTATTAATTTAGAGAAAACTCTCTCTGTAGTTGACAATGGGTTAATGACTCTGTTGTCCAGGATATATTCATTGGAAAGCATAGTGTCTTCTGCCATAGACATCATGGATCAGGACTTGGTCATGTTGCAACATGGTCAGTCGCAATTACGTTCTATCAAGCTATTAGGCTGGACGTTGCAAAACTTTAGTTCAGGCTATGTGCCTTGGTGTTTAATCAATACTACGTCACTGTTTTCAGAATTCAATCTCACTGATAAACAGGTCAAATTGGCACAAAGTGGAGCAGGCTATACGGTGCTGAGCATTGAAAAACAGGAAAGATTGCTATTTACGGTAGCAGATAAACCAGCTACTGAATGGATTATACATGAAACAATCACTCTGCCTGTGACAATTTTCCATTTTCAGTATTGCCTCAAACACATACCAGCAGGCACGTTTGAAAGGTTGGGTAAAGAATACATCAAGACATCCTAGGATTTACCATACACACACAGATGTTGGAGTGGGAGACGTGAAGCGTTTCTTAGCGGTAGAAATTATGAAAACGCACTAATCGGTTCTCTCCTTTGTCAGGGTACTAATTTACATGGGGCTTGCGATGGTTCCTCTAACAATGTATCCTGTCACCTGCAAGGTTCACCAGCTGCAGTGATTGATCCAATTTCTGGACAACTTTCAAATGGGAGTTACCTCATGTTGAACGATCACGGCTGCTGTGGCATGTTGCCAGGGTTACCATATCTAGTAACTGTGTCAGCCAGGGTCACTTGCTGTAAGCAAGTATTGTTTCCTAAAACCAAGACAGCCAGGGAGTCGCCGTTATGACCTTCATTGAACATCTCTTCTATATGAATTGATACTCTAAGCAGAATGAAAGCCATTCTTTTGAAAAAACTGTGCCACTGACCTCGGCCAAAGAGACCTATGATCTGCAAGTTGCAAGGACTTCTGTCGAGATACATGCCTTTTTAACTATAAACTTCCCTATACATTTCTCAGAAATGTTAAGTCGTATCTTATGTGAGATCAAAAAGGACTAGCCTATTTGTGAATTTACATAGACTCAAGACTGTAAGACAATGTACAAACCCTTTTGTTTGTCCATGAAGCCCTCACCCACCAACCTGGTTGGTGGCATGCTTCATCATAGTGCGCACCCAGTTACACCGAGTGTGTCCTGGGAGTGCTTTGATGCCTGAATACAGCGGAGCAGGTATGTTCCTGAGTGTGCAGTGTAGTGACGTGAAGGTGAAAATTTAAAAGCTATACAGGGGTCCCAGTACCCGACGGTAAATGATATTTTAATAACTGGGTCACTATTAGCATTAAAAAAAGGCTGTTGGATGTTATAGGAGTGTTAATTAGGGTCTCCTACATCCAGGTTTGGTCTACATCTTTCAGTCAGGCCTTTATGATTAAAACTGGCTTTCCTCAGGACCGAAGTGTGTAGGTGCAAATTACTTAATTTTAAGTGATTGTTTAATTTTGAAAAATGTGTAGCACTCGCTAAGGTGCTTTACATGTGTGAGGGGGATTCCCTCTTTGAGCATTACTGGACATACAACAAGTATGACAAAACACACATACAGGGGAGAGTCTTAGGGCCCAATGTAGGTAGGACTCATTTACCGAATCTTATTTACCGAATTTTACCGATTCGGTAAATAAGAATCGGTAAATGAGAAGGGGGACATGTAGGAGCATCCATATGTTCCTTTTACCGAATCGGTAAAAATCTGTATTTACCGATTCAAAGTGAAGCCCATAGGAATGAATGGGCATTACCGATTCGGTATTTACCGAATCGGTAAATACCGACTGACACAAGGGTGCAGGGGGTGTCACTTTGACACCCTCTGGCACCCCCAAAAGAGGCTCGGGTGCCATGTGGCAGGCATACCTGCCCTAAGGGCAGGTCTGCCTGTCATATGGCACAGGTGTGCATGCACACATGTGCATGCACACCGGAATCGGTATTTTACCATCAAATAGATTTGATGGTAAAATACCGATTCTGTACGGCTTGTGGGACTCTGAAGAGTCCCACCTACATTTCAAGTTTACCGATTCGGTAAAAATACTGATTCGGTATTTTACAGAATCGGTAAATTTACCGATCGGTAAATTTACCGATTCTGTAAAATATGTGGCCCTACATACCATTTCTTCAATACCGGTCGGTAACGGCCGAAAATACCGATTTTCGGCCGTTACCGACCGATCTACATCTGGCCCTTAGTATGGTAACATATTCACAAAATAGTTTGATTGCCGATATCTATTGTGCTGTGTAGACGATAAATAAGTGGCAAATGGTGTAGCCATATTGGTGGTATGGCTAGGGGGAAAGTTATCATATATACATGAAGTTTTGTGGTGGGCTAAGCATCGTAAGCGCATCAACACAAAAAAATTGTGGTAAGTGCATGAAAGGAAGATTATCCTCACGTTGGCTTGTTGCCAAAATTGCCCCATGGAGTAGTCCAGCAGAGGAGTGGACCTGGGAAGATAAAGGGGCCTCAGGGGGTTAGGGACCTGTGGAAAGAGAGCTTACCCGGCTCGTAGCTGAAGCGCTCGGTTTTCTCACGAAACTTTTGGTCAGTGTCTGCGTTGAACCTCTTGTTGTCTCTGCCGCCTCCGTAAGACTGTCCTGGGCCGTGTTTGTGCCCTAAATGCAGTCTGCATCATTCAGATCACCGGTGTGGGGAACGACAGAGAAAACAGACTGTGCGAGGACACACTGAGTCATGGCTATGCTGCGCATGTGCGGGAGAGTAGTGTATCCTGCTGTGAGCATGCCCATGTGCAGGAGAGTAGTGTGTTCTGCTATGAGCATGCGCGGTACCGATTGCCGGCACCTGCGCATTGGGTGTGGCTGTGTAAGCTGTATCTTAAACATGTCTGATACGAGCGGTATTGTACATCTATTTAAGAACGTACGTTCCGGACTGTTAGCACCTTTTCAAGCAGTCCTCGGAATATTTCCAAACTTTGTGCACTCTGTGTTTGGCGGGCTGACCCTCCTTTTGGGACTCATTGCAGGGATACTATTTTTGCTCCTTCTGCTACGAGATGGCAAGCCAAATCACCAGCGCCACTCCAAGCACCATAGGGAGAGCTCTATTGGAGATGAAGTGTTGCGAGCGCATCGTCCACATTTTGGGATTAACTCATCTACGAGAATTAAATACCACATGGTTTCTGTCTTTCAGACCAATCTGTCAAGATTGCATCTTACCTGTTCTATGCTTCCTGCTATGCGGAGAGGAATGCGTGCTAGACATCTGTCTAACACTCCAATCAGTCATGCCAATGGATGTTGATACTTTGCTTGAACCGGTAACGGTCCATGGTCTGTGTTGTCCCCAGCGGCTACCAATTCGGATGACAGCATTCATTGAGTTCTCACAGACGCAAAATGCTGATGCTGAGGTACGAGAGGAAACTTCAGGCGGGCTGGTAACATCCGATTTGAACATTGCTGATGCAACCAATGCTGAAGGCGATGCTTCACATCTATATGCGGGTAATCTTCTAGTAGAAGTAATCCAACTATCACCTACAATGATAGACAATTTTTTTACAGACATAGAAGATTTCATGTTTTCCTCCAAACGCTAACACCTACTTTTGAATTTGGCACACAGTGTACTTAGAGACTTTGAATTTGACCTTCATTTTTGAAAAAAAAGAACTTTTTCCTATGATTATTTTTTTTTTCCAAATTGGTATTTTTCATTTTTTGGCACAAGTAATCTGCTTATAGTAGAGCTATTCATAGAGAACAATAATTCTTTGAATACTTCAAGAGACAATATATGACCTTGTCCACAAACAAACAGTTTTATGTAATCTGACATAAAATGGTTTCGACCTTTTTTCTTCTGTAAATTTATATTTTTATGCTTCATTCATTTAGCATTCAAATGTAAATATAAGCTTGGAATTAACCATTGCTTTAATGCGTACAGCACCTATGTATCTTTTATGTGTACAACAATGTTCTAAATGCACAATTTATGTATTTTTGATGGGTTTTCACACTTCATGAGTAGATATGTTTGAGATATGTTACAACATGTTTAGAAATTAGTAACGTCGTACATAAGAAAGTGGAGTGGGTGTTGTGTTCGATTTTAGATTCTGAATGAATTTCCCGATTCATTCCCTTATATAGGTCCAATGCACATTGCCCTTATTTAGGCATAGAAATCCAGTCCTTATTTAGGCATAACCCATGCTATCCAAATACAGGCATGGCTACTTCCATCCATTCATCTACGTCACAACGATTTCTTGGAAAACTAGACTCTTAAGCCGAATCCAGCTCCAGTGTTTCTGACTCCCCTTGCGGGGTGTTGAGAAATCGAGTCCTGTTAAAGAGATATCAATCTCTCTCATTCTAAGGTATGGAGCTGGTTAGAACTTAAAGAAACCTTTGACGATTCTTTGCAAAACTAAACCTATGCTAAAGACAGAACCTACTTCTTCCCTGGTACTAGAACTAGGTGAGGTACATTGGGGTAGGCATATTTTAGCAGCACCAGTTGAGTATTTTAGCCTGTATTATTTATGTATGTACTTTTATATATGTCATAGCAACATATAATGCTATGACAGTATTATTTTATATTACCGTTCACGTTGTACGTATTATACTTCGCATTCTGTCTAACGAGTGTAGCAGTTCATATCTCTTGCATGAGAAATAAGACTGTTCTATAAACCAATTTTATTGAAACGCCCGTCTCTCTATTTCTATGCAACTCTGTAGAAACAAAGCATGCACGATTGACTGAGTGAAATAGTTATCTATTGTTTCCACGACTCTGAAGATATTGTTCCGGTTCTAAGGGAAACAAAGTTATCATGTTTATGCAGGTGTCAGTGACTAATCCCTTCTTGTTTATTCAAAAAAGTTTCTAGTGACCTCTGAGTTAGCTGCCACACACACAATTAATTTAATATACTCGATAGAGACATACTGACCTCATACCTATGTCAAATCTATAGTGTATATGTTTCCAATGCGCGTAGCTTATTAGGGATATAGGAACTACACTATAGGTCTGCAACAGTGACTCGGGGCTCTGGGCGTGGTTCAGTCCATGTCCGGACAAGAAAGTGGCTGATGCGTGTGTCCCTGTTGTGGTGTCCACAGGACCCATAACACAAATTGCTATGTAACAGCCTCTGACTGGCATCCCACAGGATGAGTATCATTTATGCAAGGGAAATCACTGTCCGTACATTCATCCACACATACATAAATGAATGATGAAAGACATGACACAGAGATGCGTCACTGGATGTTTATTGCACATCCAGTGCAGTTCTGCAGCTGGAGCGGTACAGAGCAATGCTGAACACACTATACAATATGGGTCTGTGGAGGGCCAGCCAGAGTCCATCCAGGTCAACGCCACCATTGTAGGCACCCCAAAAGTCCACCTTGCCCCGATTAAATCTGTTCTCAACCTGGCTGCCAGACTTATCTCTGATTGTAAACGATTTGATCACATTTCTCCTATCCTCAAAAACCTCAACTGGCTCCCGATTGAAGGTAGATCCACCTTCAAGATGGCATATATTACTCACAAAGCCCTTCACCAAAACACCCTGTCTTACCTCTCGGACAAACTACAAAAAGCTGGTTGCTCCAGGTCCTTGAGAAGCACTAACGCCCTTTTCCTCATGCCCCCGAGACTCAAATGTAAAAAGACTCAATCACGAGCTTTCTCTGCTAATGCCCCAACGATTTGGAACCCTTTCTCCCCAAAGATCTCCGCTGCAACCCCTCCTACCCTCTCTGCAAAAAAAGACTCAAGGTGCTTCTTCTCAACAAATATTGGTGTACCTAACGTCGCTATAATGATTCAGTCCTCTTTTTATTCTCCTCAACACACCCCTTATCTCTCCCTTTCCTATTGTCTCTCCCCCTCTCCCTCTACCCTTTTCTCTCCTATCTTTCAACCGTCCCCATCTCCCTTAATTATCCCTTAATTACTCTCTTTCCTCAATTCCCTCGTCTAACTGAAATGCCTTATCCCATGCTAGTTTTTTATTCGCTTTGTAATTTTGTTTCAAGATGTTTTACCTGTCTGTAAAGCGCTCTGATACTCCTGGGTCCAGTAGCGCTATATAAAACCTTTTTAAATTAATAAAAAAATAAAAAAATATGTCAAGTACTGCGGAAGACAAGGGGTGCAGTCCGCAGTCTGGTTGCTGTGTCATTGGTTATCAAACAGGATGTGGCAGTCCATGTCATAGTCCAAGGTGAGTGCATCTGTGTGAATAGGGGGTCAGTAGAAGGTCATGAGGCCATGAGTGGGACCAAGCAGAAACAGGCCAGGTGGTGGAAGTGATTACTACTGAGTCTTTCTGATCACAGGCACATCCATGTCCTCGTCCTCGGATGTGTGCTCTGCCCCACCTGTGGGTGTTGCAGTACCGGCTGTGACACTGTGTGCCACTGCCACATCAGGGGCCGGAGGTGGATTGTCGGCCGCCCTGTGTGCCACTGACACATCAGGTGCCAGAGTGGTTAGGCCTGCCACACTGGGAGGCAGAGACACACCAGGGGGCGGAGATGTAGATGGTGTGGGGGCAGCAGCATTCATCATCACCACGCCTTGTGGCAGAAATGCCATGAGGAGGATCTGCAGGGCATGGTACATCCCAGCTACATTCCGCTGATGTGCAGTGGTGGCTGCCATACTTTCTGCCTCCATCCACACCATGTCCTCCATGAGCCTCTGCATGTGTGCCAGCTCACGGCTGGTACCCCTGGAGCCACGCTGAGCGGATAGGTGTTCTTCTCTCCACGTCATGACTCCAGCGATGTCAGTCAGGGCTCGTTGGACACCATGGAGCGGGCTTACCCACCCAACAATGGCGTTGAGGTTGGTTGTCATGATGCCGAAGCCCAACCGCACCTGCTCTGCAGTCTCCCTCTGCCACTCCAGCACACGGCGTTGGAAGGCCATGTGTTGTACCTGGGGATCCTGCGGTGGTGCCGGGGCTGTGGGTGCCTCCTGCTGAGTGCTCTGGGTAGTGGGTGGGGTCTCATCAATGTAGCTGGGCTGCCCTGATCCTGGTGGTGAGTGGCGGATGAGGTCAATGATGTCTTGGATTGTATGAGGGTCGATGCTGGTGTTGTCCTCCTCGTCATCAGTGAAGAGTTGCTGGGACTGCTCTGCAGGAGGTGTTGACAGTGCCCCGGCGATGTGAAGGGGAGATGGTATATTACAATGTGTCCACATGTATGTAGCTGTATGATACATGTTGGCATTCAGACAGCATGGCATTGTACATTGTGACAGTCTGTAGATCAGGGCGAGGACCCAGAGTCATTTTGGGTGTGCACTTTGCTCTGCTCTCCACCCGTCCCCCCAGTACCTGGTGGTAACTCACCCTGTTGCGGTTGTGTTGTGTCCTGTCAAGCAGTGTCCGATTCCCCGACTCCGGCCACAGTCTTCACACTGATGACTGTTGACACCAGCTCCTCCATGTCATCCAGCACGAGCTGTGGCGCTTGACCCCCACCTGCAGTCTGCGTTGCTACCTTCTGGTTTGCGGAGAGTTTCTCCTTGGTCCTCCGCTTGATGTCATTCCATCGCCTTGTGTCCTCTTCCATTGTTCTCTTGTGCTCCCCCTTGGCATTCACCTCATCCACAATGTCCCACCATATTCCATTTTTGGTGCCCAATGACACGTTGGAGGTGACAAACAGTTGTTGATGGTGTTCCATCACCTCCGTGACTATGATCCTGTTCGCCTGAGGACTGAACTATGTTTTCTTCTTCTTCTTGTCCTTGCCCTTCCCTGTCCCCGAGGTACCGGGCTGGTCATCTGGGGTGCTTGTGGGGTTGCACTCGTCCTGTGCGCCTGCTCAGGCTGCCTCCATGATGCTTGGGTGATGGCCATTTTGTGTTTGGGTGTTTTTTTCTACTTTTATGGTGATTTTTCCTGCCTGCCAGGTGTGTGTTGTAGGCCTGGCGCTGCTTATCGCTGATTTCCTCATTGCGCTTTGGCCCATTGCAGTTTTTTGGTTTGTGTTTTTGTCTCCATCGAGGTGGTTGTCTCACGGCAAATCCACGTTGTCACGGAGTTGTTTTCCCGCGATAGGCTGCGATGTTCAAAAGTTGCGTTACGCTACTCTTGCAGTAGTAATCACACGTTCTTGTGAATATACCCCTTAGTTTTTAGCCTTCAATTTCAATTGCTTCACATTTGCAGAACATTTTTAAATATTCACTTTTTTCATTTTGCTTCTTCATTTATATACACTTTAATAAAATGTTTATATTCTTTCATTTTCTAAGCTCCTAGATTAGGCTTAACGGACCCTAAGGGGTCCCCGGACCACAGGTTAAGAATCCATCATCTAGGTAATGACATATTTAACCCCAATAAGGGAGCTAATGCACATAGCCATAAATGGGTTAGCCCAGGATATCACTCAGTTTGAAAGTGCATGCAAGCTGGGATACAGATTTTGGTAAATAAATTTACTATTAGAAGTGAAACTATTTTAGTGATTAATGAGGACCAACCCATTCATCTTCTATTTGATGCAATATACAATTGGGGAATCTCTTGAAAATTCAAAGGAACCACTACTTCATTTTTTTAGATTTGAACATAGGTAATACTTAGGTTATGCAAAATACCGAGGAATTTAACACTAACAATTCTCAATACTCCAATACGGATGTATTCACATTACAACAACAAATTTACCCTATTTGTGTTTTCTATTGTTTACCTGGTTAGGAGTAAGTTATAGGTGCCCTGAACAATATGCAATTGTTCAAGCCCTTAATATGGAAATGTTCAACTATTTTTTTTTACAAGGCTGCCGTTCATATTTCCATCCTGGATTTTTCAATATTCAATATGAGTTTCCTATCAGCGTTTTATATAATATATGTATTGGTTTCTCTGGCGTATTCAATAAATATTTTTTTTAACTTAAAGCAACTGCCTTATTTCAAAAATAATATATTTTAAAAGAGGAAGATTAAATAAATCCTTTACAAGGTATTTATGTATGTAATATTTATATAGTGTGAACTTAAGTGCATGGAAGCAGATCGTTGTACAGGGTAAAATGCAAATACACAGTCAATATGTGAATGGAGGGGTGGGTACTTTCTAAGAGTGAAAGTAGTATGTTACCTCATCCACATGTAGTGTTATCTAAGGAGATGAGTCTTCGGCTCTTTTCTAAATTGTAACAGGGTCTTAACAGCTCTGTTGAATAAGGGGATGTTGTTACATATTCTGGGTGCATAGATAGAGAAGGCCTGTTGACTTCATCTCCAGTCTCCTTCATCTCCAGCCTAATGATGTCCTGGCTACATGTGTGCCACTAGCCCCTAGCTACAGGAAATGGTGAGCTTGTAGGTCAGATAGGTAGAGAAGCCAATATTGATGGCCTTGTAGATGACAAGACTGGTTTTGAAATTAGTGCAGGCCAACATGGGAAACCAATGGAGTTCTTTCAGAGAGGGGCTGATGCGGTCATGTTCTGTCAGGCCCTTGGAAAGGAGTGACATTGTTTGAAGGGTGCCCTTGAGGTGGGCCGTTATGGAGTCTGGGATGCCATGGTGCAGGACATTGCCACTATACAGATTGAAGAGTATGATGGCTTAAGTCACTTTATGGAAAAATTGTTTTCAATTTATTTAGTGAAGAGTGTTGCTATACGCCATCTTCATTTCCATGGTGATGTTTTCCTTAAGGATGAGACCAGCATCCAGGATGAATATGAGAGACTTTGCATTGGGTAAAATTTGGGGTTTGAAACAATCCACAATCATGATGTTGAGCCAGCTTTGAAATAATTGTTACTTGATGTTCTTTGTGAATTACAGGAATTCTGTTTGGTGGGGTTAATCTACAGTTAGATGGCAGCCTTCCAAGGCTGGATGAAGTGCAAGCAGACTTTGAGGCATTAGATGTCTGGAGCAGATGAGACTTTCAAACATAATTATGTGTCATTTGTGTTTGTTTAATTTTGATGCTGTAATCTGTGAGTACAATTCTGAGGCGCTCCATGTAGAGGTTTTAAGATGACAAGGGGCAAGATGAAAATCTGGGTAACTCCACAGTTGCCACATAACACAATATAAATGTACAGTGGCAGTTATCAAAGATTGATAGACCGTGTGATAGATGCTCCAAAATTATTAGCTCTCAACTGAACTACAACCCTAGATTACTGTCTCTGGAAAGTCATCTTAAGTGCAAGAGGAAACCTCACACACTTTTTAGTGTCATGCTTCATCATAGGAATCCTCTCCCACCCTGGTTGGACAGTACCACCACAGCGGACTCGACCTCCTCAAAGACTGACTAGATAAGAGGGAGTTCTTACATAAATCTTACTGGACAACACCAAAGGGATGGGGATCCAGATGTATACCTAAAAATACCTTAGTGTGCCTATGGACATACCTTTATTCAGTGTAACACTAGGTTTGATAAAAAATCAACATTGGGTGGGTAATGGAGTACAATGACTCACCCAACCACTACCTGCAAACAGCTTTCTGCCCATTATAAGCAGCCTGAAAGGTATAGGGCATTCATCAGGGCATGTGGATCCCTACTGGTGATATATTCCAAAACAATCTACTCTTTAGACTGATTTAGTTGGAGACTTTCTATTTAGGCCCTACCAAATTATGCAACCTGCTTGTAGGTTCGTGGGAACTAGAAACCCTACATTTTAGGGTATACCAGCATCATGGTCAAAGAGGGAGTGGGGTCCTTTGTAGTCACACATTCATCAAAAGGAGATCCCATTCGTACTACCCGATCCCTCATTTGTGCCGACTGTATGGGTGGTCTGAATCTTCTTGGGCCTAAAGGTAATGAAATTAAGCCATAAATGTTTTTGTTACTTAAATTAAAGTAAAAACATTACCCTAATAACACACTAATGAGCTATCACATAGCACACACTTGGTAGATGAATCTTTTTGACTGTGAAGTAAAGTTTATTTTCGTGAACTCATTTAATGCTCCTCTGACAGTTCACAATGGTTGCTTTTGTGCATTCACTCATTGACACAAGTGGGCATACATGAAGACATGCATACAACCCAGTATAAATACATTGGTTCGCAAATTCTGTTCTTCAATATTAGCAGCTATTGTCTGCTGCCTTTGTCCCCTGGTAGTATGAAACTTGTACAATAAATTCCCCTATGCACAAATCAAATTAAAACAACCTTTTTTGTGACTGTAGAATGATCCAGCTGTCACATTCTGACAGAGCAACACACTCGTTTACAGGCATGTGAAAAGGTGATTGCCATTTACCCCTCTCATTGATTTGGAGCATAAGGGTTCTACAAGCCCCACACATGCAGTCACCTATGTCCATGTTTTTCAATGGGCTGGTTCAGTCGATTCCTTCTGCAGAGCTAGATGGCAGCCTAGCTTGGATTTGGGAGGGGATCAAGGCCAAACGCCTGTCAAGGTTACCCAGAGAGTTTGCAGCACTCTCTTAACTTCCATTTCCTCCTCTTCATACCTGGGGAGGATACAATATATAGATTTCCTGCTAGTTGGTGGACATTCTGTGACTCCCTGAGGACCGGCCACATGTTTCCAGAATAACTGTTTTGAGACTTTTGAATGCCTTAAAATTGTTATTCTGTCCTCTTCCAAAAGTATGTGCTAACGTGCTTACAGGTCACATACTGAAATCCGTACCCAAGTCCACAGATGACATTGCAAAATATGTTACTGTCAGTCAAATTCTGACAGCTAAAAACATATTTCTTGGGGATTTAAATGTAAAGTAGGACAAAGCACAGTGCAAATGTTGTACCACCCAAAGAATCAAGCACTCTTGCTCAATTTATACCAACATTCATCTAAGCCTACTTACAGCAAAGCAGAATTGGCCTTACTTTTGCTGTTCCTGACAATATCACATACTGCATCCCCATTGAAATCGAGAGGTCGAACAATGTTCCCATCCCCTTCTAAATGTTTTTTTATCACACTGTCTACTAGAAATAAGACCCATACTGAGAATAACTGGACCACTCAGTGAAAAACCTGTTGTCTGTAGTAGTTCATGAGCCAATCTTTCAGAAACTCAAATAACTTGACTCTTCTAGTGAGACTGACATCTTTGGCAAACATTTTGATTGTGTCATTAGTATGATTGTTGACTCTATTTCAGGTAGAAAATACATAGTAGTCCCTGAGCCTGATTTAAAGTTTGGTGGGTAGCATACAGACCGTCAGTGTGGTGGAGGACATTGCCTCCATCATCCTGGCGGTCCACCGACCCCCAATTTTAGAGATGACCACTGAACCAGTGGCCATCTCAGTCCATAAAAGGGACCAACATCACAGTGGTACCTTGCAGTGTACTAAAGGTTTGAATGGCCAGCCACCATCAGTTTTGACAGTAGCTGGCCAAACTTGTAACTTTTTTGCTTTTCACAAACACGCTTCCAAAGTAGGCATTTTTTTCTGAAAAACAAAAAACGTGTGACTCCCTCCCACATCCTGAGAGTTTTCTCCCAGGCTGTTGGGTCAATTTAGTTTTTTTCCTGTCCCTCACTGTCAGATGTTTCCTGGTGGTGATGACCATCACACAAAAGACATTACACTGTCCTATCTAAATAGGGTGAGTGCTGTAATGTCTTTCCTCTGACAGCCCCTAATCTGTTGGGCTGTCAGAGGAAGTATTCTGTCAATGCAGCCAACAGGGGCTCACTCCACGGAACAGCTAAATGAGGTGGGCAGACCAGGGGTTTGGCAAATAGAGTAGTCTGTCAAATCAAATTTGCAATGGAAAAACTGTCACCAAACCCAAATCAAGTCCCTCAGTCTGTCAGAATTCTGCAATTCTCTCTATAATAAAAAGAATATCATAAAAGGGTGTGTTGTTCAAAACATGGAAACTGAATGGCGCAGAACCAAATTCCCTGTGCTACAAACCAAATTAAAAAAATAACTGAGAAGTGACTATAACCTGGCCTTTCTGTCGACAAAATCCACGTTAATCTGAAAGCAAACCATTACCTCACCAGTCCCAGATACAACCATTGCCTGGTTAATTTGTTCCAACACAACGTCCAATCAGAAGCCATACTCTCTTCATTAAGCTCAGAACTTGAAGAAAGTCTCAGCTATTTACTGATTAAATTAGATCATAATAAACCTGGCTAAACATGTACAGATTTTGTCCTAAAACACTTTAACACCTAGAACTCATCCATTTCCATCAGAAAAAAAGATCTCACCTTAAGCTTCAAACAGCTAAGGCCAACAAGACTCTCTGAAAACCAACATCATTAAAAAAGTTCCAGTATTCATCTCCATCTAGTGTTCTTTGATCGGTGTCAGTGGTCATCAAAGCAGTTGAGCATAGCATTCATATTCAAACTCTAGAGCATAGCATGGGATTCTGTAGACAAGTCCTGATCTGGTTTGCCTCTATCCACAGAAACTGAATATCAAAGGTGAAAATCGAGAATTTCACCTCAGTAGGATTTGTAAATCCTTGTCGCATTTCCTAGTGTTCAATATCAGCCCCATATCTACTCAATTGTAAATCTGATATTAGAGGGCTATAATGCTTGCCATACACCAGTATACACAGGACGCAAATAACTATTAATGACATTTCGACTCTCAGCATTTGAAAGGAGAAACACCATATGTGTGTGTCATTAAACTTCCTAATATGTATGCCACAAAAATATTTTCTCCATATTACACACAAACAAACTTTTCACCTGGCACGTTTGGACATAATGAAAATGGAAGGATTCTTTCCTTCACCACCGTCCACTGTAAATTCCTCATTTCTACCTTAAACTAAATATTCACACTCTTCCCACACATCAATTAAGGGGTCGGTTCAGGGACAATTTCTGTGCAATAGTAGCAATGAAGTATGTGTTATTAAATTCCCTTGCGGAAAACATTTTCTGGGGCAAACATCACAAACTGTGAGAATATGATTAAGCTAACAGAAATCAAACAACATTAATAGTAACTTAAAATTCAGTCTGTATAGACATTTTTGTCAAGTTGCCCATTCAATTGAACAAATTTATTTTCAAATCTGTGAACAAGGCCAAATCCAAAATGAGAAATACTGCAAAATGGGTTCCGCCCATGAGAAATACTGCAAAATGGGTTCCGCCCATTAAGTATGGTCTGATTTTTTAAAAAATAAAATCACCCTGTTTAGGACTTTTTACTGTGGGTGAGTCTCACCACATGTGTCTCACCCATGGTAAGCACATGGTTAGCAGGCTGCACATGTTTACCACCTCTGTGCCCCTTTAATATAAGGCCACTGTGAAACAGCTGGGGTAAGGGATACATGGCTTTTTACATGTGAGCATGTGTGCACACGCGTGCACATTTGTGAGAGCTGCACATGTGACACTGCTGTCATGAGAAGCCCAAGTAACTGTGCACATGTAGCCTGTTGCAGGGGGGACTCTGCAGGGTTAGCTATTAACCTGAGGTTGGCCTTAAAATATTAGTGGTCATTCATTGGTAAAGTCAGTGTTTTTTTTTGTCTGTAGTGACACTGCATTATACATATAAAGGGAAATCTGCCTTAGAGTGCAATTTTGCTTCCCTTAGGCCTTACAAAGTCCCGTCAGACATGAGACTGTGGTGGAAAGGGCTCTCCCAGTTCATATACGTAGATCCCTGGCCAGCATCAGAGCCCAGGCTGTTTCTCAACTTGCTGGGTCAAGTTAATTACTCTGGTCCCCAGCAGAGGGAGCAAAGGCCTTCGCACATAAAGAAGTATTTAACAGTGCTTCCCTCTGTTCCTGAGGGGGAAGAGGTGGGGAAAAGTCTGCATCTGTTAATAAAGTGTTCAGGGCTGGAGACAGCCCAGGTCCACTGAACAAAGGAGGAAGCTTAGACAGTCGGAACCAGCATAGGAGGGGGCTTCTCTTTGATGTTTTAGTGGGAAAGGCCATGGCAGTGATGCCAGTGGGGATGGAGCTGAGGTTCCCAGAGAAGTTGTGACCAGTGACTTCTGGACGTCTCCATCTTGGACTCTCCCTGCATGCTGTACAGGAGGGTTGAGAAAGGCATGGAGAGGTGATTTGGCAGTCTAGGATTGATTGGCAGGACTGGCGTCGAGAACTTTCTACCCCCATTTAAAAACTATTCC
Source organism: Lissotriton helveticus (assembly GCF_964261635.1). Taxonomy (NCBI): domain Eukaryota; kingdom Metazoa; phylum Chordata; class Amphibia; order Caudata; family Salamandridae; genus Lissotriton; species Lissotriton helveticus. The sequence continues at coordinate 1,112,990,615 of NC_136061.1, forward strand.
ACAAGAGGGGTTTTTGCTCTTTTTGTTTTGCTTTTCACAGGAACTGGATGGTGACAAATGCCAAGAACAACTGTAAGGGCAACCCCCCACTGATGCTGAAAAGGACCAAGGACCCCAGGAACAGTGGGTCTCTCCAAGGACTAGTGAGGCTAGTCCCCTTACTCCATGAGGACCTGTTAGGGGAGATATGGACGGCAATTCCCCAAAAGTAAGAGAGGAGAACCAGAGACAAAGACCAGAAAGAAAGCTATCACAGGGACCCAGTGGAACCAGCGCCCTGAAAAGTACGCCACTGTGAGGCTCAGAAGTCTGCTGTAACTGCTCCTGGTGGCTAGAGATCACCACCAGGAGTATAATGAGCCCAGTATCATTAAAAGGGGCCAATGTGGGCACAAGATATTCCCAGGTGAAGCTCTTTGACCCTGACAAAAGAGAGTGTGTGGGGCTCCACCACTGTTTTCTTCACATATCCCCAGGTTGGGCCAGGGTCTGAGGGTCTGCGCAAGAAGATTCTCTATAATAGTAGTGATTTCCCTGTCTTGGGGGAGTGGGGCAGCCACCACATAACAACCACCCTGCCCACATACAGTGGGCAGGGGAGAAACAAATGGCCGGCTCCTGTGCTGGAAACAAGGAGTCCTGGCCGAGCAGGGAGCTAGCTATTGCAGCCAGGGATGAGCTCCCCAAGCAGACCCCAACCAAGGAGGACATGTGGGGTCTCTGGATGTGACCTGGCACCCCCCAAATAAAAGAAAAGGAATCTGTGCTTCAACAACAAAAGAAAGTGGCCACTAATTTCAAATGTACACTCCCGCAAGGGAGCATGCCATAGTACCCTGCAGGGCTTTAAACAGAGAAAAAAAAACACTTTCACCTTGTGGTGGCTCCAGGAGGGCAGGTGCACCACCAACAATATCATCTGGGCTGTGGGAGATGCAGCAGCCTCCCCTCCCCCAATAAAATTTTAAATTGACCTTAACTTGCTGTGGGGTCACAGAAATTAGGATCCCTAGAATTCTCATCATTTTTCAAGGCACCTTCAAAGCTGGAGGTTTTCCTGTTCAGCTGAGAATGCAGTGCCCTACAGGGGCCTATTGTTATGGCTGCATTTTATCTGGCCTGAAAGTGTATGAAAAATACATAGATACATGTTATGCTTATTGTCAATGCGTTAGTCACCATTTATGCTGACACTGATTGTTTGGCAATACTGAAGTGCTTTATTGAGAGTGTTTGTGTATTTACACTTAGTTTTTATTGATTACCTGAAATGAGGGTGCTTTAACATGTGGATTATTTGCCTGTTAATGTGATGACCTTTGACAAAGGTGATAGGTCTGTTTTGTTTAAAGCGGTACCCCCTTACATTGTGACGTGCTGTCTGGTATAGGCGAGCGGTACTGTGATTTTCAGAGTCATTCTCCAGCAGGAGTTAAATTCGATTGCAGAATGTCATCTAAGGTAATTTCAATCTGCCTTATGTATATTTTTGTACATGGTATTGGTGTAAAAATTTTACTTTTCAAAGAAAATTCACAGCCTGGACAATCATTTATTGATTGCTATTATTGCATACCAGCGGATGGTGATTACTAGCTCATACCATCTTCCCTTAGTAGACCTTGGAATGGTCTGCTACACTACTCTGAGAGATTCAAGCACTAAAATGGGATGCTGGGTACCCAGTAAATGGAAATCGTGAACTTATTACTTGCACAAGCCTCACATCTTGCAAACCTAATAACCCAGTTCCCAAAAAGGAGAAAATTTGAAAATGTGTTACTCTGTCGAGAATGTTCTGAAAGCATAACATAGAATTTGCATGTGGTGGAGTCTGAGTAAAAAGGCAGCCTGGGTCACTATTGTACAGTGTGCTGGAGCAGTAAGGTATCCTGTAATGAATGTTTGCATGACTGAAGGTGAGCTCTATGTAGATGTACATGGCATGTATGAATTTCAGGGATTGGTGCAAATGACTGGTTCATCAAACAATAAATGCATTTAATTTGCGGGAGCATATTATATCTAGCTGAATATTACCCAAGATCTGGTTCATTTCTTTAAATGTTCTTTCCATAGAACACATGCACAAGTAATCTGAGTCATTTGATTGATAGTTATCTCTAGCCATTGGTTCTCAAAGCTGTAGTACCAGGGGTTAGGTTAAGACCAGGTGTGATTTCTCCAAAAGCCCTGTGCCTACAGAATAGGATTATAGCCTGCCTCTGACACACAGGATCAGTCAGATATTCAGTGCTTTGTAAAAGATAAGGTGATCAAGAAATTTCCTTGTATGAGCTGTGAGGAAATTTCAAAGATCTGCTGTTTGGACTACAACTAGATGAGCTACTGAGGCAAACAGCAACTGAGAAAAATAATCCACTCCCCTTAAGACTGAAGTTGCCATTTAATTTAAGTATCTGTCCAAGCATAACAAAAATCTTAATCAATAGAGTGGTGACCATACCAAGGGCATGTAATTGGGTGTGTGGGGTGGTGACAAGTTGAAGTTGATGACAGTCAGTATCACCAACATAGCAGCCTAAGGAATGATTATGCAGATAACCAATGTTCCTCGATTTGAAGCTGAATGTGCATTAAAGATCCTGTAGTCCATCTGTTAACTGAGAGAAACTCTTCAGAAAACGTTAACCTCTCTGTCGGCCTTGATCTTTGTTTACAAACTTACCTTTTAGATTAGGAGAGCTTCTCGTACCATCCTGTCATTCTGGGCAAATCAGTTAATCTCCCCGTGCCTAACAAAATTGAATGTGTCCTTCTGTGACTAAACTGGTGCTCATGTAAAGCGCTCTGATACCCGATGTCTCTGGTCTAGTTTGCGCTGTATAAAATTAAAGAAAATACTCTTTTGCAATGTATAGTCTGAAAAGTAAGCATTCTTAAGCAAAACTTCCTTTATTAGTAGTACTATGCATGCTGGCCAAAGCTCTAATACTTATCTCAATTAATTCTCTCTCTTTGATTTCTCTTTTCTTGTAGGTTTCTGCATTCCTGCTCTGTGAGCAGACGAGTCAACGCTCCTGTCACCTGAAGAACTGAAGGGTCCTCATCAGGCCTCACTGAAGATCCACATATACATTAGGCAATTGCAAATGCACTCAGGAAAGGTCCAGATATGTCTTGCCTAGCTTAGCATGTTTCATATTGGTGGGGTCTAGGTTGTCTTTCACTTCAAAATGCCCACCAAGATTACAGGATCTTGTGAGTCCATGCCCCGATGTATCAAAGTGAAACTAGCTTTACTATGCATGAAAATTAACACTGCTCAATGACGAACTTAGGGCCATATCTGCAACAAACTACGATAAACATTGCAGTGCGCGCTTAGCGCGAATTTGTTTAACGCCGGCTATCGCCGGATGTAATTGCCAAGATAACTTGTTGTCATCAATGCATGTCTCAACAGCGATAAAAAAATCCGGCGATAGCTGGCAAATGTGCAATTATCGCTGGAAATCCTTCGATAAAAGCACAGCGCTAAGAAACCTTGTTAATAGGGCAGGGTGTGCTTATCCAAAGAATCCACCTCCAATAGGATATAATGGCTAGGTAAGATTAAAAGCCGGTGTAATGAAACCTGCGATTTACGCGGTTAGCGCTAATTTTATAATCTCTACGCAGGTTAGCGAGCAGATTGCTGATAGGAGAAATGTCTGTTAGTGATGTTATCGACGTTATTTTGGTTAGGTATGCCCACTTTGCATACCATTAGTGATGCAAAGCTGGGTGTTAAGGGAAATAGTGCAGAGGCCAGGAATCACGCGCGGCATGTCCTTGCTTATAGTGCAATGCCATTATCGCTTTTCGGCCGAAAACGGCTGCTAAAGTGGCGATAATGGGCTTTTGATAATACGCCCCTCAACTGCCTCAATGAGTAAATTATTTATAATGCTCCCTATAGTATGGTGGGCAAATGGGAGTGAATGGCAGCCAGTCACTGTCTCCATGCCCTCACGGCTAGTCCATTAGCCATCAGGGCTCTGTTCTGGGGAGTCTCCACTGGGGGACATGACAATTTGATCACTTTCTCGCAAATAATACAGCCACACTGGATGGATTCTATATAACTTACTGATGTATCTGAACATTGCCAGAAATGTACTTCATATACCAAGAATTTACACAACCATCATGACAGGAATAGCCACAATAATGTCAAGAACACCCACGGTACATCAAAGATGGGTACCAACACGCCGGCGCTACTATTTCATGAATTGACTTTATATACCTAAAATGACTTGCATGGACAGCCACCTTTATGACTGTTTTGAGGTCCATAATGCTATATATGATCACCATTATGGCAGGGTGTAGCACTTTTACAGCAAGAATGTCTACAATATGACAAGAATATCCAATAATAAACAGGTGTTGGCCGTATCATTGATTAGATGCCTACCATATATCAACCAAAAGCCAAGAATCGTGACAGAAATGCAGGCAGTATGGTAAAAATCATGTTGGCATGTGAAAATTGGTATGCATGTATAGCTAGCAAAACACATTTTTAATTTGGCAGTTCACTCCTAATAAGTAGTAAAGTATTAGGCAGTTCACTCCTAATAAGTAATAAAGTAATTGTGAGAAAGGTGTGCCTGTCAATTTTAACCACATTCTGTCACTGTTATTGAGTGGACTTTGCTGGTCACTCTATCACTTTCACATATTTTGTTTGGACACTTTCTTTTTCTTTTTAGACAAAGTAACCACCGATGATGAGAAAAGTGGGCTTATCTGGTGAGTACCTGCCAGTTACCCCGCGGGATGTTCGCCCGTGAGGGGTTACTTTGTCTCTCCACATTTTGTTTCACGAATATATCGGATTTCTGCTTATTAAGCAGTTTATTTGATGCACTGGATAAATTCTAAAGAATTGTAATTCAGGCATCACCGTTTCTTGTGGTGGACTCTCATTGGATTAAGGGCAATCATTTAATAAAAGGCACGAGAACGTCACAAATAAACCATAAAATGATGTGTTGTGATTGGATAGGAATGTGAGAGGTACACTTCGCAGAGCATATAGCCAAAGCGACTATCTGACTAATATTTGAAAATATTGTTGCCTTAAGAGAAAGGGTTTTAAGCCATGATCTCTTTCTCAGAAGCTGATAAAGAGATGATATCAAATGATCTGTCATGGACAAAAATAGGGGTGAAGTAGATAAAAAACCCGTTTCAGAGGGGGCGGAGTGGTTGGATGACGCCCTGAGTATGTCACCGTGGGCTAGTAGCCTAGAATCGGATCCCGAACATAGTGAGGAAGATCGCCCCTCAACAGATAGAAAAAAACTCTGGTACAAAGCGGTACTCAGAACAGGGGGAGGAAAGATTTGAAATGGGATTATACATCAGCCACTCCACTATCTGGATCACTCTTAAGCAAAATACAAGGGGAAGGAGGAGCACTCAACTACTGGTCATAATAATCTCTAATTCCTATTTTAATTTAACTAAAGGGTGCATCACTACTCATTGTGTTGGCTGCACAATCTGTGAATACTAAGCAAAAATGTAAACAGAGGCCTACATGCAGTGTGCACTGTTCCTGGAGAATCTAAATTCTCAATAAATAAATTATTATTTTTCAATCTGAATAAATAATACACAAAAACAATTTATATGCTTTCAAATTCTTTTTTTAGTGATAGCAAAACCTCACTAATTAAGTATCACAATTTAGTTGTGTTCATTAACGCAATTATTGATTTTGTAATTGACAAATCTATACAAGTATCACTATACATTAAACCTCATGACATGATACTAAAGGCATTGGCATTGATCCTATATATAGTCCATAACATACTGTACATCACATTTTATCTCATTTATGTACAACAAATCTGATTTTGGAGAAGCGCCGCCCAATGCATTTCGGGAACCGACGTTCCCTTCTTCAGGGGTAAAAACCAAAAACAAATAAATCAAGTAACCATCTATACTATATGCATAGTTTTACCTGGTAGATAAACACCAGGGGTTTAATTCTCTATGACATACTCAATAAACTACCATGTTTAAACTCCCAATGGGGAGTCTGTCTGGTAAATAACATATCACCGACGTACAAGATACTATTATCGCGTGCTACAATACATGGCAGTTAAATTGTAGCACGCGATAATAGTATCTTGTACGTCGGTGATATGTTATTTACAAGACTGACTCCCCATTGGGAGTTTTAACATGTTTTTTTTTGAGTAAGTCATAGAGAATTATACCCCTAGTGTTTATCTGCCAGGTAAAACTACGCATATAGTATAGATGGTTACTTGATTTATTTGTTTTTTAGGTTTTTTCCCCTAAAGAAGGGAACGTCACTCTTAAGCAAACCATCGATGGTAGCTGATGGGAATCCCCCCATGCTGGATATAATACACCAAGCGATCCTTGCGCACAGGGAGGAAATACGACAAGATAGCTGAAAGGCCCAGCCAGGGACAAGAAAAATGCAGGGGGCCGTCAGGAACCTCTCTAAAGCCTGCTCAAACATGGGAGGAAGAGGGACTAATCTTGAAGAGAGAATCGTGGCAAATGAATCAGAAGTGACAAGTGCTATAGCCTTGGCGGACGCCCAAGGATCACAAATTGAAGACATCCAATGGAAACTAAAAGCATTTGAAAATAGACAAAGGAGGAATAACCTCAGGGTACTGGGGGTCCAGGAGGGTCTGGAGGGGTCAGATACAAGGAGTTATATAATTGATCTCTTTAAGGCGGCTTTTCCCGAACTGTTGGAGTGGAACTGGGCAGCAGAAATTCAAAGAGCGCACTGCACTTCGTTTAAATTACGAGCAGAGGGTGATAGACCATGGGTTATATTGGTATTTTTCTGGAATTTCCTCCTACGGCAAACAATCTCAGAGAAAGCATGGCCAGACGCCAACAGGTCAAGTGGAGAGGTCTCATTTTTTGTACGGCCTGATTTCTGCCACTCAACGGTAGAAAGGCGATGGAGGCTGAGGCAGCTTATGAAACCTTTCCAGGACAAAAGTATTCAGGCCTACCTCGTAAATCCAGCACAACTTAAGGTTATCAACCAGGGGAATACGCAATTCTTCTCATCGGAGATAAAAGCAAAAGAGTACCTGGACTTCTTGGACAAATAACGATGCTATTGTTTTTTTCAAACAGTGGGGGAGAGAAGAGCTGAAATATACTTACGTACTGTCATATTTAAAAGATTTCGAGAGCAGAGGGTGAGGGGTTGGGGGTCGGGGATGGGAAACAAATAAAAAAAGGTGGTATAGTATAGTTGGGTGGTTTGAGATTTATGATGTATTATGTTAGTTACAAGGGTGTATTATAATTTAGTTATCGATGTATTGAAATGACCCACAGGCCACTAGTGCTGCGCACATCACATGCACAGACTAAGGTCTGAGCGTCTCAATGGTGTGGAGGGGCGAGTGGAGTTAGATGAGGGTGGGCTGGGGGGTCAAGGGGGGTGTTGGGTTGGGGTAGGAAGGGGGGTGGTGGGTAGCAGGTCACATGGAAGGGGGAAAACAAAAAAGGAAAATACCCTGTGCTATAATGTTTTTGTATAGCTTAAAGCGTCTTATATAAAGCAATGGGTTCCAACTGAGAAAAGGACATGGGATAATTCAGTAGAGAATAATCGGGAAGCTTAAGATTTTCTCTCTTAATATAGGGGTCCTCATGAATGATTGGAGCAAGAGACAGAGGTTGGGGCAATTTGTCAGATCAAACCAGATAAACATGATTTGCCTACAGGAGACTCATTTACCCTGGGTGAACAAACATCTGCTAAGTATTAAAGGTTTTGATCTGCTGGCCTGTTCCTCACAGACATCTACGGTCAGAGGTGTGGCAATATTGGTTAAATCCAGCCTGGGAGGAGCTAAACGTCATCTGGAAGACACTTTTGGTAGGTGGGCTCTTGTGGAACTGGAGGTAGGATTTACACTTTGTACAATCTATGGTTCCAATCAGGATGAACCCAAGGGTTCTGGTCACTTGGAGGTGAAACTATCGAACTGGCCATGTCCCCTTGTAGTGTGTGGGGACTTTAATATTTCTGCAGACCTTACAGATTTTAGTAATAGGGTAAATTATGCTGGTCGTAAGCCTAAGGTATTTAGAGCATTGACTACACTAATTAAATCACACAGTATGATGGATGTTTGGGGGATATAGAACCTAATAATCCAGGGTTCACATATTTTTCATGTCCTTTTAAGAAATACACTAAGACTACTTTCTTATCTCTTCTACTGAGGTGCAGAGAGTTGGCATTAAAAAATTACCAAAAGTGATCTTTGACCACAGTCCACTAATTTTACGTTATGAAGTAGATTTTTTGAATAGGCCTTGTACTAGTTGGACTTTTGAGAGGAGATTGCTAATAGATCCTAATTTTGTAGAACATCTAAGGAACTGGGCCAAAAATTATTTTGATATAAATAGCTATAGTGCATCCCGAAATACTGTGTCGGATTCATTTAAACCAGCTTTGAGAGGTGAGACGATTAGTTTCTCCGCCAGGCTGAAGAAAGAGGCTCGGGAGCAGAATGAGAGGTTAGTGGCCCAGCTGGTAGAGGCAGAAGAGCTCCATGTGATATAGCACAGGGAAAGGAGGCCGATGGAAGTCATCAAAGATTCTAGCTATTAAAGCAGAACTTTATAAATGGATAGCTCAGAAAAATGCCGATGAGTACCAAATGCACAAGGGGAAGATGTACGATACAGGAGAGCAGGCGGGAAAACTCCTAGCACTAAGGATTAGGCAGGGATGTAGTAGGTATTTAATAATGAATATACAAGACGGAAACAAGGAATATTCAGAGCCAGATGATATCCGTAAGGATTTTTAGAATTTTTACCAAAATTTGTATCTGGAGGAGGATAGGGCAGATTTTGCTAGTTTGGCGTTTGAAGATCTAAGCCCTCAAATGGCCGAGCAGGATAGAGCTGCATTGGATAATGATGTGGTATTAAGGGAAGTGGTAGATGCACTGCAAGATCTATCAGCAGGCAAGGCTGCGGGGCCAGATAGTATCCCGCTTGAAGTATACAAATACCTACAGGATGTGATACCTCCCCTGCTGTTGGATCTATTCAACGGTATAATCTGTTCCGGGGAAATCCCCCATTCCTGAAAAGAAACGAATATTATTGTGTTCTATAAAAAAGGTAAGCTTAAGCAAAATCCTGGCTCGTACCGTCCAATATCTCTCTTAAACACAGACACCAAGATCTATGCGAAGGTCTTGGCTAAAAGGCTGGGAGGGGTCCTTGGCTGTCTGGTTTCCCCGTTTATCCCAGGTCGAGGGACAACAGATCATATCAGGCGGGCCATCATGTTGTTTGATGTGCAGGCTGTCACGGGGGGACGGATGGCCATGATCCTTCTGGATGCAGAAAAGGCCTTTGATCGCGTCACATGGAAGTATTTAAGGGGGATATTGGAACAAAGGGGCTTTGGCCCTAAAATAATGAGTGCTATTAAAGCTATGTATGTTGTTAATCCTAAAGCCAGAATCCAGTTGATGGGAGGTAGCTCAGAAAAAGTTTATATTTCACGAGGGACACGACAGGAGTGCCCCTGCTCAACAGTTCTGTTTGCCCTGTATATTGATCCGCTGGTACGGAGGATACTAGGGTGTGAGGATATTAAGCCGGTAGTGTGTAAAGGGTTCGAAACCAAGCTGTTGGCCTATGCCGATGACCTTGCCATAATCACCATAGAACCAGATACAGCTCTCACAGCCCTTACAGGGATAGCTATGGAATTTGGGCACTGTTCGGGGTGCCTCCTTAATAAACGTAAAACCCAGATAATATGTACCAGCAATATTACAAGGCAGGATGGAAGATATACGGATTCAGAGGTTTATCTTGGGTTCAGGATGAGTCCTGTAATGGATACAATCATTGAGGAGAATTTTACCCCACTTGTTATCTCAATTACGGCAGAATTCAAAAGAATAGATGCCATACATTTGTCTATAAAAGGGAGAGCCAACGTGCTCAAGGTGACTATGCTCCCTAAAATACTGTATCTCTGTCGCTCTATCCCGCTTATGTTGGGGGAGGCTGTGATAAAATCCTTAGAAGCAGCATTTGTGAGTTTTATTTGGCAGTATTGGAAAACTAGACGATCCTTGAAATATTTGTCTTTGCCACAAGATAAGGGAGGGCTGGCAGTGCCTAATATTAGATTTTATCATGCGGCTTGTCTATTTAGTCAGATGGCGATATTGTTAGACTCTGCAACAGATATGTCTGACTCCCATTTTGGCAATTTAAATCCCCCATCCATTTATGAATTACTTTTAGGCAGAGAAGCTTTTGGGCTCCTTCTGCGCAAAACTGATAGACGCTATTATAATAAAATGCGATGCAAGGTATTAGATGGTGTCTAGGGAGTCTGGAAAGTAATACAGAAAACAATGGCAATCCCGAAAATATATTATTACACACCCTTCTGGAACTCTAGTTTCTTTCCACAATTTAGCAATGATAAGCTGGGGAGACTCTGGGAGCAGCAAGGAGTCAGAAGACTAGGGGATCTATTTGAAGGGGATAACCTGATGAGTTTTGATGATATTCAACGGAAATTTGAAGTCCCAGTTAATCAAAGCTTTAAGTCTCTTGAAATGTATCGAACTTTGACGGGTACTAGACCACGGATCCCCCTAAGTGGCAGAATCAATATGTTTGAGTATTTACTAGGAGGAGGAACTAAAATTAAAATGGTTTACAGGTCACTAATGTCAACAATACAAGATGATTTGGATAAGGTTGAGGCCTCTTGGATGACTAAATTAGGGGATCCAGATGTGGACCTAGATAAAGCGTTCCAATTGGCTGGGAAACTGTTCCGCTCCACGAATCTGAAAGCCCAAAACTATAAAACATTGTTTAATTTATATTTTACACCTTCTAAGTTATTTTGATTGGGGTAAAAGGGACGATGATAAGTGCCTGAGGTGTTGCGAAGGCCAGGCTAATCTGCTGCATATATTTTATCATTGTGAAAAACTAAGCGGAATCTGTACTGAGATTGAGAAGTTCTGGGAGGGGCTGCTAGATGTTAAGATCAACCTATCCCATACCTTAATGGTAATAGGAACTGATGATAAGTTGGGGCTTAACAAGGAGGAGGAAGCCTTTGTTTTTATATGTGTGGCGGTTATCCGGATACTGTTAGCGGCAGGATCGAAGGATACATCATCAAATCCTCCTTATATACCCCAAGAGGCAGGAGGATGAGGGAGTTGGGGCTGAACATCTGGGCCCCCCTCAAGGGTTGAAGGGATTCCCGCCTTTAAACTAGCCCAATGCGAATCATATCTTGGATGGTAATTAACTCAAGAGGCCAGCTCCTTTTGAGAGGTCTGAAGGCGGGAGGTCTTCTATTTCCTGCTCTCTGATTATGATATCTATGTAGTAATGCTGTGTATATATATGAATTTGCCTGTAATTTTAATATTGAGAGCCAGTTTTTAACATATATTTTGTTTGATTCTAGACTGTTTAAATATTTCTATAATGACTTTTTAAAATGTATCGATTATAAAAGATTGTTGACGGAAGGATGGAGAATAGACAGGCAGGAAAGAGTAAAAATAAATCCATATATTGGTGAGTGTAAGTGTGCAATGATGCATGTTTATATGAGTGGCTGGTTAGATTATAGAAATGTGAAGGGATGGGCAGATGAATATACAAAAACATCGAAGAGTGAAAGGATAGATGGATAGAGGTATTAATGAAGGATGAAAAGGTGAATGGATTTCTGTTAAGGAGGTTCTAGTTTGCTTGCTTTGTATATATTCGGTGTCATTAGAGGTATGGTTCAAGTGGGGGAGTATTTAACTTTTCGGGCTCTTTCTTTGAAAGCAAGTAAGCAATAGTCACTGTTGCACCAGGGGTAGGCCATATATTTTCAGAGATGGTTCCTTGGGGAGATTGGAGAGAGACAGCATTCCAGGCACACGCTCAGTCTCCCTCAAACACACTGTCTGTGCAAACATGCAGATGCTCACACAGTCCCTCCATACCATGTTCCAGTCTGTACAGAAAATAACCTCTCTGCCACCAAATCCATTGTCTGCTCATTTTCCACCCCACACAGCCTGCTAAAGTGGCTGCCAGAGTGGTTGTGGGCTGAAATGATCCAGGCATAGTGTGGCATTACGACTTCTTTATTGTGAGGCCTCATGTTCATACACAGAAGTGTGACTGATGTGGAGAAGCTTGGAATGTATGGTCAATGATCATGTGATGTCCAGTAATCGGAGTGTTAGATATTAAAACTTCTTGCAATGCTGCCTACACTTCTCTCCAACATTTGCTAAACATCCTTGTTACCTTTCCATTTGAAGATTTTGGAGAAATGTGTCAACCAGTACCTTTTGGTTGACTGGCGGAAGACCGACCTTAGACCCTGCTTAGTCAGAGTTTTGTTTACTACATAGCATGGAAACGCGTCACCACACAGCGCCAGGAGGCGCATAAAAGCACAGGAAGGCCCACGCAGCGCGGGACGCTTCTGGTGCTTTGGCCGCATTTTTCCCGACGGTGCCCTGCTGCTTTTGGCCCTTGTTCTCCCTTGGTGGGGGCCTGCTCCTGACCTCGCGGCTGCCGCCGCCCCCGCTGATTCCCGTGGAGGGGGACCACATTGTCCAGCAGCCCCTGGCCTGACGCAGGAAGATCTCGTCACCACACAGCGCCAGGAGGTGCATAAAAGCACAGGAAGGCCCACGCAGCACGGGACGCTTCTGGTGCTTTGGCCGCATTTTTCCCGACGGTGCCCTGCTGCTTTTGGCCCTTGTTCTCCCTTGGTGGGGGCCTGCTCCTGACCTCGCGGCTGCTGCCGCCCCCGCTGATTCCCGCGGAGGGGGACCACATTGCCCAGCAGCTCCTGGCCTGACACAGGAAGATCGCGTCACCACACAGCGCCAGGAGGCGCATAAAAGCACAGGAAGGCCCACAAAGCGCGGGACGTGTGTGGGCGTGACAGGGCGCTGCCCGGGCAAAGCCCGGGCACGTTCCGCGCCCGTCAGCGGCGGGAAGAGGCAGGGCAGGACCCCCTCTCTAACATCTGGACAAAGAGAGCCCTCTTAAAAGGGAAAAAGGTACAGTGGGGCTCTGAAGTGGAGGGACTGGAAGTGTACATCTGTTGTTGGTGCTGTATTGAGTTTGTTCCCCAGGGTGTCAATTTGCAGGGGAGTGATCCATCCACAAAGTGCTAAAAGTATGGGCAAAGGAAGTCGAAGGAAGGGGGACTTACACTCGTCCATGCAAAAAAGGGGAAAAAATCTAGGAAAACACCACATGCAGCCTCTAACTGTGCCCTCTCCAGAATTGAAAGCATTGTCAGTGAATGTGAGGAGGTATTAGCTGGGAATTCGAGTGTGAATGTTGTTGGTATTTCTGACCCCCTCTCTGACGTCCTAAAACAACACCGCAAAAGAGTCATTCCTGCAATTTTTAGTAAAAAATCCCCATATTCCCCCCCCCATTTGCGAAGTCCACAGTCCCCTCGAAGGGCTAGTGGACTCCCTAAATGATAAGATCACTTTGAATAAAACATCAGAGACTGGGCTTCAAGGGGTGGCTTCCGAAATACCACCTAGTACAGGCATTAACTGCTCTAACAGATTTGCAGTGCAGTGATTCGGGCGATCCACTTGACAATCCAGTGCAAGGCACTAGGAAGCCAGAGCCAAAAGGCGTTGGGGTTCTAGGTTGCTCGAATTGCCTCCATTTGAATAGGATATTAGTGCAGAAAATGGAGAAGTTAGAGAGCGAAATGGCCTTCATTAAAAACACACTGAAGGGGTTTGCACAGAAGAGGGCACCGGACATGATTAATGATCCCCTGGATCAATTACCTATGCCACCACCCATAGCCGTTAAGAGTCGGCCAATTGTTCCTACTACTCTAATGCAAGAAGGAGGGCCCAATCGAGAGGGAGTTTAGGACAAAGGCCCTCTAGTAAGAACATTTTAATGGGGCAATCAACCCCCAGTACTTATGTGGGAATTATGAAATCCAGGACTGAGGAAGACAAGCGCAAGGGTCTCTATATTAATAAAGCAAGTAACAGTAACATGTCCTCAACGGTAGGAAGAATGAATGTAGGAGTTGATCAGGATATTCCATCACATCACCACATCCTCTCTAGAAACAAGTCATCAGTTGTATATATGACCAAAGTCCCAAAGCTTAGTAAAAGTGTTGCCCAAGAAAGTAGGGAAGCAATCCATAACAAAGCTATACACTGGCTTCGTTACGTGAGGGGGTGTAGATCAATTATCAGAGAAGATATGATTAATGTCGAAAGAGTGTCCCTGTTTAATTCTCGAACCGATTGCATTAAAATTGAGTTATGCAATCAAGAAATTGCGGAGAACTTGCTGGCCCTCGAGTTTTGGACTTGTCCCCCTAAACATTCAAATTTCCAAGTTAGACACATGCCACTTTGGACTTTAGACAGGGAACAGGATGATTCTGAGCTCAATAGAATAGATTGACTATCCAATGACATCTTCCAGATCCCCCTAGTGGAAACACATATATCGGGGAAGCGCGAGTCTCTGCCGACCACGGCGCATACGACCGTAAGTTCTTCCAGTGGGGCAGCCCAGGGACATGTTGCTCAGGGCACCTCTATTTTGGAGAGTGGCACCATTAAGGTAATTCAGCTTCTTTCCTGGAACATAGCAGGTCTTCGTAAAAAATTGGCAATTTCTGAATGGAATGATTTCATCTCCAATTATGATGTCTGCATGTTCCAGGAATCCTGGAGTATGATTCCCTTATACAAATCGGGGTATACCACTTATTTTATCCCAGCGACAAGCTCAGGGAAGGGCCGGTCAGCAGGGGGCCTTATTATATGGGTTAATGTGGCTCTAAATTGGGCCATCATAATGAATGACTCTGGTTCAGAAGATATTTTACACCTATCAATCAAAGGTTCCCATAACAACATTAAGGTGGAACTCTTTAATGTGTATGCTCGAGGTACGCCAGGGGCCCAAACCTCAGCCACCATATCACTTCTAGAAACAGCATTGGCGAGTATTCAGCCCCTGTCTAAAATCATTGTTGGAGGAGACTTAAATTGCACCTTTGAACCCTTAAGTGAAGACGATCTTTTGGGAATTAGTGAGGATGAAGTGAAGCACTCCAGTCCCCCATTGAGTTTTCACCCAATTAAAAAGTGGTCATCCAGGGCGATACAAACTAACGCCCTGACAATTGAATTTAATCTGCGAGCACTGAATGGCAGGACATTATTGGACCCAAAAGGTGCCAATACATGTAATAGAATCAGCAGTCCATCACGCATTGATTATCTATTGTTGGATATGCGTCTACGGCGAGACTTAGTAGATATGGAGGTCAAGCAATCACAGGATAGTGACCACAATCCACTGTGTATGACAATTAGATGGGGAGTGATCGGAAAAGCACCCAAAGCCTCGCTCTTATTATCAAAAGAAGTAGTCCTCTCCAACTGCAACCGCAGATTGAAATGGAATAAGATTGTTTGCCAAGAGGATATATTACACAACATTAGAGAAACAGTAGATTTAGGAAATTTAGAACTTGCTTCTTTTAATGTAGTCCCGGGCACTAAGCAGAGCTCACAAGCAAGTAATCTCTATAGGAACATGGTGGAGAAGTTGGGTTTGTTTTTTACCATAAATGATTCTAGAGGGCGCAAAAGTAAAGGATTAAAGCAAGGCAATATATGGTACACTGCTCTATGCAGGAAGGCTAGAAAAGCATTACAACAATACCATAAATCTAGCAAAGCGGGAATGGGAGGAAGACCACTGGCAGGAACTTAAAATTGCGGCCCAATTAAAAGACTCGACCAGATTATGGGAATTAGTAAACATTTCCAAAAGAAGAGGATCCGACCCAATTGTAAACCACATTACTGATCAACAATGGTACAATCATTTCTTTAAGTTGTATTGTGGTGAGGTAGAATTAGAGCTAGAGCCAGTGCTTGGTTCCCATCTAGAATCTGGCTCTGAAAATCCCTCCGGCCCTGATCCCTTTACTTTAAAAGAGGTCGAACTAGCCATTAAGAACATAGCCCCTGGCAAGGCTGCAGGACCGGATGGCCTGCCTGGTGATCTACTCCTATATGACCCTACGCCCTGGGCCAAATACATGAGCCTCTTGTTGAATTTGATTGCACAGGGCCAAGATATCCCTGAATCCTGGCAGGCGGCTGAGGTGGTAACAATTTACAAGAAAGGTGACAGAGAGGACCCTGCCAACTACAGGCCGATTGGTTTAATCGATGTAATCCAGAAGGTAGTTGGCAGGGTCATTGTTTCTAGAATGGGATCGTGGTTAGAAGAAGGGAATATCCGGAGGGTGGGTACGATGGACCAGGTTTTCAGATTCTTTGCGGTATTCTGGAAATCTGTGTCCATCGGGAAAGGATGTCTCTACCTGGCCTTTATTGACCTGAAAACCGCATTTGATTTGATGCCCCGTAACAAACTGTGGCAGGTGTTACATAATATGGGATTCCCGAGCTATCTCCTAGAGTTAATCAAGAGATTACACAAGGGTAACTATGCCAAAATTAGATGGGGGTGTCAGGGAGAGTTGACAGAGAGGGGTCCGCCAGGGCCATGTGATGGCGCCGACTTTGTTCTCCCTCTTTGTAAATGGGGTGGTGGACCATTTGAGGGAGGACCCGGCCGATGCCCCAGTCCTGGCGGGGGAGAAAACACCAACCCTCCTCTTCGCAGATGATACCCTCCTGATGTCCAAAACCCCTATGGGTCTCCAGAAACTCCTGGACAGGTTTAGTTTGGTTTGTGAAGAGCGTGGACTAACCATCAACACCTCTAAAACAAAGATGACGGCACTGTCTTCATCTAAAAAAATCAAAAATGCTTAATATTTCCCTCAATGGGTCTCCCCTGGAGGTAGTCGAGGCATTCGATTACCTGGGAATAAGAGTTAATAACAAAATGAACTGGAATTCCCATGTTTCGAAAATGCTTTTAAATCACAAGAGAGTTTCGGGAGCCATTCTAAGAAACCAGCGAGGCTCCATTAGTAGACCTATAGCCCCGGCCCTCACAGTATATGAAGGGAAGGCACTGGCCTCAGCAGTCTATGGCTCGGAACTGTGGGGGTTCGAGAACACCTCGGACCTGGTTAAAGCTGAGAATAAGTTCTTCAGAGATCTAGTTTCCCTTCCAGTCTCAACCCCTTTAAAGCCCCTTCTTCTTGACATTGGTAGACGTTCTATCAAGGACATAGTTCGCCTTTGTCCACTACTGTTCTGGGTGCGCCTGAGAAGGTCACCAGAACTGGCTAACTACGCAGCGGTGTTTGATGAACTTATCAACTTGAACGGCTGCAACAAGATCCGGTGGCTGAGCAAGTTGAGGGAGTCGGTCATACACATAGGGTTGGGTGAGTCTTAGCTGGCCCAATCCCCTCCACCAAAACAGACTGTCTAGAAAATATACTGGGATTGGGTGCAGAAGGAGGAATTACAGGGGCAAAAGTGGGGGTCTCTAACAGAGCAATCTTTGGATCATTGGTCTATTAGAAAGCTAAAACCATTTTTGGACTTTATCCAAACCCCCAGTGATAGAACTCTTTTTTTTTAAGTTTAGGCATGGAACATTACCAATAAACTCATTTACTGGGAATTGGAAAATTCCACGGCATGATCACGCTACATGCCCATTCTGCCCATGCCCTAAAGAGTCTTTATCCCACTTTCTGTTCGCTTGTAAAGCCTATAGGGGGGTCAGAATTCGGTGGCTAAAGCCGATATGTAGGTAGCTGGGCTTTAGACAACATCATAAGGCCCTGCGCATCCTCACAACAGATACAACATCTCTGTCTATTGTATGTGGGGTTGTAAAATTTCTGGGAAAAGCCTGGCAGATACGCACAAAGCAGATAAAGAAGAATCTGAGTGAGACAAAAAAACATAACCCAGATTAATTGTTCCTGACTCTACTGCTATACTATCTTTATGTCCCTTTGGGGTCTTTTTTCTTTTAATTGTATATAAGTCTTTTTGTATTGTATTTATGATCTGTATTCGTGTTTTTATGAATTTTAAGGGTTGTTTGTACTTGGAATATGTTTTACTTTTATGATAATTTTTGTATCGAATAAAGTACTACAACAACAACAACATAGCATGGAAACTGACCTGTTAGCCGTGGCAAGTGACCTACAAATGCTGATGGACAAAACAGAGTCTTCTGCTATTGTGCTACTAGACCTCTCCACTGCATTTGATACAGTATCACATACCATTCTATAAACTCAGTTTCAGGAACTTTATATTAGGGGGATGGCTTTAGATTGGTGAAGACCCTACCTTATGGGGAGGTCACAGGCAGTCTACTTACCTCCATTTATATAAGAGTATAATACTCTGCTACAAGGGGTTCACCAGGCGTCAGCACTGAGCCCAACTCTTTTTATCATATATACGTCTCCATTGGTGAAGTTGAATAAATTATTTAGCCTTCGCTGTATGAACTATGCAAACAATACTCAACTTATCATCACACTGGACAAGGTCAGGCATTGAATCTTTTGAACCCTTTTATGAGTGAATAACTGCAGTGCTAGTCTGATTACAACAGAGCTAATTTAAGTTCGAATATGATGGAGGTGCTCTGGATAACAAATTCTTGCCTTCCAAGTCCTTTCTCAATGGACTTCTAGCCACCCTCCAGGGAAGTCTGGCCTACACCTGCTAAATTGGTTAAAAACCTGGCGGTATACTAGGAACCTAAACTCTCGCTTTCAGGGCAGGTTAATCATATTGCATGTATCTTTTTCTTCCTCCTAAACGTTATCAGGAAAATCCTGTCTTTTCTCCCGAAGACAGCCAGCCGTGTGGTGATCTAGGCCTCTACACTGAGTCACCTACATTACTTTATTTCTCTTTTTGGGGACAGACACAGGCTTAATTAGGAAGTTACAGAGGTTTCAGGATGAAGCAGATGGACTGGCCCGTAGGCTTTTCACAGTTTCCATCTATTTTTGGACGCTTAAAGGCTCTCCATTTGGTTGGAAATAAAAAAAAATCAAGTCTATGTGTTGTGTCTTTAAAACTGTTTACCATTCTGGCCTGGAATGCTTATCACAAAAATTCACTAACTAGAATTTTCTCGCTGTTTACATTCATTAGAGGTCCTCCTGCATCTTACACTGAGAATTTTAAATGTGCTTCCTTATAATCTTTATATCATTGACCTCTTATGGAATTTTTCAGAAAGCCTTGAAAATTTGGCTTTCTAAGAATTAGGGCCCATTTTCCTACATCTAAAGGTATTTGTTGAACGTTAGACATCTTATAACAGAATATAACATAGCATAAAATGTGTCACTATGGGTCTTAGCTCAGCAGCAAGACTGGTTTCAGGGTATTGATACAGAATGCTGTGAGGGCTTCCGTGAAACACACAAGATGTTGGATGGAATGTTGCACAATGGCAAATCATTCACCCCCAGTCACAGATCTGAGGGTAATCCATCATTATTTTACTCACCAAGCCACCCCAGTTCAGACATGGCCATATGCAAATCAGTCTTGACCCTGTGCCTCAAGGGAACAGTCCAGACCAAACTGCCAAGCCATGTCTTCCGTGGACCGGAATCAAGCATCCTAGGACCGGTTTCTGGCTATCAGCCGTCTTCAGCCAGGATAGGTTGACTCCAGTGGCTTAGTGAGCACAGGACCCACGTCTGGGCATACCCTTCCCACATAGGGTGAACAGCAAAACAAACAAAATGATGGGCGGAATGTTGCACAATGTCAAAACATTCACCCCCAGTCACAGATCTGGGTTTAATCCATCCTTATTTTGCTCACCAAACCACCCCAGTTCAGACATGGCCATATGCAAATCAGTCTTGACCCTGTGCCTCATGGGAACAGTCCAGCCTGAACTGCCAAGCCATATCTTCCCTGGACCGGAATCAAGCATCCTAGGACCGGTTTCTGGCTATCAGCCGTCTTCAGTCAGGATAGCTTGACTCCAGTGGCTTAGTGAGCACGTGTCACCTTGAGTTTCCTGACAGTGCCTTGAGTGTTCCTTGCCACAATCAAGCATAGACAGTGCAGCTGTGATGGGCCACCCAGCTCACCACTCATTACCCATACGAAGGGCCCTCTAGAATTATGCTGAAGGGACAGACTTAATTATGTGAAATGATTGAATAGATTATGCAACAGGAAAAGGCAAATTATGTGGTGTGATGCTGCACGTTTTCTGATAGTATTATTTCACAATTGTATCATTTTGACACATGCAAACACTGTCTTGCAAGGTTTCCATTCTATTCATACTAGTTCAACACCAACATAAGGGTGTATGTGATTTCATAGAAAAATGATTTCATGGTCTACCATAATTGAGAAACCATTTCACCTAAGCAGTTTAATTGAAGTTTTCAGAATGAATGACATTTACCATTTCATAGAAACCAATTGAAAAGTTGTTTGAAACTGGCATTGCATGCTTATTTTTGACAGATGTAAATACAATGGTTGCAGATCTAACTATCAGAAACAGCTTTGTGAGAGGCATTTATTTCAATACTTATGAGGATATTGTTTCAGATTAATATTGTTTACATTACTTTGTCAGACACTTAGTTCAGATGCTTTTATTTTGTTGACCTCTCACCACCCCTAAACATCATCCATGCCTGACCACTCACATCCTCTAAACACCATCAATTCCTGTCCCCTTAAAAACTCTCACTACACCTATCCTTGTTCTTTAAAAGCCCTTTTTACCCATAAACTCCACCCTTCCCAAGAAAAAAAATTCCCCTCACTACACCTAAACAACACCCATCTCTGATCCCAAATCTATACCACTCCATAAACCCTAAAAGCCCTATCTGCCCCTACATTTAACTCTTTCCTGAACCATAAACCCCTCACTAACCATGAACTCCATCCATTCCTGAACCTTAGAAACATCTTTCTATGCCTAAACCCCACCCATCCCTGACCCCTTAAACCCATCACCATACCCAAGCTCCATCCATCCCAGAAACACCACCCTTAAATTTCACTCATCCATAACCCCCTAAAACTCTTCACCACCACTAAACTATATGTGTCCCTGAACGCTAACCACCCATCCCAGCACTCTTAAAACACCTCACCACCCTAAGCTCCATCCCATCCTGAATCCTGAAAACTCTTCCCCACACCTAACCTCTACCCATCACTGAGCCTTAAAAAATCCCACCATCCCTATACTCTGTCGATCCATGAAACCTAAAACCTACCAACACCCCTACCATCCACCCATCACTGAACCCCCAAAACACCTCACACGCATACACTCCACTTTTCTTTGAACCTTAATATCCCCTAACAACCCCAAAATCCCACCCTTTCCGGATACTTAAAAAAACGTACCCCACCGCTAAACTTCATCCTTGTATGAGCCCTAAAAAATATTGTTATGCCTGAACTCCACCCATTCCAGACTCCTAAAAACTCCTGACCAGCACCAAACATTACCCATCGATGAACTCAAAAACCCCTCACTAGTCCTAAACACTGCCTAAATTTAAAATGTTGCATCTGTCCTGATCTTCCCTTCAAAATGTTTCCTTTCACTTTCGATCTATTTGTATTTCCTTAATATTGTCTTTCTTTAAAATTGGTTTTCCATGATTTAGTTTTCTGCAATGTGGTTTCTTGTTTTTCATTTTTCCATTTATTTATATTCATTACAAAAGGAAACAATATGCAACTGAGAGGTGACCAGTCAACCTTCAAATAGTATTCCTTTGCACAGCAACACATCACCTCATTTATAGTAACTTGTGATGTGTTTGAGCTAGAAAGACTTTTGTTCTGCAGAATCGCATAATTCTAGTGATCCTGCCTATATATTCATGTTTATTGTTCTATTTCCTGCTGCCTATGCACTGTCATTCACTGGAATTAGATCTCTATATTGTCATATTCTGCAGTGTACAGAGGTTAGAACCTCACTGTCCAGTCTCACTCAGTGGCTTCAGAGTGTGCTACATCAAGGGCGAGCCTTCATTGTTCAAAAACAAGCTTTGTTATCAGGCAGAAGTGCATTACGCATGAAATGCCAATACGCAGATGTAACGTTATCCTAGACAATAATCCCGGGTTGCCTGTATGTATTTAGAGTGACAGGCGTTGAACACAAACCTATGCTTAAATGCTATGATTCTGCTGACCACTAGGGGCCTGTATTACGCATATAGCGCAGTTTCCTTGTTTGCACCATGGCACAACGTTAAATAGGTGCACCGTGTGAAAACAGGGTAAGTGCCCTGTATTACCATTAATGTGCTGCCCCCCGCAGCCTATTCAAGTGAAATACTGAGCGGCTGCTACTCTTTCACTGTGCAGCCAGCAACCAACTGCACTTTAAAGATGGGAGAGAGATCCCCCTGCAGGCGGGTGCAGTAAATGACTGCACCAGCCTGCTAGGTGATGTCTGGGGGTGTCCATGGAACACTTTTCTTGCCTCCAGAGGGCTGTAATTAGGGGTGTATTGAAAGTGTGCCACCTTTTAGTGGCACAGTTTCATTGCTCCTCCGAAAACCATGTTTGCCTCTACGCCTGCGTCCATTACACGGTGCGGGTGCAGAGATAAAGTGACTCCCTCATTTGCATGGGGCCATGCCCCCATGCAGATGAGGGAATGCACTCTAATGATGTTGTTGGCGCTATACGTCTGCCAGCGCTATCTGTATTACAGAAGGGGCCACAAATCGTCTGTGGGCCCTTCTGTAATACCAAAGTGCCCTGGGGCACGCAAAGTGGTCGCACATGTCCGTTGTGCCCCCAAGGCACTGTGGGGCATATTACCAAGGGTGGCAAAATGCAATGATCGCTGGTTTAGCGGCTGTTTTTGGCCGCTATGCGGCGATAATTCTATCGCTCTATTAGCAAGCTGTCGCTAACAGCAGTTAGCGACAGCTTTAGGCGATAGCGAGCGGTTTGGGGCCCGCTTTGCATGTCAGCGATATTTATCGCTAATGACATGCAAAGTGGGCAAACCCAACCTGTTAGCGACTGAAAGCAGTCACTAATGTCGCTATCGCCTATTAGCAAGGCAGGCGTAGCGCTGGAAATATTCCCGCTATCTCCAAAAACTAACGCCTACTCAGACCAGTTCTTAGCCATGTTATCCAATGGGAGGTGGATAACATGGCTAAGAGCATTTTGTCGCTAATGCGTGAATATCGCTGTATTCTCAGTGATATTCCCGCATTTCGCCGCTATCGCTGGATATTTCAGCACAATGGAGAAAAACGTTGCTAATAGCATGTTTTCTCCGCTAACATATCCAGCGATAGGCAGCGATAAAAAAAAATGCGCTAATCGCCTTTAGCGATAAAAATCACTATACCTTGGTAATATGCCCCTCTGTGGCTTACGTTTACCCTGGTGTGCTTGCAAATAAGTATCTCATATTAATATATAGGTAAAATCAATTTGAATTCGAAAATGATTACTGGAATCTGGCTTCTCCGTAAGATTCTTTCAAGCTGCAAGGCATATAAATTGGTCTCTCGGCTTCCTTTCCTGATGCTCAAATAAGGCTTCCGACTGTACTCGGAAAATACTGACAGAAATCATAATTGCTGGTTGCATTTCCTACAGATCATTAACTATTCCGTATCTTTCTTCGGCTTCTTTGTTTTGTCGTACAGCAGTTACTGAAATGGTGTGTGAGAATCACTGTGGGGAGGTATGAGTAGGCAAAAAGAGCAATATTTTAGTGCAGATCTGCATAATTGCATGGTTGCTATAATTTTCAATTTAACACCCAGAAAGCAGAACTACTGCTTAATTGTTTCATAATACAAACAGTAATTCATCTATTCCACGTCTAATTGCATATTAACACCACGCTCCCAATGCATTTCGTTGTGCAAAATCAAGTTTTGCATAGCTATAGGATACATTTTGGTGCCTTATTCATTTTATTTCTACCGAATTTCAGATTTGTGATAAAATATCTCCTTCTTGGATTCCATTGCTTTTAAAGTGATAATTTACATAAAAGAAACACACTTCTACATAGCATTTACTGGTAAATGTATAGACTAATATATACTCAGTGCTCTGGATACACAGACCAACAATTTGAAGGGACTGCAAATGTATTTCTGTCTTTCTATATGAGCAAAAGAGGACATCAAATATTTGATTGACTTTCTGCACAATAACAGACTTGCATCATTTAGCAATGTTTGAAGACGTTTTCTATTCATTGGCTAAACTTATTATCCATTATTCCCAATGAACAAGTGTAAATAAAAATAATGCTCCAACGGTATAAATGTTTAATGATTGTTTCACTAAGTGAATTTAAAGTTGGGAGTAGAAGTCAGATACAGGAAAGTTGGAAGAAGTACAGATGAGAATAAACATAGCAACCATATTGCCAAAGCAGAAGTAACTGACATCAAAACAATCTTCATACCAAACATAGTTAAATGGAAGAACTTAAAATGCTTTCTACCTCCAAACAGCTCCGACCCAACACAAACCCACATATCTCATTCCCTTAACAACACAGACATACAGAATGGGAAAACAAGGATTAATAGAAACGTAGATACAAAGTTAATCAATAATAAATAAATAGATAAACTCAGCAATTAAAACAATGCAGAACTTAAGATACGGCATTATCCTTATGCCAGACCAGGATTGTCCTATTCTTTTTTTTTTTTTATTGTCCTCATTCACCTCAGAAAGGAAGATAAAGCAAGAAGTTCATTGTTTCTGTCCTTATTTTCACGAGAGGATACAGACCATTAACGGGTATACTATATAAGACAACCGTCCTTCTACAGCTTTCTCTCTCACACGTTGTAAAAACGGGAACCTCCTTAAATGTTAAAAGTGTGACCAGAGCCATAGCCGTCAAAGAGTGTTTTTGCTGGTATAATCATTGGACATTGTTTCACATTTTATTTGCATAGCTTAGGGTATTAGTAAAATAGTCATGGCAACCCTTCTGTGGGCTCCAACCATAGCTGTAATAACTTCCAGAGTGCCTTCTTTTTTGACTTTTTTTCCGGATAGATCCATCCTGGACATATATACGAGAGACTCCAACCATTCTGCATGTTGACATGGTACATTGCTCACCCACTTTCGGCATATCTCTCTCCTGGCTAAGAGTATTGCATAAAACAAAATGTCTGTAATACTGCTCGTGTATTCATCCGCAAAACACCAAAAATAACCCGGAAGAGGCTTACCTTTATATGCCGACTCAATATACCTGATATTGTCGCTTTCACATAATTCCAGAAATCACCAATTGCAGGACATTGATAAAACATATCTGAAGCGTCTTTAAGCCCGCATTTGGCACAGCTGGATCGACTTCCATTCCCCATCTTTGATAACTTCTCCGGTGATATGTACGCCCTGTGGAGTGAAAACAGGTGGTTTCTTCTTAAAAACGCAGGTTTAACTATTTGGTAAAGTGTGCGCATAGATACTTGCCAGATATTTTGCAGCTTCTCTCGCAGCAAGTGATCTCCCCACAATTCTTCGGCTAAGGTGTATTCTCCGTCCATAATGTCGTGTAAATGCCAGTACCATAGTGCTACTTCCTTTTTTCCTGAAGGTTTAGTTACCAGTTGGTCTTCTAGGGAATTTCCCATTCTAATGTCGATTTTTTGCTTTGCTCCCAGCTTTTTAGTTGCAAATATTTAAATTTAGAGAGACTCGCCATTATCGCATTTAAGTTGTGCCAACATAATAGTTTACCTTCTAGTGTCAAGTCACCCCAGATTTTAATATCAGTGAGTTTGATTG
Organism: Lissotriton helveticus; assembly: GCF_964261635.1. Classification (NCBI taxonomy): domain Eukaryota; kingdom Metazoa; phylum Chordata; class Amphibia; order Caudata; family Salamandridae; genus Lissotriton; species Lissotriton helveticus. The sequence goes on from NC_136061.1 coordinate 1,113,016,489, forward strand.
GTGTTGCCATTTTGTCCTTAAGGCATTCTAGGGTACCTGGTGACTCCCAGATGGGGGCAAAGTATGAATAATAATCCAATTTCATAAGACGTCTAATTTGATACCATACTCTTGTCCTTGACTGTAGCACTTTCAGTTTAACTTTTTTTTTAAATTTAGGATCACCAAACTTAAAAAGAAAACCTTCTAAGCCTATCTGTCACTGCTTTAACATAGCTGTATACATTCGACCTATCATAGATATATGTAGCTACTTTGGTATACCGTCTGGACCGGCTGCTTTACCCCTTTTGCTGGTTAAGATGGCGTTAACAACTTCCTCCTGTGTGATTTCTTGATTGAGACTATTTTGTTGGTTAGCCTCTATAGGTTTTGAGCATTCCAAGACCCAGCCCTCTATCTCTTCCTTTACTAATTCATCTTTTCCCTCCTTATATAGATCGCCAAAAAATTCTTTAAAGGCCTCATTGATCTTAGCGTCACTACTCATTTGATTACCAGATTGAGCTTCTCTGACTTCTTTAATTCTATTCTTTGTTCGCTCTGTCTTAGCTTTCCAGGCAAGGAGTGTAGTAATGTGACGCTACATAAATGGGTAAGTGGAGTTACTTCTTTATTTCTTGTAAGTCTTGAATAGGCACATCCCTAGCTGCAGGCACTGGGTGAGACTCAAGGTTCCTCAGTCAACGTTCTAATGCCACCTTCAGTAACGTTCCAAGGCGGTACCAACCAGGGAGGGGAAGGAGGGGGGAAACATGGAAGGGAAATACTAGTGGTAAATTACAACACCTCTTCCTCCCTCCAGGAAAACAACATCAAGTATAAGAACATAGGTAAGTGGCTGATAAAACTCTACTGGAGTGTAGACACTTATATTTTTTGAAAATCCTTATGCCACCCCGGGGTTTTGCGGAACCTGGTACTTCTTCTCAAACTGTGCTGATCTCCCTCTTCTTTTCTCACCTCAGCACTGTTGTGAACCCCAAGTTCAGCACTAGATTTCCCGGGGGCTACTCTGTCCATACTCCATTTCTATCCATTCTCCAAGGTTACCATGTTTTTATGCACCTCTCTTATCCTTTTAGGCGCTAAGTACTTGTCCCCTTTTGGACCAAAGCCATCCGGCTTCCTTATGTGCACCAACTGCCCTTCTCTAAGCACCTTTTTCCTGGCTCCCCACTTCCGGTCATACCATTTTTTGTACCTGTCCTGACGTGACTCAACATCCCTTCTGAACTCCTCTTTGTTCACTCTGACCGGTTCTTTGGGGAATAACCAGTTAGGAGACAACTTGGATCCCGCTTTTATACCTGTCAATATTTCGAAGGGGGAGTAACCTGTGCTGAGACTAGGTGTCGTGTGGTATGACCAAAGCATGTCTTTTATGGCCTGTTCAACCGATAAATCCGACGTCCTAGCTAGTTGTATGCACTCCTTTAACATCCTATTGGCTCTTTCGACCTTCCCATTAGCTTTAGGGCAGTAGAGGGGTGTGCGAACATGGTTAACTGACAGTTCAGCTAAGAAGGCCTTCATTTCCTCAGACACCAGTTGCACACCATCGTCGGTGATTAACGTTGAGCGGATCCCTTCTTTAGAGAAGGTGTCTCCTAAAAATCCAATAATGGCCTTGGTGTCAATGGTGTGAACCAGTTTATGTGTTATCCAATTTGAATAATAGTCAATTAGTACCAAAAGATATGCATCTTGAGAACTCTTCATTTGGAGGGGCCCTGTGATGTCCAACCCTAACTTGTCCCAGGGTACTTCAGGAACTTGCACAGGAGTGAGGGGTTCTCGCCTGATTGTCCTAGACTTATCACTGAGCCCACACGCATAACACTCCTTAACCTTCTCTTCCATTAACTGATCCATTTTGGGAAATCAATACTCAGCTCTCAATTTGGCCTTACATAAACTTCTGCCCAAGTGACCTTCATGAGCCAGATCCAAAATTTGATTCAACATACTTGCAGGGGGAACAATCTTTCCTGACTTGTACAAATTATTACATTCAATAGAAAGGTCATCTTTAACATTCCAAAAAGGTTGCAAATCATCAGCCAAATCTTTACATTTACTAGGCCAACCCTCGGCGACCAATTTCTTTACTTTTTGTATTACGTTATCTTTACCCATCTCAGTGTTCCACAGATCCATCGCGATAGCTGGCTGTCTTATCTCCATAACAAAGTCTTTTTCCTTGATTTCTTTCCTTTCCTCCCTTATTGGGGCCCTTGACAAATAGTCTGCTACTTTGTTTTGTGGACCTGGGACATGTACCATTTTGAAGTTGTATCCTTGTAGGCCTATACACCATTTGGCAATCCTAGGTGTCATACTCTCGATCTCTTTTTTAATGTACAACGACAATAAAGGTTTGTGGTCTGTGTGTATCTCGAATGGAATTCCCCACACATAGAAATTGAAGTGTTTCACAGCCCAAAACACAGCTAGGGCCTCTTTTTCCACAGTTGAGTAATTCTGCTCAGGCCCCGTGAGTGTTCTAGAGGCGAAGGCCACCATATTAATTGTAGAATCAAGTCTTTGAGCTAACGTGGCCCCCACTCCTCTGGCACTCGCATCAGTGAAAATTATTGTGTCTTTTTCCACCTGAAATTTTCCTATGTATGGCGCAGAAATGATTGCTTTCTTCATTTCCTCTAAAGCTGTGCTCTGCTCCTTACCCCATACAAACTCTACGTCCTTCTTCACCAGGTCTCTGATAGGTTGTGACACCATCGCAAAGTTCCTTATGTACTTTGACACGTAATCTGCCATTCCTAGGAATGCCATTATCTCTTCTTTATTAGACGGAACTGGAGCACTTCTTACTGCATCCACAAGTTCTATTTTTGGTTTTATGCCTTCTTCTGAAATGGTATGCCCCAGATAGTCCACTGATGACACCCCTATTTTGCATTTGCTTTTCTTTGTTGTGAAACCCACTTTCCTCAGCTCCTCTAACACAGTGCGTGCGTTGCTGTTGTGTTCCAACTCGCTAGAACCATAGATCAATACATCATCCTGAAAGCACAGTGTTTTTTGACAATCCTTCAACACATGCTGCATTGCCCTCTGAAATGCTGATGCTGCAGATGCCAATCCAAATGGCATTCTCAAAAATTTGAAGTTGCCAAATGGGGTGGTAAAAGCAGTCAAGACCCAAGAATCTGGATGTAGCCTGATCTGGTAATACGCAGAGGATAAGTCTAGGACAGTGAAGAACTTTGCCCCATGTATGGTACTCAACATCTCATTTATTCTCGGTAACGGGTGCCTGTCCACTAGAATATTGGCATTTAAAGACCTGAGGTCCACACACAACCTAAGACTCCGCCCCCCATCCTTGGTGGTGATAACAATGGGCGCCAACCAGGATGAGCACTCAACCTCCTGTATGACCCCTTGACTTATCAATCTATCTATCTCAACTTTTAATGGCTCCCTCATCATCAAAGGGATGGAGCGTGTTTTATGCATTACTGGGACAGCCCCTTCCTTCAAAACAATTCTGTGCATATAGTTCTTCAATAACCCTAAATTCTCATTGAAAACATCAGAAAATTCTTCCACCAAGGTTGTTCCTATGGTAGGTGGCTCTATTAACATAACCTGTTCGTGATTGTTGGGATCTAGCTTGATTTCCAACTCCTTCTGATGCCTCCAGCCTAACAAACATGAACCCTGTCTGGCAACATACACCTTGCCTACAGTGTGCCTGTCTTTGAAAGTTATCCTCATTCTTGCCATGCCTTCCAACTGTATTTCTCCTTTATTGTAACCTTTGGGACAAATGTCAGCCTGCTCCAACTCTAATCTCCCCTCACCAAATTTTTCATCTAGCATTTTTTTATCTATTAGGGTGAAAGGGGAACAGGAATCAGCATACACCTTAAATTCCTGCCATCCAAGCCTATTTCACAACTAGGATATAGAATGTCTGCCTCTGTTTCAGAATCTTTAATTTGGAAGATAAAAGTTTTCACTTCCGCCCTTTCTTCTTCTGGATTTTCTACCATATGCACCTTTGGACCAAAAACATTACAAAACTTAGCAAAGTGCCCTTTTCTATTACATTTTCTGCAGGTCATATTTTTAGCTGGAAACTTCCAATTGTTTGCCAGATGATTGGCACTGCCACACCTAAAGCATTGCAATCCCTCCACCTTCTTCTTAAATTCCATTCTCCCTTTGTTTCCAATTTTACACACAGCCTCCTCACTTCCATTAGTTTTGGACTCATTTTTTTCCCTGGCAGCCTCTGTCCCTCTCATCTCTCTCATGCAATGAGCCGTGTGTTCAAGCCCTTTAGCTATGCTGATAGCTTCCTCTAGATCAGGATTACATGTTAGTAGCTCCTCTTGTACCTTATGATCGTTGGTGCATCTAACTAATTGGTCCCTAATAAGGGAATCTGTTAATGTCCCAAATTCGCAAGTGGCTGACATACCTCTTAACACTGCGATATATGAAGAAATGTTTTCCTCTTTATTTTGCACTCTTTTGAAGAATTTATGTCTCTCTAAGACGACGTTAACTTTCACCTTGAAGTGTTCACCTAGTTTCTTTAAAGTATATTCATATACATCTCCAACCTGTTCTTCCTCTAAAGGCTCGTCATCTATTAATCTACCTGTGATGTCTTCAAAAACCTTTCTACCTTGAATCCCTAAATTGTGTAGTAATATGTGTTGCTTCCTAATACATGAATAGTTTCTTCCCCCAATGGCAATTAAATACGATTTGAAAATACCCTCCGACCTTTTCCAGGGAATGTCAGGTTCCCCTAATTCATTCAGGAAAGGGGGTGGTTGAGACATACCTGAAAATGCCATGTTAAAATTAGGAGGATGACCACTAATTCGTGAGCAACTACAATTTAAATCAAAGGACCCAAGGAGTACACGCCTCAAGCACCACAGTTAAAAATTCCAATAGCAGTTTACAGTATTTTCACTCAAAAGACGAACATTCCCAAACGAGAGGTTTTAAACCATATATTCTCTCTCCTGTCCAGAACCTTAAGCTAGAGTACTATTTTGGAATACTCAATCAACTGAACTCGAAGTACTTCATTTATTTCCTGTGAGGAAATTAGTCCTTCCTTTATTCTAGTGAAACTCTGCTCGGCCCGCCTCACTGAGGAAAAGAAGGCGGGAACCTCTGAAGTACACACTACGTAGACGAGCTGTCCCTTCGTGTCTCGAGTTTCGTAATGGGCGCACACACCGCGCTCCTTAAACTTCGTGGAATTATTCCAGCTGAACTCCTCGGAAGTTGTAGGAATTTTAACTGCACACCGGCAGATACACATCAACAATTGGCCGCTTGGGACACACTTTATGAGGCATTAGATCCTCACGTCAGGCTGTCACACGCACTAGGATGCTGGAGGAAGCTCCGCACAAATCCGCTCCTTCAACTTGCCAGGGGACAAATCCCACATTAAGTTTTCTGTAGCTTTCCTTACTTGGTTGCCAAAGTCCGACGGTAGCCTTGGAACAAACTGCCTCACAGCAAACACAACCTCCTTACAGGCAAAGCTGTCAGGCACCGCATTTCCATCAGGCAAGCTTCACCGTCCCACAGTAACTTTTAAACTCTCCCCTCACAGCAGACACTACGCCGTGGAAGACTAGTCCGTTAGCTTAAACAAAAGCCACACTTTCCCTTGGAGAGTTTCCCAGACCTCACTCGCCTGACGTAAATATGTAACATGTGTGGAAAATGATAAACTCCAATGCGCACACACAGTCAGCGCTTACTTAACAAAACAATGCATGTGTTCAAAGGAATCACTCCAGCCTTTCGCAGAATCGGTAAATACACTTCACCACGGCACCGGTGTGACTGAAACGCCAGCAGTCCACGTGCAAGTCGCTCTGCTCACCCATCAGGACGCCTCACACGTCCTCGAACAGCAGCTAGCACTTAGGTTCCTCCGATCACAGCAGGTCAAGGCGCTGGGCTGTTCTAAATAAATTTCAATTTGCCTGCAGACAATGTTTCTCAGGGAAGGATGTGACGCTGTCACTGTCGCAGCATCCCGTCCTCGTCGCCAACAAAATTGTGTAGCAACGTGACGCTACACAAATGGGTAAGTGGAGTTACTTCTTTATTTCTTGTAAGTCTGGAATAGGCACATCCCCAGCTGCAGGCACTGGGTGAGACTCAAGGTTCCTCAGTCAACGTTCTAATGCCACCTTCAGTAACGTTCCAAGGCGGTACCAACCAGGGAGGGGAAGGAGGGAGGAAACATGGAAGGGAAATACTAGTGGTAAATTATAACAGTTTGACAGCTCCCTCCCCGTATTCAAAATGTGCTAGTTTACTAGCATCCCACCTTTTTTTAATCTGTACTTGGAGGGTTTCTGATAGTTGGTTCTTCGTTAGAACCTGCTCTTTTTCTAACTCTAGTTTTTTTTCCTTCTAGGTCTGTACTTTTAATTTCCTTATGTATTCTCTTCAACTCCTCCTCTAGTTGTGATATTTCTTTTTTATATACTTTATTTCTATAACAGGTTATTAATGTAATCTTGCCCCTTATTAAGGTCTTTAGAGTGTCCCACACTATTCCATTTGAGGCTGTGTCTCTATTGATCTCAATGAATTGTATGACCTCTGTTTTAAGATTGTCCATTATTTCGCTATCAGTTAGAATCGTGCCATCTAATGTCCACCTTCTCTCTGCGCCTTTGCTGCTATCTTTCAATGTTAGCAGAACTGCTGAATGGTCAGATAGATGTACTGCCTTATATTCTATATTCAAAATATGTTCTCTAAAACACCAATCTACCAGAAAATAGTCAATTCTGGACCAGCTCCCATATTTCTTATTGTGAAATGACATACCCTGTGTGGTTCCTGCCCTTTCTCTCCAAAGGTCGCACAAAGTATGTTGGGCCATCATAGCTTTTAATAAATTATGAGATTTAGGGGTTAAAATACTAGATAATAATAGATTTACTAGATTTAACTAAATTAGGATTTAGTACAACATTAAAATCCCCTCCCATAATTATGGGATCAGGAAATCCTACAGGTTAGCAAAAAGATTTGTTAGGGGCTCACAATCATCGTAATTTGGACCATAGTAACCAACTAGTGTCAAGTGCCTATCGTTTACCTTGATTTTTGCTATAATCCATCTACCCCCTTTGTCTACTCTAGTTTCTGCTATCCATATTTTGCAATTTTTTCACTATTACTGCTACTCCTCTTATATTACAACTCTGGTTTGTACATAAAACTTGTTCTACCCAACTTTGTTTTTCAAAGAGATCTACACATTCCTTTTTTAACAGATGTGTCTCCTGCAAAACTAGGATGTGTGCTGTGGAGTCTTTCAAGTATTGGATTAGTTTATCTCTTCTACCCTTTACTCGTAGACCATTGACGTTCTAGGTTACGATCTGAATAGCCATTTTTTTATTCTCACTAAAACTGAGGATCTTGAGTTTTTTGGGATGTTTTCCCAAATGATTCCCACCCTGTGCCCCCCATATCCCCTCCCCCCACCCTTCTTACCCAGTGGCAGTACATAAGCTACATGCCCAAGTGAATCAGACTCTGCCAGCTGAGGAGCCTGTCGGTGGAAGAATCCCAGGAGTATCTAGCTAAGAGAGGTAGGGGGGATAAAGTGGAGGTCATCCTGGACAAGGAATTGGGAGGGAAAAACAAAGGGTGAACCCCAAGGGGGAAGCGAGGTATTACTCGGGGGGGGGGGGAGAAAAAATAAATAAAAGCAATAAAGGCAATAAGGAGCTGTCCCCCGCTAGGACTCTAGCCGCTTGGACAAAATTGAACTCTCCTGAAGAATCAGTGCAGAAAACACAAAATCACCCCCTCCCCCCTCTACCCCCCCGGGAGAGAATAAGGCTGGAAGTTAAAAAAAGGGGTAGAAAACAGAAAAAGAAAGCAGCACTTTTAGACCCCAAGCTTAAAGTTACTCCCTCTCTATGCTCATTCTTTAAGGTACAACCACCCTTTCTTAGCTTAAAAAGGGCCCCCTTAACTAAAGAAGAAGGATATAAAGACAACGGGGGAAGTGCCATAGAGGAAATATTAAATGCAGCAGACACTAGATCCCCCAATACGGAGAGTGGGGGCCGGGTTAATGAACTTAATGAGCCTAACAGGCTTAATGGGCTTAATGGGGTACAAAGGATTGTACCCGAGACTCCCCGGGCATGCAGGATATGGGTGAGATGGAGAATGGTGGATGTGGGGGGAACATTGTGGGAAATACCGAATCTCCAAACCTATCAGATATAATTACAACCGCACCCGGAGTTAGGGACCCAGTTGGTCCAATTACCACATCTCTAGAGACAATGATGGGGAACTTAACCACTGAAATTAGGAGCGGCTTTTCAGTATCTGAGGCTAATTAGCGGGAAATTCAGGGGTTCTGCGAAAACCTGGAAAATAAATTAGATTCTCTATCAGACAGGACAGAAGTCCTTGAAAGAACAGTGGAGGAGCTAAAAAAGACCTTGCCAGAAGCAGAGCGGAAATCCAGGTGCTCAGTGAGGATGAACAAGGTTTGCAGGAAAAAGTCAAACAACTTGAAAATAATTCTAGAAAAAATAATCTGAGGCTATTAAATGTGCCTGAAGGTAAAGAAAAGGAGGATTTAAGAGCATTTGTGGTGGCCCTTAAAAATCGGCAGTTCATATAGAGGAAAGTGAGGAAGTCATTGCTAAACAGAGAATACACAGGGACGCCTTTAGGAAAAATCCGGGAAGAACAAAACCGAGAAAAATCCTCTTAAACTTCCACACATTTGTGATTAAAGAAAAAATCTTGTTATCGCACTGAAATTTAAGTCTTTAAAAGGCCCAGATTTTTCCTTTGAAATACGGTCTGATCTATCAAGAGCAATATTAGATAGACAATGGGAGCTTGGGAAGCGCGTGGATGATTTTAAGACAGCTGGGGCTAATGTACAATTAAAGTTCCTGGCATCACTTCGCATTATGCACAATAATAAAATGCAAATGGTCAGAAATATAAAGAAAGCAGGCGATCTTTTAGAAAGCATAAATGGTGGTGGGGAAGCTAAAGAAATACCTTTTTTGATTAGAAAGATAGGTTAACATTCATTTGACATTCATTTGACAACATATAGATTATGTAAGGTTGTTAGAAATGGGGCTGAGAACAGAGCCACGTATTAACTTAGACTAATACCATGTCCAAGGAGAAGAAGCAGTGGTGGGTACTCCAGGATTGACCTTTTCTTAATTCCTTGTTGCCATTAAGTGCAGAATGGTTCTCTTTGTCCACTTTCACTCCCATAGAATCCAACGTGTATCCCGTCATATTCCTAAGTACCAGAGATACACACTCTTTGTTCCACACTGTGCCATCATGCAAAGCCATCACCTTGTCTTTCAGTGGAACAGGAGATGAAAACTGTGACAAGGCCTTCTTGACATGAAATGATTTCTTAATTGTCACCCAATCTCTGCACTTCATTTTGAGCGTACACTTCTTTGGGTCACTTTAAACCAAGTTTCTGGAACACTGTTTCTCCCAACACTGCCTATCTCATCTGTGTTTATTTGTTTCCGTTTCATCCATTCACTATTCTTTTATTTTTCCCTGAGTAAGGTAAAAGAAGGCATCCTTGTCCTGATGTGGAATGTAGTTCTTATAGACCACAATATGTTCCTCAATGTGGATTTATAGTCCATTCTACTGACTATGGCTAACTGCAACTGATCTTTCGCAATACAGTTTACTTTCTCATTCAATCCATTGCTTCCTGGTAGTAAAGTGATCTTCTAACGTGCTTGATTCCCATGAGCTACAAGAAATCCTTCAACTCAATGGATGCCAATTGCATCACATTGTCAGTTACTAAAGTATCAGAATACCCTCCCTTTCAAACACTTTTTCCACAAATATCTATACTAGCAACTTGGACATATAGTCAAGCATGACCAATCCATATTTAGAAACCTCGCTCGAAACTCCAAAGGGATGTGATATATTTAAAGCTGTGTGTAACAAGGAGAGAGGTAGGGAGAGTAGATTGACACTCTTGTTCCCCGGTCAATAATCAATAATCAAAGGAAGAGTGTCTTCAGGAAAAGCTAGGCCGTTATTGGAAGCACAGAAACAACCACACTGGGATGTTGAAGAAAGCCCTCACTCACCACCTAGTGATGACATGCTTCATCATCGGGCCCCGCCAAAGAGACCGAGTGTCTCTTTGGTGTGCTGCAACGCCAGGACTACTGCGGAGCGGGATGGTGATTTAAGGGCGTGTTGAGTGCAATTCAGATTAGTGAGTGGTAGAAGTATTAAAATAGTCAGTAGTGTATCTGAGGTAATAATTTTATTCTATGATCACTAAAGACAGGGATATTAAAATATGTGAGGAAACAGTCCACTATAATTGAGTGGTGGGTTCCTATAGGTTTGTCAACATGTTTCTTGCCATCGAAACGGTGTTAATTTACCCGGCAATTCTTCAGGACTGTGTGTGATAAACCCTGGCGGTATGGGCACGCTAAGGCCCACCCTTACCTAGGGGCGTGAGAGTGAAATTAAGTAAAAGTGAAAAAGTGCAAAAAAATTAGGAAGGAACAAACTCTTTCTAATTACTCCTGGTTTAGGAGGCTTCTACTTATCGGTTTCAGCACCTAGGAAGTAAAAGGACAGAGACACACAAGTAGGACAGAACAAACACTTAGTATTGATACTGGTTGTTACTGTAGATATCGTGCTCCAAAGGTGATAAAATTCTAGCTGTGGTTGAATAGCGCTATGGTTAACACCACCTCTTAGCCCAGGATTCGTATGAACTAGGATAGGTGCGGTGTACTATTCGTGATATGGACTAGAAGTGACTATGGATTTAAAAGGTGAAAATCTTCATAGAAGATCGTCAACTAAGCGATCAAAGTAAACATCCTAATGAGATCGCAAACAAATTAAAATGTCTCACTTTATAGGTGTTGGAATCAAACACCATGGGTCTCAGGAGGGGGGTGGAAGCGTATTCGGCACACCCTGAAAAATGGCAGTACGTAGGGAGAAGGAAAATGGCATAAAATCACCGTAATGCCCATTGTTAAAAACGGAGCGCAATCTGTACTTAGCTTGGTAATGTTAAGTGGTCTCCACTTACGCCCTTGACGCTTAGCACCCTCAGTCTGCCTACGTCGCCCTCGTACCGGACCCCGACGATAGTGCTCCGGGCTCGGTTTACTGTTTAAAAGCAAAACAGCGAGGCGGTGATTGCTTCCGGGTGGGCGTGGTTCCGCGTCAGTGCACGTCGTCAGACGCGCATTGCCAATCGGATTGCTGGGGAGTGAATGACGTTTGGTCACATGGGGTATTGGAAGTGGTTGCTAAGTGACCTAGGGTAAACCATAGTCGCGCTAAACACGGAAGTGTTTCTAACGACTGGAGCGGACGATTTAAGATCTCGCATCTGAGTGCCTTCGCTTATGGTTAACTGAAGTCAGTTACTAAATTGAAATAACAGCCATAAGGTTATGAGACCCAAACTACCGCCAGTATTATGTGAAGGGCTTATATTGTTGAGAGCCTATAGATAGGTTTACAGCTTATTGATGAAGATGGATAGTTAATATTGATTCATGCCATGTCAGAAATTGCTCGACTCCATATTGGTTCACTTCATCACAGTATTCCAGGGAATATCATCATTCAGACCTATGAGGTGGGTACCAAGCCTGTATACCCACCTTTGTTCTTTTTCAAAAAGGCGGTTGGGAGTATTCATTCCGCCAATCACATGCTCGATGATAGTCCATCGCATGTCGTTGGGAGTATGGTTCCGTTCCAAGAAATGACGGCTCATTTTGGTGGTCAGTTTCTTACATCTAATGTTCGAACGGTGTTCACCTATCCTTTGCTTAACTTTGCGGGTCGTCATGCCTACATAACGTAGGTCGCAGGAACAGGTGATCAGGTAGATGACGTTTTGAGTATTGCAATTTGTGTGACCTTGCTTTGTCCAGATTTTGCCTGGCTCAAGCTCAAGAGTTTTGGAGTGTGTCATGAGGTGGCAGACACTACAATTTGCGCAGGGGAAGTGACCAGTAACTCTCGGTAAACCCCAAATGTCTGTGATCGATCTCTCTGTGGTCGGTGCTTCAATTCTCGGTCGAGTGTGCACCAAAGTGTCCCTCAGGCTGCGTCCTTTCTTAAAAGAGAATAATGGTTTTTCCCAATCTGTTTTTATACTGGACAGAATGCGCCAATTTTTATTGATTGATTTTTTCATGTGGTTGGACATTGTGCTATATGTAGTTACGCAAGTCAGTGGTATGGTTTTATTGCCTGTAACCCTGTCTTCAAGGAGAGATTCTCGTGGTTGGTTGCGAGCCCTCTTGTAACCTTTATTCAGTATTTTGGATGGATAGCCTCGTAACTTGAGTTTGTCCGTTAGATCTGAAGACTGGATCTTAAAATCTTGGAGATCAGAACAGTTGCGTCTTATCCGCAAATATTGGCCGTATGGAAGGTTTTCCTTTAGGGGCCGGGGATGAAAACTAGTGAATTCAAGTAGGTTGTTCAAGTAGAATCACTCCTTGAAGACAGGGTTACAGGCAATAAAACCATACCACTGACTTGCGTAACTACATATAGCACAATGTCCAACCACATGAAAAAATCAATCAATAAAAATTGGCGCATTGTGTCCAGTATAAAAACAGATTGGGAAAAACCATTATTCTCTTTTAAGAAAGGACGCAGCCTGAGGGACACTTTGGTGCACACTCGACCGAGAATTGAAGCACCGACCACAGAGAGATCGATCACAGACATTTGGGGTTTACCGAGAGTTACTGGTCACTTCCCCTGAGCAAATTGTAGTGTCTGCCACCTCACGACACACTCCAAAACTCTTGAGCTTGAGCCAGGCAAAATCTGGACACAGAAAGGTCACACAAATTGCAATACTCAAAACGTCATCTACCTGATCACCTGTTCCTGCGACCTACGTTATGTAGGCATGACGACCCGCAAAGTTAAGCAAAGGATAGGTGAACACCGTTCGAACATTAGATGTAAGAAACTGACCACCAAAATGAGCCGTCATTTCTTGGAACGGAACCATACTCCCAACGACATGCGATGGACTATCATCGAGCATGTGATTGGCGGAATGAATACTCCCAACCGCCTTTTTGAAAAAGAACAAAGGTGGGTATACAGGCTTGGTACCCACCTCATAGGTCTGAATGATGATATTCCCTGGAATACTGTGATGAAGTGAACCAATATGGAGTCGAGCAATTTCTGACATGGCATGAATCAATATTAACTATCCATCTTCATCAATAAGCTGTAAACCTATCTATAGGCTCTCAACAATATAAGCCCTTCACATAATACTGGCGGTAGTTTGGGTCTCATAACCTTATGGCTGTTATTTCAATTTACTAACTGACTTCAGTTAACCATAAGCGAAGGCACTCAGATGCGAGATCTTAAATCGGCCGCTCCAGTCGTTAGAAACACTTCCGTGTTTAGCGCGACTATGGTTTACCCTAGGTCACTTAGCAACCACTTCCAATACCCCATGTGACCAAACGTCATTCACTCCCCAGCAATCCGATTGGCAATGCGCGTCTGACGACGTGCACTGACGCGGAACCACGCCCACCCGGAAGCAATCACCGCCTCGCTGTTTTGCTTTTAAACAGTAAACCGAGCGCGGAGCACTATCGTCGGGGTCCGGTACGAGGGCGACGTAGGCAGACTGAGGGTGCTAAGCGTCAAGGGCGTAAGTGGAGACCACTTAACATTACCAAGCTAGGTACAGATTGCGCTCTGTTTTTAACAATGGGCATTACGGTGATTTTATGCCATTTTCTTTCTCCCTACGTACTGCCATTTTTCAGGGTGTGCCGAATACGCTTCCACCCCCCTCCTGAGACCCATGGTGTTTGATTCCAACACCTATAAAGTGAGACATTTTAATTTGTTTGCGATCTCATTAGGATGTTTACTTTGATCGCTTAGTTGACGATCTTCTATGAAGATTTTCACCTTTTAAATCCATAGTCACTTCTAGTCCATATCACGAATAGTACACCGCACCTATCCTAGTTCATACGAATCCTGGGCTAAGAGGTGGTGTTAACCATAGCGCTATTCAACCACAGCTAGAATTTTATCACCTTTGGAGCACGATATCTACAGTAACAACCAGTATCAATACTAAGTGTTTGTTCTGTCCTACTTGTGTGTCTCTGTCCTTTTACTTCCTAGGTGCAGAAACCGATAAGTAGAAGCCTCCTAAACCAGGAGTAATTAGGAAGAGTTTGTTCCTTCCTATTTTTTCGCACTTTTTCACTTTTACTTAATTTTCACTCTCACGCCCCTAGGTAAGGGTGGGCCTTAGCGTGCCCATACCGCCAGGGTTTATCACACACAGTCCTGAAGAATTGCCGGGTAAATTAACACCGTTTCGATGGCAAGAAACATGTTGACAAACCTATAGGAACCCACCACTCAATTATAGTGGACTGTTTCCTCACATATTTTAATATCCCTGTCTTTAGTGATCATAGAATAGAATTATTACCTCAGATACACTACTGACTATTTTAATACTTCCACCACTCACTAATCTGAATTGCACTCAACACGCCCTTAAATCACCATCCCGCTCCGCAGTAGTCCTGGCGTTACAGCACACCAAAGAGACACTCGGTCTCTTTGGTGGGGCCCGATGATGAAGCATGTCATCACTAGGTGGTGAGTGAGGGCTTTCTTCAACATCCCAGTGTGGTTGTTTCTGTGCTTCCAATAACGGCCTAGCTTTTCCTGAAGACACTCTTCCTTTGATTATTGATATATTTAAAGCTACCTTGCTCTAAGGAGTAAAAGGTGCTTCCACCTTTCCAACTGGAGAAGGCACCATAACCTGGGTCTTGTCACTCATAATGCTCGCCCCACATTCTTGTACACATATTTTAACAACTTTATTCAGATCAGGCCATCTAAAATACACCCTGAACCTGCGCTTCATTGCCTATTTGTCATGGTTGTTTTCCAAAGATGAAACTTTGCTTCAAATCCCCTCAGGGACCACTAGCAAGCGATTCCCTCCTAATCAGTCGAAGATGACATTTCAACTCTGTGTTAACATTAATAAGTTCCGATGATAAACTCTTTAATAATCGGTCAACCTTTAATTGTGAACTCCATAACCTCTCCCAACACCTTATCATCATTCAGACTTCGCCACCACTCATCTTCCAACAATGTCCCAGTACACTGCCAAACTGGCTAACCATGCAAACAACTTCAATCCCTTTCTCCAGTTCACCAGAATCCTCCAACTCTGGGAAGGACAATTCGGACTAACATATACTGTGAAATGTTTTGAGTGAGAAATGTATTCTAGTTTATACAGAATTTCCTTCAAATGATACAGCCACTTAGCGATATGTGGAGTAGCTCTACTCCCACTGGTCATTGACAATAAATCAAACTAAAGCTTGTGGTCTGTCAGCAACATGAAATATGTACCTCACAAGAAATTTCTAAAGTATATCAACCCTCACCACAGTTCTAATATCTCCCTTTCAATGGTAGAGTAGGTCGATTCAGCGCCCCGTAGAACTCTCAATCCAAATGCAGTGACATTTTCCTTGCCACTCATTCTCCTTTGAAATAGGGCTGCGTTCAGTCCATGATTGCAAGCCTCCATCATGATTATAATATCATCCTTGGGATCCATTTTTGTAAAGGGTTGACTCCAACAATGTCTGACTTAATCATACCAAATGCACTCTCAATCTCAGCAGCCCAAACATAATGTTCATTTTTCCTAAGTTTCTTGTGCCGAGGTGTATCTTTATTATCAAAATTATGGACACATTTCCAGTAATCCTCGAGCAATTTTAGAGTCAATCCACTGGTCTCTAGTATCTTTAAGGCCCTGTTGAGCCTGTCAACATGTTGAGGCAAACATTCGCCATACACCAGGATATCGTCCTGTAAGCAGCATACCCCATCTACAACACTGAGCAGCAAATACATGATGTGCTGAAAAACACAAGATGCATATGCAAAACCAAAAATGCATATGTCCATAACAATAAGCCCCTCCTCAATTAGAGGTCAGATAATACTTTATTTCGGCGGCAAAAAACAGCCATAAAAGTACAATACAGACATTAAAACATCATGAAAAGATTTGTCAGGGCATCATCTGTGCAAAAAATTAAAAACAGCAAATAGTTAGTTACATGCTAAAAACAGGCGATGTAAAAACATTAAACAAAAGTCCATAGCCAAATAGTCAGGGTAAGAAAATCATTCTGTGGGGGTCAGCACCCAGGGCAGACTCATCAGACTAATGTCCCTATATTAGCCTTTAAACAGGTGTAACTTGGGGCATCTGCAAGTTAAAATACCATTTGTTTTCTTTTGGCCATAGCGCACTTATAAATGAAAAAATCTTGCTACTGCATGTGGGGGAGTTTAGCTGTTTCAAGTACAACAAGGCATCAGCACATCTTCTAATGCCGCATTCTCGGAACTAGAAATCTTTTGGAATATGCCAGGAAATACTGGCAAAAGAAAGTGAAATGGAGCAGACTCCAGGGCGAGGACTCATCACAGGGGCAGAGTAGCATGTTGCTGAAATCAAATTGACCCAGAGGGAAGCCCAAATGCCACCTCGCAAGGCTGAACCTAAATCTGGTTAACTCCTTCCGTGCTCATGACCAGCTCAGCTCGTCATGAGGCACAGTGCTTGTGTACTCATGACGAGCTGAGCTCGTCATGAGCCGTGGAACGCTCGCACGCGGGGATAATTCCCCTGCTGTGCTGAACGTTCCATGAAAACGGGTGTGGCCGTGACGAGCTCAGCTCGTCATGAGGCACACGAGCTGAGCTTGTCATGAACATCGGGGCGCTGTGCATGCCCCCCCCCCCGCCCCCCAGCACAGCGGGGGAATTACCCCTGCTGCGAAGGGGCTAAAAGCACTCTATCCCAGGTAGTATCCCCCATGACAGATACGGCTCCAAGTTAGGGGTGGTTTGTAGATTCACATACTCCCTTACAGACATCTTGGCAAGCTCAACTTCCTCTCTAAGTCACCTTTTTCTAGTTTGGAATGCTTTTCTGACTGAGGTTAAGTCAGCCTGCGACATAGCAGAGGGGTTAGAAAAGAATTCTGGTCTCTTTAAGTTAGAGATTTAATGCTTAATATATTGCATCCAGGGTATGGCCACACCTTTGTCACAGGCAAGACAGTCAATGATCACCTTCCTATTAAGACCTGCATGCGTATTCGCCCAGACAGCACAACATAGCACCAAATGGGCCAGTTTAATGCAATATTCTGCATACTCAACACAAGCCTACTGGTGAACAATATAGGTAGCACAAATTGAGGGGTCTCCTAAGAGGTGCCGCAAGACACTGTTCTCTTCAGTATGCAGGACAGTGGTGTTGGAGTATCTCCAGATACCAGCCCCATAAGCTAGAATGGAGAGATATTTGCACCTAAAGACCTCCAGCATGGGCGGGGGGGGGCAATGGGCTTTCTACCAACGTGTGAGGCTAAGCTGTAAATGTAAACAGTGGCACTAAACAAACCTTTGGGAAGCTTTAGGATTACTAGGTTCCCAGTTCCCCCTAGCATGGGAGACCACACCCAGGTACAGAAAATCCTGCGTAGAGGCAACAAGAAGATGCCCTTGGAGGAATACGCTCTCGGTCTCAGAAGATTTGGAGCCACTTGATATGGTCTAAGTTTTAGAATGATTTGTGACATGACCCAGAGACCCCATGAAGTTGACAAACTCCTGAAATAAGATATGTAAACTATTTTGCGTTCTACCCAATAAGATGGCGTCTTCCACGTAAAGTAACGAGGGGACCATTTTCTTGCCCACTTGGAGGACATCAGCAGTGCGGGCAGAGAGTGCAGCTTCAAGATCACTGAGGAAAAGGAATTGAATTGGGGCCACTACACAGTCCTAGCATACGCCATTACCCAGTGAAAAGCTAGGGGTGCGCTCACCAGCAGGGCCATACCTGACATATGCTGAAAGATCGAAATGCAAGGCCCGCAAAATGTGGACAAGCCCTGGGTCCAACCCCAGGTCAATTAGCATAGCCCACTATTGAGATCTTACCACGCTGTTGAAAGCGCTAGACAGGTCCTTGAAAGCTAGGCAGATGGAGCCCTGCCTCTTAGATATACTTGCTAATGAGCAAGTGTAAGTTTAGGCATTGCTCCACCCTGCCCACCCCGTCTCAGAAGCCATATTGCACCTCTGACAGCATGTTTGTCTCCCTGGCCCAAGTCAGCAGGTGCTCCAGCACAGCCCTCCCTGCAATTGTTACTGCAGAGTCCAGCAGAGAAATTGGACTATAGCTACTTAGGGAATGCATGTCGCCCTTTTTAAAAATGGGTGCAATGATGGCAGTACGCAATGAGTCAGTGAGCCCAGAGTTGATGAAGGCATAAAAAAAGTTGCAAAATAATGGGGCTTAGAATTCCAGGACAGATTTATATAAGTCCATAGTGACCCCATCAGGTCCTCATTAGATGGGGATTTCATGATGGCCTCCCAGATCTCTTCCAGAGTAAATGTCAGTGTTATTGGGATGATCACTCCTGCCTCCAAGCTTTCCTGGGACATGCCAGGGCTGTATAGAACACTAAAATGGCTGACCCGTGCCTCTGGACTAATAATGGTAATCAATGAATTATCAAGTGATCCCAGAGTGCCAATATCCTTAACCAGCTTTCAGAAGGTTCTGGAGTCCTTCTGCCTACAAGACTGAACCAACCTCCCCCAGTACTCTGTTTTCATCTCCTTATGCCTACTACACAGGGCACCTTCATACTTTGCTCTAAGCTTATTGATTATCAGGCTATCTCTGGGTTTCTCTTTCAGAGTCCTATGCAGGTTTGCAGATTCCATTCTGCAAGAAGAATCAAACCATTTAGCCCCTGGGGTGACAGGTCTAGTTGACTTCATGAGGAGGTTATAAATAGCTAACCCCAGTTGGGCAAAACAGTTTGCCTAAACCCGCAGATCATCCAGGGGATGAAACAATTGTAAAGCATATCAAGGGGGTTGGCACACAAACTTTTCATCAAGGCCCCCAGGTCAGCATTCCTCCATGCCAAACGGAGTCCCTGGGACTTAACAGTTAGGGATGATGTGGGGAGGCCTCTGGCCCCACATTCCCCATTGGGGATACTTAAAACCAACTATAAGGGGTTATGGTTACCCAAAGCTGTTACAATGGTGTCACCCCTCGGGACCCTCTCCATTAGTGCTCTAGACACAAATATATAGGCAATGATTGACCCATATCCTCCCAACATGGATGGCATTCGTAGACTAGGCGGGGTCCACTTTAACATAGGCATTAATAAGATCGAATGGATTAACCATGATAAAAGAGCCATGGCTTTCTGGTCCCTCTGCTGGGATACACCCGCTGTGTAAACTTTACCCAGGATGGCTAGCTCATTAACCTGTGGCGTCTGACCAATTTTAATGATAAAATCGCCTCCAACTACAATTTGAAACCATGTATGAAAAGAGGCTAATTCAGTGTCAAGACCAAAATAAAATTAGACAACATGTGAATATTAGTAAACATCCATACCAATGTGAGCAATATAAAATGTTATAAAAACAATATGTATGCTGTTGGGCCAAATCAAAAGGAATGCATGAACTGAAGACCTCCCAGTGCATATCACGCAAATTTTCTATTCCAGGGTAACTAGGAAGTAGTCCATTAGTCCTCCCTTGGCTCTGCCAGAAGGGGAATGAGTTGCCAGGATCCTGTAGGCAACAAACCCACCCAAGCTTACAATGTCCGTAACCCAGGTCTCTTATAGGAATATCATGTCGCGGCTCAAGACAAGAGCGGCCCAGTTATCATCATCCTTTTTATTGGATAACCCAGTGACATTCCCAAAAAGTATTTTTGCCTTGGGGGTAGCTTCAACAGGGCTAACCAGGATAGTACCATCATTTACAAAAGGGGGGAAGTGAGGTGGAATAGGCTTACAGGGCCTTCTCCCAGAATATTATAGCCATTTTCGTCGGGAGGGGGTGGAGTGCGATGGACTTACAAGGCCTTCTCCCATGACATTTCCTAGAGGGTGCATGCCCGGGCCATGGTCATCCTTCTACAGAACATACACAGTCTTGTACGGGCCGTTCCCGAGTCAATCCACATCTGTCACACTCCCCAGAGGTGCAAAACGATTCTGAACCCGGATAATATAAGAATATGGCTAGGCTTGCTTAGCGCCCCGTACGCCCTCCGAGTGGACTGTATTGGGTGGTTAATGACTATTGGCATGGAGAAGTAGCCGAGGGGTAAGATATTGACTTTGCTGGCCTTGTGTCAAGCTTTGGAAAAGGCCCCATTCAGGTCCCCTGTTATTTTCGGGTTTCGGAACATAACAATGACACAGTCACCCGAGAATTCCTTGTGCAACTTCCCCACCCAGCTCACCCTTATGACCGTGATCACTTCATAGAATAGCTTGTCTCAGCACCATATGTTTTCATAGATCTAGTGAATAGATTTATAAATTAGATCCTCAGTTGACTTCACTACACCGGTTTGAACGGTTAGCACATTTACTGGCACAATGACAAAGAGGCAAGCTGCAGGGGGGAGGTCACACCTAAAAGTAGTGCCAGCATACTGACCTGGATGACTACTAGTTGTCAGAGTGTTACTGCATGCAGGAAAGGGTCCCTCTCAAAACCCCTGTACCTGGCAGGCTGATGTTACATGAGATGTAGTTGGCTCACCTTCATTACCACCGTTGGCAGGGCCTAGGATCTTGCTCGAACTCCCAACCTCAAGTTAAAGACTATCTTCCAGCATGCTTGGCATAGAGTTACTAACATTCTTATAGGCCAGTCCTATGTTCCAGGGTCATACTTTAGGTGAGGCTAGTTAATTTTGCTTCAATGGACTCCAGGCAGTCAAACAGTCCTTTCAATTAGACATCCAAAATCGCTTCAAACATTTTACCCAGATAGTCCAACTTGCCCTCAGTTATATCCACGAGAGGACCGCCACAAAATACAGACTTGCTCCCTATAGAGCCTGGGTGGTATCTGGAATTGCTTGATTTGAGGGTGTTGGCTCTTTTATGTTTAGAGCCTGGGGGTTTTGCTGGCTTAGTTGGTAGGGGGTACTCTTAGGGAGGACAAGACTTCTAGCATTTGAACCTGTTCCCCATAGTATTATTGGCCACAGGCGCAGCCCCTTCTGGCTGACTTAAGAGGGCGAATTGGGATTTGGGTATGGCATCAATATTAATGATGGAGGCAGTGGGGGGCAAAGGTAGGGCCTTCTTTCTTTATCCAAGATTTCTTTATTAATTGCCCCTATTACCTTTTCTATGTAACCATCAAGAGTGCAGGCCTAACTTTTAGCTGATGACCCCCTCCCCCATTCTGGGTTTCTTGTTTCTGCTTGGACACCGTTCCAGGCCTCCTTCAGGGCACAAGATTGCACACAGCTAAATGGGTTAGTGGGTGCACACACAAGGCTGACAGGGCTGGAAGCTAAAAATAAATAAATTCCACCGTACCTTGATCCAAGGGTTAAAAAAGGTGGCCCAGCCCAGCCTTGTTCAGCCACAGATGGCCACAGATGGGCCCACCCTCTGCCCAGGCTTTGGAGCAGCTCTTAAGAGCACAGTGTCAGGCACTGCAGGTGGTGCCTAGAGACTCAGTACTTGCTAGGACCAGCGGTCCATGTCCCTGGTTGCCCCCAACTCGAGAGTGTCCTGTAGAGTGGGTATGCAGCAGCGCTTAAGGGTGCAGTGTCAGGTGCTGTAGGCGGCACTCCAGTCTCAGTACTTGCTGTGACCATAAGTCTGTGTCCCGGGTGGCCCCCAACTCAAAAGCCCCCCCCCCCCCGCAGCCGGAATGGTTTCAAGTTTATTTTTATTTTGCATAGTTACTGAAAGCCATTGCAAAGTTTACTTAAAAAAGATATAATTAAATTATTATAATACAATAATAAAAGCCAAAAAACAGAAGCTAAAAACTACTGTACATTAAAAAGTTAGCCACGCAGGCAGAATTAATTTGTTCGCAAGGTAAAGTACAATGCAGTCCCTGTTCCTTGCTGATGCTGGACATAATAATGCGCCATATAGAGTGCGTTGTTTAAGCTCCTGTTCAAAAATTGTTCATGCAAAGTGCTGGTGCTCTGGCCTTTCAGGAAGGCCAATCTCGGGTTGTGAGTTAGTTGCACCACAGGAGCTTCTTACTTGTGTGGCTGATCCGCCGACAAGTTGGGCTATTCTAATTTTAGGTGTTTTTGGTCGGCCAACTTTAAGTATTTTACCAACTTGCAGTTCAGCTGCGGGTTTCCTAGGTTGAAGCAGGCCAACACCACTTGTCTCCTGGTGCAGATACCTAACTGCTTGAAGAGTGCTTTTAATAGCTGTACCCGTTCTTGATGTAGGACCTTACAAGTGCAGATTATGTGTATGATGGCTCCTTGCTTGGTGTTGCACAGTCTACACGTGCTTTGAGTTGTGGCCCGCAGCCATGGTGGAAGATGCTGGGTGCATGGGAGGAGGCCCGATCTATGCCTTAAGAATTTCATTTTTGTCTCTTTGGAATAGCCTTGATTAAAATACTTTTGCGCTGCAAGTGTTTTGTAAGAATTCAGGGTCATCCAGACATGGGATCTGTCTGCGAAGGCTGCCTTGTCCTCCACCACTGCAATTTGTTTTACACATTTCCAGTCCAATTTTTTAAAGGTTGAATGCCCAAGCTGAGTATTCCAAAGATCCGTAACCTTGATGCTTTCCAAAGATGTCTGAAGATATTGCCTCGCTTGGCAAGTATCCCTATACTGGATTTCGTGCCACAGCAATTGGTTTAACATATTTGGTGCAGCGCTTCTGATCTTATGCCAGCAGATAACATAAGAACCTTGCCTGGCCAGGGATTGATGTAGGAGGCCAAACTCCAACCTTATTTGAGCCAGGGAAGTATAATGCGGGAATGGAACAGTGCTTAAGAGCGCGATTTCAGGTGCCGCAGGCGCGCCTCCAGGCACAGTGCTTGCTGGGACCAGAACTCTGTGTCCCTGGTGGTCCCCAACTTGAGAGCATCCTGCACAGCGGGAGTGCAGCAGCGCTTAAACGTGCAGTGTCAGGTGCTGCAGGCAGCATCTCCAGGCACAGTGCTTGCTTTGGCCAGAAATGTGTGTGCCTGGTGGCCCCCTACTCGAGAGTGTTTCCCTCTGGAGTTAAAAAGAATGTGAGGTGACTATATTCCTCATGCAACTACACTTGGTGATACGTGTCGGACATGTCCAGGGAGGTAAACACCTCTGCATCATTCAACATATAAAAAATCTCATTTGGAAGAGGTTGATGATCATCTTAAATGTTGGTATTTAAATCTCTTAAGTCGACACAACCTCAATCACTTGTCATCCTTTCTAGCCAACACCAACTGGACCAACATTCTGAGCTTTTAATAGGCTTAATTATTCCTATATTACATGACTTTTGTATCTACTCTCCCGTTCACTTCTCAAACTCAAAATTACTTTACAAGGTTTCTATATCACAGTCACTGCATTCTTTGTAACACAATCTCATGTTAGAAACCCTTGAGCATCCCCCAATCAGTAAACACACTCAGAAATCATTCTGCCCAAATTTTCATCTATATCATATTTGCATCCCATAACTGTAAGTGAATTGAAATTACCTGTTCAGGTTCATTAGGACCTAAACCCATATTTAGATCTCCTCGTTCATCTCATCCTAGAAGATTTGTTCTGTCCTTTGCAACATATCCTGTCCCTTTCATCATGTTTTCTTAAATACTCAGATCAGTTTCAATCTTTTTCCTCCATTGGCAAACATCTTGATGTTGGTATTCTCCAATATCAGCCAATAACGACCACTCATTTCTTTGTCCCTGATCAAAGTAAAAGGGGAACCAGAGCCTGCCATAACCCTGATTGACTTTCCATTTATGGCAATATTGCAAATCAGTGGGACCCTTTCAATACACTGCACCATGGCAACCTCAACTACTCCGTCAGTCACATCAGCCCTATTATCAAATACTATACGCACATAACCCCCATATCCACCACCATCCTTGTTGACACATTTATTTTGATAATATTGGCACTGTTAGCTTTGCACACTTGCAATCTGTGTCCACAATGGAAACAGGAAACAGGAAATATCACCACTCCCAGACACACTGTTTTTGCTCTCACCATGGGTTTGGGACAAAGTGGCCTTATTGATTCCTTGGAATTTAACCATGCCCACAGTTTAACCAGCCCCCTCTGACATTTTTGATTAACTTAAGAGCATTAAGGGGCATATCATCAAGGGCCAGCATTAAAATTATCGCCGCTTTTGCGTCTGTTTTTGGGTGAAAAGCGACGATAATTTTAACGCCCTATCAGCATTGACACGCTAACGCGTGAATCCATGCTGTAGCGTCCATTATCTTTTTGCCTCGCATCTCTAATGAGATGCGAGGTAGGCGCTCCCGTGTGATATACGGCAAAATTAATTGCTAACAGAGGTTCTCCCTATCAGCAAAGGAATCACTAACCGGCCTAGCAATATTAAAACTAACGCTAACCGGCTGTATCGCAGGTTTCTTACGCATGCTAATTTTCTGACTTGGCCATGTTTATCATGGGAGGTGGATCATTATGCTGAGTTCACATCTCCCTATCAGCAATGTTTTAATTTAACTCTGTTTTCTATCGCAGGTAAACCTGCGATGTTGCCGCTCATCGCAGCCATTGCCTGGATTTCTTTCACCAAGGCGATGCGCGTTACTGATAGTACACTAACCGGGCGATATAATACGGCGATAGACGGCGTTAGGATTCCACACGCTACACGCGGCCAGAGATAATCATCGCTGCAGCTTGGTGATATGCCCCTAAGTCTTTAGATAACCCAGCTACTTTTCCTACCACTCAATGTCTTTTACTGTCTCAGGCCCTTTTGGGTAGGTTCATAGTATATAAACAACATGTCCAAACATACATTTACATACCCAATAAATAACAGTACTCTGGGAATCATTATTTATCCAATACAATAAATAATGTAAGTTATCAGTTCCCCCTGAAAATGTGGATATTAAAACAACCTACATAATGCAAGACCCATTTTGTGAGTCAGAAAAACTTATCCAAATTGTAAAATTGGTTTAGTAAACAGAAAAAAGATGTTCTGCAGTCACAAAACCTGTGTTTTTTAATCGTCCTTTCATTCAGTAGCAGGCTGGCATTCATGAGACTGACTATGCTTTGAAAGTAAATGTGCTTAGTTTGATTTACTGTCTTATGTAGTTTTTCAGTTACCTCACATATGAATCTCTGATACACTGCTTCCTCCTCTATTTCTTGAAAAGTCCATTTTTGAACTAAGGGGCATATTTAAAAAGAAGCGGCGGAGCGCGGAGTTAGTCTTCTTCGCTTATCGCCGTGCTCTGCCAATTCTGTAACGCAGGGCTGCACTGTAATTACAACAATACGGTGCAACCCTGTTTTCCCCCTGCGCTGGCGCTACTTTAAGTTGCCTAGCGCCAACGCTGGCACCCTTACACTGTAGTGCAAGTGTGCCTGCGTTGTGGAGAATGATTGTATATGTACAGGAAGGTGTGTTGAGGGGAATGATTGTTTATGTGCAGGAAGGTGTCCCTTCCTGCACATAAACAATCATAAATGGCGATTTGTAACATCTGTGCATGCTGCTTTGTGCAGCACACATAGAAGTTGTAAACTGTCATTTTTAAAATGATTGTTTATGTTCAGGAAGGGGCACCTTCCTGCACATAAACAAGCATGCGTGGTGTGTTGCTGTTGCACAATGCAGCACACATAAAAACAGCAAAAACAAGGAGAAATAAAACATTTCTCCTTGTTGCGCCCTGTTAAGACCAGGTTTTTGCCTGGTCTTAATTTAGCGCTGCCCCGTATTTACGACACTCTTGTGAATATGGGGAAGCACCAAAATCAATGGGTGTTGCGGCGGAACACCCACCGCTACACCCATTGCCCTCTCCTTTCACGCTAAGTATAGCGCGAAAGGGTGCCTTATTTACAAGGCAGCGTGACTTAAAGGTGCCTTGTAAATAAGGCGAAGCCCGTATCACCATAACAACATCAAAAGAATAGTAGCACAAGAAGGGTACAAAGTTCCCCAATGTGAGTAGGAGTGTGAGTCTAGCGTAGAAGGAGAAACAGGTAAAGGGCGGGGAATTTCCCTTTTTGGAACTAAAACCCTCACACACCCAGCAAGCTAGGTGTCATGCTTCATCATATGGGTTCTGCTCCTCGTCAGACTGGCGCTGCAATGTCTGACGGGCACCCGCGAAGGGGCTCTTTACCAGAGATCTTTTGTTCCTGCCATATTTTGCATGCGTGTAAGAGGGGAAGGGTATTCGCGAGTGAATCTGTAGTCGTGAAGTGAATGTGAGTTAAAAAAGGTTAGTCAATCCACTGGGAACTTTACTGGTGTGGTTGACTCCCTTGGTTAAAAGGTGGGAGGGGAGATATGTACTGGTGTAAGGTTCACAGTAGAATATCTACTACCCTCTGATCAGGTCAACATGTTTCTTGCATTCTAAGCAATTCGTCAGGACCTAAGTGCAATGTACTACACAGTGAATAAAGAAATACAACCTTATGTCTTGAGGTAAATAAATAAGCAGGCCGATTGGTCCTGCCCTTAATGATGCAACCTAGAAAGGAAAGTAAACAACAGAAAAGAGCAATCAGAATTACGCTCCATTCCTGTCTAGGTACTCTGTTCTCTACGCTAAGTAAACACACTAATACTGTGAATCTAAAATTAAAAATGTGGGTTAACGTTCAGAAAAACACCCACATTGGTGGTTTAAAATCTCTAGTGATATAGAGGACGAAGACATAAAGCTCTTCAAGCAATCAGGAGAGGGTGATACAATTTGATGCTTACCCTAAGGTTTTCCCTAAGGTGCCCCCGCAGTCTGCTCCCGTGGAACCAGCACCTTTGAGTAAGGTACCTAAGGGAGAAAGGGCGCAGAGTAGAGAAGAAACCTTAGAGGGGCCAGGAAGGCATCTGTGCATGTGTTCAAAGGGCCCACCAAGTATTTACTCGGGGCAGAGCGATCGCTCTCATGTGTAGTCCTGTGTCTGCTCATCATGGTATGCATAATGGTCGAGGACCACACAGAAGCGGATCTGGCTGCAAAACCCCCCCCGGGGGGGGTGGAAACCCAGCTTCCACTTGAAGCACCCGAAGCCGCTACCGTCCTGCCAGTGACTAGTGGAGAACCCTGTGGAGGGAGGCAGAGCAGCGGATCCGGGCCCGTAATTTGTTAAAAACAAACACCGGATGGGGTATAAGCGCCGACCGGGGACTGTGAGCCACAAACCGAGCCCCGCATCAACACATGTGCAAGCAGTCAAGAGATACCCACAAGGACGGGCACAGGATGCCGGGAGCGTTACCTGGATGATCCCGATCTCGGCGCCTGCTCAAGGTATTGCTGTAAACTCACCCAAAACGGCGCGCAGTCACAGCCGTCAACACCTACCCCCACAGCGTCTGGTTAGGACTTGGAGCGACATGTAGTGTGCTCGGGCTCCCCCCGAGTCTCTTATGGCCATGTTGCTCACGTCTCGCTCATCCGCGGGGAGGCGGTGCCGATCGGGACTAGTACTGCACATGTGCGTCGTGGAAGGGACGCGTCAACCTAGGCAAGGCTACCATCACGGGTGTGTGGAAGCGGCGGCCATGTTAGGTGTGTAAAAGGACTGTGATAGTCAGTTGTAATAGTATAAGGGGGGGGCTGTTCCCAAGCTGATGCGTGCCGGGACCCTGATAAAAAGGAGTTATTTTCTCATGAATCATAGGTTGACTAATTAGTACTTGAGTATGAATGGGTGGTGCGAATAGCTAAGAAGGCCGAGAAACGTAAGTGTTAGCCTCCTTCCCCGCTCTCTAATAATGGTGGCACAGGGCATGGTTGCTCAGTCTCATGGTTATGTACATCAAATGCCATAATGCGAGAGTGGGTGGGTACACAAATTGCCACAGTGCGAGAGTGGGTGGGTACTCAGTCTCTTGGTTCTAGATCTAAGATGCCACAGTGTTAGAGTGGGAGGGTAGGGGCAACGGTCTCTATAAGGACAAATATGGTATCAGTGGGACCCGCGTCATTAATATCAGCATAAGGTTGACCCAGAAGCAGTGTGGACTGGGGGTAAGCGGGTATAGCCCACATGACTAGCGGGCTAACGTGGACCATGGGACAGAATCATTCAGACCCACCGTATCCAATCTTAACCGGTGGACCCATCTCTGTTCTATCCTAAACAGAGCCTGGGAGGTAATGGTCGGGTGGGCTTCCAGTACAAGCCAATGCACACTATCCGCTGTATGTCCCTGTTGTGTGTAATGTTCGTACAGTCTGGTGTGCATTTTTAGGCATCTAATGTTGCTCTTGTGTTCTGTAATTCTCAGCTTTACTTGCCTCATCGTCATCCCGATATAGTGTTTGTCACAGGGGCAAGTAAGCATGTAGATGCATCTAGCGCTGTTGCAGTTAGTGTGCCTTTTAAGATGCCAGACAAAGGTCTCCGTGAGTTTGATCTCTTTACATTGATGGGTTTGTGGGCATACTGAGCAGCCCCCACATGGGAAATGGCCCACTATGGGTGGGAGGCCCCATAGTGTACTCTGGGTACTGGTGTTCTGTTTTTTTGGCCTCGTGTGGGTCAACGCGTCTTTCAGATTAGATGTACGCCTAAATGCGAACCTGGGGCGTGGGATATCTAGACCGCCCGAATTAATGATGTTCCAATGTTTGTTTATTGTTTTCTTGATATAGGCCGAATTTTTGGTGAAGCAGGTCACACAGGTGATTAGTTCTTCTGGCTCTTTTGGGTGTGTTTCTAGCAACGCTTCCCTAGGGTTATTCAAGGCTCGTTTACAGGAGTTGTGGATAAGCCTCGTGGGATACCCCTGTCTTGTAGTTTGTGTTGGAGGAGTCTATCCTCCTGTTTGAAGTCGGCCTTTGCTGTGCAGTGCCTGCGAACCCTGAGGAACTGCCCGAAGGGTAGGTTGTCCCTCAGGGCTCTGGGATGGTAGCTCTCATAAAGCAATAGGCTATTCCTGTCTGTGTGGGAATTAGGCGGCAGCACTGTAGTCTGTGATTTCAGCAAGTTTCACTGTAATGAATCCAGCAATCACAAGTTTTCTTCTCCAAATAGAAAATAACTGCACGGTCCCAAAAATACTGTGTCCTTTTATGTGCAGTTTTCTCCATTGCAGGAAGAAAACTACTGACATGTTTTGCCTCCTCTAGGGCGTGGCTTTGATGCTGCCCACAACTTCTGTCCCTGCTGTAACAAAGACAGGGCAAGTCACTCCCGGCACGTAAGGTGCTTGAAATTTCAGGAGGCAGAATTCTAGCCAGGGTTTTTGCTCCAGTTTGAATTTTACCCAATTTTTGACTATTCCTTCTCCATTCTCAAACTGGATACAGACTTATTCCTCTGCTTTATAAAAGTAAATCTCTAACCTTACCCAAGCTGGGAATATTTGATACAAGTTCTAATTGTGTTTCCCACTGTGGAAGAGCCATCCTGTTTCTAGGGAGATTATTTATGAATAGCACTTGTTACAACGTATGCGTTTTCAATGCATGCCATTACAACACAAGTTATTACAACGACGCGTTGTTACTTTGCATGCCATTACAACGTAAGTCATTACAAAAACTTGCTGTAAGGAGGGCGCTGGAGTTTGGAATAGTATACTTTACTATTCCAACTCCAGTGTGTGCAACAGTAGGGAAGGTGTTGGATTGAAAATCCAATAAATCCAACACCGTCTGCCCCCTACAGCATTGTAATGGCATACGATGTAACAACGCGTCATTGTAACAACTTGCTTTGTAATGGCATGCGATGTATCGCATGCATGTAAACGATGTTTCCCATTATTTACGTTCAAGTGATATTGCACCATATTGGTGTACTGTCCTATGTGAGAAAATTTACTCACAAATGCAATTTCAGAGGTTGTGAATGACACAAATGAAATTGTACTTGTAAATCATGCTATGTTGGCTCCTGCACTGAAATTGGTTGAACATATGGCCAAGTCATTTGAGTCCTGAGCTTTGAAATAGGAGATCTTAGAATCAAGTAAATTGTGAATATTTACTATCTTCATCATTGTTAACAGTCAATGTGGTCACTCCCTGGGCCAGGAGAATCCCTGCGCTGGTGTTTAGCGCACCAAAATCTGTATGGGCCAGCAAATCCCAGGGCTTTTTCCCTTTGCTAAACTTTAACTTTGACATGTAAAAATGTAGTGAAGCGTGCAACATTGACTGCACCTGGTAATAACTGGGTGCGATAAACATCACACAGCTTGCAACAGAGATTCCAGAGGGCCACTTGTAATCAGGCTCCAGGAGGTATCAGTACTTGCTGTGTGCTGCACTACAGCAAGATAACAGTCCGATCTTAACGAGTACCAGAGTGTCCTACTCACATGACTGGGCCAAAATAAGCCAGTGCTTCATAATGCCATTTTGGTTTTTTTTTTCTTCAGATTTTATATAGCGCGAACTCGACCCGAAGGTATTGGAGCGCTTTACATGAGCACCGGTTACATTACAAATTCAGGCCGTGGGGGGGTTAAGTGATTTGCCCAGAATCACAGGATGTGGACGTGACCCCAAGGCTCGAACCTTGGTTTCCAGCACAAACGTCGGCCATCTAGCCAAGGGACCACATCCTCTCCCCATTGACAAGCACACACGAGTATAAAATAGCATATTGAGACACAGTGCCCCGAATCTTACTGGATCGCTGGGTAACATCAGGGCATCCTTGAGCACATCTGGATCACTTGACCCCACGGTCACTGCTCAGGGTTGTGGGACACTTCAGATCACTTGAGCCGATAGATCGATGCTCCTGTTTCAGAGGGCATTAGGCAAATGAACAGACAGCAGAAATAAAATGTCAGGGAATTATGTCTAGGAAAGTAATACAGCTGTGACTAGAGAACACATAGCCAGGAAAGCAGATGCCTTCTCCTATAATGAATAGCAGTTGGCCGTACATCCTTTCCTAGGCCTTTCGCTGTGTCTCATGGGTCAGGTGACTTCACAACAGGCTCGCGACGGCACCACCTGCCCCACTCAACGTGTTTACGTGTCTGTGTGGACGCCTGGCCAGCTGTTGAATCCATTGAATGTGGCCTGCATTTGCATTTCCCTTGCTAAGCCTTCTCTTTCCCATTGCTGCATATATGGCAGGGTATTAACATGTATTTTAAACACTAGTGTTGTTTTTTACAAGGGATAGTGATGCCAGGGGGCAAGGGCAAGCATCTGAGTGTATTGCACACACCATGACATCTTATTTTGCTATTATCATGTTTCACATAAACATGTCCTTTGTCAAAATTTTCTCTTATTGAGATTGTGGTTGTTTACATGTAATAGATTGTCTCTAAATGTGTTTTTACGTGTCCACGAATAATATATATATAGCTGAGCACTCGTATATATCAATGTGCCAGTTTGCGCACAGGGTTTTACAAGGTGAAAGTGCAGCAGTAAGGTATGAAAAAATGAGGCATGGGTTCAATAAAGCAGATTAACTAATAGATAACCACAAGATCAAAATGATGTGACACATTAAGTGAAACATACACACTCTTCTCGTTTTACATATTTTGTAAGAGGGCAATCTCCATTCACAGTAAATTTACTTTAGGCGAGTGTCAAGAAATTAGCATAAGTAGAGCAGCGGGGTATAAAACAGAAATCAGCGAACGAGTGAGGGAAGGCAGTTACTATTACTGTCAGGGTTCTGCTTAAATACACAAAAGTAAGTTGGGATTCATTGGTTCACTATAATTCTTTAAATTGTATGAACTGGTGTACATTGGGTACAGTGCTTAGTTGTTGAACAAGTAAGCGCTGTGACCCACAGTTGCTCATAAGATCCCACTGCTCATGTTGCTGAGCACCAGGATTGCCATACACGCAGGCCCATATATAGAAAGTTTTTGCGTCAATTTTGCATTACTTTTTTAAAGAAGAGCCGAGGGAATCTACTGCTTAGTATTTCCAAAGCAACGTAAATGGCTATTTGCATAACCTTGTGTCAGGGAGTCATTCCATGGGTGGTGCATGGGCATTCCTGTGCATCCATCCATGGGTTTTGATGCTAATCTTTCTCTAAAAAGACATGTGGAACTGGATTTGCACCAGAATTCTGCACCTCCCTGAGGCTGTTGCAAAGGGCGGAAATATCTTAATTACTCCTTGTTATTTCCACTTTGCATTTATGTTGCATTTTGGAGCACACATATAAAGGAAATAGGCTCAAAGGATAGTTGTTGTGTTGGAAGGTAGGTTTCTGAACAAAAACTATACTCATCACAACACCAACACCTTAGGCAGCACAAAAAGCACCAGCATATGTAAAGTGCAGAACTGTGCCCTTACCCCAAGGTCCCTTATGTCCTCGTCCCATTCAGTAACAAAGTGGAGATACCCATCTCCCGACAGAAAAAAACAAGAGGAATGCTGGGACCCTAATACTGCCACTCCCACCAGGAGTACATAAGCAGTACTTACCCACCATCCCGCCTGTTCTTGTTTCTGTCTGTCGACAGGTTGCACGTGGATAAGCTGGCGCTGCTGCTGCTGGACTGGAGTGGCGGTGCTTCTCTCCTCCCCCTGCCTGACTGCCTGGCTGTGCGGGTGCGGGGTTTCCTGGATTGTCTGCTGGGAGTCAGTTTCTGTTTCTGCCGGAATCCTGCCTGCCTGCCCAGCCCTTTGCGGCTCGGTCGTAGGTTCCCGGTTCCTTCCCGGTCGCAGGCACTTCTTCCCGAGCCTGGCTGGGTGGAACGTGCCTCGCTTGCGGTGTTCCTGCCGTTTCCCTTGGATTCCTGCTTCTGGTTGCTGAGGGGTTCCTTGAGCTGGTGTTGGCCCCCACCCCGGGTGACCACCGCTTGGTGTTTTTTTTAACTTTCTGCTCACTCGGATGCCTGTGGGTTGGTTGTGGCAGGAATTTCCAGCCCACCCAGGACCATTTTATGTGCTCACACCTCCTAAGTTCTGGATGACATTCCTACCTTCATTGTTGGGATTTTGTTTATAATCTGCATGGATACCTGCTTCTCGGTGGTTGAGCTAGCACTGGGTCCTCCGTTATGGTGGTGCGGGACGTTGGTGGATGCCGATGCTGCGAGGGCATTCACTGCAGTGAGGTCGCTGACCCTGAAAGGGTCTCCGCTGTATATGTTGGTGCCTTCTCTTGCTTCACTCCTCCCCTGACTTTTTTGTGCTCGAGAGGTGCTCAGGTGGTGGTCCGGCTGTATGTGGCATTCGGCCTTTCCAGCCTGTCTGCCCCTGTCCTCCTCTGTTCTCCTTGGTTGCGGTGTGTCGGGCATTGTTAATGCCTGGTTGTGGGTCCACCTTGATATGCCTGGGCTGTGGGCTTCATGATGTAGTTTCCTTTTTTGCTCCTCCTATGCAGGTCGCTGGCTGTTTCGTACCCTATACTGATGGCTCGGTGCTCTCAGTCCCTGGGGTGGTTGTGCCTATGACGGAACAGGGCTGGTGCGGGCAGTGCTGCGCTGTGGTGTCGTTCAGGATCCTCATGGTTCCCTGGGCACGTCTGCTTCCTTCTGGGGTGCTTGGCTGGCATGATGGGTGGTGCTGTGGTGCTGCGTTTGTGCCTCCTCTTTTTGCGTGGGGGCCATGGTGTTTGGGTCCTCCTGGGTTTCCCTGTACTTGCCGGTTGGTGGCCTCCCTAGTTGATGCAGTTGGGTCCTTGGTCTTCTTGGGCCTGCGTGGCCGCCGTCCGTCTCACCCTTTGTCTGATGGAGGCTGTCCTTCGGCTGTGGCTGATCTTATCCCCCTCACTGGTGCTTGCCCTCTCTTGGGCTTCTGGTTCTGCCAGGGTCTGCCCCGCTCTTTTTCTTTTGTGCCTGCGAGGCTGCGTCATCGGGGTGTTGCTGGTGCGGGTGCTGTGGTCTGGCCTTGGGTTGGCTAGGTCCGCTGTAGGGTGCTGTGTTTGCTTCCTCCTGGTTCCTGTGGGCTGCACCTGGTTCCTCTTGGGGCTCCGGGTGTCATGCCTGGTGCTCTGTGCTGCTCTTTACCCCTGCTGCCTTCAGTCCGGTGTGGGGCTCTTTCCCTGCCATCATCCCGTTCTGTGGGCTGGCCTCCCTGTGTTTCCTGGGTTGAAGTTTTGCTGGGCTGCGTCTTTCCCAGGTGCTGCCTCGTTTGCGGCTGTTCTGTTCTCCTTACGCCTGTTTGGGGCTGCCGTGTTAGTCCTCCTGTGTGCTTGGTTTTCTCCATGGGGGCTGGCTGGCTGTTGCTGTCTCAGGCTTCTTGCCTTTTCCATGCTGGGTGCTGTGGTCTTTGGTTGCTCCTAACTCTGGTGCTCTCTTTGTGCTGTTCCTGGCTTCTGGGGGTTGCTTGGCATTGTCCTTGTGTTCCCCTGCTTCTGCTACGCCCCTGCTGTTTACCGGTGCTTGCATTTGGGCTTGCTTCGGTGGGTCCTGGCCACCCCTCCTGGTTCTACCGCTGGTTTTGGTTGGTCTGGTTGGGTATCTGGCGGGACTGTTGGGTGCTGTGGCTTGCTTTTTGTTTGCCCTTCCCCTCCCTGGCAGCTCCTGCTCTCGTCTGGTCTCTGGGGTTTGGCCAGTGTGGTTGGGCTCCGGCTCTTCCTTTCCTTGCTTCCCTGTCTGAACCCTGGGGTTTGTGCCACTGCTGTTTGGGCCTGGCTGTGTTCGCTGCTGCTGTGTCCTTGGCGTTGGCGCCTGTTTTTCCCCTCTTCTGGCATGCTGTTCTCCCAGTTGGGGGTCCGTCTGGGCTCTGAGGGTTGTTGCTCCCTGGGGTCTCGTGGTCTCATCTGTTCCCCATCGTGGGTGTCTGGCTGGGGGTCTGCTGGGGCTTTCCGAGTCCTGCGGTTTTTGGCACCTGTTGGTTGCCTTCTTCTGCCCTGCATTCTTGCCTGTGCCGTTTGGGCTGTCCTGTTGGTCGTAGGTGCTCCGTTGGACTCTGGTCGTGTCCTGTTGTGTCGTTCTGGGCCTGCTCCTCCCGGCGGTTCTCCACTTGGGTGTCTGTGTTTCTGCTTGTTCCTGAGTTTCCGTTGGGTACTTACTGTTGGGGTTCGGGTTTCCCCCGTTGTCCTGGGGCTTCTTCTTCGTTGGCCCTCTTCCCTGTTTCCCCTGGGCTGCGGCTGCCTTGTTTGGGCCGGTGGAGGTCCTGGTGTTCTGTGCTTCTGGGTTGGCATGTCAGAGGTTGCCTCCTGTTGCTCCTCGTCTGGTGGCTTTGTGGTGGTTCGGCGTAGCCTCTGGCTGTGCCTCCTTAGTTTGCTGGCT
Organism: Lissotriton helveticus; assembly: GCF_964261635.1. Taxonomy (NCBI): domain Eukaryota; kingdom Metazoa; phylum Chordata; class Amphibia; order Caudata; family Salamandridae; genus Lissotriton; species Lissotriton helveticus. Next base: position 1,113,051,924 of record NC_136061.1, read on the forward strand.
CTGCTGTTTCTTCTCTGCCGGCTTTGGGGTGTGTTTTGTGGGGTATTCCTGGTTATTTGCTGGTTCTGGTGTCCTGGCTCACTCTTGTCTTCCCTTGTTCCCCAGGCTCTGCCCCCGGTGTGCCCGTTTGGGTTGCCGTCCCCCCCTCTGTGGTTGCGGTGCGGTTTGCCGTCTGTGGGATCCGCCCTCCTGGCTGTCGGTTGTCCGGTGTCTGCTGCTGCCTGGCCCTCTGGCTTCTCTGCTGCTTCCGGTTTCCACTTTGACAGGTTCCTCTGTTTGTTTTTTCTTCCGGCCCCCAGTGTGGTCCGGTGGTGGGGTGCTGGTGGTCTTGTTCGGCCTCCCTGCCCTTGGCTTCGGGCTGGGCGCTGCGTGGGCTCCTTCTGGTGCTCGTTGGGCCTGGGGGTCTTTCTGCGTTGGCGGGTTGCTTGGCTTCGGTCCTGGCTTCCTGGTTTCTTTTGCTTTGTTGTCCTGGTTCTGGCCGTTTTTTGTCTCCTTTACGGAGTTGGCTGGGGTCCGGCCTGCTGTCCGGTTGCTTCCTGCCATTCCCCCCTTTTCTGTGCTCCCTTGAGTTGCTGTGTTTGGTGTGGTTTCCTGGGTGTGCTTGTGGGTTCGGAAGGCCGGTTTTCTGCTTTGGTATTCTCCACTTTGTTACTGAATGGGACAAGGACATAAGGGACCTGGGGTAATGCTCTATTACTTACCAGTAATCTTCATTCCTCCGGGACGGCCGGCCTTCCTGTGTGGGCTTGGTTGTACAGGCAGGATGCTGGGTAAGCACTGCTTATGTACTCCCGGTGGGAGGGACAGTATTAGGGTCCCAGCATTCCTCTTGTTTTTGTCTGTCGGAGATGGTAATCACCACGGAGTAATGACGTTTACAAGTAAGTAATAGAGCATTTCTATGAAGATATGACGCAATTCTGCTCTTTCCGGGTGGTGCAACGCAACACAGCGCATTAGCTTGCTGCGCTCTGGTTCATCATGTGTTAGTAAAGGCAGCCTCACTGGTTGATTAGACATCATGCATCTTTTTTCCACCACTCAATGCTACCTGTCTCTTTAATTCACCCCTCCAGGCTATTTTTTATTCCATATGTCCTACCTTTCTCCCTTTCTTTTGCTCTGTGTTAAAGTATAATGAAGAAAAATAATTCCCGGCCCCCAAATTAGTGGTGGTGGCCACCATTGACAACCAGCCGCGGCCCGTGGAGAGTTCGGTGGGGCAGGGAGGTGGTGTGGGGGAGGGGCAGAGTGGGGGGTGGTAAACAACAGAATATGGATAATTGCAGGTAAGGAAACAATTTAATAAATAAAACGAGTTTCGTAGCGCACCCTGCATCGCAAAATGTGATGCAGCGCACGCTACGAAATTCGTTTCTACAGATTCCAGAAGCAGTGAAGCCTCGTAAATGTTCTTTATCCTTCTATGAGCTAGCCCATATATACTGAACTTTTTCCCGTCTGTAAAAAGTGCTGACACCTTGTTTAAGCATAGCTGTTACACCGCTCGGATTACCTTTGGTATGATTGTTTGACAGTGAGCACAAGTAGGAAGTCTGTGTTTTTATGAACCATTTTGTGTTTTGGTTTAAAAATGGAACAGCCAAAGTAATCACAAATTGAATAATTAATTGTTTAAATGCTTGCCGATCCACATTCACTTAAGATTAGTTACAATCAGTAACTTAGAAAACAAGCTAATAGCAAACAAAACAGTAAATGGTAACGCATACCAAAAAATAACAAGAAAAGACATGGTTCTCCCATCTCCTGCTGCATTACAAATGACTGAAATTATGTTTGATGTGCAAGGGAGCTCAAATGTGTCTCATCTGTGCAGTCTCTACTAATCTCTGACCCAACCATGCAGCAAAGCATGTTTCCTACAGGATCAAAATGCCCTCTGTGACCAAGTTCATTACTTGTTTCAAAGTAATTTGATAACTAACTTTGGATTAGGCAACGTATTCGATATATACAGATCATATCGCTGCTACAAAATAACCCCCCCTTACTTTGAACCATAACTCTTTTCTTTCATCCGTCTTTCGTGCTTCCATCCATTTATTTAGCTGCAGGACCATGCATCTATCCTTTCACTCTCCTTCCTTATTTTGACCTTTCCATTATCTACCTTTCTCTTCCTTCCTTTACAATTTCCTGTATTCCACCCTTCCTTACTTTCAAAACACCTTCATTTCAACTTCACCTACTTCATTTCTCCTTTGTTTCTGTAGCTTTTCTATCTGTCCATGTTTTTCTTCCATCATTTCTTACCATTCTATATCATTCCTATTGTTTATATTTTTTTTCTTGCTCTGTCCATTTTCCCCATTTTCATGTTCCATTCCTTGTACTTGACTTATTTGCCAGTCTTTTGCCCACATCCGCTATGTAGTAACCGTGTTAATAATGAGCTATTGTGTGCAGACCTGCTGACAGAAGAGGACCAAACAAATATTTAACTTGTTATGGCCCACTGCCAGCCCCCGTTGTAGCGGTTAAAGTTGGGAAGTCCGTAATATCATGATACCAGTGAAACAAGGATTGGTAGTGGTGTTTCCCAAGATGGGAATAACCGCACCTTTACTTATTAATTTGTACAACGAATTTCCAATGGGCTTACAGTATGATGTGACACCTCTAGTTGAGACGGAGTGCTACACAGACCACTGTCACTCACTACCAAGAGTGACTGTTACCAATCAAAAAGGTTGGTAAATCAAAACGTGCACAATAGGGTCAAAGGGAGCACAATCCTAAACATATGTAAAGCAAGTGATAAAGTAATCACAAAATTTCAAGACACAAAAATTATCAGAGTCAAGTTGAAAATATCAATAGGTCTTCTTTTTTAGACAAGATACACAATCAATTGTAGTCCATGTATGCTCATTTCTCCATTTATTCAAAAGGCTTCACAGAAGATAATCAAAGCAGTCAACAAGAGTAGCCAACACGTGTTTCGTCGGTACATCCAATCCGTACCATTACTTTTTCAAGGCTAGATGAATGATTAAGAGCGCGATGGATCGTGGCCTCGCTCTTTAACCAAAGTTCAAGAAGTCTCGTCTCGGACCTATATCATATAAGTGATGAGCACTGTACAATAATCTTCAATATAAAAGTTTATAGAAGTAGAAGCTATGTTTCTCATGCACGGGGACAGTTCCAACATAGAAAATCAAAGGTAGTAGGCTGTAGATGTAAAGTGGTGGAACTCCACAATCAAAACTATTCAGCACATCTTAATAGATGTGCAGTAAAGATTTTAAACCATGACCATATGTCTGGTTTAGCCCTCATAAGTAGACAGTCCCCAGTATATATGTAGCATCGGAGAAAGTCTAAAAGTAGGTACGCATGATAACCTGTTGCGTTATCATACGGACCTGGACACTTATACTGAGCTCGTAGCTATCCTATTGCTTGGCCACGAACTGCATACTTTTAGACTTTCTCCGACTTACATTTGGTCACAAAGCAGTCTAGTTTAATCATTGAGGGCCCAGTTCGGAAAGACGCTTTACATTTACAAAAATAGACATACTCTAACTCACAAGCAATCCAAGTATTATGGCTGGAAAACTTCATCAGTCCCAGCTTTCCAGGTGATAGTGGAATATCGGAGAAGGAGTCTGTAGGTCAGTTTGGGGACATAACTCAAGCTACTACTGTCTTGGTCTAAACTAATTTTGTTTGATAACGTGATCAGGGCTCGAGTCGGGGGTGCTGTGCCTGTGTAATTTTCAGACACCGGGGCACGTTGAGCATGTGACGTCATGAGGTCATTTGCATATTGCAACAAGGGGGGTACTGGACTGTTCCTGAGCGTGACTAGAGGGAAGATTGGTTGGCGTGACCAAAGGTGTGGATTTTACACCCAAGGGCATCCATTTTGTTGGATGGATTGGCCTCACACACCCCGAAGGATGTCATGCTTCATCATCGGCGGTTGCTCCTCGTCGGGGAGGCGGTGCAATCCCCGACGGGCTCACCTCAAAGAGGGGCTCTTTGGCGGAGATCTTTTTCCAACTGCCTTATGGTGAAGTGCGGGTGTGTGGGCAGGGTGGTGTGTGGTAGTGAAAAAGGGGATATTAAAATGTAGCTAAGGGTACCTGGAACGAATTTTATTCAGGGGGTCCCTCGCTGCAGTTAAAAACAGGGGGCTAGCTCACTAGGAAACAACGAGTTAATTCAGGTGAACCTAGATGGGGCTAGTAGTGTACAACGGTCGACATGTTTCTCGCGGTGGGCTGAAGTAACCCGCGATTCATCAGGACCTACAGAAGGTGATAAAACCACATGCTAGTGTCATGTGCGGGTTTGTGTTTGTGTTACCTCTGTGTTGGTTGTCCTATACCTAAGTATTGAAGGGAGATAAAACAACAATAGTTAAAACAATATGCGTTATTTATACAATTTGGTCACGCCAATGGGAAAGAAAAGTGAGCAAGCGTGGCATGCTATAGGTGTACTTGTGTTCTGAATCACAGTCGACACATGCCTGAGTGGTTAAGTATGCCACCTATCTATAGTATGGCGTTCTCAACAATCACAAAGTGAGTGAAGGGGTATTTCTGTGAAGTATGAGGAAGAGGATTTAAAACAAGGGATTTGTAATATACAAGTGAGTCACATGCAATAGCTAACCAGGCTCTATAGTGTAGCTGGGTTCATGCCCATGATGATTATAGCCTATGCAAGTGTGCTGCCCCTCCAACTTTAAGGGATTCAAAGTCCAACAAACATTCCCTTTATCTACTCACCTAATAGTTAAGAACTACCTGCCACATGAGGGGTCGGCGGGGTGAGGCATCAGGGATGAGTCAAATAGTCAAGACTGGGTTATGGATTAAGACAAAAACAGAACACCACATCCAGGAGAGCATTAGTCAACTAGCTAGCAGTGTACACTCCTGCGAGTGGTTCCCATTATCAGTGGAGCCTTACGTCACCTAAGAGCACTCACCTCTAGTCTCCTGCGCCCCGGCTGCTTGACCTACCCTTCACCGCCGAGCTCGAGTAGATGTGGGAGCTCGGCGGGGAGGGTTATTTACATTACATGCAGCGAATCACTGCGGAGCGCGTGGCCCCGCCCAATTACGGGTCACGTGATATATGCCGTTCGGGGGTCGGCCATTTTAAGCTAGTCAATCAAAAAGGCTTAAGGGGCACTGGAATATGTGTCCGTGCTTCTTGTGATTATTTGTGTTGACCAACGCGGGCCCCTTATTACTGGTGTTTGGAGCGTGTGTGGTATTTAACGTAAGATGGTGAAACTTAGTGGTATTTAGGCAATATGTAGCGGAGGAATCGCGCTACTAGAGATGTTAAGGCGGCCATGATGAGTGGTGTCACAGCACACGAGCCCCTAGATAAATAACCTGTTTCACATGGTTTAATGGGGCGGACATCTTAGACTGGTGGAACTAACATATTAGCTGGATTTAATGTGCAGGCATCATTAATGAAGTGTGTCAGCCAGGTAAAAGGCACCTAAGATGCTGTGGCATATATTTTGTTCGTAATGTGGACGGTGTAATCGGCGGTGGAAGCCTTTGTTAGAGTGCTGTAAATACAGTTGCACTGTGCCATATGTGCCCATTGGTTCTTACAGATAACATCCCAAAGCTGGACGTAGGGCTGCCTAGGATTGTTTGCAACAGTGTGTCAGATTCAGGTTGCAATGGCTCATAGCGATTGCCAAGGAATATCTTCATTGAGTCCCAGTCTGTCAGAGGATAGGCGGTGGACCCATCTCTGTTCCTTCCTGAAGAGGACATTCTTTGGGCAATTGGGGCTAGACTCAATTATTACCCACTTCACGGAGTCCTCATCGTGGCCTTGGTCTACATAATGTTTACACATCTTCGTGTGTGTCTTTTTGCAGCGGAAGTTACTCCGATGTTCAATGATCCTAGTTTTGATGGGGCGGGTTGTCATTCCGACATACTGCAAACCACAAGGACACGTGAGAAGGTAAACGCAGTGTGAAGTGTTGCAGTTAGTATGGTGCCTCAGCTCCCATGTAAAGGTCTCAGAGAGCTGTATAGTTTTAGCTGCCCGAGTGTATCGGCAGACACCACACATACCGCAAGGATAGTGGCCCGTAACAGGGGGCAGCTGCCACAGTGTCTGTTGGGTTTCTTTGATTGCCTTCTTAGGTCGGGTGCTAATGAGAATATCTTTTATGTTTTTTGACCTCTTGAAGGCAAACCTAGGGTCTTCCATGGTCAACTCACCCGTGCTCAATATACCCCAGTGATGTTTTATAGTCTTCCTGACTTGGTTAGACCTAGGGGTGAATGTTGTCACACATGTGATGGGTTGGTTCTCTGTGCGGACCTTGTCCCGGTGTTCTAGCAGTGCCTCGCGATTGTTGTTCCGTGCCCGTTTTTTGGCTCTCAGAACATCGCTTTTGGGGTAGCCCCTGTCAAGAAGGTTCCTGGACAAGATTGCAGATTCCTTTTTATAATCACGCACATCGCTGCAATTGCGCCTTATCCGCAAGAATTGCCCGAATGGCAAATTAGAGCGCAAGGCTTTTGGATGGTGACTTTTATAGTGCAAGAGGCTGTTGCGGTCAGTTGGCTTCCGATACATGGTAGTGCTTATTGACCCCTCGTCTAGTCTGATTGTGAGATCCAGGAAAGCGATCTCCTTAGGTGATGAGGTCATGGTGAATTTCAAATGCGGATTCAAAGCATTGATCCACTCAAGAAACGCCTCCTGGGAAGATGCCGGCCCTTTCCACAGGATCAGGATATCGTCAATAAAACGTTTCCACATTTTAATGTTACTGCGGAAAGGATTGGACTCATGGTCTATGTATGTTTTTTCAAACTTGGCCATGTAGAGACAGGCCACCGAAGGAGCAAAGGTACTGCCCATAGAGGTGCCCTGGGTCTGATGGTAGAATTTGCCCTTAAATTCGAAGAAATTTTCTGTAAGCGCTAGGGTGGCGCATTCCAAGACAAAGGATTGCGGAGTGTCTGACGTCCAGTTCTCCTGACTGAGTCTCTCCTCAATAACCTCCAGTGTGGCCCTCTGAGGAATGTTTGTGTAGAGGGCCTCCACGTCCAAGGTAATCAGCAGGTCGATATCCTCAGCGTGCTGGACATTGTCCAGGATGCGTAACACGTCTGTGGTGTCCTGGATGTAGGAGGGGATGTTTTTGACCAGGGGTTGCAGAAAGTAATCACAAAATTGTGAGAGGGGCTCAAGGACTGAGTCTATCCCTGAGACGATAGGTCTCCCTGGTACAGGTCTGGTTGCTTTATGGATCTTTGGCAAGATATAAAAATATGGGACCCTCGGGTCCTTTTTGATGAGAAAATCTGCCTCCTTACTCGTAATCCATTGGTCACATTCTGCGCTTGTGACTAAACTCGTGATGGTAGTTAGTAAGCGCTGGGTTGGATCATTAGGGATGGGGGTATAGTACTTTCGGTTGCCCAATTGTCTATTGCATTCTGTCTCATAGTCCTTGGTGTTCATGAGAACAGTAGCGCCGCCTTTGTCCGCTTGTTTTATGGTGATAAGAGGATCGTCAGCCAGTGATCTCAAGACTGTCATCTCCTCCCTGGAGACATTGCAGTGTGATGCATGTCTGTTCAGTTTGGAAATGTCTCTCAACACCGCTTGTTCGAATGTGAGTACTTCCGGGGGGACCATTCCATTATGTGGTGTGAACGTCGATGGATTGTGTAGTCCAGAGTCACCTGATTGTTCACTAGGTTTTCCTTCAAAAAAGGCTTTTAGCCTGACTTTCCTGAAGAATGACTTCAATTCCCTAGTCTCTTGGAAGTAGTCAATCTTAGGTGTCGGTACAAAACCTAGACCTTTTTGAAGTACATCCGCTTCTTTTTGTGAGAGAAGCCGGTCAGAGAGGTTGACCACGAGACTTACTGTGGACCCGATCGGTTCGTGCTCCTCGTGTCCATCCCTTGTGGGCGTGGTTCCTCCCATTGCACCCTCTTTTCTGGAGCGTTCCCTCTTTTTCGCCCTCGCCCTCTGCCCCAACCTCTGCCTAAAAAAGGAGGGTTTGCAAGATTTTGAGGGGGGTAGAACGGGGGATACTGGGGGGCAAACGGGGGTTGGAACTGGTGGAACTGGGGATACTGCCAAAAGGGAGGGGGCCCAGTGAGGGGTCCTTGGTTAGGATAGTTTGGGTAATTTTGTTGTCCTCGGCCCCTTCCTTTCCTAGGTCTTGGCGGCATTTGTGCTGTCCCATTTTCTCCACTACTATCGGAGCCGCTGTTAGAGCCCCTTCTGGAGGAGTTATTACTAGAGTCCGAGTTATAGTCTGTATTCTGGTTGGTCCCTGGGGGCACATAGTCATCCTTCAAGTACGGGTAGACCTTTTCTTTAGAGAATTTCTTGATATCTTTTTGTAACTTTGTAATCTTTTGATTCATCAAGAATTCTTTATGTTCTGCCATCTCTTTATTAATTTCTGCTAGTTTAGTCTTAAATCCAGGATTTTGTACCGCTGATTTCAACGCCGCTTCAGCTGCTTGTATTCTCACAAGAAGTGCGTCTGCTAGGCGTTTGGCTGTATTGACTATCAGTATGAGGAGGTCGTGTGTGCACTTCCATGCCACCTGTGACCACTCCACCTTGAATTGTCCGTCCTCCCAGAATATCCTTGGGAAGTTCCTGACGATCAGCCCATTGGGTGCTATCTTGGCTTTAAAGTATTGGGCCATCATCGTGCCATGGATGGTTATCCTTATCCATTCCCGCTTAAGGTCTGATAGGGATTGCCACTCTGAGGTGTTACTCCCCGTGGCTGGTTCAGTGTCTACACCGAACAGAGATGGTATCCTCATGATAGCTGCTGCTTCATCCTCACCAAAACTCAGACCTTGACCTTCCATAATGGGAAAAGTCAAGGGTGACTGGTCTCGGCGGTGGAGTCCTTCACAGAAGGTAGGGGGGGGGGGGGGGGTTGTGGTTTTTTGGGGGGGGAGGGGAAGGGGAGGGTTCCAAAAGCCAAGGTTGGCTATGGGCCTCGTGTGACCCACCAATTAGGTATGGGGTCAATAGATTCGGGGGATCTGAAAAATCTAACCCACCTTAAGGTAGCTCCCACGGTGTGAACCGTGCTAGAGTGTTTGAAATAGAGGGGAGAAGGTAGATCGCTAGATCTAAGGGCACCAATTACCACTCAAGGGAGTGGAAGGTCCAGTCACAGTGTGTGCCCGTGGCAATCGTTGCAACAAGGGGGGTACTGGACTGTTCCTGAGCGTGACTAGAGGGAAGATTGGTTGGCGTGACCAAAGGTGTGGATTTTACACCCAAGGGCATCCATTTTGTTGGATGGATTGGCCTCACACACCCCGAAGGATGTCATGCTTCATCATCGGCGGTTGCTCCTCGTCGGGGAGGCGGTGCAATCCCCGACGGGCTCACCTCAAAGAGGGGCTCTTTGGCGGAGATCTTTTTCCAACTGCCTTATGGTGAAGTGCGGGTGTGTGGGCAGGGTGGTGTGTGGTAGTGAAAAAGGGGATATTAAAATGTAGCTAAGGGTACCTGGAACGAATTTTATTCAGGGGGTCCCTCGCTGCAGTTAAAAACAGGGGGCTAGCTCACTAGGAAACAACGAGTTAATTCAGGTGAACCTAGATGGGGCTAGTAGTGTACAACGGTCGACATGTTTCTCGCGGTGGGCTGAAGTAACCCGCGATTCATCAGGACCTACAGAAGGTGATAAAACCACATGCTAGTGTCATGTGCGGGTTTGTGTTTGTGTTACCTCTGTGTTGGTTGTCCTATACCTAAGTATTGAAGGGAGATAAAACAACAATAGTTAAAACAATATGCGTTATTTATACAATTTGGTCACGCCAATGGGAAAGAAAAGTGAGCAAGCGTGGCATGCTATAGGTGTACTTGTGTTCTGAATCACAGTCGACACATGCCTGAGTGGTTAAGTATGCCACCTATCTATAGTATGGCGTTCTCAACAATCACAAAGTGAGTGAAGGGGTATTTCTGTGAAGTATGAGGAAGAGGATTTAAAACAAGGGATTTGTAATATACAAGTGAGTCACATGCAATAGCTAACCAGGCTCTATAGTGTAGCTGGGTTCATGCCCATGATGATTATAGCCTATGCAAGTGTGCTGCCCCTCCAACTTTAAGGGATTCAAAGTCCAACAAACATTCCCTTTATCTACTCACCTAATAGTTAAGAACTACCTGCCACATGAGGGGTCGGCGGGGTGAGGCATCAGGGATGAGTCAAATAGTCAAGACTGGGTTATGGATTAAGACAAAAACAGAACACCACATCCAGGAGAGCATTAGTCAACTAGCTAGCAGTGTACACTCCTGCGAGTGGTTCCCATTATCAGTGGAGCCTTACGTCACCTAAGAGCACTCACCTCTAGTCTCCTGCGCCCCGGCTGCTTGACCTACCCTTCACCGCCGAGCTCGAGTAGATGTGGGAGCTCGGCGGGGAGGGTTATTTACATTACATGCAGCGAATCACTGCGGAGCGCGTGGCCCCGCCCAATTACGGGTCACGTGATATATGCCGTTCGGGGGTCGGCCATTTTAAGCTAGTCAATCAAAAAGGCTTAAGGGGCACTGGAATATGTGTCCGTGCTTCTTGTGATTATTTGTGTTGACCAACGCGGGCCCCTTATTACTGGTGTTTGGAGCGTGTGTGGTATTTAACGTAAGATGGTGAAACTTAGTGGTATTTAGGCAATATGTAGCGGAGGAATCGCGCTACTAGAGATGTTAAGGCGGCCATGATGAGTGGTGTCACAGCACACGAGCCCCTAGATAAATAACCTGTTTCACATGGTTTAATGGGGCGGACATCTTAGACTGGTGGAACTAACATATTAGCTGGATTTAATGTGCAGGCATCATTAATGAAGTGTGTCAGCCAGGTAAAAGGCACCTAAGATGCTGTGGCATATATTTTGTTCGTAATGTGGACGGTGTAATCGGCGGTGGAAGCCTTTGTTAGAGTGCTGTAAATACAGTTGCACTGTGCCATATGTGCCCATTGGTTCTTACAGATAACATCCCAAAGCTGGACGTAGGGCTGCCTAGGATTGTTTGCAACAGTGTGTCAGATTCAGGTTGCAATGGCTCATAGCGATTGCCAAGGAATATCTTCATTGAGTCCCAGTCTGTCAGAGGATAGGCGGTGGACCCATCTCTGTTCCTTCCTGAAGAGGACATTCTTTGGGCAATTGGGGCTAGACTCAATTATTACCCACTTCACGGAGTCCTCATCGTGGCCTTGGTCTACATAATGTTTACACATCTTCGTGTGTGTCTTTTTGCAGCGGAAGTTACTCCGATGTTCAATGATCCTAGTTTTGATGGGGCGGGTTGTCATTCCGACATACTGCAAACCACAAGGACACGTGAGAAGGTAAACGCAGTGTGAAGTGTTGCAGTTAGTATGGTGCCTCAGCTCCCATGTAAAGGTCTCAGAGAGCTGTATAGTTTTAGCTGCCCGAGTGTATCGGCAGACACCACACATACCGCAAGGATAGTGGCCCGTAACAGGGGGCAGCTGCCACAGTGTCTGTTGGGTTTCTTTGATTGCCTTCTTAGGTCGGGTGCTAATGAGAATATCTTTTATGTTTTTTGACCTCTTGAAGGCAAACCTAGGGTCTTCCATGGTCAACTCACCCGTGCTCAATATACCCCAGTGATGTTTTATAGTCTTCCTGACTTGGTTAGACCTAGGGGTGAATGTTGTCACACATGTGATGGGTTGGTTCTCTGTGCGGACCTTGTCCCGGTGTTCTAGCAGTGCCTCGCGATTGTTGTTCCGTGCCCGTTTTTTGGCTCTCAGAACATCGCTTTTGGGGTAGCCCCTGTCAAGAAGGTTCCTGGACAAGATTGCAGATTCCTTTTTATAATCACGCACATCGCTGCAATTGCGCCTTATCCGCAAGAATTGCCCGAATGGCAAATTAGAGCGCAAGGCTTTTGGATGGTGACTTTTATAGTGCAAGAGGCTGTTGCGGTCAGTTGGCTTCCGATACATGGTAGTGCTTATTGACCCCTCGTCTAGTCTGATTGTGAGATCCAGGAAAGCGATCTCCTTAGGTGATGAGGTCATGGTGAATTTCAAATGCGGATTCAAAGCATTGATCCACTCAAGAAACGCCTCCTGGGAAGATGCCGGCCCTTTCCACAGGATCAGGATATCGTCAATAAAACGTTTCCACATTTTAATGTTACTGCGGAAAGGATTGGACTCATGGTCTATGTATGTTTTTTCAAACTTGGCCATGTAGAGACAGGCCACCGAAGGAGCAAAGGTACTGCCCATAGAGGTGCCCTGGGTCTGATGGTAGAATTTGCCCTTAAATTCGAAGAAATTTTCTGTAAGCGCTAGGGTGGCGCATTCCAAGACAAAGGATTGCGGAGTGTCTGACGTCCAGTTCTCCTGACTGAGTCTCTCCTCAATAACCTCCAGTGTGGCCCTCTGAGGAATGTTTGTGTAGAGGGCCTCCACGTCCAAGGTAATCAGCAGGTCGATATCCTCAGCGTGCTGGACATTGTCCAGGATGCGTAACACGTCTGTGGTGTCCTGGATGTAGGAGGGGATGTTTTTGACCAGGGGTTGCAGAAAGTAATCACAAAATTGTGAGAGGGGCTCAAGGACTGAGTCTATCCCTGAGACGATAGGTCTCCCTGGTACAGGTCTGGTTGCTTTATGGATCTTTGGCAAGATATAAAAATATGGGACCCTCGGGTCCTTTTTGATGAGAAAATCTGCCTCCTTACTCGTAATCCATTGGTCACATTCTGCGCTTGTGACTAAACTCGTGATGGTAGTTAGTAAGCGCTGGGTTGGATCATTAGGGATGGGGGTATAGTACTTTCGGTTGCCCAATTGTCTATTGCATTCTGTCTCATAGTCCTTGGTGTTCATGAGAACAGTAGCGCCGCCTTTGTCCGCTTGTTTTATGGTGATAAGAGGATCGTCAGCCAGTGATCTCAAGACTGTCATCTCCTCCCTGGAGACATTGCAGTGTGATGCATGTCTGTTCAGTTTGGAAATGTCTCTCAACACCGCTTGTTCGAATGTGAGTACTTCCGGGGGGACCATTCCATTATGTGGTGTGAACGTCGATGGATTGTGTAGTCCAGAGTCACCTGATTGTTCACTAGGTTTTCCTTCAAAAAAGGCTTTTAGCCTGACTTTCCTGAAGAATGACTTCAATTCCCTAGTCTCTTGGAAGTAGTCAATCTTAGGTGTCGGTACAAAACCTAGACCTTTTTGAAGTACATCCGCTTCTTTTTGTGAGAGAAGCCGGTCAGAGAGGTTGACCACGAGACTTACTGTGGACCCGATCGGTTCGTGCTCCTCGTGTCCATCCCTTGTGGGCGTGGTTCCTCCCATTGCACCCTCTTTTCTGGAGCGTTCCCTCTTTTTCGCCCTCGCCCTCTGCCCCAACCTCTGCCTAAAAAAGGAGGGTTTGCAAGATTTTGAGGGGGGTAGAACGGGGGATACTGGGGGGCAAACGGGGGTTGGAACTGGTGGAACTGGGGATACTGCCAAAAGGGAGGGGGCCCAGTGAGGGGTCCTTGGTTAGGATAGTTTGGGTAATTTTGTTGTCCTCGGCCCCTTCCTTTCCTAGGTCTTGGCGGCATTTGTGCTGTCCCATTTTCTCCACTACTATCGGAGCCGCTGTTAGAGCCCCTTCTGGAGGAGTTATTACTAGAGTCCGAGTTATAGTCTGTATTCTGGTTGGTCCCTGGGGGCACATAGTCATCCTTCAAGTACGGGTAGACCTTTTCTTTAGAGAATTTCTTGATATCTTTTTGTAACTGCATATTGTCAGTCCCCCCACTTCTTTTTATAAGACTTGTGCCCTGAACGTGGTGTTAATTATCCTCTAACATTACTTGATAGCCAATGGCATAGGACAAGGCAGATTTGATTAGGGGGGTAGGAACAGGTACTCCTTCTGATGTTTTTACCATCCTAGAACAAGATATCGTATCCCTTCCACATAAATCCCATATCATTGTGGGTGGTGATTTTAATTCAACTTTTGAGCCCCTGGGAGAAGAGGACAGGAGTTTAACGGTAGAGGAAGACAGTAGATGGGGAATACCGCAATTAGAGATTCCTCCTATAAAAAGATGGAGTGCTACGGCTATCAGGATAAAGAGCCTTTGCCCCTCTAGTGGATTAAGAGCCACGAATGGGAGGACACAATCTGATTTAAAAGGGAAATTTACCTTTGATAATGGTCGTGCAACAAGCAGGATTGAATACTTTTTAATTGATGTAAGAGCATGGCCCAAGCTATTAGATATGGCAGTTGTATCACGTTTGGAGAGTGATCACCATCCCCTGTATATGACATTTCTCCCCTATCAAGAGTTAAGTGTACCTTTAAATACTAATCAGTTGGTAACACAAGATGTTGTGTGTTCCAATAACCAAAAACATCTGCAATGGGGAATGTTGTTAGGGGACGGAAGAAAATTAGAACTTTTGACAAATTTAGTAAAAGAAGTTAGTGTTATTAAGATGCAATGCGGGAGCCCCAATTTTGAAGAATACATGATGGAGGCCCACAAAAAATTATTTAACAAACTCCAAAGTTTTTTCATTAAAAAAGTAGATCCAACTGCAGCTAAAAAACACCAAGCCATTCAAGGCTGGTATGATAAAAGCTGTAGATTGGCAAGGCAAAAACTAAGTATAGAATTGAAAATAGGTAACCCTATAGCCGTGAAAAGGGCAAGAGATACTTACAGGCTGACGCAAAAGCAATCAAAGAGGCGTTGGGATGAGGAGGGCTGGAGTGAGCTAAAACAGGCTTGTGCCTACAAAGACAAAGACAAAGAGATTAGATATTATAAGAGGCTACACCTGAAGGAGGTTTAGTCTAAAAGGTAAAAAACTGGATAAACAATAGGATAAGCAATCAGCACTGCAGCACTATGGTTATGTAATTAAGTGTTGTAGGAGGACAATCATTCCACATGTGCTGCAGCAACTAATGGATTCTGAGACTGCTAACAGGAGCTAAGGATGAATGTCTGAGACGTTCATCAAGCACAAAAAGAAAGACACATCTACTAAACAATTTAGTCGCAGACTGCAAAAGTGGAGCATTCACTCATTTCTAATCGGTCTTAACTGTCAACCACTGAGCCTTATGGTGGCATCCATGATGGAAGTGTGATACAGCATCCAAGTCTAAGATTCTACAGATGTGGCATCTAGTGATAAACGTGCTCATCCTGGCTAACCCCTGGAATTCCATGGTGCCATGGTGATTATCTCTCTTGAGGTTCTTCTGTTAGACTTTGGGGCAATATTCTAATTAAGACCTGCTCAAACACTGGAGGATTGAGGCCGCTGGAACACATTGTGCGTTACACCACTCTCATGCCAAGCTGCCTCATCAAATCAGGGATCCCACCTCCCAATGTTGTGAACAAACAATCAGCAGTTTTCCTGACTCTGGAATGCAAACAGTGTTCTGAGCCTCACTTCGGGAGTTGCAAGTACAACATGATCAGAGAAACTCATACTGCACACTGGGCAGACAGCATTTCTAACCTGGATCTGCAGACATACTTTTGAGCTGAATGGACTCCCAGACCTCTGGCACTTTCAAAGTGTTTAATCCTGAGAGTTTGCATGTGCTGCACAGAAAAGTTGGTGTATGTATGTATTCATGCCTTTGTAAGGATAAATTCATTCATCTCAGTTTTTCTCTTCAGCCACAATAGACAGCTCGTCTGCTCCAGACAATACCATATCCTATTTCTGATTGCTGTGCCCGATGATGGTAAAGCTAGTCCCTCAAATTGAACCAGAAAATCACCGTGCTCAACACCACTATTCCACCAAATAAATGTTTAAGTTTTACTATTCAGATACAAATTCAATTTCCTTCATCAAACTCATGATTTCCCTTACTATCAGAAGAAGGCAAGCAGGCTTCTATAGATCTTTCCTCCTACCCTATGAATTGCCACATTTTCTGAAGTTGACCACTTTGTGTAGCTAATGTCAAGCCATCAAAAAAAGTAAAACACCTCAAAATCAAAACAACCACAACCCCAGCAATAAAAATAAATAGAAAAAAATGCAGTCAACAATAAGGGCTAAGGTAATTGAAACGTAAAAAATAATCATACAATGAAAAAAATAAACTAGTAGAAGACATATGTGCGGGTTCATCAACGCATTATTGCTAATGAGATCAACTGTACACTGACTAAAAATTGACCAAATCACCCTCATTCTAAAAACGACCAACCTTGATTCAACTTTATTAATTCTTGACTGTAAACTACGAATGAGCAAAACCATAGCACCATTAAAACTAGAAGCATAAGAAACTTCTAGGCTCTTCCATTCTGATCACTTGACCTGCCTGCACTTGCCTCGTAGACTTTATGAGGTCTACAGCTTTATCCTGGCCAATTCTGTACTTTTATTCTCACACTCGATCCTAGCACTTCTTTATTACCTTGTTTGCCTCTCCACTCCTAGGCAGAAGGTTTTATTGATTTACTACTCCTTAAGAAAACATGTATATATTTTTGATGTTACTCCTAAGACTCCCTTTCTCCTGTCATGTATTATTTTCTGTAGTTTAAGTTGTCTGTTTTAAGGTAATAGAAATAAAAAATTTATATTTACAGTAATTTGAAAGAAAAATGTTGCAGTTTTTAGACCACTATAAAATCATTCATTCTTGTCTTCTGCATGTTTTGTGACCCACTTCTTCAACTTTTACTGAAATTCATCTCACTGGGCATATTTAGGCTATAAGGCAGCTTTCAGCGATATGGCCGATATGCCTATGCTAAGTCTTCTGTCTGTGGATTTCAGTTTGAGTGGTTTATACCCTTTCTGTGTGTTTTCTTTTTGAATTAGTGAACCCTCTGATTGCAATCACCATATTTTTGGCTATTCTCCTTCTCATTTACAGGTGGCTTGTTCAACTACGAGTACAGGGACTCCTCAGGTTGCACATATGAAATATACCAATCCGATGAAGCAGTGAGGAAACTACACCTCAATGATATCTGAGGTTTTCCCCGCGAGCAGCACAGTGCATGGTATTGTTGGTCAAAGTGTTGCCGTCCATAGGTACAAACTGGGGTGCATTGGTAGAGGAGTGTATATTCTGCATGCTGGAAAGGGTGGGGGTGCTGAAGATAAGGATAGTGTAACAATGCCAGAGCAGTGTAGGGTTTCAGGTTGCAATTACTAGCTGTAACATGGGTCAATGTGGAGATGCAAAGTAGAACTAATGGTGGCAGTGGGTGTTGCCAGCCTTTTTTTTAAACAATTTTGAGCCCTGACACAGTTTTTAGATGTTGTTTTTACAGGTTAAGCACCGATTTATGTCCAAATATATATTGGAAAATCTTCACAGCATCTCTGTCAAGCGGCTCCCCGATGATGACGCTTCCTCCTAAGACACTTCTGACTGACTTGCCCCATTGAACTTTATCTTCTTAGACATTTGTCTTCCAAACTTTTTCTAAGTCCGTAAGGAAGTGGACACCAGGCACAATCCACATCATGTATCCAAGCTGTGCTTCATCGTGAACAGTCATACCTTTCAACTTTGCCCCTTTCTCACATATTTACATGTCTACGGTTGGCACTTTGAACTTTTAGGGGTTATTTTTCACTTTAAACTTCCAAAATTCAGAACTTCGGTCATACTGGTTGGAATATTGCTGTTTAGGTGTCAAATAATTCATTAAAATTTAATCTGGGGGGCATATTCTCAATGAGTTATCACTGCGTAAACAGCACTTGATCGCAGCCAAAGTGGCGATAAATACATCACATTATTCACAAACTGGTGCCATTAGCCCATATCACCAGTTAACCTGCGATCGCAGCCACAAAAAACATCGCCACAGATGACCCCTGCAACTATCACTAATGAGATGCTGAGCAGGCGTTCCCGTGCCTAAAGCTGCGACAACACCACTCAGCAACATTCTCAATGACCAGCCAGATCGGCGATAAGACCACAAAACAGGCGATAAGGCGCATTAGCAGCAGGAAACTAACACCTGCTCTGACCTGGTGCAAAGTCGGATGACAGCCTGCACCAGAAATGGGAGCCCAGCCCAGAGCCACACCTGAAGGGCAACAGATGCCATGGAGCCAACGATCATGCGGCTGGGAGCCAAAACCGGGCCACAACACCCACCGCCACCAACCCCAGGACCTTCCCTCCCTGGGCACCCACCCCCCTGGGCAAATACATACCACATCAACTGCACAAAACATGTACCAAATAATCCGCCTGATGTCGCACAATCACATTTGGTGACATGCATATGTCATCACAAAAAGGTGCATCACACAATCGCCTTCAAATTAACAATCTAAAATGTATTAAAAAATAACACAGAAAAAAAATGAAGACTCATGGCAGCTCTCCTCTGGACAATCTGTAGGTCACAGCCTGCAAAACAAAAATCCAAATGAGAAGGTGCGACTTGCACTCATCAAAGGACAGAGAGAGAGCGAAGGAGAGAGAGAGATACAGAGAGAGAAAGAGAGGGAGAGTGAGAAAGTTGGAGAGAGAGGGGGAGAGAGAGAAAGATGGACAGAGAGGGGGAGAGAGAGAAAGACGGACAGAGAGGGGAGAGAGATAAAGATGGACAGAGAGGGGGAGAGAGAGCAAGACGGACAGAGAGGGGGAGAGAGAAAGACAGACAAAGAGGGGGAGAGAGAAAGACTGGCAGAGAGGGGGAGAGAGAGAAAGACGGACAGAGAGGGGGATAGAGACACAGATAACAGAAGAGATGGACAGGGAGAGAGAGTGCCAACGCTGCACACCCATGTCTCACTGCTCACCTGCTGACAACGGTGTGTCTCCAACCACGTGCCGGTATGTAGTGCAGTTCACCAGGTCCCACATCTGAAACAGATCTGTCATCTGAAACAGAGTCCAGATACATGAACGGCAAAGTACATACAATTACACACAACATCATCGCCTGTGTGCCCCTGCACACCCAGGCAGGTGCACTCCAGCCCCTCCCGTCACCCAGCGGTGCATGCCCGCCCCTGCACACCCAGGCCTCCCTGTTCAGCTTCCGCCACCGGCTTGTCGCAATGAGGGCCCACCAGGTGCTGGTGCAAGCCCCAAGCCTGGGGTCCGCGAACATGGCACCCTCCACATCATGCAGCCCTGCTCCGCAGGCCACCAGGTCTCACATTTGATTCTGGGTCTTGATTTTGCCATGGCAGAGGACATACCAGTGCACCCGGGATCATCGCAGGCTGCACACCTGCTCAGCCCTTGAGGTGCCACTAACTCTATAATCCGAGAGGTGATACCATGTGGCAGTAGGCCCGCACTCCCTCTGGCCTACGCTGCGGTCCAGCAGGGCACACAAATCATGAGCTGTCTGGACCACCGGGACGGGCATCACCGAAGGCTGCACACCCGCTCAGCACTTAAGCTTCCCCTACCTCAGTGAACTGAAAGTCACCGTCCCGTGGCAGTGTGCCTGTGCCGGACGCAGTATATCCGGTGCCACCAAGTTTGTGCCCCGAAAGTCGTGGACCGTGTACAATTGGGTTTCGTGGTGCGGACGCCATCATGTCATCTCCGGGCCGGGGGAATGTGATGTTGCAGGGCCCTGGGCGCTCACGCCTACATGAACACCAACGGATACACCCAGAGACAGGTTGGAAATGGCATCGAGCACTTGCGCTCGACACTTTTAATTGGCAGGGCCACATGCCCTGTGACGCTTGTGCAGGATGGGTGTGGTGTGGGTGTACACCAGCCATGGGGGAGTGGCTGTGGCATGCTGACAATTAGCCCTGAGATCAGCAGATCACTACAGGGTAGACCTGGGACATGTAGCGTTGCCGTCACCCCCTGTGAGCGTAAGCGGAGTGGGCTGACCTGACATATGCCAGTCCAGCGTAAGGGTGTGAACAATGAACCCGGGGCTCTGGGCATGGTTCCATACAGGGCTGGACAAGGAAGAATTAATCCGTGTGTCCCTGTTGTTGTGTCTGTGCCATCCGGACCGCATTCGGCAATGTGTCATCCTGTGACCCAAGTCCCACAACATGAGCAACCTGGACGTAAGAGGAAATCACTGAGCCAACATTCATCCATACTTCCACACTTGAAAGACCATAGACATGATACATCTGTGTGTTAGGAATGTTTAATGCTTGTAATCAAAATAGAGAGCGAGGAACTAGAGCAGCTAGTTCGTTTACCCAGGGGATATGTATAAATCAACAAGAGCTAGCTACTAGGAAAGGGTTATGTGTCTATTGGGTCAAAAGCAATTGTTTTGAGGGAAAAAAACAGTTTGTTTTTTAAGAAGGCTGTCACCCACAAAGCTAGTTGGTGGCATGCTTCATCATCGGGCGCCACCCGAGTCACCGAGTGTGCCTCAGGTGTGCTACATGATTACAGCACAGCTGGTTTTGCCAAGTGAGTGTGAAGTAAAGTGATTTTTGTGGGGTTAAAAAAGCTGTCCTAGAGGTCCCACTCAGTTAATTTATTAATGGGCCCTAGGCAGAATTAAAAAACAAGGCTTTTGGCCGTGGTTGGAGAGACTTATGGTCTCCCACGTCCCTTGTGGTCAACTAGTTTCAGCCAGGCCTTGGTTTAAAAACTGGCTTTCTTCAGGAGCTATGTGTGATGGGTGAGACAGAGGGCTGACATGCAGTGAGCACCATACATATCTTCGTCATCTGCTGTTCCATGTGCCTCATGTGTGGGTGGTGGTGTTCTGTCTCCGGCACTGTGTGGCAGCGACACCTCAGGGGCCGGAGGTGGAATGTCTGCTGCACTGTGTGGCACTGACACTTCAGGGGGTGGAGATGTAGATGTAGTGGTAGCAGCAGCATGCATCAGTGCCAGGCCTTGTGGCGGCAATGCCATGAGGATGGTCTTGAGGTCATTGAGGAACCCAGATACCACTCGCTGTTGTGCAGCCGTGGCAGCCGCTCTTTCAGCATTCGCCCGCTCCATGGTCTCCATTAATCTCCGGATGTTTCCCAACCCCTGTGTGACATGGCTAGAGCCACTCTGACTGGACAGTTGTTCTATTCCCTAAGTCAGGGCTCCAGCAATGTCAGCCATGGTCCATTCGAAAGCATGGAGCGGACTGTCTGTTAGGGGCAGTGAGTGGTACCTGATGGGACTTAGACACCCATGTATGGCATCTAGTTTGTCTGCAATGCGGTCGAAGCCCACTCGCACCTGTTCATCCAGATTCTCCAGGCACCCCAACATATGGCATTGGAAGGCCATGTGTTCTTTGTGGGGGTTCTGGGAGGCAGCCGTGGTGGTGGGTGCTGCCTGCTGTATGGTCTGTCCAGCCCCACCTGTGGCACAGGACTCCCACCTCCAGTCTGCATTGCTGCCTTCCGGTTGCTGGCGAGTTTCAGCTTGGTTTTGCGCTTGACATCATTCCAGTGCCTCTTGACCTCTTCCATTGTCCTCTTCAGCCTTTCCCACTGCATTCACCTTGTCCACGATGGACTGCTATAGTCCATTTTTGGTTGCCAATGACACAGTGGAGGTGACGAACAGTTGTTGATGGTGTTCTACCACCTCCATTATCACGATCTGGTTTTCCTGCAGACTGAAGCGCTTCTTCCTACTCTTCTTCTCCTTGGCCTTCCCTGACCCTGACGTCCAAGGCTCGAGGGGTTCTTTTTCTACTCCGTACTAGCTCTGGCAACATCCATTGTGCTTCGCTATTGTGTGGCATTTGTTTGTCAGTTTTTTTTCTACTTTTATGGTGATTTTTCACACCTGACTCGTGTGAATTGCAGGCCTGTTGCTAGTTTGCGCTGATTTTTGTATCGCAATTGGCCTCATCACAGCTTTTTATGCGTTTGTGTTTTGCATTTTTGCGGTGTCTCGTTGGTTTTAACGCTGTCATTTGATGCATTATCGTGAGACAATTGCATAGTACTGCCGTGTTGTGAATACTTAGTTAACACGGCGTAATTTTCCCGCAATAGACTGTGATGTTGAAGGTTGCGTTAAGCTAATTTTGCGATAGTTCTCACACGTTCTTAAGAATATCCCCTATGTTTCTAAAATGGTGTGGTATTGTTCCTGTGGGGTGTTTGCACTTTATTACTGTTTAAGTGCTGCATAAATACTTTACACATTGCCTCTAGGTCAAGACAGATTGCTTTTATGCTAAGCTACCAGAGGGATAGGCACAGGTTAATTTAGTGATTTGTTATAGTTTACCTTAGCAATAATTGAGGCCAATGCTTGAGTAGGCTTCACCCCCTTCCATCAACAACCCAATTTTTCACTGGCCCTGACCCACAGACCCTGATTTCAATCACAGCTTCCCAGCCTGACTAAACTGTGTGATCCTATGCTATTACTTTTTTTCTTCTGCCTCTTGTTCTGATTATCTAATTTGAGAGAACCTTGATAGATTTCAGTTCAGGGTGTGCACTGCATGATACCCTCTCTTGTATATTGTTTAGTAGACCATAATGTTGCTCCATCTAAAACAACAATAAAGACTGTATTGACGGCACAAGACAACTGGCTTACCTCTTCGATCACAGTGTATAAGGGAAAGGGAATGCCTTAAACATCCAGGATATGATGGCATTGGCAATGTCTAATCAGGAAACCTTGTATGAATTCTAACTTCCAAGCATGACCAAACAGTGTGACCATAAGTAATTACTTTTCTTCATTGTCTCTCCTTTTCTATGACCAATTATCATATCTGTGAGAACTTCCAAATAGCTCACTTTTTTATGCACACTGCACAAAAATCTCTCCTATTTATTGTTTAACATACCATAATGTTTCACCAGCTATTCAAAAAAAGGTTTGTACAGGAGAAACAAAACAACTAAAAAGCAGAAAGGGTGTGGTCCACTAAGTCTCATAAAGGCCACTAGGTGCAGGGGCAAAGTGAAACAATATAAAATACCCATTCAGTTGTGAGTGTGGCTAGGCAAGGTGAGCATAGTCAGTTTCATGGTTCAGGCTACGAATTCAGTGAATTGACTTGTAAAACATGGTGCAAGTGCTGACAGTCTCACCAATAGTACCTTGCAAGGCCTCTTCAAGGAGTAGGCCATGGGAAAGTTTGATCCATAGTCCACAGAAGCCTCCCTTCTGCGGCAGGTGGACATGCCCTTTGAAGCAGGGATTGCTTCATTTTTTTTTGTTGGATACCTACATTCCTGTGGAAGGAGCTGGACCCCAGAGGGGAAATATTTGAGCACCAAAATAAGTCAATGGAAAAGAAAAGTAGGGTCCGCTACTCAGACCTCCTCTTCTTAATCTTGCGGTAGGGAGACACCGGTAAAAACTTTTTTGCTTCCCCACATACAATTTTAACATATGTCTAACAGTTTTATAAATACAGAAATGAAATCTCAGCATAAGTGTCATAACCACACTCGAGCTAGGGAATCTATACCTAAGAGATGAGAACCAGTGAAGAGTAGTTTTTGCCACATCCCCTTGGAGGCATTTGAAGAGTGCAGCCACCACTGGAGATCAGACACAATCTCCAGAGACACCAACACTGCATAGTCCTAAACCAGGAAAGGCACCCAATGGTGAAGATGCCACAGTGAAGGCCGAAGATGGAACCTGGCCCACGGAAACGTGAAGACAGTAGCAGCCATATGACCCTGCCCTTCAAGCCACTGAAGCAGGGGAGCCAAAGGTAGAGACAACAACACCTTCAGCGAGGACTGAAGGTGCAGAAGTCGGGAAACAGGAAGGAACAGCTTGCCCAGAACAGAATCTAAGTCCGCCCCAAATGAAGGACTTCTGGGTGGCAGGAAGTAGGTGGCACTTCAGAAAGTTCCAGAGAAATCCATGGAGCTCCAGCGTATAAATGGTCAAAGACAGGTGCTGAGACATGATCATGGGCGAAGGGGACTGGAGAAGCCAATCATCCAGATAAGGAAACCCAGACACTCCCAGGAGGTGGAGATAGGCCAACAGGGGAGCCACCACCTTGTTGAACACCCTGGGAGCAGACCTGAGACCAAAGGGAAGGACACAGAACTGCCAATGACGACCTCCCAGGTAAAACCACAGAAATTTCCGATCCTCCAGAGCTACTGGTACATGAAGATACATGTCCTGTAGATCCAGCGTAGATATCACCCTGCTCTCCTGAATTAAAGGGATCATACGTTGCAGGGTCTCCATCTTTAAAGGGATCTTCCGGACAAACTGGTTTAAAGGCTAGAGTTCAATCACAATCCGGAATCTCCCATGACTTTTGGAATGAGAAAAATTATCACATAGGTCCCCAGACCCCATTCTGATTAGGGAACAGTGACAATCGCCTTCTTCAGGAACAAGGATTGAACGCCGTCCAACAGAGACCGACAATGAGCCTTGCCCAAGGGAATCGGAGTCCGCACCCTGCCGGAAAGCCAAGGAGGGGAAAGAACTCGATCCGATACCCATGGCAGAGGACATCCAGAACCCACTGGTCAGACATTGTCAGATGCCAAGCAGGCAGGAACAACCGCAGTCTTCCACCAACCACTGGTGGGCCACCAGCGGGAACTTCCCGTGGGTGGCATAGTCAGGAACGCTGAGGCCCTTGTCCAGCATCCTGAGGGGGTTTCTTCTGGAATCTCTGCTGGAAACCCTTACCAGCTCCTTTCTGGCCCTGAAAGGAAGACTTCTGAATCCTTGAAGATGACTCCTTACGGTGAGGCTGATGCTGGAACGACAAAGACTGCTTCCGTTCCTTGAACACCTTTTAAAGTTTATCCTCAAGAGAATCCCCAAAAAAGACGCGGGCCAGTAAATGGCAACCGCAATGCCATGAATCTGTGAGCGGTACAAAAGGGGGTGGTGATGGACGGAGCATCTAAATCAATCAAACACTCACACCCAGTCAAGAGATCTGGGTTTAATCCATCACCGTTCTTTAGCCCAATCTGCCACCCCAGTTCAGACATGGCTCTATGCAAATCAGTCTGACCCTGTGCCTCATGGGAACAGTCCAGCCCGAACTGCCAAGCCATGTTTACTCTGGACCGGAAACAAGCTTCCGAGGACCGGTTTCTGACATTCCAGCCGTCATCAGCCCGGCTTGCTTGAATCCAGTGGCAAAGTGAGCAAGGGACTCACGTCTGAGCATACCCTGCCACACTTTTGGCGGCCAAAAGCGGTACAAAAGGGGGTGGTGATGGACGGAGCATCTGAATCAATCAAACACTCACACCCAGTCAAGAGATCTGGGTTTAATCCATCACCGTTCTTTAGCCCACTCTGCCACCCCAGTTCAGACATGGCTCTATGCAAATCAGTCTGACCCTGTGCCTCATGGGAACAGTCCAGCCCGAACTGCCAAGCCATGTCTTCCCTGGACCGGAAACAAGCTTCCGAGGACCGGTTTATGGCATTCCAGCCGTCTTCAGCCCAGCTTGCTTGAATCCAGTGGCAAAGTGAGCAAGGGACTCACGTCTGAGCATACCCTGCCACATTTATGGCGGCCAAAAGTGGTTCAAAAGGGGGTGGTGATGGACGGAGCATCTGAATCAATCAAACACTCACACCCAGTCAAGAGATCTGGGTTTAATCCATCACCGTTCTTTAGCCCACTCTGCCACCCCAGTTCAGACATGGCTCTATGCAAATCAGTCTGACCCTGTGCCTCATGGGAACAGTCCAGCCCGAACTGCCAAGCCATGTCTTCCCTGGACCGGAAACAAGCTTCCGAGGACTGGTTTCTGGCATTCCAGCCGTCTTCAGCCCGGCTTGCTTGAATCCAGTGGCAAAGTGAGCAAGGGACTCATGTCTGAGCATACCCTGCCACACTTATGGCGGCCAAAAGCGGTACAAAAGGAGGTGGTGATGGACGGAGCATCTGAATCAATCAAACACTCACACCCAGTCAAGAGATCTGGGTTTAATCCATCACCGTTCTTTAGCCCACTCTGCCACCCCAGTTCAGACATGGCTCTATGCAAATCAGTCTGACCCTGTGCCTCATGGGAACAGTCCAGCCCGAACTGCCAAGCCATGTCTTCCCTGGACCGGAAACAAGCTTCCGAGGACCGGTTTCTGGCATTCCAGCCGTCTTCAGCCCGGCTTGCTTGAATCCAGTGGCAAAGTGAGCAAGGGACTCACGTCTGAGCATACCCTGCCACACTTATGCACTGAGGCACAGGGTCAGACTGATTTGCATATAGCCATGTCTGAACTGGGGTGGCAGAGTGGGCTAAAGAACGGTGATGGATTACACCCAGATCTTTTGACTGGGTGTGAGTGTTTGATTGATTCGGATGCTCCGTCCATCGCCACCCCCTTTTGTACCATGAATCTGTGAGCGGCATCCGTATTCCACCACTTCAGCAACAAATTCCGTCGAGCAGCAACAGATGAACCACAGGACAAGACAGAAGCGCACACAGAATCAAAGCCAATATCCAAGAGGATTTCGGCCTGATGCTCCATTGATTCCAGCAGGTCCGGACAACTGGCATGTTCCTGCATCGTGGAAAATAAAGTCTTATAGTCGGCCAAGAAGGACTGAGCGACATAAGCCCCATAAACACCTGAACAGATAGCAAGGTTAGACCCTGCATATGTCTTCTTCAAGTGAGAGTCAATTTTCCTATCCACCCCTTCACAAAGGCTATTATCGCCAGCCATAGAAGGATGACCCACCAAACTGGCCACAATAGAATCCACATGCACAGACTCAGGAATCCTATCCTCCATGTCTTGCAAGGGGTAGATCTTTGACATAATGCAAGGCATCATGATGTGATCAGGGTCCTTCCATTCCTTTAAAAGGACGTCCATCACAAAGGGATTTATAGGCAGCGATTTAGTAGCAGGCTTCCAAAATTGCAGCAAGACAGCATCTTACGAAGTGCTGGCCACAACCTCATCGAGAAAACCAATGTTCCCTCTGACATGAGAGAGGATGTCTGGCAACAAGTCCTTGGATATATATTGGCCCTTCAGGTGCACCGCACCCAAGGAGGAACCATCGGAAGAGTCCAAACTTGAAATTTCTGAATAGAGGTCAAGACCCCCACTAGAACAACCACCAACAGACTTCTTGGAGGACTTTAAATTGGACAAAGTCTCCAAAATCAGGCGTTTCAAATGGCTGTCATCCAACTGGGTCTGCTTCACAGGAGGGGCAGAATACACACTGTCCGCCGGGAGAGAGGAAGAGGAGACCGGAGACACATGCCTGAACTTACGCTGATGTTTCCCCAAATTTAAGGAACAACCACTAGGAACAAATCAGCACATCATGCACTGGCGCAGGCACAACAGAAATGAAGCAGGACCCCCCTCACATTTGAAGGCAAAAAAACAGAAAGCGCACATCACAAGGTAACCGGCAGGCAGAAACAGCTGAAAGCGGAAAGTGCCAGCTCGTCACAACACCCATCTACTCTGCCGGCCACACGCTTGACCCCATCTTCTCCGCAAGCTCCCACGTCTCCTTCAGCCACCGAACTCCATTGAACCGACCATCGCTGCATCCACTTCACCTTCCGGAAACCCACCACGCACCCTCCCTCGCAGCTGCTGGAACAAAGTTACAGAAGATCAGCTAACCACCATCCTCACCCAGAGCCCACCCGCTGACCCCGCTGACCCCGCTGACTCCACCGACCCCGACACCGCCACCCACAACATCAGACAGTGGATCGACAACTGCGCCAACACTCTCACCCCATTCAAGTAACCCTCCAACAGACCCACCAACAAGAAAGCAGAGGACCTCCAGGCCTTCAAACAATTCTGCCAAAAACTAGAGACGAAGTGGCACCGTGAATAGATACCGGACAGTTACACAGCCCACAAGAAAGCCACCCGCAGACACCATCACCTCATCAGATCCACCAAAAGGGCCTCCTGCAAAGACAGCCTAGACAACAACGCACACAATGGCAAAGAGCTCTTCAACATCGTGAAGGAACTCTCCAACCCCAGGTGCAACACCAACGACATCCCACCTTCGCAAGACCTGTGCGACTCCCTTGCCACTTTCTTCCATTGCAAGATTGCAGACATCCACAACAGCTTCAACACAATGACTGCCCCGACAGCCACTGTGACCTCCTGCCCCATGGCTACTATCTGCACCAATACCCTGCTCACCGGGACCAACATAAAGGACGACGACACCATCAAAACCATGAACACCATCCACTCCGGCTCTCCTTCACACCCATGCCCACACCACATCTTTAACAAAGCCAGCACCACCATCGCACCCCATCTCTGCAAAGCCATCAACATCTCCTTCGAGACAGCGACCTTCCCGGAGAGCTGGAAGCACGCCGAGATCAACACTTTAATGAAATAACCCAAAGGTGACCCTACGGACCACAAGAACTTTCGACCCATCTCCATGCTCCTGTTCCCGGGGAAGGTCATCGAGAAGACCGTCAACAGACAACTGACCCGCTACCTCGAGGAGAACAGCATCCTGGACCCAACCCAGTCCAGGTTCCGCAGCAACCACAGCAT
The DNA here is from genome assembly GCF_964261635.1 of Lissotriton helveticus. Lineage (NCBI taxonomy): Eukaryota > Metazoa > Chordata > Amphibia > Caudata > Salamandridae > Lissotriton > Lissotriton helveticus. The sequence continues at coordinate 1,113,080,429 of NC_136061.1, forward strand.
CAAAACCGCCTTCATCGCCGCCACCGATGACATCAGGGCCCTGCTGGGCAACGGAGAAACCACCGCCTTCATCCTCCTGGACCTGTCAGCCGCCTTCGACACAGTCTGCCACCGCACCCTACGCACGCACCTCCATGACACTGGGATCCAAGACATGGCTCTGGAATGGACCACCTCCTTCCTCTCCTGCAGAACCCAGAGCGTCCGCCTCCCCCTTTCCGCTCCGAAGCCACCGAGATCATCTGCGGTATACCCCAGGGCGCAGCCCAACATTGTTCAATATCTACATGGCACTGCTCGCCCACGTCGCCTGAATGCACAACCTCAACATCATCTCCTACACCAACGATACCCAGCTGATCCTCTCCCTCACCAAGGACCCCCTGACCGCTAAAACCATCCTCCATGAAGGAATGAAAGCCGTTGCCGAGTAGATGAAGAACAGCCGCCTGAAGCTGAACTCGGACAAGACAGAAGTCCTCATCCTCGGCCCCACCCCCTCGGCTCGGGATGACTCCTGGTGCCCAACCGCACTGGGAACAGCACCAACACCCACCGACCACGCACGCAACCTGGTGTTCATCCTCTACTCTCTCCATGACAAAACAGGTCGATGCCGTCTCGTCTTCCTGCTTCAACACCCTCTGCATGCTTTGCCAGATCTGTAGATGGATCCGCACCGAAACAAGAAGAACGGTCACCCAGGCCCTCGACAGCAGCAGGTTGGACTACTGTAACGCCCTCTACACAGGAGCCTTGGCCAAACACCTGAAACAACTACAACGCATACAGAACGCCTCTGCACGCTTGATAGTCGGCATCCCTTGCCGCAGCCACATCGCACACCACCTTAGAGACCTGCACTGGCTTCCCATCAACAAGAGGATCACCTTCAAGCTCCTCACCCATGCACACAAGGCACTCCACAACACCGGACCGGCATACCTCAACAGACGTCTCACCTTTTACACCCCCAACTGCCAGCTCCGCTCCGCCGACCTCACCCTCGCCACCGTCCCCTGCATCCGAAGAGCGGCCTTCGGAGGCAGCTCGTTCTCCCACCTCGCCGCCAAGACCTGGAACACCCTTCCCATCCTCCTATGGCAGACCCAGGACCTGCTAACCTTCAGGACACTACTCAAGACCTGGCTATTCGAGCAGTAGCACGTTGTAGCTGTCAAGCTTGACAGGTGAACCAGTCGCACTCTTTTGGGGAAATCAATCCCTAAGGTTCTTTCAGTTTAAACCTTATGTGCAATCATGACAATATACCATCATAAACTTCGTTTTCACAGGTTTATTCTTCTGTTTCAAAGGTTAAATCACTTTTCTCAGGTTAAGCTGTTGCGTCACAGCTATGCGTCAATTCATCGTTTTCCAAATAAACATATTATCCACAAAGTCAACTTGAACCCAATGCATTTCGTGCCTGTCAGCACTTCATCAGGGGAAATACATTTCTGCAGGGTAAAATGAAATATGAAATATAATCAATGGCGGGGAGCAGACCACAGTATGGTTATTAACGCTATGTGCTCGAGGGGTGTCGGGAATATTTTACGAACATATTGTCGGGCGGTGAGATGCTAACACAAACGATATAAAAATCAAGTGTATGCCCCAAGTGTTGTTAGGAACGGTTGACAGAGTGATAGGATTTTAGGCTAAGTCGACTAAGTGCAGACGACATTAAGGTGCTATGAGTGCCGGCAAACGAGAGTGTCATTTGTTGGAACAATGCGGTGAAACGTCACCGCGAACGTAAATATACAACGGGTGCAAGAAAGCGCTCGAGGATTGTTAAAAGCGTGAAAGAAACATGCAGTATAAGTATGTGAATAACTCACCGGGTGTTCAAGCGGGTCGCTGCTCAACTATCGGAAACGATTCTGCTTGCGCATGCGTGCTAAGCGCGTTCTATGAAAAGGTTCTCTTTCCCGTGTGAGAAAATGTACAGTGTAAAAGGATGTTCCATGCGCGAAAAAATAAATAAAAGTGCAACTACATAATGAATAGGTAAAGGAAAGATAAACGATCGGTGCAAAATGTGATAAATAATGGGTAACACGAAATTAATAGATACGGATGTTGGGACCATCTACATCGCGGCCATCTTGGACAGGTTAAACAAAGTATAAGCAAACATGTGTGATCACATTGAATTAAACATTCATGGTTCCTACCACTACTCCCAACTTAGTGAATAAGCTTTAAACTCAAATTTTCGTTTTTCAAGTAAATTACATATGCATCTGGTGCATGATTTCAGGTAAAAAAATGTGAAAAAAATGTAATGCACACAGAAGTTCATAATGTATGGGAGCCTGAAGTTACTGAACAATTTATAGGAAGCTGCTAAATTCAAGACGTTCATTTAACCCCGTGGGGTTGCAGGAATTCAGTTTTTTAATCCAAAAAATTTCCCTTTGGAGAAGTCTTTTTTTGTTATCACAGCCTTGCTTTATGGGAACACACTCCAAAATCAGAAAACGGATCTGACTGATGTTATGGCAGTTGGAAATGTAGTGGGCGGCTACTGGAGCCTTGGTGGTTCTGTTTCTAATTGTACTTTTATGCTCTGTCAAACGAGTCTTAATCTTTCTCTCGGTTTTCCCCACATAAGGGAGTCCACACGGACACTTTAAAAGGTAAACAACGTTTTTGGAGTCACATGTGGCGTTGGTAAAAAGCTTGATGGATTTTCCTGTGGTTGGGTGATTGATGTTGCTCCCCTTGTTGATACTATTCGAGCAGTAGCAACACCCCCCAGCACCTTGAGACCCTCACTGGTGAGTAGTGCGATTTACAAATGTTTAATTGATTGATTGATTGATTGATTGAAAGCAATGCAGGCAGCAAAGCGGGGGTGTGGCCAACCGGAGGCACAAACTCCGACAAATCCCGGCTGCCCAAGGCCCAATACCATAAGAGGAGACGACATCCCCATCGTGAGCGCAGAACAGAGCACCCGGAGCCCAACACGGGTGCCCACTTCCACTGAGGCTGCCGCGGGCACAAAGGTGAGGCCTCAATCAAAGTGGGCAAAGTCTTTTTCAGCTAGCGGAGCACTCTGAGCCCAGCACCCATTACCACAGAGGCTGCTGGGGAGGGCTCCCAACACCTGACGAAGGCAGACCCCAAGAAAGACACACTAGTCCCTCAAGGCAGTAGCAGTAACATCTTTTTGAGTAGGAACAACCCCCTCACCATCCCGGGACTTCCAAAGAAGGCTGGAAGCAGCAATGGCAATAACCCCATGGAGAAGTCACGCGGAGGATAACTAGACATTATATTGAATCAAAAATATAGAATGGACAGAATATCGACTTCAAAATATAGAATGGACATAATATCGAATAAACATAATATAGTGGTTACAAATATCGAAATGCAGGTAAGTAATATCGACTGTCAAAATATCAAAGTACATAATATAGGCATTAAAATATATCACATTTTTACAACGATTTTATTTAGTGTTTTGTATGTTAGTATATGTGTTCAAATAATATATTATTTTTGTAATGTATGTTTATTTTTTAAAGTGATCAATTTTATGTAATTTAATTTTTGCATAATTTAATTCCGTAGCGGATTGCGGGGTTATATGGGAATAGGGTGGGAAGTAATTTAAATATAGTAAAATAAATATGAATTTTTAGGAATTGTTAATTATTTTTAATTTAATTTTGCGTTTTAGTTCTGTAGAGGATTGTGAGTTTATATGGGAATAGGGTGGGAAGTAATTTAATTGTAATTTAGTAAATATTTATTTTTATTTATTGGTATTGATATTGAATTTAGTGTTAATTAATTATTAATTGGTAATTAATTTGTATTAATTGGTAATTAATTTGTATTAATTGATTAATTGATAACTATGTTAATTGTATTGATTTATTATTTGGAGTGGGTTGTGGGTTTATAGGGGAATAGGGTGAGAAGTAAGTTATTTGTAATGAAGTATTTATTGAAATTGTGTGTATTTATATTTAATGTATTGTCAATTAATTATGAATTGGAATTTTTTTATTACCTATAGCATTTTCGTTATTGAAAATTATTTGGTTGTTAATTAATTATTATTAGGTAATTAATTGTTAATAAATTATATTTATTGGTATTTATAATTAACTTATTATTACATATATTGTGATTGGTAATTCATTTTAATACTTTTTTTATTGGTATTGATAAATAATTTATTTTAATTTAAAAATTAAATCATTACTTTCCCTACTGTTGCACTCACAGGAGTGGGAATAGTAATTTTTACCCCTACGCCATCCAATGCTTTCCCTACTCTTGCACTCTCTGGAGTGGGAATAGTCATGTTTACCCCTACGCTATCCAACGCTTTCCCTACTGTAGCACTCCCTGGAGTGCGAATAGTAATGTTAATATTTACCTCTACGCCATCCAACGTTTTCCCTACTGTTACACTCCCTGGAGTGGAAATAGTAATTTTTACCTCCCAGCTATCCAACGCTTTCCCTATTGTTGCTCTCTCTAGAATGGGAATAGTCATGTTTACCCCTAAGCCATCCAACGCTTTACCTACTGTTGCACTCACTGGAGTGGAATAGTAATTCTCGCCTCGGTGCCTACTCTAACCAAGGATCACACTCGGCAACTCTGGGCATTAGCTTGCCTCATCTCTACAACGGCCCCCCACATTCGCCAGGGATGCCGGGTTTCACCTTGGAGATGCCCAGTTAGGGACCATCTCACAGGGATAGCCAGGACGGGTTCCCCAGCGGTCTACAGCGCCAGGACGCCTCAGGGCAGCACTGCGCTTTACAAGACCACATACATTACATTACTATCCAACGCTTTCCCTACTGTTGCACTCTCTGGAGTGGGAATAGTCATTTTTACCCTCCCGCTATCCAACGCTTTCCCTACTGTTGCGCTCTCTGGAGTGGGAATAGTAATTTCCCCCCTACGTTATCCTACGCTTTCCCTACTGTTGCACTCTCTGGAGTGGGAATAGTATTTTTTACCCTCATGCAATCCAACGCTTTCCCTAGTGTTGAACTCTCTGGAGCGGGAATAGTATTTTTTACCCCTATGCTATCCAATGCTTTACCTACTATTGTACTCACTGAAGTGGGAATAGTAATGTTTACCCCTACGCCATCCAATGCTTTCCCTACTGTTGCACTCTCTGGAGTGGGAATAGTAATTTTTACCCCTACGCTATCCAACACTTTCCCTACTGTTGCACTTTCTGGAGTGGGAATAGTCATGCTTACCCCTATGGTATCCAACGCATTCCCTATTGTTGCACTCTCTGGAGTGGAAATAGTAATTTTCACCCCTAAGCCATCCAACGCTTTACCTACTGTTGCACTCACTGGAGTGGAATAGTAATTTTTACCCCTACGCTGTCCAACGCTTTCATTACTGTTGCACTCTCTGGAGTGGGAATAGTATTTTTTTCCCCTACGCTGTCCAATGCTTTCCCTACTGTTGCACTCTCCGGAGTGGTAATAGTAATTTTTACCCCTATGCTATCCAACGCTTTCCCTACTGTTGCACTCTCTGGAGTGGGAATAGTAATTTTTACCCCTACACTATCCAACTCTTTCCCTACTGTTGCTCTCTCTGGAGTGGAAATAGTAATTTCCCCCAAACGTTATCCTACGCTTTCCCTACTGTTGCACTCTCTGGAGTGGGAATAGTAATTTTTACCCTCATGCAATCCAACACTTTCCCTAGTGTTGAACTCTCTGGAGTGGGAATAGTATTTTTTACCCCTATGCTATCCAATGCTTTCCCTACTATTGTACTCACTGGAGTGGGAATAGTAATTTTTACCCCTACGCCATCCAATGCTTTCCCTACTGTTGCACTCTGTGGAGTGGGAATAGTAATTTTTACCCCTACGCAATCCAACACTTTCCCTACTGTTGCACTCTCTGGAGTGGGAATAGTCATGCTTACCCCTATGGTATCCAACGCATTCCCTACTGTTGCACTCTCTGGAGTGAAAATAGTAATGTTAATGTTTCCCCCTACGTCATCCAACGCTTTCCCTACTGATGCTCTCTCTGGAGTGGGAATAGTAACTTTTACCCCTACGCTATCCAAATCTTTCCCTACTGTTGCACTCACTGGAGTGGGAATAGTAAATTTAACCCTCCCGCTTTCCCTACTGTCGCACTCTCTGGAGTGAGAATAGTAAATTCCCCCCTACGCTATCCAATGCTTTCCCTACTGTTGCACTCTCTGGAGTGGGAATAGTAAATTTTACCCTCCCGCTATCCAACGCTTTCTCTACTGTTGCACTCTCTGGAGTGGGAATAGTATTTTTTTTACGCTATCCAACGCTTTCCCTACTGTTGCACTCTCTGGAGTGGGAATAGTAATTTTTACCATCCCGCTATCCAACGCTTTCCCTACTGTTGCACTCTCTGAATGAATGAATGAAAATAGTTTTGTATTGCGCAGAACTTTGCCCAGGGGCATCAAGGCGCATAGGATGGAAGAGCTGGAACAGTGCACAAATCGGAAGAGGAAACTACTGATAAGCTTTGGTGAAGAGCCAGGTCTTTAAGGCTTTGCGAAATTGATCGTGATGCAAGGCCCTTGATCTTGTCAGGGAGGAGGTTCCAGAGCTTTGGGGCAAAAGTAGAGAAGGCCTTCCCTCCCCATCTGGCCTTCTTCGTCCGGGGAGTGGACAGAAGGTTCCTGTTGGCAGAGCGCAAGACCCTGCCAGGAGTATAAAAGGATACAAGAGACCTAATGTCCTCTGCACCGGATTCATGAAGGGCACCGTGAGTTAGACATAAAACCTTGAAATCTATCCTGGACAGCATCGGGAGCCAATGGAGATGTTTTCTTATGGCCGAGCCGGAGGAGCGTCTAGGGGCATTGACAACAAACCTGGCAGCAGCATTCTGCACAACTTGCAGGCGTTGAATCAGACTCTTGTTTATGCCCAGATAAAGTGCATTACAATAATCTAGGCGTGAAGCGATAAGGGCCACCGCAAGTTGTTTCCTGGAGTCCAAGGAAAGATAGACAGAAAGGAGTGGGAATAGTAATTTTTACCCCTATGCTATCCAACGCTTTCCCTACTGTTGCACTCACTGGAGTTGGAATAGTAAATTTCACCCTCCCGCTATCCAACGCTGATGTAAATTTATTTTTAGGCATTACATATATTATTTATTAATTTTTATACTTTTAATTAATTTTAAGTACGTTTTATTTAATTATATTGATTATTTAATTAAGTTAATATTACTTTAAACATATTTGAAAAAGTCGATATTTTTTACAAACTATATTTTAAACAACTATATTTTTTCTTGGATATTTTTGGACTTACCTGTTTGTAGATAGGGAGTCGGTATTCTGATCTTCGATATTTTGGTGTGGATATTTTATCCATTCTATATTTTTGTGGTCGATATTTAGTCAGTGATCCGCGGAGGAGGGGGCAGAGACTCACCACGAGAGGAATCCAACCGCAATGACATGGACCCCGGTAGACCTGTGCAGCTCAGCAGAATGGGATACAAAGGATGGACGGAATCCAGGAAGCCAGGCGTCCTGACTCCAGCAGATCCCACGAGGTTCCAGGAGCACCCCCGGAGTCCAGCAAAAGAGGAAACATTAGGACAAATATGTAGCGGGTAAGTGCCCAGCACCTACCACAGTGTTTCCCATCATGTCCACCAACGGGAAACAAAACAGGAAGTGCTTTCTGTTGGCTACGTAATTAGAGCCCCTGGCAGGATGGTGGGTGGAGCCTAAAAGCGTTTCCTGATGTGTTTCCTGTCAGTGGAACTTACCTAATTAGTAATGACTGTGTCGAGGAAGAGGGAGTAGAGGTAATGCTTTAATTGCAAGGATGTGAAGTGTTAGGACAGACTAAACCTGTAGCATTTTATGAACTCCGATCCAACTTCTTCACATGAGATTATAAAATGAGCTTCAGGATTTCGTTCTACGAGCCCGCGACCGCATACAAGATGCGCAGATGTGCATGTTTACAGTTTAAAAGGACCATTGCCGCCCTTCATCTTGTGCTTCCAATGGCACGTGCAGACACCTGACTCTTTACGTGCTCCAGTGCTCTGGAGTGGGGAAGCAGCAGACTACAGGGAAGCAGCGAAGGCCCGCCCTATGAATCTCAGATGTACATTTATTTGCCTACTACTAACATGTCAGCTTGCTTTTAATGGCGTTTGCATTCACTGCAAGCCAACACAAAGTACAAAAGAAAGTGTAAAATGTGTAGTAAACACATTACAAAAAGTGACTTGCGAGTGTGTTCGCAAATGACTGTGGCTTATTATTATACAGGAGAAGTCATTTTAGACTTTAGGAGCTTTTGGTCGAACGTCATCATCTAGCCAATCTCACCAAATTAGAAGATACAGAATTAGATTGGATCAAAAACTTGGAGATTGATTAAGTTGCTATATGGTACAGGGGGAAGGCGCCCCTAATAATCAGTGATAGATTTTGGATATACACGCGCTCCCATCCGGTCATATTTTCACAGCGCCATCTGAAGTGTATTACACACTTCAAGTAGTGCATTTTGTGTTTTTTCCTCTGCGGTTCGGTGTTTCTTATTTGTCTGCCAGTCTCACCCCCTTGAATTGTTGTAACGTGAAAGGAGGCGAAATCCAAAGATATCTTTTCAGTATCCTGCTTTGTGTAGAACCAAATTAACATAAAGCTGTCATTTTGAAGTCAGAACAAGCTCAACTGCATTTAAAAATATACGGTTCATAAGCACAGGTTGCTTGCATGATAAACTCTTTTCTGTCATATGCGCAGTCAGAAGACTACGTTAGGAAATGCTGCTTTCTGGAGCACTGTGCCATGAAAAATGCAGTTTGCACAAACCAAGCCAGCTTCTCCTGGGCACGAGCTTTATGAACGTGAACCTAATCCCACTGTTTTCTAGGTTCTCCTTATGCCAGTCACAATTTCTAATTAGCTTTCCCAATGGAGGAAGAAGATGGATTATATTTTAATATCTGGAGACTAAAATTAGTTTATATTTTAGCAAGTTAGCACTTCTTAGCAGTTGATTTACTCTTGAAGCTGCGAAGTCTGTGAGCATGCAATTAATCATGCTTTGGTCATTTCTTTCAAAAATGTTCATTTTGGCTGTCTGGATTATAATAGGGGAAACATGTAATATATGCGGTTTAGAAATTATAGCCCAGTGTTTAAGTATGTCATCATATGTTTTATTCCCGACTTATTGTTCTTAATATTGAAGAGGAAAATAATTTGCATGGGATTTAATTAAGCAAATCTTTAAAATGCAGCCAATTGTAAAATAAATAATGCCTTGTCGTGTGAGAAAGGGAGCAAGGCCGCCTGGTTTAACAGTTGTTCGCATAATATATATCTTTATTAAGGATGCATAGCGTTTTTTTTGTCTTCAATGTATGATAGATTATAGAATATTTGTATGACTATTTTTGTGCTCAACTATGTGTGTCCCGTGTCTTAGAACACGTATAAAAATTCTGCTCACCTTTCTATATTCCAAAACAGTTTGGGGCAGATTTACAAGCCCCTTGCTTAACTTTTGCGCCGCCGTTGCGTCACTTTTTTAACACAGTGGCGGCTCTACGCTCTAGGAGATGTGTCACGTTGTAAAGCCCTGCGTCACATTACCCCCGCGCCAGGTATAATGTATGCAAAGTAGGCGTTCCCATGCAAAAAGCCACGTAGAACTGGCGCAGTGAAGTTTATAAGATTTCACTGCGTCACTCTACTCCTTCACTGTGTCAAAATCCCTACGCCTGCTCAGATCAGGAGTAAGGATTGACACAGGGCAACTTACATGGGACCTACCTATGTTTTCTGGCACATTGCTGGAGTTGCATCACTTTTGTGACAAACTTCAACAATGCGTCACTTTCCCTCCAACAGATGCGCCCGAATTTCCGACGCATCTGTAATTCCTTGCGCCATGGTGCACTGTATTTTAAATACAGCGCATCCATGGTGGCGCAAGGACATTTGGAGTTGACGTAAGGAAACTGACGCATCTATGCAGATGCGTCAGTTCCTTGTAAATCTGCTCCTTTATATTTTGAGGGATATTCCTTATGTATATACACTAACTATTAAAGCACAATCTTTCTAAATGTGCTCTGTATGCAAAATAGTCTAGGCCTGATTTAGATCTTGACGGAGACAGGTCACTCCATCACAACGGTGACAGATGTCCTGTCCGCTGAAACATAAATCCCATTATATCCTATGGAATTTATATTTCGGCGGATGGGATATCCGTCACCATTGTTATGGAGTAAAATCATCTGCCAAGATCTAAGTCAGGCCTTTAATCTGTGTGTTAGTTCCCTGTGTCTCAACATTTCATAACAAAAAGTTTGTAAAGTGGCATTTAAAACAAATGGTAGAACAATAGATGATAGTCCCGTGATCTCTACAGTGGTCAAAGGTCGATCATGGCCAAAAACATTCTTATTCAGTTTTCTAGGCGCTAGAAATACAGAGTCCCCACAAGTCATTGTGTCCTTGTTTGCACTCTCAACAGCCCCCTACAACTGAAGAGAACTCACAGCCGTCTCCCAGGTCCCTGTGTAAACAGATTGGTTGGTAAGACCTATTATGCACTTACAAAGGGAAGGAAAATGGATTCCGTTGTAAAATCATTTTTCTTCAATCCAGGAGCATGAGAAATGCCTTCGCCCTTCATCTGGAGTCCTTGCAAACCAACTTGCCCTCTACACTCCTGTGAATCTCTTTGTGAGGATCGTGTAGCTGAGGAAAACAGTCTACCTCATTTTCACCCTTTTTAGATGAATTCAAGAAAAAAAAGTTGACTTCATTCCTTGATGACACCTTCTGAAAGAAGTCGAACCCTTCTTCCTCAAAACTCAGATAAACCCGGCAATCCCTCAGATCCACACAATCTACCACACCACACACAAATGTGAGGTTTAACTTCACAAACATAACTTCTTCCCACAGTGACTACAAAGTTATTTAATTTAATTTGGCTGTCAGTACATCTATAAGCAATGTACTACTACAATTGGTACTGATAAACACAATACAACTCTGTGCATAATGACTGATCCCCACATGCCTCCTCTCTTCAACAATCTCACACCCAAACAGTCAGCATACTTATACACTCAAGGGCAGAATGTCAATAAACAAGGAAGTGCAAGACTTGGGAAGCACAGCAGAAAACATAACTTCCGAAGACTGTATTATTCTGTTAGGAACAAAACATAGTTTCTTTAATTTTAATTTCTAGTTATATGTCACTAACAGTGACTATCCCCATTTTGTAAGGACCTGCAATAACACAGCGATGCACTTAGTATGTAAGGGTGCGGAAAATGCCAACACACTAATCTATCCTCCTTGTGCACTTCAAATGCAGTGATCAAAAACACGTCCCTTCAAATACATATTTCAGATTGCTATTAAATTACAAATAGAACTTGCCAGTCATGTTTACATTTGAAGTGTCACAAGTAAAACTTTAAGTATTAAATTCCTATTTGCACTGATTTTCTATGACAAGACTATGAAGCACTATGTTTGCATGCAACCCTGGCCAAACCACATTTTTCCAACGACCTCCTTACATAATTAGTTTCAGCTGGCAAAAGCTTTGGAACAAGTAAGCTTTGACATTGGTTGCACCGCACCGTTTTATTTCTCAAGTAGTCCTGATTGCCAAACTCCACGAACTCCAGTGCCAGTGTGGAATGTATCACCCACCCCTATTCAGAAGGAGGAAAGGGCATGGACATTGCCAACAGTGTCTGGGATCAAAGTGGAAAAAGGAGAAAGTCACAGGGAAAGAATGGGGGGAAGAGATAGAAAACATGTGTCACTGTTTTTAGCTTGGGTTACTCAAAATTTAAATTTCGTCCTAATACTGCTCTCCTGAATCTGGTAAGATGTCTTTGTTCCTCAGTGCCACCTGTGCATATGCAGTTTTACACAGGCATCTGGGACTGCTGCCTCTATGTAGGGGTGACAAATGCACACCTCTGGCTTCTTTGGTCTGGATGTAAAGGTACCCAAATAAGAATATTGATAAGTAGTTGCAGTTCTTTCAGTAAATTCATGGAAAGCCCAATTCAAAAAGAACATTGAAAATAACACACAATTTAACCAGATCAATTTTTCCTATTAAAGACAAATGTTTATGATATTATTCAGACCCTATTTCCTTTTTTTATAAAAGGGTGAAAGTTAGCTTTATTAGTGGGCTGTACCAATGGCGTGGGGCTCCTGTATTAGAAGAGGAGTCTGCGAACTTTACTGTTTAAATGGTTCAAAGTCGGCATCATCTAGCAAGGTTGAGTTAAGGAGCTTTAATGGAAGATAAATATTATGATGGCAAGTGTGCGTTAAAAAACACTGAACTGTTTCAATGAAAGGAAGTTATCTCATTGAAATTAGTCAGCTATTTATTTTAAATTAAGACTGATAAACCAAAAAAAAGATTTAAGAACTACATCTATCAGAATGCTTTAGGATCTTAACCCCTTCGGCGCTAATGACAAGGTCAGCTCGTCATGGGCGTAACCTGCGCTACGCGGATGACGAGCTGACCTTGTCACATAACGCGGGATTTTCAAAATCGCAGCGCGCAGCGGGAAAACCGCTAGAGCGCATGCGGTTACTAAATGTAAACACTAGTGATTGAGTTTATTAATCTTGTATCTGGCTACTTTGCCAAATGGTGTCAGGATTTATTGCCAGACCAATGTCTCTTAACCAGGATTCTGGGTGTGCAATACAGTGTAATCAGCACCAAAAGAAATTATAATGCTCATAGACCTCAAAATAATTCAAACCACCTTAGCTATTTTTCATCCTTTATTTTGACTGCTACAGTAAATATACAAAGGGTAAACAATTGCGGTAAAGTATGGCATGCTAATCTTGACACTCTAGCTATTCCAAAACAATCATAAATAGCACAACTTATAGCAAATGCCGCCCTTGTACTCTGACCCGAGCATGTTCCCTGTCTCAAAATGCACATCTCTATCAAGAGACTGAGTTCTCTTTTCCTCTTTGTGTTCTCTAATCATTGGATGTTTCTTACTGCTACAATATCTCTCCCACTCTATCTCACATTCTTTCTTTTTTATGTGTGGAGTTCTCTACCCTGAATGTGGATTCTCCGCAGTCATAAACTTACTATTAGCTCACAGTTTGTGAATAACAACTATGGCATACAGCTACCTTTGTGTATCAAAAATATATCTCCACATCTTTAGTGCACAACTTCATGAAATAGACACATAAAATACATGCCATTCGTAAAGGTACCCTAGATACACTCTTCTCTCATATTAGACCTATCCACTACCATTACGCAGACACACAACATCAAAATAAAATATGTTCTCATCTATACATTCTGCTTTTAACACATTCTCTAAAGTGTACAGATTTATAGCTTTTAATACATAGGAGGTCTGTTTGCAAAGTTGGTTGATGCTTATTTCGATGGTTTAGAAAAACACCCTCCTCAGGACCAACATCATAATAACAGTTTCATAATGGTGGGGAAACCGAACCCTCACTAGCTGTTCTGGCAGCCTATACCTGGAAGTGTGTCACCAGTTGTCTTGTTTGTATTATTTTAAAAGTGTATTGTCTTCTGCACTCTGACTTCCAAAGCCCATGAGTGCATTTTTTCATCATTGCCATTGTCCTCGTCAACAGTGTTCCCATCTCTGGCTTCACCTACGTCCACTAGGACAACATCTTCCACACTTGTTGCTTCATTGTGTCTATGTTTCAGATGCATAGTAACATGTTTTCAGCCTTTCAATGTTGTTCCTTCACCTTCTGTTTAACATGTATGTTTCCTGGACATCTTGACCAATGTTAATGGGTGTACATGCATGGAAAGACAAATGTCTGAGATTGAAATGACAAAACATTCATTACTTAAGTAAAAACATATGTGTATCCAAATGTCAGACTATGCAGCAAAAATGTTCTATTCATGGTACTCAAGGGGTCACATGCTGGAAGTTGAACATAATAAATTGTCATATTATGGTTCTCATTTTGATGAAGCAGCTCAGTTATTAACCATGGTGATCAGGCAAAAATTAGGTTATGTTGTGAGGTAGCTTCTTATTTTCATGAAATATTACTCATGTGGCATTTTCACTTTCTTAATAGGAATTTAGTCCCAAGGGACATTCAATATTGTAACTGACATGGTGTGCCATTTTTAGCTGGATAATTTGGCTTACTGTACTCCAGGTGAAAAATGCTTCCATTGTAGGGGTGTTGTGTCGGATTTGTGCTGCTTCTGCACTGTCAGCTTCAAGCATACACTCTGCAAAGAAGAGGGAACAATATGAGCTTGGGAAAGAAGGTCCAAGTAAATATGCCTTATTCAGATTGTTTATTGCATACTTTGTGGACCCAAGATTTCTTGAGCAGTTACCACCTGTTACAATCCATTTCCCACAACTAACCCGATATTCAGCATCTTAATTTTCTGACTATTTCAAATTCTTTCAGTTTTTAATACAATGACATTTGCAACATAGTTTGTCCAAGAGTTGCTTTATGGTGTTATATTTATATTGTTGTGTGCTTTTGCTGAACAACGAGTGAGTTACGCTTGGTGGATCTTATTGTAACCCTTGGTATTGAACCCTTTCACACAGGGCCGGACTGGCTACCAGGCGTTCTGGTGTGCTGCCGAGCTGGGGGCTGATTTCATTGCGGTGGGGGCTTATTTTGTTGATGGGAACCTGCGTGTGCGCCGAAATAAACAAAGCAAAATGAATGGTTTTCAGCACACGCAGATCCCCATCAACTAAATCAACCTCCAACTCGGCAGCACACCAAAACGCCTGGTAGCCAATCTGGCCCTGCTTTCACAGGATGCATTCAGCAGGTGTTACATGGTAGATCTGTCAGCCTTAGAGTAATCTTCCCCCAAACGTTTTGCATTCATCCTCCTATTTTTCTGAATTTGTTTTTGTTGGCATTAGTACTCTGTGCAATTGACCACTGTTAACCAGTGCTAAAGTACTTGTGCTCACTCCGTTATGCCTTATATTTGATTGATTATTACACTTAATAAGTGCTAACTTTTGATTGTGTAACAAATTGTAATCTAATATCTTCCTTAATGGTGATGTCGTATACAATTTTGAAAATATTCCACTTTTAGAAAGTTAGCATTTTCCTGCCCTAACTATTTTGTGCATGCAGCCTGTTTCTGGGTCACATGACTGGATGTAGTAGGGAGTTGGACTTTTTTTGTATTCCTTCCAGACAGCCACAAAATAGAGGGAGTAGGTGTGTCTGGCTGGGCCATCACTGGCAGGATGAGGGGTGGAGCTGGGCAAAGCCCCTCTTAGAAACCAATAGACCATGTCCTGCCTTCACACAAAAACTTCACACTACCTCACTATTTAGGCAGGAAGGCTAGAGCCTGGGTAGGGAAAGAAGGAACCTCAAAGCACTTCAAAGGATATTCTCTAGAAACTTCTCCTTCTTAAAGGAAAGGACCCTCAGACCGACTTTTCAGTTCGCTTTCTGGACCTGTGGAAGGACCCTTAGAGAATTGCCTGCGGCTGTCTCCTGCTCTGTTCTTCAGATGACTACTTTGCTGCACCTGGTAGGAAGCTCTGCTCTGATCTACTGCCTGAAGACTGCCTTGAACCTTTAGAGGACTGCCTTGGTGCTTGAGCCTGAACCTTTAGAGGACTGCCTTGCTGCTTGAGTCCTGTTCCAACACTTGAACCTAGGATTACCAGAGTGAATCAAAGGACCAGATCACCAAAATCCAAACTTTGAAATTTAAAAGATGTTGGGCTAAAAACTGCCCTGAAAACCAAGAGGAGACCAGAACCAAACTGCCTGTCTATGTGCCCAAAGTGCATCTCTGGTCGACCTGACGGAACCCGCTATTTTCTTCTCTAAAATAGCAAATCCTGTTCAGCAGTCCTTCGCAGTAGGGGTGTCTGACCTCATGGAGCCCTCCTCGGCCACAGCCTTCAGCCTCATCCTGCTGGGGATTTTTCACTTCCAAAAAAGAGACTACATCTGAAAGTGAAATCTTCACTGTGACTTCATCCAGTGTTTACCTTACTACAATGCCTGCTCCTCGGAAACTGCCTGCAACCTTACCCTGCTGAACTTCTACCTTCTCAGAACATTTTTGATAACATTTTGTCTAAATACGAATGTAAGTTCCAACATGGCCCAATCCTCTTCCTGTATCTGACTTGTGTTCCATCATGGTTTGCCATATTGTTTTTACTTTTTCCAGTCTAAATGTCCCTGGTTGTCGCTTTGATATATTAAGCTCTTATTTATACATTATACATCAATTTGATCCAGCACTCCTTGTTGCAACAATCTCAATATTATATTTAAATTGCACCAATAATGCTTCATTTAGATATTATCCTGTCCCACAATTAAACATGACAACAACTCAGCAGATGTATTTCTGTCTCTTTATTCATGAATTCTTCTTCACAATTGATAAAATCGTAGCCAACACGTTTCGTCTTCTCAGATTTCTTCAGGGCTACAAATGATACACATAGATACAAATTATATTTACAATATTTACAAAACAATTACAAGACAATTTAAAAAAAAAACATTTATACAAATGTAATTGCATTAGACCTGCATTACCCAATTGAATACATTGGTTTTTTTTACACAGTCAGTATGAGTTCACATTGCATGTTAGAGATAGTGCTACAATTCAATGCATAAAAAATGATAGTTTCATACTCAACTCTGCTGAATTCAAAACATCTTAATAATGATAAATGTACAAGTAATTTCTCAAGAATGCTATATATTATCATATATTATGAAGATCCAGGTGGGATGGAGCACCCATACCATTTTAAAATACATTGATGTGATGGCAGGAAATGTTTTACTAGCTCTTCTATGTTGAGTACATGTCACATTCCAGTTTTGTCAGTTCTTGTCTCCTACTGATGGTCTTGTAAAATCCTTTGGGAGTGGCCTGTGTTTACCTAATAATCTAAGCAAGACTTAAGGACTGGGCACTAGAAAATAATATCCTTTCCGACCTTCAATATGGCTTCCGTGACGGAGTGGACACTATTGAACAGAGCCTACACTTAGCCCAATTTGTGGGAAAGTATGTACGCGTAAAAAAGGGAAGTTTGTATTTAGCTTTTGTAGACCTTACTGCTGCTTTTGACTCTGTAATTCATGCTAAACTCTGGGAGATTTTAAAAAAGATAGGCGTGGAACAACAAATTATTTATTTCTTAAGATGCTTTTATTGTAATGCACCAATGAGAGTTCGTTTTGAAATTAAGAGTGGGTGTACAACTCCAATTTCAATATGTAGGGGAGTCAGGCAAGGCTGTGTCCTTGCCCCATTCCTTTTTAATTTGTATATAAATGACTTAGAGGAAGCACTGGTTAAGAAACAGGTTGACTACCCCAAGATAAATGATCGTTCTATTCCCACCCTTTTATACGCTGGTGGTGCGGTTTTACTATCACGAACTCAAGTAGGTCAACAAATGGTTTTAATGAGTATATGAACGATTTAGGACTTATGGTGAATACTACCAAACATATGTCATGAGATGTGGTAGGGGCAGCAAAAAATGTCAGGAGATGTCCATAGCTGATCAAAAAATTGAGGCAACAAAACTTTTCTCATATCTTGGAATATCATTCCGTCAAGATGACCTACGGGGTCAGGTAGTTAGATCTACAAAATTTAATTTTATTAGAACTATTTCTGCACTTTCCCAGTTTGCTAAAAAGTTAGGGAGAAGACCCCCCGGTGGAACTTTTACAGATCTACCAGGCAAAAAGTATTCCAACTGCAACCTATGGTTCAGGGGCGTGGGGCATTGCAAATATCCAGTCATTACAGTTTGTGGAAAATAATTTCCTGAGATATATATTGTCAGTACCTAGAGCACCTTCTTCCTATGTGTGCCATGCCGAACTGGGTTTAACATATTTGTCTGATTTTATTAAACTGGTGCCGGTTCTTTTATGGCACAGAGTATGGACAAAAGAAGATACACAGTTAAAATATGGAAAAAGTCTTATCGATTCCCTGGGTCAACATTGTTCGTACATTTTTACAGAACCTGGGCCATTTGGAGTATTTTACTGATCCCGATTCCATGCAAGCGGAACGTAGGAAATATTTTAAAAAGGAAGGTCTTGCGATGTTGAAAATGTCACGGCTGATGACCAAAATATTGAAGCCCACGCTACTGGAAAATCAAATGATTTTAAGTGTTTTTAAAATTCTGCCATATCTAGTGATATCTACCAAAAGGATACAATAAATTCCTATTAACAAGATTCAGGCTTGGAATGGTTCACAGACTTATTAGCTTTCCTGATATGAATGACTGGAGCCAAACCATGATACCTTGTCCTTCCGATAATTGCTCAAGTCAATCCACTATCCATGTTATTTTCTTTTGTGGATTTTATACTCTTGTTAGGAAAGTTTGGATTCTCCCAATGCTGAAATCTATGGAGACAAGAAAATGCCGACCAGCGTATATTGCACTACAAACCCTGGATAATGCTAATATGATTTGGAATATTGCGATGTTTTTTTAAAAAACGGTCAGTTATAGGAAGAGCACAATGTTCTGAGGAATTTTTAAGTTTATCGTTTTAGAGCCAACGATTTGTTGTGAATTTTATCTGATGAATTTAAGTGTGATATTTTGATCATAGTTACTGCCATAATTTTATGCGAATTAACTTGAATACTCGATATCCCCTTTTAAATATTTTTATTACGATTATAATGTGTAGAAATTGCTTATATGATTGCATTACTTTACAATCAACCAAAGGTGAATTTGAATTCATTGCCAGTGTTTTGCTTTGACTTTTTGGCTCTAGTATTGCCTTTGTGTTTAGAGCCTGATGTGATGCAGGAAACGATTTACTAGCTCTTCTATGTTGAGCACAGGCCACATTCCAGTTTTATCAGTTCTTGTCTCCTACTGATAGTGTTGTAAATTCCTTTTGGAGTGGCTTTCTTTACCTGACTGCATTTTTACAGCATAACAAACTGTGTCCATTTGAAATTTTCTTCATGAAGTTGGAATTCTTTTAGTATGTGCACGAGGATGATTATTTTGTTTAACTGCACTCCTGTATGTTATCTATCTATCTATCTATCTATCTATCTATCTATCTATCTATCTATCTATCTATCTATCTATCTATCTATCTATCTATCTATCTATCTATCTATCTATCTATCTATCTATCTATCTATCTATCTATCTATCTATCTATATGCCTGGCTGCCTGCCTGTCAGTCTGTCTATCTAACTTTGCCACACTATCTATAATTGTGCAACACATTTTATCTATACAGACCTCTCTGTTTGTCTGTCTTTGGAAATATACCTGTATTTATAAGCCTCTCTGTCTGTCTTTGCAAGAATCTCTATCCATTTGGAAGATAGATTCACAAACATATTACAAAAAAGATTTAGAAAAGACAATAGTCTGTCAGCCAACACAAGACTCATTGGCTTTTTTGGTCCTGTGTTATCCATGACCTTTTGATTTTACAGCAGATATGTGTAACATATTTACTTACAGAGGTTTTCAGACAGACCTCATCTATTAGTCTAATGTTTAGTTACTCACATTTTTTTGCCTTCCACTGTAGCATGCATCATGGGGCAGTGGGTTAGCATACTTCAGCCATTGGCTGATTTGAATTGAGTTACAGTATGCTGCTCCTTCACAGGGAGCACATTCACACCAAAAGTAGCTTCCTTCAATGTCAGGGACTACTATGATGATGAGTGCTTTTTTGAAACAAAAAAAATATTTTTGTCTTCAGTCAATGATTTTTCATAGATTGACGACGACTCGCCTGTATCCCCAACAATAAGGTTTCGCACAAATCATGACAGAACAACACGAACATTTCCAGAGTCAAAAAGCATGTGGCCAGTGCCAGACCTTTTGGCTTTGCCAATGTTTGTTCTTGTTTACATAGGGCCTTTGACACCCTTGCTACACAACTGGTTTGTGAATAGCACAGCTGTACACCTGGCTTTAGGCACATGAATACATGTAATTTCTCTTGCATAGTGTATGAGCTGCAGACATCTCACCTGGAAACAGAGAGAGGCAACCACTGCTCACTGCTTCCGAGATGTGCTGTCTGCAAATCATACACTCACAAAGACAAATTTAGAGTTAAATGTTTGATAGCGAAATTTCATAAAAACAAGTGCACAGCTGTCCAATCGCAAAGGTTCATGAAACGGCTCCATATACAGCGGGTTTGTCAAACTCCAGTCGAATTAATTGATGAGTTTTTACGTTGATATGTTTAAAATGAACTATTTCACCACAGAACACAGCTGCCTTTTATTTGCATATTTTATTCCTTACTCTATAATATAGTAATTTACCAATGTCAAAGAAATTTGTACTAAAGAAGATGCCAAACCAAATGAGTGAAGTCACACCATCTATTTTAAAGTTCCTCATCCTTTTTGAAGCCTGCATGTGTTTTCCTCTTGTCAGAATAGCCTGGACTTAATCATATTGTTTATTAAAACAGTCAAAATATGATGAGGAATTACAGGATAATATATCATAAATTCTGCGAAGGGACAGCATGTTTTATGTTAATTAGCTCTGGCCAATTTTGTCCTGTTGTTCATACCTAAGGCCTTTTGTTATGTGGTTCACCTTATATAACCTCTGTCAGGAAATAAACGTGAAAACTATTTGACATCCCCGAATAATGTAACCAAATGCTGGCAGCATACTGATCGTTCACTCTACTTCTGCAACAAATCAATTACCTTGCCAATTGTGTTCATTAGAATTTATTTAAATCTGCATACACATTAAGAGGAGGTAAGAAGCGGGTAGGAAATCATACCGCACATATTTATGCACCTGAAATCAAACTCATACAATATTCTATAACCTTAAACGCGATGAGGGTCTTAAAAATTGTAAAACTGAACTGCTGCACACCTGAAAGTACACAGTTTTTTTCACTTTAAAGTATGTACTAAATATGCTAAAAAAGCAGTCAGTGTAATACAAAGGCTTTTAAGCTATGGGATACTTTTCCTGCCAAAACCAAGGAGCTTTAACTTGTTCACGAATGAAAAAGCAGCGATGGATTCTATACTTCAAGTTAACGTCAGATAGTTTGTTATTAATACCGGTGACATTTTGCAGAGTCTTTTGTACCAGCTAATGGCTAAAGAAGGCAAGCCGTTTCCATACTTACGAGTCCTATCTGTTCGATTCCTTCAATGTAGATTGGAGGAAATGGGTTTGGTCAATACGAATTTATTTAGGCTTACTGCCAGTAAACCAATTAATGGGTGATAACCAAGCTTTTACTGCTTCATGGATCTGCATACAGATAATCATCTACTTTTAGATGAACCTACAAATTATAATCTATTTAACAATGCCTATTTAAATTCTGTTAACTGCGATTAAGTAAACAGAAAAATCATCAAATTAGCTTTATGAAGTTGTCTAGTAAGCAACTCCCTCGCAACAAATCTTCTAATCATCATTCTTGATTTAGAAGATTCTAACAAATGTTAACCTCTGTGTGTTTGTAGAAAACAAGAATGAAGTGTTAAGGGTCTCCACCATGCTATTTCTCCAGCCATGTGTCATAAACCCCAAATAATAATATGAAAAGTTAACCGACCCCCGTTATATAGTTTTTATCAACATAGGATTTTGGGGAGGGGGGTTGCTAGTCAGCATGCAGAAAGAAGACTAACTGTAGTGTGGATAGATAAACATGATTTCTGGAGCAGCAAATGCCCATGTTCAAATCTAGTACATATGTTTGTGAAATGCAAATATCTTACTTCTTGCTGGAATTTAAGGAGGACAGTATGTAGGGCTTAAACTGCCACTTACAATCATGTCAATATCATCTGTGTAGAATGTCAGGTTCAGGTGTGAGGAAGCAGTACATCAAATCATCTGTGGTGAGGAGCTTCCAGCAGAGGAAAGACTTGTGGTCATTGCCGAGCATTTGCTTACTGGAGTCAAACTGTGTGCGCTATGGAACTACACAGCACAGTAGGGTTTTGCAGTGAATTACATTTCCCAGAGGGCCACAGACTTTCATGCTTCTAGAGAGAACAGCACTCTCTTGGTTTTTCCTTTATTACTGTCCCCGTAGTGGTTTGTATTTGTTAGACCTGGCATCTTTTGGTGTTTCCCCCCTGTCTTTTTGCCTTCTGACCTGTTTTTGATGGCATGCTGGACTTCATTTTTTTTGGTTTAGTGTCTCCGCACACTTTTTCACTGCTATTTAGTGCTAGAATTCAAGTGCTCCTACTGTAAATTGTGTTATGATTGGCTTTCAATGATTAGTATATTTGACTTAGTAGTAAGTCCCTCGTAAAGTGCACTGTGTGTGGCCAGGGCCTGTAAATCAAATGCTACTAGTGGGACTGCAGAAATCCATTCTCTTAAGTATATGGAGTTCAACCAGCACCCTTTTTAAACATTGGCATTGATTGAAAGGTGAAGTGACTCAGGGCCTGGACTGATTAAGCATTGCTGTTTCGACCGCAGGACCGTGTGTTAATGGATGGACATGACATTGGGTCTTCATCAGGACAGGTCTGAACCATGTAAACAGCTTATGTAAGAAAGTATAATCTAGAATGAGTAAGGTGTGTCTGGACCTAAAACTCTCTGTACTATTTTCAAAAAATTGGGGGGGGCAACTCACCAAAACAAAAGATTTAATGAAAGGCAATCCTCTTTGCCTGGGTGGAGTTCCCAAATAAGTGTTAGTCAAAGTCAGAAGTATATCACGGTTGCCAACCAAATCGATCTATTAATTAAAAAAATGCAGTAACATAAATGTATTGAGCAGTCCTTTTCTGGAGTGAAATGTGAAAGATCCACAGGGCATCAGAGACTCAACCTTTATCCAAAGCCGAAAAAACGATTTTTTATTTCTTAAAAGTGGCACATAGTTCAATATCCATTCTCCAAGTCAAAATCTAAAGAGAGACATGCAGTAACATCATTGGATTAAGCAGTCATTTCCTGAGGTAAAATGTGAGCGATACACAAGGAAATAGGAACTCATCCTTAATCCAGAACTGAAAACCAAGTTTCTATTTCTTAAAAATGGCAGAAAGTCCAATATTCATCCTCTGAATAATCTAAACAGAGACAGGAGGGAGAAATGAGTGGAAAAGCCTTCTGTATGACCACAGTAAATCAAGGAGCGCAGCCAAGACTGACAACCCTCACCTTACAACATCCATGAGCCCCTGCATTTCCAAGGTACTGTTTGCAGGTCTTCCTGACACTGTAGTTGGCCCGCAACGCTGTGGTCAGCCTGCACTGTTGGTTTTATTCATGAAACCGTGATATCCCCGGATGGAGCTACCAATTTCAATGAACTGCATTTTAAGTCTATTTTTGCAAACGTCTTATTTTCATCACGTTATGTTGGACTTTTATAGTTTTGGGATTGTTTTACACAGTTAAATATTGGCTGTTTTGCTACAACTGATGTGGTGTCCTTTTGTAGTGTTTTAGTGTATTACTGTGTGTTATGTGCAAATGCTTTCCACGTTGCCTCTGAGATAAGCCTGACTACTCGTGCCAAGCTACCAAAGAAGTCAGGGTCACTACTTGGACAAGGTGAATGCCTCTGCCAACTAGACCCCCATTTCTAATAGTATTGCTGCAAGACAATGTGTGCTACAATCTTGCTGCAGGCAGACCATGCAACATTGATGTTGGATGACAAATCCTTTTGTTACCAAACAACTGGATTAGAAATATTTTGATTTTCAGAAGACATATGTGATTACAAACCACATTTTGAGCTATTTTCCACACTTGTTTGAACTACAAAGATTGGGGTTATATTTTCAGTTACCATTTTTTATTTTAATGTTGGAACAGGACTGAAACTAAAAGGACATTTCATGTGTATTCAAATAATAATGTATGTAGTGTATAAGGCATCAGAATACCAGTATGCATATATAATGTTCATTGCAAAAAGCACATGATATTGATGTTATATTTTCAGTTTACAGGAATCAAGTAGATACTATTGAACTGGTTTAGAATGTGATGCATAGGTTAGTAAATCACTAATGTGATGCATATCCCATCCTCTGCCATAGAATATAATGCACTTGTAATAGGTGAATGGGAAATCGCCACCTTAGTGATGGAGTAACCCATCCGCCAAACTCAACATCAGATCTTATAATCATCTTTTGCAAGAGACCCTATAGTGACACAGTTCGAGGTAGTTTAACATAAGAAGAGGTGTAAATGTGTATGTGTTTAGGAATATATTATGTCTCTTTATAGTTAATTTTCAGGAAACCTCAATAACCTATCAAAGCAGAGAGAGTTGTTTATGCAGAGATATTACCAAGATTTATCATTTCAGCTATTGTCAGTGTTCTATCGACAAGTTACCTAAGGTATTTTGTTATCGTATAGAGATTCACTATCACCTGAATCCTTCCTTTACCCCAGAAGTGGTGAGGCAGAAGGTGGAGTCCTGTGTCCCTGTTTCCTCTCTTATTCCATTCCCATTCCCCCACTTCTACCACTAGCTCTCATGTTCTAGTGTATGTGGTCACTGGTGGGAATGGTGAGAGATAGAAAACAACACAGCTTCTATTGGATCTTGCACACAAGGTTAGTGCCACACCTGATAAAGGCTTCATTTAACAAGTAAACTTGATATTCATCTAAGTCAGTAAATCTATTCAATGATAATTTAACATGGTTTAGATGCTACAAATCTCAAAAGGGCGGAAACGCAAGAAATCTAATGAGTGGGAAAATATTAATACTCATGAACTGGAAGTCCTCACCTTCACTGCCAATGAAATTGTAAATTATGAACATGGTATAAGTAGTGGTTACAGGCTGTGTGATGATACACAATCTTCACAACACAGATTAAAGCTTTCAGACTTTGCATTAATATATAGCTACTATCATATAGCTGGTATTTGGCTTGCTTGTGTCAAATGATTTCTATCTCTGTACTATTTTCTTTTAAAGCAGAACATAACTTGTTTCAGTTAACACTCTAAGTTAATTTTATCAGATTTATGGTTATGGGATGGAAGTGGGGTACTTTCTCATCCTTACTCCGGCTTGTGCTTAGAACTTAAAATGTGAACAATGTCTTACCTCAATGTTAGCCCTTAAAAAATACGTTATCTGTGCAGTTCCCTGGTGATTGACAAATGTGTACTTACAATATTCTTAAATGAATGTCTTGGTAATATCAACATGAAATACAAAATTGACCTGGTAGGCTCTGACCTTAAGTACAGAAGGGTAGAGGTGTGGCATGACAGCCAAAGATGGTGGATGCGTGTGCTTATTGCTCCACGCTGGCCCTTTATATATCCTGCTTTTCCATAGATCCAGCTGCTGCACTAAACCACCAGAAGAGTGACACTGACCGGGGGACAGGTTGGTGGACCCAATGTGACTACTCTAGCCCCCAGTGAAACATCGCAGGGTAGATGCGAGGAATCGGAAAACACGATGGACTAGACCGCATGATGGCGGCTCTAGTCTGTGGGCGGTGAGACCAGGCGTGCACCGAAACCCTCCCCCTAGGTACGTGGAGGAGGGAGGCCGTGAGAAGCTCTGGTACCCATGGGGTAGGATGACTGAAGTGCTGAGACTGCGGTGCCTGGGATCAGCATCTCCACTGAGGACCTGGTTTGGAATAAAGAGGTGGGGACTCGGCATCTTCCACGGTGCCCAGAAGAGCAACGATCGTGGGCTGGTAGGCTGGACCTAACCCCCAGAGGTGGCACTGGAAGCCAAGTTGAGTCCGTCATCCTTATTAACCTGCTCGGACCCAATGGCAGTGCAGTCTTGGCAAGATCTCATCGAGGACGGCTGTGTGACTGAAGTGGCGAGTGACAGGCCTGGCCATCGGCCTGCTCAGGTGAGAGGTGCAAGAGGCCCGGTGGACTCCGCTAAGAGACCTGAAGCTTACGCCTTCTCTGGCCCGTGGTGGGGTTGTGGGAGTGCTGGTGGAAACACTGTTGTATTCCCCCTGTACCCCGGTACTCGGTTGGACTAGGCGCCCAGTGCTTATGCCAGGGGCCCGATCAAGGATTGGGGGCCCCTGAAGGGACAGCCCCATCATGGGCCAGTAAGGTGACGACTTAGGTGGAGATCCTGGGGCATAATCAAATCAAATCAAATCTAGCGGGTGAAGAGGAACATGCTGAGGTGGTGTGAGTGCCCCAGTGGGTTCTACTCAGGAGTGACAGCCTATGTGCCTGCTGAATAGCACGTGGGGCCTTGGCCGTTGCCCAGGGCCTCCCTTTTTCGCCCAAGCAGTCATTACTGAGCCCAACTTTGCAAAGTAGACTGGGGATTCCTGCAATATTTAGAGGACTGTCTACTGACATATCCACATGAAATTGTTTACTGCACTTCTAAACTCCCTGACACATGAAGGACACTATAAGCACATAAGCACAGACAGGCGCTGGGGGGAAAACAAGACTATCCAGCGCTCAAATGGATTGCACCTTTCCCCCTATCGATTAATGGACTGCGGTGCCCCAGCTAGCCTTGCTCGAGCTAAAACATCGGTCTTTGGAGCTGCATACTTGGCGGAGAACAGAGAAAGCCAGAGCGAAGATCACTGGTGTGCCCTAAGACTGCAGAGAAGAAACTGCTGACCTTCAACAGGCCCCACCAGACCTGATGGAAATGACAGACCCTGTATTTCAACAATTGACCAAAATCCTGGAGGCAATCGCAGACATCAAGGCCACGTTGCATCAAGATATCAGCATTGTGTTGGAGTGAGGACAGCAGAGGCTACAATTGCAGAACTCCACCCCACATAACAAACACTTTCTCACCGGATTTGGGAGCTCACCAATGGGGTCTGCATGCTAGAGCACAGGGCCGAAGATGCAGAGGGGTGAAATAGGAGGAATAAAATACGAATAGTGGGCCTACCGGAAGGGAATGGAAAGCAAAGATATGACCTCCTTCCTAGAAACCTGGCTCAGCTCGGTGGTGGCGCCGGGGGTCCTCTTGATATTCTATGCCCTCGAGAGGGCCCACAGGGTCCACGCTCAACTGCCACATTGAGCCACCAGCCTCGTCCTGTGGTAGCAAAGCTCCTCCACTATTAGGCTAGGGATGTCCTCCTACAGAAAGCAAGGACTGATAGCCCATTCATGGTGGCCACTAGTAAGGTCTAAATTTTGCTCGATTATTCTGCTGAGTTCCAGGGAAGATGAGTCTCATACCTTAAAGTCAAGAGAGCTCTGCGAGAAGAGAATCTGCAGTATTTTTTGATGTTTCCTGCAAGGCTCTGCATAATGCTAGGCAGACAGAAACACTTCTGTGAAGACCCCGAGTTGACTTGGGAATGGCTTGAATCCTACAATTTGAGAGATAAAGCCAAGAATGCAGATCCTGGTACCCCACATAGAGAACAAAGGCCCGGGAGGAGAGCATGGACCAGACCGAAATGTAAATCGTCTAAAAGACCGAGCCCCTCTCAAGCAAAGAGGGAAAGGGCTGCTGCCCTGCAGGTGGTGGCTGAAATTATGAAAGATGATGACTTGGTGTCTGAAACTGGCTCTGGGGCAGCT
Organism: Lissotriton helveticus; assembly: GCF_964261635.1. Lineage (NCBI taxonomy): Eukaryota > Metazoa > Chordata > Amphibia > Caudata > Salamandridae > Lissotriton > Lissotriton helveticus. The sequence continues at coordinate 1,113,108,112 of NC_136061.1, forward strand.
AAGGGAACTGGAGGTACAGATTTGGATACATCACAAGTTTAAAGCGTTACCCCAAGAACATCCAATGACGTTTGGCCGAATGGGGCTCCTCTGGGTGGAGTCACACACTGGGGCAATGTAAAGAGCTCTGATATGAACATACCTGGGCAGGCTGAAGGCACGTTTTGACTGGGTGGGCACAAGCTGACCTGAACACAATTGGTTCACTGTATTGCTGTATATATACAAAATGTGGCCTAACCCCTCCCGGAAGACTTCACTCCCGATGAATATGTTGGTTTGTTTACAGTTTGGGTGGCTGTTCATTGCCAGTCTGCTCCAGGGAATAAGGAGTTTTAGTTTGGGGACTTCCACTGTTATGCTTTTATTTTCTTTGCAGGTGCGTTCCTAGCTCTTTGTTTTACAGGCAGGGTGGGCGGAGCGTGAGGGAGACAGCAAGTCTGAATGCCCAGGTTCTTGAAAATTATGCCCAGGCAACTTATACTGAAAATACTGATGTGGAATATTAGGAGGATGGGCTCAGCCATTAAACGACATAATGTGCATAGATATTTATGCAGGAGAGGGATGCAGATCGCCCTCCTGGAGGAAACTTACCTCATTAATGGCGAAGTAGAGAAACTGCGCAGATGATGGAGAGGGCAAATATATGTGATCTCCTACCCCGCTAGAGGTGTATTGATTTGAGTAAGAGCAGGTGTGCCCTTCGAAAGCTTGCACACGTTAGTGGACATAGAAGATAGATATGTGTTCTTGAAGGGTAAACTCCTTGGATGGGATATCACACTGGGTAGTATAAATGCCCCTAATCAGGACCAAGTGGCGTTCCTTCAAGACCTTTCAACCTCTATGACGAGGTATTCGTGTAGGATATACTGGTGAGGGGCGCATTTAATTGTGTTATTGATACCACCTTAGACCACTCATGTCCTTCACTGTCGGGCACCCAAGCCCATCGCACTGCAAGGGATTCCGAGACTGGAGGAGACATTGCGGGCTGGAAGACGTATTGAGAGTACAACATGTAGATGATAGAGACTACTCATATTTCTTTCCCTTGCACCAACTGCACACCAACTTGATTCATTCTTGTGCACTCCTGGCCTGGGTTACTCTGTCACCCATGCCGAATTCCAGGGGTGTACTTTCTTTGATCATAGCCCCCTCTTGCTGACCCTCCAGCCTCTGGGGAAACACCCCCTGATTCCACTATGGCGGCTGAACCCATTGATGCTCGAAGATAATTGTTTTTGGTAAACTTCAGGTACAGCCATACACACTTTCTTTGATAACAATACACAATGGGCGTCCACATCGCTGATGTAATGGGAAGCATTTTAAGTGGTAATTAGGGGTCATTTGATAGGGCCACAAAAAGAATTATATCAAGAATTGGAGACATTGGAGGGAAAATTACATGCATTAGATAATGCGCATGGAACTAGACTGGATGTACAGGATACCTTAAGAGAAACACGCTCACTATACCGCCAGGCCCTTGGTCGGTTGAGGTGTCACAACTACAAGGGATACCTTACTAAGATACAGGAAGAGGGGAGACCTGGTAGATTACTGGCATGGTTGATCAGAATAGAGAATCGTGGATCCCTGATTATTCAAGTGCGATCCAGCACGGATGACCCAGTCCATGACCACGAGGCTAATAATGATTTTTTACAGGATTACCATCAAGCCCTTTATAGGGCACACCCCCGACATCCACGGAAGATCAAGGTGCATTCCTGAAGGGGCTAAGTCCTTCAACGCTAGTCCGACAGTCAGTAGAAAAATTTAGGGGTCCGGTGACACTCCACGAGATTTGTGCAGCAATTAAAAGCATGGCCTCAGGGAAGACCCCTGGTTCAAATGGCCTTCTGGCAGAATTGTATTCAACCTATGTCTTGAAGCTAGCGCCACAATTACAGATGGTATATGCTGAATCTTTGAGATTGGGACACCTCCCTGAAACCACGTGGGATGCATTAGTGGTTCCACTCAGTAAGAAACCCACCCCTGGGGCACAGGTTACAGATTTCCAACAGCTCTCCATGCTCAACACAGATTGAACATTTCTCAGCAAGATAATGGAGCTCAGTTTAATGCCATATATGCCTGACTTAGTTTAAATAGATCTGAACAGATTTATTCCGCCCAGAATACCTCATTCAGCCTGTGTAGGCTGTATTCAGTGTTATACCACCCTTGTGTACGGCAGACACCAAAAGCGGTTCTTCTGTCGATAGACCTTGAAAAGGCCTTTCAGACAGTGAGATGGGATTATCTAATGGCAACCATGAAACACATGTGCCAGGGTGAGGGTTGGGTGAGGTGGGTGAAGCTGCTTTATGAATGCCCCACGGCCAGGTTTAAAATGGGTAAGGCAGTGCCTACACAGTATGGGATTTTCCAGGGCACAAGAGAGGGCTGCCCGCTGTCACTCCTCCTGTTTGCATTGGTGATGGAGGCCCTGGCAGCATTATTTAGAGGCAGGGCGAGGGGCTGGGTCTGACTTCAGGCGCGCATACTCCTATTATCTCACTATGCGCTGACAATCTAATGGTTTATCTCAATTGCGTAGCTGTGGGTACCACTACCACAATAGATCTAATGGGGAAGTTCAAGTTGCTGTCAGGAATTATGGTTAAATGGAACAAGACCTACCTATTCCCTATGTCTGCTGAATTGCCCTGCCCCCGAACCTCATGGAGAACCTTAACTAGGCTCCTTTGACTTTTAAATACTTAGGGAATCCATGTCTTCCATTCCCTAGATGATTTACATTAAGGGAACTTTGAGATGGCACTCAGATCTCTTACATCAAATGTCGCATTTTGGTGCTCCCTCCACTTGCCGATCATGACCCAGGTCTCCCTCTCTCAAATGGTTATGCTGCAGCGCCTATTGTATTTCTTTATTAATCTCCCAACCACGACTCTAGATTCATGGTTTAGACAGATGGGCATGTTACTGCAGGACCTAATATGGGAGAAAGCTAGACAGAGGGTGTCCTTAGCAACCTTACATTGCCCCTTCCCAGATGGAGGCCCTGGGGGTACAGAACTTTGACATTTACCTCCTGGCCTCCCAACTGCAGTGGTTGGTGCAGTGGCTAGAGGGTGCAGGCCCAGAGGGTACAAGTCTGAGGAACCTGGGGAAATATACTGACTTATTATTGCCAAAAATGCTTGACGCCTCAGTGATCCTCATCTATCTCTGTTGCAGACCACAGCCCTATGCTGCTATAAATGCTATATGCTTAACCCCTTCGCTGCTAGGCCTTTCCCCCGCGCTAAGCCTTTTTTTGGCTGTTTAGGGTAGTTTGCGCTTTGGCCCCTGTAACTTTTGATCACATAAGACATCCATGCCAAATTTGGGTCCTTTTCTTGCAACATCATAGGGATTCTAAAGGTACCCAGGATTTGTGGATTCCCCTGGAGGGAACCCAGAAATTAGCCAAAATACAGCTACATTTTAGTATTTTTGGGAAAAATGGGAAAAAGTGCTGCAAATGAAAGCGTCTGTATTTTTCCATGCAAATGGTATCAAGAAAGGGTCTGTGGGGCTGAAATCACCATTTTCCCAGCTTTTAGGGACTGACAGACTTTTGTCAGAAAACCAACATTTTTTACACAGTTTTGGCATTTTACTGGGATATAGCTGATTTTTGCTCTTTTTTGTGCTTTCAACATTTTTCCAGTTAATGCTAGAAATGGGTATGAAAGCAATAATGGATCCTGGAAAGCTATACATTTTAGAAAAGTAGACAAAATCTTGAATTCAGCAAGGTGTCATTTATGGTTTCTTAATAGAAACTGACAGTTGTATATAGGAAAAATTGAACATTAGTTGAAAAAAACAGCCATTTGTGCCAACTTTTTCACCTGTAACTTCTTCTAATTGTGACAGCTGTTTGCAAGCAATATACCATTCCATCAGCTGGACCTTTTTGGTTGTGGGGATATATAGGACTTGTAGGTTCACCAAGAACCTGACGAACCCAGAGCCAATAACTAAGCAGCATCTTGCAGTGTTTTTTTATTATGTACTGGGTAAATAGCAATTAATGTGTGAAAATATATACATGGAAAAATCGGTATGATAGACACCTATGTATTTCTGAAATTGGAACAAAATATAGAGTTTAGAAACAGTAGATATTTGCAAATTTCGAAATTGTGGGTACCCATGCTAGCATGAGAATTATAGGTCATTTTTCAAAATGACTTCTAGTTTACACATTGTCTTTCATTTGGCTGGCAGAAATGCATCGAAAGTCAATAGTTAATAACAGTTGCTCTACAATTCTGTTTTACCCTAATTCTCCCAATAAAAATGGAACCTCAATTGTGTGGGTAGGCCTAGTGCCCGCCAGGTGAAACGTCTCAAAATACAACGTTGACACACTTTATTTTTACAGTGAAAACGGACCCTTCTTTGCAAAGTGCCTAGCTGTAGATTTTGAACCCTAGCTCTGCCTGCACCTAGGGAAACCTAGCAAACCTATACATTTTTTAAAACTAGACACCCAGGGAAATCCAGGATGTGGTTACCTGACTGGCACTCACCAGGTTATGTTACCCAGAATACCTTCCAAAACATTAGTCCAAAAAAAACACATTTTCCTCACATTTCTGTGCTGCAAAGTTCTGGAATCTGTGTGGATCCACAAAATTCTTCCCACCCTGCGTTTCCTGAAGTCTTCCAAGAAAAATGGTACCTCACTTGTCGGGGTACGCCTAGTGCCCACGACTGGAAATGGCCCAAAACGCAACATGGACACACCACATTTTCAAATTGAAAACTGACCCTTTTTTTGCAAACTGCCTAGCTGTAGATTTTGAACCCTAGCTCTGCATGACCTAGGGAAACCTAGCAAACCTATAAATTTTTTAAAACTAGACATGCAGGGGAATCCAGGATGGGGTGATTTTACTGGCTCTCACCAGGTTCTATTACTCAGAATCCCTTGCAAACCTAAAACATTTTTAAAAAAAAGACATTTTCCTCACATTTCTGTGGTGAAAGGTTCTGGAATCTGCAGGGATCCATAAAATTACACCCACACCATGTTCCCCAAATTCTTCCTAGAAAAATGGTACCTCACTCGGGTGGGTCGGTCCAGTGCCCGTGACAGGAAACAGCCCAAAATCCAACGTGGACACACCACATTTTCACTATGAAAACTGACCCTTTGTTTGCAAAGTGCCTAGCTGTAGATTTTGAACCCTAGGTCTGCGGCACGTAGGAAAACCTAGCAAACTTATATATTTTTGAAAACTAGACACCCAGGGAAATTTTAGGATGGAGTGATTTTTTTTTAAACATTATTTTCCATTTTTATCCCATAACAAAATACACAGAAATTATGGTATACTGTCACATACAGCATCTTGAACAAGTATTAGTGATAGCTGACTGCAGCATTGTATGATCCACAAGGCAATAAGCATCAATAAAGTAGACATTGCAGAACATTATAATTGCATTCCCCACATTAAACCCCAGAGGAACCTGCAATCTCCAATCGATAACCGCATCAATCGTATATCTCCAAGACCACCACAGAAAAGCAAACAAGCAGCAAATAGATGATACATATAAATATGAAGTCCTATATTCTTGTAACATAGTATCCATGGGTGGAGCCCCGTCAACCCACACCCTCTAGGACTATGCCCCTCTCTAGTTGGGTGTTTGTGGTCTGCCGTACGTTCTCAACATAGGATCTGTAAGGGCCCCATATATCTTTAGGGCGGGACAAGCGGGGCACAGTACTTGCATAAACCTCGTAGTTAGTGTTACAGAAGGCGAGGTTGAGTAACTCTGCAGAGTGGGAACTGACTTACGGCCCCACAGTATAGCAATTTCTCTCTTTGCCAGCAGTAGTCCGAGGACTGCAAATCTTCTGACCTTTTTTGGGAAGTTAACCGTGTAGCCTAGTAATGCCACCTCTGGTGTAGGAATAAGGGTCAGGCTAATCATGGATCCTAGAGTACTCTGCACCTGTTCCCAATAAGCCTGCAGTTTAGGACATGTCCACGAGAGGTGCGCAAAATCCGCATGTGGGGCGGAGCATTTCTGGCAGTTGTGTGGTCTGGACGGATCTAGTCTGTGTGCCATGGAGGGTGTAAAATAAATATGGCGTAAGAATTTGAAATGGAGAAGTTTGTGCCTACTCTTAAGGGAGACTACCTTTGTCACTTTGCAGCACTTTGTCCACTGCTCATCAGTGATGGGGTAGCCCAGGTCTTGCTCCCATGATCTGCTGACCTCAACGTCGTCCACCGGTCTCATGCTTGCACATGCTTTATATAATTTAGAAATTAAATGTGCCCCCGTCTCGCTTTCTATAACAATGTGAGTGGCGTGAATGGGTCGGGTTCAATGGGATAATTAGGCAGTGTGCCACGCAGAGCCAATCAAATTTGACTTCGGACGAAACTGTCCATGAAAGAGATCTCTTGGAAACGGGCGTTGTCTGAAACCGAGAAGACATGCCCCTCTGGGTATAAATCTCCCATTTTGGCGATGACGAATTTAGCTCAGGTGCACTGCATCAGTTTTTCTCCCGTTATTGGCAGCCAGGGTGCATTGGGGAGGGGGAGTGCAGGGGAGTATAATGTGGTGGTGCCGGTGAGGGGCTTTAGCCTGTTCCAGGCCCAACAGGAAGTGAAGACTGCCTGTATATCCTTAGAGTCTCTGGGAACTCCCTTTGGCAGGACAGTGGACAGCCGTTACGGAAGTACAAAGTCCGTATGTAAGTATGTGAATGCCCAGATATTTACCCGAATCAGTGCACCAGTCAAGAGGGAATTCGCATTCCCACAGGATTGTACTTGTAGTCAAAGGGAAGATCACCAATGTGTGCCAATTGATGCCGAAGCCCGAAAAACGGCTGAATCTGAGTATTTTTCTAATAAGCAGATCCAAATTGACCTGTGGGTTTCTAACATACATCAAAGTGTCATCTGCATAGAGCGAAACTAGAAGGGTGCCAGTGTTGAATTACACGCCTCTATGCAAATGTCTTTCCTGGAAATGGCGAATTAAAGGATCCATAGCCAGGATAAACAATAGGGAGGACAGAGGGCAGCCTTGTCGCGTGCCGAGGCAAAAGAGAAAAAGCTTGGGATAATGTGCCGTTTAAGCGAAGTCTCGCTGTGGGTCGGTTGTATAGTAATGCAGTGGTGTCGATAAACCCACCGCCATGCCCATGCGCAGCATAACCGAAATGAAATAGGGCCATTCTAAGGAATCAAAAGCTTTTTCCGCATCGAAGAGGATTGTGGCAGCAGTGACCTCTGGGTTTATTCTGTGGATAACAGAGAAGAGCGTTCTGCGATTTAAGGAAGTGGAGCCTGATTGGGCCGGTGCAATAATGAACTCCATCATATGAGATAGGCGGTTGGCTATGATCTTGGCTAAAATGTTATAATCTAAGTTTAAAAGGTATAAAGGTCTGTAGGATCCCCATAGGGAGGGTCCTTGCCTGGATAGGGAAGGAAAGTGATGACTGCTTCTCGGAGCGTGGGGGGCAGTATCTGTTTCTCAAGTGCCTCTGCATAGACCTAAAAGGCTGCGGCGCCAGTAGGTCCCTGTATGTTTTGTAAAAGTCCCCTGTAAAGCTGTCAAGTCCAGTGGCTGAGAAGCAGCGTAGGGTGTCAATGGCTCCGATGACGTCGGCTACAGAGATAGGTTCTGCTAAAAATCTTGCATGTGTTTTTCGAGATATACCAGTGCAATCTCTGACAAGTAGTCTTCCTGGGCCGAGGGGTGGCTTTCCGCTTTAGTAGAATAAAGGGTCGCAAAATAGTCCAAGAATTCGGTACGAATCTCTGAGTTGGAGGTAAGTGACTGGTTAGCGGAAAAGCGTAGTTCAGTGATGTATGCCCTACTGTATGGGGGCCAGAGCATCAGAGTAAGTACCCTACTCGGTCGCTCGCCCTCTCCTTAACGCCTGGCGGTCTTATACTTGCCTAAATATAAGAGGTCGAGGTCGGCATTTTCCCGAAACTCAACCAATAGAGCCAAGCGATGATCCACCCTCAGTCTGGCGGGATACAACATGCCATATTTCAAGCCAAGATTTCTGAGGTGGCCTTGACCCCATTATGTTTAAGTCAAGAGTCCTGTACCATCTCCCACATCCACCCTCAGTCTGGCGGGATACAACATGCCATATTTCAAGCCAAGATTTCTGAGGTGGCCTTGACCCCATTATGTTTAAGTCAAGAGTCCTGTACCATGACTGTGAAATCCGGGTAAAGGGAGAGTTTAGAGCCCTGCCAAATGGTATCCCTGCACTGTCTTACAAGGCGCAGCGCGGTGTCTCGTCTCGGAAGTTCATAATACTAAGGGTGGGCGTAGTTCGCGAAGTAGCGCTACGCGAAGCTACGCGAAGTGCACTTTGCACTACGCGAACTTCACGTAGCACTACGCGAGCTGCGTAGTAGCATGTTCGCACTGTGCAAGATGCGTTTTTAATGTTTGCACAGTGCGGACAAGCATCCGGCACTGTGCAAGCATTGAAAACGGCATCTTGCACAGTGCGAGCTGTAGTTTTCTGCTGCTCGAGTAGATTATTACTCGAGCGGCAGCTTTCTCAACGCGAACAGGTAGTTTCTCATTGAAAGCGGTCGCGAGCATGCACAACCACTCACAATGAGAAACCTGATCTCCTCGCGTTGAGAATCTCGCCGGGATGTCATTTTGCTTGCTCGCGGTCGCGAACATGACGTTCAGGACCGCGAACAAGCAAAAAATGACCGCTGCACTACGCTACGCTGCACTACGCATGCTCGCACTGTGCTACGTGCAGCTCGCGTAGTGCGAAGTTGCGAAAACTTTGCAAACTCCGCGAGCGTAGCGTAGTGCTTCGCCCAGGGTTACATAATACATGCAATAATGGGTCGGAGGTGGCAACCTGGATTAGGCCGTGGCTCCAAGAAACGGTGAGCACGCTCAACCACAAACCCTGGGGTGAAGGATTCTTTTCCAAACAGGTCAGACAACAGATTCTCAACAAATATATCCATGCGGCCAGTTAAAGTGTATTCTGGTACCCCAAAATGTGAATGTTATTGTACCTGCTGTGTGCCTCAAGGTCCTCATTCTTGATCACTACCTGCTTGAGGATGCATTTGACGCTCTCCAAATGTTTTAGGGACTGAGCAGTGCTATCTTCAATATCCGAGATGCGGGCCTCCGCCACATCCAGGCATCTGTTGTGTACTTGTATTTTAGCTCCCATATTTGCCAAGCTCTTTTCCAGTGTGTCAAACCGCCCGTCTATGGATTTAAAGCCTGCTATCATCTCCGGAAGGATGGATGAGAACAGAGCGGGTGGTCGTTCACATGGTCCTCACCCTGTGCATTTTTGGCCATGTTGGAGCCTTCTTCAGAAGCCTTGTATGCGAGCTTTTCAAATTTTCAAAACTAAGAAGAATATGTACAGCACACTCTATAGTCTTTCAAACACATGAAGACAAAGTTTTTGTCAAGGTTATAGTCCAGTAGTCATTCATCACTCTTGTAACATGAGAACCAACTGTCTCAAATCCTATATTCTTTTACGATGACAGAGTCCACATCAATCAGTGTCTTCAGATGAATAAAGTTTCTTTATTTTTCTTTTTTTGTTGATATCTCCCAAAGCAAACAAAACAACAGCCAACACGTGTTTCGTCTTCCCTTAGACTTTGTCAAGGCTGTAACATAAAATATATACGGGCGTTGAAATTTTTACACTAAACAAGTGAAATATATACAGAGTTCAATGAAATCATATGATTGCTGAGTCAATACAGTGCACGATTTTTGTAGTACATGGAAGAGAATTATAAAAACTTTTTAATTTGTTCCCTTTTCAGTAGGGTAAAAGAAAAAGTACCTAAAAGAAGTTACCCGGAAATAGGGGAAAGAAATTAATAGTCACCCAAGCGTGTAAAGAAAAAAGAAGAGAATGAAGTCTAGTGAAAACCATTGATATATGAGCTGCTGTGTGCTCAAGGGTATATATCCACCCAAGCCCAGAAAAGAAATGATGAACACTATTCTACCTACCACGAGCAAAGTAATGTAAAATACAAATTGGGTTCTTCAGTGCAGTCCAATCTAATCGTATACTAGTGTCAAAACAATCTCCATTAGTCTAAAACAAAAAACCAGGAACTGGAGTCTCTGCGCGCTCCGACATCCAGTCACGTGATGTTGGTGCGTGATGACGTTTTATGTCAGATGCGCGGTTTTCTTTTATCCGGAAGAACCGAGTGTTGGACTGTTATCATGACGGTGAGGACGTGTTTGAAAGTGAAGTCAATGGGACTTCGTTCACGGTGAGTTTTATCGATAAACGTAGTTGGAAAGGGATGCTGGTCAATTTTAGACAGCTATACAAAGGACAGAACTTGCTTTAATAACATGTAGTTATTTTTCCTCCTTCTCAGGACTTATTAGGATTCCGGTGTTTTGCTCATTTTATGTATGTTATAAGCGCATCATGATTTCATTGTAGGTGAGTCTGAATGAGAGAACTAATTTATTTTAATGGGGACATAAGACATGGTTTGATATGTATTTTCAAATGCCATGTCAGTTGTTTGTCTTTTAGGAGGTTTCTAAGTTATATCTTTTTTGTTTGTGAAACATAAATAGTGAACAAACATGGTATTTTTAGTGACTTTAATTAATAATAGCAAGCTAATCAGCTTAATTTAGCAGCCAAAGAAATGCTAGTTGATCGTGATAAGTCATATACAGGCTGAATATGTATGAGTGATTTGTATTTGTTTTTACTTTAGGACTTATTAGGGTCCAGTGTTATCCACCGCCATGTTTGTTATAGCTCGTTAAAAAATACTTTTTAGGTGAGTTGGGTTATGAAAACCATTTTATCTACAATGAGCTCATAATATATAGTTGTCTACATATGCTGATATATTATATTTATTTTTGTGAGGACTAAAAATCAGATTACTTTCCAGAGGCGACACTGAACATGAACATACGTGTAATTCCATGTTTCACGCAGTGTAACTATTTGTCCTATATTTGACACTTACTTAATATAGTAGGACCACTAGGGGTACGATGTAGAGTAGAAACTTATTTTCAAATGAAAAGTAATCTGCCATACCTCATTGGATTCCCCAGGGTGTTTCGTTTTCAGAAATGTGTGGCTTTAGTAGGTTTCCCTAGATGTCGGCGAGCCCTGGGCTAAAAAACAAGGTCCCTCCCAAAAACCAGGTAGTTTTGTTATAGGTAATTTTGAAGTCTCCATAGTACGATTTGGGCCATTTGCTGTTTCAGCCACTATACCTACCCACACAAGTGAGGTACCATTTTTATAGGGAGACCTGGGGAAACGCTGGGTGTGAGAAAATTTGTGGATCCACGCAGATTCCAGAACTTTCCCACACAGAAATTGGAGAAAAAAGTGATTTTTTCATCTAAATTTGAGGATTGCAGGGGATTCTGGGGAAGAAAACGTTAAGGGACCCATGCAAGCTATACTTTTCTGGACTCCCCTGGGTGTCTAGTTTTCAGAAATGTGTGGGTTTGGTAGGTTTCCCTAGATGGCCACCGAGCCCACAGCCAAAAACTCACGGGAGCCCACTTGCAAAATCAAATTATTTTGTGATAGGTAATTTTGATGTCGCCTCAATAGGTTTTGGGCCCTTGCCTGTCGTGGGTACTTGACCCACCCACGCGAGTGAGGTACCATTTTTATCAGGAGATCTGGGAGAATGCTGGGTGGTATGAAATTTGAAGATTCACGCAGATTCCAGCACTTTCCCAAACATAAATTTGAGAAAATTGTGATGATTTTTCCAGCTAAATTTGAGGTTTGCAGGGGGTTCTGGGTAGGAAAATGTTGGGGGACCCAACCAAGCCATACCTCGCAGGACTCCCCCGGGTGTCTAGTTTTTAGAAATATGTGATTTTGGTACTTTCCCAAGATGGCCGCAGAGCCCGGGGCCAAAAACCCAGGGGACCCCCCTTGCAAAACAAGGTTATTTTACGATAGGTGATTTTGATGTCACCTCACTAGGTTTTGTGCCCTTGCCTGTCGCAGGTACTTGACCCACCAATGTGAGTGAGGTACCATTTTTTTCTTTTCAGGAGACCTCGGGAGAATGCTGGGTGGTAGGAAAATTGTGGTTTTATGAAAACAGAATATTATGACACAGTAATGCAAGGACAATGTGTGACTATAGTCACATTTTGAGGTTTGCATGGCATTGTGAGCAAAAACACTTGGTGGGATCCATGAGAGGCGCACCACCCAGCCCTCCCCATTTTTTTTTTTACTTTACAGAAATATCTAAAGTTGGTAAATTTTCCCTAGAAACAGACTACACCTTAGCACAGAAAGACAAATGAGATAAATATGACTTCCTATTCACCTGTTACTCAAGTACATACACATACTGGTTGGATTTGGCACAAGGGTGAGTGAAAGGTTCAAAATGTATATTTTATTAACAAGAGATTTCACAAAAAGGAAATGCACTGTTAATATTTAAAAGGTTAAAAAGCTGAACAAATGACTCACAGCTTGTGGGCTGTAAAGCCACGACAAGGCACCAACCTCTTTACAGGCCAGTCACACGCCTTTCATACTTGACACACACTTTCATACCACCAGCTGCAACCCCAAAACATTACAACACTCACGTCCACAGACAATGTGGAGACAATATACACCCTGGCAGAGAGAGACAGAAATGACAATTGTTCCTTCAAAATGAACAATTCCTTAAGTACTCACACATACTGGTTGGATTTGGCACGAGGTTGAGTGAAGGTTCAGAGCGTAAAATTCTATGAACAAGAGATTTAAAAAAAATGCACTGATATTATTCAAAAGGTTAAAAACCTGAACCAATAACTCACAGCTTGTGAGCTGTAAAGCCGCGGAAAGGCACCAACCTCTTTACAGGCCATTCACACACCTTTCATATGTGACACACAAGACCATTTACACCATCAACCACTGGCCCAGCACATTTCAACATTCACATCAACAGACAGTGCCATGCAAGGGCCCATCACTTTCATACGCCCACATGACTGACACAGCAATCACAACGGCTGGTGGTTGACATATGTCTGCAGTGGCGTTTGACTAGCAAAACATTACAATCACATATGCAAATAATGCACCAGCCCACACACAATTCACCAGCCAAGCTAAGGGATAGATGGGCCTAAGAGTATAAATAAAATATTCACCCCCATTAAAGGAGAGCAACCTTTGCCCAAGAGGCGACTCCCCAACACCAAAATGTAAAAAACCCCGCTGTCTAATGGCTTCTGCGGGGGCAAATGGGCCTAAAAACATACTGCTGATCTGCCACCCAAAGAGGGCAGATTTTGCCACAATCATCCTCCCATAATGGGGAGAGACCCTTGTCCAAGGGGCTGCAACCCAACATAAAAAAGAATCCTTGGTTGCATCGTGGCCATATCATTTATTTTAGCTGATCTGCCCCCCCGGGGGGCAGAAACGGCCAAAACAATGCTCCCCAAAGGGAAGCGACCCTTGCCCAAGGGGCCACTTCCCACAAATAAATCCCTGGTGGTCTAGTGGGCCTTTTTAAAAAAAAAGAAATCACCCGACAACATTGCCCCCAAAGGGGAGTGACCCTCGACTGAGGGCCACTCCCCACAATTGAATCCCTGGTGGTCTAATGGACCACTTAAAAAAAATAATGGCAATATCTGCCCCCAGAGGGGCAGACAGCCAAAAACATTGCCCCCAAAGGGGAGCAACCCTTGGCCAAGGGGCTACTCCCCACAAATTAATCCCTGGTAGTCTAGTGAGTCACTAAAAAAAAATTTTGTTTTCTGTAGACAGCCAAAAACATTCCCCCCAGAGGGGAGCGACCCTTGCCCAAGGGGACACTCCCCGCAAATGAATCCATGGTGGTCTAGTGGGCCACTTTAAAAAAAAGTGGAGAGATCTGCCCCCTAGGGGGGAAAACACACCCAAAATATATTTCCCCCAAAAGGGGAGCGACCCTTGCCTAAGGCGCTGCTCCCCGCAAACAGTTGAGCAGATTTTTTATTAAAAAATAATAATTCCATGGTGTCTAGTGGGCATTCCTGCTGCACGATTGTGTGTTCGTGTAGCAGGAATGCTCAAAAGAGGCAACAGGGAAAAGGAAAACCCTTTCCTTTCTCCCAATGCCTCTTTTGTTTAAATACCCCACCTCCCAGAGGAGAAACTTACCTCCTATCTCTTGGACACGCTAGAAGCAATGGCTTCCAGCACATCCAGAATCCTCTAATGATGTCAGCTCGCCACCGTTTGTACACCCGGGTTATACCCCTTGTTGGTTTACCACATGGCAACCTAAGAACACTATTACCTTCCGAACAAACGAAAGCCTGGACTGAAGTTGGATTAGAAAATGCTGGTGACTGCTACCAAAAATCGGCTGTAGAACCTTTTGAGGAATTACTTGAAGGATTTGGCCTACAGCCAGGACAGTTCTTGACCTATGAAATTGTGATACGCACCTTCAGAAAGGTGTGGGGAGGAGGCTGAGAAAAGCAGAAGACACACGCAGTCTGACACTCTGTCCTCACGCTAGGTATGGCGCGGAACCATGTAAAATGGTTATATGCTTCACAGCTGGTAATGGTCTGTGCACCCCTAGCAAATTTAGGTAAGCGCTTGGAGTCAATTTTAAACCGAGACATTTCAGACTCAGAATGGACCCAAATTCTTACATACCCAAAGATGGTCTCACTAGATTGAATTATAAACAATTCAATTACATCCACCTACATGATGCCTCATAAATTTAGGATTGTCTATGGGTGTGAGACACGTAACTTCCAGAGTTGTGAACACAATGATGTAGATTTAGTACACATGATGTGATACTGTGTCGCACTTTGTGGGTTTTGGGAAGAAGTATTGAGATTAATGGGGCGGTGGTGGTGCGTATACTAGAACACACAGTTGAAGTGTGCCTGCTGGGGCTCTTCATCGTTCACCTAAACGGAAGGCGTGGAACAGATTCCTAGACCTTGCATTGTTCCTAGCTAGGAGGAGCATAGCAATGGCCTGCAAGTCTGTGAATGGGCCCCCGATCACCACCTGGAGAAGAGACATTACCTTCTGGGCTGGGGCAGAGGGTAGAGTTCTGGCCAGAGAAGAACTGAGAGGGGTGAGACAGTGCCCCATTGCAGGGCTCTGAAGAGAGATTCTCAAGGTATGGGAGGACCCGGGCCATGTCCGGAGTGAAGGGGAGAGGGGCAGTGAAGACACACAACTTGGCGATGAAAATATTTAGACTGTAGAATATTCCAGCGGGTAGTATTGGGAAACCCGTAATAGAGTTGAACTTGGACCTAGAGCACAAGTAGAATGGAACAAGCAGTTAATGAATAGTAAGTGTACCAACACAATGCCCATACCCCCCAGTGCTTCTGACATATAACACAGGTAATTTGAAGGCCCAACAACAGACTGGAAACAGGTAAGCCCCTGCTGATGACCCCACCTGCCATCTATCATGCATACCCCAGTCTTTTATACAGGTGCCAATGTCACGACTACATTTCCAAGACCCCTCTGAACAGTTCAATAGTTAATATGTTGTTTATGTTTCATTATACATATAAAATGGGAGGCATCCTTTTGAAGGCCCCCCTTCCATAGTTACATTCAGACCAGAGACATCTCCTCCTCAGAAACATAATGAGAAAGGTAGGAGAAGGATTTACCTCCACTTGACGCACCACATATCTAAATCCTTGGATACATCCTGACAGTTTGTTTATTCAGAACCGGGGAGGGTTACGAAATGAACAGTAATGCACAAAAATATATGCGTGTTGTTGCTTTGCTGTACTCTTGAATCATGATGTGTACTAACATGTGTTATTATTCTTGTTTGATCATAAACCAAATGCCAATGAAAATATGTTGGGAAATAAAGTAAGTACAGAAGGGTAAGGTCCAGCTAATTACACACCGTTCAAGCATAACAATTTGAAGGTTTGGTATGTTTTCCATATTCAGTCACACATTTCACTCTTACATTTAAACTGCACCTCATTTAAATACAGTCCCGAAATAACAAAATAGGGCCAAGATTCATAAGATATGATCGGATCACTGACACAATATTGAAAAAAACAATATATGGTACAAAAATATTGCGTCAAAAAATAGAGTTAAAAAATATCCTGTCCCTATACCTTTAATGGTAAGTACAAAAATATTGTAAAAAATATATCCCATCGCTGGTTTTGTAGGGTGATATATACAGGAGCTGCCTCCACCTAAACTTGGGAACTACCCAGAGCTCTTTGAATCATTAATGCAGCATTCTAAGCCTGAAAGAGTATTGTTTTGACTTATACTGTATGCACCCTGGTGTCTGGGCAAAGCTAAACCTCTCTGAAGAGCTATAATGATAACAAAACATGTCAGGAGTTGCTTTTATTCATTGCAGATTGACTTGGGTGGCATGTTACCATTCCAAAGCAGTAATACTGTGCCTGGAGTGGTAAAATGCTTTTGTTATTTTACAGCTCGGCATGGATGGCATTGTGTTAATCTTATCCTTAAAGACCTTGTTATAGAAATGGCAAAATACTTTGTCCCTTAATAGCTCTGTGAGATGGCATTGTGCCAATGCTATGCTTACATTCTTTGAAAACCAGACATTTGAGGTGAGTAGATTTAGAGTGTCACTGATGATGGGTGCCCTATACAGAGAATACTCTCCATCTAAACTTGGGAACTATCCAGAGTTCTCTGCTTCTTTTGGGCATAATTTAGGGAGCACTCTACGCCTGCTGTATTTATGTATATATGTAAGTAAAAAAAATATATATATATAAATATATAGTTAGGACCTTGTTTCTGTTCAAAGAGTGTTTTTTCTATTGCCAATATCTTTGGCGCCGTTTGACGAATCTTCTCGAAATTGGGGTGATTTGTCAAGTGGGGGCCAAAACGCTTTTTTCCATGTTAACTTCAATAGGAAACTGTTCATGCAGCTACAGCCCAAACTGTTGAAAGGAATTACACCAAATTTGGAAGAAAGGTAGCTCTTGGTCCAGAGTGCAATCTTTGTGTTAATTGGTGTAAATCTGTTCAGTAGTTCCTGAGAAAGGTAAATATTTCCCAGATATACAAATATGGCTGAGGAGGATTCACGAACCCTACCGATCTTGTGCCTGAGACCTTATTGGCTGCCAATACTTCAAACCCCAGGACGTGGCCATGCCCCAGGGGATGGGGTCCCCGGGGCCAAAAATGGCCTGGGTAGGGAGGCTGCCCAGGCCCCCCTACCCATTTTTATTAAAAAAATATATATAAAGGATGTGGCCATACCCCAATGGATGGGGTCCCTGGGGAAAAATTGGTCTCAGGAAGGGGGGGGGGGGCACGCTGCCCACTTCCTTAAAAAATCAAAATGAAAAAAGTTTAAAACCGGCCAAGCATCAGGGGATCGGATCCGCGGGGGCAATATTGGCCTGGGAAGGGGGCCGCACGGCTCCCCTCCCATTTTAATAAAAAAAATGGGTCAGGCCCCAGGAGATGGGGTCCCTGGAGGCCAAACAATCAAGGGAAGGGGGGCCACACAACCTCCCTTTCTAGAATAAAAAAAAATGAAGCTGGGAACTCACCGAGGCCCCATCACCTTTTACACTTCTCTGCCCCCTTTCTCCAATACTCAGACTGCTACAGACTTTCATACAGATTAGTCACTCACCTATACATTCACTGAGACTCATATAATCACTCACTTATACAGTCAGTCACGCACCCACTGTATAATCCATGCAGACACTCATACACCCACTCATTCTTCAATACACCTTGGTGTATTTATATTATATCTATATAACATTCTTACATTTTTTTAAACGCACACACACACACTGGATGATTTCATCAGTAATGTCACGATAGATGTCATCAGTGATGTCATCAGTGATTTCACTGACCATGTCATGAGTTATGTAATACGTGATGTCATCAGCAGCACATTGCAGAGGTGCGGGTTATAGTTAGCTCAGCTAACTATAATGAATAACAGCTGAATTTCTCTGGTTTTGTACAAGTGAAATGTCAGCCGAACTATAACTTCCCTGTAACCTTTGTTTTTTTCTGTGCATTTTAAGGTTTTTTAAATACTAATTACTAACTATAACGTCCCTGAAACCTGTGGTTTTGTCAATGAATTTCTAAGGTTTTTTTATATGCAAATTCCTAACTATAACGTCCATGAAACCTGTGGTTTTTTCAGTGAATATATATGTATGTATATATATATATATGAGCTTATCGGAAAGAACCAACATCGCAATGAACAATGAAAACAAATGGAACAACTGAAGAAACAGACACTTTAAGATGGCGGCCAAAAGATCAATGCTTTCTCTTCAGGCCGAACACTGGGTGGGAGGAGCCCAACCTAGGCTTTTTAAAGAACTGTAAAAAACAGAAACCTTTTTGCATTTCCCAACAGCATCTGAGGAAGTCGAAATGACGAAACGCGTCATGCTGTGTGCAATAAAGAATCTCAGAACCCCCACGTGTGCTCCGTGATGGTTCCTTATGGGGGGACCAATTGTGGCAATTTATTACGTGCATGCTGCTTGCACGAAGGAGGCACCCGTCAACAAAGTGTTCGACAGAACAGGCAGCGTTCGTGTTTCAATCTTAGGATACATTCTGCCAGAACCGCCGCTACGATGGGCAGTGTCTGCCAAGATGGATTGTGACGACACAATGGACAACCGATTACTCAAACCGGCTTTCCCAGACACACAATATCTGAAGCGGCAGACGAGTGGGGAGAAAAGCGGATTATGTGGCTCACAAACCACCCAGTGACATGACAGCATCTGAGAGGCAAGTTTCTTTTCCAAGCGAGAATTGTGAGCTTATCGGAAAGAACCAACATCGCAATGAACAATGAAAACAAATGGAACAACTGAAGAAACAGACACTTTAAGATGGCGGCCAAAAGATCAATGCTTTCTCTTCAGGCCGAACACTGGGTGGGAGGAGCCCAACCTAGGCTTTTTAAAGAACTGTAAAAAACAGAAACCTTTTTGCATTTCCCAACAGCATCTGAGGAAGTCGAAATGACGAAACGCGTCATGCTGTGTGCAATAAAGAATCTCAGAACCCCCACGTGTGCTCCGTGATGGTTCCTTATGGGGGGACCAATTGTGGCAATTTATTACGTGCATGCTGCTTGCACGAAGGAGGCACCCGTCAACAAAGTGTTCGACAGAACAGGCAGCGTTCGTGTTTCAATCTTAGGATACATTCTGCCAGAACCGCCGCTACGATGGGCAGTGTCTGCCAAGATGGATTGTGACGACACAATGGACAACCGATTACTCAAACCGGCTTTCCCAGACACACAATATCTGAAGCGGCAGACGAGTGGGGAGAAAAGCGGATTATGTGGCTCACAAACCACCCAGTGACATGACAGCATCTGAGAGGCAAGTTTCTTTTCCAAGCGAGAATTGTGAGCTTATCGGAAAGAACCAACATCGCAATGAACAATGAAAACAAATGGAACAACTGAAGAAACAGACACTTTAAGATGGCGGCCAAAAGATCAATGCTTTCTCTTCAGGCCGAACACTGGGTGGGAGGAGCCCAACCTAGGCTTTTTAAAGAACTGTAAAAAACAGAAACCTTTTTGCATTTCCCAACAGCATCTGAGGAAGTCGAAATGACGAAACGCCTCATGCTGTGTGCAATAAAGAATCTCAGAACCCCCACGTGTGCTCCGTGATGGTTCCTTATGGGGGGACCAATTGTGGCAATATATATATATATATATATATATATATATATTCACTATAAATGAAACATACAAAATATTAATAAATCAACTCCAATATGTTAAATACTTAACTTAATTAAATATGAAAAACCACAAAACGTTGGGAGTAACAGATATACTTTTTCCACTCTAGTGTATGCGACAGGAAGGAAAGCAATGGACTTCTGAGGGCTAAGATTTACTATTCCCAAGCCAGTCTGTGCAAAAGTAGGGAAAGCGTTGGACTTGCCTTTCCGAGAGCGCAGGGGGAGAGGCAAGATGGCGGTTGAGTGAGATCGCAGTGCGCACTGATCAGAGCTCTTTAAGGAAATATGACATAGTTATGCTGAGGAAAACTCGCTGAAGAGGAGAAGCCAGTCAGTAATCGGGTTTTGACGCTAGGAACTATAATTGGGCTCACAGTTCTGCACTATGTACTATGTAAGGACGGGATACCCTTACTTGAAAGCGGCAGTCGGAGCTTACCCTGAGTCCGGTACTTGCACTCGCACTGATGCCAGCGTTCTCATGGCGCCTAAAGTTGTGGCAGCAGCGGCAGCGGCTAAGGCAAGGGCAGCCAGGCAGGCACAACGGTAGCTCGCTGAACCAGGGGAACAGACAGACGGGGGTGCAGAGGAAGTACGGGGTGCTGCTGCTCCGACCTCCAGGACGCCGAAGCGCTGGAGCGTTGTCAAACAGAAGGGGATTAAGACCGGTCCCACAGTGGCTGACTTACTTCGGAAAAGCCCGGCAAAAGTGCTTCCGGGTCAGGAAGGGAATAGCAAATCTCGGATTATCAACGACACGGAGCCTGCTGTAATTGCTCTTACCGGAGATGAAAACACGGGCGCTGCCCTGGTGAGGGTTTTACCTGTGCCAGTAATGCTTGCGGGGGCCGAAGAAGATAGCAGTTTGGTAACCACGCCTGATTAGAGTATGAGGATTCAGCCTGAAGCTGATCTTTGCAGCAACGAAGGTATGATCTTCCCGATACCCCCCTGCTAATAGACACTGATGCCTGCAAATCTGTTGGGACAGTTTGTTCAGATACCGATACTGGGGTTAATTTTGGGGGGATTGCTCGGCCAAGTCAGCTAGGTAATTTAGCCAATCCAACTCATACATCCCAAATATCGCAGATATTAATGGATGACCCTAACAGGGTGCCAAATATAGACCGTGCTAATGAGAACAATGAAAACAGCACTGATCCAGACACAGAGCTAGATCCTAGTGACTTCTTTTCCCTCTCAAATGGAGCTGAGTGGTCCGATGATACTGCTTCCTATACGACTGATGAGAGTGGGAGCGAGGAAAAAAATGAAGACACTGGGTCTAAATTAAAAACTGCTTTGAAAAAGAAAAAGAATCGCCATGGCTCAAAGGACTTGGACTGGGATTATACTCCGACTAACCAATTGACTAATCCCTGTTGCGTGTCTAATTCTGAGCAGCAATCTGATCATCCAGCCTATTTAGACCCAGCTGCTCCAACGCTGGGTACTATTCTCCAGGCTATCGCAGCCCATCGCGAGGAAACATCCCAGGATGGGTGCAAAGCTCAAGCAGCCTTACGTAAGGTCCAAGGGGTTGTGCACAAACTAACCAGGACTTGAAGTACATTCGGAGAACGACTGACCGATTTGGAATCAAGGATTGTCTCTAAAGAAAAGGAGATCGCAGCGTATTTAGCACGGACTGACTCTCATGAAGCGGAGCTAGCTGATGTTAGATGGAAGCTGGATGAGTTACAAAACCGCCACCGTAGGAACAATCTTCGAGTCTTGGGTGTCCCTGAAGGGGGTGGAGGGGGAAGACAAGCGCTCCTTCGTGGTGGACCTCTTTCATGACTCTATGCCAGAACTCTCTAACTAGGATTGGGCTTCAGAAATCCAACGTGCTCACCGCATGTCCTTCACTCTAAAACAACCATCGAAACCCAGGGCTTATCCCCATGCCATTCTTGTATTTTTTGGCAATTTTTTGCTCCGCCAGGCAGTCTTCCAAAAGTCCAGACCTGAGTCTAAATGAACCAGAAATGGTGTTTCCTACTTTGTGCGCCAATTAATCAAGACATTTCAAGATAAGAAGGCACATGCATATCTTAACAACCGTGCTCGGCTTAAAGTGATTTGGGGGGGGCAAACTAAATTTTTTCTCTCCGAAATCAAAGCCAAAGAATACCTTGATGGGTTAAGTTAGGCTGCCCCTGTAATGTTTTATGTCTTTGAGTGCTTTCGTAATGAGAACAATGTAGTATCTTTCAGAAAAATCTTTTTCTTTTGTTGTTAAGAGAGGGGGGAAAAAGAAACTAAAAAAAGGAAGAAAAGGGTTGAAAAAAGAAGAATGAAAAACTAAAACAAATAAGCTCAGCATTGGCATTATTTATGTAGTGACGGAGCTCTTGTTATATGTCGCATGCTCATCACTAACAGACTCTTTTGGAGTCTGTACGCCTCACATTGGGTGCTAGGAGGGTGGGCAGGCTTTTAGTGGGTGGGGGTGGTGGGTGGCAGAGGGCTATAACAAAAAGAAAAAGCAACTCCAATAATAATATTGATATAGCAGTTGAAATAATTACATTAGTTTTACTGATAAATGAGAAACAAAAGGTACAATATATTTTCAAAATTTGCCAAGGCTTTGAGATTGGGTTAGTAAGTTCGAAGTTAACTAGCAAACTGTAATGGGGAAAATTACAATTTGCTCATGGAATGTGGCGGCCCTAAATGACAGGAGCAAGAGGGCTCGGTTAGCAGAAATAATCAAACAGATATCTTCGGATATAGTCTGTCTTCAAGAGACGCACTTGCCCTAGGATAAGAAAGATCTATTAAGGGTCAGAGGCTATAATATCCTAGCTTGTACAACACAAACATCAAATACTTGGGGGTAGCCATTCTAGCAAAATTATCTCTAGGATTGGCTTTACGTAAAGCAGTTGACACCCTCGGGAGATTAGCTATTATAGAATTGACATCAGGTGTAACTATTTGTTCAGTCTATGGCTCAAACCAAGATGACCCTCAAGCATTTGAGGATCTTGAAGTAGAGCGCGCCTCATGGCCAAGATCAGTAGTTTTCTGTGGAGATTTTAATATATCCTCACATAGGAAACAAACCCATGATAGATACTTAGGCCGAAAACCAAGGGTATACAGAGCTATTAGCCAACTCATTGATAGCTAGGATTTGGTTGATGTTTGGGATGCCAAAAATCAACCTGACCCTGGGTATACTTATTTCTCACACCCCCATAACAAATATGTCAGGATAGACTATATATTAGTGACAAGTGATTTAGCTGATCGAGCAGAAGTTGTTAAATGCTCTAAAATAATTTCAGAGCATAACTCCCTAACTCTGACAATGCATCTAACCAACTTAACCAGACCTCGTTCATACTGGACCTTTGATAGGAAGCTTTTGGTATATCAAGATTATATCAAATTTATTAAAGACTGGGCTCAAAGTTACTTCAATATGAATCGTGATAGCGCATCCAGGTGGGTCGTCTGGGACTGTTTTAAAGCTGCCCTTAGAGGGGAAACAATCAGCTAAGTGGCAAAAACAAAAAAAAGCTTGATTGGGGAAATCATCCATTGATGCACGATTTGTCTAGAGCTGAAGAGGAAAATATATCCTCAATAACTCAGGGAGAAGAGGGGGGATATACTATGCGTCGCATACTTGTCTTAAAAACAGAATTAAATAGCTGGCTGACCCAGAAAGCAGCAAAGACGTTTCAATCACATAAAAGCAGTATCTATGAAAATGGAGAGAGGGTGGGTAAGCAGTTGGCTTTACGCACTCGGCAGAAGATCTCATACAATACGATAACCTCTATTAAAATAGACAACCAGGAATACACAAGCCCAGGGGATATTGCCGAAGTATTCCAACAGTACTATCAAAAGCTATATCAAAGCGATATCATAGCTGATTCAGATGAAGTGATGACATTTTTAAGGGAATTTACGCTAAATACTGGATGGAGTAAGTTTCTAGATTGTACAACCAGAGAAGATCTTGAAAAAGAAAACAGTATTATAGAGCTGCAGTTAGCCCTGTCCGGTTTAGCCTCTGGGAAATCGGCTGGCCCCGATATAATCCCCCTTGAACTATTAGGCGCGCAAATAATACCTTACTTATTGGATTTGTTTATCGGTATGCAGCTGAGTGGCAATCCTCCAGAGTCCTGGAAGGAGACGAATATAATCAGTTTTGCTAAGAAGGGCAAACCTGTCGAGATTCCATCATCATACCGACCTAACTCCCTGATTAACTCCGACTCCAAGCTTTATGCAAACATTCTGGCTAATCAGCTCGGGAGGGTCGTTGAACATCTGGTCTCCCCCTGGCAACATGGTTTTGTCCATGGTAAGGGTACAATGGATCATACTCGCAGAGTCATCTCATTGTTTGATATCATGTCCAGGACGGGGGGGGCGGATGTCAATGATCCTCCTCGACGCCGGGAAAGCTTTTGATCAGTTGTAGTGGGAGTTTATTTGGGAAGTGCTAGAGTTAAACAACTTCGGGCCTGGGCTTATTAATTCAATCAGAGCCATGTACCAACAACCAAAAGCTAGGCTCCAATTAATGGTTATAAAATCTCGTCCTATTATTATATCGAGAGGAACAAGACAGGGATGTCCCTGTTCCCCGATATTGTTTGCTTTGTACATTAATCCTTTGATTATTAAATTATTACAAACCCAGAAAATAAAACCGGTTACGGTAGGGGCATACGAGACCAAAATATTAGCTTATGCTGATGATGTGGCAGTATTAACACCGAACCCCGCTGAGGCTATTCTAGAAATAGAAATAATCACCCAGCGATTTAGTCAGTATTCCGGATACTTCCTTAACAAAGATAAGGCGATCATTCTATGTACTGACAATAATGATTATGATGACCCCAAGAAAACAGAAAAGGCCATCTACCTGGGGGTATGCGTAAGCTCAAAGATTGAAAATATGAACAACTTGAATTATGAACCATTAATTAAGAACATCAGGAAAG
This sequence comes from Lissotriton helveticus, assembly GCF_964261635.1. Classification (NCBI taxonomy): domain Eukaryota; kingdom Metazoa; phylum Chordata; class Amphibia; order Caudata; family Salamandridae; genus Lissotriton; species Lissotriton helveticus. The sequence goes on from NC_136061.1 coordinate 1,113,132,961, forward strand.
ATCTTGTGAGAGTTAATAGCTTACATCTGTCAATTATTGGCAGAGGAAATTTAAAAAAAATGAATATACTCCCTAGGATATTGTATTTGTTTCGGGCTATCCCATTAATTTTAGAGGATAAAATTATTAAAACGCTTGAGTCACAAATGTCTAATTTTGTCTGGCAGTATGGGAAGATTAGGAGGTCGCTGAAATATGTATCCCTACCAAAAAATAGGGGGGGTTTAGCCGTTCCAAATATAATGCTATACCACTGGGTTGCTCTGTTTCATCAAATGATACCTCTTTTTTATACCCGGGCGGTAAACAAAAACAAGCAGGACACAGAAATACCTTCTATATATGAATTGTCAATGGGAAATAAAGCTCAAAGGCTTTTGCTGAGGCAAATAGAATCAAGTCATTATAAAAAAATGTCAGATTCAAAGTCATCACCAGTGCTTGGAAAGTTTGGAGGAAGGTCTCGAGATTCATGGCAATTCCGAAAATCAACAGATATACCCCTCTTTGGCAATCCTCTGTGCTACCCCTACAAGCTAACGATGACATGGCTAAAAGGTGGGAAAGTGTGGGGGTAAGAACGGTATGGGATTTCTTGGGGGGAGAAGCCAATAATAGATTTCTGAATTTACAGAGAACTTTTGAAATTTCTATTAATGATTATTTTAAATTCATTCAGGTTAATAGTATTGGGTCCAAGACCCCGATGATTTCACTGGAAAAGATCCCATTCTTAAATATTATACTTAAGAACTCAACCTGAATTTGAACATTATATGGCCTATTCCTTGAGGAACTCCCAGATGATCTAGATCATACAGAATCATTTTAGGCTTGTTAACTGGCTAATCCCAATATTGATATTGATATGAGCTTTTTTTTAACATCACAACTACTTATATCTTCTAACTTGAAAGCCCAGCTTTACAAGACCATTTTTAACGTATACTTTACCCCTGCTAAGTTGTTTGTATGGGGAAAGAGAATAGACGACTCTTGTACTAGGTGTGGGTTAGGGCCAGCCACTCTGCCACATATGTTTTATGATTGTGCTAAATTAATATCATTTAAGAGTATGTTGTCAGGATTTTGGGAGGAGGTATTTGGGCATAGGGTGGCGGAATCATCTACACTTTTTATTCTTGGTTATGATAGTACTCTGGGGGTAAGCTCGGAGGAGGAATCATGTCTTTTTGTGGGGACAGCTGTTTATAAAATACTATTGGCAGCACACTGGACGGATGCTGAACCCCTCTTGCTTTCAAATGTGGTTACCTAGGTTTTTGGGGGTGTGTAATAAAAAAAAAGCCATCTACGCTACCAGAGGGAGACGCACTAGACTGAGCGGCAATAAGATCTGGTCACCAATTGCGGCCTGGACAAGCGATGTAAGAAGTCGATGAGAAAGTTATACATGTACTAACTTGGATATTCATGATTTTAGGTGATGTTTTTCTAGGGCTGGTACCTTTTTCTATTAAATATATATGTATGTATTTACTTCAGAAGGGTAAGAATTACTATTCCCACTCCAGTCTGTGCAAAGGAGGGAAAGGTTTGGACTTCAGATGAATAATATTCACTATTCCAACTCCAGTCTGTGCAACAGTGGGGAAATGGTTGGACTTTGGTGGGGTTACATTTACTATTCCCACTCCAGTTTGTGCAGCAGTAGAAAAAGTATTTCACTTTAAACACATTACATATTTGAATATCCCTATTAACTTAAAACAAATAGGGGGCATGGCCGAGAGCCGAGCATGGCGGACGCTTGTTGAGTTAGCTCCGTCCTCTGCCCGGTAACACTAGCAATTTATCCTATTACCCCGACGGCCTAGCGACCCGCCCGGGTCTACAGGAGGCGAAGACACTGCGGAGCGAGCCGGTCGGAGTCTGGTGCCCAGCAACACGACTTACGAGGCAGGGTAACATCTGAGGCGGGGGCGGCCTGCTGCCGAAACGGGAGCCGCGACCTCGCGTGAGGAGTGGCCCCGCAGAAAGAACGCCCGGCCTGGGGCGCTGCACTGCCGGGAGGAGGTGCTGTTGGGAGATCGCCGGCGGGGGTGGAGTAGTGCCGGCGCCGACCCCCCCCACACACTGCCGGAGCACGGGGAGTGCACCCCCAACGGACCTAGCCGAAGAAACACGGGGCCCGCTGGAGACCGGGAGGCCGCAGCGGGGCGAAGTAGGTGACGCCGCACCGGAGACAACGAGCCAAAGGTCCGCGAGGCACAGCAGAGGCCATAACCCCTGGGACCCACGCCGCACTCGACCCCCGACCGGGCAGTGCGGGAGGTGAGGACGCTTCTGCGCCGCCAGCACAGCGGAGTGGGAGACTACCCCGCGCTGCGGGATCACTGGGAACGTGGTGCAGGGGAGCCATTGGAGAAGAGCGGCACTACGACCTGGCTGGCCGCACACGGGGGACGGCAAAGACGCAGCGGGGGACACACTACATCGTCGGAGAGGGCCGGCTCTGCACCGTGGCGCTTGGGGGGCTCCCCTGGTAATACCGGAGGCCGTGCGGAGAACGCCAAGAGTGCTGCTGAACACAGGGACTACAGTGCTAGGGGAGGCACACGACACCAGCCTTCCTGCCCGAGGGGAGGTGACGCCATTGCAGTGAGGTGGGCCTGCGCAGAAAAGAGCTTGGAGGTGCCGGAGGGGGGACGTGCGGCACGCCGACCCTGCCCTGAGCAGCCCCCGGGCAGGGAACTAGCCACAGTGCGACGCACTCCCCTGGGCATAGTCTAACCACTGCTGAGGCCCAGGCAGGGCCACCTGGCCGAGGCTCGATCTCCATATAGGCGAGCTGAGTGTGCACTTTGCCCACACGCGGAGCATAGGCAGCGAAGATTTGAGATCGGCGCAAGCGGGCCACCAGAGACAAGACCCACTGCACACAGGAACGTGGTCCCCCTGGGGGCACATACACCACCATCCTGTCGTCGAGAACCATGGGCAGGAACCGGAATAAGGTGCCGGAGATGGGCGCCGACCTGACGCAACAGTCTACTGGTTCGGAAGACCCCCTGGCCTCTTCCAACGTCGAGTTGGTGCCGCCTACGGGCCAGACCTCACAGGAGGCCAAATTGGACCTTATACTGACAGAGATACGGGCTTCCAGGGAAGCGCTGGAAACACGCATGGACCAGATGGCGACTGGTATGTCTCTGCTACGCGCTGATCATAACAAGCTGGCGGAAAGGGTCACGGAACATAAACTGGCCCTGGACGACTTGATACCGCAGCAGACAGAGCACTCCGCGAAAATGGAAAACATGGAGAAGCAGCTGAAATTAATGTGGGAGAAGATGGACGATGCGGAAGGGAGGGCACGCCGAAACAACGTGCGAATTCTAGGAATTCCGGAGCGCAGCGAGGGGAGGAACCCGACGCAGTTTGTAGAGGATTGGTTGCAGAAACTTGCGGGGCCACAGGAACTTACGCCTCTCTACAGTGTGGAGAGAGCTCATAGGATGCCGAGTAGACCACCGAAGGCAGGAGCGGCGCCTCGCCCTTTCATAGCTCGCCTGCTCAACTACAAGGATAGAGACATAGTTTTACGAGTGGCACGAGAAAAGGTGCCCATACGCTTTGAGGACAAGACTATATCGATCTACCCGGACTTCACCCCGACGGTGCAAAGGGCCAGGGCCACGTTCCTGAGTGTGAAGAAACGCCTGCGGGACAGAAATCTGAAATACGCTCTGCTGTTCCCTGCCCGCCTGAAAATAATCCACAACAAGAAATCACTTTTCTTTGACACGGCAGAGGAGGCGGCAGAATGGATGGAAGTGACGTTGACGCCACTTAATTCGCAAGACCCCCTAGGAGAGGAACAACGGCGGAATGGACCACCGCGAAGGGTGGAGGGAAGGCCTGCAGCGGGTTCCGCGCATGAGGAGATGGATATCACGAGCGGTCCGGATGCCCTGACTGGAGGGCGGATAGCACAGGAGAGGGCCCGGCTGACGGAGGCCGCTCTGGCCGCACACGATGCAGGTGGCGCTGGGATACTAGATAGCGCCTCTGATGCCCGGACGGAGGTGTCTGGCTCTGCGGATAGCTTGCAACTCTTTCCGAAAATAACTGCACAGGAGGCGAATGAACTTTAATGGGACTTCAGAAGACTCCGACCGGTAATGTACAGGATACATGAGAGACTCTGGGCGGGCTGGCTGGGACTGGGGGGCACGTACACTAGCCAGGGCATGCCGCCGGGACTCCGGCGGGGCCCGGGCGAGGATGAGCGGGACCCCACCCCCAGGGCGCAGCAATGGTTCTGTTAGATTGTCACCCCAGTTGGGTGCTAGTGTTTGGACCTCATAGTTTATTGTGTGGGGACCTTAATGTTTTGGGGATGTTTGTAACCGGGGCACTCAAGGCAGCGTATGCAGGTACTCTTGTAACATGGTGGGTTATACTGGTTCTACTGGACACAAACAGACATGGGGTCACTTAGCGAATACAAAATGTGCACCTGGAATGTGAGGGGGATGAGCTCGGTTCATAAGAGGCACAGGGTGCTGGCGCAACTAAATAGGAGACGTGTTGCAGTGGCATACTTACAGGAAACACCTTTGAACAGGGATGAAGGTGCGAAACTGCTTAAGAAATGGAAGGGGCAACTGTTTGCCACTACCTACTCTGTGTTCTCCCGGGGGGGCGGCAATATGGGTCAGCAACTCAGTCCCCTTTAAGATGTTGGAAGAAAGGATTGACCCGGAGGGCAGGTATGTGCTTATAAAGGGATTGTTGGATGGCTCCCCTATTGTGCTTGGCTGTGTGTATGCACCGAATGTGGGACAGGGGGGGTTTTTAACCACGCTTAACAGGGCGATAGCTGATTGGACGGACACCGTGTGGATTATTGGAGGGGATTTTAACGCAGTCTTAGACTTATCACTGGACAGGTCGCACCCGCCACTGCAGGCTGCCGAAAGCAGGAGACAGGCGGAAGCACTTTCTCAGTGGGCGGCGGGCTGGGGGCTAGCGGACGTTTGGAGATGCATGCACTTGTCGGATAGAGAGTACACCTTCTTCTCCCCTCCCCATGGTTTACACACAAGAATAGACCACATATTTTGCAACACGGCACTGCTGGGGGAGGTGATCGCCTCGGAACACATGGGTAAAACCTTCTCGGATCACAATCCGATTGAAATTACGCTGCAATGGGGCAAGATGGCCACTCCAATACCGACGTGGCGCGTGTCCCCGGAGCTGCTGGAGGACATTGTTTTTAAGGCCACCATGGCGGATGGCATCACATAACATTTCCACATAAATGAAGGCACGGCTAGCACGCGCCTGATTGAATGGGACGCCTTTAAGGTGTACATAAGGGGGGAAGCAATGAATGCACGCTCGGGTATGAGACGTATGGTCATGGAGAAACTTAGAGAGGTGGAGGGCAGGCTGGCCATGTTGGAGAGGGAGGCTGCGGGCACGAACTTGCCTTTTACACCTCTACAGGAGGCGCACATGCAGCATGCTGAGTTGCTAGAGGAACTTCGTGTCCTGGATTACAGGGAATACACATGTAGACAACATACCTACGCAGACAGATCTGGTCCCCTATTGGCCCGATTGCTGAGAGATGCCCCGTCCCCTACTCCTGTGTTAGAGGTAATGGATCAAACAGGGAGGTTGGTGGCGACACAGTTAGATATCAACGCTGCTTTTCGTGACTACTACGGGTCACTGTACGGTCCACATCGACATATGTCGGAAGAGGCATTTGACGTGTTCATGTCGGGCCTCGAGCTGCCGCATCTAGAAAAGACCCAGAGCGACGACCTGGCGCGACCCATATCGGTCGCAGAGATAAGGCGGGCAATACGGGCACTCCCGAGGAACAAGGCCCCAGGATCGGACGGTCTGCCGGCGGAGTTTTATGGGCGTTCATAGACTTGCTGGCCCCGCGGTTGCACGTGGTGTTCAACGAAGCGAGGAAAGAGGAGGGGTTACCGCAGTCCACACTGCAGGCCCTAATTGTCTCATTACCCAAGCCAGGTAGGGACAGCCTACGGTTAGCTAACTACAGGCCGCTGTCCTTGCTGAACTCTGACCACAAGGTGTTGAGCAAGGTGTTAGCAACGAGACTGGCACGGTATATCCCAGGCCTGATCCACCCGGACCAGTGTGGTTTCGTGCCAGGCAGAAGCACGGCGATGAATCTGAGGAGGCTCAGCCAGCTGATGCTCCACAAGCGTTTACCCTCAGCGACGGAGGGCTGTATCTCGTTGGATCTGCGGCAGGCGTTTGATTCCCTACGGTGGGATTATATGTTCGCAGCGCTGGAACGGTTCGGGATCCCGGCTGACTTTATTGCTTGGATCCGATTGCTGTACACCCGGCCTACTGCTAGGGTTCGCACGAATCGGTGTATATCATCTCAGTTGGACATAGCAAGGGGCACGAGGCAGGGATGCCCGCTGTCCCCGCTATTGTTTATACTGGCGCTGGAACCGCTTCTGAGTAAGCTTCGGCTTCAGGCGCAGCACAGAGGTATTAGGAGGGGAGGGGTAACCCATGTGGTTTCGGCGTACGCCGATGACATCATCCTTTATTTGAGGGATTTACATGGGGGACTGGACCCGATTCCCGAGCTTTTTAAGGACTTCAGTGCGCTCTCAGGTCTTACGATAAGCGAGTCAAAGTCGTATGGGTACTGTTTCACTGCCCTCGAGACACGTGCTCCATTGCCCTTCCCACCTTATAGCTTTGAAATGGCGGAGACTACCTTCCGATACCTAGGGATACAGATTTACAGGAGAGAGGCAGATATGATAGATGGGAACCTGGGTCGAGCGGTGACAGCACTACGGTCGCAGGTACAATTCTGGACCGCACTGCCACTGTCGGTGGCGGGCAGGGTAGCCATTTCTAAAATGGTAATGCTACCGAGGCTCCTTTATTATTTTACGAACTTACCCTTTAAGGTCCCAGCTTCTATATTTCGAACCTTGAATACCATACTAACGGAGCTGATCTGGGGGCGGGGCCGACGCCGCATAAGTCTGGCAAAATTACAACTGCCTACGGCGGCTGGGGGGTTGGGTGTACCGGACTTATTGGCATATTACTATGCGTGCCAATTGCAGTGGCTGGCTTACTGGTTAGCGGGCCGCAACCTACATGAAATAGGCATGTCCGAGGAAGACAGGGGGAGGGGTGTCATACACACTCTCCTGCTGCCCAACGCTGCGGTCCCTGGGCATTCCCCTCCCTTGCTCAAGATGGCCATTGCCTGCTGGAGGAGAGCTGCAAAATACACGTCCCCCACCTCTTCCTACGCCCCCACAATACCATTGCTGGGGATCCCACTGGGGACGGCAATGCTCTCTAAGAGGGCGCTCACCGCGTGGACGGATGCTGGGGTGATGCAGGTGGGCGATTTATTTACTGATGGCCGCATGATGCCCTTTGAGGACTTCTGTGCAGTACACAACGCGCCTAGGGGGATGTTCTTGCTTCACGGAGGGGTGCGAGATTACATCACTCGGGCTTGGGCACTGGCAGGCAACGAACCGAATATCAACCCGCTACACACAATGCTGTACCTGATGGGTGAGGGGCGCAACTTAACGAAATGGATCACGAGCGGTATCCGGACTGGGAGGGCGATATCACTGCAGCCTCTGTGTGAAGTGTGGGAGAGGGATACAGGCAGAGCTTTTCGTGATAAGGAATGGGAGCGTGTTCTTAAGTTCCCCAAGAAAGTTTCGAGGAATCCAAAGTTTAAATTCATTCAACTTATGATTCTGCACCGCGCATACCTCACGCCTCACCGAATACATGTAATGTTCCCCGCCACGCCTAACTCCTGTCCTCGGTGTGGTATGGAGGATGCTAGGTTGATACACATGCTATGGGATTGCCAGAGGTTGGGGTATTTTTGGGCCACGATACACACTGCACTACACAGAGTGTCCCCTAACAGACAATACGACACCTTACCCGCTAGCTTGCTGGGCCTGGGTCCTACTAAACGTAGGAAAAGCGTGGCCACGAGGTTTATTGACCTCGCACTGCTAATGGCCAAGCGTACCATTACCATGAGGTGGAAGTCGAACAGGCCGCCTGACCCTGATGTGTGGAAAGCGGAAGTAGTGAGGTGGGGTAAGGCTGAAGGTATGGCATTGCAGACTGAAGAGAGGAAAGGCTTACGCAAGGTGCCTATATCACTTGAATGGAACGCTATAATGATATCGTTTGAAATGGCGGATGTGGACACCACCACTGGGAGCTCGTGTGTGGATGACTGAAGGGATAGCATGCCTGGGGAATAACACTTACTTCGACCTCCTAGTGCGCCCGAAATGTCAAGGGATAGCTGCCCGAGCGCAGTAACGGGTGCACAGAATAACACACAATAGGATAACATTAGGCCAAAGCTGGCTTCTGTCATATAGGGCTCCAAAGGGATTTGTGACGGTAACTTGGAGTGACTAGGAGAAGGAAGCGGAGATTACCACCATGTACGGATGACGTATCGAGCCTTTATAGAAGTGCCTGGGGAAGGCTGTTGGGTGGGGGGAATTGGGAGGGAAGAGTTGGGGGTTGTGTAAAAGCATTAAAATAAGACAAGGAAATTTTAGACTCTACAGTATGGCTAACCTGTTACACTAGCGCATATACTGCTTCGAACTGTGTTGTACTGTAATGTGTGAGACATGTAATCCTGCAAATAAAAATATTTCAAAAAAAAAAACTTAAAACAAATATAAAACACTTATTATGAACATTATTATTTAACCCAAACAAATACGTGTATACTAAATACAAAAAACAATTAAACAATTTATATGATTATTAAACTATTTGATAATAATCAATTTAAAACATTTTGTTTAATAATTGCTTAATTAAAGTTTCACACTATACCCCCACAAAGCTAGCAGCCCAAATATAAAATATCAGTAATATAAATAAGTATAACACAATTTACATAATTGATAATCAATTAAATGATAAATGAACAATTAATTGTTTGTTCATAAATTAGTACTTAATTAATATACTGCCCAATACCCCTACAAACCTAGCAACCCACAACCAAAACATACCTAAAATAAGTCAATATTGCATACTGTACATGATGACTTATATACATTAAATAATTAATACATATTTGATAACTTATTGTCATTTAACTAGCTTCCCACTCTATATCCCTACTAACCCTATAACCCACACCTAAAGTATAACTAATATATAAGGTTATTACACAATGTACGCAATTATTAATCAATTAAATAATTAATAATACATTAATATTTACATGTTAATTAATGTCTTTATTAACTTACTAAACTATACCCCCACAAACCCCACTGCCCGCACCTAATATATATCTAAAAAAGAAATAATTGCACAAGTTGCATATTAATCAATTAAATAATTATGAATACATTAATTAATAACGAATTATCATTTTATTAACTTCCCACCCTTTATCCCTAAAAGCTCAGCAACCTGCATCTAATGTACAACAAAAAATATATAATTATTACACTATTTACATAGGTAATAATCAATTAAATAGTTAATAATAGATTAATAAATAGTTAATTACATACCACTTAAATAACTTTCCACCCTTTATCCCTATAAACCTAGCAACTCACTACAACACTATAAATTACTATTAGCAATTAACGTAAACATTATAAATCACTTAAAATTACAAACTGTATTTCCAAATATTATTACCACTTTTACAAACAATATTAAGGCTTAAAAATATTATATAACCTAAAACACATTAAGATAATTGAAAAATAATATTTTTTACAGCTATATAATTGAAAACAATAATTACAAAAATGATATTATGGACAACAATCTTATTTACCTGAAAAACGAAATTTCTGCATCACAATATTTTTGCATCACAATATTTTTTTCGGATATATCTCTATCCCACAATTTACAGTTACAAATATCGATATGATTTTCTCAGTTGCTGGCCCTTTGCAATGCTTATGATAACTTCAGAGAGCTTTCATTAATTTGAAGCATGAGGTTAACATATTTCTACCATACACATTTTGGAATTCTAACATGTCACACTAATCATGACAAAGAACAAAACTCTGAGAAAATTCCCCTAAACTTGCCTCTAAATATAACAGCTTTGCCTTTTACTCTATTAGTAATAAAGCAATTTCTTTACAATACTTGACTGGGCCACTTAGACATTATTAAAGACACATCCAGATCTGAGTCAAGCTGCGATAGGCCTGAATGAGGCGGTTACATTATTATCCAACTCTGTAAACAGAACCAATGCACACCTGCTAATTCCCTAGGGATATCTGACAGGTAAAATTGAAAAAAACACAAGCCAAGGCCGGTCACAGTTTTGTTTCAGTGCAGATATGGCTGGGTTATTGATGCTGCATTTTTATCTATTAGCTATGTCATCATATTTTCTTTATTTCAGTTCAATAGAACCATAAAAGGTACAATGTAAAACATTGAGAACAGAGATACAATAAAAACATACAAATTCATTTAAAAAAACTTGTTCTAAGAAATACAAAAAGGTTTAGGAAATTATCCAATAATACAAGTCTCTTCATATTGTAAGATCCTGATATTAAAATAAAAATTAATAAAAGTTGTTAAACAGAAGCATCCCAAAGCTAAAATGATTTGCAAGGAGTAAAAGCAAAATCCTGCAAAGATATGTAGGTAAGACATCAATATAAACCAGGATTCCAAGCATATCATAAATACATTTGAGACAGGAAATGAAGGGGCCTAGTACTATTTTGGATGGCCTTGGTCCGCCGAACACTGTCTCGGTATGAGAACACACCGGCCTTCGGTGTTTCCGCACCCCCTATGATGATGCAACTGCACATGGTGTGGTTGCAAATTCCCATTCCTCTAAGGGAGTTTGTGCTATGGTCAGAATTCGGCTGCAGCACAAGCTCCCATAGATAAATGGGAGTTTCTGTGACCCCTGAACTGAGTGGTAGACACCTCATAGTGCCTGCCACACAGTGCAGGGATTTACAGGGGGTGCTATAGGTTCCCCCTAGGCCCCCAAGCAGAGGACACTAAGGGATGGGTCTCTGCTAGGGGCCCCCAAAGTCACTTTCCGAGAGGCTTTCCATGTTGAAAGCCTGACATGGAAAGCCTGTCTGAAACCGACATCATGATCCCGATGGCGTAAATGCCATCCTAAAGGGATTAGGAGTGGCCTCTGACTGGTCAATGGGCTCCTTGAGCCTGTCGGAAGCCAGCCGGGATGGCCGGCTGGAATAAACTCCTACTGCCTTCTTTGTAATAAGGAGGTCAGAGTTTTAACCAAGGATGTCAGACAGAGAGCTTCTGACTTGTGGTCAGAGGCTTTCTGACCAACATCCTAATCGGTCACTTAGGCCCTCATTACAATGTCAGACAGAAAGCCTCTCCCCAACAGTCAGAAATTTTTAGACCGTTTCGGAACCTTACAGAACAACTTCGACGGTTTACAATCCGCCTGACCGATTACAATGTCCACAGTTGGAAAGTAAACTGCGCAGTCATTCCAAATTGGTTCCGACTGGCTCTTGGAGAATCCATGTTGGTCGTAACCGCATTGTGCAGCTCTATGGCCAGTGATTCCGACCGACAGATTCCGATGTCGATTTCCAACAGACTTTCCGAGTCGGCCTGTCCGATACGAAAATGCTGTCTCAAAGTGACTTTGGGGGCCCCTAGCAGGGCCCCTTTCATCATGTGACCTCTGGTTAGGGGTGGACAGGGTACCTAAGGGAGACTCCTGTAAAACCCTACACTGTGTGGCAGACACCGTGGGGTGCCTGCAACAGGGTGCAGGGTTTTCTGCACCCACCCCATTTCCCCATAGGAGCCCATGTTACAGACAGTTGTCAGTCAGAACACGGGCTCCTATAGGAAACAATGGGACTCCAACCGAACAGTGTTTGCTCGCATCGTAATGGGTCAGGCGGAATCACCTACCGTGAGTTGGTTGGTTCTGAATCAGAGATGGTGTCGGGCAGAAAGTTTCCACCCACCATTATAATGAGGCCCTTACTGTGTAAAAGATATGCCTATTGTTTTAAAAAAGTATTGATGACAGATATCTCACGATTGAATACAACACACAGACTCTGGTGATGGCTTTACATACTCTAAGAGCTGTGTGGCGATCTCTGAAACCGAGGAGTTTACAAAAGATAAATAATCTAGCTCAAACTCTGTTTAGCATAAGTTTCGCAGAAATATTACATGTGTTCAATATTCTTAGGTACTTGACAACCCATCGTGCACAGAATCAATAAATATCCCTTTTTCATCCAAGAACAAGTAAACGTGGGCCAACGGTAAAATATCCAATCTCAATTTTACATAAAGTGCACATGCATACGGGTCAATAACCATATTCAAGTATTGCTCATACTTAGGTACGCACTTAAACACTAAGAAGGAGTCCAGCAGGGTACCAGGGGATGCAACAGAAATTTGGCTCCTAGGACAAAATTCCAAAAGGACATTTTTAACTTGTCCCGAGCACCTTGGGGTAATGCATAAGGCTGCAACCAAAAACCTTTCAGACCCAACTTGAATAGCCAATTTTGAATCAATCTTACCAACATGGTGATCTTCTAATATGACTCTAGTACAATCCTCATAGGGTCTTAAATCCTTGTTGGTCAAAAGCCTTATCCAATATTGGATAGGTTTCAACATAGTAATGTCAAAAGTGTATCTTAGGTTTAGGTTGAGTCTAATTTGCAGCATGTGCGCACTAGTGGAAAACTCAAGGGGGTCTTTATAAAGGCTTTTTCAACTTTTTCAAGGGTATTAAGGTTACAGTGCCTCCATAGGTTTGTTCAATTATGAATAACTTTTTGAACTGATGTTTCACTAAAGCTCTGCTCCATATTTATATGCAGAGGGATGTGACCTCATATACTCTATATCTAATGGGCAAATCCATTTGTTAGCCGTATTAATGTTTTACCTTTGGCCAAATGACTTTATAATTTGGTGCTAAACTTTAATAGTGTCTTGGATCTGATAGATTAGTTTGGCTTGTAAATCATGCATTTTGTTTCCTCTTTATAAACAAATATTAATCTTTACAATGAGTAAAATTACTCATACAGTGAAAGCGATCCTAAAAAAAAGTAAGTAAGCAACTGATACGCCTATCCATTATGGGGTGTCAAGTCAACTGGGAATCTACCAGCCAAATTATAATTAAAAAGGAAGAACATGGAGGGCGAGACTTCGTATAGCCAGAGTTAGTTCTGATGCAGCTATGTATCAAGGTGTTGTGTGGCTTTGCCTCACTCTGAGTTGGTTGTGATGAGATGTGTGGTGAGACTTTGCAAGGCTTTGCATCGCTTGGCATCAATCCAAAAGATTCTGGCAACTGTGAGGCAAGACTTTGCGGGCTTTGTGCGGCTCAGCATTGATTCTAAAGATGTTGGCAGCTGTTGGCCAAGGTTCTGCTGCCATTCTTGCCTCTCGGCATCATTTCCAATGAAGCGTATACCTGTGCAGTGAGGATTTGAGGGGCTTTGCTTCGCTTTGTGCCAGATTTGTTGACATCTTCTGTTAGGCCTGGACGATTTCTCTGTGATGCCAGCAATGGGCCTAGGCCCTGGGGAGGCACCACTTGGGGATCAAGCACTCACTCCAGCGGAGGCCAGCAGGGCTCATGCATGTCCAGCTGTAGGGCCAGCCAGGTCCAGTGCAGCAGGTATGCTGGGCTGTTACAGGGAGGCCTCTGGAGATTATTGTGTCTATGTAGCTCTGACGAAGAGGTCAGTCAGCCACTTCAGCCTGGGATGAAGGGAGCAGATTCAGTCTTCCTTCTCAGAAAGCAAAGTAGGCCTTAAGTGGGTCCAGTAGCAGTTCTAAGCCAGTCCAGTGCAGCAGGTCAGCTGGGTAGTCCTTCTTCTTTGGTATCCATAGGTCCAGGAGGGTGCTGAAGAGTTTGCCTAAGGGTCACATTTTTATATCCGATGCCAACTTTGAAGTGGAAGAAACATCTATGGCTTCCCCCCGCAGAAGTGTCTGGAATTTCCAGTATTCCTGAACTGGTCTAAGTCTGTCTAGGGGCACATTAGGCTGGTGTAAAATTTCTTGTGGCTGAGCTGAGGCAGTGATTTGTATTGCAAGTGCGACAGGTGACAGCTCCTGTTAACACCTAGTCCCTCTATTGTTTGGCTGTCTGGGAGGAACACACAAGGGCCAACTCCAATTAGTGAAGTAACCTAGGAACAGGCTGCAGACAGCAAATGGCTTGGCCAAGAAAATGTCACCTTCCTAAAAGTGGCATTTTCAAAGTTGTGAAAAACTGACTTCACTTTTAAAGAGGATTGTAATTACAATTCCTTAGATACCAAACGTGCTATTTACATTTGCCCCTGAACAAAAGTTACCACTTATTAAAATGCAACGAGGGAACCAATTATTATCCTCTGTGAGACATGCATCTCAAAAGTACATGTACAGTATTTTAAATACAATGTAGCCTGCCCAATGGGATTTTAGGACCTTGCTTAGTGGCAACTTATTCATAATAAAAAAGAAATTATAGGCCTGGCAATGTGGTTTATTTTGTCCCAAGGTGTTTTTGTCCCAAAGAGTCTGATGGATGCTGTCCCTTTTGTTCCCAGGTGATTGTAACCATCAAACATGTTGTAAATCTTCTGTCCAGCATATCACTGGTAAATAAGGAAGTGTATTCTTCTGTTATTGTAATCTGTGAGTTAGGGACTACAGAGCAGTGATTAGGATCACGAGAAGCTATGTTAGACAACCTTTTGCATTTGCTGTTTCACGCTTCCTTGTGTGTATGTGGAGGCTTAGGCAAAAAAGGATCACCTGTTAAGGGTTGTGCTTGCGGTCTGCCTTTTCTTTCTAGATATGCGAGACCATACTGATCTTTAGACCAGACTAACAATAGGCATTGGTTGTGGTCGCTATTGATGTAGCAGGGTACTATGTACCCTTACAGATTATTGCATCGGATTTGTACATTGTATTGCATTTAAATAATTATAACCATTTCTTTTATACCTTAATCATTGATTTTATGTATTTATATACTATGATGTTTTTATATGCTTTTATGGCTGTATAGCCTTATAAAGATTTATGATGATGATGATGATTATGATAATTATACCGGCTACCACATATAAGTTACTACTTATTAGTAGTGAAAAATGAATTTGAGAGTTTTCCCCAACCAGAACATGTACACCTTAAAAGTACATGCCCAACGTTTTAAATACAATGCAGCCTGCCCTATGGGCTTTTTAGAAACTACCTTAGGGGTGAACTATTCATAAGAAAAAGGGAGCTTTAGGCCTGGCAATGGGGTTTATTTTGCCAAGTCAAACTGGCAGTTTAAAACTGCATACAGGCAGCAATGGCATGCCTGGGACATGTTTTAAGGGGCTTCTTAAGTGAGTGGCACAATAAATGCGGCAGGCCCAATAGTAGCATTTAATTTACAGGTCCTGGGTACACTTAGTTTCACTTTATTAGGGACTTACAAGTAATTAAATGTGCCAATTGGGTGTAAGACAATTTTCACATGTTTATAGGCAAGAGCACAAGCACTTAAGCACTTTCAGAGTCCTAAAGCCACCAAAAATGAATTCAGCAAGACAGAAGGGGTGAAGGCAAAACGTTTGGAGGTAACCCTGCAGAGAAGGCTAGTTCCAGCATGGCTGTCTGAGTCTTAATAGATACATCAGAAACATCTGTGTTTTCTTAAATGAAGGAAACCAATTCTTTCACAGCTGAAAGACTGTAATGCTCTAACCATCATTAGCAGAGCTTACATACACTGTATGTAGGGATTATTACAAGTGTTTGTGTGTAATTACATGGACTGGGAGGGTTACCTTTTGATCCAAGAGTTTTGAAAAGAAAACAACTCCTGCAGGTGTCTGAATCAAATGGCCCCATCAGGATAAACCTACGGTTGGGAACTGAGTAGGCTTATAGGTTAAATTTCTAATCATTTTATTTATATCTCAGTCTGGCATATTTATTTATTAAGGTAAATTATAAAACAATGGCAAATTGATTTTTACTATAGAAGGTTTTTTTTTAGGTCTTCCATAGTACCTAACGTTAGACAGGTAGTGTTGTGGTTATTTCTGTTCAGAAAAATAATTTCTTTAGGTATTATGCATAAACTGGATAAGGCCTCTTTACTTCTTCACGCTGCCCAGCATGTTTTTTTAGTCTGTTCCAAGAACTCTTTAAGGTGACAAATGCAACAATAATAGGGTTCCTTTCTAATGTCACATATTATATTGTAGAGAAAAGTATGAATTCTGATGCTTAAGCTTTTCTGACCTTGCTTGAAATTTAGAGATGGCATTATTTGAATTTAACCATTCCTCCAGTCTTGTTTAGAGATCCTTTCCATATATCCTTTGAATAACATTGATCAAACAAATAGTCCTATAATTCGATTGATGTCATGTGTGCCCTTTTAAAATATAAGTTTTTACAAGTATTCTGCTCCCACGCTCTGTCCAACTAGCCCTTTAAATAATTTCAAAATGTACGATTTCCATATCTCTAAGTTGAGCTGAAATTCATCAGTGGGACTTTATCCAGCCCAGGTAAAATTCCATATTTTTGCATACTCTAGGTCCTCATCACAACAATAAAAACAAAGTGATAGAAGAAAGGCTTGAATCAATCTTAGCCACTGACAACCATTTAAGTTTACGTTCCAGTCAACCATTTTTAGGTACTCATCACATTATCCTATAAGTAAAATAGCAAAGGATTACTATATAAAAGTATCTTCTTAAACTATGTAGATCATATAAATAATTGTAAACATGTCTATGATGCCTAAAACTGCTGATAACATTGATGGTTGCAAATGTCAGTCTCTGAGCAGACATTATTGTTCCTATTCAAATATAAAACCATGCGTTAGAGGGAGCACATTTTTCTATTACATCTGCTAGGCTATCCCGATTCTTACCCTCTGATTCCAGTTTTTGCCGGCACATCAGTTCATTGTGCTCCTTCCCTTTGATTATAATTTTGGTGCGACAATGATGCAAATTCCTAGTGACTTCTACAAAGTCACGCAAGGGCCAAAATTAGTTGCCTTGCATAGCATTGTAAAAAAATAGAACACAACTAAGCGCCTTGTGCTGCGTTCTATTATCCTGCTTTGGGTAGGCACTACATTGGTGGAGCATGGGTTTTCTCATGTGTCCACCCATGTATTTTGCTGAACCAAGGGTTTGAACCAAAATGATGCACCTATCCGAGAGAGCCCGAATGAGGAGAAATATCTTCAGAACGCAGCACACATAAAAAGAGGCCACTAAGGACGTTTCTATTCAGGAAGTGTTGCATAAATTACAACTCTAGAGTGGCTTTACAAGGTTTGCTTTCCCACTCATAGGTGACACGGGGGAACTTGGTTCGGTGCACCAGTGATGAATGTTAAAGGCAGGTTACTGTAGCCCCACAGAATCCCACCCAATACAATAGTAAAGAACAATCGTTGCTTTAGGGTTGCCTAACCATTCCTAAATTGGGCTTTTGGGCACTGTGGTGCCTGAAAAAATATTTTGTTCTTCACAATATCACACACACAAATAGTACTAAGAAGTATAAACACTTTTAACTTAAAGCATTTATTTCATCAAGGTGAATCTGCTTCTCAGCATATCTGAAATGGTTCCATGTTTAAATATCGATTACAAAAATATAGTTTACAAAAATATAGATGTAAAAATATCGATTACAAAAATATCGACTCCCTATACTTAAACAGGTAAGTACAATAATATCGACTCAAAAATATAGATGTAAAAAATATCGACTTTAAAAAAATATTATAACTTAAATTAAATAATTAAATATTATTATTATTATTAACAAATTAATAGCATTACATTTATATTTTAACTATTCATAACAAATAAACTTAATTTAATCATTATAAACTTAATAAATGTGTACATATACATATGTTTTCTTAAATACATTTTATTATTATCTTTATTTAATTAATAAACTTTAATAATTATATAAAAATAAAATAAAAACATATATACAACATTTTGAATTAAATAACATTTTCTATATTTAATTAACACATAAAAATATTTAAAAATAATAATACATACATTTAATAATAAAATTAAAACATTAGTAGTTAAAACATTTGATAGCGAAGGGGTAAAAATTACTATTCCCACTTCAAAGGGTGCAACAGTAGGGAAAGCGCTGGATAGCGTAGGGGTAAAAATTACTATTTCCACTCCAAAGGGTGCAACAGTAGGGAAAGCGTTGGATAGCGTAGGGGTAAAAATTACTATTCCCACTCCAGAGGGTGCAACAGTAGGGAAAGCGTTGGATAGCGTAGGGGTAAAAATTACTATTCCAACTCCAGTGAGTGCACCAGTAGGAAAAGCGCTGGATAGCGTAGAGGTAAAAATTACTATTCCCACTCCAAAGGGTGCAACAGTAGGGAAAGCGCTGAATAGCGTAGGGGTAAAAATTACTATTCCCACTCCAGAGGGTGCAACAGTAGGGAAAGCGTTGGATAGCGTAGGAGTAAAAATTACTATTCTCACTCCAGAGGGTGCAACAGTAGGGAAAGCATTGGATAGCGTAGGGGTAAAAATTACTATTCCCACTCCAAAGGGTGCAACAGTAGGGAAAGCGTTGGATAGCGTAGGGGTAAAAATTACTATTCCCACTCCAAAGGGTGCAACAGTAGGGAAAGCGTTGGATAGCGTAGGGGTAAAAATTACTATTCCCACTCCAGAGGGTGCAACAGTAGGGAAAGCGTTGGATAGCATAGGGGTAAAAATTACTATTCCCACTCCAGAGAGTGCAACAGTAGGGAAAGCGTTGGATAGCGTAGGGGTGAAAATTACTATTCCCACTCCACAGGGTACAACAGTAGGGAAAGTGCTGGAACCCAAAACAATAAAAAAACAAACTATCAATTTTTTTATTACACTTAATTTCCAATATAAACATAATTAATATGTACATTTAAATATTTTATTATTAACAAAGATAATAAAAAAATATATATTTGCACATTATTTAACACTATAAAATCCACCAGAAACCTAAAAATAATTACACAATTACATTTAATATTTACTAATTAATTAATGATAATTACATTATTTTTTAAATAATTAATTAATTGTTTAATTGACAGATTTCACACCATATACACTTATAAACACCACAATACAAACCTAAATTTAATTACACATTTACAATTAATAATTACTAATTAATTAATGGTTATTAATTTATAAAGTATTTAGTAATCTATCAATAACAATGTAATTACTTCACACCATTTACACATATAAACTCCACTACACACACCTAAAATTAATTAAACAAGTAACATAATTAATTAATATAATTAAATAATTAACATAATTAATTAATAATTGACTAATTGAAATTAATTAACAAATAATTATTAAATTAACACATTAATTAAACAATTAATGTTATATATTTAAGTTACTTCCCACCCTATTCCCCTATAAACCCACGACCCGCTTCGGAACTAATAACACAAAATTCAACATAATATATATTATTAACTATTAAAATTAAAAAACATATATTAAAATGACAAACAATTATCATTAAAAACACTAAAATACATGACATTATTAAAAAATCGATATTTTTGTAAACTATATTTTTGTAAACGATTTTTATTACAACTATATTACTGTTATCGATATTCCTTACCTGTCTGTCGATATTCTGGTCAAACTGTATTTTTGTTATCGATATTTGTTCATTTCGATATTTCTGCAGGGATATTTATGTCAGACGATATTTCTCTGACGATATTCCTGCTCTGCACCATCTGAAATAACCAGAGAGGATGTCATTAAAACAGCAGATATTAGCACTTTGTGAACAAAGAGAATAAAATGAACATTTCTAACATGGCTATAATGCCAACACCCTCGCCCCGCTCAAGAAACCCTCCAACAATCATACCAACAAGAAAGCCAGCTGGTTCACTGAAGACCTCCGGGCCTCCAAGCAAACCTGGCGAAAGCTGGCGAAGATCTGGCTCCGTGAACGAACACAAGACAGCCACGCCGCCCACAAGAATGCCACCCGCAGACACCATCACCTCATTAGATCCGCCAAAAGGGCCTCCTTCAAAGACCGCCTAGACAACAACGCGCACAACAGCAAAGAGCTCTTCAACATCGTGAAGGAACTCTCCAACCCCAGCTCCAACACCAACGACGTCCCACCCTCGCAAGCCCTGTGCGTCTCGCTGGCCACCTTCTTCCACCGCAAGATCACAGACATCCACGACACTTTCAATGCCACGACTGCCCCGACAACCACTGAGACCTCTGCCCCCACGACCACCATCCACAACAACCGCCTGCTCTACTGGACCAACATCAATGACAATGACACCATCAAGATCATGAACACCATCCACTCCGGATCTCCGCCAGATTCATGCCCACACCACATCTTCAACAAAGCCAGCACATCCATCGCACCCCATCTCCGGAAAATCATCAACACCTCATTCGAGACAGCAACCTTCCCGGAGAGCTGGAAGCATGTCGAGATCAACGCCTTACTCAAGAAACCCAAGGCGGACCCCAATGACCTCAAGAACTTCCGGCCCATCTCCCTGCTCCCGTTCCCGGCAAATGTCATCGAGAAGACCGTCAACGAACAACTGACCCGCTACCTCGAGGAGAACAACATCCTGAACCCCAGTCCGGGTTCCGCAGCAACCACAGCACCGAGACTGCCCTCATCGCTGCCACCGATGACATCAAGTCCCTGCTGGACAACGGAGAAACGGCGGCCCTCATCCTCCTGGACCTGTCAGCCGCCTTTGACACGGTCTGTCACCACACACTACTAACACGCCTCCACAATGCTGGGATCCAAGAGAAGGCCCTGGACTGGACCACCTCCTTCCTCTCCCGCAGAACACAGAGCGTCCGCCTTCCCCCCTTCCTCTCCAAAGCCACCAAGATCATCTGTGGCATACCCCAGGGCTCATCCATCAGCCCAACCCTGTTTAACATCTACATGGCACCGCTCACCCACATCGCCTGTCGGCACGACCTCAACCTCCTCTCCTATGCCGATGACATCCAGCTGATACTCTCCCTCACCAAGGACCCCCACACTGCCAAAACCAACCTTCATGAAGGAATGAAGGCCGTTGCTGAATGTATGAGGAACTGCCGACTGAAGCTGAACTCGGACAAGACGGAGGTCCTCATCCTCGGATCCAACCCTTCGGCCTGAGACGACTTCTGGTGGCTGACCGCACTGGGAACCGCTCCAACACCCACCGACCACACACGCAACCTAGGGGTCATCCTCGACCCCACCCTCTCCATGACTAAACAGGTCAACGGCGTCTCCTCCTCCTGCTTCAACACCCTCCGCATGCTCCGTAGGATCTACAAGTGGATCCCCACTGAAACAAGAAGAACAGTCGCCCAGGCCCTTGTCAGCAGCAGGTTGGACTATGGAAACATCCTCTACGCATGAGCCTTGGCCAAACTCCTGAGACGGCTCCAACGCATACAGAACGCCACTGCACGCCTGATCCTCGACATCCCTCACCGCAGCCACATCACACCCCACCTGAGAGACCTGCACTGGCTCCCGGTCAACATGAGGATAACCTTCAAGCTCCTCACCCACGCACACAAGGCACTCCACAACACTGGACCAAAGTACCTCAAAAGACGACTCAGCTTCGACACCTCCACCCGCCAGCTCCGCTCCGCCAACCTCGCCCTCGCTACAGTCCCCCGCTTCCGAAGAGCAAACTCAGGCGGCAGATCATTCTCCCACCTCGCCGCCAAGACCTGGAACACCCTGCCCATCCACCTACGGCAGACCCAAGACCTGCTGACCTTCAGAAAACTCCTCAAGACCTGGCTTTTTGAGCAGTAGCAGCATTCCCCACCCCAGCGCCTTGAGACCCTCACGGGAGAGTAGTGCGCTTTACAAATGATATGATTGATTGATTGATTTAAAACCTAACACCCCGAAACCTACTTCTATGCACTACGCTAGAAGAGAACGAAAATTAGAACTTGCAATCTAGATTTCCTAAGGGAGAATAAACATACCACATACCTTGTTGACAGCAAAAGCTATGGCTATCACAGAGGCATGAAGGAGGTGTTCCCTGCAAATGAAAACACATAATACGGCAGCTTCCTTTCTCCTACCCTCTGCTCATTATCTACGCCAGGTGCAATTTATCATCTTTTTGGTTCACTGGCAGTAAGCAAGAACAGACCATATCTGGCAGTATCTTGTGCAAAATTCTCGGCGAATGACCTCTCCTGACAAGTGGCCAAGTGACAGTCCTTATATATTGAGGCCCAGATTTATCATGCGTTCATGCAGTGCAATGCAGCAAGCCACCTTCTGCGCTGCGTGAAAGGGCAGGAGCACACCTTTATTTAACATTATATTGTGCATTCCCTTCCATTCCTTGTGCTGGCAAACTTTTGACTGCCTTGAACCAATGCAGGCACCGTTGTGTCATGGTGCATCGGTGACTGCGTTACAGGCAGGACTGTTGTTGTGCAGGAAGGGACACATATCCAGGTCTACTACTAATGGTAAATCTGGGAATGTGCCAACATACATGGGTGAATGTGTGAGAACACCCATGCTCCACCCATGGAATGCCTTCCTGGGGCTGAGTAATGCAAGGCAGTGATTTACACTGCTTTGCATTATTCCAGATTTATTTAGCCATGCAAGGTGGCATTGCATGACTTGATAAATCTGACTTTAATGTTTGTGTTGCCCATGCATGGCGTGGGGCGATGCAACACTATGATTAATCTGGCCCTGAATCTTATCAGGGAATGGAATTTCTGACATAACTTTAGGAAAGTCTGACATAGATTATGTGAATAGAGGTGTGCATTGTAGAAGTATCCTTAGTAACATAATAGGTAAATGGACGTCATTTCAGACTACACTGTTTTGGCTATATGTCTATGTTTCTTCCTATTTGACCTTAGCATTGTTGTAACTGGGCACTTACCCCAGACTGATGTTGCATGAGGTGTTATATCTATGTAATTGTCCAAATGGCTTTACAATTTCACAGTTCTCGGTGCGATAATGTCAGACAACATCTGGGTCAATAATAGACATGACAGGGGGGCGTGGCTTGGCGCCCGAGAGGAATGGCGGCGCCTGAGTGAGGCTCCGCGGCGACTCCGGGGTATCTCCTTTTCACCTACATTTATTTCCGACATGGAGGCTGCTTTCTGTTATCGGAGCTCTCCCGCTATGCTCCACGACGCCTGAAGACCCTCTTTAATGCCTGCAGACGGAGCATTTGCCCAAAATATTTCAGACGGCATTTACTGCAACCGCGGCCGCCATTTCACATCAGCTGCCGCTTTGAGTCACTCTGCCGGACTGCGAGCGCTTCACCTTCCGCCTCACACTGAGAGTATGCCCTGCTCCATGTGTTCTTCCTCAACTTCTCTATGACGTCTGGAGCCCCTTTTCGCTTCACAATGACCCGACAACTTTAAAAGTGAGTTTGTGGAATTTTTATTTTTTGACGCGGCCGCCATTTTATGCGAGTTGGCGCGCCGCGTATTTTCTGTCAGAGCAGGATAGTGACGCATTACAGCTACTTGCCTACGTTTGAACTTCTAGCATTTCTTATGTCTACTACTGCCTCTTCAATGACTTTTAGTTACCAATGCACCTCCTTTGCGCTTGCACTAGATTACTTACTGCTTTCGTATTATTACTAATGCCTCTCCAAAGCGCCATGGTGTTAACCTCTTGCTAGACGAATCCTGCATCTGCGGAGGCATATGTTTGAGTGCGCAGCTTTTTACTTGTTGATGTCCTTCGATTGCCAGCACGCCTCTTGGCGCATTGTTACATCTGTGTCCTGCTTCACACTCTGAATTGGCAAGCTTATGTCCATTTACTTTGCTTTTTGGCGCATTGACATTTATTTTTCTTTATGATACTATTGAAGTGACTCTATTTTGTTATCAGTGATGCCACTGATATCATACGCAGTTCATCTCCTTTATTCTCAGCAACTGATTTGCTCTTATCCTTCCTAGCCTTGCTAGGTCCTATTGATACTGCTTCTCATTGTATGGCCTTTGGATGATTACCTGTCTTTCTCAAACCTCTCGGCTTCCGGCTTGTGTCTCTACATAAAGACTGATATTTTTTGAGCATACTGTGCGGACTCCCTCCTGCCTTCGCACTTACAGACGACCCTCTTCAATTAGTGCCAGTGGTCAGGCTATAAACCTCTTCGGACGATCCTTCACTTCACAGAGCGCCTTCTCACCCTTCTGAGGGGATTACAAGTGTTACGCATTTCCATCTTTTCATATCTGTTTATCTGTATGAGGCGATTTATATCTATGTCGCGCTCACTCTCCAAATCGACTACAAAGGTGGACTTCGTGAAAAATTCTAAAGTATTTTCTGCCTTTTCTAAGCTAGAAGATTCACTCGCCTCCTCTGGTTCTGATAACACCATGGATCTTCCTCCACCATCATCAGGAAAATCTACCACCAAGAGACTAAAAAAAGATCCCCCTTCACCACACAAGCAATCCACGCCTGTTTCCATGGAACTTTGCTGGAGGAGATACGGTCCTTCCGCCTTTTTGGAAGAGATTGGGTCTTTGCGTCCTTTCATGGAGGAAACTACCGTCAAGCTTCAGGCTCTTATCGATAGCTGGTCACAAATTGAGACAAGAGTTTCTACAGTTGAACAGTCAGTCGCTTCCTTCCAAGAAACTAATACCAAGGTTCTTCATGTAACTTCACAAGTGGACACCCTCCAAAGGCAGGTGGAGGAGTTGGAAAACAGAAATAGACGCAACAACCTCCGTATTTATGGCCTGGCAGAAGGTCTTGAGGGTGCAGACCCTATTACTTTTTTCAAATCCTTTCTCCCTAAGCTACTCCACTTGCCGGAAGGTACGAATCTTAACATTCAGCGTGCTCATTGTTTGGGTCGTCCTCATCCTTCCACTGCCACATCACAGCGTCCGCGTGGTGTTATCCTCTATTTCTTGGAATATACTGATCTCTTGAAGGTTCTCACGACTGCCAAGGCTTCTCCCAAATTGTCATGGTCTGAATCTTCCCTGTTCTTCGCTCAGGACTATGCTAAAGCAACTGCAAATCGCCGGAAGGCCTTTCTTGGCATGAGAGATGACCTTCGTTCCAAGGGTGCTCGATATGGCCTGTACCATCCTTGCCTGTTCAAAGTCACTTACAACAACAAGACGACCACCTATGAGTATCCAGAGAGACTGCAGAGCTTCATTAATGCACACAAAACTACTGCCATGGATTCCTCTGGTCCTTCTTCTTCCTGCCCTGGCTGAGTTATCAATTTGTTTGTCTCTGCGTTGTTCATGTTTGCTCATGTTTCCGTTTTTTCTCTCTCACGCGATACTTTCTTGAATGTTACTCATATTTATTTATATAATTGTTGACCGTTTGTTCTCTTGATGTAGATATGTAACTCTCTCTTTCATCTCCCCTCTTTGCCTTCACAGGATCCCCTCCTCGTATGATGCTGTTTCCTTGGTTTCCCGCCCAGCCCTCCTCGGATGTGTTGCCTTACCTCTAAGGCTCCCCCCCCCCGATTCCTTCACGTCTCCTCCTCTTGTGGGTATGTCCATCCGCTGTTTTTCCCTTTTCCCTCGTTTCTTTACGGTTCTTTATTTTTTTGGTGTGCCTCCATTCGTTTAGCCGTGCTGTCACTATACCATCTTCCTTCTAGGTTGTACTTTTTCCTTCTTCCTTTCCCTTTTTTCTTCTTCTTCCTGCATTTCTCACTGTCTTCCATTTCCTTCCTTCTTTCTGCACACTTCTTATTTCTCGTTTATCTCTTCTTTCCCTTCCTCTTTCTCTTCCTCAACGTACCTCTCTTTTTTCTTCTTTTGCTTTCATTCATGGGTTTTTATCTTGATTTCATTTGTTACGAATTCATTGCTTCATTGCACATGTTATGTCTCTGAATATAACCTCTTGGAATGTTAAGGGTATTAATTCCCCAATTAAACTTCAACGTATCTTATCCCATCTCGTCAAATTGAACGTTGACATTGCATTTCTTCAGGAAACTCACCTTACTACTACAGAATCTGCTAAACTCAAAAGAGGCTGGGTGGGTGATGTTTTTTATTCACAGGGTGATGGTAAACGTAATGGTGTTGCAATTCTTTGTCGTAGGTCTCTACCTTTCACAGTTATTTCCCAAGAATCTGATACCAATGGTAGATGGACGCATGTTAGACTATCGCTTAGAGGTCTTCCAATTTCTCTCCTTAATGTTTATGGTCCTACCACTGGTGAACCCCTGTTTTGGGCTGAGTTCTCTCCACGCATCTCCCAATTCATGGATGATTATTTCATTCTCGCTGGAGATTGCAATCAGCCTATTGATCCGTTTATAGACAGGAAATCTGCTGCCCCTTTTGTCCCTAATAAACCGCACAAACTTTTTACCCAGGTTATATCCCAACATAAACTCGTCGACTCTTGGCGACTCTGTAACCCAACTTTGCAAGAATTTACCTTTTACTCACCATGTCACCACTCCCAATCACGACTTGATTACATTTTTGTTTCCCATAATCTTGCTCAAACGCTTGCTGCAGCAGATATTGGTCCGATTTTGCTTTCGGATCATGCCCCTGTTGTAGTTAGCCTAGATGTTCTCCCAACAGTTGATGGGCCCAGGAGGTGGCGTTTTAATAATGCCCTCCTCCGGGATCCCACATTTTCTACTTCCTTTATTGCATTTTTTGATGAATTTTTTTTATTTAATGATGTTCCACCCACTCCAAAACATACTGTCTTGGATGCTTTCAAGGCAGCCTCACGCGACTTCATTATTAATTGTGTCGCGAAAAAACGCAGGATCGCACGTAAATCCACTAAAAATCTCCTTCATAACATTCAGCAATTGGAACACGCCTACTTCACCTCACACTCCAGCAATAGTCTAACAGCTCTAGTTGCTGCTAAGCTTAAATACAATGAAAAATCAACTGAAGATGCTTCTTTGTATCTACTCAAATCAAGTGCTAAATTCTATGTTGGTAGGAACAAAGCTGGAAAAATCCTTGCCAACTATTTGAAGGTCAAGCATAACAAGATGAATATTGAATCTGTTTATGATACTAATGCACATTTACATCACAACGATGCTGACATCCTCACCACATTCTCCCGTTTCTATGAGACTCTATGTACATCTGACACTCAACCTTCTCTTCATTCTCTCACCCATTTCTTCTCCACTAATCAACCACCATCACACTTCCCTCTTGATCTGTCCTCATTGGAAACTGACATTTCACAGAAAGAGCTACTCAGCGCACCCCAACATCTTAAACCTAACAAAGGTCCTGGCCCAGACGGTTTCACTGTCGAGTTTTACCTTCATTTCTCCAAATTGTTGATCCCAAAATTGAACTCTCTTCTTCATTCCTTTTCTGACTTAGGTATCTCCTCGGGGTCCTTTTCAGATGCCCACATCTGTTTAATTCCCAAGCCTGGCAAAGATGTGCAATACTGCAAGAATTATAGACCTATCTCCCTCGTTAATATTGATTATGAAATTTTCGCCAAGTCTTTGGCGATGAGACTAGATCATCTTTTACCTGACCTTTTAGGAGAAGAACAGTCTGGCTTTGTCAAAGGTCGTTACATCACGGACAATACCAGACTTTTGTTTAATATCCTGTCAAAATCATCCCATCTCTAGCACTCCCTTGCCGCGATAGCCTTGGATGCTGAAAAGGCATTTGACAGGGTTGAAAGGCCTTATCTCTTCCACACTCTCGGTTGGTTCGGGTTTGGCCCTAAATCTACCTCCCTTGTCTCATTATTGTACTCTCGCCCACGTACTGCAGTGTATGCCAATGGTCAAATCTCCCCCTACTTTGACCTTGGCAGAGGAGTTCGTCAGGGTTGCCCCCTTTCACCCTTTCTTTTTAATCTTGCTTTAGAACCCTTTTTATCCAGGCTACGCCAAAATCCTGACATCCATGGTTTTCAAACCACGGAATCCTCCATTAAACTTGCTGCATACGCAGATGATATTCTACTCTTCATCTCGAATCCTACAGTTTCTATTCCTGCTTTCTTGGATGAAGTACAGCAATACTCTTTAATCTCTGGTTACAAGCTTAATAATGATAAATGTGAGATCCTTCCCCTGACAAAATTCACCTTTAAACCTGATTTTAATGCCTCTAACTTTACCTGGAGTCCTTCCCACATTAAGTACTTAGGATTGCATATTACTCCTTCCATCCCTGACACTGTTTCCATTTGCCTCACTAAATGCATTCAGAAAATTTCTGACCTCACAGCCCGGTGGCATCCTCTCTACCTGTCTTGGTGAGGTCGTTTAGATACCATTAAAATGATGTTATCCCCCATTGTTTTATAAACAATCTCCAACATCCCTGTCTCTATCCCAGCCAAATTTTTTAAGAAAATTAACTCAATTTTGTCCTCCTTCTTATGGCATAAAGCGAAACCCAGAATGTCCCTTGCTAGGCTTATTCGCCCCACCACTGAAGGAGGAGCCAACTTTCCTGACTTTCCGGCTTACCATAAGGCTTTTTTGTTACGCCAGGCTTCCTTCTGGTTACAAGACCCTGACTCCCCTTCTCCCTTATGGATCAAAGTTGAACGCCTTTTCCTTTCCCCTTTTTCCTTTGCTGAATATATCTCTTTCTCCCGTAAACCCCCTTCGATTCCCTCTCCCATTCATAAATTCACTGTCAAACTCCTCTTATCCTCTAAACCTTCCCCCCCACAAGAATCGCTGATTTCCTCTCATCCACTATCAGGCATAATAAATACCTTTTAATCCGAGTTAAACCCATTTGTTGGAGTTCTTGGAGATCCTAAGGACTAATCTGGATATCGCAGCTCTTTTCACAATCCACCTGTCTGCCTTTCCACGCCTTACGTTCCACATTTAACTTACCATCCTCCTTTGCTTCTAAATATCTTCTCCTTAAAGCAGCAATCATGGAGGTCTATATGAGACTCTTGTCTGCATCCCCTTCTTCTATTTTACCTGACCCTACCCTCCGACTTCACTCTTTTCTGAAACCTCCTCTTAAGGCTTCCGTTATTTACAAGCACCTTCATGCGCATACACCCCCCAGACCCAAATCCATGGTAGAAGAGCATTGGGAGAATGACCTTTGTACATCATGGTCGGTTTCTCTGTGGGACAAAATTTGGACAAAGGTTCGTAAAACCTCTAGATCAGCCTCCTTGACTCAATCTCTATTTTTCATATACAATCGGTTGCTCCACACACCATTCACTCTCCACAAGCGATCCCTAATACCCCTGATGTATGCTGGTCTTGTTCCTCACCTAATTCCACTCTTTTTCATATGCTATTTCTCTGTAAGAATGTGCATGCCTTTTGGTTGCAGGTTTGGACACACATTAATCCTATTTTTCACACTTGTATTCCTTTTTCTCCCACTCATGTTTTTTTGGGAAGCCTTTCTCCTTGTTGGGACGAAACTGACCTTTATGTTCGTGTTGTTGATTTATTACTGGCTGTTGCATTCCAACAATTAATCATTAATTGGAAATCTTCCTCTACTATTACTTTCAAAGCATGGTGGTATAATGTTTGTCATAACCATAGACTTGACACTGCTTTTGTTTTTCCTGCCCAGTTGGCAGCCAAACGTGCAGATTTATGGCTTCCTGTCAAAATGTATTTAGATAACTGTGCACTTCGCTCCTTTTGCCCAAAGCCTGCTCAGCAGGAAGTCTCCAAACCCCCTTGATGCCCTTTTTTCATTCCCTTTTCTTTGTTTAACATGATTACTTGCATGATTTCACTTGTGTTTGCTTTTATTCAGTATATACTATACCTTTGTCTTTACTTTTATTGCCCATGATACGTTTCTTGTTGTTACTTTTGTATCTACAATGTACCCTGAATTTTTCTTCCTAGGTTCCCCTTTCCCTCCCACCCATTCCCCCTTCTTCCCCCATAATCTCTTTATTGTATTACGTATTCATGCCTTTTTATTATGATCAATAAACCTTTCTTGAACTTAAAAAATAATAGACATGACAATGATTCTGCATAAATTGGGAAAAATGGTGACTCCCATTACCTAAGATGGAGTTGGCGCCACCTCAAAATGGAGTCAGTCCATAGAGGAATCACGTCATCCTCGGCTAGTATGATTAAATGTGATGTCATAGGGGTGTTTTTAACATGTAGTAATTTAGCTACCATGAAGGGAAATCTATGCTCTCAAATTGCTAGTTCTATAACACTTAAAATGTGATTAATATCTACCCATAAACATAATATATGACCTATCATGGCATAAAATAAAGGCATTTAATATATCATGTATATGAGTACATAAAAAGGCATATATAATGAGCTAAGTGAAACATGAATACTCTTGGGCCTCACATTGTTTTAAGCAAGACATGATTATATGTAGAAAACAGTCTGTCTTAAGTGTCCTTAAAAAAGTTTCTTGTTGGCAAGTAAATATACAAGTAATAATAAAAATAGGTTAAATTAAAGAAAATTGGCATGAAAAGAAAAGCAAAAATTCGAAAAATCTGTTTAAAAACATTTTTCCAGTTCATTTTACGGTCTCTGTGGTACATAAGGTGGATGTGTGTCTCGGGGGTGACTCAGATTTTAATGTTAATCCTCATTGGATGCCATTAGGTGCACAAATAGCATACATATTTTCCTTAAAGAAACCAAATAATGCACGCCCTGTTGTAGTTAATCAGTTGGTTGCTCATCTGAGGCACTCTGTAATATTGGAAGTTCTTCCTTCAGAGGCTCAATGAATCAAAACATTCATCAAGTGCTGTGTCGAAAAGTGCCACTGGGGGGGACTGACCTATCATAGTCAGCATCCTGTAGGAGGAACAGATGCATTGCTCAGCATTATCTCTGGTGATGTCGTAGTGGTTGCAGTATAGTATTCATATCAAGATAAGACACAGGGGGTTGTTCCAGATCTAGGTCCAAAATGATTTCCGTTGTACTGTTTATGCACCGGAACACAATATTCACTTGGATAGTGTCCATTTTTCAAAAGAATAGCATCCACTTTTCACTGTTTGGAAAGCCAAGCATGTCCCATAAATGTGCTAGAGTTTCTCTGCATCTTTTCTCCACAGAATATGTGTACTGCATTTTATTAATTTTCTTGTAGGAACAGGAGAAAGATGACAATACCACAGAAGATTAGTAGTAAAATGGATGCAAAACCGCCAAACAGGCTGGATTAAAAAGAGTGGAAAAATGATATCAGCCCAAACACTGCTTTGAATCCAGTCACCAGACCAGATCCAATGGGAACGAAAAGTGTCGACGCGGCGTTTCGGTGCCTCTTTATTCTGCACCTTCTTCAAGGACTCGTTCACAGCTCAATTTTTATCTACAGAAACATATAGTGATACATATCGTTAGGCCCATATTTTCAAACACTTGCACTTTGATAATAATGACATTTTTACTTCTATCTTGATATTTGGTAACCCCGAACATCTTACAACACCCCATGGATTCCTACGCATTCGCATTTTTAGGAAATGCAGGGGGATAGGAGAGTACAAAAATTCTTTAGGAGGGTCTGATTCTTATTTACTGGACACCTCAGGGTTTACTAACGAATTAGTAAAAGAAAGGACAAACTAGGGTCTCTTTAATCTTTTCCTATTAAGTCCTGCCCATTTATTTGACTTACCCAGGTCTGTTCTTCCTAGTTGTGTTTCTTGGGTATAGCTGAGCACGTTTTTCATCCGCTCACTTTATTCATCCTTGTATTCTGAAAGGAGGTATACCATATTTGAGGTTTATTCTATTTATTTTTCATGTGTAGAGGTTTTGATTAGCAGTTACATATTAATATGGAAGAACAGACCTGGGTAAGTCAAATAAATGGGCAGGACTTAATAGGAAAAGATTAAAGAGACCCTAGTTTGTCCTTTAACGATATGTATCACTATATGTTTCTGTAGATAAAAATTGAGCTGTGAACGAGTCCTTGAAGAAGGTGCAGAATAAAGAGGCACCGAAACGCCGCGTCGACACTTTTCGTTCCCATGATAATCTTTTTAATTTTAATTGTAAGATGATGATGTAATGTTTGCATAACATATTGCTATATTAGCAACTTTTAATGCATGATGTATGCTTTTGTTAAAAATTCTTATGATAAATTGTGCATTGACTCTGTACATGTCACCATCTAATTTTAATCTTTTTGTAATAAATGAATGATCAATGTTTTTATAAATATTACTGTTTCATGTCGTTGTTGGTATTATTAGGCCCTATATGCACCAAGGTGTAAATTTGGTAACTGGTGTAACACTACAACCCCCTTTGCCGCTACAAACGCCCCGTGTTGGTATAAGAATACTATTTATGTCGTAGTGAACCCAGGAGAAGGAACCCTGTTTTTGAATAGATTGTTGACCCAATCCTTTTCCTGCTAGAAAGGGTAGCTCCCCGTAAAAAAAATTTGGGTGTATCCGTGGTCTGCTGGGCCTCCATCACCGCTGTGGGAATCTTGGTTCTGGGGTGCGTATTTTCTCCATTTTGGTCTGAAGGGATGACCAGGAACCCTTACCACTCAACATTGCGGTTGCTGTTCTTTTAAGTGGAAACATTTTCTTCTCTGTGCCGCCACATCCTGCACTCAGCAGGAGCTAGGGGAGTATAAAGGTTGGTATTCACCGCCACCTATCCAAGGGGTAATGAGCCCCTTTGTGGACTGTCGAGTTTCTGGCCTTAGAAAGCACACCACAGTGGAAACGCGTCCATAGTGATAAGTCCCCAGATCTGAGGTCTTTCTAGCAGCTCGGTCAGCAATTATAATCAGGCTTCATGCACTAGTTCTGCTGATCTGGTATTTGGACTCAGGCCTCAGACCCGGCAGTCAGGGACAAAGAGTTATAGGTGACCCCCTAGTCATTTCTCCATGGAAAATGGTGGAAGTAAGGATAAGTATGGGGCCTCCCATGGCCAGAGGCCTTCCTCTGCCTCTGCACACCTTGCTCCGAGGCTTCCCCACTGTTCAATCAGGACTGAGCCATGTAAAGCCTCTCACCCTGGTTGGGCCACCGTCATATGCATTCCAATGCCGGCCTTAATAGTTCCTGGCAGTCGTAGGGGAGTGCCACAAGCCGCTCCCTGGGACCACGACCTCTCCCAAATATCTCCCACTCATCTAAGGGCAGGTTGTTCCATCCAGGGCTTTATTTTTCGACCTGCTCCCTTAGGTGTGACTTTGCCCCCTGCTCTGGGGCTTTAATGCCGTTGGTCCCTCACTGGACTCAAGTGCGGCGGGGACACATGGCTGGCACTACACTGGGACCTGTCGGCCATGAGCGAGCTCTGCTGTTGCAGGCTCCATCTCCTCACCTTGTTGTTTGCCTCTTTTGGAGGCCTGCTCCTGAGGTCCAAGCGCTCCCCCCAATGCTTTTGTGGGTCGCCTGCAGGATAGCAGGGCTCCCCGTCGGTGGACTGGCACGTTGGCGCTGGGCTCTTCGCCAGGTGGTCACAGGCCTCTTCCCGCTTTAGGCTGGGGAGGCAGCTGCACAAACTGGCCCCAACTACCAGCCTCTCCTCTGTCTGAATGCGTTGCGACTCCAGGGTTGCGCTGGACCCTCCAGGCCACGCTCCACCTGGCTATCCCGGTGGCAGCCAGCCATTAAGGTCTCGGATAAATTAGTGATTTTGGAGCTAGCCTGCTAAAGCTCTCTCAAGCTGCTTCCATCATGTACAGCAGTAAGCCATGCCCCCTCAAGACTTCCCTTGCTTTAACTTTTTAATTTGCTGCTGCAGCCTTGAGACTATATTGACCCCTGAGCACTGGGGCTGAGGTAATGGCCCCCTGAGCAGGCATGGGCTAGGACCTTGGACACTCGAGTTGATGGGCTCATCGGCCCTCCTTCATATGGGATAATATGGAATTCCTCATCACGGTGCATGTGCTCCATGTCAAGGTGATAATAGTGCCCTGTGGGGGGCCCAGTGGGGTTTGGTAATTGCCAGTTGAACGGAGGGTTGTGGCTGGCCTGATTGGGACTGACATTAATGCCAGTGACCGCGACCTGGAGATGTAGCATTGAATCATTTGCTTGTCAACAGTATTGGTACCGGTGGTGCTTTTGTGGATACAGCACCACAGTATTACAGTAACCACCGGGTGGTGGGGTGAACATACCAAACACAACTGGAGTGACTGGTGTGACAGGAACCTACCTGGTAGGACTTGATATAGTAGAATTTGAGGGACTGGGCTCTGACTACGCCTGGTGCTTGGTCCCCTGGTATTGGCCGGCCAGGCTTGGGGTCTGGGTAGCCCTACAGAAAAGAGCAATAGACCAGTGAGTCTGTCATATTGTATCATGGGCAAGTATAAGGCTACGCGTCTTACTCAGCAAACAAAAATGGATCAATACACTGCTCACAAACCAATGGCGAATAGCTGGCGATGGAGGGGGCACATCCCCCAAACATGCCGGAACCCACGTGGACTCAGATACTGGCAGTCATTGAGGCCTCTGGCCTGGTGGTGGAAGCTAAGGTGGAGGCAATAGCAATAGATCTGAACCTGTTCAGGGCAGACTCTGAGGGGCTGGGCTGAGCTTTCAACGGAGATTTAGAGCCAGGTGATTGAACTTAGGGAAGAGGTCTCTCAGTTGAGGAAGTCAGTGAGCACACTTGAGGCCCTCTCGATTAAAATGGAGGCTGGGATGGAGGATGCGGAGGGGATATCGTCCAGGTGTAACCCCTGCTTTGTGGGCTTCCCATAGGGGACTGAGAGGGGAGGGCTCAAATTATTCATGCACGAGTGGATAACATTAGCGCTCTTGAATGCTAAACTCTACAACTTCTTCACTGTGTAAAGGGTGCATTGGTCGGTTGTTCCGCCGCCGCAGCCCAGAGCCCCCCGAACGATTATTGCTGCATTCCTGAATTATAGAGATCAGGATGAAATTTTGCAGACGTTCCGGAAACAGGGAGATCCGAAGTTTGGCAATGTAATAATTTGTATCTTCCCGGAATACACTAGAGCTGTTCAATTGCAGAGACAATCGTTTTGTGCTGTCAAGCAAATCATGTCAGCCATGGGATTGAGATACATGTGGTTATTATACCCTGCCAAGCTGAATGTGATTCACGATGGCCGGACTTTCTTCTTCACAATACCAGAGGAAACATGGGCTTGGCTGGAGATACGAGGTGGAGACAGGATGCAGGCAATGGCTATGGTGCGGAGATGCGACACAGCCACGGAAAGGAAGTAGACGGAGAAGAAGGACATGATCTGTTACGAGGGTGGTGGTGATGAAACCATCTCCTTGGAATCCCAATAGCAGAAGAGGGTGGAGGCCAAGGGGCTGGTCGAAACGGTCACATTGGCAGTATCTTCCAGTGCCAGTTCAGAGATACAGGAGAAGGCCAATGGTACACTGTTGGACACTTCAGAAATCTAAAGGGTGCAATGGTGTCAGGGGGTTGTGGGTGAAGGACCGTACCACCAACATTTGGTAAGATATATTCTCTGCCTTGAAAGGGGTGCTTACACTGGGCATGGCTGCACTGTGACATTCTAAGCCAAAAAATGCAACTGTGTTGAATCATGGGACCATTCAATACTTGTACGTTGCTGATGATCTTTCATTTGGTAATGTATGTCATTGAGATAGGTAAACTGGGGCGGCTATTATTGAAGGGACTCAGACATGCTGGCCTGCAGCAACCCCTCTCATTTGCCCTTTTTCTTTCTTCTGATTAGTATACCATTGTTTTCTGATTTTGTTATTATTGGCCAGCTTGTCTGTTGCTTCTATTAAGTAGCTGTTGAAATCACATGCTAGAAGCCAGAGAGGTTGGGATACTCGGACACATAGGAGGAGAACGGCGACTGGGGAAGGAGTTTTAAAAAAAAAATGTCACCATAGCCGTCTGATTCCTTAGTGTTGTTCTTTGCATAAGGAAACGTCTGTGACAGGTTTTGCTTGCCTCCAACATTTGAGTGGGATGGCGGCATCAACAGGGGGGAGTTGGTAGGGATGAATGGGCAGCCACAAATTGAGTTGTGGGGGTATTTGCCCGGGGTGGGGGGGCAGGCTGTTACACAGTGTTTTTGTTGTTAGTTGCAGTGACACATTTTAAAGAAAAATGGGGGATGGGTGGGATTGAGTGGTAGATGGAGAGAGTGGGTGCATTCAGAGTTGATGTATGATGGCTGAAGCAATACGACCCCTGTCTTGGAATGTACGGTAGCTCACTTCCTCTGTTAATTTAGTTTATTATCCAGCACCTTCCCGGAGTTTAGTTAGTTTTGGAGTTGGAATAGTAATTTAAGTAGGTTTATTATCCAGCACTTTCACTGAGTTTATTTGGTTTTTGAGTTGGAATAGTAATTTATTATGTTTTTTTTATCCAGCACTTTCCCTGAGTTTAGTTGGTTTTAGAGTTGGAATAGTAATATAGTTTGGTTTATAATCCAGCACTTTCCCTGATTTTATGTGGTTTTCGAGTTGGAATAGTAATGTATTATGTTTTATCATACAGTACTTTCCCTGAGTTTATTTGGTTTTGGAGGTTGAATAGTAATTCTATTTGGTTTATTATCCAGCACTTTCCCTTAGTTTTTTTGGTTTTGGAGTTGGAATAGTAATTTATTATGTTTTATTATCCAGCACGCTCCCCGAGTTTAGTTGGTTTTGGAGTTGGACTAGTAATTCAATTTGGTTTATTATCCAGCCATTTCCCTGAGTCTAGTCAGTTTTGGAGCCGGGATAATAATTTCATTTGTTTTATTATTTAGCACAGTTCCTGAATTTAGTTGGTTTTGGAGTTGGAATAGTAATTTATAATGGTTCATTGCCCAGCACTTTCCCTGAGGTTATTTGATTTTGGAGTTGGAATAGTAAATTATTATGGTTTATTATCCTGCACTTTCCCTGAGTTTATTTGGTTTTGGAGTTGGAATAATAATTTAATTTGGGTTATTACACAGCACTTTCCCTGTGTTTAGTTAGTTTTAGAGTCGGAATAGTAATTAATTTAAGTTGGTTTATTATCCAGCACTTTCCCGGAGTTTATTTGATTTTGGAGTTGGAATAGTAATGTATTATGTTTTATTATGCAGCACTTTCCCTGAGTTTAGTTGGTTTTAGAGTTGGAATAGTAATATAATTTGGTTTATAATCCAGCACTTTCCCTAAATTTTTGTTGGTTTTGGAGTTGGAATAGTAATGTATTATGATTTATGAACACAACAAATAAGGGTTTTAACAGCACACCTCTTGTTAGAATATCAATATCCCACTGTAATCAAAGTAGTTACATTAGACCCGAACACAGAGACACTCATAAAAAATTATTCTTGTAGGAAGGGATCCAAAGCATCCGATGATCTCGATATTCTTTTATTCAAAAACACTACATTAAAAGTTCCAGCACACAGCTTGCCGACTCGTGTTTTGTCTTACAAAGACTTTTTCAAGGCTGGAAATATTAAAATGTGCACCAGTCATTTGTGTGTACAGATAACAATGCACAGATACAGGACAATATATATATAAATACATTATTACACAAATATATATTTTAATATCATTGATTGATAAGTACATATGAGACATAACAACAACTCCTTGTTGCAAATAAACAGATCAATCCTCTCTATCATCTACAGAGGGAGAACTGTGGTTGAAGACATGGACCAAGATGTAGAAGAATAAAGAAAGAAAAAACCATAAGTGCAAACAACTGAGAAATAACAAGTGAAAACTAGAAGTAAGAAACCAAGAACCCAGATATACCCTGATGTACCGAAATCTTGTGAAGGAGAGATAAGGTCCTAGATAATAGACCAGAGAATGCATACTCTAACCACCAGCAGAATTATATATCATATGTCCAAGTGTCCGGATGATACGATTTGATCTCCAATGTCACTTAAGTGGCGTGCAATGTAATCACACTGTCTCAATCAATAGAGAAATCTAAAATAAAGGCATACAAAATTTCAAAGTTACAGTATCCAAATCTGCTAAATACAGATAGGTTCTGTCCAAAGATGTATGATAATATCCATACATCAAAATAGATTATTGTAAATAAATAATCACAACATAGAGAAACAAGTATCCCGAAGTATGACCTGATATATGGCATACATGATATAGCAGCGTAGTAAGAGGAGTATGTACATAAGTGTGGATGAAATGGGGCCCTCCTTGACACAGAAGATAGTTAAATATGTCTACAATCCAAAAGAAATAGATATCTCTCAGGAATATGGATTAGTGGATGTTGGGTTTCTTAGATCTGGCGGTACTTCTGGGAGTACGTTTTTCTCTGCCCCACACCAGAAGCATTGTAGGCTGGACTATTTTTTTGTTTCGAGCATACTTATTAATACTTCTGCAAATCTAGGCTTTAATATTATTCCTAAACTGATCTCGGACCATAATCCCATTATTCTTAGTTTAGATATTAGCTCCCCACAATCTCACAAACCCTGGACTTTTGAACGAAAACTTCTATTCGATCCCTGCTATAGTGACCATATGAGTGAGTGGATACCGGAGTTTTTTTAAAACAATAAAGGGTCAGCGTCAACAGGGATTATATGGGACGCATTCAAGTCTGGGGTCCGGGGCGAAACTTTAAGTTACTCAATAAGAAAACAGAAGGAGAAAAGGAAGATGGAAGAAGGAGAGATGAGTAAGCTGAGAGATTTAGAGATTAACTTAATGCTGGTGTGTAGTAGAGGCACTGGTACGGAGGGAATTTTAAGGGACATAGCAGTTCAGAAAGCGAAGACTTGTCAAGGTTTTGCCATAAAACTCGCTCAGCAACTTTCTGCGTATAGATCGGAATTGGTATTTAACTCCTTTACTGGAAGGGGGCAAGATGGCAGCCGCAACTGTGGCCGTGTGAGGTGCACTAT
Organism: Lissotriton helveticus; assembly: GCF_964261635.1. NCBI lineage: Eukaryota > Metazoa > Chordata > Amphibia > Caudata > Salamandridae > Lissotriton > Lissotriton helveticus. The sequence goes on from NC_136061.1 coordinate 1,113,172,044, forward strand.
CCGTTTGCTCCGTTTGACTCCCTGATACCCCCGCAATAGGTGCGTTTCCCGAGCGGTAAACCCCCGTGTGATCAGCAGAAGCAGTGGAAGCAGTGTATCGCCGGTAATCAAGCGGGCCGAGCGGGGGGCGCCTACCGCTTTCGGCTTCAGTGGCTCTGGCTAACAGCAGTGTCCGGCAGTGTCCGTCCGACCAGTTTCAGCCTCAGCTCCAGCTCCGCCCAATCCAGCGCTCCTCCACGCTGCACGCCGACTTGACAAGCTGCAGCTGCGGCTAGCTCTGAACTTGGAGGTGCCGCTCTGACTCATTCGGACTGCTGGGCTTAGCGCGATAAGCTGTATTGTTCACGTTTCAACGGCACTCTCCACTGTCTGCAATCCGGATTTTTTGGGAGGATACTGGGGAGAAGTAATGTGAAGAGCTCCGGACACGTGGCTTTTGGGGGCAAAAAGAAAGGCTGTGTGTTATATCGACATTGCTACCGTCTTATTTTTGGCCGGTGATTTGGGTTTTGGGACTCTGTTTCGACTGCCTGGGTAGGTAATGGCACCAAAGGGAAGAGGCGGCGTGAGGAATCGTGGGGGAGCGACCACGACTGTGAGTACTCCTGCTGGGGGGGCAACTGCACTCGCTCCGATGGCACAAGACAGCGCTCCCAATAGTGGTGCCAATTATCATGGAAATGTTGTATCAGACAGTGGTGCTAGCATTAACAATAGTGGCAGGGCTGATACTATTGTTCTGTCGGCTGAGGATATTAATACTCATCACGAGCATACGGGGACTTCAAAGAGACAGGGAGTCCACCAGGCTCAGAATGTAAGTCAGACAACGCAGCCAGCTCTGGATATCCCAGTCAAGCAACGGACTGTCCCCGCAATTTTTAATAAAAAAGGAATAAAAGCAAACGCGGTTGCGGGGGTGAATGGAGAGGTTCATACAGTTTAAGAACCTTCTGCTGCTCAGCACAGTCTGCCAATTGTGGAGATGATGAGTACCTTCACTGAAAATTCATTGGCTGTGTCGTCAGCTGAGCAAGAAGGGGGCAATAATATCTTAACGGAGGTCTTGGCAGCTAATGTTGGCATTGCAGTTACCATAATAGATGATAGCAATACAGATACACAACCAGGCCCAGTAATTGAGAAAGGCAGTGAGTCGGAGTATGCGGGTTCGGACGACAAGTTTTATTCGATGTCGGATTTAACGACTGCATCAGATAAGGAACATGACGGAGATAGCCTTAGTAACCCAGGTGACTGGGGGGATATGCCGATGAGGTAGAAGGAGAGGACTTTGAACGTTCTCTAGCTCACGAAACAGTAAGAAAGCTGGTGGAGGCGCGAAAAGCATCAGGACAGTGCTCCCCACTAGCTCAGTTTAATTTGGATAAAGATTTTGAGGAGGACTCAATCATTTAGGCTTGATCTATGAAACTATAATGGCACATCGCAGCGAAACTAAAGCTGAAGGCCTACGCACACAAGGGGCTGTAGGAAAGCTTCAGAATACAGTGCGACGCTTGGTCAAAACTTGTGCGGAAGTCACCACTCGTGTGGTGGAGGTGGAGGAGAGAGTCTCCTCAGCAGAAGACTGTCTGGTAAAGTAACAATTAGCTATCGAGATTTTACAAAAATCTAAATCAGACATGGATTGGAAACTTACGGATTTAGAGAACCGGGCTAGACGCAACAACCTGCACGTGCTAGGTATAGCTGAGGCAAAAGAAGGAGCGGATCCACAGAAATTTATCATCCAGCTATTTAAGGAAGCCTTCCCTGAACTTTATGCTTGGAACTGGGACACAGAAGTGATAAGGGCACATGGGTTCCCATTTGTGGCATGGCAGCGGGGTAAAGATCAGAACTCATATCCTAGGGCAATCCTAATCTGTCTTAATAACTATCTTCTACGAGAGGCACTATATGATCTGGCACGCCCCGAGAAATAACGGAAAGGCATGGGATGTGAGTTCTTTGTGCGCCCTGACTTTTGTCCCGCAACGGTGCACAAACATTGGCAATTGTGGAAATTAATTCTGCCCTTTCAAGCAAAAGGGGCCCAGGTCTTTTTGCTTAATCCTTCTAAATTGAAGATCATCTTTAGAGGCCAAACTCGATATTTCACTTCCGGGACAGTTTCACAGGACTATTTGAAGGAGATAGATAAGAAGTCAAATAGCCCAAGTTCTAGTCCGAAAAGTTAAAGGAATAGGCTGTTAATCAAATGAGCTTGTTTCGGCAGCTGAATGTACAGTGGGTTTAGCACGGGTTGAGAAACGCAATGTTTTTTGTTATATCTCGGTTACAGGGGTCATCTCTTTCTCTCACAGTCTCTATTCCTTTTTCTGTTCCTTCTCTTTCTTGGTTCTGTTCGTTTCTCTTTGAAAGCTTATAGGAATATTAATATGCTGCCTAAGAAATGTGAAACTAGGTTCTTTTGTTAAGGGGATATATGTGAAGTTATACGTAGTGGAGTCTAAGATTTTCTCCTTTGTATGACATGAAGGAAGGGGAGCAGAATTTGTTTTTCCTTTTTTCTTTTTTTCTTTTATTAGAGCCTGCAGTCAGGCTGTTAATTGGATTGAGGAGAGAGAGAGACAGAGGGTGGGGGCAGGGGAGTCAAACAGGGGGGCACCGGGGAATGCACTTCTACATCGCAGAGGACATGGTCCTTAAGCCTCATAATGGGTGGTGTGGGGTTGGTGGGGTGGTGATGGGTGGGGTGGGTTTGGTTGCGGGGAGTATGGGGAGGGAGGTGGGAAGGAAAAAGAAAATAATACATGAGTACAGGGCGGAAAGGAGTCTATTTTGGGCAGTCAGTATCGTTTGTGTAGATAGTGTAGATAGTTTGTGGACGAATGGAAGGAATTCAGATATAGTCAGATGGTGGGTAGGGGCATTAGGGTAGGTACGCTGAATGTGAGGGGACTGAATTCATTGGATAAAAGACGGCGGGTTGCACTGGAGCTATGAGCTCTCCAATGTGATATTATCTGTCTTCAAGAGACCCATATAGTATGGTCAAAGCGGCTAGTGCTTGAAGAGCTGGGATTCAATTTAATAACTTGTACTAAAATTTGGGCAGAAAACATATAGGCACTACGGGCAGAACTTTATCCGATGGATTCAGCCGGTGGGCAATCGCAGAGTGTCTTGTTGGACTCATTATATTCACGATCTGTGTAGTTTATGGGGCAAATTTAGATGAAGCAACCACTCTTGAGTTTTTAAATGTTGAGCTAGCGGCATGACCCACACCACTCATCCTGTGCGGAGACTTCAATATAAATTTAGCACCTAACATTTTATGTAATAAACATTCAAGATATATTGGCAGAAAACCGTGAGTCTTCAAAGCATTACAGGCATTAATGATTGCACATGGGTTGGAGGATGTTTGGGCTTTTTTAAGGGGGGAGTCCCCCGGATACACCTTCTTTTCCTTTCCCCATCGGAAGTTAGTCCGGTTAGATTACTTTTTCACTCCTCAATTGTTGTTAAACCAGGCAGTGATTCAGGTATATCCGAGAATTACATCGGATCATGGGCCGGTAGTTTTGTCTATAACAGGTATAGCACCAATCACACGGCCGAGGGGATTCTCTTTTGACCGCAAATTACTATTGGAGCAGCAATTCATTGCACATATGAAACAATGGATTACCTTTTTTTTTTACACTAATCGTGGGAGCAGTAGTGTGGGGTGTGTTTGGGACAGCTTCAAGGCTGCTTTTCGAGGGGAAGCTTTGAGTTTTGGCTTATATAATCAAAAAAAGCAGGCAGCTAAACTTCAAGAGCTATTTATGAGTTGATAAAGGCCGAGGAAGCTCTCATGCAGGGCACTCAGGCCCGGATGGATATAGCTGATCTGATTACGGTGGTGGTACGCTCTAAAGCAAGGCTGAATCTGAATTGGTCCCAGGAAGCTGCACATGTTTTTTTTTATTAAACGGCAAATGCATTATGAGTATGGCAAGGCAAGTGGCAGATGCCTCGACCAAAAATTAAGATTAAGGGAGACAGCCCAACGGATAGATGAAATTTTAGATCGGATTGGGGACTCGGTTAAAAATGAAAGTGGCATCTTGGAGGTGTTTAGACAGTTTTACGAGGCCTTGTATCGAAGAGACGAGTACGATTCGGCTGGTGCGGCCACTCTCATTAGTCAATATTGTATCTCAGATCTCCCGGCGGAGGAGATTGAAGGGCTAGAGGCTCCCATTTCATTAGAGGAATTGGAATTAGCTGTAAATGGGTTGGCAATGGGAAAGGCGGCAGGGCCGGACAAGCTATCGGTTGAAATTTATAAAAAAAAAAAGTCTGTCTTAAAGGCAGATCTTTTGGCAACAATGCGAATGGCCCAGAAAGGCGCTTCCCCTAAAACATGGAATGAAGCATGCATAGTAGTGTTTCATAAAAAAGACAAGCCGGCGAATCTCTCTGGCTCTTATCGTCCCATCTCGCTTTCAAATGCAGATGGGAAGATCTATTTGAAGATCTTGGCCAACAGGCTGTCCTCTGTTATTTCCAGACTAGTCTCCACCACACAACATGGGTTTATCCCACAGCGCGGCACGGCCAACCATGTTAATCGTGTGATAACTTTTTTTGATTATGTTAATGTAACCCGGGAACCATTGTGTTTAATTTTATTAGATGCCGAGAAGGCCTTCGACCGTGTGTCATGGTGCTTTTTATGGGATGTTATGAGGGGTCGGGGCTTTGGGCCAGAGTTTATCAAATCATTGCAGACACTATATTGCCAACCCGTAGCTCGTATTAGTACCATGGGACTCGAGTCGGCTGTGGTGCAAATTCAGAGGGGCACTAGGCAAGGATGCCCCTGCTCCCCTCTCTTATTTTCATTATATATCGAACCATTTTTAAGAATGTTAAAATCTAGCACTAGGATCCCACCATTGCTCATACAAACGTATCACTTTAAGGTACTTGCCTACGCGGACGACGTGGCAGTCGTTACGCCGAACCCAGCAATAGCAATGCAGGCAATTGAACAACTGGCCGTAGAGGTTGGCATGGCATCTGGCTACAAGCTGAACTCGGCTAAGACTCAGCTGCTAACCGCAAATATAGCGAAGTATGTTGACTCAAGGGTATGTCAAGAGGTTACATACTTGGGGGTTAAGCTTCGATCGTCTACAACTGCCTTGGTCAAATCGAATTGGGACCTTCTTCTGGTTGGAGTAAAGAAACAGTTAGACCGGGCGGAATGTTTGCACCTCTCCCTAGTGGGGCGATGCAATTTATTAAAAATGATGATACTCCCGAAAATATTATATTTTTTTAGATGTGTACCCTTAGAAGTTCCCAAGGCGAGCTTGGCGCAGCTCCAAGCAATTTGTATTCGCTTTATGTGGTCTGGGCGTAAGGCCCGACGTGCTGGACGGTACATGACATTACCAAGGAATTTAGGCGGTTGGGCGGTGCCGGACTTTACGCTATATTATTACGCCTGTATGATTCCAGGTATGAGTATTTTACTCACAGGGGCAGGCCCGGTGGAGATTGCGGAATGTCCATCTATATACCAAATGTTATTGGGGTAAAAGCCAAAAAAATTTGTTTCTGTACCTAGAGTGGGGCTACTACAAGGGCACGATGTTTAAGACCTTAGAAGCTGTATATAAGGTTAGGAGAACAGTAAGGGGTATGTTTGGCTTCGAGAAAATTTCATGGTATACACCATTGGTATCGCCAATATTTCTACCAGTAGACCTGTGGGATCGATTAGTGTATAATTGTTGGTCGAAGGGCATAAGAGTGGTAGGAGACCTCTATTCTGCTGGTTCTCTTAAATCTTTTGAACAACTGCGGGAACAGTACCAGCTCCCTAGAGAGAAGTTTGCCAAATATTTACAGATTAGGAATCATTTGGTGAACAGCGGGGTAATTTTTCAATCAAATCCCCTGATCGAAGATAACATGAAAGGGGCAAGGATAGGCACGTTATATAGTCACATGTTAAGCACTATGGCCAATGATATAGAACAACAAAATGCTAAATGGGGGGTTAAATTGGACAGACAGGATATACAAATAAAGATTTCTTTGGGAATGGCTAAAAATGTATTTCTGTCTGCAAAGCTCTCTGCGCAGCATTTTAAATCACTTTTTAATTTATACTACACACCAGATAAGGTGTCAAAATGGCTGGGGGATTTGATTGGGAAATGCTTCCGCTGTGGTTTAATATCCGCAGATGATGTTCATATTTTTTTGGGTGCCCATCCTTACTACGCCTTTTGACGCAGATGGAAAAATGTATTTCAGAAATTATTGGCAATCGAATTCACCTGTCTGCAACACAGATTCTCCTAGGGGTAGAAATGGGATCTGCGAATACAGGAATACTGAGGCAACACGCTAAATTAATATTTTTAGTGACAGCGGTATATAGACTATGTATTGCTTCTTTTTGGTTGCAACAGGATCCGCCCTCTTTTGAGGTATAGCTGGAACGGTTTCTTGCAGTATATAATATGGAGCACAGTTTATATGCTCTCAAGGGCCCCCGGAAAAAGAAGCTTGGTGAACAAATATGCGTCATAGTCTCGCAATACCTCGAGTCTGAAATATGAGCCCCTAGCCTGCCTGGGCTAGTTGAATTTTTTTATTTAAATGTTCTTATTCTTATCGTCCCATAATTTAATTTAGAATACATGATTGCTAATATTGTATCTTTTCAGTTCTTTTTGGTTTACATCATGTACATCTTAACTCTATCAATTGTTTTTTCATTGTATGTTAATTCTGCTGAATTTGCATGTAGCAATCTTATATTTCATGTACTAGAGTGACTCATCCCAACTGACTCATGTATTTCGCACAAAAATAAATAATAACATTTCAAAGTTACAGTATCCAGATCTGCTAAATACAGAGACGTCCTGTCCAAAGATGTATGATAATATCCATACATCAAAATAGATTATTGTAAACAAATAATCACAACAGAGAGAAACAAGTATCCCGAAGTATGACATGATCTAAAACCATTACAATCATACAGCTGCCCCAGATAGTGAACGCCATACTTTGTCCATTGCTTACCTGCAGTGTCCTGAAATATCCCAGGCAACATCGGGTTACCCCAGAGAGGGAGCTTATCAAGAATAAGAGTTAAAGAATTTCTAGCCATGATGCCCGGCCATATATAAACACAGTCTCTAATAGTCTTTAACCGTACCCGTTTGAAGTAGTTAAGGTCAATAATCCGATATAAAAATCAGATATAAAAACATCTGGCTTTCTGGGCCAAGAAGCAGCCAATGCCAAAAATCCACTCTATTTAGGTTCAGGAGACTGCACAAATGACCGATAAATGCAGCCTAAAAATACAATATAAAGTCGGGGAGTTCTAGTCCCCCTGATTATACGGAAGCTTCATTCATCCAATAGCACGTCTTGATTACTTATACCCCCAAATAAAGCTACTCAAAACCCAATCCAGCTTACTAAAAAACAAATTAGGCATATGCAATGGGATCGAGCGAAATAAAGACAAAAAATTAGGTAATATCTTCATCTTAATAATATTACACCTCCCCAAAATACTAATAGGAAGTTGTGCCACAGTTTTAATTGCTTAGTAATAGCAGCTAACAGAGGCTCATAATTTAATGCATGAAAAAGTTGGACCTTAGGCGATATACGAACCCCTAAATACATTGCAGTCAGGCATACCCCTTCAACTGGGAGTTCCGGCTGAAAGTTAAGAAGCACTTGCATTTTATTAATGTTTAATTTGTAGCCCGAAAAAAGACCAAACTTCTTAGCTTCCATGCTAATAGCTTCTATTGCGGATATTGATTCAGACGAGAAGATAGAAATATCACCCGCGTACGCGGTTAGTTTTAACAAACATTGCCCAATATTCAACGGACGTATCATGACATTAGCTAGGAGTGCCCTAATAAATGGCTCAATATAGAGAGCAAAAAGGAGAGGGGAGAGGGAACAGCCCTGTCTAATACCAGAGCGAATAAGAAAAGGATCTGTTTGAATATTAGAATAAAGTAATCTAGCCATCGGACTGTGATACATAGCTTGCACCCACTTCCGAAATTTCTCCCTAACCCCAAATGCAGTAAGTGTTGCCCAAAGATATTCCCAAGCCACCCAGTCAAATGCTTTCTCTGCATCTAATAAAACCATGCCCAGGTAAGTTTTTAACTTTCCCGCAGCATCAAAAGCTGCAACTGCCATGTTGACATGGGCAGTAGTATTTATCCCTTGTATAAATCCGTGCTGCTGGAGAGAGGCCAGGCCGGCCATCCTAGGAGCTAACCGGGTGGGCAATATCTTGGCAAAAACCTTAGCATCAGCATTTATTAAAGAAATTGGGCGATAGGTGCCTTATCCTTTTTTATTAAAAAAATGATATTGGCAATATTCCATGAGGTTGGAACTCAGCCAGTTACCCCAATTTGCTTGATTACCTCCCTACGTCCCAGGGCCAGCACACTTTTACAGCTCTTATAAAATTCGGCAGAAATAGCATCCTCCCCAGTCGCCTTCCCCAGCAGTAGACCCCCATTGCTTCTTCAATTTCCTCTAGAGTAATTTCCTGCTCTAACAAAAGCGAGTCTTCATCAGTCAAAGCCGGGAGGTTATTCCCTTCCAGATAGCTCTGCATATCTGTCAGGTCTTGAGTTGCATCTGGAGAGTACAGATGCTGATATAAAATAGAAAATTGATCAGCAATATCTTGGGGTCGTCAGGGAGGGGCAAGATGGCATCCAGGGCGCTCGGACTTGTGAGCTGGTTGCTCCTGGGCTCCCCGTACCCGCCCTCAATGGTGAGCTCCTGCTCAATGGGATTAACATCTGAACCAGTGCAGGTCTCTAGAAGTACAAGACAGGGGTGCCCCTGCTCCCCGCTCCTAAGACTCAGATTCTCTTTACTAATCAGGGGATGGCTTATAATGTTAGAGCTGTCAGCGAGGTTAGGTATTTGGGCATCAAGCTTCGGGTTTGTTTGAAAGAGCTGGTTGATGTGAATTGGGGGGCCATCACTAGAAATATTAAACATGCCCTGGAGAAGTGGGAATATCTTCATTTATCTTTAGATGGCAAGGTTAACATCCTTAAAATGAAAATTTTTCCGAGAGTTTTGTATTTTTTTGATCTGTGCAATTGGAAGTATCGCAGGTGCAACTGCAACAACTTCAATCAGGTCCATCCGACATCGATCAGGAGCCATAACCGACCGACCTGCTGTTGTCGGTTACTGCCCTGCTAGTACGATGCGACCGAACAGGGTTCGGTCACACTCTTATACTTCACAATGCAAGCATGCATTTCGAGTGGATGCATGCTTGCACTGTGACAATCAGGGGTGCAGTTCATCCCTGCACCCTGTGGCCAGCACCCCAAGGTTCCTGCCAAAGGGTGCAGGGATCCACAGAGGGCCGCCATTTGGCAACTTTGCACCCATTGGAGGCCCTATTGGGGCCCCCAAAGACAGTCTCCGACTGCCTATTCGTGCCGGAAAAACCAGCACGAAAAGGCAGTGAAAAACTGCCATCGTACTCCCTCAGTCGCAAAGTGGCTGCCTGGGGAGTCCTGAGGGATTTCCGGATGGCGCACGGGCTCTCTGAGCCTGTCATCTGCAATCGGAAATCCGAGTTGGATTCCTTTCCGAACAAGCCCGTCAGAATGGCTCTGTCGGAAAGGAATCCGGGAAACACGTTCCGGTTCGGTCAGAAGGGCTCCAACCATCGTTGGGAGCCCTTCCGACCGAAATCGGAATCGGCCCCTAAATGTTACATTCTTATGGGCCCCTGGGAAACCACGATGAGCGGCACGGTTTATGACCCTGCCGTGTGATAGAGGGAGGGCCTGTCAGTCCCTGATTTTGCACTACATTACTTTGCGTGCATCTTAACAAATATGTGATTATTGTTGACTGGGGAAGAGGTTGATAATCCTGCCGAAGCACCATCAAATTTTCAGATGGTGTTAGGATCCGAGGCAAAAAACTGTTTGTTTAAAAGAATGGAGGCTAGTTCTTATAAAAGAACTCGCTATAAAATGTAGGCGCAGCTTTTAAGGTTTGGAAGGCTGTGCGAAGGAATTTACAGATACAAGGGATTTCATTCTATACATCTATGTCCGCAGTGGGGACTCTTCCACTGATATTTCATGATTATGTCGTGGGGAATTGGAAACTCCACGATATTACGCAATTGGGACATTTTATGGAATCTGGGGGGCTTTGCTCTTCTTTTTCTAATCGAGCGAAGAAGTATCAGCTACCTAAAAATAAATTCTTCAAGTTCTTGCAGATACGTGACTTTTTAAATAAGCACGCAATGACCTTAAAACCACACACAATACTTGAAGTCATAAGACGTCAGGGGATAATCGAGGCTATCTATAACACGTTGCAAGAGGTTAAAATTGATGACTTAGAGAAATATAATTTGAAGTGGGATAGTTGGTTGGGTGAACAATCGGTATCCTTAGAGAACTCTATTGAGTTAGCAGTTAAAATCCTTATGGCTGCGAATCTAAGAGCGCAGCATTATAGGACGCTATTTAATATGTATTATACCCCAGTAAAGATGAAGAAATGGGGGAGTGCATATAATGGGAAATGTTTTAGATGCAGGGCAGATGATGCCGAGATTGTTCATGTCTTTTATTCATGTAGTAAAGTGGCTGTGATGATTTTGCATATTGAGAAATTTTCTTTCAGAGGTTACTGGGGTTGATGTTGAAATCTCAGTGTCTATTATGTTACCTGTGATTGGGGAAGACCTACTACACGGGATGCCGATGTATAGATATAGATACCTCATTTGTATTGCTGTAGCTGTTGCACAACTATGTATAGCATCTATGTGGCTCCATCCGGAGGCACTGTCTTTTGAAATGTGGCGTGCCAGGTTTTTTACTACATTTAACCTTGAGTTTAGTTTGTATTTAGTTAAAGGGTCAAGCAAGAGAAAGCTTGGTATTTATAGTTGGGGGCTAGGCTTGATTATATGACTTGTTCTAATTAATTGCATGAATTGAATTGTTTTTTTTTTAATCTGCTATTTTCTGCATTTCATATGTTTGATATATATGCTTGTATTGAATGGTTTGATACTGTGGATTTTATAAAAAATAAAAAATATATATCTTGGGAGCGTCTATATAATATATCCCCCTCACCCTTGATGGCTTTGATCGTCATCTTAAGGCAATTATCCAAAAGCTGGTGAGCAAATACTATTCAATCTCCATACACATATTGTAATGTCTTATGCTTAACAAAACTAGCCACTACCTTCTCTTTTAAAACCCTGTTTATTGCCACCCTGTCCTCCACTAAAGAGGCATACAAAGAGTCCTGATCTGCTGCCCCCTGACGGACAGCCATAGCATGCTGGAGTTCACAAGATATGAGCCTTTGATAGGCTTCCTTAGCTAACTGCTCTCTTTTTTTCTGTTGCCGAACAAACTGCTGGGTAACTCCACAAATGTATGCCTTCATTGCATCGCATACCACACAAGTGGAAGCGGACCCTAGATTATCTTCCAAGTATCCGATAATTTTTTAGAAATGAATACCAGATACTCTGAGTGGGTGATCAGATATTGCGGAAAAGAAAAAGGCCGGGATATTTTAGGCCCAGAGTTAACCCTAAAAGATAGTAGTATGGGATTATGGTCGGATGTGATTCGAGGACACACCTCCATATCGGAGCCCAGCAAAATGCTATCTGAAATCCTTGCCATATCGATCCTAGAATACTGCTGGTGTGGTATGGAGTAAAACGTATAACCCGGTATCGTTGGAAATAGAGAGCGCCACGCATCCTGTAGCAAAGGCAGACACATAGTTCATGACACAGTTAAAATTGCCCATTACAACTAGCTCGCCCTGCCATCCTAGTAGCTCCAAACAAATGTAGTCAAATAGGGCTGGATCATTAACGTTAGAATCATAACTTGCACAAAACACATATTTCACATTATTGATCTCAATTTGAGCCAAATCCCACCTCCCCCGATAATCCGCTAATACAGTATGGACTTGACAATCCAGTGTCTTAGAAACCAAAATAGCAGTGCCCCTTATCGACACACTCTATGAAGTACATACTATATTTTGAAATCCCAGTTAACAATGTTTTTTTACATACATATTTTATTTTTACATTTGGGAAAAATTGAACTTTTTGTGAAGTATAGTCATCTAATAGTAAAGCAATTTGATGTTGATTGTTTATTTTTTTATGGTAAAAAGTAAACATTTGCATTAATTTTTTCAAAAACTTTGTAATACATTTTATATAATTGAAATTTGTTAATACAATTATATATTATGTAATTTACAATTTGTTGTATGTTTTAAATATTTAGTATATGTTTTATTATTTTTATCAAAATAATATTTAACATATTAAATAATTTACAGATTGTGTAACAAATATATATTTTCACATATATTTTTATTTATACATTTTAATATGTTTTGTGAATTTAAAGAATATGAAATAAATAAACATACATTTACTATATATTAAATATTATATTTAGTTTTTTGATAGTATATCATTTAATTTAAATATTATCATTTTTTTAAATATTTGTAATTTGTTTACAATAAATCATAATATACATTTATTTTTTGCATTTTAGAAATATTTCGCCATTCTATTCTATGAGGAGTAAATCTTTTTTCATTTTTATTATGTGGTCATTTTTTTCTACTTTCCTTACTTTTCTATCTATCTTTCTATCTATCTGTTTAATTTTTAGGTCATTTTGGAAGACGGAACCTTGTGGTTGGTAGCTGCATTTTGTCGCTTAAGGTAAGTTTGATTTAATTTACTTTTAAGGAAGTTTTAGGGTAGGGTGAGGTAGTAGTAGTGTAATTAGATTTGTTTGAATGCTATTTTTTCGTTTTTGGTGTATTTAGGTGTTGTTTTTGTAGTTTAGTGTTTTATGTGTTTAAAGTAGTGATGTATAGGAGTAGAGTGTTATGTAGTGTTAGTTATGTGTCGGTTAATTCTGTTATCTTTGTTTATTAATGTTTGAGGGTTTGCATGTGTTAATGTAGGAACATTTATTTTGTTTACATTTTCATTTAATTTTCGGGTTTGTTGGACGGTTATTTTTTTTAAGCAATTATTCGGGTTTTTGACATTTTCACTATTAAGAGGATTGCATCGTTGGAGCCTTTTTTCTACAGTTTAATTTTTGTGGTTTTTTTCAAACTAATTTTCGGGTTTTTAAGGGTTTTGTTTTTGAAAGGATTGCATCATTGGAGCCTTTTTTTCTACAGTTAAATTTTTACATTTTTTGGGGGGTTCTCTTTCCAAATGGATTTGTTTTTCGATTTATCTTCTATGGATTTATTGGATTTCCAGGATTGTCTTTTGCTACATAACTGTAAGTTATTTTTTTATTATTATGGGTGGGAAATGTTTTCTGTTATATTGATTTGTTTCTTTCTTTTTTATTTTAATAATTATATGATGTCATATATATTTGTGCTATTTTTAAATTTTTACATGACATAGTTATAATTATTAATTAAAAAAAGAGTAGAATTATGTTGTTTAAATGTTTGAAAATTTTAAAATGCTTATGGTGTTTAGCATTGATTTTTCTTATATAGATGTAGCTATCATGTCTAGGTATTCTAGACCTTTGGTGTTTGAAAAATAGTCTAGTTTTGTTTTGTAGGTATTCATTCATCGTTTTTGATTGTTTACTCAGTATAGGGCTGATTTTAGTCAGGGATTGCTCTAGCCTTAGCTCTGATAGCTTTTGTTCGTTTTTTATAGCTTCTATAAGTTTATGTAAAGTTTCCTCTTTGTTTTGTGGCTTGGAAAGCATTGTGCCATCCTTCCACCGCGTTGTTGGTTTTAGCTTTTTAGGATAGGATGCTGTTGTAGACGTTCCACCAGGGTATTTAGAACGTGGGTTGTCCACGGTGCCCTGACCTATGTAGCCTTCCCACCCAAGTGTCTTTGAAGTAGTCTAGGGAGTTAGTTTAGTTTCATTTGCTTGAAGGGGCTTTCAAAAGCTAGGTTATAATGATGTGCTACTTCAGTTGTTGTTACATAGGCCAGGGCTATTAATGTTTTAATTTGGTAGGCAAAGTTACTATTGGTGGCATAATCTATGCTTTAAGTAGATTTTTCTAGGTGTCTCCAGATACTTTGAATAAAGTGGTAATAGCAACCTTGTATCGCAGTGTGTGGGTATGTTTTTTAAATTGATTGAATCATTGCATGTTCAAAATCAATGATAATTTATTGCAGAAAGTAGTCGTCGGTGTATTGCTTTAATATTGTTTTGAGCTCTATGTATGTGGCGTTTTGTTTATTAGGGAGTTGTGCGTATATGAAGGGGATGTTGGTATCTTCATATTCACCGTGGATCGTATATAGTTGATAAAAAAGGCTTGGGGCAAACTTTGAATGTGCCATCCATCATCCATGTTTTGCAGTTTTTAAGTTTTTGTAAGTTGTTTGTTGCAAAGATGGTTATTTGTTTTTTATGACTGTGGTTGTCATGTAGGAGGAATTTTTCATCTTTGTGGATGATGATGTATTCTGGTAATATTTGTATTTCCGCAAACTTTTGGGGTTGGGGGGTGTTTGAGCTGTAGCTGTTTTAGTTGGGGCAATTCATCTCTTCAGAGTGGGGATAGATGTTAGCTGTACTGTGACATGTTCAGGTACCCTAGTTAACAAGTTTTTAAGTATTTGGGTACTTGTCTGTTGGGAGCTGGTACTTGCTTCTCTGATTGTTTCGAGAGCATCTCTAACCTCAATTTCAGTTACATTGGTGTGGATGGTTGTGTTCTTTCACATTTACTACATTGGAATCAATTGTAGTGGCTCTCCCATAGCAAGAGTGAGAGGAAAACTTAATGCATTTCCAATGCGTTTTGTTCCCAGTCATTTTGTCTTGTGTATAAGTGTAGCCCATGTAGCAAAGAAGTAATTTTCCCTCTTGTGAAGTTATGCATTTTGCTCTTCCTGCCATTTTTTGGTCTATCTGTGAATATATGTAAAGGTATATTTTTTAAATATGCAATTTTGAACAGAAAACATTATGTATAATTAATATATTTGAAAATAAACTTACATGTGTTTTGATAAAATGTTCTTGGTGGATTTTTTTTCATTGATGTTATCAGTTTTTATCAACGTGTTACATTTTATTGTGTTATTTAATTTATTTAGTTTATATTTTTATTTAGTTGAGAAAAAAATACTTACTATTTTTCATTGATGATGTTTTCTTTCCATGATTTTGTTATAGTTTTTAGAAGCTGGCAAGCGAAAAATATTTGTTAGTTATATTTGCTTATGAGTTTGTTGTATTTGTTGGTTTATATATACTTTCTTATTTTTATATTTTTCTGTAATATTGCTTTTGTCTTTGTTTTCAAAGTTAATCCTTGCTTTGGCTTTTTTAGGTGGAGTTTTATTGAAGTGTAATCTGTGAAATATAAAATAAAAGGTTATAATTTTAGTGTATTTGTTTATTTCGCTTTTTTAGTCTCTATATTAAATTGAAGAAAAAAATACTTAGTAAATGTAGTTGGGGAAATTTCTTTTGTTGAAGTTTGTAGAAGCTGTTGGGAGAAAAGGTTTTGTTAGTGAGAATTATTTTTTTATTAAATGTATTTTTTTATAGTTAGGTCTATTTGTTGGTTAATTTATATACTTACTTTGCATTATATTTGTCTTTTATGTTGAGTTTGTATTTATTTTCGAATGTAATGTTTGTTTTGGGGTTTTTGGGTGGAATTATTGTGAAGTAAATTCTGTGAAACATAAAAGGAAATGTAATTTTAGTTAATTTGATTATTTCTATTATTTAGTGTTTATTTTAATTTATTTGTTATTAAATAAATATACTTACTCTTTTTAGATGATGGAGTGTTCTTGGTAGATGTTGTGGTTTTATTGATTTTTGTAGAAGCTGTTAAAAAAGCATTTGTTAACTATGTTTTTCTATTTTATTACATTTATTACTTTTAAATAATTTACATTATTTATTGGTTAAGTCATATACTTACTTTGTATTATATTTTATTGTTGTGTACGTAAATCTTTGTGTTGAATTTTCCAGGTGCAATTTTAGTGAAGTTGAATCTGTTATTTATAAATGACTGGTCTGGGGACCTTGGCCTCTGCCCATCTGATAATCTTTCTTTGCAAACAACTATGCATGTGATCCTATTTTGTAAATTCTATGCCAGGGAACGTGCAAGATGGGTTATGCCCTACCTGAAGCAGGATGAATGGCGGCAATGTCAACCTGCTTTTCTATTTCTACAGATAATGGATATTGTATTGGGATTATGACTGGCCTTTTAAAAAGTATTCTGAGGAAGCGGAAATCTATAACCTGCTAGTTTTTTAAATAACAATGATATTTTTTTATGTGATCTCTGTTGATCTATAGATTCTTTTTAAATGTATTCTTTGTATGAATTTGTAATTTTAACGGCTGCTTTTATGATTTTACTAAGTTTCTAAAATTGAATAAAGCATTTTCTGATCTATATGTAAAGGAAAACATGTTATCATTTTTGTAAAAGCTTTGTGCTTTCCTTTATTGCGGGATGCTTGGAATATTTTGTGGTGTAGCTGTTTTTTGTTCTGTCTTCTCTCTCTCAAAGTTTCTCTCCTCCTCCGTGGTTGTCTGATATACAGTAAGTTTTATGTTAATTTTGTTATTGTTTTTATAGTGTTTGTTTAATTAGTTAGAGTTTTCTATTGGATTGTGTTTGTGTGTTTTAAATGTATTGTTTGAGGTAGCTTTATTGAATTTTTAGCTGTTACATTTCAATTTGTTTAATATTTTTTATGTTTATTTATTGATTGTTTTAATTTTATTTATTGTTATTTAATTTTATATGTAGATACATGTGTCATATTTGTTATATATGATGTACATTTATGTTTGTTAATTTTCGTTATTTGTGATATATTTTTAATGTTGTATTGTTTGTTTATTTATTTGTTTTTGTACTTTTTTGTATTTTTGTAATGAATGTGATAAATTTGTAATTATCTTTATTGTTTCTTCAAAATATTTGGTATATGTTATTTTTTCATATTATTGTAAATAATCTTTTTTATGTTTAAATGTTGTTTTTGATTTAGTTTATATGAGTCTTATTGATGTTTGTATTGTCGATATTATTTATATCAATATTTTTGATGTTTCAGTTTATTTTAATGTTATATATATATTTGTGTTCTATATTTTTGTTGCCTATAGTTTTGTTATTGAGATTTGTTTAGACTGTATTTTTTATCAATGTTAGTGTCAATTTCTATTTTGTGTATTGTGTGTCAATATTTTTGTTGACAATATTGTTGACTCGATAATTTTGTAGTTTGATGTTATTATCAGAGTCGATGTCGTATCTGTGATCCGTTGCCAATGAGGCAAGCACATGAGACACGGCAGTTCATTATTAAGAGACCGATATACAACCTGCTTCTCTCGCTTTGGTGGCTTCACCCCTATTTGACCATGAATGTTGTGGACTGTATCACAGGCGATGCAAGATGGTGGGTGATCTGTATATGAATGGTAATTTCATGGACTTGGTGGAGATGGGGACCCATTATGGGGTAGTTGACCAACAGTTCCTGCAATATTCAAGCATTTTGCGCACTATGCGTGGGATGTGGCTCACCTTTCTAGGACAGCCACGGAGGTCTCATGTTCTTGGGGTGATTCTTGACCTGGGCCCCTATAAAGGCATCATCTCCAAATTGAATATAGCACTGAAGGCAGATAGTACGACGGTTGTAGTCAAGATATGAGAAGCGTGGGACAGGGAGTTGGATATCCCCCTGATGGATAGTGAATGGCGCAGGGCGTGAGCACAGGTGTGTGAGTTAGCAAGCAATTCCCGCTTTAAGTTAGTGCATTTTTACTTTCTTTAGCAGGCCTATCTGACCCCGGCCTGGCTTAATAGTGCCTATCCCATGAGATCAGGACCTAGGGGTAATAAAGTATCTGTCACGAAACTAATGATAGGAGCAAAGCAATCTCCAGCAAGTAGTGATTGTACTGTATGCTGAAAAATCATCTATACAATATCGAGAGTTGTTCTCATAATTAGTTAGCTCTGGAAAATGCATCATCTCGAATGATGTTCAGTCAGGTGGTAGTTCATAGTAAATCATGGAGTTTCAGAAGCAAATGTCGTGATGACAGCATCAGAGTTGCCTGTGGAACTTAATGCTGTGCATAGAATTGGACTCACTGTGTGCTCTAATATCCCCAGGTAGGAACATTAGCTAATAATGTTACTGTTTTGTTCAAGGGGTAAATAATTTAGAGGAGGGAGAGGTTGAGATGTTCTACTCTAAATTATTCTTGGTGTCTGTGATGGTCTGCTGCAGAGGATCAACCACATACTGTTTTTTTACTTTGATCAATGGGCACCTGTCTGTTTCTCCTTGAACCAAACAAAGGAGGCAGGATGACAGTTCTTTTGCCTTTTAGCCCAAGGAATATAACAGGTAGTCTGTACGATGGTACAAAAGCTTGCCTGTTGTAGATATTTTCATACACTTGGTCCCAGACCTTTGGAAACACATCAGTCAGCAGTCACTGCACAGGTGGTGGTGTCAGAGTGGTTGACATTTGACAGTTTGTCTCTGACCTTGTGGATACTCTGCAAAACATTCAAATATATCTCCAATCAAATTTGTCTTCCTCTTCCACCTTCTCAGAATTATCTAAGCCAGGCACATAAATAGGAACTCAGAAGAGGACCTTGTGATACTCATCTAGGCAATTATTATAACACTCTTTGGACTCCTGAACTTAGTATCCTAGCAGTCAAGACATGTTTATTCATGCTGTTAGCATGTTCAACTTAACCATTAGCTTCAATCCTAAATAGGTTGCTGAATTGCAGCCATAATTCCAGAGCAGGCATTGTATCCCACTAAGCCTAAGAGGCGAACACAGGACTGTTACCTGAGTGAAATGATTGTACTGCCCCTATCACTACCAGACACCGCATATCCATCATGACTGTTGAAGCACTTGCATTTCTCTGTGACCACACCCATAGAAATCAAGAACATTAATTGATTAGTACTGATATATACTTCTCGGTTAACAGAATTTATTATAGGTTAATAAATCACCCTGAAAGGGATGTTGAAGACTGTGAGAGCAGTTAGCAAGGGTCTCTCAACACCGGTAGGCCTTATTTGTTGACAAATGTCACACAGTATTACATAATCTTTAGTCTGTTTGTAAAACCAGGCCTCCAGTAGTGTTGTTGTAGAATTACTACGGTTACATAGACCCCTGCGTGAGCAGATGCCAATCCCTCATGAGCTTCTTTGATTATATGTAAATGGACAGCTTATTCGGTATTATTATGTATCCCACTCCTGGTAATGAGACTACAGGAGTATAATCTGAAGTAAGGTGAAAGTGTACTTTGGAGGAAACCCTTTGGGAGCCTTTTTATCTTGTTTGGTTGTAGGTATGGCTGTTGAGATATCTGTGTCAATTTTTGTTTCACATCTAGTTAGCACTGCTACTCTAGTACTCTGAATTGCATCCTCAACTCACTCAGTCGCACAGTTCCCTTTGGTGTGAATGCCATCATGTTGATGGCCCAAAGTGAGCTTCAAATGGACCAGTTAAAGCTTTTCTTGTAAAACAGCTTCCTTTCCCCCAAAGCTGTTTATTCTTTATAGATTTTTCCTTTGAATCGTTGAATTCATTCAAATGCCAATGTTGCATGTCAACATGGTGACCTTCCAAACATAAGGTAGAGTCAGACACAATGAGTGTAGGAACTGAACATTTTGTAACACAAGCAACAGGGTATGAACTTCTGATGTTGTGCACTGCTGTCACTTAGGCTTTTAGTGTGGGTGCGCTGTGGATGGAATTCCTCATTTAATTCCTCATCTTTCACCACACCTTGTACTGCCTTGCAGACAGTAGAGTAATTATATTGTGTTCCTACCACTGGTTGCACAAGTCCTTCTGTATAGTATATGCTCTGGTAAGACTCCACAGGCAAGGTAGTCGGAGTTGGAGCAACATGCTGTTCATATTGGAAAAATGCTTATGTACAAATAGTGGGATCATTCTGAAACTTTACATACACTGCACTGCAAAAATATGCCTAATGCACCTATCTCAGGTGTAGGGTGCGAGGATTAGGATTTCCATGCTTGGTGGTTGCTTCTAGCTCCAGTATGGGATAAACTACAATCATTCGTTTTCCCTGCATCAAAGTGCACTTCTTCAAGATAGCTTTATGCACAGCTGCAAGAATGTTCTCAATGAAAGCAAAATGTTCTTTTGCTGGAGAATACAAGTGAGATTCAGTCATAATAGCTTTATTTCGATAAAAACACATCTTAAAAGCTGTAGAACAAGAATAAAAAAGCTATACTATTAAAAAGAGAATACATTTTAGCAAGTAATAGATGTACCCAAATAAACTGATTAACAAAATTCATCGAAGACCTTTAATAAATAGTAAAAAATAACATTGTCAGCGTAAAAATTACGGAAAGTGCAATTTGCAAAGGGCGGAAAACACATAGCAGCAAAAATACTTACAGATTAGCATTCATGGTTCTTGATCTAATATTCCATGCCCATCTCAAGAATTTGGCCAGACCACACGCATAAAGGGCTTGTGCATCAGATCTTAGAATACGCAACGCCACAGAGTGACTGCGAGTGCCCAGCTCTCTGCAGAGTGGTTTGAGCCAACGTTCCCTTGGCGCTTTGTAGGCTGGACAGACAAACATGACATGCGCAATTGTCAGTTCTCGTGTGAGGGGTGAACCTACCCTGAACTCAAAAAACAGTGCTCTGTCGTAAGGTTTTTGTATGAAATCTAGGTATGGTTCATAACTAGTAAAATGCTTATGTTGCATGAACTCCTCTGTCAGCCTACCTATTTTGGGGTCAAGGAAGCCTTTATTGCTGACCCAGAAGATGTGTTTGCAATAGGAACTGTCTGTTTCTCGTTTTAGGTCACATACTTATCAAAGAGTGACTTGCTATGACTGATAAACAGGTTGGTCTTCTGTCTCTGGTTTATAAATATTTTGGACTAGATGTACAAAGCATTTTTCCGATCTCAAATGGCCTGGTACGCAGAATTGAGCCATTTGCGTCCAGTAAAATGCTTTTTAAAATGTACAAATTCAAAATGTAAATCAGTAACTTGTTACCGAATCTCATTTTGCATCTGTGATTCAGTCTTTGGTAGGGAAATGGTTAGGGCGTCCCTTCCTAATACCCAATCGGTATGGTATGTATTACTGTTTTGCAACCAAATTCCTGTCGCAAAATAGTGATACTTTACTATCAGTTTAAAACTGGTGGTAATCCATTCACAAAAGTAGAAGGGTTCCCCTCGGGACCCTTTGACAATGTAAATAAAAATATTTTTTAAGAGCAGACAGTGGCTCTTAAAAAATTAAACAGCAAAGTTTCATTTTTTCTTTTTAAATTCTTCATATTTACCTTTAAGGAAATGGGCTGCATTTGAGAAAAAAAAGATTATTTATCAAAAAGCAATTACAGATATGGTGGCCTGTTGACTTCTGCAGGCCACCATTCCTGTGATTGCAAAAGAGATTCATACATTTAGAATTGCAATTTCCTAATGTTAGGACATGTAGCCCTTATTCTCTAGCATGCCTGCTTGCAGAGCTCGCAAGATATCAGTGTGTTCATTTGTAGATTGTTTTGATAAAAACAGGGGATAAAACATATCATACAAGGGCTTCACTTGCTCAGCGTAAGTACATTTAAAGTTGCGAAATCCCAGGAGGGATTGAAACTTCTTCAGTGTGTTGGGAGGCTGGAAGGTACCATATTTCTGAAGGAAATCAGACACTAAACCCCACTCCTTGCTGGTTGACTCATATCCTAGGAAGGTCCCTGCCAAGTAGGCAACCTTTATTTTTTTTTGTTATTATTAATCCTGTAACCATGTAATGTTAATATGGTTAAACCTCTGTCTACTTTAATTAGGTGTATATCCAAATCTTCATCTAGAAGATATATATCATCAATGTATGACAATACCTCAGGATCTGTTTGTGAGAGCTCCATAATTCATGCTGAGAATAAGCCAGAACTTTCCTTTTAGTGCACAGGCAAAAGTCAAAATGAGAACTGCATCCAGTCAAAACTGAAGGTGGTTCGATACTAACCCTGGGCGTAGTACTACGCTACGCTCGCGGAGCATGCGTAGTTTGCGCTGCTACATGAATTGCACGTAGCACAGTGCAAAAACGCGTAGCATAGCGAACATTTTTTGTTTGCGCGCGGTCCTCAACCTCAAGTTGGCGACCGCGAGCAAGCAAAATCAACATCCCGGCGAGACTTTTTCCTCATTCGCTATCAGCAACATCAAAATGCCGATCACAAGCATGGAAAATAAACTTCCCAGCGAGATTCTCAATGTGGGGAGGTCAGGTTTCTCATCGCGAGTGGTCGCATATGCTCACGACCGTTCGCTATGAGAAACTACCAGTGCGCGTTGAGAAAGCTGCCGCTCAAGTACAAATATACTCCAGCGGTAGAAAAAGACCGCACTGTGCAAGATGCCGTTTGCAATGATTGCACAGTGCGGACAAGCATCCAGCACTGCGCAATCAGTGTTAACAGCATTTTCCCTAACGCACTACGCAGTTCGCATAGCGTGCGAAGTGCACTTCGCATAGGTACGCGTAGCCCTACTACGCAAACTACACCCAGGGTTATTAGATACTCACTTTCAGATGTTATATTTTGACTGAAAAACCCATTTGAGATGTCACATTTCTCGCGAGAAATGCGCATGCGCGGGCGGCCGCGCATGCGCATTAGTATCCAAAACGGCGGCGCCGGCGGCACGATGACAAGAGGCAGCCCCGGGGACGCAGTGGACAAGGTAAGTGGTTTTATCATTCATTTTTAAGTTAATTTAAGCATTTAGGGAGGGCGGGAGGGAGGCGGGTGGCGCGTAGTGGGGCTACGCGAAGTGTGTGGGTGGGCGTAGTTTTTGGCCCACTTTGCGTAGCTTCGCGAAGCCCCACTACGCCCACTACGCCCACCCCATGATCTCCCCCTCAGCCCCGCCCACCCCATCTAAAAACAACAAAGCCACGATATTGACCAGAAATCTTAATCTTATCCCCCCTGGTGTACTGGAGTCCAAACTCCAAACTCAACTTTGTCACACCCCACCCTCTCTTAATGCCAATGAGCTCACAGAGCATTTTAATAAAAACTATCTCTGAGGTTTTAGATCAACTTGCCCTGCCCAAATCATGGTTTAACTCAGATCTCAACAATGAAAGACGTGCGCTTAGACTGGCTGAAAGAACATGGAGACAACGCCTTTCCCCCTAACATCTTGGTGGGTGGTAGGATTTTAATTTTTGCCACCTTTGTTGGAGACTGAGTTAGACCCCGGGGGCTTG
The DNA here is from genome assembly GCF_964261635.1 of Lissotriton helveticus. Classification (NCBI taxonomy): domain Eukaryota; kingdom Metazoa; phylum Chordata; class Amphibia; order Caudata; family Salamandridae; genus Lissotriton; species Lissotriton helveticus. The sequence goes on from NC_136061.1 coordinate 1,113,195,517, forward strand.
CTTACTTTGCATAGCTACTGCTGTTTTTATATTTATCACACTGCCTTTGAAAATTGCACTGTTTGGAATTGATTTTACACCTGAAATCAGTTTAATCATCACGCGCTAGCTGTGCTAGACATGATACGGCATAAACGCTGCTTTGGGGGCATGTTTGTAAAATTTGAAACTCAACTGAGACTACAATTTCTATTGAGCGCTCGGCCCCTGCGGTACCCGGAAGTTAGTCGGGACCGCACTACACTGGGGTTGACACTCTAGTCTTTTTGGACCCACCACTATATCACGCGCGCTGGAGCATCCCCGCAGCGGGCACGCCGAAGGCGCGCCAAAGGCAAGCCTGTCTGCGCCCGTCAGTGCCCAGAACGCGACCAGCGCCAGAACCCCTGGCCAAATTGTACAAGGAGGATATTTTAGGCAATCTCTGTTAGACCTGAGAGCAAATACATGTGTTCCCCAAAACATGCACCCACAGCCTGATAGTAAACTAGGGGGTCACTGTACAAATTGCACGTTTAAACTTTCTGCTAACACTAGGGTGGGCTCTATGGCCACAGGTAACTCAGGGAAAGGAGGGGAGGAGACAGAGCCTATCAACAACAGAAGTCGGGGCTACAATGGTACAGCGACAGAACATATTAAATGCCTGCTAGTTAATGTCTGATTGGTAACTAAGCATAAATACAATGATAGAGCGTCGGGCAAAGGAGGAGGGATACGATTATTTATCGCGATCATTTCAAAGTACAGCTCGAGATGATCTCTACCCTCCCAGCGGAAGCAATGGATTTCCGCATTTAATTAAATAACTTTCAGATCTTCCCAGGGATACTGATCTACCGCCCGCCGGGAACTAGAGGGGCTTTTTCCCAATCCCTCCTGACGCTCCTGGAATCTTACACCGACCCGCTCCCTCTTACGGTTCTCGGCGATTTCAACTATCACCTAGAAGCAAATAACAATGCAGACACCGCTAGGCTGTTAGACAATCTTGAGGCTTTTAACCTCAGACAACTGATTAGTGGATCCACCTATCTGGCAGGACACACACTGGATGGGATTTTCACCAGTGACCCTGACATTACGGTTTCCAATTTACAAGCTCTACCATGGACAGACCATAAGGCCGTTAATTTTAAACTTAAAATTACCCAGACACAATCGGGAGCCCAAGCCAAAGTCTTAAAGGCATTAATCAGGCGATGGGACAAAACCAACGATGGGGATTTTGAGTCGGCGCTTAATTCTTTTCCGACAACCCCAGACTCTGATAATAACAAGGCTGCTCAGCAGTGGAACGACTGGCTAACATCAGCAGCTGACACAGTCGTGCCTAAGACGTTAGCGACAGTAAAAAGAGTCAAAACGTCATCGTCTTGGTACACCCCAGAACTTAAAAGCCTGAAGGTCTACTGTAGGAGAGTGGAGCGCCAATGGCGGAAAAACTACAATAATGACATGAAAGCACTCTATAATCGCACCATTCTAGTATATAAAGAGGCAATTACTGCTGCAAAAAACCGTTTTTTTACTGAAAAAATGAAGGAGGCGGGCGACTCCACCAGGGAGCTGTTCTAATCAGTTGACTTGCTGACCAAACCACAGCAAGACAAAGTGTTCATGCCAGATCAACATTTATGTAACAAAGTAGCAAACTAATTTCAAGAGCAGGTGAGAGAAATATACAATAAATTCTCAAGCCCTGCTAGACCTCTGGACTCGATAATGCCGAATATCAGTCCACAATGCAAACCAAATGAACAATGAAATGGTTCAAAAACCTTTACTCTCCATAAAATCAGGGGCACCCACCGACCCCTGCCCCCCCTCATTATGCACCAAGCAGCTCATACGATCTGCAAAAATCTGATCCCTGTTATGAAACAAGTTCCAGCCACTGGCCGCTATCCTACAACTTGGAAAATGGCAGCCATTATGCCTCTTCTAAAAAAAACGAATTTAGATCCTAGTGAACCTAAGAACTACCGACCCATAGCCGGTCTCCCTATTACTGCAAAAGTGCTAGAAAAACAAGTCAATAGAGTGCTCACAGAATATCTCGCCGAAAACAATCTGCTGGACTCGTCACAGCATGGTTTTAGCCCGCCTCACTCTACGGAATCATCACTAATTCTTGCAGCTGAAAAGATTCGCAGAACTGCAAATGCAGGGGGAAGGGCGGTCCTCGTGCTCCTTGACCTATCAGTCGCTTTTGACACCAATAAACACGCTGTCTTGGTGCAGCGGCTGAGGGATATAGGAGTCGAAGAGACCCCCTGTTCCTACTGTCCTCCTTTTTGGAGGCAAGGGAGCAGCAGCTGTTTTGGGATGGACTGCAGTCTGAGAGTTTTCACCTCCCCTGTGGAGTGCCGCAGGGATCTGCACTATCGCCGACCTTATTTAACCTGTACGTCACCCCTCTGGCCAATCTAGTAAGGAGACATGGCTTCGGGCTGGTCTCGTATGCTGATGATTCACAGCTCATTATTTTCATCACTAACCAGCCAGAGACCACAGCAACTAGGCTTCACGCCTGCCTTACCAACATCATGGCCTGGATGTGCCAGAGATATTTGAAAATCAACACAGAAAAGTCAGAGGTGAGGAAGTTTGGGGCAGGCAAACCTCTATGGAACCGGGCCTGGTGGCCACCTGAGGCTGGAGAGTGTCCTCGTCCTGTCGAAAAGGTCAGAAATCTATGGATCATTTTCAATAACAAATTGAATTTTGGTGCGCGGGTGAACAGTCTCATCTCTTCATGTTTTCTCCTTTTAAAAACTTTGAGAAAAATGTTTCCATTTATACCCTAAGTGCTCCAAAAAACAGTGATGGTAGCTCTATTTTTGTTAAAGTTGGACTATTCCAATGCACTGTTCCTAGGAATTGATAAATTAAAACTGCAAAAACTGCAGTCCTTGCAAAATGCGGCAGCTAGACTCCTCCTGGGGTTGCATAGAGGACAACCAACCTCAGCCAGAATCAGATCACTCCACTGGCTGCCCATTCAACAGCGCATTGAATTCAAATCCTTAACTTTGGTATATAAGGCAATCAATGGGGGAGGCGCTGTGGACCTCCAAAAATTGTTTACACAATATGCTCCCTCACGTGCCCTTAAGTCGGCTAGTCAAGTTTTCATAGAAACCGTGAAGTTCAAACGAGCCAGATGGGGGGGCCGAGCCATAACATACTTTGCGGCTAAGCTTTGGAAAAAACTGCCTCTGTCCCTGAGATACCAGCCTAACCTTCAGTGTTTCAGGAAGAACCTAAAAACTAGGCTTTTTACAACCACATAGGCCACACTCCCACCCATCTCTACTCTCAGACCTCAGCGCCAAGACGCCTCGGCATTCGAGCGCTTTACAAGATTCTGAACATAAACATAAACATCTTGCACTTCTGAAAACTGCTAGACCTACTTACAAGAAACACATTTTCTTTGAAAAGGCATCCTTCTTTTATTCACAACTCTCCCATGCCAAAAATATACCCAGAGAACTGTTCAACATTGTTAGAAACCAAACCTCCCCTGCTACCCTCAACTTGACGGCCTCCACTAACAAATGTGAAGAAATTGCTAACTTCTTCTCCGAAAAAATTGCCAAAATTGAACAATTCTTCCTTTTAACTCAGATCCCTCCCAACCCCCAATGTCCCTTTAATGCTACTTCAATACCACCCTCCCCTCTGACTCTACCCCCTGCTTCCTTCCCACACCTACTTTCCACAACGCCTCCTGAAACCTACCTCGCCAACCCACAGCTTAAAAATAATGCCTCCTGACAGAATTTCCACTCCATTTCTGAACTAGAAGTCTTTAGCATCTTGTCCAAATGAAAACCGTCCTCTCACACATAAGACCCTCTCCCGTCTGCCCTCGTCCAAGATCTAAAGCACGTCATTGTCCCTTATTGGACCAATATCATCAATTCCTTCCTTTCCTCTGGGTGCGTCCCTCCAACTCGGACAAATCACGCCCATTCCTAAAAACCCCAAGGCCGACCCTAATGACCCTAACAACCTCCGCCCTATCTCCACCTCCCCCTTCTTTCCAAAGCCCTTGAAAAATGTGCCCTGCTTCAATTGAATAAACACATTGACACATACAACCTACTCGATCACCTACAATCCGGCTTCCGTAAATATAGTTGATGACATCCACCATGCCTTGGATAATGGCGAGAACTGCCTACTAATTCTCCTTGTCCTCACTGCTGCATTTGATACAGTTAATCATTCAACCCTACTTAACGCAGTCAAATATTGTTTTGGCCTTAATGGCACTGTCCTCAACTGGTTCAACTCCTACTTCTGACACAGAACCCAGCAAATCAAAATTCAAAACTGCCTCTCTAGCCCCACACCTGTCTCCCTCAGTGTCCCCCAAGGATCTATCCTCTTTCCCGCTCTCTTCAGCCTTTTTATGGAACCCCTTACCCTCATACTTAAACAAGCCGCAATTTCCTATCACCTGTATGCCGATGACACCCAATTGAACTATAAAATTAAATCCCACTCTGATGTCCTGCACCTTCACACCGCCCTGACTAAGATACAATCCTGGTTCTATTCCAATCATCTCAAACTCAATACAAATAAAACTGAAATCATTCTTTTCTCTCCTAAAAACAACAGACTCCCCATCCAAACATGGATCGCTGACCTTAATGCCTTAAACTGTTCAGTCACCCTATCCAAATCAGTAAAATCTCTTGGCATCACCATCAACAGTAAGCTAACGCTCAATTACCTTATAAAAAATGTGGCTATGGGAGCACTGTTGTTCACGCCCCGATAGCTCAAAAATATCAAACCTTTCATTCCAGCATAAGATTTCAAATCGGTTGTTCAATCTCTAGTCCTCTCAAAAATAGACTATGGTAACGCTTTACTCTCTTGAACTCCCAAAGTTCACCTTGCCCCCTCAAATCTGTTCTCAACCTAGCGGCCATGCTAACAACTGACTGCAAATGTTTTGACCACAACTTGCCTGCCCTTAAGCCCCTTAAATGGCTTCCTATCGAAGTCTGATCCTCCTATAAAATAGCCTGCTTTACGCACAAAGCCCTTCATCAAAAGACCCCGGTCTACCTCTCGAACAAACTCAATAAAGCGGGCTGCGCCAGACCGATGAGAAGCACCAACTCTCTCCTCCTTGCCCCCCCCTCTGTTAAAAAGAAAGCCTCTCAATCTCGCATCTTCTCTGGTAAGGCCCCCAGCATCTCATAACGATGTAACCCTTCTAATGTCAGTTTCAAAACAGACCTTAAAATGCACCTGCTCAACAAATATTGGGGTCCATAATCCTTCTCTTACCATACTTGCTATACTCTCCCTTCCTCTTGAAACTCCTGCCTTTCCCCCTCTCCCCCTCTTTTTTTTGTCGACCTCACCTACCCATCCCCTTCCTTACCCCTCTTTACCTTTTTCCTCCCCCCTTCTCCATCCTAACATTTCCCCACCCCCCTTCTCACTGGCCTAACCCTTCCCGCTATATACAGACTACTGAGCTTACCTACTCTGTACTGTATAATAATTTGTAATTACATTATTCATGTGTTGTTTGTAAATAGCTCCTTCTTTGCATTGTTATTCAATTCAAGCTATATACTCAATGTGTTCCCTAAGTCCACCATGTCTGAATGCTGCATTTGAAACAATTGTTTGTATTCCTGTGCTATCGTCAAACTAATGTAAAGCGCTCCGACACCCCTGGGTGGAGCCAGCGCTATATAAAACCTTTAAAATAAATAAATAAATAACTTCATTCCTAAGTGCAGCTCCGTGCTCATCCTGTTCCAGTTTGAGTACGTTGGTGAACTGCCAATGGAAATGTGCTATGCGTACTAGGGTAAATTGATGAAAATATGCTTCCCCAGGTGTTGCACTCCTCTATGGGTGGCACCATCCCAAGAGGAAGACCTATATTCAGTATTTTATGTTTGTCTTGCGGTCCAGTCTATGGATGCACTGATTCGAACTGATTGGTCTTACGAGCAACCCAGAAAGCTTTTTTATCACTCTTCATGGGGGCTTTTCTCATGATAGCATTAATAGTCTGTTGACTAATAGCTTGGAATAATGTTGGAGCAACTGGTCCCAGTGCGAGAGCAGTTCTGGAGCTGAGCACGTTTTTCACAAACTTTACAAGTCTCCTGTGTAAGGCAACTGTGTAATGTGAAATTCCTATCACCTTAGAGGGTGATAGGCTGTCAAGGTGAGAAACAGGCATGTAACAAGCCAAGATTGGCCATGTAGACCCTTCATTTTTCATGGTCCCAAATGAACATTTCTGTACATATGCGGCCATTGACCAGCAATCCAGTTCCAATGTTCCTGGTAAGGCAAAGGGATTTCCAAATATTAGTAAGCTCTATAGTGTACAAGTGGTTGCACTGCTTTCTAAGCTTGAAATTGCCCTGAAACAGCATCAAGAATCTTAAACTCCATCCATGAGTAAAACTTCCCAAAGGAATATACAGCATGTGCAGCTATTACAAATGTAACTGTCATCTACCGCCTCACGGACACCTTGTGACTTGAGATGCTAAGTGACTGCTTCTTCATAATTTGTTCCTATCGCAGTAGGTGTTGCCATGAAGAACATATTCAATTGAAAACGGAATCCAATAATTTAAATATCCACAGAATGAGGAATTACCTTTCATGAGTCAATGATTTTTATTGTGTTGTGTCTTTTATTTATTTACTGTTTTGGTGGTATTAAATGCTTTTCACACCTGTCTCCTAAGGTAAGACTGCCTGCTTATCTGCCAAGCTACCAAGGGTCAAGCAAAGAATAATTTCTTGACACTTAACTGGACCTTATTAGTTATTACGGGCGTATTACTACCTGTAGGTACCTAACTACACCACCTACTAACCCATCTTCCTAATGTAATGAAGTAATAACGATTCATGTGTTTGTGAATATTGAAAAAACGACTCTAGGTATAACTGTAAGAAATCATTCCCAAGTTGGGAGCCAACTCTTGTGTAAACTGCTACTCTGGTGTAGCTATTCATGGTTTTCCTTTCCTACTCACAGGTGACACCGGGGAACTTAGTTCAATGCACCAGCACTGAATGTGAAGGACAGGTTATTGCAACCCTGCAGAATCCTTTACAATACATTTGTGTTGTTAAATGACTTGACACTTTCACAGTTCTTGAAACAATAAGGTCAAGCGACATCTGTGTCAATGACATTCTGTATAAATTGGGAAAAATGGCTACTCCCATTACCTAAGATGGAGTCAGGGTCTACTGAAAATGGAGTCAGACCTCAAGATGTCCCTTTCTGCACAAAAATATCCTGCCCGTAATGCAGACACACTTGCACCATGACACAAAGATGCCAGTGTTGGGGCTAGGCTGCCCGACATGCACATTTGGTATGAGAGCAGAAGTGCACCATATCTTAGGGGATATAGATCTTTTCTGCCCTCTCCTTTTGACACAATGCAGCGTAGCACATTGTTTTACTGCATTATGTTGGCAGAAATCTGGGCCATAATCTTTTTTTAACCTCAGTTCATGAATCAATTTTCTCACTTTTTTTATATTGACACATTTATTTGTGTGTGTTTGGTATGCTCTTACTTTGCTCTTCATTTCAGCATTGATTTAACTTCATAACCACTAACTCCTTTAACAAGAACTTGTTAACATTTTTCTTTCTCTCTTTGGATACTATCATAATTTTTTTTAACAATATTTGAATCAGATTCTCAAATGTCTTCATGAATTGCTTATGACAATCAAAAATGTAAGTGTAATCAATGGAATGTAAAAATGTACCCAGTTTTATAGAAAAAAAACTAATTTAACTAGGTTCAATGGGTATTCGTCATCAGCAATTTTACAGCTCTCCTTGGTCACTCATTCACAGTACTGTTTACATATATCATTGGTGATCAAAGAAGCCACACAGCCCCCCTGGCCCCTGAACTCGAGGCGTATATCAACCAAGTCCCACCCAGGTATCGAGATGAGACTCCCAAGAAGGAGCTGAGAGATAACACCCCCCATGCCCCTACCCCGCCCCAGGCATTAATAATGCAACTTTAAAGCAGGGTGATGGCCCTCCTTTGCACCTCATATCTCAGCCAACACATAGCAGAGGCATCCCCTCACATCACCTGCCACACTCCCTATTGGCCTTTGCACTCCGCCTGCAGCCCCCCTATGTCTAGGGACTTGCATGGCCCTCACATGATGCAGGAGATCGAAGGTGGTAGAGCATCTCACACTATTGTTGATACTTTCAAGCCTTCCCCCACCCCCATTACCCATTCCCCCACCCTCCTACTTTTTTGGATATCGCCTTTAGTTTCCAAGAGGCATACGTCACACAAGTTCTTGTTGTACCATTTAATGTCGCCATTGTACATGTGTGGCCAATGCTGATGTTCTCAAGATGTTATCTCTTAAAATTGCAAAATAAAAATTGCAACAATTAATTTTTTTAAAAGAAGCCACACAGCTAATCTAATTTTAAATCACCTACCAAGGAAAGTGCTCATTACGAAATAAGGACCTGTTTTATAGTTTGATGGAATATGGTCCATCAAATTTAGAGATAGCCTTTGACCTAGTGGACATCTGTGTTCCTTGACGGTAACTGCCTTCATGGTTGTTCCATTCAAGGTACAAAAGGTTTGATGGATGGCTGCTGTCAGTTTGAATGTTTGCCCATTCGACCTGATATGAGTCATACGGTACTGCTGGTACTGCTGCCGTGGTGAGCTTTTTTTTATCAGCTGTGCTCATTTTTAATTGATTTTTATTATAAACAGATACTTAATAACAGACATACATGTTATTGCACAAATGAGCATAGCATGACACATTAATGATTTTGTTCAGGTTCACATACTTTATGAATTTTAACTAGGGTTAGGTGAAGATTTCAGCCCTGCCGGCAGAGTTCACAGAGTTTTGCCCACTCTGCACTGTTCCAAAAAACTCCGCAAAGTGATGCAGAGCAGAGTTTTTTCCCGAGAGAGGCTCGCCAATGGTAAGTTGGCAATCGCTTGCGGGAATAAATTGCAGTGAGATTTCTCAATACGGGAGGTCGTGGCAGGTCCAGACCGCTCATGTTGAGAAATCTGCTGCTCGCCTTGAAGAAGCTGCCACTCGAGTAGAATGTCTACTCGAGCAGCAGAAAACAGAGGTGTAGTGTGGTTCATACTGATTTTACAGCACGGAACAAACTCCTGGTGCCATTGCAGAGCTGTGTGCAACCTGGGGCTGCCATGTTGACTTGGCAAGTGTACACACTTGCCAGTCCCTAAACCTTCCCTTTTCTACATGTTGGTCACCCCTAAGGTAGGCCCAGGGTACCCTCACGGGCAGGGTGTATTGTATGTAAAAGGTAGGACATGCCCTGATGTGTGTGGTATATCCTATCAGTGATTTACAGCCAATTGTGTTTTTTCACTATTGCAAGGCTACCTGTTCTCATTGGCCAGAATGGGCAGTTTGAATACAACATCTTATAATCCTACTGACCAAGGGAACTAGGTAGATATTCGAGTTTAGTATGCCTGGACTCAGAATGTTAAAATACATCTTTTATTGTGGGTGGTTTTTACATTCTTTGTTTGAAAATACCACTTTTAGAAAGTAGGTAGTTTCTTGCCTAACCATGCAGCATGCCTCTGCGAGGTTTGTGTATTCCATGTCTGGTTTGTGTGTGACAGGGAGCTGGAGAGGGCCTTGGCTCCAGCAGTCTGATGGGCCAGGGCTGGGCTGTATAGGGCCTGCATTAAATAGAGAGTAGGGGGTGGAGATTTCCTTTCACTGACCTGAGCCCTCATAGAATAGATTGTTGGGGGAGGAGCTTTCCTTTCAGTTACCTGCGCCAGGTCAGCTCTCACACAATGATGTCTCCACCTCCTGCCAGGAAGCTGCACAGAACCGGTTTTGGCTTGGCACAGGCATCCTCTGCCTTTAGAAGACAAATGATTTACTGGTATAAATATTGGGGCCCAGACCCCAGAACTTTAGATCACTTCTGGGAATCAAGACAAACCTTTCCTAAGGAGAAGAACCAACGAAGCTGAAGGAGGAGACTGTCCCTGTGCTGTTTTGCTATTTCTGGGGTTGGCCTGCAGTGGTTACTTTATTTGCCAAGGAAATAGGAAAAGGACTTTTGTGAACTTTTCATAATCTTGAAAAATAATCTCCAAGGGCTTGAAGGGTGCTTGCCTCCAACCTGAAGTCTCAGGGATACAAGACTTCACCACCAGCTCCCCTGAATTCCCTTGCTGGGGATTCTACCAGCATAGAGGTGCCTACTGTTATTTGGGCCCTCTGAGAAGACTGCGTGTCCCTGGGAGATGGAAGCACGACGTGACAAGGAGAAGCGTGTTGCCGCCGTAGCAATTGCTGTTGCATTGCCGAAAAAGCATGCCGCCGTCGCAGCTGTTAGCCATGGCATCATTGACAAAGCATGTCACATCACCGGAGAAGCGTTTCATCGCCGCAGAGGTCGCCGTCTCATCACCGGAGAAGCGCGTCCCAGGGCCTGTCGTGGCTTAGAAGTTACCGAGTTCACCGCACGGCCATTGGGCGTGCACGCATCGCAACCAACGTTGTTGCATTGTATCAAAGATGCCATTGTGTCACATCGCACCAGATCGTTGCATCGCATCGAGGCGCCATTTTGTCACATCGCAACTGGAACACAATAAGAAACCAACGCATCACCCCCTCTCCGGTAAAGAACTGATACATCACTTACCCTGCGCTGCAGTAAGGAACCGATGCATCACCTCCCCTGAAGCAAGGAACCAACGCATCACATTCCCTGCGACCCTTTTGTTTGTTTTGCGTGACGCATCCAAGCTTATTTCTACCATTCTAAAGTCTTATTTTTTATAACAGTATTTTGGATTTTTGTTGTTATTTTTCTAAACTGGTGTGGTGTCCATTTGTAGTGTTTTGACTGTATTACTGTATGTGTTCACAAATGCTTTACACACTGCCTCTGAGATAAGCCTGTCTGCTTGTGCCAAGCTACCAAGGGGGTGAGCAGGGGTTATTTTAGAAGTGTAGCCCCTTACCCTGACTAGAAGCAAGGGTCCCTATTTGGACAAAGGTACCTACCTCTGCCAACTAGAGGCCCCATTTCTAACAGCCTGTTTGCATGCAGCTAAATTTACATATTGCCTCTGCCATTTCTAATCCCATTTCTCGTTCCCAATAGGATTGTGCAGTCTGCACAGGCTCTCGAGCCTCCTCCATTCCTGTTTGATACAGTTTAGAAATGAACTGCTTTACGGAGGTGGCTGTGAGGAGTTTCTCCAAAGTGTGGCAGGATGTGGGTTCCTTGAAAAATCAGGGGAAATTCACCCCAGTACTCCTCTCAACCGGTAGTACTAGAATATGTCTAAAGGCACGCATAGAATGGCCTTAAAGAAGTTATCTAATGATATGAATTGATGGTTGTTGTAAATATTTCCCCATTTACCCATCCCCCTCCTGGACAATTGGGAGATTGGCTGTGGCTGGCGTGTGGGAGGTATCAGTGGATGATGGTGGAGGGATGAAGAGGGTGAGTAGAAAACCCTCAAACCTGCTTGCTTGGTCACCTCACTCCAAACCCTGAAAGTACTTGCAGCTGTCACCATATTAGGAGTGTAGTACGGATTGGGAGCCTGGATCAATGTGTTAAATGTCACTAATTATGTGTTTCCCGGACAAAATTAGGCAAAACGTGGATTTTGATACAGGTCATTTCAAATTTTAAAATCTACTGCTGGCATGGGAGGTGATGGATGGTAGAAGGAGTGATTATAGAAGGTTCTTGACGGTGTGCTAGAAAGGAAAGGAGATGAGTGTTTGAGAGTAGATGATCTGGCATAGACTAGGGCTGAGGATCTGGCGGCTATGTGGTCTTTGCAGGGCCGGACTGGTCGTGCCGGGCATTGGGCGTTTCCCTGGGAGGCTGGGATGGTGGGGCCGGTTTTGCCCCAGTTGGGACGGGTTTTGTGACTGGGGGCCAGTTTTGTAGCAGTGCTGCAATACTGGCCCCCAGTAAAAAAAGCAGCAAGCGAGTATTTCCAGCCTCCCAAGGCCAGTCAGGCTGGTCCAAGAAAGTGCCCGGGCTGCTTAAGGTTCCTGGTCCGGCCCTGGGTTTTTGTATGTTTCAAGTGTGTCTGAAGATCACGTGTTCGTTCACTTACGAAGGAAGACACAGACACCAATGTCCATAATTAATGTTGGGGACCAGGACTGAGATACACTTGCAAAATATTATTGTGGCATTATCATTAAATGTTTGTTCTAGGTGCACTTTTACAATTGTAGAAACATGTAATAACAAATGCTTCTTTCATATTGTCAATTGTTTCAGAAACATAAGTATTTTACATGCTTAACTAAAAACATTAATAATAACGAAATTGCACTTCAAGGCTATTCGGTCCATTATAGCACAACACAAGACTATGAGACCCGAGGCTGCTAAACACGTTTAAGCATGAATTATAAAATATACTATTTTCTTTCCAATTCAGTCACTTCAATAAAAGCAACTTCTTATTGCGAGAGTTGTTTAATTAGACAAGTTCCATTTGACACCCGAACTTCAAGGCAATCATCAATCATATCTCTCTGTGAGGCCTTGAAAACAATTATTTCTGTAGTGAATAGATCCATGTGCTTGATTACTGATAGCCATATTACAATAATGTATTTGCAGAATAATTATTGTAAATACTCTCAACTAATTATTCGAAAAGCACTTTTTCAGGACATGATGGACGATGATTATGATAGCATAAGTGAAAAATCACCGGGTATTATATATGTGAAGTTATGATCATATTGCACAGAAACTTTTATGAGTGTAAAACTACAAACCTGTCCAACGCAACAGAGATATTATTTTCGATTTGGTAATGTCTCCTACAGAATCAGGCTCTGGGGGGACAATGAGAATTAAAAGAAAGCAGAGAGGAGTGTCTACATCCTTTTAAAGAGTCTATTGTCACAGTAATAAAGCAACGATTATGAGTTACTCATAATTTGGTGTTATTTATCACATCTGCTAAGTAACAATAGCCTACGGATTGTTATTTATCAGATGCGATAAAAAACATCAATATTATCTCCCTGCTGAAATGGAGAAGAACACATGAATTTGTTGGCTACTGCACCAAAATCTGCAAGCCCCCATATAGTTATGGTTTGATCTTACCTGTGCAAAACTCCAAGTGGTTGTGAACATCTGACCCGGTTACAATTTTAAACCAAGGCCTAAGTGCCCTGGTTAGGAAACCAAGGGGCATATTTCCAAAGATATGATGTAGTGTGGCAAGCAATTTAGCTAGCTCCACTCTGCATCATTTAAAAAACACAGGGATGTGCCGTATTCACAAGAATATGGCGCACCTCTGTGTTAACCCTTGTGCTGGTAGTAAAAATGCTGCCTAGCGCCAATGCAGATACCCTGAGGCCATGGTGCAGGGGGGCTGCATTGCAGAAATGGTTGTTCATGTGCAGGAAGGGCTCCTTTCGTGCACTTTAAATCATTATGGTGATTTGCTCCTTCTATGGGTGCTGCTGAATGCACAACACATAGAAAGATCAAAAAAGAGAAATAAGAGTATTTCTCCTCGTTGCGCCACTCTAACGCCTGCTTTTCAATGGTGTTAGTTTTTGGTGCTGCCTCAGATTTACAGATCCTTGTAAATCAGAGGCAGTGTCAAAAAGCAATGGGTGTTGCGGTGGAAAACCCACAGGAACACCATTGTATGCCCCTTTCACGCAAAGTGAAGCGTTGAAATGGGCCGTATTTACAAGGCCATGAAAAGCCATGCAGGGTGGCTTTGCGTGGCCGTGTAAATATGGGCCGGGACACAGCGTCAAAAAAAGTGACACCTGGAGGTGTTTGTAAATATGCATCTGTCTCATGTAGGGGTTGATGGCCCATCTTCATTTCCCCAATAAAGCAACAAAGCTCCTTCATATATTAATGCTTCAAAATACAATGTCAGTCTCCTGATCTCTAGTGACTCAGTGAAACACTAAGGCTTGCTTAGTGTTTCTATTTTTTTTTATTCTATATTTTTTTCCTCCGAAGAATTTTACTTTTATTACCAGAAAGACCCTCTATTGCACATAGTGTGGCTGTACACTCAAGAATACTAAGGGGGTTGGAGGTGGCAAAGAATTTAAATATGTTGATCAACAGATTCTGTTTTACTTGTTTCCCAGCGGATTAAAATCTACTAATTCCAAATCAACACCCCTTTTTTGTTCCGGAGCCAAGTATTTCGTAGCCACATGAGTTCATTCCACCAAATCCTTAAACGTAGGATTAGTTTTAAACTCTTCCGGCAAATCTCGCCTTTTTTTTCTTTTTCAGTTTCGACGAACGCGAACACGACACAAAGGTTTTGGAGCGCTTTGCACGAGGTGCAGTCTCATTATACAAGATCAGATTCTGTAAACGTCTATAAATTTTTGCATGCTTCAAGAGCGCATTGAAGGCACTGTCTAATTAAGACTTCGGATAAAAACGTGAAACGCTTTTTAAACATTTTTTATAACTTTGTTTTCCTTTTTTTCATCATTTGCTGAGTAGTGTTGCCATTGCCTTCGTTTTGTATTCCTTTCGAGGTTAAACAAAGAGCTTCTGCGAGATTGCGAGCATCTTCCTGACAAGCCATGAAAAGCAGCAGACTAATTTCATATGCAGTTCCTGGCACCGAGGTCTGGGTGGAGGTGGGAAGGGTCCATCCTGCCTTCGGTCTCATTAATCATTTGGTTTTCCCTGGCTGCTTGCAACATCTTCTGCAAGAACCCCTCTCTTCATTCATTCAGACAACCCTTTTGGATTAAAGGGAGCCCGGCTAAATGTCAACCCAAATCTGAGTCCTGATGCAGATAATCATTTCAATAATATTTCTCCATTTGTGTCCCACTGCCAGGGGAATAAAGCTTTTCTGCTGTCAGGTACTGTAAGGCTGCAGTTGGTGTAAATGCTTGACACTGAGCCAGATGGCTTAGCCGGGCCTCAAACATATGTTCAACAAGCAGGCTTGCACACATTGGAATTTTATTATTTTGAACTGGTGAGGCATGATTATTTATTTACTTGACCCCCTTAGGTGCACCTCTTGGTAGTATAACAATTGTTTATTAAGCCCCTGCAGCCAGATGGGACTGCCTGGTATTTAATCAGCGCTCATTTTCAACCCACCGTGTGCTTGGGAATATTTTTTTTGCCTTGAGCTAAATTCGTGAAATACAATTAAACAAATGTAGATTTCCTTAAGTGTCTGTAATATTCAATAGGTTATTTTTCAAAAGTCACTTAACGATAGTTCGCGAGTTAAAATGATTTACACATCTTCACTATCCTGTTCGCTTAACTCCCTTAGATTTCTCTTTGGTTAGTCAGGCGCATAGGATTGAGCGCATAAATAAAACAGCAATGGTTAAATGTTTAACACCAGCCCCATATTACAAAGAGTGAGCAAGTACAGCGTCCAAAACTGAAGCTCTCAAGAAGCTGGATAGGTGACCTGCCCCCAGGGTGTGTTTTAAGTAGTTTGGCTTTTGAGACAACTTTAACTGTTTTGTCAGACTATTGATTTCCCTAAAAATCATACATGATGTATATACATTAAGGGGCTTTTAATCAGTGTGTTTCGTCCATTAGTCTGTGGAACTGTCTTTTTGATTTTGCATTCTACCAACACAGCGTACAGCATGGCGCAGCAGGTTAGCCCATTTTACCTACTGCTTCCTTTCACTGTGAGTGTGTATAAACCCTGTGAACATTCTGCTCATCGACCTAAAAATAGTTCCTTTTTCGTCAGTGACAAAGTTGGCTCAATGTGTGCTTTTTCCATAATAACTTAGGGTCCGATTTAGATCTCAGCGGACGGGTTACTCCATCACAACGGTGTCGGATATCCCATCCGCCAAAATATAAATCCCATTATAACTTTCAGGATTTATATTTCAACGTAGATTGGTGGAGAGTGGGCATGCACACGTCACATGTCATCAGAGCGCTTGGAGCTGTGGAGCTGGTTGCCGGTTGACTGTTGCTCCAAGACCGAGATACAGGTCGGGGGATGCAGGGCACGGACACGGAACCGGCCGTGGTAGCTGCAATACAGTGCCCTCTCAGCAGTCAACTCGCCAGTCGTCTGACGGATCTATGATTGGTACATTAGTCTGGATAACTACAAGGCAACTGGTGAGGGGCGGCAGGGCCAGACTGGAAACAGAAACCGGCCCTGGCTAACTGCTCAGCTGGCCCCCCTGGTAGAGGGGGGGGTGCGGCCGAGCGGTTTCTAGGGCCGGGTTCGGACGATTTTGTTACAGGGGGCCAATATTGCCGAGCCCTGGTAACTAAAACAGCCCTCCAGGAGCCGAAAACCAGCCCCCACCCTAACGGTCTACCGGGGAAACGTCCGGTGCCCGCTACATCCAGTGCGGCCCTGAGGAGCGGTGAGGAGCACAGGTGAGGCTCAGAGCCATAGGTTCCCCTGTTTGAGCGCCGAAGAGGCCATCATTAGGCTGGTGCAGATTGCTCCCGTGGGGATTCCGCTTACCATGCTTCCCTCAGCTCTTCAGATTTTGGCTGTTTGGTGCCTGCTTGTGCACTGTGCTTTGGAGATTATTTTGGGTGCCAGTGTTTGGGACTCCGGCATCCCTTTAATTATTCAATATATCAGGCTGGTCATTTGGGCAGCCTTCTAATACTATGCAATTATGTAATACATAGCTGGGTCGGAGGGACTGGTAGTTTGGAGGGATGGACTCAGGAGGCAAGGGCCCAACAATGTGGACCTAATAAGGGCCATGCAGTGTCTAATTTTCTGTAATTTTCTGTAATTTTCTGTAATTTTCGTAAACTCATTAAAACTTGATTGTTCTCGTTACCGTATTAGACCTTTCATTCTGAGCCCTGTTTCATTCTTTTTTGAACCGCTGACTTGGCAATGGATGACTTTGCTTCCTTTCCATCTTAAGGTGCCTTGATGCCCTTAATTGGGTTAAGTTCCATATAGCGCGGTACAAATAACAAATTATTATTATTATTATTATGAGAAATCCTGATGTTGATAGCTCCGATGTTCCCACCACATAATTTTTTCTCACAGCTCAACTGTGGGGCAAATGTTTTCTGTTACAGGGAAAGGGTTCCTTTATTGATTTAACCATGCCCATGGGATACTATAAATAAGACCTGTGAGGTGCAAAATATTTTGTCTTCCATTCTTGATTTTATTTGGTTATTTGACAATGAATCTTCTCTGGTGAATAGAAGCTTTATCCTTAGCTCCTTTCCAATGTGAAGATTCACTCATTCAACACCTCCCTACTCTAGGATCACTTTCGGTTTCGTGAGTGCCCAGAATTTAGTTGTGCAGAATTGTGAGCACTTCCTTGAGCAAGGGTTTGATGGTATATCTGTCAAAGAACATCAGGAATCTCCCTCCCTTCATTTTGTAACCCAGAATTTGAATGGCCCGAGGGCTTTGAAGTCAATGACGTCTCATTCAGTGGGTCCCGATTCTGAATATTTACCTGGAAACCCCAAAGACATTGTTATTTCATTAGACCCAAGGGGTCGAGCAATTAATATAGTGGCAGATTCAGTAACTTATTCACAGGTCCCTGACATGAAAGATGATTTGATTCAGTGGAGTTGAGTGGCGGGAGCTCTGAACAACGTCCACCCTTCATCCAAAAGGAGTAAACCATTGAGGTAACTTCTGACAGAGAATATGTCTGGTTTGGGATAAAATGAGGAAAAATTAAAAAAAATTAAAACTTTGTACCCTTCATTTATGTGCTTACAAGAAACTTGGTACTTTAAAGCATTTGATTGCAGTGGTTATTTTATATTTTCTAGTTATGGCAAGCGTTCTGAAAGGGGTCATGCTAGTGGGGGAGGTGGAAATTCTGCTCAAGAATTCTGTTAATTGGAATCGTGTGATTTTTAGACATCCCTCAAGTCTGTGTATATGCCTGAAGTTCGTGTGCCTTGGAGAAATTGCCTGTCCATCTTTCTTCCTTCTGTCAAATATGTATATTCACCTGGGAACCATTTTGAACACCTGTTGAGCCTATTCTTTTCCTTCGTTTATGATATAGCTACCAGGGAAGAATGTCTCCATGTAATAATCATGGGAGATTTAAATGCTAAAGTGTTGAACTCAGCAAAACCCAAGGGGATGATGGACGGAGTGTTGAACATTGCAAGCACTCACCCCCAGTCAACTGATCTGGGTTTAATCCATCATCATTATTTAGGTTACTCCGCCACCCCAGTTCAGACATGGCCATATGCAAATCAGTCTGAACCTGTGCCTCATGGGAACAGTTCAGCCCGAACTGCCAAGCCATATCTTCCCTGGACCAGAAACAAGCATCCTGGGACCGGTTTCTGGCTAATCAGCCGTCATCAGCCAGGTTAGCTTGAATCCAGTGGCAAAGTGAGCCAGTGAACCACGTCTGGGCATACCCTGCCAACTTAGGACAAATAAAGCAAAACCAAAGGGGATGATGGACGGAGTGTTGAACATTGCAAGCACTCACCCCCAGTCAACTGATCTGGGTTTAATCCATCATCATTCTTTAACTCAATCCGCCACCCCAGTTCAGACATGGCCATATGCAAATCAGTCTGACTCTGTGCCTCATGGGAACAGTCCAAGAAAACACCACTGGGTACGGGCTCCCAAGCAGCAAGGCCAAGCCACAGCCTCATGTAATATATAATAGACAAACGCCAATGCTGCCATTAACTCTTCACCACAAATTTCTACAACTCACAATTGACTGAAACATAAAGTGAGGGGGTCTGATTCTCTTGAATGAATCTATAGTTTTATTCACTTTTTACTTTTGTTTGATTATTTGATCATTTTTTAGCAAAACATTTTTTTAAATTCAAAAACAACATATACCATACATATTTAGAAAACATTCTGTACATTAAAACACTCCCCTTTCAACACTCTCACAACCACTCATTTGTGGGTCACTCTCAAACACTCTCATACACACTCAACAGTATCACATAAATATTTACAATTGTTCAAAATCCACTATTTCTTTAATGATGCCATAGATTTATATTTGACACCTATTTGTAATTCTTTTTACAGAAATCTCATGTAGTGAATAATATTTTTATGGCATAACAAACAAAAGGTCTACGCGTTTCAAACTCTTTTCAGTATCGAGTTCTCATCAGGACCACACTGTAAAGTAAAGAAGTGGGAGACCTTCATTAGAAATGGGTTCTATACCATACTGGAAGCTACTGTGTGGCTCGACATCCACTATTACACATCTTACCTCATTTTTTGCAACAATTCAATTCGTCATCAAGATCACGGCGCTGGACCACCTAAACAACATTAAAGCACACAGCTCAACTCAACTTTTCACAATATAAAAAGTCTAGTACATGAGAACTCATTAACGATCACTCACCACTGTGTCTTGGTATATACAACATATCCCTGCAATTTAAATAATACAAGAGTCAATTGTAAACCCTTTACAACCATCAGCCAATCTTAATAACCTTGATTATCTCACTTCTTACCTATTGTGATTATTATTGTTCTTTTTGTGTTGAGGAATTATCTCACTGTTGTCCCTGTAATGGTAAACATTGTATATTATAATATGTTCTCCATGCGCTATTTGTAACTCGCCAAGTGAGTCTGTGTTTGTTTACCTCAAATGTGGGACATCATTGTGGGGAGCCGACTCGGAGTCCTGAAACAAGAAAATCGAATGTCTTACAGGTCGGCGCTGAAACGCTTGAAAGATTTCTTTCTGGGGTAAATGATACAGCGTTTCTAAGCCTCGATCTTAATCTTTACCTTGGTACTGGGTTGTCATCACCAGACGTCGGCTCCTGGGGTTCTGTTCGGGCGCGACCAATCGTGCTACCGATTGTGCGCTCGTTATCCCTGTATATTCTATTTCCGGGTAGCGCCATCTATGGGTGTGGCGTATAGTTGTGTTTTCGCCGCAAAACGGCGGCGCCATCTTGTAGTGGGTTTCGGTTACGTGGCTCTTTGTTGAAGGTTATTCGATCCTCGTTAATTTGCATAAATGCTATTATGATGGTTTATGCATTTATATACTCTCATTTAGTCCTTCCATTGCCATAGTCAGAAAACAGTATTGGTGAGCCCAGGGGGTTCTCAATCATGGGCATGTGTGTTATTATGATAGTTTGTACATTTCTGAAATTTCATTTAATCCTTCCATTGCCGAATTAAATCTGACTATCATCATTGCTTCGTATCGTGATAGTTTCGCCTCAAGGTCTCCTCCTCTCTTGTCCTGCTCAACCTTGGCTATTACGGTCCAACGTAAATCAGTCTCTATATGATTTTTCAATTGCCAGTGTTGTACCAAGGGAGCATTGGGAACCTTCCGTTTAATTCTTGATCTATGTTATTGGATTCGTGTCCTGATCTCTTGGTTGGTTTTCCCCACATACAGTAAATTGCATGGGCATGTTATACCGTAAATAACATACCGTGACTTACAGTTAGTGAATGATTCGTGTCTCCACGAGATTGTCTTGTGTTTAAAGATGCTCCCTTCATCTGTGGTCGCACAACAATTACAACTCCCACATTTGTGATGGCCTCGGATAGGTGGCAGGCCGAGCATAGTTCTCAAAGTCACCTGTTCATTTGTGGGCATTGATGCTCTCACCAGTTTATTCGCTATACTGGCTTCTTTCCGAAAAGCAAATAGAGGAACTTTTGCAAATTCCTCATTCAAATTTTTAATTAGATGCCAGTTATTCTTGATAGTTTTTTTAACTTGTTTGAATTGGGGCAGTATGTGCTGACTAGGACCAACCGGTCCATTTTTTGTTTGCTTTTCTTTTCTAGAAGACATTCCCGGGGAGTCCACCACGCTCTTTTCATACTTGGTTTGAGTAGTTTTTTTGGGTATCCACGTTCCATCAAATTTGCTGTCAATTTCTCTGCGTGTTTCTTAAACTCTTCTTTTTGCTGGCAAAGAAATTGCCCGTAGGGAAGGTTTTCCTTGAGGCTCCGGGGATGATTGCTTGAAAAATGTAATGATCTGTTCCGACCGGTGTCTTTCTTATATAGGGTGGTGATTAATCCACCTTCCTCAGATGGATAAATTTCGACATCCAGAAAAGGCATTCTGATCTTTGAATGATTCAGGCTGAATTTTATCTCTTGAGTTCTATTGTTCAGCCAGTTGTGGAAATTAATTAGTTCTTCTTCTGGGCCCGTCCATACGAAGAAGACATCGTCAATAAAGCGAATCCAGTTATTTATCCATTGGATGAAAGGGTTATTCTCATAGATAAATTTCTCCTCATAAGAGGACACGTACAGTATCGCTAATTCAGGGGCAAAGGGACAACCCATTGCCACGCCCCCTGTTTGCAAATAAAAATCTCCATCAAAGTTGAAGTAGTTTCGTTTCAACGCAAATGTGGCAAGTTGGATGATAAAATCAGTTGGTATCTTTTGTGGTTTGTCTCTTGTGTCCAATATCTGTCTCAAGATTTCTAGCCCTTCATCCCAGGTCTTCTTCGTATGGACGGGCCTAGAAGAAGAACTAATTAATTTCCCCAACTGGCTGAACAATAGAACTCAAGAGATAAAATTCAGCCTGAATCATTCAAAGATCAGAATGACTTTTCTGGATGTCGAAATTCATCCATCTGAGGAAGGTGGATTAATCACCACCATATATAAGAAAGACACCGATCGGAACAGATCATTACATTTTTCAAGCAATCATCCCCAAAGCCTCAAGGAAAACCTTCCCTGCGGGCAATTTCTACGCATTCGTAGAAATTGCCAGCAAAAAGAAGAGTTTAAGAAACACGCAGAGAAATTGACGGCAAATTTGATGGAACGTGGATACCCAAAAAAACTACTCAAACGAAGTATGAAAAGAGCGTGGTGGACTCCCCAGGAATGTCTTCTAGAAATGAAAAGCAAACAAAAAATGGACCGGTTGGTCCTAGTCAGCACATACTGCCCCAATGCAAACAAGTTAAAAAAAGCTAGCAAGTATAACAGGCATCTAATTAAAAATTTGAATGAGGAATTTGCAAAAGTTCCTCCATTTCCTTTTCGGAAAGAAGCCAGTATAGCGAATAAACTGGTGAGAGCATCAATGCCCACAAATGAACAGGTGACTTTGAGAACTATGCTCGGCCTGCCACCTATCCGGGGCCATCACAAATGTGGGAGTTGTAATTGTTGTGCGACCACAGATGAAGGGAGCATCTTTAAACACAAGACAATCTTGTGGAGACACAAATCATTCACTAACTGTAAGTCA
This sequence comes from Lissotriton helveticus, assembly GCF_964261635.1. Taxonomy (NCBI): domain Eukaryota; kingdom Metazoa; phylum Chordata; class Amphibia; order Caudata; family Salamandridae; genus Lissotriton; species Lissotriton helveticus. Next base: position 1,113,217,864 of record NC_136061.1, read on the forward strand.
CGGTATGTTTTTTACGGTATAACATGCCCATGCAATTTACTGTATGTGGGGAAAACCAACCAAGAGATCAGGACACGAATCCAACAACATAGATCAAGAATTAAACGGAAGGTTCCCAATGCTCCCTTGGTACAACACTGGCAATTGAAAAATCATATAGAGACTGATTTACGTTGGACCGTAATAGCCAAGGTTGAGCAGGACAAGAGAGGAGGAGACCTTGAGGCGAAACTATCACGATACGAAGCAATGATCATAGTCAGATTTAATTCGGCAATGGAAGGATTAAATGAAATTTCAGAAATGTACAAACTATCATAATAACACACATGCCCATGATTGAGAACCCCCTGGGCTCACCAATATTGTTTTCTGAATATGACAATGGAAGGACTAAATGAGAGTATATAAATGTATAAACCATCATAATAGCATTTATGCAAATTAACGAGGATCGAATAACCTTCAACAAAGAGCCACGTAACCGAAACCCACTACAAAATGGCGCCACCGTTTTGCGGCAAAAACACAACTATACGCCACACCCATAGATGGCGCTACCCGGAAATAGAATATACTGGGATAACGAGCGCACAATCGGTATCACGATTGGTCGCGCCCGAACAGAACCCCAGGAGCCGACGTCTGGTGATGACAACCCAGTACCAAGGTAAAGATTAAGATCGAGGCTTAGAAACGCTGTCTCATTTACCCCAGAAAGAAATCTTTCCAGCGTTTCAGCGCTGACCTGTAAGACATTCGATTTTCTTGTTTCAGGACTCCGAGTCGGCTCCCCACAATGACGTCCCACATTTGAGGTAAACAAACACAGACTCACTTGGCGAGTTACAAATAGAGCATGGAGAACATATTATAATATACAATGTTTACCATTACAGGGACAACAGTGAGATAATTCCTCAACACAAAAAGAACAATAATAATCACAATAGGTAAGAAGTGAGATAATCAAGGTTATTAAGATTGGCTGATGGTTGTAAAGGGTTTACAATTGACTCTCGTATCATTTAAATTGCAGGGATATGTTGTATATACCAAGACACAGTGGTGAGTGATAGTTAGTGAGTTCTCATGTACTAGACTTTTTATATTGTGAAAAGTTGAGTTGAGCTGTGTGCTTTAATGTTGTTTAGGTGGTCCAGCGCCGTGATCTTGATGACGAATTGAATTGTTGCAAAAAATGAGGTAAGTTGTGTAATAGTGGATGTCGAGCCACACAGTAGCTTCCAGTATGGTATAGAACCCATTTCTAACGAAGGTCTCCCACTTCTTTACTTTACAGTGTGGTTCTGGTGAGAACTCGATACTGAAAAGAGTTTGAAATGCGTAGACCTTTTGTTTGTTATGCCATAAGAATATTATTCAATACATGAGATTTCTGTAAAAAGAATTACAAATAGGTGTCAAATATAAATCTATGGCATCATTGAAGAAATAGTGGATTTTGAACAATTGTAAATATTTATGTGATACTGTTGAGTGTGTATGAGAGTGTTTGAGAGTGACCCACAAATGAGTGGTTGTGAGAGTGTTGAAAGGGGAGTGTTTTAATGTACAGAATGTTTTCTAAATATGTATGGTTTATGTTGTTTTTGAATTTAAAAAAATGTTTTGCTAAAAAATGATCAAATAATCAAACAAAAGTAAAAAGTGAATAAAACTATAGATTCATTCAAGAGAATCAGACCCCCTCACTTTATGTTTCAGTCAATTGTGAGTTGTAGAAATTTGTGGCGAAGAGTTAATGGCAGCATTGGCGTTTGTCTATTGTATATTTCATGGTAACAGTCCAGCCCAAACTGCGAAGCCATGTCTTCCCTGGACCGGAAACAAGCATCCTGGTACCGGTTTCAGGCTAATCAGCTGTCATCAGCCAGGCTAGCTTGAATCCAGTGGCAAAGTAAGCAAGGGACCCATGTCTGGGCATACCCGGCCAACTTAGGGCGAGGGTTGAACTCGGCTTCAGCATTCTCTGCTAACTCAGCCAAAGAAGAAATTTGGTCCATACCCAAGGATTTACTTCCTAATAAAATAAGAATAGATAAAAGAGGATTCCTTTTTCTTGAGACTCTTAGAAGACTGGACTTGATCAAATTAAATGGGAGGGTCCCTGCAGGTGACTTTTCATGCCGCCTCTTCCCAGAGTCTTTTAGATTATTTGGTTGTTAAGGGAGTCTGTGCTGATCAGCTGGGACATGCTCCTATCAATCCTATTAATTTTTCCAAGTCTCATATCGAAGATATTCATACATTTAGTAATAGTTTTACTTGCCCGCGACTGCCCAAAAAGGCCAAATCTCCTCTGATAATATTAAATCAAGAAATAAATGGAGTGATAAAAAAAACGTTTTCAGTGGGTCGCCAACAGGAAATTAATCACCTTAAACAACTAAGAAATCACTGTAAACTTTGTGAAAGGAGATGGGATTACATTCTAAAAGGATCGGTTTGAGAGAGGCAGCAAGGGCCAAAGATTCTCGGAAGTACTGGATTTTGGTTGCAGAGTACTGTGATTCAAGGCAGAAGGTATTGGCTGTCCCAATTTCTGAAAAGGACTGGGTGAAATATATTTCTCAGCTATATGCAAATAATAGACCAGTTTAGTCTGTGATGCTCTGCGTGGATGAGGTTTCTCTTTTGGCGTACGGTGCCCCTTTTGGGGAGGAGATTGTGGGGTTTATGAAGAATGCCACAATGTAAGGTGCCCAGGACTCTGACGAAATTCCCATTTTGTTCATCAAAAAGGAGGCCGTTGCTTGGGGAGCTTTTCTCGCCCCCTGTTCAACATTGTTATCGAATTGGGAAAATCACCCAGTCTTGGAAGGGGTGTGTAATAGCTCCATTGTATAAGAAGGGTCCTAAAACTTCTTCAGAAAGCTTAAGACTGATTACTTTGTTAGATGCTTCTGACAATTTATTTGGTAAGTGCATTCTTTGTCACATGCAACAATGGGCACAGGATCAGAATATTATATCTCTAGAACAAGCGGTTTTAGGAAGAATCACAGTACATTAGACAATATTGTGCTCCTCCAGACCATTGTAGAAAAATATGTCTTCCCTTGCGGTATGCCACTTTATATGGCATTTATTAATTCTCTCCACAGTGTTTGATAGAGTGGACCGTCAAACACTGTGGAGGAAGATTCTTCTCTTGGGTGTTCCGCACCACCTCTTGCGTCTCATTATGGAGCTTCATTCGGATACCTGGTGCCAAGTTTTGATGGGAGAATGGGCTTAAGCAGGGTTGCCTGTTGGCCCCCTCTTTTTTCTCTATATATTTTTGATCTCCCAGGTGTTTTAAATCAAGTGAGGGTGATGCGCCATATAATAAGGAACCAATAGCCATTGCACCAAATATAGGCGCCTATATTTGGTGCAATGGCTATTGGTTCCTTATTATATGCTGATGATGTGGCCATATTTGACTTAACTCCTGTTGGTCTGCAATGTTGCTCAGAAGATCTGGCTAAATATGCTGAAGCCCATTGCTGGAAAATCAACATTGCCAAGAAAGAGTTTGATCTTTCACAAGAAAGTGTTAAAACTAAAGAGGAGTTTCCAATGGCTGTTGGCTACTGAAATAATTGAAACAGTGGATTCTTATCTATACCTTGGAAAGGTTTATTCAAAAAATGGGAGGGATGTAGACAATATAAACCTCTGTGTAAGCAGGGCCCTCCCTCAGGCCACCACAGTGCATAGATTGTATAGGATCTATGGGCACGTTCTGTCAGTATTTCGGATTAAAATCCCTCCCTCTTAGTCTTGTGCCACGGAGGTGCTGGATATGAGTTACTGGCTTTCCTTTGAAAGAGCTGAAGGTCCTAATTTGTCTCAAATTTGCTATTTATAGTATCTGGCTGCTCCCCTCATTATGCACCTGGAATTTGATTTGATTTCCTCTTTTATCTCCTCCTTGGCCTTGAGGTGAACAACTTACACCTTAGAGGGGACGAGGGAACACTTTGGGCAGCATTGAGATCTGGAATCTTTTTTATGTTGAAAGAGTGGTCAGCTTTTTTTTAGGTCCTTTGAGCAAGCAAATGAAGTGTTTGGGCTTACTTTGAATACTTACTCCTTTATGTCAATGTTTGCTTTGAAGATGTGCATAATGAGCTAGATTAGTGCCCCTTATATTCAACGTTTAGAGAAGGCTTGAAGCAAGACCGAATGAGGCATTGTTGTAAATGTATCAATCCAAATGCCTGTCAATTGCTAGATATGGTAGTGGTATATGGGACTATAAGGATTCTGGTGAGATACAGTTAGTGGAAAATAATTTTATTAGGAGGTTTGCTGTCCCTCCCACAATCAGTACCCATTTCTATTCTGCATGAAGAAGTGGGTCTGGATTTTATATTGGATATGTTAGCCCTTTCTCTTATAGTGAGGTGGGTCAAAATCTGGGCAGGTTCTGACTTGGAGCTTTATAAAAGATTGCCTTGCATTGGATAAAGGCTCCACCATACCGTGGTTGCACTACAGCAAAGTCTCCTTGGAAATGTTGGCTTGTACCACCCTTTTAGGAGCTCCTAAACAAATCAAGAAAAATAACATGCCCTGGATTAAAAAACATTTTATTGCAAGAGCTAAACTTGATAGAGAAGAAAGGGAATTGAAGATATGTACTGTAAGGGTGTATATTCATTTGAAAACAGCCCCAGGGATGGCACCCTATATTTGGGTGGTGTCTTTACACCATCATCATTTTCAAGTAATCCGATTTAGATTAAATCTTTTGCATTGGCTCTTAGCTGTACCCAGGGGTCACCATAATGTGAAAAGTATAGGGCCGTGCTTGTGTGATAATTTTTCAATACAAGACACAACCCATTTCTTCCTTTTTGTGATTGCTATAGTACTCTATGGCAGCATTATATCGTACCATTACTCAGAGATAAAGGGGTTTTCCAGGTAAAACCCCCTCTGGTTTAGTTACAGATGCTGCAGTCTCCTGTATGTAGTTCATTTTAGTGTGGTCTGATTTTTGTCAGGTGCATTGAGATTTAGAGAAAAACACTCGCCCCTTTCAAGGCTGAGACGCCCTGGCTGGTTAATCGGTAGGGCACTATTAACTTAGTACAATAAAAGTTACCATAATGTTGACTTAGAGGAGTGCCAGGGGATATTAGTACCATGTTTAGGATCATTTTTATTTTTTTCTAGAATGTTTTTCAGATCGCTGGTTATATGGTTTTTATGATTTTATTGTAGAGACAGCATTGTTTGTGGGTAATGAATGAATTGTATTGTTCTTATTTATTGTATTTTATGGAAGTAATGCTTGATTGGTTTCTATGCTTTTATGGATTATTGGTTAATCTGAATAAAGTCTATATAAAGTAAAATAATAACCAGTGGTTTTGGAATATTACTCTAGTTCTTTTACAACCTGTTTTGCAAGTTCGCACTGCAGTACTGATGGAGTCAGTGGCGTTTGAGTGACCGTGGTAGTAACCATGCACAAGCTTTACCTGGATATTGAGTCCAGTTCAATGTTTTGAAAAATGCTGCAATATTTTTCCAAAAATTGAATCGACAGAAGGTACATGATTAATTAGAATTTATTGGGATACGTACTCATTTCTGCTCTATATCAGAACTACATTCATGATTAGGCTTTCGTTCAGATTATGCAGGTCATAATTTATGTGGCAGGTTTGATTCACATTGAAAAACAATTCCCTCCCAGGTTTGGTGAGTGGAATTTACTTATTCAATTTGGTAAGTACAATGCATTTAGGTTGATATGGTTATTGATCTGAGTTTGACGATAAGGTTACAGTTGGTTCACTGTTTTTTAAAAAAAGGGTTGTATACTTTGGGACATTTAGATAGAGAGAGTTAATGAAGATTACTGGTAAGTAATAGGACATTACCCCCAGGTCCCTCCTGACCTCGTCCCATTCCTTAAAATATGGAGAATACCAAAGCAGAGAACCCGGCCTTCCGGAACCCCACCAACTACAAGGGCACCAGACCAAAAAACAGTACCCCACAGGCCCGAACCAAGACCCCAAAGGCCAGAAGGGGACTGCCACGGAAACAATAACCACCAACCAGGCAAGCCAGAAGGGAGGCACAGAAGCAGAGCCAAGCCCCCAAGGGAGCAAGCACAGGGGCCAAAACTAAGGCCCCCCCCACGACCAAAGGAAGCCCAGAAGAAGCGTGCGTGCCCCAACAGAGAACGGAGCCAGGAAAGGGCAACCAACCAGCGAGAAACCCCCAAGTGCGAAGCCCCGGACCCAGGCCGCCAAAAAACCATGGACCAACAGGCTAACCCAGCCCAAAGGACAAGGGCAGAAAAGAACAGCCCGCACAGGGCCGACGAGCGAAGAACCAGGAAGGAACAAAGCAGAGGGACGACCCCAACACAGCAGAGGAAGCCCCCAGCAGAACCGAAAAGAGGGCAGCAACAGGTAACCACAGAGGAACCAGGCCACAGGGCAGGACCGACCAAAGGCCAACCCCCGCAGAGACTCCGAAGAGCAACAGCACCCAAAAGGCCAACCAACCGGGAGAAGAACCCGGCGCCCCAGAAATGACCAAGAACAGGGCAAACCCCCAAAGTAGGAGGCACCCGGACAAAAAACCAGCAACCTCCACAACAGAGGACAGGGAGAGCAAAAAGGCCAACCCAAAAACAGACCCGGCAAAAACCAGGGCGCAACCAAGAAAGACAACAAAGGCCCACACGGAACCAGGGAAACCAAAACCCCAGAACCGGAAAGGAGGAACGACCCCCAGGAGGAAAAAGGGAGACACCACGGAACCACCAAAGGTGAAACCCCAAAGGCAGAAGGCCAACAACAAGGCCCACAGCCCAACCCCGAGAAACCAGCCGTAGAACAGGCAGGCCAGCCAGCCAGGAGGCACACAACACCGCACCACCAGGGCCCAGAAGGAGAGGCAAAAAGGAACCCCCAACCAGGAAGGGACACAGGAAAGGCACAACAGCCAACCACAGCCAGACCTCCCCAAGAAAGGAGAACCAGAGGGAGGAAGCCCAGAGCCCACACAATGGACCCAGCGCCACAGCCAACCAAAGGGAGCGAAGACCAACCCAGGACCGTGACAAAGCCCAAGAGAAGGAGCAGCCATGAAAGGACCCCAGCAGGGACCAAGAAAAGGACCCGAAGCAAAGAAGGGCCCCACAGCACAAAGCCCAACACAAACAAGCCAAGAGACGCACCTGCAACCCAAATGCAAAGCGAATGGGATGCCAAAACAGGGACCGGAAAGGCAAAACCAACAGAGGCAGAGCCTTGGCCCCCCGAGCACACGGGAAAAAACCCCGGCACCGAAAGCAAAGGAGAGGAGCACGAAGAAGCCCAAGGCACACCACTCAACAAGGGAGCGGGAAGGAACACCCCAGCACCAACGAGAGAGCAAAGGGCACAGGCCGAAAACAGCCCGCACGGGAGCACAGGGCCAACGCCAGGCCCCCAAAGCCCCAGACCCGAAGCAAAGCCAACCGCAACCCAAGGCAGAGCGAGAGGGGCGGGAAGCAGAACCTCGGCCACACACCAGGAGAGGCAGACACCCAAACCCCACAAGTAGGGAAAAGGCACGGCCAACAGGGCAGGGCATAAGAGCTGAACAACCAAAGAACAAGAGGCCACCCAAAGCAAAAGCCAAGGAAGACCAACAAATCCCAGCCACCACCGGAGGGAAACAGGGCGGCAGGCGAGAAGAAACCCGAGCCAACACCACCAAAAAGGCCAAGGCCCACCAGCAAGGAGGAAGGGCACAACAAACCACCACCCCAGAAACCAGGGGGAGACACCACCAGAAGGTAGGACACCCCGAGCATGGGGCAAGCAAAAGCACCCAAAGGGAGCAAGAAGCGCCCAACAGCGAAAACCGTAGGCAGGCAGGCAGGCCGGCACCCAGACAGGCACCCACCCCGCTCGAACCAACAGAAGGGCAGGAACCAAGGGGCGAAAGGAAGTCGCAGAGAGGCCACACACCCGGGGAGACCGACACCCAAAACCCACCAGCAGGGAAAGGGCACAGCTCAGCCAGGACCGGCAGACAGGGTGGGGCACAGGAGTCTGGTACATGAAGAACAAGCGCCCACCCAAGGCAGAGCCAATGACCCAGCCACCACCGGAGGCAACAGCAGCCAGCGAAGCAAAGCCCCAAAGCACAACCCACCGTCCAGAGAAACAAGAGGGGAGAAGGAAACCTCAACAGGAAACCAAACCCAACCAGGCAGAAGGCGAGAAGCATAGCCTACAACAACAGGACCCACCAGGAGCACAACCAACCCGGCCCGGAGCCAACAGCCGAACAAGGACAAGGCGCCACCAGGACAGAGGAAGGGCCCAACAGCCCCCCAACAAGGAAACAAGGGGAGGACACAGGAACCCGCCGAAAACCAGAAGCCCTGAGCATGGCCCAAGCAAAGCACCCGAGAGGAAGCAAGATGCGACCAGCAGCGGATACCGCAGGAACCCGACAGGCACGCACCAGGACCGAACCCACAGGAACACCAGGAACCAAAGGGCAGAAGGCCGCAGAAAGCAAGCCACGGCCCAGCAGGAAGACACCCCACCAGGGACGGCCAGGCAGCAGGAGGACCAGAAGCCAAAGCCACAGAGCAACACAGCCGCAGAGCACAGCACAAGCGGCAATCGACCCACTCCAAGCGGCAAGCACCAGAGGGAGAGGCCAGACGGAAACAGCAAAGAAAGCCAGAAAGAATCCCGGAACCAGAAAGCACAGGGAGCCGCAGCAGCAGGAGAAGGTCAGAACACGAGCCCGTCAAGGCCCAACCGGAACCCCGAAAACAGCACTCAGGCCAGGGGAACAGGAAGAAAAAGCCCAATCCATGTCGCAAGGGCAAGCCAACCAAAGGGGCATGCCAATGGCACACAGGAGAAAACAGAAGCGTCCCCGGAACACAAAAGAACACAGGGGACCAGGGCGCAGAAAGCGAGAATAGCCCAACCCTAAAGAAAAAAAGGGGGAATGCACACCACACCAAGGGCACAAGCGCACCTCACCAGGGGCGGAACAACCGCAGAGCAGGGGGGGCCGAGCAACAGGGGACCCCCCCAGCAAAAAAGTTGGACCGGAGAACTCCAGAGAGAGCCAAAAGGAGGGGGCCAACCCGAACGAAGCAGGGTCGCCCACAACAGGAGAAACACCCCAGAACCTCTCCAAAGCCGTAACCCAAGAGGAGGAGAAAGGACTCCAAGGTGGCAGGAAGAACGCACCACCAGCCCACCGCCCCGACCAATAGAACATAACCAGCCGAGGAGGCACGGGGAAGGCAAACCAAGGCAGCAAGCACGTAATAGCAACCCCAGCAGCAGAAGAGCCAAGGCAGCACAGGAGACCAAGTGACATGCGGATCCGAGCGGATGAAACAGAGGAAAACAGCACACACCCCACTCAACCGGCAGGGAGACGCCCAGAGGACGACTCCCACCAGCAACAGTCACGGACAACAGCAGGTCAAGAGACGGAACCATGTCCAGCAAGGCCAACCCGCCCATACACAGCCTGAACCGCCACACAGTACACAAGGACAGTGAACAGGAAAGAAACAGGGACTTCCGATATACGGTACTCACCAGGAGGGCAGGAAGAGGGCCACAACAGCACCCCCCTCCACCCCCAACAGACTGTCCAGGCGCCCACCAGAACACCAGCGCCGGGCAGAGAAGTCCGCCCCGCCGAGGCCACAGCAAGATCCACATCGGCCACAGACAGGGAGCCAAGGACCAGGCCCAGGAGGAACCTGCAAAAGAAAGACAGCAGAAAACCCGGACAATAAAAAAGAAAAAAGCAGGGACTGCTACACGGTACTCACCAGGAGGGCAGGAGGAGCGCCCCAACAGCTCACCGCCCCCCAATATACTGCCCAGGCGCCCTCCAGCACATCAGCGCCAGGCAGAGCAGACCACACCTCCGCGACCACAGCACCGAGGGAACCAGAACCACCGGAGCAACAAGTGGTATCAACCGGAGGAAGGCGAACACGTGGCTGCAATGAGACAGCCCCAAACAAATGGGAACTGCCAATGCAAAGGCCCCACAGTATGAGGGGAACGCATCCCAGTGGCATGGCACATCTCAACCAAAAAATCTCGAGAGCCAGTTAGCCACACGCCAAAAATCCTCTGATAGTGTCATAAACATCAGTTGTTGTAAAAACTCACCGTTTGAAAAATCCCCACCTGGGGATGTCGTCACAGCAGTGGCAGGATTCGAACCCTGGCCTATGAAGGCCTTAGCAAACTCCACGGAGGCCGGAATCCCAGGAGCAAAGCCCGGCAGAGCCCCCAGGACCCGCCAACACCCATAGCAGCCCGCCTCCCACAACAAACCAAGCCTCAGGGAGACGCGCACAGCAACCCGGAAGATGACCGGGAGAACCAGCGCCCCAGCCGCAAAGGGCCGGGCGGCATTCAACGCGGCTCCTGGCAAGCCCGGCAGGCCATGAGAACGCTAAGCAGGACATCAAGAAGCCCAGCAGCACGATGTGACAGAGAGGAGGACTTCAGGGATGGAGAGGACAGCCCAGCAGCCCAACGAGACGACCCTGAAGCCACCGCAGGTAAGAGAAAGCAAAAACTCCAATCCATTCTGTCAGAAGACAGAAAAAAGAACAGGCTGCATGCTGGGCTGGTACCGCTTATGTACTCCCAGTGGGAGGGAGCAGGTAGGGTACCCCAGCATGCTCCTTTTCTTTTTTCTGTCGTGGAGATGGTCATCTCCATATTTTCAGGAATGGGACGAGGTCAGGAGGGACCTGGGGGTAATTCCCTTTTTTGAGCAGACAGTGTTTTTCACTGACTTGCACGAAGAGATAGTCCCACTGTATGAGTGGCTAGCGGTTCTCACTCATTAAGATTTTGTCAGACAGCTTGTACGGAGCGTAATAGTGATTTGAACAGGTAGTGGTAAGTCTCTCTTATGATTGGATAGTGTGACGAACCATTGGCCATCACTGATAACATTGTTTGCTTTTGGAGGTCCAGCCGTTTTCAAGGACTGGCACTGTGGTTCATGTAAAGATGGCCATTGTCCTTCCTTGATTTGGATGGTGGTGGACTATCGCAACCTTTGGATTTTAACCAATCAAATTTGTAGAAAACAGTGGTCTCTCTCTGGTCTGATAGTATGTGCAGACAGCAAGAGTAGTTTAGGTAGGAAAGGGCAGTACCTTCTATGGTTGGTCAATGTGATGAACCACTAGGCATCACAGATAACATGTATTCCTTTTTTATATCGGCTGCGTTCATAGTGGTGGAATATGGCAATGATTGTTTTTTAAATAAACAGATTTGTAGAAAGCAGTGGTCCATCTTTGGTTTGAAAGTATGTACTGGCAGCAATTGTGGTTTAAATAGGAAGGGCCGGTCCCTCCTATTGTTGGTTAATGTGATGAACCAATGGGCATCAAGAATGACATTTGTTCCTCTTTTATATCAGTAGCATTCCCGGACTGACAGGGTAGTTTTTGTAGGGTGAGCTTTTATCCTCCTGTGATTGGATAGAAGTGAATAAATATAACCAATGCAATTGTACCAATCAGTCTTGCAGATAATAGGGGTCTCTCTCTGATCCATCAGTGTGATACTGCCAACATCGGAAAAATGGTATAGTGGTCTTTGCAGGGATAGCAATTGTCCTCCCTTGATATGGTTAGTGCTAGAACATTGCATCTATTGGGGCATTTCCCTCCTATGGTCGGATAATATGACGGACTAATTGGCGTAACTCATAAAAAAAAAAAATTGGATATCGGCTGTGTTTGAAGACCAGCAAAATGGTTTTCGTAGGGTTAGTTATTTCTGTCCCATAATTGGATACAAATGGATGCATGATCAATGGATTTAACCAATCAGACTTGCAGCAAATAGTGTTTTCTCTCTGGTCTGACAGAGTGTATAGACCGCAACAATGTTTTGAATAGGAAGAGACATTTCCCTCCTATGACAGGATAGTGTATAAAACCAATGGGCTTACTTTGAAAAGATGTTCTTTCTTAGCCCGTAATGGTGGTTACAATAGGAAGAGGCATTTGCCTCCTATTATTGGACAGTGTGATGAGCCAATGGGTGTACAGGAAATGAATGTTCCTCTTTGGTCTGGCTTCGTATTTGGATCAGAATGGTGACTTTAGTAGGGAGTGCAATTTCCCTTTTTTCGATTGAATAGTGGTTTAGAATTTTACAACCAATGGAACATATTGATAACAGTTTTTCCTCTCTGGCCAGGCAGTGGCTAGTGTGGTGTGATTGTTTTTTTTAACTGACTGGACTCTGGTGGAATATTCCTACATAGACTCAGTGCCTTCCTCGACGAAACAGAGGAAGGTACTTGATGGTGGTGGCGTGTCAGGTTATCCAGTCTGAGTTTGCAGGTTTGTAGCTGGAAGTATGTTAATTCTCTTGCTTTTGGCTTAGGTGCTTTCTGCTAGTATTCTGTTCATTTTCTTGACCTCTTAATGTATGTGGATGATAGCATGTGTTGCCCCCTATAGGTACTTACTAGTCAATGATAAGCGTTTTTAAAGATAATGAATTTTCAAGAGTAGTGGCCCATTGCTCAAGTTGTAATGGATACTGATGGATGGTAGAGTATGTAGTTTAGCTTCTCCATGGCTATGTGTCCATGTTGAACAATATTAGAATTGGCTTTTTGTTTAGATGTTTTTAATGGATGTTTAAGTTTAAGGGGCAATATTGTTTATTTTTGAGACTAGAAATATTTTGTTTTAGGGGAAACCCTTCTTGTTTATATTTTGGAGCCCAATGGGGGTGGATATTAAGCTGCTTTTCCCATATGGCCTTCCTGTATTCTCCTATGATATCAAAGGAGCAATACGAGTGTTCCGAGTGAGTAAGAGAACTTATTCTGTTTTATGAAAACTAGAAAGATATATATCATGTGTGAAGTTAATAACAATAGGATTTTTAGCTTTAGTTGCATACGTTGCTTACTAACGTTTTAATGCAGTTAATAGTAGTCTCTTACCACTCCATGTGTCTCATTACTTTAGGAAATTTTGAAAGAACTGATTCCCTTACACTTAGATATTGATGGGATATTGCTGCTACATATACTGGGTGACGATGAGGTAATTAATAAATTACTAATCACAACTAAGGCATTGCATTTATTACCAGGATTCTGAAGGGAAGATGATGAAAATCAAATTTTTTCACAGTTTGGGATTAGTGGGTGTATTGGTTTTTAATCCACATGTATAAAGTGATGTACAGTACTGTTTTTAAATATGTTTTGTATTTACAGTTGCTTGGGTGGGAACCTATGTTTATAGTTTGTGTAACTGTCCACACATTGTGATGCAATTATGACATGTCTATAATGTAGTTCTTTAGACATGTATGTATATGTTTTTCAGCCCTGTTGAAGTCCTCTTTGAGGATGAAACGCGTTGACAGGGCTGAGTCATTGATGTTTTAAAGAATAATAAAGAGAATTGCTTTGAGGCTTTACACTACGGCTCCTATGTTATTTTTATCTTGGAGAATAGTATATTTGATACTGACATCATTGAACAATGTGTTTGTTCTGAAGAAAAGAAAGAAAACAAGCGCTACAGTAAAACCATTGGACTATTGTGGCACCCCCTTTTGTGGTTTGCTTGCTGGGAGGTGTTTAGGTGAGGTTATTATCAGTTATGATGGAATGACTGTGCAGTGTGTGATCCTATGCTGAGGAATAAAACATCTACTACAGAGCTTCATATGAGGTGTGTCCATTTGCATGCTCCAGAGCTAGGGAGAATGCAACCACTACTGGTGACAAGTAGGAGATACATGCCCGAAAACACAAGACTGTACTTCCTGAGAGTTTGTATGATAAAGCAAACTGCTTGAGCATTCCACGTGTTCCAAAAATATGTATGTTTGTACAACTGTTACATTTTCTAAATGTAAAAGAAATATCTATATATATATAAAAACGAATGTATGTGTGTATGTCTGTTTGTCCTTTATGCATTACTACACCATTCATCCGATCGCCATGAAACTTTGGGAAGTTGTTGAGTACACTCCCGCGAAGGTTTCTGGCATAACATGTTTTTTAAATATCGGCCCACCAGGGCCCTCATAATCTTTCGAATACTGATGTACGCACCAGACGGAAAAACCACAAATTGTGTATCCACAAGCACTCGAATAAATAAATAGAATTGAAACACCATTCAGCCGATCGCCATGAAACTTTGGGAAATTGTTGAGTACACTCCCACGAAGGTTTCTGTTATAAACAAATTTTAAATATCGCCCCCTCAGGGCCCTCATAATCTTTCGAATACTGATGTACGCACAAGACGGAAAAACAACAAATCTTGTATCAACAAGCACTCGAATAAATAAATAGAATTAAAACACCATTCATCCGATCGCCATGAAACTTTGGGAAGTTGTTGAGTACACTCCCGCGAAGGTTTCGGCCATACATTTTTTAAAAATATCGGCCCCCCAGGGCCCTCATAATCTTTCGAATACTGATGTATGCACAAGACGGAAAAACAAAACAAAATGTGAGTAAGTAAGTAAGTAATCTTTATTGCTTGATTGATTAAAATCTTAGCAGTCCACACAGCAATATAAAATATTTAAAAGAATACATATGTAGCACAATTTCATATTCCCTTAAAAACGGGGTGGCTATGTTCTAAAATCGAGCGGTTGACTAGTTAAAAATACATACAATATAGTTGTGATAAAAGTGCATAGTTCGAGTGAAGGCTATGGGTGAGTCCCGGTCTGGGGGCAACGCCTGTGTCCATAGATCTAATGGTCAATTGTTTGATCATGATCTACTAGACTTAGTGTCGGAGCGTGGTAGGAGTCAAGGAGAGGTACCGGACTGAAGGGCTTGGGCGTGGGCGATTATGCTCGGTTGCAGCGTAAAGTTTTGTTTGTGCAGCTTTCATGAAGCGGACAAAACTGCAGGTTAGTTTAGAGTTGGACCCGTTGAAGAACGCCTTCACTGCCCGTCTGCAAGACCGGATATACATTTCGTTTATATGCGGTTTTAACAGCTCTCTCCTCTCCCGGTCTAGAGACTTGCATATACACAGAAGATGCAACATATCTTCTTTAGTTTAGCCACATAATCTGCATGATAGAGTTGAAAATGTACATTTCCAGGGGGGCATGTGGGGTTTGAAAGGTAAAATCCCCATCCTCAACGCCAAGAAGCCTTCCTTTAGTGATCCAGAAAAGCTGGTGCCGAAATACGGTTGTGGCGAGCATTTTGAGTAGCTTTGGATCGCAAACCAACTGGGGGCCCTCTTATTTAAGCTCTCTTTATCGTTTTCGGTAGAGAAGAGCTTTGTCAACTTATTGACCAGATCTTTGACATTATTAAATGGAAGTCCTAACTCCCAGATGTTCTCCAGGGCTAACATACTAATCCGTGATTGAAGGTAGGCCTTGGCGGGGGAGTAATTTTTCCTTGATATTTCCTTCCATAGGAATGAGTTCAGCGATCCCACCACTGCGCTCTTTATTTTATACCAGCTTTTTACATACGCGGCCTTCCTGCTTATTGTCTGGTTTACTATTCCAAATTTGAGTCTTAGTTGCGCTAGGGAGGTATATTTTGGAAACTTGAAGATTATTCTTAGGGCTTTGGCGATCGTTTTGTTCAGGGTTGCTTCATCCGTCCCTCGCATGGCCTCACTGCCATAGGTTATCGTTGGTAGCAGCTTTGCTTGAAGCACTTCGAGCAGCGGGAGCAGGCTTGGTCCTGTAATTTTGTTTTTAGGATTTTTTAAATTGATTGCTAGGAGGGTCCCTCGCCGTTGAATCGCCTCTTTTTGTTGGTCGTACAACCCATTTTTGTCAAAGATTATTCCTAGGTATTTATACTCTTTGACTTCAAGTTCTCTCTCGCCCAGCTGCCATTTTAGTCATTTTGTTGTGCTGCGCTGGTTTAGCACCATTATTTTCGACTTTTCTAGGTTAATTTCTAACCCGTTTTTTGAGGCAAAGTTGTTTGCAGTATGAAGCAAGTGTTGTAAGCCGACTGGTGTTTGGCTGATTAATATCAAGTCATCGGCATACAGTAAGTTTGAAAGAGGAAGGCCGCCCAGTATTGGTGCATGATGGTTGCAATTATCTAGGTCGGTTGAGAGATCAGCCACAAAAAGGTTAAATAGGGTAGGAGCCAAAATGCAGCCCTGCTTTAAACCTCTGGTGGTTGGGATCCGCCTGGCCATGATTGTACCGCTCCCCAGTTTTATTTGGACCCATGTCTCGGTATGTAATAGGATGAGTTGATTCAGGAGGGCGTGAGGTATTTCCCATCGAGCTAGCTTTGACCATAGTTTTCCTCGGTCTATGCTGTCAAAGGTGGCTTTGTAGTCAATGAAGCAAACAAATAATGGTTTTCTTTTTGCTTTTGTGGAGTCGGCTAGAAGCGAGAGAGCCAGGATGTTTGTGGTGGGTCCCAGGTTTTCCTGGAACCCTGTTTGATTGATTGGGATTAAGGATTTTTCCCTGGCCCATTCCCGGAGTTCGGCCAGGATAAGGCTGGCGTAATACTTGGCCTCAATGTCAATAAGAGCAATGAGCCTGTAGTTTTTTGGGTCACTCTTGCAGCCTCTTTTATAAATAGGGGAGATGATGGAGCCTTTCCAGGATTATGGGATTGTTCCTGTTACGGTGATGTTGTCAAAGAGCGGTAGTAATGCACTGGACCAGTATTTTTGGTCTTGTTTATATAACATTGGTGGCAGGCCATTGGGCCCAGGGGCTCCCTCTTGCTGACTTTGCTGGATTCTGCACTCGATCGTTTTTAAAGAGAAACTGAGTGGTAAGTTATTCCTGTGGAGGAAGGGCGGAGGTAATGCGACGTGATACTCAGCTGGTTTTTGCAGATTGCTATGCGGGTCTGCGTTGAAGTAAGTTTGCAAATGTTTTGTCCAAACGTCCTCCGTTATGTGTGAGTTGATCCTGGGTGGCGATGGATTCGCAATGCTCTTGACCGTTTGCCAAAATCTTGCACTGTTATTAGTTTTGGCGTTGTACAATAGTTTGGCCCAGAGTGATTCAGTGTGGTGCTTTTTTGCGCACCAGATAATTTTCTTTTTCCTTGTTTGAAACTTTCTACGGCAGTTGTGCTGTTTTGGCGGATGGAGCGAATTGCTCTGTTTATGTCGCTCTTTAGTTGGCTTAATTCAGCATGCTGGCTTGATGAGAGATGGGTGCACTGGCTTGTTTCCACCCAGATTTTTTGTTTTAGCTGCTACTCTTTTTGTGCTGGTTGAATAATGGCTGGTGGGGCTGGTTGGCCCAGAGCTTTAGAGAAGATTTCCCAGGCGTGGACAGTGCTTCCTTCGATGGATTTGATTTCCTCCCACAGTGTTTTTGCAGCAACTGATTGCTTTTCTGGGTTGTGTATTTTGCATCGAATTCTCTTGTGTTGGTATCTCGTCGTTGGATGGGGGACTGGGTTTGCGTATGTTAAGGTGGTTACCTGGATACCAAGAGTGAGCTCTTGAGGTTGATGATCGCTGTGGTCGGACACCCCGATCCTAAAATCTTTTACTAAGCCAAGAAGTGGGAGAGCGAGGAAGGTGTAGTCGATTGCAGTGTTAACTGAGTTTCTATGGACAGATGGGGCTTGGGGTTTGTCCCCTAGCAGGCAATCGTTTAGTGCTACCATCGATAGACTTTCCAGTTCTCTATGCAAGTCCTTCGAGATTTTGGTTGGTTTGCCCTACTTGTGGTTGTCTTGGGAAATGATCCCCCATGCTCGGTGTTTATAGTCTTCTGGATTGCAGCCGTCTGTTCCCTCAGCAAGGAACATGTTAAAGTCACCTGTTATAATATAGCTTGAACCTTCATCCTCCGTTATTAGCTGTGTAAGTTCAAGTATCAGCTGCTTTGCACCGATCCTCTTGCTCTGAGGCCATTGATATTCCATGAGCAAAGTTTTAAGTTCCTTTCCTTTTTTCCCTGTTCAAGATTGGGTCATGGAATATCAGTTCTTACATTTATAGTTGTAGATATCCAAGACCAGTCGGTTGGGGAATGGTTTCCTTATAGCTACCTTCCCCCCCCCCCCAGTTGGGGGGCTGAGTCCGTCAGGACCTGTGACCAAGGTGCTGCGGGATCCCTTGAGGACTGTGCTGATTTGATTGCGTCCAGTCCGGCTTCTTGGTAGCCTCTTGTTGGGAGCAAGTTGGTGTTGGAGCAGCGGGGCCGGGTAGCCAACTGGTCAGTGCTAATACACTCGAACCCCCAAGCTTCTAGTTGTAGATCTTCGCTGAGGATTCTTTCTGCTAACTCGGGTGTTACCCATTCGGTCAAAAAAATGTGTATCCACAAGCACTCAAAAAAAGAAATAGAATTAAAACACCATTCATCCGAACGCCAGGAAACTTTGGGAAGTAGTTGAGTACACTCCTGCAAAAGCTTCTGGCATAAATTATTTAAATATCGGTCCCCCAGGGCCCTCATAATCTTTTAAATACAGATGTATGCACCAGACGGAAAAACAAAAAATCGTGTATCCACAAGCACTCGAATAAATAATTGAAATTTTTTCCATATTAAAATGAATAAGTTTCAATAAAAATGACACAATGTAAATTGAATGTTATCATGACGAGTTTCCTTGAATTTCTTTTTTTGGAGATCGCAGCAACGCGCGACGGGTAAGCTAGTATCTTAATAAAAAGGCAAGACATATCTTTCCTTCAATGTCAGGATATGTCCTCATGTGCAAATGAGCTTTCCCAATTCTAGAAGGATTCTGTTATCAGGAATTAGGAAGTCTAATTCTACAAGTGACACTGTTCATCATCTGTGACTGGCACTTCAAGGAATGATAGACCAATGTTCTTTGATAACCTATGTATTCATAATTTGAGGGGTGGTACAGAACCTTCTGAAAACGTACTAACTTTTGGTTGAAGATGTGGCCTATGTGTCTTGCCTCCTAACCAACTTAGCTCTAACACAAGGGACTGAGGGGAGTATTACAATAGAGTGGGTTAGGTAAAATAAGAAATAATCAGATGTTACGTGATGTCATATCAACCTAGAGTTGTTTATTTCTTGCAATTTCTTCTACTAAGGTTTTTATGCACATTTTGTTTTGTGATTTCAACTATTCTGATAGGCCACAGCCCTAACATAGACTGGGTACTTTCAAGCTTTAGATCTAAGGATCTATTGCCAACTAGAAACTGATCTTGTCTGTGACACTGTGTCATTAATAGGTGTATGAGCGATTCTTTAATAGATATGTCTCAATGATTGATATTTTGGAGAGTTGCAATGACTGATCTGTGTAGGCAAACTCTTATTGTTGATTCAGTGCATTATGTGTTCTATGGCATGCATGTTGCTCACAGCCAGTATGTGACTGACGTAATAGGAGGTATCGCTAGCAATTGGGAACCATGGTTCCTATGTACTGATCAATATTGGAATTGCTGGATGGGTTCAGGAGTTATGCCATGTGTGTGTGACATGCTGAGAAGGTGAGCACAGGAATATCCAAATGTATGGCATATCTGTACTCCTATTGAACTATGGGTTCTGTGCTGTGTAAGTTGTTCTCTTGAATTTTATGTGTATTTTTGGGTGTAGCTCTTTGGTGAGCATAGGGATGTCCAGCTACATTGAAGTTCTGTGCTCTGTTTGATATCGATGTGGTTTTTTGTGAAACAGTTTATGTTGTTTGCTAAATATTTCCGGGGGAAATATGTACATTATGTAACCACGTCATTTTTAATTTCATACTTGATTACCATGATCATTGAGCATTCAATAAAAATTGTAAAGTACAGTAGGAGCAACTACAACAGTGCATTGATAGCACATTAATTACATTGCTTACCTGGTTACCTCAAATGTTGACTACGGACTGAAAACTGTATGGGGCATGGCCCTAATTCCATGTGAGGCACTTATTCAGTGAGGGTATAGATATTTCTTAATTGCATAAACCTGTACTTTTAACTAGGGTAAGAGCAAATACTTGTTCTTTCCATTTCATGTCCCTTTTGTTAAACTTCACTCTTCCCTTTGCATTGTATATAGCTTAGTTTAGAGAACTGAAAAGGATGAGCTGTGTTATCGCACTTCTTTCATATCCCCTAATACTACCCCATCTATTCAATCAAGCTACCAACTCTAACTCAGGCCCATATTGCTCAGCAGGTTTGTAGTCAGAAATATCAAGGATACAGAATAGAATTACCACAATATTGTGATCATAATATTGAGGAGATCTGTGCATATAGGTAAGTATAGATTTACTATTTTTAACTCATCATCTATGTGCCTTGAAGATGTATATATATCATCAAGGTACATATATGTGGAGTAGGATATAGAAAATCTATACATACTTACCTGTCGATATTCTGGTCCCAGATATTTTGGTCATGATATTGTGGCCACTCGATATTCCATCCACAATTTAAGAAAGTATTATTAGTAGGGGTGAATGTTAGCCACCACACAATTGAAAAATCAGCACGGAGTGCCGGTAAAAAAAATAAATCGTATTATAGAGGGTAGAAAAATGACAGAAAAAGTAATCGAACATTACAGAGAAAATAACAGCAAAAAAGACAAAAGTTAAAGGTATCAACTGTCTAAAAGTTCAAAAGGTACAGGTGTTAATGGAAATGGAGGACGGACATGTTAGTGTGGCCATCTTTTTTTACCGGCACTCCGTGCCGATTTTTCCATTAGTCCTCTCTTTACTTCTGATTACGCATGGCACGCACACTGATAACACACCTAGTTACTTCCGTATTGCCACACGGAATACTAACACGCCTGAGAGATCAGGACTTTGTTTGAGAGATTCGTTTGGTAAGCCCGCACTGGGAATTGTAAAACCTTGTTAACGTCGACTATGGGGGTGCACCTAACGGCTTTTTCTACAGCTAGCATGCACTTGGGTCACACACCTAAAATCCTTGCGTATGTCCACATCACAAAAAATATAACCGATCTTGTGTTCTGAGTTCAATTCTTACCATACCATTAATGCACCATTATTTACATTTCTGCCTTTCACCTAAGGATGTTCAGTTTAGATTGAGAGCCTCACGTGTTATAATACACACTTGTAGAGTTATTTTCTTTTCCACCCTCCGTAATATTCCTTGTTGTTTCACCATTACCTGTGATTATTAACATCTGACTTCACCTGATATTTCGTGTATGATTTAAAACCACGCCGCAGCCTTGTTTAAATGCACTTGCTCGGTGGAGGTGTAACTACTACCTGAATACCTGTTATTTTATCCACAGATTGTAACTAGACCCCTGAGGAAGGGACTCAGTCCCGAAATGCATAGGGACACTGATACTACAATCGGATACGTTTGAACATAAGAAATGATTTGCCTTATGAACAATCAACAATGAAAAATGTTGCTATGATTGAAATATGTGACTAGTTGAATGAAACTATTCATTTGAACTTCGAGAAAATGTATATCATCTTGCTTACATTGTCTACAATATAAAGACTTTCCTTCAAGGATATCTATCCCCACCGGAGTGCCTTTGGAAGTAGTGTCAGTGATTCCTACACTCCCTTAGCATTTCTAATCTATTATTATAACATGGGGTGTACCCACTTATCCTCAGAATCTGGGCTTTAAGTTAATATACATCCTCTTAATTCAGTTGGAAATATTATTTGAAAGGCAGACTATTACTCATTGAGGGTCTCTAAAGTAGTGCTCTTCGTAAACAGTAAATGAGAGAGTGAGAGCACACCAAATGTTTATCCCCATAGCAAAGTCTATTTCAAATTTCAGGTGCAACCAAATGATTGTTTTGAGTTATACAAACTAAATATACATTTGGCAAGCAGTTAGCTCAAAGTTTTGCTAATTATAAGTGACAAAAATCAAGCGCTTGGCTACGATGGTGAAGAACTGGATTAACCCACTTACTGGGTCTCGGCGGCGGGGGAACCGCCCAAATCTTCCATACCCTTCATACGTAGTGAAAGGAGACACAGGAGCCTTCGTCTGCAGGACTAACCCAGATTTATTCAAATAGCCCGGGCTATGGAACAGAGTCCCAAGCTAGTCAGAGACAAAACCCGGGAGGCTGCTGCTTTACTCCGCAGCTTACAAGCCTTTTATACTTTTTCATCCCAGTCTTTTGGCTGTTAGTTTATTGTTCAATCAGGGCAGTGTTTGCAGTCGATAACCAGATTCAGATGACGTTTGTAGA
Source organism: Lissotriton helveticus (assembly GCF_964261635.1). Classification (NCBI taxonomy): domain Eukaryota; kingdom Metazoa; phylum Chordata; class Amphibia; order Caudata; family Salamandridae; genus Lissotriton; species Lissotriton helveticus. The sequence goes on from NC_136061.1 coordinate 1,113,240,108, forward strand.
TGATGACCTGGTCAAGACTTGGTACACAAATCATTGTTCACTCGGCTTTGATCAAGGCTCAGTCTTTCAGGTCATTGTTCAATCACCTTGATCAAAGCCCGGTCTTTCAAGTCATTGTTTTATCACCCTGATCAAGGCCCAGCAGTCAAACCATTGTCCAGATAACCTGATCACTGTGTCAAGGATGTTTACCAGGCTGGGAGCAGGAGATGAAAAACAAATCATTTACACAGGGTGTGAGTGTCTCGTGGCTTTCTGGTGGACTGCACAGAACAGGGAGGGTTGGGTGTGTGACAGTTCCTGGGCAGAAATGCAGGCTGCAAAATGGTTTTTGTCGTGTCAGTTAGAATTTCCTCAGGCATCAGCAGATACGACCAGGTGGGTCTAGTGTGGAAGTGTTTGACACGCCATGGCAATGAAAAAGCAATGGAGTCCCGGTACAAATAATGCCGATCAGAAGAACACTTTTCCTCAATGGTGTCAATGTTTCAACCCTTTTAAAGTTGATTTTAGCACCGGGTCTTCATCAGGAGAGATGCTAATATGGGATACACGCTATGTAATAGAAACATTAAAAATAAGTAATGTGTATGTTGATATATAAGTGATACATGCCAGGTAAGCATACCTCTTACCTCACTGAGGCACAATAAGGTCATGTCACAACTGTTAATGCATATGTTAGGGGACAGCTTATGCTGGATCCAAATTGTCCCAGCTCTAGTTAATATTCCTGTAGACGATGCCCTGTGAGGTTGTGCAGACAATGGTCAGGAATGTGTTAAGTAATGATCCATCATGAGTGAATCAACATCAAACGGGCCGAAACGTCAACACCATCCTAACCAAATGCTTGATTTGTGTCAAAACTTTGAGATGCCAAGTGTGTATTTTGTTTGGATCACCCAAAACAAGCTTTTAATTTCTAATTTGTTTTTGTATGATTTGTATTACCAATCTTTATTAAAGAAAGGGTACTTCACTGTATCTCCACAAAAACATAGATAGAAGGACATGTTAAAATAATTGAGGATGAGTGTAAGTGTTAAATATTGTACACTTTGGATATCATGATCTTCTTGTTACTTTCATGTCTCCTTTGCTCAGTTTTTAACTTCTAACTTGAGATGTCTGACTTTTACTAATTACGCTCTCATTCTATCAGGGGTTTAACACATCCTTTTTCTACTTTGCAATTTCACAAGATTCGATGCATGATTAAGTAAACCTTGAACTACTTTACTCTCCTGAGATAAACCAGGATTCACATTGTTGTTATTATGGATACAAGAACCCTCACCATATCATTAGATTTTACAAGATTATTCTGACAATTGGATATTACTGCCTTGTCATTAACCCTGGGAGTAGTTAGCAGAGTTTTGCTACACGGACTCCGCGAAGTTACAAAAAACCTCTGCGAAGTTCTGCGAGTGGCGGAGTGCAGCGAGCGCTCGCAAACGTATTGTTCCCTGCTCGCAAACTTACCGTTCGCAAGCAGGGAAGCAACTCTGCTGCACACAAAGTTCACAACCCAGGCCTACTTGTCACATAGTCAATGTAAACTCAACATTATCCAATCAATACTCCTTTGTCGTGCAGGCCTCAGTCAGACCCGCTAGTGCAAGGGGTTCGCCCTTCTCTGCACGAAGTCCTCAGACCAGATTGAAAGAAGTTGGCACAGAAACTGGAAATAGAAAACGTAACATTTATTACACCTCATGAGGTGGTGCTACGGTTCAAACAGTACCCTTCGGCATTGCAAGAAGTAGCACACCGAAGCTAGGGATGCATGGTTTAATTATACCCGCACAGGGGCTCGAAAGAAGGCGGTACAAAGCACAAGAGCACATTTTATGTACATATAAGGTAATATCGAGAGGCACAATCGATCAGTGGGAGGATCTAACAGTCTTGGGGGTATCGGCTAACACATTCCAATCTAAGACTAATCACTAACAGATGCGAACCCTAACGGTCAGCGGCAAAACAAGGGGACGCTAATAATAGCCTGTTGCTGGGCAGATTCAAGAGTCACGGACAGGAAGATAGGACATAGCACATAGTCAGCACGAGGTAGCATGTGCCAATCAAAATGGCTGCCATGAATACAAAATGGAGTCAGTTAAATGTCAAGACAATGGCTAGAACTAAGATGTCTTTCGCTAATGCTCAATCTAATCGCTGTTAAATTACAACAGACGACCCTTTTAGCATTAGCTAAAGATATACGCTCTCTTGGGGTAATCTAAGCATTCATCTCGTATATCTATACGCATCATATCAGCTACTTCTTTATCTAACGTGTGTTGTGCTTTCACAGTATTCCTTTTGTATGGTATACAAGCAGTTATTCACATAGAACATAACACTGGGCCACAGTGGATACACATACAACAGGTGAAAATCACTGCAATTGCAATACAGAGAATAGTCAATAATTTCCAACCCCAGGCAGAAACTAGAACCCAAACCAACCAGCAAAAGTCCAGGTGCCATTTTTAGTATGAATATCTGCAGCTATCTTATGCAGTTTAAGAATCGTGTCATATACTGAGGGCGAATTATCCGGGATAAATACACATCAACTACTACCGATAACTTTACATGCACCTCCTCTATCTGCTAACATAACATCTAACACCATTCTGTTTTGGAGAGTTACAATTCCAGCAATTTGCAACTCTTCAGTGATATTACCAAGAGCTATAGCAGTCTGATTAGTGACAGCTTCCACAACTCTAGTCAATCGTCGTATTTTCCTGCTATTTAATGCAGCACCCACAAAATGGAACAGACCCAAATTAAAATCAACATATTGTTGCAGACTAGTGTCTGTCTGGTCTACATCATCTATTTTTATGGCCCTTTTATAACGATTCATTGAAATATTTCTAAACAATTTGAACTCTCGCTGATATGAAGCAGGTGCCAGGAAAACAGGAGGCAATAGAAAAGAGACATAGCATGTACCGGGCCACCCTACTGGTAGCTTATGATATCCATGGCTCCCACATACTAAATACGTGTTGTGTGAGGCCAGGAACGAACTGTCGTTCAACCCATCCATATTTAATACAGTAACACAATCACTAGTTCCAACTGGAATTCGTCCAGAACTTTGCACACACAAGTCTGCTTTAGTCCTTGTAACAGTGATTACAGACTGGTTGCTTGTGGTAGAGTCTCTCGTGTGGGTGAAAACATATGGTGTAGAAGCATTTTCCGGTCGATATTCTTCCCATTCCCATATAGTTCCATTTGCTTGAGGATACCCATGTTCATCTTGATAACACTCTTTATTCGGATGAAAAAGAAGTCCACCTACTGCAGGTTTTCTAGTTGAAAATAAAAGAGTGTACCAGGCTCGACAAGAACCATTATGCGAAAAAGGAAGTGGAATAAAGGGTGTTCCACCTTTCTTTTGTTGTGCTGGAAGCATACCACATATCCAACAATTTGTAGCATTCGTAGCGTTGTGGGTATGGTGGAGCATCTGAACAAACGTATTATTGAGATAGGATTCTCGATGCTTTTGCTCATGATACGGAAGAGTGACTGGAGTAGTAGTAACCACAAAAAACTTGCGAGCAGGAATCATCATTTCAACAGACCAAGTGATCACTGCTATAATTGTCAAAACAGCAGAAACACCTATAACTCCTAATGCCTTTTTCTTAGTGGTTATCATAGCAGCAAACTCAGCTTTCTCAAGAACAAAACAAAACAACAACAACAAAAAAAAAAATAATCATAGGAGTTCTTCTCCCGTGGGTAGATGCTGGTTTCTTCACCGCAGATCAAGACAGGTGTCACTACACTACGCAGGGCTGATCCCCCTCCCTTGTCATATCGGCATTCCGTTTCCACTACCCAGGGCGGTTGCTCAACCTGTCTCTTTAAAAAAAAACTGTGGACTGTTTCCTCGGTCTCAAGTTGTATCGCGCTGCTCCAGGAGTCGTCTGGTCCGGGAAGAACTCCGCAGATTCGTCAGGTGATACAGCAGGGCCTTTCTCCGTGGTCAAGATCTCTCGATGATCGGTCAGCACAGCAGGTTCCACCAAGGTCGACAATGAGTGCTATGCACCCAATTTTTCTTGTTGGTGACTCGAACCGCTGTTCTTGTGGCAAGGAGCACCTGTTCTGGTCCACGCCATCTCGGCTCCAAGCTGCTTGACCTCTCAAACGCCTTAACCATCACAAAGCCGCCAGGATGGAGCTCATGGCCTTCACCTGTAGATCTGTCAGGAAGTGCTTCATGAACCTGTTGATGAATAGAAACCAAATTGTCAGTTAACTGTGCAAAATAGTCACTCATCAAGACACAAGGTACATCATACACAGAACTTGGTTTCGGAACTCCCCAAATGTTCATGGGTCGTCCAAATACCACCTCGTACGGGGTGAGACCCGTCCTAGAATGTGGTACTGATCTGATGGATAGCAATGCCAATGGCAAAGCATCTGGCCAAGTCAAGTGTGTAGAAGCTTGAATTTTCGCAATTTTCAGCTTCAGAGTAGCATTATACCTTTCCATCAATCCTGCTGATTGTGGATGGAACACTACATGGAACTTTTGTCTAATTCCCAATCCCTTCAAGACATACTTGATAACTTCCCCAACGAAATGAGGTCCGTTATCATTCCATAAAAGCCTGCAAACACCAAACCTTGGGAAGAATTCCGTCAGTAGCACCTTAGCGGTAGTAATAGCAGTATTGTCCTTCGTGGGGTACACCTCAATCCATTTACTGAAAGCACAAACCACCACTAGAACATACTTTACGTTATTACAGCGCTCAAGTTGGATGTAGTCCATTTGCAAGACTTCGAATGGTGCAGTCGGTGTAGCAAAGCCTCCAGATGGAACTCGCGTTCCCTTTCCAGGATTGTATTGTAAACAAATCAAGCAGGACTGCACTATTCTCTTAGCTGTGCTAGCAATTTCTGGATGCTCCCAAACTTGCGTAAGCATTTTCGTTATTGCGTAAGCTCCAACATGTGCTAGCCCATGTGCCATCTGAACCATAGGTTGTACGAAAGCTATAGGCAGCTTCCATCTATCATCTGTTTATTTCTCCAACAACCTTCGTCATCTAATTCCCCTTCTTTAGACCACTGTTCACGTTCTTTATCAGAGGCTGTCCTCTGTATCTCTCGTACTTCTTGTCTAGCATCATGCCATCTCTCAGATTGGGACTTCACTACATACACAGAAGTAGTGTTTCTTCTCATCGCAGTTTCACGTTCCACGTGGTCTGCAAAGGCATTTCCTTGTCCAATCTTGTCTGTCACTTTCTTCTGCGCGCTACACTTCACTATGGCTACTTTCTTTGGGTATGTCAATGCAATCAAAAGATTATGCACTAATTCTCCGTGCATTATTTGCATTCCATGAGATGTAAGAAAGCCTCTTTCCTTCCAGAGTAGGCCAAAATCATGCGCTACTTCAAAAGCATAGCGGCTATCTGTGTAAATGTTCACACACAAATCAGTACTAAGCTCACATGCTCGTGTCAAAGCTATCAATTCAGCTGCTTGGGTCGATTTCTGCGGTATGCAAGCTGTCTCCACTATTGTTTCAAGCGTGGTGATTGCATATGCGGCTGAGGTCGTACCATCTGGTAATTTCAAACAAGACCCGTCAACCCATAGTTCACCATCCACATCTGGAAGGGGCGTATCTTGCAAATCAATGAGACCCTTTGTCTGTTCCTCAGTCAGAAATATACAATCATGCGTTTCTTGTGACTGAGGCTGAGTTACCGGATACAGCAATAAAGTAGCAGGGTTCAAAGATGTACATCTCTTCAATGTAATGTGAGGAGCTAGCAATGTCTGTTCATATCCTGTAAGACGAGCACTAGACAAGTGCTGTGTTTTTGTCTGATTCAAAAGGGCATCAACCGCATGCGATACCAACACTATCAGCTTATGTGACAAAACTATTCCCTCACTCTGTCGTATTGACACAGCTGTTGCTGCAACTGAGTGAAAATACCCAGGTAATGCTCTAGCAACAGGATAAAGAACTGCTGAAAAATAAGCACAAAGACGTTGTTTATCGCCATGTAACTGGACTAAAACTGACAATGCACATCCATCTTTCTCATGTACGTAAAGTATAAAAAGCTTCGTGTAATCTGGTGTGCCTAACATTGGTGCTGAACAAAGAGCTTGTCGTAACTGTCGAAAAGCATTTTCATATTCATCTGTCCATGGAAGGGGTACGGGAGTATCTTTTATCAAAAGTGCTTACAAAGGCTTAACAATATATGAAAATCCTAAAATCCACTGTCTGCAAAAGGAAGTAAGACCCAGAAATTCATGTACTTCTTTCTGTGTGGTAGGAACTGGCATGTCTAAAATTGCTTGTATGCGATCTGATGTCAATGCACGTCCCTCCTTAGACAAAAGGTGACCTAAGTAGGTTACCTTTGGTCTACAAAATTGCAGCTTCTTTCGAGACACTTTGTGATGATGGGAAGCAAGAAAAGAAAGCAAAGACAGAGTACACTTTTTGCCCTGTTTTAGGGTGTCGGCTGCCAGCAAGAAGTCATGGACATATTGTATGAGAGCTACACCTTCGGGCAATGCAAAAGAATCAAGTTCTCTTTTCAATGCTTGACTGTAAATACTCCGACTCTCAGTATAGCCTTGAGGAACTCTGCAAAATCTATACGATTGATTATTCAAAGTGAAACCGAACAAGCATCGGCTATCAGGATGAATAGGGATCAAAAAGAAAGCGTTCTTCAAGTCTATCACAGAAAATATAGTGGCAGTCGGAGGAACCAAAGTAAGAAGTGTGGTGATGTCAGAAACCACAGGATACTGCGGTACGACAATCTTGTTTACTTCCCTCAAGTCTATAATGAATCTGTAGACTCGTGTGTCAGTATCTCTCTTCAGAATTGGAAGAATCGGGCTATTGCAAACATTAAATGGGACTTCCTCAACAACCCCAACTTGGATGAGATCATGTACAATTCGTATGAGTGCCTCTACACCCTCCTGTGAAATCCTATATTGTGGCAAACGAGGTAACACAGCTCCCTCCTTGACACTAATCTGAACCGGTGGGATAACCATTTGACCCACATCAGTGTGTGAGGTAGCCCACAAAGTTTCAGGAAGCGAAGCCAATGCAATATCTTCTGTAACAAAACAAATACTTTCAAGCTCGAAGTGATTATCATTCAAAATGACACGCACTCCTTCGGGAGAACATCGTATCGTGGCTCTGAAATATTTCAGCATATCAAGACCCACAATATTATCTGGTGTGTTTGGGGAAAGCAAAAACGGACATGGAGCACTAAATTTATCGACATGGAATGCAAGTGGTTGGGACAATGGGCTAAGGGAAGGTGTTCCATCGAAACCTATCGAGGTAATAGTTATGCCAGACAGGGGAGCCCTCGGAACCAATTGTTTAGACAAAGCGCTACAAGTAGCTCCTGTATCAACCAGAAACCGATCATTGGAACCCAAAACATGTGCTGTAACATAGGGACCCATCTGATCTACTGGAACTTCAACTGATTCCTTACACCATCCTTGGCAATCCTATGCATGAGCAGAATCGTAAAGGTCAGGCTGAACAAAATCAGACACTTGATATTGGTTTTGTCTATCAAAAATGTCTGGACCATTCTGTGGGCGTACATTAGTATCAAATCGAGCACGATAATTCATATTTCCCCAAGGCCCTGAAAACCCTGACCTATTTCTCTTTTGTCCCCGCCCCCGTGAAGTCTGTTGGGCACGCAACACTGGACAATCAGCCATCCTATGGCCAAACTGTTTACAATACGCACATTGATTAATAGACAAATTCGTACAGGTATAAGGGGTATTAAAAGATCCACGTCCACTTCTATCGTAACCTCTATCATAGCCTCTATCAAAACCTCTAGAGGGAGGACCATAGAATTGGGCTAACATAATTTTTGTTTTCAAATCTTTGGATTTCTGTTCCTCGCTACCTTTCGCTTCTAATTCTTGACGCTCATAATATTGAGCCATCGTCAAAACAGATGCCGGAGAAGATGTAATCCAAGAACTTTCACTGGCTTTTAAGCGGCTAGCTATCCCTGGCAACAGATTCATGACATATTTATCAACAAACAGATGTGTGCCGGTATCATCCGTCAAAGACTGACCGCTAAAATCATGAAAAGCTTCCTCAAAGAGCGTAAAGAAATCAGAAACTGATTCATCAGCCTTTTGTTTACACGATGCTAAAACGGTCCAATCAATCTTTTTAGGGGGGATAACTGTTTTAAGCTTAGTTAAAATGGCTGCGGGGAGATCTAATATCAACTGATGTGGCTTTTTAGCAGGCTCCCTATTCACATCCATTTGTTCTAAGTCCTTTCAGTCAGCACCAAAGGTAGCACGGTCATCAATTTTTCGAACAGCCCGCCACACATCTGGGGGCAAAATTAAACCGAAAAACAAATCTATATCGCATAGGGTCATAGTGCAGGAATTTAAAGCGCCTTCAACTTCCTCATAAAAGGCGGCTGGATTTTTACGCGGATCGGGTAATGCTGCTTTAAGCGCCATTACATCTGCTCTATTCCAAGCAGTGTACACCCAATTATAAACAAAATATCCTTTAGCATCAGTAGAGGTTTTATCATCACTATCACCCGCTCCTTTAGGAGGAACATACAAAGGTGCAGCTTCCCGCATAGGTCTCATTTCAACTGGTATTATCTTATCTGTTACGAAGATAGGAGACTGCGACACTCCAGATGAATTGGGCTGTGCAGCTTTGTCCGAACCCTTTTTCTACTCCTTCAAGTGAACCGCATCAGTTCGTAATTTAACCAACCGTCTAATCGTGTCAGGCACCTGAGAGAAAAGAAAAAGACCATCACGCATGGATTTATAATCAGCTGCTACATTGTCAGGCTCTATTATTGGAGAGAGTTTTCGAAAAGATTCAATAACTTCTGTAGCAAATGTCGCAGTGAAATACATCTGCTCCTTTCCCGACCATCCCTGTATACTTGCTAAAAGATCGGAAGCAGAATCAGTACTACGTAATGCTTTACGGGCAGCTTGTCTGATTTCGGACGAACGCGCAGCAGTCAACATAGATCGGGTGTCCCGTCCTTTGTGTTGCTCTGTGTCAGAATCCCCATCGCCTTCGACCAGAGCGGATGGAACGGCATACGGAGGTGGAGGTCGATCTAGAAACGAAAACTGATCTTGCGGTTTATTAAGGACAGAATAGAGAGGCTGTCGGACAGGATATTGGCCAGATACCTGCAACCTATGTTCTTTCTCCTCTCTCTCTTTTAACTCTTTCACTTCTTTCTTTCTCAACTCCAGCACTTTCTCATACACATTCTTTTGCTGTTCCTTGTCAATCAACGCTTGCTCACGCTTCTCTTGCTGCCGTACTTCTTTTTCCCACATACGCACGCATTCAAACATGTCACGACTAGACCTTCGCTCAAACATACATCGCTCCACATACTCAATCTTTCGTGCATCAGATGACCCATTCAGTGGCCACCGTAACTCAGGATCCTTTTTGGTGTATCTATGCCATAGCATGCTGTACATTGTGGCAGAAAGACCAAATTTTACATACATAGTTCTATTAGGCGTCCCCTCTGGGGGAGCCGGCTGTGATTCCTCAAGTCATAAACTGGTACCATTACAAAAGCAGCACAACCTTCGAAGTGCGCTAAAAACAGGCATGCAAAAAATAATGCAAAATATGCAATATTATACACAAAGTAGAGCTTAAAGTAGCTGTAGTACGTTGCGCCGTTCAAATCAAATTGTTGAAGAAAAATCTTCACATTGCCTGCCTTTATGGGTTGCAACACATATATGTATACCATTATTCAAAATACAAATTAGACTAGTCTTTTCCAAATACAAATACGCCACAGTAAGTGTTCCTAAAACTACCTTACCATACAAGGGCATCTAAAACCTACAATAGGTGCCGCAAAATGGCTCTTACCAATCATAGGAAGTCCAGATTCCAACTGCCAAGTTCTAAATTTGACCAAATAGTCACTGCACGGCGAACCAACAGAAGAGATCTCAGTCGAGGACTGGCGCCGCCTGGATGGTCAGATCAGAAAGAAGGGAAGAAACGCCTTGGGTGCCAAGACTCGGGACTTCTCTGGCAGCGATCGCGTCCTCAGCGAAGTTCCAAACTTTCGTCACGACCAATCCTTCGGGCATCTGAGTCGCCGATGAGCCCCACGTGGGCGCCAATTTGTCGTGCAGGCCTCAGCCAGACCAGCTAGTGCAAGGGGTTCGCCCTTCTCTGCACGAAGTCCTCAGACCAGATTGAAAGAAGTTGGCACAGAAACTGGAAATAGAAAAGGTAACATTTATTACACCTCATGAGGTGGTGCTACGGTTCAAACAGTACCCTTCGGCATTGCAAGAAGTAGCACCCGAAGCTAGGGATGCATGGTTTATTTATACCCGCACAGGGGCTCGAAAGAAGGCGGTACAAAGCACAAGAGCACATTTTATGTACATATAAGGTAATATCGAGAGGCACAATCGATCAGTGGGAGGAGCTAACAGTCTTGGGGGTATCGGCTAACACATTCCAATCTAAGACTAATCACTAACAGATGGGAACCCTAACGGTCAGCGGCAAAACAAGGGGACGCTAATAATAGCCTGTTGCTGGGCAGATTCAAGAGTCATGGACAGAAAGATAGGACAGACAACATGGTCAGCACGAGGTAGCATGTGCCAGTCAAAATGGCTGCCATGAATACAAAATGGAGTCCGTTAAATGTCAAGACAACGTCTAGAACTAAGATGTCTTTCGTTAATGCTCAATCTAATCGCTGTTAAATTACAACACCTTTATTCTGGCAACCAGGCAGGATAGAAGCATTTGTTTTATCTAACCTCACACATAAATCGGGCTTTACACACACCTTGGCTAAATAATAATCTGTGGGTGTGGATGATTTCTTCTGCAACTTTCCAATATGGCACCCAAATATTCTGCCTCCTGAGTGGCTCTTCTCTCCATAGCCCTATTTTTTTATTTTAAGACACCAAGCTTTATTGGCCTTCTAATAGTAAGAGACAACAACTCAGACTAGAAAGACATGTAGGGCTTCCCCAGCCATCCCTACTCTCGGTAACTTGTAATACTAATTAATTTTCATTGTACGTACTTTGGATGTAATGATCCCAGTAACAAAGTAACTTTTTATTTGTTTTTATGGACAATTGGACAAAGTTCCCTTATTCCCTTAGAATTTTACTAATGGCCTAATAGCCTTTGATTTTCTTTTTCAGGGATGAAAATACTGATCCTTGTCCCAGGGTACCATTGGTTAGTATTATGATAAATAATAATCTACTTACCCTATTCCTTTGGGTGTAAACTTATACAAAATTAGATCTCAAGCAACATATAGACAAATATATTTTCTAGCACTGTTAGGTCCATGCCGTGCAGGAACTGGTGTGCATGCACACAGGGGGAAACATGCTGTGCCCCCCTGTGTGCATCCACATAGCATGAGGCACCAGAGGGCCTTGTAGGTCCCTCTTTATTTCCTCTCTGCCACGGTTTTCATGGAGGAGGAACTGCCATGAAAACCATGGCGAAGAGGAAACTTGTAAAATGTTTGGCTGGACTGTTGCGGTCCCACCAAACATATTACTGCCTGTACACTGCTGCATCCCCACTAAGGAATGGTGGTTCCCTTGTGGATGCAGCAGGGCAATGGCAGTCTGACCGTTCTCATTGTAATTGTAATAGGGCAGTGAGGAGACCACCACCACCGCTTCCTCTAAAAGCCAGCCAATTGATAAGGGTGTCCCACAGGGTTCCATCTTAAGCCCAACACTTTTTAACTTGTACGTGTCCCCATTAGCCAAGCTAATCAAAGCTTTTGGCTTCCAAACAGTGTCATACGCAGATGACACGCAGCTATTAATCACCTTGGGACCTGACTTCACTGACACCAAAAAACGGGTCAAACACAGCATGACAGCCATAAACGACTGTATGACAAACATCCATCTGCTTCTCAATGCCAGCAAAACTGAAATCTTGCTCTTTGGGGACGCACCAAAACTATGAACCTCCATGGGACCCTGCCACCCACCGAAGACAGCTGTTCACAATCTCGGGTGATGATAGATTGCAAACTCTTCATGTCAGACCATATTAACAACCTGGTCCGCACTAGCTACGGTCTAATGCGCAGTCTTAGGAACATAATCAAGTGGATTCCACTATCCTCCCGCATGCCCCTAGTACAGGGGCTAATCATTAGTCGCCTGGACTATGGAAACTCACTACTTGCTTCCATAAATGAAGAGCATATTGCTAAGCTCCAGGTCCTGCTGAACACTGCGGCCAGACTGGTCTTAAACCTGCCCCCGCGATCACCCTCGGTGCCCAGTCTAAAGACCCTACACTGGCTCCAAGTCAAAAAGAGGATACATTTCAAACTCTGCTGTCTGGTACACAAAACCCTCAATAACAAAGGATCCCAATACCTAGCCAAAAAACGAACAAAAAACCGACCTGTAAGAACCCTTCAGTCCACTAGCAAACACCTCCTAACGGTACCTAAGGTCCGCACAATCAGAAATGGTGGCAGATCCTTTTTCAGAATTGCGCCTGAAACCTGGAACAAACTGCCTCTACTTCTCCGATTGGAAACCAATAACAAGAAATTTCGTAGATCCCTCAAAACCAGGCTATTCTAGCACAGTTTACCCGTCTCTCTGGCTCTCTTTTTCTGAGTATGAGTTAGCACTATGAGACCTACGGGTGATATATGCGCTTAATAAATACCAAATACAATGCAATACAATACAATTGGGAGCCAGGAGTACATATTTTGATTTAGCAGAGTTTGTGTGCTTCCACAAAATAAATGGTTGTCCTCCATGCAGCTGTGATCATTTTGTTTATTTATCCAGCTACCTAAGCTTGAACTTTCAGGGGCACACACATGACATTGGAATACTATTAAAGTGTGTTAGATAACTAGATAATTGATGTTGTTTTTCTCTGGCAGCAGCACAGATGGGAGGAGGGCAGTCATTAAACTATATGGATTTTTAGGTCTGGCATGACAGTGCAACTGTCCCCTGGCCTTTTAACACACATCAATATTATAATACAGTTCTTTGCTTCCACAAAAAAAATCTGCTATTCCAATGCTGTTTACTTGCACTGCATCTAATTACCATACACAATGTCTTTAAAGTCAGACCTATTGGTAATGCCAATGCTTGTTTTATTTCTTCTGGATCACTGGTTCACTTAATGAGGAGGAAGGAAGTTGCAAATGTAACTTACGAACAGCTGTAAACTATCCTTCGAGTCACCATGTCCAAGATGAGCTACAAAATGTGGCAATGCAAATGAATTATGATTGCTGTATGTAATGCTAAAAGTGGTAATAGGGTAAGTGCCAAATTTGGTACCAGGTACTTTGATTGTAAGGTGAAATAAATAGCAAGCAAGAGAAACAGAGTTTTAAAAATAGGATATGTTTAAAAATATATATTCCTGGCCAGAATTGTAAAAAAAAAACATTTTCTCCCCATATATGTGAGATGTAAATGTACTCTAATTCAAGATAGTATGATATTCCTCTTTTGCCATCGTAGGTGGAATGATTTGCAGGAACTTTAAATGTAATTCTTCCAGGAAGTTAAAATGTAATTTCGCCACCTTAAGTTTTCTGATTTCCTTATTTGAAACTAGAAAAATAGAAAATATAATATCTCATTTTATGTAGTATATTAGACTCATATTAGTATACAAATGTTTTTAAAAGTCAATCATTTTGTGATTGCCGCAGCCTTCTTACTATAAGTGTGCTACAGTCAGTGTGTGATATATTAAGGTATTTCTCTGTCACCTATTTTCTAGCCTTTTGACCATACCAACTATTTAAAATAAAACAAAAAAAAACACGCATCTATGGATGGTGATAGTGCACTGGAAATATAAGTTGAAAGCCAAAAGTGTAATTGCAGCTTCGCACAAAAAAAAATGACGAGTGCTTTGTGATTCAGGGAGTTTTCCTGGGAACCCTGCCGAGTTCAAAGAGAAAATGAGGGGCAGCAGGAGTGAGTGACAAGCTTCCCTTGATTGTGTGCTGGTTCACAAATGTGTTCCCTCTCGATAAACAGATTTTGTGTCATGATCATGTGGTAGCGCATCTCCTGAGGACCCCATGATTGGCAGATGAATATGTCTGCTTCCCGTCACAGCTTTTCCCAGCCTCGCCGGGTACTCTGAAGGCCATTATCCGGGCATTATGCGTCCTGTGCTTGCTGTGTGCGACGTGGCTGTCCCTGTCACAATGTGACATCAAACTTAGAGGGGCAAATTGAAGGCTCCCCCACGCCACAATATCTGAAACTGTTTTTTAATACAATGGATTGCTTGGCTGAGGGCTATTGTGATTAGTGAAGTCACTTCGGACAGACCCTCTAGGGGATGTGAGTGATTGATGTGTGAAAGTCTTGTCTTTTGACACAGAGCATGATTCCCTTAGCTCTGGGCTCTGAATGTCTAAACAAAACACACGTGAGATCTTTATGATGAACCAGGGCCGTCAACAGCGGCCTCTTCGCAGGGGATGACAGCGTGTCTGTTCTCTAATAACTGCAAACCCTCCGGACCAGCGTGTAGCAGAAGGTGCAATTTATCTCCTGTCAGTTTACTGGTGTAAAGGCGAGCGTGCTGCTCACAGTTTCAAAGCCGGATTAACAGAATGCGCACGTATGCAGGTGTGTACTTACATTTGCAGGCTGTTTAAAACTCAGATCTATCAGTGCTTAATTTGTAAATGAAAGAGTGACGGTGCCCGAAGTTCTGTCAGTGCAATGAAACTGGTAATCTTAATTCCACTTACTGCCTGTTTAATCCAATACCAGACACTTCTTGGCTCCTTATCTCAATCTTGCAGGTTCCTATAGTCTCCCTTTGTGATAGTTTTCCCATCTTTTTCCTCCCATGTCTTTCAGATATGTGTGTTTTTCTCTCTCTTGCTCTTGGGAAGTATCTAGTTAAAAAAACTAGTGCCTGGGCCCTCCCCCAGCAGCCACGGGATCAAATAAGCACTGTTAAATCTTTACCAATTCATTGCTGTACCTGTAACTCTTTGGGAGTAATGCTCCAAAATGCTACTACGTAAATTACCCCTCTGCACATTTATACTTTAAAATACTATTTTATATCGCACCACAAGGTAACATAAATTAACATAACATTATACTTACTGAGGTCATCTACATGTGATATCACTTTCAATGCAGAAAAAGGGTTTGAAAATGGGCAACAACTTTTTGTATTTTAGGTATCAATCATTGAGTTTTTTACAATGGGATTGTTGAAATATAAAAAAAATGAGTAAAATACTCCTTGTTTCAATAATCGGTTGGTAGTTTGAATTTACATAAAATTTGGGGTGAGCCTGGATACCTTAATAATTTAAGTTCTGGGTTTGTGAAAGGGAGGTTTCCCACTCAGAATCCAATGACATAGATGGTGTGCCGATGGCTAGTGAAGGGCGAGATGACCGACATTGTAGAGGATTGGGGAGGGGAGGAAGAGATGCAAGTGATAGCGATGATGATCAGCACAGTGAAAAGTAAACAACATTCCTCTGTGTGCAGCTTGAGGTGCTTGGTGCTTCATATTTGTGTCTGCAGCTCTAGGCAAAGTTTTACCCTCGATTCCTTTACTCCTCGGGGGGTGCTCATAGTAGCCTCAAATGTAAGGATCGTTGCAAGTGTAAATGGGGTATCTATTGAATGTAGATATGATGAAAGAAGGGCAATTGATTTGCTTTCAATGTTGCATGCAGTGTTGGGGTCTTATCACATTTGTGCAGCACTCCTATCATTCTTGCTGTCACTGGTTGTAAGCAGCCACTTTCTTTCTAGGTCTGCCATGGAAATGTTATTTGCATATGCTAGGTAAGGGGAAGACCCATGTGCATTCACCACTGTCCCAACTAGATGGGGCTACAAATAAGGCAAACATCCACCCAGAGTCTTGGTGTGATAGTAACAGGTGTAGATCACTCCAGTGATCTGTTTATCCAGACAGCCTGCTGTCGATTGTCAGCCCAGGTTATTCAGGTTCTCATAAAAAGTGAGATGAAGGCCCCTCGAAAGGCTATCTATCCGATAAAGACGATTCCTTAGCTATCAGATTTTTTTTCCAAATAGTTCTTTTTAAGGATTTTGTTGAAATTCATCATTGAAAAGAATCAAAAGTGGATGTTAAGGAAGTGGGCTCTGACTCACTGACAGCATCAGAATGTCTGTTTGTTAGTTTAAACACAGGTATTCTGGAGACATGTAAAATGTGGTCTGTACCCTTTCTTAGAGATAGTGTAGAACCAGCTTTTTGGAGACCCCCGCCACCCACTAGGGGAGTCAGAGCCAGTGGCGCAGGGAAACGCCTTGATTCTATGGGTCCTTCTTGCATCAATCATGCATTACCAAAAGAGACCAGGACAACCAGCCGTGGAGGGAAGCAGGTCATTTATTAGCTCGAGCTAAGGACAGAGGTCCCAGAATGGTACAAAGACAATTCTACAGAGACTGCTGCTTACTTCACAGGATGACACATATTTATAGCGTTAGCAACGCCCATTTGCACAGTACAAGTTCCCTATTCAGACAAGTTCCTCATATGACAAGCTCTTCGTCAGTCTTGTGTGGTGCAATCGTGGCCAGGGGACATCTGTCTCTGATTGCACAATGTACGCAGCCCCCTGCTTCCTTGCTCAACTGGTGTGGTCATGGGACACAGCCTTGTGCTTCCTCTATCAGTTGGTGTGGTCACAGTGCACAGCCTTGTGCTTCCTCTATCAGTTGGTGTGGTCACAGGGCATAACCTTGTGCTTCCTCTATCAGTTGGTGTGGTCACAGTGCACAGCCTTGTGCTTCCTCTAACAGTTGGTGTGGTCACAGGGCATAACCTTGTGCTTCCTCTATCAGTTGGGGTGGTCACAGGGCAGCTGGTGTGACAGGCTGAGTTACCAACAATGGACAGGATGTGGCTGAGTCTCTGACACAGCTGTGGGGGTGTGAGGCACACCGGCAGATTCTTGGAATCGGCTCAACCTCAAGGAGCAGGGAGGGTTGGGCAAGTTTTGACAGGGACGTGAAAAGCAATTCTTCACCAAGTTGCAGAGAGCATGGCAACACAAATTGGAGTCATAAAGGTCATTTTAAAATGCAGTCCAACAGTCCCTCATTTTTCTATGCAAAGGCAACAATCAATCGTCATCTAGATCAATGTCTATAATTTCCTGGACCTCTCTCTTGATCTGCATGCACTGTACTCCAGGACATCTTCATTACCTAAATTACTTAACTTTGAGTTTAATAATATATATATATATATATATATATATATATATATATATTACCTACTGGCGGTCGCCAGTAGGTAGTTATAGTTAGGATTGATTTCCATAGGGAAATCGTAACATTCTATTTGGAATAACTTTGGCGCGGTGGAGGAATCTGCCTGAAATTTTCCTCAACTTTGCCTCTGCTCCTTCCCAGAAATTTGGGGGGGCATTTGTCAAGCGGGGGCCGAGATAAAAGGGGGGTCCCAACACGTGTTTTCCCCATGTTAATTTCCATAGGGCGGTCGAACTCACTTTCAGCTCGAATGGCTGAATGGATTTTCACAAAACTTGGCAAAATTGTAAGATATGTGCTCCAGAGGATTTTGAGTAATTTAGGTTCAAAAAAATTTATATATCTATAGCCGCGCCCCGGTACGTGCACGGGGGAGCGCTCCGGGCGCGCCACACGACTTGCTCAAGGAAAGCTGATTGGATCTCGGGTGTCTGTAAACATTCGAAACAGTCCGCAGTGGCCGCCATCTTGTGTCTCGGTAGGATCGAGACACAAGAGGTGGCAAAAACAAAGGGGGAAATGACCATAAGGGGGCAGGGTAGACCCCCCTGACCCCGTAGGTTTGATGTGGGGGCCATAAAAGGGTCCCGCGGGTGAAAAAAAAAGTAAATTTTTTTCGATTTTCGCGGGGGGAGCGCCCGGTACGCGCACCGGGGAGCGTACCGGGGAGCGTACTTTGGTGAAAAATAGTGAAAATAATAGTGTAAAATAATCATTTTGAGTGATTACAGGTAGGGTAGCTCTGAAAAGAGCTTTTGGGTTCTGTGGCTGTTTTAGGTACCTACAAGTACGTCCCACACACATACAACCCCACACCCCCACACCCACACACTCCCCACACACACCTCACACATGCATACCTCCACCCACACCCAAACACCCCACACCCCCACACCGACACCTTACACATCCACACCCACATCCACACACCCACACTCACACACACACCTCACCCCCCAACACACACACACACACGCACACACAGATACCTCACAGACACACCCCACACATCCCACACACACACCTCCCCCCACACATAAACACACATACACCTCACAGACACATCCACACATCCCACACATACACACACATTCTACACACATACCCCCCACACCCACACACACCCCACACACACCTCACTCACCCACACCACCACTTACACCCAAACACCCCACACACCCACACCCACACACACACCTTTCACACCCACATCCCCACCCACACCCACATACCCCACACACCTACACACACCTATACACCTCATCCCCCCAGACACACACACACACACACACACACCTCACAGACACACCCCACACATCCCCCACACACACCTCCCCCACACATGGGGAAAACTCAGTGAAACACTAAAATAATAATTTAAAGTTCTTAGAGGTAGGGTAGCTCTGCATAGAGTTGTTGTGTTGTGTGGGTGATATAAGTACCAACATGTAGGTACCAATGCAGAGTCTTAAATTCAATGTAGACTGTCTCATCTGTAGATAATTTGCATGTTGTTACAGAAGTTATTGTGGTATATGGAATCTATACTATAGTCTGTCAGGAAATCAGAAACAACATGGAGGCAGGAGATGAAAACGCGATGTCAAATACACATTGGAGATAATAAAGTGGGAGAAAGGAAGTAACTATGAGCAAAATTACTATGTAACACAAAAAAAATTGCAGAGTATACTATAAGTCTCTCATTATATTATATTCATTTTGGTACTATTTTATTGATTACATATAAAAAAGAATAATGTCTGGAACAATTTTTAATTATTAAATATAAATTTATTGCTCTGATTTTTTAAAATTTAATAAGACTTCCAACATTATGTCGTCGGGAATGTCCTCATTTGGATTACATGATTCCATTTCTTCCACATATTTCAGAAACTCTTCATCAAGAGACTGATCCAAAAAATCTGAATCGTTATTCTCTTCCTCTGGGTTGTCCTGAAGATCAAGTTCGAATGAAATATTACATTTATTTTGATCTCCTTCCATTATGTTGCTGTAAATTGCATAAAAAATAAATATATCAGTAGAGATAGGGCACTGTTGGGTTTAAGTTCAGAAAGGTAGTTTTGATTTTTTAACAGTGAAGTTATCTTTGGGCAGTGTATGGTATCAGGCTGGAAGTAGAAATATAAAAAAGTGTATATCATAAAGACTAAGTAAATTGATAATTATACAAGACAAGCCTAACTCCATCCATATCTATAACAGAGAAGCCTATCTCAATCTATAACTATTACAGAGGGATAGTATATAACTATCAGAAAATGTTTTCCAAATTAACTTAAAGTGCACAACATACTTCAGTTTTCAAAATAACATCTTACCTTTGAAAAAGAAGTTTAAGTTCTCAGTGAAAATCCTTTTGAAATGTACTTCAGAAAGTAGTAGTCAAAATGGCTGTGTTTCCCTCTCTTTCTTTATATATATTCATGTACATAACCAATCAAATGTCATGAAATAATAGTAGAAAATGAAAGTAACATTTTAATTGGTTGTAAATTCTAACACTTCAGATGTGTTTTTGTCAAGTAATTCACCTCAGGATATTTAGAGAGGGCTACAGGCCAAATGGCTCAATGGAATTCCACCAAATTTGGGAAAATGGTAGGGACTGGTATGTAGTATGGCCTATTCTATATTTGGTGAAAGTTTCTCCGGTGGTTTTTATGTAAATTAACTTTAACAAATTTTTGGGAGCGCTTCCCGGTGCGCGCCCCGGTACGCGTACCGGCAGCGCAACGGGAGTCCTCCATTTTGTGTTTCGGTAGATTTGAGACAGAAAATGGAGGACAAACAATGTTGGGAATGGGTATAAGGGGGCATCGTAGGCACTCCCTGACCCTCTAGGTTTTCTGAGGGGGTCTTAGGAGGCCCATATAGGCGAAAAAAAAAAAAATTAAATTATTTTTCGCGGGGGGAGCGCCCGGTACGCGCACCGGGGAGCGTAACGGGGAGCGTACTTTGGTGAAAAATAGTGAAAAAAGTTAGAAAAAGATAATCTTTTGGAGTGATCAGAGATAGGGTAGCCCTGAAAAGGACTGTTGGGTTCTGTGGCTGATTTAGGTACCTACAGGTAGGTACCAATGCACAGTCTTAAATTCAGGAGGAATATTCTATTCCCCTCATCTGAAAAGTGCACACCATCTCCTCTGTAGATATCTTGCATGTTGTAACGCAAGTTGTTGTTGTATATTGAACCCATTCCATAGTCTCTCATGTAAGCAGAAACAGATTTATTCACATGTTTCCGTGTTTTCTCAAATTGTGGACAAAATTGTTTGGACCAGTTCCCTTTCTGTCTTTGGCATATATTGGAATATACCATGGCAGTTTGTGGAAAAAGTGTCATCAATTGCCCAAAGGTGTCCTTTAAAACCATCTCCATACCTACCCGAGCCAAAGTGCCTAGGTCATTTCCACCACAGTGCAAAATTATGAGGTCAGGGTGCGGCAGATGGTAAAAGGTTTTCACCAATGGTATCAATTGATGACATCTCAATCCTCTTTGGCCAATCCATTTTATGTAGACATTTGGTAAATCAAGGTTGTGAAAATTTCTGGTAGCTGCATACCTTTGAGCCCAGTGAATGTAGCTATGTCCAATAATCCAGACAGAGTACATGGTGAGAGGAGGTTCTGGTGCAGTCAGATGAAGTGTAGGAATGAAATGGCAGTTGGAACAGTAGGAGTTTGCAAAAAAAAACTGTGGAGTTTCAGTGCTCTTGAATCAATGATTGGTGGATTCAGATAGTTGACAACTGAAAGTTAGGGTGCATGGTTGTGTTCTGTGAAAGAAGTCATTTGAATGGTCAAGAACAGCAGAGTACTTTGCAATGAAAAAAGGACCTCCATGATATACTATTTGGCCTCAAGGAAAAGTAAGTGAATCAAAGATTAGTGTACATTTGTCATTTGTCAGTATCTAAGTTTTTTTTAAAAACACAATCTTTTAGATTGTGGTTTTTTTTTCCCGCTGTCATATGATGAGTAATTTGAACTCACTGTTTTAAGTGAAATTCAATATATTCTGAGAACAGCAACAATAAACTAAGTAACATGTTGTACAAGTTATTCTATACTTTGGATTGTGTAAATTAAATTGTATTCCCATTGTCTGACACTCACTTTCCTTTTTCCATCCTCTTTCAGCTCTTTTTACTCACTTATAATGTCTTTCTCTCACTCTCTGTAACCCCCGTTCTTTTACTCCACTTCTTTCACAACCCCTCATTCTCATTTCCACTGTCTGCATCCCCTCTCTCCCTTGCATTATTTTTCAACTTTCAGTCTCTCTGCTTTACTTCCCTTTTCCGTATTTTCCTCCTTTGCTCTTTTAGTAATTCCTCTTTACTCACTCAGCAGTATTATCGCACTCTATCACTATAAATCACCCACTCTCCCTCGCTTATCTTTGTTTGCTCCTTTCTTTTGACCTCTTCTCTCTATTTTTCGTTCACTACCTCTATGTCCTCAGTGCATCACTCTCCTTCTGTTATGTTCACTTGTGTTTATCTACCTTATATCATTTCTTTTACAACAACTTCACTGCTCCTCTCTCATCGTTCTTCATCCCATTTCTTTTACTCTGGTTCCATTACTATCCCTCATTTCCTTTCTTTCAATGTCCTTCTCTTTACTTTCATCACCAAATTATTTTCTCTCAGTACCACTCTTTTAGTCGTCTTCTCCTCTCTTTCCTTTTTTTGCTCCTTATTCATTTCCTTTTGTCACTCATTGTACTCCACCTCACTCAGTTTTTCTCTTAGTGTGTCTGTCTACTAAATTCCTGACTCCATTTCCCTCAATCGTTGTATATTATCCTCTCTCCCTTCATCCCTTCACTTTGACTGTTCTTCAATTACTCTCAGTTATCTTCTATTTCTCAATCTTCTAAATGCATCCTTAATTAGACTCTTTTCCGTCTCTGTTATTATCTTTTTACTTACTACTGTTTCCTGACTTAGTTTTGCTAACTCACATTGTTTTAGTATCTTTCTTACCTTCAGTTCATTTCTCTGCTCTTCTCTTCCTCTGTGTCAGTGAATCTATATGCCTTACTCTTAGTAATTTGCTCTCATTCTATTTCTTTTTTTCTCTTTTTATCCTTCTACCTTACTTTATTTCCCTTTCCCTTTACTTTATTTCTAAATACACTGTTATGATTTTTAACCTCTTCATTTGTATATTTTAATTTAAAATACACATTTTACTAATTATAACTTATTTTTTCTTCTCTCTTTCACAGATACAAAGTGTAGTAAAAAAATTTAATTAAAGTTACATTTATTATATGGTAAGTATGACTATAAAAATGTATTTTGTCATCACCCTTTGCTTTAAGCTCACTAATATTTTCTCAAACAACCTCACTCCTGTGTCTTTATTCTGCTTCCCTCACTTATTCTTATTCTCCATGTTTACTCCAATTTCCCTATTCCCCTCTCATATTCAACTTCTTTCAATCCCTATTCTTTACTTCACTTACCCTCTGTTCCCTTCCTTTGCTTCTTCACTCATTCTGTTTTTCTTAATTATTTACTTTACTCCTACACACACACCTCATCCCCCTCTCAATACATACACACACCTCTAACATACACCCCACACACACACCACACACACACCTCATACACACAAAAAAATCCCCCCACACACACTCTTCACATACAGACACACATTCCATACACACACATACATCGCACACATATACACCCCACACCCATACACTCCTCACACATACTTCACACACCCTCACCTCCACCCACACCAAAACACCCCACACAGCCACACCAACAGACACACCTTACACACCCACACCCCGACCTACACCCACTGACTCCCTATAAGTCACACTCACTGCATTACTTATCTTTCTTTTCTGTTTAACTCAAACCCATTCAGGTACTGTTTTCTTTACTCTCTTTGTCCTTTCTCTTTGTCACTCCCCATGTCTTATCCTAATTCAATTTTTCACCCTCTTTCACCCCTCTTTACTTACACTAACTGGTCTTTTCTTACCCTCACTCACCGTTCTTCATTTATCCCGGTTACGCCACTACCCTTCATTCTCAATTATTTACTGTCCTTTCTTTTTCTTTCAACACCCACTCACATTCTCCCACTATCTCTACTTTAGTCTTCTTCCTCTCTCTTCCCTTCTTTCGCTCCTTTAGTCATTTTACTTTTCTCAATTTCACCCTATTACACCTTCTCTGTTTTTTACTATGTAATAAACAATCCCTCTGTGTTCATCCTGTAGCTCTCTTTCTCTTAACATTACTCTCTTTGTGTTCTTCCCTCATGCTAACTCCTTCATTACATTTTTTTTTTCTATTTTTTGGGGGGGCGCGCCCTTGTACGCGTACCCTAAGAAAAAAAAATTGACAGAGATTCATTAAAAATATAGGTTTATTTTTATAAATGAAAGGTAGTTCTAAAAATAACTGATTTTTTTCTTCTTTTTGTTGTTTTATATTTTTTTTAATGTTTTTTTGAACATTTTGTACTTTTTTTGGCTTTTCAAAACAGTTTTATATTATTTTTGTATTTTTTAAGGGGAGAAACAAAAAACAGGGAATTGTAAATGGCTCAACAGGAGCAAAAAACAAAAAACAGAAAAAATTACTGTTCTTTGGGGCATTTGTGATTGTCACCAGCAAGGATGACGAGCTTCATGCTCTTTTCACCACAGGCGATGAGCTTGCCACATGCAATACATGTGATTCTAAAATTTGCTAATCGTGGTTGTATACAAGGCATCATCTCCGTTGTTTCTGGTCCCGATGGAGTGGGTTGTGTTCTTTTGGAGGTGGTCCTTGAAGACTGGGGGAGGTTACTGGCCAGTTCCCTGAGCTCTGCACGAGAATAGTTGTTAGGATGCTTCCGGATCATATGTCGAATCATGGTATTATTACCAAAGGAATATTTTTTGTTTGGGTTGCCCCTTGAGAGTTGTTCGCCACAGATTAGGCAAGTTACCTTGGCCGCATTCACTTTTTTCTTGCCCTCTGGGATTGAAAAAACTCCCATACAATGTGTGACTTGGGCTTGTATGGGGTATTTCTTCAGGCAGCCATGTTCTCCCCTCCTCCTCTTCCTCTTCCTCCTCCTCCTCTTACGTTACATTACAGTGAAAGGAGGTCTGTCACTCTGTCACAAGGATGTTGTCATCAGTGATGTCATGAGTGATGTCACTGACCATGTCATGAGTGATGTAATATGTGACGTCATCAGCAGTGCATTGCACGCGCAAGTTATAGTGAGTCCAACTAACTATAACGTGGGAATTTCATTGGTTTTATGCCAGTAAAATTTCCAGCTAACTATAACTGGTGTGAAACCTATAGTTTTTTCAGTAATATATATATATATATATATATATATATATATATATATATATATATATATATATATATATATATATATATATATATATATATATATATATATATTACCTACTGGCGGTCGCCAGTAGGTATATATAGTTAGGATTTTTTCTCTATGGGATTTTTGAAAATTCTATGTCTAATAACTTTGGCGTTTGTGGACGGAATTGGCTGACATTTTCAGGAAAATGGAACATTTTGTTTCTGAGCAGCCCCTGAAAATTTGGGGGGGTTTCGTCAAGGGGGGGCCGAGAAAAAAGGGGGGTCCCAAAACGTGTTTTTAACATTGAGTTTTCCGTAGGGCGGTTGGCCTCACTTTTAGCCCGAACGGCTGAATGGATTTGCACGAAACTTGGCAAAATTGTAGGGACTGGTAGCCCGATGTGCCTTTTGTAGGTCTCAATATATGTGCTCCAGTGGATTTTGAGAAATTAACGTTCAAAAAAAGATATATATCTGTAACAGTGGACCGGGCAGCGCTCCGGTTCACGGACTTTTCGCGTTACGGAGCTTTGTGAAGCGAAGCTGATTGGTTCTCCGGCATCTGTAAACATTCCAAACAGTCCGTAGCGGCCGCCATCTTGTCTCTCGGTAGGATCGAGAGACAAGAGGAGGCCAAAGCGAAGGGGCAAATGACCATAAGGGGGCATAGTAGATCCTCCCTGATCCCCTAGGTTTGATGTGGAGGTTTTAAAAGGGCCCCGCGGGGCAAAAAAAAATAAAAATAATAATAATCGAACGGCTGAATGGATTTGCACGAAACTTGGGGAAATTGTAGGTACTGGTAGCCCGATGTGCCTTTGCTAGGTCTCAATATATGTGCTCCAGTGGATTTTGAGAAATTAACGTTAAAAAAAAGATATATATCTGTAACAGCGCTCCGGTTCGCGGACTTTTCGCGTTACGGAGCTTTGTGAAGCGAAGCTGATTGGTTCTCCGGCGTCTGTAAACATTCCAAACAGTCCGTAGCGGCCGCCATCTTGTCTCTCGGTAGGATCGAGAGACAAGAGGAGGTCAAAGCGAAGGGGCAAATGACCATAAGGGGGCATAGTAGATCCTCCCTGACCCCCTAGGTTTGATGTGGAGGCTTTAAAAGGGCCTCGCAGGGCAAAAAAAAAAAATATCGTTTTTTTAGTTCTTTTGCGTGGGGAGCGCCCGGTTCGCGAACCGGGAAGCATTCTGGGGAGCGTACTTTCTTGAAAATTAGTGAAAAAAGTTAGAGTAAAATAATAATTGTGAGTGATCAGATGTAGGGTAGCTCTGAGAAGAGCTTTTGGGTTTATGGTACATTTAGGTACTTATAAGTAGGTACCAATGCACAGTCTTAAATTCAGAATGAAAATTCTGTTGCCCTCATCTGAGAAGTGAACTCCATCTCCTCTGTAGATATCTTGCATGTAGTAACGCAAGTTATTGTTGTACAAGGAGCCCATTCCATGGTCTCTCATGTAAGCTGAAACAGATTTGTTTACATGCTTCCTCGACTTCTCAATTTGTGGACAAAATTGGTTCGACCACCTCCATTTCTGTCTTTGGCATATATTTGAATATACCAAGGCAGTCTGAGGAAAAAGTGCCATCAATTGCTCAAAGGTGTCCTTTAAAAGCATTTCCAGACCTACCCCAGTCAAAGTGCCCAAGTCATTACCTCCACAGTGCACAATTAACAGGTCAGGTTTTGGCAAATGCATAAAGGTTTTCACCAATGGTATCAATTGGTGACATTTTAATCCTCTGTGGCCAAACCACTTAATTTCCACATCTTGTAAATTGAGGTTAGGTAAATTCCTGTTTTCAGCGTCCCTCTGAGCCCAATAGATGTAACTATGTCCAACAATCCAGACAGAAAACATGGCGAGAGAAGGTTCTGCTGCAGTCAGATGAAGTGTGGCAATGAAATGGCAGTTGAAAAAATAAGAGTTTAAAATGAAAAAAAACTGTGAGTTTCTGTGTTAATGAAGCAGTAACAGTGATTGGTGGATTTTGATTGCTGAAAACAGAAAGTTAGGGTGCATGGATGAGTTTGTTGAAAGATGTATTTTGAGTGGCGAAGAAAAAATCATTAAATGGAAGAATGCACTGGATATGCAGGTGCACTGAGAGTTCAGAGTTCAATTGCAACATTGTTGTGTGAACTTGCAAACACCAGAGGTCTTGCAAGAGGTGGTTGCTATGCAAAAAAGGAGAGAGGGCAGAGGGGGGAAGGGTTTTCATTTGAAAAAAGTGAGGGAAGAGTTTTGATTGGGTGACATGAGAGATATGTGTGAAGAATTACAGCATTTCTGTGCTTGATAGCTGCAGACTCTGGAGTGCATACCTTTTGCTCTGCTGAAGACAAATTGGTGTGTTTCTGAGACTGTTTTGAAACTCAAAGTATTTGCTAAGGTGAGAAAAGATTTCTTTAATTTAGATAGAAAATAGTGTGCTTTAAGGAGAAAATTATGAAGAAAGTTGTGTTTTTCAAATGTTGCTTTGTCTCAAGTGTTTTACAAATAGATTTTGTTTCTTTGAGAAATTGTAATTGGAGAAAATGTGAAGTATTAGTACTGACAGGGTTTTTATGTGCATAGGAGCTGTGGAGTGTTTTCAAATTATGATTTGTAAATCGTTTTTGAGGAAAAGGAATGGTTTTAATACTTATGACAAGGACATAATGGTGTATGCTTCTTTATAAGGCAATTGAGTGTCTCTGATGTTATTTTTCCCATTTTAATGTAAGACGTTTCCCTGTGGAGCAAATTGCTTGTAAATATGCTCCCACCTGTGCATGGCAAATTTAGATTTTGAATGTTTGCGTTACATAGCCATGTTAAAAGTGACCCAAAAAAGTTGCAAAGGCTTTAAAAAAACATTTTCATGTGTCTTGAGGACATTTTAAGTCATTTCCCCGTGGGCAGTGTTTTCAAATTATGAGTTGAAAATCGTTTTTGAGGTAAAGGAATGTTTTCAAAATTTATGTGCGCCATATGCCCCCAAATTTCTTTTTCAGGGGTGCAGCAGGGTGTTCTTGAGACACCCCTGCACCCTCGAAAAAATTTCGTAATTTGCGATGAGCTAATTGCTAATCGCAAATTGCACGTTCATTCCTATGGGCCTCCTGCTCCATGGAAATGAATGGGTAATTTGTAATTAGCAAATAGCTAATCGCAAACTAGGAATGGTAAAGAATCGCTATTTATTCCTTAAAGTTCGCTATTTAGGAAATGTAAAAAACTTTGATGATACATATGGCGGTTCATCTCTAACAAGATAAGAAGCTTAGGGATAGATTTATGATGACTGGCGTATCATCAGGGATGTGCCAGTCATCCAATCGCGGGCCGTGGAGGGAGTTACGGGGGGGCAGGGAGGCAAGGAGGGGGAGGGGCAGGGTGGAGGGACCTAAAAACTGGCATAAGGATAATTGCAGGTAAGTACACAATTTAATTATTCAAACGAAATTCGTAGCGCGCACAGCATCCCATTTTGCGATGCAGTGCGCGCTACGAAATTCGTTTGAATAATTAAATTGTGTACTTACCTGCAATTATCCATATGCCAGTTTTTAGGTCCCTCCACCCTGCCCCTCCCCCTTCCCGCCTCCCTGCCCCACCGTAACTTCCTCCACGGCCCGCGGCTGCAGTCATCCTGTGCCGCTGTTCCGCCACCCATGGTGTGCTGCATTTACAATGCGGCGCATCATGGGGTAAAAACAGCATAGATGCGTGACGCATCTGTGCCGTAAAGGTGGCGCATTGCTGGAGTTGTATCGCAAGTGTGATGAAGCTCCAGCAAGGCTCAGGGGTGCCCCTGTCGCAGGGTTTCTGTTCTCACACAGAACTGTGCACAGAGGATTGGAACCTCGGCGAATTAGGGTGCCCCAAAACTCACCTTAGTACCGAAAAACCCCTTAGCAAGCTAGCTACAGTGTCACATTGGATATAACAAACTCTCAATGTTTAGACAATCCAGAATATGAACTTACAGTACCTCAGGATACGTGGAACTCATGAACACTCGGTCGTTATATATTCATTACAAACCAGAACATGGAGTTAAGAAGAACACATGTGTATTTGAAATGTTTATTTACTAATGCCGTCTTCTCAGGCGTAGTATCTTAGATAATACAAGTACACATCTTCGTCGCCATTGTAATAATATGAGAACGTACGTCTTTAAATGTTTTTTAGTTATCTTTATTCCGGAGCGCCGGGGCTAAGCTGTTGCTCAACGGTCGGCGCCAAGCAAACAATATGGCCGCCTTCCGCTTTCTGTTTCCTCAAATCCTGTTCCTGTGCAGGAACACTAGAACGCTACCACAATTATCAGTAGCAAAATTACCAGCATAGTTACTAGTACATAAAAAGCGAATGGTGACAGTATGTTAACATGCTGTAAATGAATAAGAGTTAGCAACACTTATATCTCACCCTGCCTAATACACATATTATATTATTTGCTAAAAAGGTCTCTTTGGGTTAGTTTAGGGCGTGCCTATACTTTAGTGTCCTAGATTTGAAGGTATCACATCAGCATACACCAGCTCTCTCTTCATGTGAACCGCATCAAGTGTTGTGTATGTGTGTGTTCGGTAGAGCAATAGAAAACCCGCCTCATGCCCAGAATTGGCAGAAGCTGCACTTATGTTATGACTATGAAGTCGTGGAGATCAGACCTCATAACAATTCTGTATCGTGTTGTTCTTGAAACTTCAGCACTCGCTGTACAGATATAGTTTAAGAAGCAAAGCAGATAGTAGAGCAATAACATATTATTGTCATGTAAACCATGATGAACTACTAGGTTGAAAGCTAAAGCAACAACTAAGTGTCGTGTGCAGAAGTTGCAAAAAAGGAAAAATGGCGTTTAAACCGGTAATGAGCCCATGTTAACTTAACACGGTGTAAAGATATCCAGGATCTACATGATACCCCTCCATGATCCGGAAACGAACAAAATAAGGTAATAGAAGTGCCATCTCATGAGAGCAGATTGCAACTTTATATGTGCACGGTCCGCAAGGTAAAACATTAAAAACTAGCAAAATTTAATGCTAAGAAAAAATAAAACAGTCAACTAGTTTATCGAGGCTTAAGCCAATAGGCACGCTAAATAATAAAAACTTGACAAATAAGTCAATGAATTGTCAATGAAATGCTAGTACTCAGCATATCAAACATGAAAAAGGTCTATGACATAACTGTGTATGCAAAATAAGCTGCAACAGCCTCCAATAGGAAGTCACCGTCTTCATCCGAAAAGAGTTCAGCCATCCAATTTAAAAGCGGAAAAGAACATACGTGCTCTCCCAGCACCGGATCCTCTATCACCATCAGAGGACAGCTCGGTGGGTTTTCAAGAAAGCTCTGTTCCAAGAAAGACTGTGTTGCCGCCAGTAAATTCCAGGGACCAATTAGTCCATGCATCAATGCCACAGCCATAATCCTTTCGCCAGGACAAACCAACTCGTGAGTAATGATAGGACTCATCAGCTGATTAAAGTCGACGTCAGGAGAAACCGGTCCGCAGAGACACAAATCAATGGCCCAATCGAAATCACAGGTCAGGCAGTGAAATACAGGCTGGACACAGGTGAAGTAGGAGAATCGAAAAGATAATCCATATGCCGTGCTTAATATCGCCAACGGCATTGTGCCATAATATTCAAGCATGCGATTGCGGAACAGCGTCAGCAGCTGCAGGGCGGGAGCTTGCACAGGAGGGACATCCATATTTAAAAATGTAAAAAAGCACAAGAGCGTCCGCTGCTAATGCAAGTAAAAATGGGAATCCACCAAGCACAGTGGAAAAAATAGAATGAAAGAAAGCAGGGATGACTCCAAAGATTTTCTCAAATGAAGTCACGAGACCACTGGTAACAACTTTAAAAAAGTGCGCCAGGCCCTTTGTGGAGGACGCGTTAAAGATAGTCCGAACCATCTTGCTGAAATGGAAAGGCGAATCAGTATTTAAAAGGGTCTGCACCTCTGTACGGGTGTTCGCTATGTGAAGCACGAAAGTTTCACGGGCCGAACTCAAGGCCACCTCTCTCTGAGACAAAAGAGCCCTTATTCTTGTCATGCCGTTGAAATCTGCTCCCAAGGTTGGTATTTGTGGCCAGATTGAAAACTCCCTATGTTCATGTGTGGGAGGAAATAGAACATTTCTGCAGCAAATAACCCGTTTACTTACTGTTACGATAAAAGGAATACTTTTAATTAACCCAGAACAATCTTCATTATTGAGCATCAAATAACTACCATTTTCCAACAACTGAACGTGGGGATGATAGCAGGAGCTGGCGTGCCTTGCAACACGCAAGCCATATTTGGTCGGTCTTTGTTGCATGAACCGTGTAACTGTATGTGCCTACACATTAGTGAATGATCTGGCGTCTCAGTGCATTCCTCTCCATTCAGATAAACCTCTTGATCATCTTTGAAACATCTGTATGTGTATGGAAGCGACCAGACCTCATGAAGAAAACCACTACCTAAAGGTTCATAACGACCTATTGGTATATATTTCATACAATTTGAAAACTTATATAAAGCAAAAGGCAGCGTTATTAAACCGTGGATAAGGCACGTTGCCAAAGCA
This sequence comes from Lissotriton helveticus, assembly GCF_964261635.1. Lineage (NCBI taxonomy): Eukaryota > Metazoa > Chordata > Amphibia > Caudata > Salamandridae > Lissotriton > Lissotriton helveticus. Next base: position 1,113,271,532 of record NC_136061.1, read on the forward strand.
GCCAACCTTTTGGATTTATACTGGAAATGTTAAAGGAAGAATTACGGAGTAGGGCCTGTAAATCACTAATGGACAACCGAGTAAAATTACTCCAACCATCATATTCCTCTAACTCCGGGATAGTAGGGGTGTTTAATTTTTTAGAAGTAGCCAATCCAAAGTATTTGGTCTGGGAAATTGTTTCATTCACAAACAACATATGATTTGGGATGAGACATGCACGGTGCAAAGCCTCAGTGCCTTGTACCTGCCAGGTTCGTGAACCCCAAACTGATGTAGATCCTGGATATCTTTACACTGTGTTAAGTTAGCATGGGCTCATTACTGGTTTAAACGCCATTTTTCCTTTTTTGCAACTTCTGCACACGACACTTAGTTGTTGCTTTAGCTTTCAGCCTACCTGCGTCAAGATCTATGCCTGCTTCAAGCAGGCGCAGGGTTTTGATGCAGCTTTGTCCTATCTGATTGTAAATGCGGCACACCGTGGGTGGCAGAGCAGCGGTGCACGTTAACTGGTGCATCCCTGGGGATGTGCTAGTTAATATAAATCTGCCCCTTTACATTTAATTATGTGCAGGGGACACAGAGTCGGTGAGGTTTATCCAAGGTTAAGAAGAGATGAGTCCTGTTCAGTGAAAAATTGGAGATAGGCTTCACCTCCTCACAGCCGCGGGCGGTGGAGGGAGTTACGGTGGGGCAGGGAGGCGGGGAGGGGGAGGGGCAGGGTGGAGGGACCTAAAAACTGGCATATGGATAATTGCAGGTAAGTACACAATTTAATTATTTAAACGAAATTCGTAGCGCGCACAGCATCGCATTTTGCGATGCAGTGCGCGCTACGAAATTCGTTTGAATAATTAAATTGTGTACTTACCTGCAATTATTCATATGCCAGTTTTTAGGTCCCTCCACCCTGCCCCTCCCCCTTCCCGCCTCCCTGCTCCACCGTAACTCCCTCCACGGCCTGCGGCTGCCTCCTCAGCATCGTTGGACATGGTTAAATAATAGCTGCAAAATGTTACTCTTGTTAAACAATTTTACTATTATAATCTCTGAGATTTGTCTCTTACTCTGCAACATCTCCTTGTTGTTATCTTTCTTTAAAGATAAAGACAACATCAACATGAGCGACAATCAGCAATCAGTTGATTTCGACCTCATCATTGAACTCGTAATTGAAACATCAGTGGATGTTGATCCCTTGGATGATTTCAATCCTGAGGATGAAGAACAACGTGATGAGGATGCAGATTTGTCAGAATTGTATGACATAGGATGGGAAGCTGACGTGCTTGAGCCTATGGAACTATAAACATTTATTTTATAAATTTATAATAAATAAAAAGTAAAAATGTAAACCGTTTAATTTAAAAATAAAGACACCTTCAAAAACAGGTTATGTGTAGTGTCTTCAATAAAATATTAAAATATGGTCATAAAATTAGATCAGATTCATATATAAAACAGCACAGGTAAAATGAATATAAATTCCATTTCTTTTCTGCTATTTCTGTATTCTAAATTTGCCATGTACAAAAAAATCTTCTATGTAAAAATGTTAAGTAGTGTGTTAAGTTTTTGATGACTGTTATTAATTTACTGTTGGGTAATAGTGGTTAATAACATTTTTTATTATATTTTACCACAGATTCAACTGCAGATCATTTCAAGATTTCAGCATGCCAACCAAAGAAAGAGTGAGAAAGGCTGCAAAACGTCAAAGACAGCAGGTGAATGAAAAAAAGCAGCAGTCCTCTAACAAAAAGATTTGTCAAGTCACCAAGAAAGCACCGGGTAAGAGTACAAAAACATTCATAAGAAATATCTGTAGTAAAAAAAATATTACTACAGAAAATGTTTCAGTCCAGAAAAGGAGAAGCAATTCAAACGGTAAGGAAAGGCCAATGAAAAATTTTACTGCTAGAGTAAGAGATAACTCTATGCATGAAAGTAGAAGGAAACAACAGTTTAGGGACATTCGTAAACGAATGTTCCGCAACAGGATAATTGGCAATTTGTTAAAAAATATTAAGAAAGGTCAACAGAAAGTGGTTTTTTATAAGAGAAAAAAAATAGTTGAGAAAGTTATTGATCAGGCATTTGAAATTAAACGTAAGTTATTTATTTTGACAATCAATAGAATTAGGAAGCTAAACAAGGCAATTTATGATTTCAAAAGAAATAGTAGATGGAAGAGAATAGTTAATCGTAGTAATTTTTGTGAAGTTTTTTCTGGAGAATGGATGCATAGTTCAAGCTCTGAGGCATTTTTTAATTAGGAGAGTTATTTCCAGGATAATGATTTGGTGCATGCAGTTGACACCAGTGGTCGAGCTTATGAAGTGAAAGATGGTTGTCCAGTTGAAAAAGAAAAACTTGTGACAACAGAGATAGAAGAGGTGTTAGGTAATGAGGTTTTAGGGAGACGTCCTAAGGGTCCTGTGTACACCTGGAAGTGTAGTAGTATTTGCCGTGTACGACAGGATTCCATCAATTTGCTTTGTGATTTTATACGGTCATTTAATAAGAAAAGTTTGAAGCAGAAAATGAAGTTGTTGCAAGAATTAGATCCTTGCAGAGTGAGAGAAGTGATAGGTTTGCATGGTCATTCACTGGCTTGTCTTTCCAGGAGAGTATGCCAGAGTGTTTTTCATCATTTCAGGATGCTAGCAGTGCATCATAATAAAGTGAGGAAATTAGTTAGAATGTTGTATTATGCTAAGAGTCCAGCAATTATGCTTAAACAATTATGCGCTGCTCTTTTGCATGGTTCTGAAATAGATGTGAAGAATATATGTGAAGAAATTGAGTTTTGTTACTTTGGAAGTAAAGAGGAGAATGTTGAAATTGACCAAGAAGAAGAGAGTAATGTGGAAGATAGTGTACAGGTTTCCAGTACAGATAATTTCCAGAGGGAAATTGCGACGTTTGAGGTGAAATCAAGTGAGAGGCCAAATTTCACTTGTGTGTGTTGTCGACGCACTTATTATAAGAATCAGACTAAGTTAGTGGATTTATATGGAAAAAGTGAAAGGGAAAATAATAGTGAATGGAAGGATTTTACAACATACTTGATGGTAGAAAATTGTTTTGATTTGGGATTGGATCAACGTGTGTGTACTTATTGTTGTAACAAATTAAATCAAAACCAGATGCCTGCTAGAGCAGTTCATAATAATCTGGAATTGGTTGAGATTCCTTCTGAATTGAAGGATTTAAATACTTATGAATCTATTTTGATTCAAAGTATCCATCCCTTTCAGGCTATTGTAAGAATGGAGCCAAAGACAGGGAAATTGCCTCCATCAGATTTACAGAGAGGATTAAAGGGAAGAGTTGTTTATTTGCCTCTAGATTTGAAGAAAAACATTAACACAATTGGAGTAGAAAAAGTGGAAGAGGAACCTCTTGTTATCTTAGTTAATGGGGTTCCGACAAAGAATAGGAAAATATGGCAAGATTTAGTAGATGTTAGGAAAGTCAAAAGGGCAACATTGTATTTGAAAAAATATAACAAATACTATAAAAATGTATATGTTGCAGAAGAGGAAGTAAGTGAGGAAGAGGATAGCGATTTGTGTGCTGGTCAAATTGAGAAAGTAGAACCCTGTACTAGTGAAGAAATATATGAACATTATAGTGTTCATCCTTTGCATTCCAAGGAAGTCATGGGGAATGCTATTGAGTTGTTTCAAATGAAACAAGCGAAAGGGAGTCCCATTAGTGTTTGGGAGGAAAGTTTGGAAGCTCGGTGTTTCCCACAGCTTTTTCCAACAGGTCAGGGAGGAAGATATGATGAGCGACCTCATCAAATTCCTGCTTCTGAATACCGGACTTTGCGATTGTATGCAGGAGATCCTAGGTTTCGACAATGCATTCCTTATTTGTGTCATCTCCTGTTTGAAAGCGATCTGTCTGGACTGTCATATGCAGTGAACCACATCTTGAAAAGTGGTATACACATGCAAAACATCTCGGCAAGTGACTTTATGGATAAAGTCAATGTCCAAGACAGTATTTTGGATTCTCACCTGATTAATCTCATGGCGTGTCAGCGTGGTACTAATGAGTACTGGTACCGTCGTCATGGTGATTTAAAATGTATGCTGAGGAACTTAGGAACTCCCACATGGTTCCTCACTCTGAGCTGTGCTGAGTATGGCTGGGAAGACTTACTTGAATTTCTACGAGAGGCAAATGCTAACGTAGAAAACATCGAATTCAAGACACCCGGAGAACTGTGCTCTTTGGATCCAGTCAATGTATGTAGGTACTTCAATCATAGATTTCAAGGTATGATGTCTTTCATCATGAATAAGAAGAATCCACCTCTTGGAGAGGTGTTGGATTTCTTCTGGAGGAAGGAGTACCAAGCAAGAGGTTCTCCTCATATACATATGTTGCTGTGGATCAAGGATGCACCTAAATTTGGAACGGATGCAGAAGACTCAGTGATGAGTTTCATAGAACAGTATTCTACGTGTGCTGTTCCAAACGCAAAGGAGAAAAAAAGCCTAAGAGAAAAAGTTCTACGTTTCCAAAGCCATCGATGTGGAAAGTACTGTCGTCGTAAATTCCGGAACAAAGACAAGTTCTACACCAAATGTCGTTTTGGCTTTCCACGACCGGTGATTTCTAAAGGAAGAGTGAACAGTTTGATGTCTTCGCTGCGACATAATGTGATGAAGAAATCACCTAAAAACACATACAATTTGAAGAGGAACGAAGAGTCTAAGTACATCAACGACTACAACCCGGTGATTTTGTCCATGTGGAATGCTAACATGGATATACAGTTTGTGGCTGATAACTGTATGGCTGTGGCTCGGTATGTGACATCTTACATCACCAAAAAAGAGAAGACAGAATTGAAGGATATGTGGGAGGACATTTCCCATGAAAAGAGCCTCAGCAAGAAGTTGTACAGTTTCAGTCTGAAGATGTTGTCGCATCGAGAAATCGGAGCTTACGAATGTTCTGACCGGTTGTCTTCAGCAAGTCTCTATGCCAAGTCCAGGAGTATCGTTTGGGCGAGTGTTGGTCTTGCTGCAACGCGTAATCGAGTTCTCAAACCTGTGCGGGAAATTGAGTATTTGGCGGAAAAGGAGCCAAACAGTACCGACATTTTGAAGACCAACATGTTGGATACATATTATCCAAATCGAAGCAGTCACCTCGAGAATGTTTGTCTGTATGAGGTTCTGCAAAATTACATATTCAAGAGGAACATCAAAGAAGATACTGAGAAAGGAGTGTATGCTGTAATAGGAAGTGAGGGATGTCTGGTCAAGCAAAGAAAATGCCACTTGATAAACCATCGAAAATTGAGTGGCGAATCTCCTGAAAAAAAGGAGTTTTTCTATTTAGCACTTTTGCAACTTTTTAAGCCTTGGCGTGCAGAAGAGGAACTGCTTGGAGATTTCCTTTGTTACGAAGACTCTTTCAATGCTGCCAAGGAGACCATAGAATGTCCTGCTTTTCCCAAATATGTAGAAATGTTGAATGTGGAAATTGAGCAGGAAGCAACGATTGCAGCCGAGATTGCCAGAGACAGTTCTCAGGACAGTCAGAGTTCTGCTTCATTGAGTCAGGATCCACTAGGAGGACCTGTTATCGAAAATGAAGCTGCCACTGCTATGAATGAAGTGGAAAGAGCCATGGCACATGCTCAGGAGGATGCGGTTAACTTAGAAGAGTTGGAAAGACAACTCAACGTTGAGCAGAGGAAAATATATGACCAACTTACCATGCAAATTGATCATGGATTAAGTCATGACAAGAAAGAGTGCTCATGTACGTCGTTGAAGCCTGTCCGACTGTACGTGAGTGGAGAAGCGGGAACTGGAAAAAGTTTCCTTATTAAAGCAATTTCATGTTATTTGCAGGAAAGGACAGAGTCATCGCTGTCTTGTGTTGTCACCGCTCCAACTGGACTGGCAGCACATAACATTAAAGGGATTACTTTACATCGTTTACTGATGCTGCCAGTGGAGCATGACAACAAATTAGAATATCACAAGCTATCTGGAGATGCTTGTTTTGAAGTTTCAAGAGTCTTGAGGAAAATGAAACTTCTTATCATTGACGAAGTAAGCATGGTTTCCAATATCATGCTTGCCTTTGTGCATTTGAGAATGCAAGAAGTTCTCAAAACAGAGTATGATGTGTTATTTGGTGGCAGACACATCATTGTTTTCGGAGATCTTCTGCAGCTGACACCAGTGAAAGGGCAACCTGTGTTCAAAATGCTCACGCATGAAGATACCAGGAAGTGCTTAGGGAGCATTGGCAACGTCAATATATGGTTAAACTTCAATTATGCTGAACTGCATGAAAATATGCGTCAGGCAAAGGATGAAGTTTACAAGACTATTCTACAAGATGTTAGAATTGGAAAAGTGACCGAGCATGGGAAAGAAGCTTTACATGCACGATTACTGACAAATTTATATCCAGACCAAGATGTTGTGCCTGAGAATATTTTTCAGAAAATTACTGAGAAAAAATCTGGAATATGTTTGATGCCAACTCTTGCAGAATGTGCCAAATTCAACAACAAAATGTTGCATTTAGAAAAGCAAGAGATTGTGAAACTGGAAGCTATTGACAGAGTAGAGCATATGGGATCAACAATTATTTTGTCTGAGAATCTGAAAACAAAATTGGATTCATTAGAGAAGAGTATATCTAAAACTGCAGGTTTTGAAAAGACTCTGAATGTGTGCTTGAACTGCCGTATAATTTTAAGAAGGAATTTACATGTTGAAAGAGGTCTGGTAAATGGATCAATGGGTAATGTTGTTGATTTTGTGAAATACAGAAATAGAGATGGAATTGAATTTTTAAAAATTAAATTTGATGGCATTGAGGAAGTACAGCTAATTGGTCGTTGTTCTGCTAGATTTTTGCTTGTAAAAGACTTATATGTTCGTCGTAAGCAGTTTCCTGTTTGCTTGGCATATGCGGTGACAATCCATAAATCGCAAGGTTTAAGTGTAGACTGTGCATTGGTGAATATTGGCAGTTCTGTGTTCAAGGAGGGTATGGCATATGTGGCATTGTCACGAGTTAGAACTTTATCGGGATTGTACTTGATTGAGTGTGATGTCACAAACATTTGTGCGGATCTAGATTGTGTTAAGGAATACAATAGGTTAAGAAGAGAGTATGCGCCACATTTGCCTCAGTATCCTTTGTTTGAGAAACGTGTGGTAGGCCGGAAACGAAGAAATGTGACCAATACTGGGGAGGTTGTAGCAAAAAGATGAAAAGTCGATGAACCTGAAATTATAAGCAGAAACAAAAAGGATTCTGTTGAAGATGTTGTTGGTTTTCAATTTGAAAACAGTTCTGGTGTCAACTGCTATGCTAATGTAGTGGTTAATGTTTTGTTTTCTCTAGAAAATGTAAAAGAAGAGATTGTGGTCAATTCTGATCAAAGATTTTGCAGTTTGTTAAATTCTGTGTTAGAGAAATTTAGCACTGATAGAACAAACATAGAAAGTGTGTCTGAAATTCGAAATCTGTTAGACAGATGTTCAGGCCAAACACAATTCTCTCAAAATAGTCAGCAAGATTGTCAGGAGTTTTTAATGTATATGCTTGATGTATTGCATGATGAAGGTGTAGATGTAGATCACCTGTTTGGGCTTTCTTATCAATGGCAGCATGACTGCGAGAACTGTAGGGTATCAAGTACTACTAGTGTAGACTCAGAAAGATTTATATATTTAACTTTGCCAGACAGTAAATCAGTCTCTTTTAATAAGCTAGTAAAAGCAGCTGATCACAACATGGAGTGTAGCCAATGTAAATCTGAAATGATGTCCACATTATTTATACGAACATATGGCCAGTATGTCATTTTAATGTTCCAACGATGTAGGCCTGATGGAACAAAATTGACAACTTTAATTAAAAATTTTGTGGCTTCACAGTTGTCAATATCAGGAAGGACTTTTGTAACTGTAGCAATTATATATCATGATGGTCCTTCAATAACATCAGGACATTACATAGCTTATTTAAAGTGTAGAAATGGCTGGTCATTCTGCAATGATTCTGTTTTAATTTTCAAAAAAAAATTGCCGTATGACCTTAAAAACTCTTACCTGGTGTTTTTAAAACCAAAATTTTAGGGAAAGAATCTCGGGATGTGCTCTGAGGAATTTCAAGAAGTTCTAATGGCTCCTACACGATTTGGCCTTGAGGATAAGTGTAGTACAGAGACATAACTTCTTACCATAACACTGGACGTCATGGAGAAATACGTGCACTTTGAATGAGTTCAGAAAAACTGTTTCTTTTTATAAGCTAATTGAAGCAGCCAATCAAAACATGGAGTAGAGGGAATGTAAGTCTGCAATGCTGTCTACTGTTTTACATTGCTTTGTGATTAAAAGTGATGTAGAGAATTAAATAATTGTACTAGTCATAAAGGTAGTGTAAGTCTGCTTCATAGTAAGCAGTATCAGTGTGATAGGAAATGTAGAACATGATTGAGCAAGAAGGGGAAGATATTACTAGTCCAGGATTGTGAAAATTATCTTCAACATTTTAATTGTGAAAGTTGCGGAAATACAACATGACGGGATTGGCTTAAAAGAATTCTAAGAGTTATAAATGGCTCAGACACGATTTGGCCTTGTGGAAACGTGTGGTAGAGAGCGAGAAGTCATTTATTGTATGTAACATGTTTTTGAAAACGATGGAGGTTTTCTTTCAGAAAGTGGCGGGTTGAAAGTAATAACAGCACAACAGAGTGTAAGCTGTTCATAGGACATCCTTCGCCGTCATGGAAAGTAAGTTAACTTTAAGGAGTTCTGAATTCTGATTTGTTATGTTGTATGGGTTTTTTAAACACAATCATTTTGATTGTGTTTTTTTTTCCCCGCTGTTATATGATGAATACCTTCAAGTCACTGTTTTAGTGAAATTTGATACATTCTGAGAACAGCAAAAATAAACCATTTAACATGTATAATTAATTCTGTTCTGTTTGCATTTATGATGTACATGTAGAACTGTGTAGGAGGCATGGAGAAGGTGAGGCTTCTGTAAGTGTCAAAGTTGTTGCATACAGTGCTCATATTCTACGTAGTCTTTTATATTTCATTACTTTCACTGTTTCTGACTGATCTAAAATTTTTTTTTTAAAAAGAACAGTAAGTATAAGGGAAGGAAACAGACAGTCATGTTAAAAGAAAGACAGCTATAGGGAGTAAACTAGGGATACTGTTACCCGCAATCCTCTGCTGATGATGTCACTGACCATGTCATGAATGATGTAATATGTGACAGCCTCGGTTCGCGTACCAGTTCGCTAGCGTAGCACGTCATATGACGTATCACGCGACAACGCGAAACGTCATGCGGACGGGAGGCGTCACGATGTTGTTTTCTAACGCGGCAGTTGCGGTAAAGGAACGTTTACCGGCTCGCGGTCTATTTCGCGGCATCAAGGTCAGCTAACGGGAAGCTTCCCGATTCGCGAAGCGGGAGCAAAGAAAAAAAAATATTAAAAAAAAAAATTATTAATAAACATATAAAATATCTTTTTGGATTTAAAGAAGAATACATTTTACAGCTTTTGATATTTGCTATTAAAAAACCATTGAAATTCACTGAAAAAAACCACAGGTTATAGACCATATATAGTTAGGAATTAGCATTTACAAAACCTTGAAAATTCACTGAAAAAACCATAGGTTATAGACCATATATAGTTAGGAATTAGCATTTACAAAACCTTATTTTACTCACACAAAACCATTGAAATTCGCATATATAGTTAGTTGCACTAACTATATATCGCGCACCCGCAATCCACTGCTGATCATGTCACATATTACATCATTCATGACATGGTCAGTGACATCACTGATGACATCACTGATGACATCTCAAATGACATCACTGATGACAACATCCAGTGACTGTATGTTTCTGTAAAGTTAAAATATGTCTTACATATTGAAGAATGAGTGGATGTATAAGTGTCTGGATGAAGGATTTAGTAGGTGCATGACTGACTGTATGAGTGAGTGATTAAATGTGTCTCACTGAGTGCATGGGTTAGTGACTAAACTGTCTTAATTTGTGCATCAATATGTCTGTTGTTCTGTAAACTGCTGCATGTGTTGATCAGTAGCTATATGAGTAACTATATGGGTTATTGATTGGTTGCCCAAGTATTTGTATGGGAGACTGAGTGAGTGTGTGGGTGGCTGGGAGGTGTATGACTCTGTGCATAGATGTGTGAGCAGTTGATTCACTAGATGTATGGGTTCAAAAGTGCATGTGGAAACAGCTGTATGGGCGGTTGACTGTGTGCATGAGTGTATTGGTGAGTGAATGGATATCTCAGTGCTACATGTCAAAGTAAGTACATATGTAAAACACAGTACATGTGAGAGTTGACATATATAAATAACTGTGCATAAGAGCCAGTGAATGTGTGAGTGGCTGTATGGATCATTGTGAACTTGTATCAGGGATTGTATAAGAGAGTAAATATGTGTTAGTATATGTTTGAATAAGTAAGGTGTGTATAACTGTATAGTTGAGGAAATTGAGGTGTGATTGATTCTTTGCATGACTGACTAGGTGTGTGAGTAACTCCATGGATGAGTGACAGTCTGTGAGTGTCTGTTTACACTGAGTGTATCTAAGGTTATATTAGAGTCTGAAGAGGTTCATCGTATTATCACATGAATGATGTCAACAGTGATGTGATCAGTAATGTCAAATGAGATGTCATCAGTGATGTGATCAGTAATGTCAAATGAGATGTTATCAGTGATGTCATCAGTGATGTCATTTGAGATGTCATCAGTGATGTCATCAGTGATGTCATCAGTGATGTCATTTGAGATGTCATCAGTGATGTCATTTGAGATGTCATCAGTGATGTCATCAGTGATGTCACTGACCATGTCATGAATGATGTAATATGTGACATGATCAGCAGTGGATTGCGGGTGCGCGATATATAGTTAGTGCAACTAACTATATATGTGAATTTCAATGGTTTTGTGTGAGTAAAATAAGGTTTTGTAAATGCTAATTCCTAACTATATATGGTCTATAACCTATGTTTTTTTCAGTGAATTTTCAAGGTTTTGTAAATGCTAATTCCTAACTATATATGGTCTATAACCTATGGTTTTTTCAGTGAATATATATATATATATATATAAATTCCAAGGTTCCCAACAAAAGGATTTAATGCGCACTCGGAAGGAGGGTAGAAAACACCAAGTTTTTATTTTTTGTAGTCGCTACGCGTTTCGAGACCCACCGGTCTCTTGATCACACGATACTCTTTGTCTACCGCTACATGCATAAATAAAGTTTCCAAGTGATTGAGTGAATAAACATAAAAGAGGCATTTGCAACCATCTGATGTTAACTGAAACCGTGGTGGCCATCTTGTAGTGGAGTATTCAATGCGCAAAGCTTGATTTAACAGTCATGGTCATGAACCTGTTACACATTTACATGATTGCATACTTTTGTAAGTCTTCTTTTCATCATGTTTAAAAACTATAAACACAAAAGTGCCTGAATCAACAAGTGTTCATATTTTATACATATAGGCAATTACATACAATAATAATAAGAAAAATAATTGTGTCTGTTATTTTGACCACATGAAATACCTGTGACTTACGGGAATATGGCAAGTGCCTAAACGTCTGCGCTTTTGCTCCACAACTTTTGAAATAATCCATATTTCCTGCATTCGGACTAGTGCCCGTAATTGCTATGCTTTAGGTCTAGTGCCTTAATTTCCAACTAGAAGCCACCTGGCATAAAAGATACTATACCAACATAAGCTGGTAATGGCACAAATTACCTCTTGTTTTATGTATAAAATTTTAGAAATACACCCACGAGATTTACCACTGTGTATAGATGTGATGATATTGTGATTTTTTAACATATTGTAATATATTTTTCACAATACCTTGAAAAACATAAATATATGAAAAAAGAAAAAATAATTAAACAAATGTTTTAATAGTGTATTATAAATTAATAATAGCCTTTTTCTTCTTGTCCTGTACCTTTTCGCAGGTCTAGTCTTATGAAGAAAAAGGGTAGGAAGCCGTGCATCTTATAAAAGTGAGTTGTGAAAAGGCCCCTTCCTTTTCCTCCTATAAATTAAACAGGAAGGAAAAATAAAGTATGTTAAAACAATGTTAAAAACCATATATGTATTCATATATATCATCAATTTTCATTTGAAACAGACATATTGGTTTGCTGGACACTGCTTCGGCGGATCTTCGTTTTTTCCAGGCGACTGGTTTTGCCAAGGCCCGCCTTCAGGCACGGGAAGACAGGTGGCGGTGTATGCGGTCATTGACTGCACCGTGGCAAGTTGTACTCACATACTTGCTCACGCTGAATCGATTCCTGATGTCTGGAGGTTGCTGCAGCGTGGGGACCAGAGGAGAAAGCAGAATGCGCACCAACACGGACTTTGGAGTTTTGTGCTGAACTATGTTGCTGTTCCACCCTCGCAATACCCACCCGTCAAGAACAAAGCATTGTGGGTTATGTAGGCGCCTGCCACTGGGCGGCCCACATAAGGTATTAGCGCTTGTGACTCACCTGGGGGAGGAGCATCTGAACACCTATCAGGAGGGGGCTGGGTATTTTAAACCCGTGATTTTGCACCTGCATCCTGATCACACTCTGGGCGCTGAAGAAGGCTATGACGCCGAAATGCATTCGCCATTCCGTGTGAACTGCGATTAAAGCTGGCTCCGAAACTTCCCCTGTGTGGCCTCTGCTTTTTCTTCGAGGGAGCTTGCTTTGACATTCATTTGCGCAGTTCCAGTGCTGCGCTCTAGAGGCTCTCGCAGCTTAAAGTGGCCCTGGTTTGCTGGACACTGCTTCGGCGGATCTTCGTTTTTTCCAGGCGACTGGTTTTGCCAAGGCCCGCCTTCAGGCACGGGAAGACAGGTGGCGGTGTATGCGGTCATTGACTGCACCGTGGCAAGTTGTACTCACATACTTGCTCACGCTGAATTGATACCTGATGTCTGGAGGTTGCTTCAGCGTGGGGACCAGAGGAGAAAGCAGAATGCGCACCAACACGGACTTTGGAGTTTTGTGCTGAACTATGTTGCTGTTCCACCCTCGCAATACCCACCCGTCAAGAACAAAGCATTGTGGGTTATGTAGGCGCCTGCCACTGGGCGGCCCACATAAGGTATTAGCGCTTGTGACTCACCTGGGGGAGGAGCATCTGAACACCTATCAGGAGGGGGCTGGGTATTTTAAACCCGTGATTTTGCACCTGCATCCTGATCACACTCTGGGCGCTGAAGAAGGCTATGACGCCGAAATGCATTCGCCATTCCGTGTGAACTGCGATTAAAGCTGGCTCCAAAACTTCCCCTGTGTGGCCTCTGCTCTTTCTTCGAGGGAGCTTGCTTTGACATATATCTATATATATATTCACTGGAAAAACCATAGGTTATAGACCATATATAGTTAGGAATTAGCATTTAAAAAACCTTATTTTACTCACACAAAACCATTGAAATTCCATATATAGTTAGTTGCACTAACTATATATCGCGCACCCGCAATCCACTGCTGATGATGTCACATATTACATCATTCATGACATGGTCAGTGACATCACTGATGACATCACTGATGACATCTCAAATGACATCACTGATGATATCTCATTTGACATCAATGGTCACATCAATGATGATATCATTAATGTGACAATACAATGCATCTCCTCACACTTTAATATAACCTCTGTTACAACCCAGTGTTAAATACAGAGTATAATTTTTGAAACCATTGACACACCAATACTAGTTACTACATACGCACTCACTGATTCCTACGTCTACACACACATTCACTCATTCACCCATACAATCATTCATACATACAATCACTCATCTTTACAACACTATCATATGCACTCATACACCTATACAGACACTCCCACTCTGCCACTCATCCATGGAGTTACTCACACACCTAGTCAGTCCTGTAAAGAATCAATCACACTTCCATTTTCTAATCTACACAGTTAAACATAGAGTACCTTACATTTTCAAACATATACTAACACATACTTACTCTCTTATAGAATCACTGATACAAGTACACATTGATCTGCACAGAGTCACACACCTCCCAGCCAGCCATACACACACTCAGTCTCCCATACAAATACTTGTGCAACCAATCAATAACCCATATAGCTACTTATATAGCTACTGATCAACACATGCAGCAGCTTGCACAACAACAGACATACTGATGCACACTTTCAGACAGTTTAGTCACTAACCCGTGCATTTAGTAAGACGCATTTAATCACTCACTCATACAGTCAATCACGCACCTACTAAAACCTTCATTCAGACACTTATACATCCACTCATTCTTCAATATGTAAAACATATTTAAACTTTACAGAAACACATAATCACTGGATGTTGTCATCAGTGATGTCATTTGAGATGTCATCAGTGATGTCATCAGTGATGTCACTGACCATGTCATGAATGATGTAATATGTGACATCATCAGCAGTGGATTGCGGGTGCGCGATATATAGTTAGTGCAACTAACTATATATGGAATTTCAATGGTTTTGTGTGAGTAAAATAAGGTTTTTTAAATGCTAATTCCTAACTATATATGGTCTATAACCTATGGTTTTTTCAGTGAATTTTCAAGGTTTTGTAAATGCTAATTCCTAACTATATATAATCTATAACCTATGGTTTTTTCAGTGAATTTCAATGGTTTTTTAATAGCAAATATCTGTAGCTGTAAAATGTATTCTTCTTTAAATCCCAAAATATATTTTATATGTTTATTAATAACTTTTTTTTTTTTTTTTAAATTTCTTCGTTCCCACTTCGCGAATCGGGAAGCTTCCCATTAGCTGACCTTGATGCCGCGAAATAGACCGCGAGCCAGTAAACATTTCTTTACCGCAACTGCCGCATTAGAAAACAACATCGTGACGCCTCCCGTCCGCATGACGTTTCGCGTTGTCGCGGGATACGTCATGTGACGTACTACGTTAGCGAACTGGTACGCTTACCGAGTCGCAAAGCACAGGTTTCTGGAAGCGAACCGGAAGGCCCTGCAAAGCGTGTAACATAAACACAGCAGGTCATGTGACTTGGTAATAACACTTTTCATTGCTTCATTTCACTTTTGGTTTCCTAATGATGTAAGACTAGGTCATATAATCTAAAATTAACACTTTTCATTGGTTGAGAACTATTGTTTTTCCCAAATTATGAAAATCCCTCTTTCTTTCCTCACTCTGACTTTCATCATTGTGAGAGAAAGACCCTTTGTTACCAGTGAGCAATGGCTTCTTTAGTAGCTTCAGCTGGTGCTTCCCCACCACCTCCACCACATCCAAGGAAGAGTGGACCGATGTGTGAATGTGTTAACTGTATGCAACAACTTTGACACTTACAGAAGCCTCACCTTCTCCATGCCTCCTACACAGTTCTACATGTACATCATAAATGCAAACAGAACAGAATTAATTATACATGTTAAATGGTTTATTTTTGCTGTTCTCAGAATGTATCAAATTTCACTAAAAACAGTGACTTGAAGGTATTCATCATATAACAGCGGGGAAAAAAAAACACAATCAAAATGATTGTGTTTAAAAAACCCATACAACATAACAAATCAGAATTCAGAACTCCTTAAAGTTAACTTACTTTCCATGACGGCCAAGGATGTCCTATGAACAGCTTACACTCTGTTGTGCTGTTATTACTTTCAACCCGCCACTTTCTGAAAGAAAACCTCCATCGTTTTCAAAAAAATGTTACATACAATAAATGACTTCTTGCTCTCTACCACAAGTTTCCACAAGGCCAAATCTTGTCAAAGCCATTTATAACTCTTGGATTTCTTGTAAGCCAATCCCGTCTTTTCGCATTTCCGCAACTTTCAGAATTAAAATGTTGAAGATCATTTACACAATCCTGGACTAGTAATATCTTCCCCTTCTTGCTCAATCATGTTCTACATTTCCTATCACACTGATACTGCTTACTATGAAGCAGACTTACACTACCTTTATGACTAGTACAATTATTTAATTCTCTACATCACTTTTAATCACAAAGCAATGTAAAACAGTAGACAGCATTGCAGACTAACATTCCCTCTACTCCATGTTTTGATTGGCTGCTTCAATTAGCTTATAAAAAGAAATAGTTTTTCTGAACTCATTCAAAGTGCACGTATTTCTCAATGACGTCCAGTGTTATGGTAAAAAGTTATGTCTCTGTACTACACTTATCCTCAAGGCCAAATAGTGTAGGAGCCATGAGAACTTCTTGAAATTCCTCAGAGCACATCCCGAGATTCTTTCCCTAAAATGTTGGTTTTAAAAACACCAGGTAAGAGTTTTTAAGGTCATATGGCAATTTTTTTTTGAAAATTAAAACAGAATCATTGCAGAATGACCAGCCATTTCTACACTTTAAATAAGCTGTATAATGTCCTGATGTTATTGAAGGACCATCATGATATATAATTGCTACAGTTACAAAAGTCCTTCCTGATATTGACAACTGTGAAGCCACAAAATTTTTAATTAAAGTTGTCAATTTTGTTCCATCAGGCCTACATCGTTGGAACATTAAAATGACATACTGGCCATATGTTCGTATAAATAATGTGGACATCATTTCAGATTTACATTGCCTACACTCCATATTGTGATCAGCTGCTTTTACTAGCCTATTAAAAGAGACTGATTTACTGTCTGGCAAAGTTAAATATATAAATCTTTCTGAGTCTACACTAGTAGTACTTGATACCCTACAGTTCTCGCAGTCATGCTGCCATTGATAAGAAAGCCCAAACAGGTGATCTACATCTACACCTTCATCATGCAATACATCAAGCATATACATTAAAAACTCCTGACAATCTTGCTGACTATTTTGAGAGAATTGTGTTTGGCCTGAACATCTGTCTAACAGATTTCGAATTTCAGACACACTTTCTATGTTTGTTCTATCAGTGCTACATTTCTCTAACACAGAATTTAACAAACTGCAAAATCTTTGATCAGAATTGACCACAATCTCTTCTTTTACATTTTCTAGAGAAAACAAAACATTAACCACTACATTAGCATAGCAGTTGACACCAGAACTGTTTTCAAATTGAAAACCAACAACATCTTCAACAGAATCCTTTTTGTTTCTGCTTATAATTTCAGGTTCATCGACTTTTCGTCTTTTTGCTACAACCTCCCCAGTATTGGTCACATTTCTTCGTTTCCGGCCTACCACACGTTTCTCAAACAAAGGATACTGAGGCAAATGTGGCGCATACTCTCTTCTCAACCTATTGTATTCCTTAACACAATCTAGATCCGCACAAATGTTTGTGACATCACACTCAATCAAGTACAATCCCGATAAAGTCCTAACTCGTGACAATGCCACATATGCCATACCCTCCTTGAACACAGAACTGCCAATATTCACCAATGCACAGTCTACACTTAAACCTTGCGATTTATGGATTGTCACCGCATATGCCAAGCAAACAGGAAACTGCTTACGACGAACATATAAGTCTTTTACAAGCAAAAATCTAGCAGAACAACGAGCAATTAGCTGTGCTTCCTCAATGCCATCAAATTTAATTTTTAAAAATTCAATTCCATCTCTATTTCTGTATTTCACAAAATCAACAACATTACCCATTGATCCATTTACCAGACCTCTTTCAACATGTAAATTCCTTCTTAAAATTATACGGCAGTTCAAGCACACATTCAGAGTCTTTTCAAAACCCGCAGTTTTAGATATACTCTTCTCTAATGAATCCAATTTTGTTTTCAGATTCTCAGACAAAATAATTGTTGATCCCATATGCTCTACTCTATCAATAGCTTCCAATTTCACAATCTCTTGCTTTTCTAAATGCAACATTTTGTTGTTGAATTTGGCACATTCTGCAAGAGTTGGCATCAAACATATTCCAGATTTTTTCTCAGTAAGTTTCTGAAAAATATTCTCAGGCACAACATCTTCGTCTGGATATAAATTTGTCAGTAATCGTGCATGTAAAGCTTCTTTCCCATGCTCGGTCACTTTTCCAATTCTAACATCTTGTAGAATAGTCTTGTAAACTTCATCCTTTGCCTGACGCATATTTTCATGCAGTTCAGCATAATTGAAGTTTAACCATATATTGACGTTGCCAATACTCCCTAAGCACTTCCTGGTATCTTCATGCGTGAGCATTTTGAACACAGGTTGCCCTTTCACTGGTGTCAGCTGCAGAAGATCTCCGAAAACAATGATGTGTTTGCCACCAAATAACACATCATACTCTGTTTTGAGAACTTCTTGCATTCTCAAATGCACAAAGGCAAGCATGACATTGGAAACCATGCTTACTTCGTCAATGATAAGAAGTTTCATTTTCCTCAAGACTCTTGAAACTTCAAAACAAGCATCTCCAGATAGCTTGTGATATTCTAATTTGTTCTCATGCTCCACTGGCAGCATCAGTAAACGATGTAAAGTAATCCCTTTAATGTTATGTGCTGCCAATCCAGTTGGAGCGGTGACAACACAAGACAGCGATGACTCTGTCCTTTCCTGCAAATAACATGAAATTGCTTTAATAAGGAAACTTTTTCCAGTTCCCGCTTCTCCACTCACGTACAGTCGGACAGGCTTCAACGACGTACATGAGCACTCTTTCTTGTCATGACTTAATCCATGATCAATTTGCATGGTAAGTTCGTCATATATTTTCCTCTGCTCAACGTTGAGTTGTCTTTCCAACTCTTGTAAGTTAACCGCATCCTCCTGAGCATGTGCCATGGCTCTTTCCACTTCATTCATAGCAGTGGCAGCTTCATTTTCGATAAGAGGTCCTCCTAGTGGATCCTGACTCAATGAAGCAGAACTCTGACTGTCCTGAGAACTGTCTCTGGCAATCTCGGCTGCAATCGTTGCTTCCTGCTCAATTTCCACATTCAACATTTCTACATATTTGGGAAAAGCAGGACATTCTATGGTCTCCTTGGCAGCATTGAATGAGTCTTCGTAACAAAGGAAATCTCCAAGCAGTTCCTCTTCTGCACGCCAAGGCTTAAAAAGTTGCAAAAGTGCTAAATAGAAAAACTCCTTTTTTTCAGGAGATTCGCCACTCAATTTTCGATGGTTTATCAAGTGGCATTTTCTTTGCTTGACCAGACATCCCTCACTTCCTATTACAGCATACACTCCTTTCTCAGTATCTTCTTTCATGTTCCTCTTGAATATGTAATTTTGCAGAACCTCATACAGACAAACATTCTCGAGGTGACTGCTTCGATTTGGATAATATGTATCCAACATGTTGCTCTTCAAAGTGTCGGTACTGTTTGGCTCCTTTTCCGCCAAATACTCAATTTCCCGCACAGGTTTCAGAACTCGATTACGCGTTGCAGCAAGACCAACACTCGCCCAAACGATACTCCTGGACTTGGCATAGAGACTTGCTGAAGACAACCGGTCAGAACATTCGTAAGCTCCGATTTCTCGATGCGACAACATCTTCAGACTGAAACTGTACAACTTCTTGCTGAGGCTCTTTTCATGGGAAATGTCCTCCCACATATCCTTCAATTCTGTCTTCTCTTTTTTGGTGATGTAAGATGTCACATACCGAGCCACAGCCATACAGTTATCAGCCACAAACTGTATATCCATGTTAGCATTCCACATGGACAAAATCACCGGGTTGTAGTCGTTGATGTACTTAGACTCTTCGTTCCTCTTCAAATTGTATGTGTTTTTAGGTGATTTCTTCATCACATTATGTCGCAGCGAAGACATCAAACTGTTCACTCTTCCTTTAGAAATCACCGATCGTGGAAAGCCGAAACGACATTTGGTGTAGAACTTGTCTTTGTTCCGGAATTTACGACGACAGTACTTTCCACATCGATGGCTTTGGAAACGTAGAACATTTTCTCTTAGGCTTTTTTTCTCCTTTGCGTTTGGAACAGCACACGTAGAATACTGTTCTATGAAACTCATCACTGAGTCGTCTGCATCCGTTCCAAATTTAGGTGCATCCTTGATCCACAGCAACATATGTATATGAGGAGCACCTCTTGCTTGGTACTCCTTCCTCCAGAAGAAATCCAACACCTCTCCAAGAGGTGGATTCTTCTTATTCATGATGAAAGACAACATACTTTCAAATCTATGATTGAAGTACCTACATACATTGACTGGATCCAAAGAGCACAGTTCTCCGGGTGTCTTGAATTCGATGTTTTCTACGTTAGCATTTGCCTCTCGTAGAAATTCAAGTAAGTCTTCCCAGCCATACTCAGCACAGCTCAAAGTGAGGAACCATGTGGAAGTTCCTAAGTTCCTCAGCATACATTTTAAATCACCATGACGACGGTACCAGTACTCATTAGTACCACGCTGACACGCCATGAGATTAATCAGGTGAGAATCCAAAATACTGTCTTGGACATTGACTTTATCCATAAAGTCACTTGCCGAGATGTTTTGCATGTGTATACCACTTTTCAAGATGTGGTTCACTGCATATGACAGTCCAGACAGATCGCTTTCAAACAGGAGATGAAACAAATAAGGAATGCATTGTCGAAACCTAGGATCTCCTGCATACAATCGCAAAGTCCGGTATTCAGAAGCAGGAATTTGATGAGGTCGCTCATCATATCTTCCTCCCTGACCTGTTGGAAAAAGCTGTGGGAAACACCGAGCTTCCAAACTTTCCTCCCAAACACTAATGGGACTCCCTTTCGCTTGTTTCATTTGAAACAAATCAATAGCATTCCCCATGATTTCCTTGGAATGCAAAGGATGAACACTATAATGTTCATATATTTCTTCACTAGTACAGGGTTCTACTTTCTCAATTTGACCAGCACACAAATCGCTATCCTCTTCCTCACTTACTTCCTCTTCTGCAACATATACATTTTTATAGTATTTATTATTTTTTTTCAAATACAATGTTGCCCTTTTGACTTTCCTAACATCTACTAAATCTTGCCATATTTTCTTATTCTTTGTCGGAACCCCATTAACTAAGATAACAAGAGGTTCCTCTTCCACTTTTTCTACTCCAATTGTGTTAATGTTTTTCTTCAAATCTAGAGGCAAATAAACAACTCTTCCCTTTAATCCTCTCTGTAAATCTGATGGAGGCAATTTCCCTGTCTTTGGCTCCATTCTTACAATAGCCTGAAAGGGATGGATACTTTGAATCAAAATAGATTCATAAGTATTTAAATCCTTCAATTCAGAAGGAATCTCAACCAATTCCAGATTATTATGAACTGCTCTAGCAGGCATCTGGTTTTGATTTAATTTGTTACAACAATAAGTACACACACGTTGATCCAATCCCAAATCAAAACAATTTTCTACCATCAAGTATGTTGTAAAATCCTTCCATTCACTATTATTTTCCCTTTCACTTTTTCCATATAAATCCACTAACTTAGTCTGATTCTTATAATAAGTGCGTCGACAACACACACAAGTGAAATTTGGCCTCTCACTTGATTTCACCTCAAACGTCGCAATTTCCCTCTGGAAATTATCTGTACTGGAAACCTGTACACTATCTTCCACATTACTCTCTTCTTCTTGGTCAATTTCAACATTCTCCTCTTTACTTCCAAAGTAACAAAACTCAATTTCTTCACATATATTCTTCACATCTATTTCAGAACCATGCAAAAGAGCAGCGCATAATTGTTTAAGCATAATTGCTGGACTCTTAGCATAATACAACATTCTAACTAATTTCCTCACTTTATTATGATGCACTGCTAGCATCCTGAAATGATGAAAAACACTCTGGCATACTCTCCTGGAAAGACAAGCCAGTGAATGACCATGCAAACCTATCACTTCTCTCACTCTGCAAGGATCTAATTCTTGCAACAACTTCATTTTCTGCTTCAAACTTTTCTTATTAAATGACCGTATAAAATCACAAAGCAAATTGATGGAATCCTGTCATACACTGCAAATACTACTACACTTCCAGGTGTACACAGGACCCTTAGGACGTCTCCCTAAAACCTCATTACCTAACACCTCTTCTATCTCTGTTCTCACAACTTTTTCTTTTTCAACTGGACAACCATCTTTTACTTCATAAGCTCGACCACTGGTGTCAACTGCATGCACCAAATCATTATCCTGGAAATAACTCTCCTCATTAAAAAATGCCTCAGAGCTTGAACTATGCATCCATTCTCCAGAAAAAACTTCACAAAAATTACTACGATTAACTATTCTCTTCCATCTACTATTTCTTTTGAAATCATAAATTACCTTGTTTAGCTTCCTAATTCTATTGATTGTCAAAATAAATAACTTACGTTTAATTTCAAATGCCTGATCAATAACTTTCTCAACTATTTTTTTTCTCTTATAAAAAACCACTTTCTGTTGACCTTTCTTAATATTTTTTAACAAATTCCCAATTATCCTGTTGCGGAACATTCGTTTACGAATATCCCTAAACTGTTGTTTCCTTCTACTTTCATGCATAGAGTTATCTCTTACTCTAGCAGTAACATTTCTCATTGGCCTTTCCTTACCATTTGAATTGTTTCTCCTTTTCTGGACTGAAACATTTTCTGTAGTAATATTTTTTTTACTACACATATTTCTTATAACTGTTTTTGGACTCTTACCCGGTGCTTTCTTGGTGACTTGACAAATCTTTTTGTTAGAGGACTGCTGCATTATTCCATGGTCCTGCTGTCTTTGACGTTTTGCAGCCTTTCTCACTCTTTCTTTGCTAGGCATCCTAAAATCTTCAAAAATAATCTGCAGTTGAATCTGTGGTAAAATATAATAAAAAATGTTATTAACCACTATTACCCAACAGTAAATTAATAACAGTCATCAAAAACTTAACACACTACTTAAGTATATAATATACTGAAGCCTATCTCCAATTTTTCACTGAACAGGACTCATCTCTTCTTAACCTTGGATAAACCTCACCTACTCTGTGTCCCCTGCACATAATTAAATGTAAAGGGGCAGATTTATATTAACTAGCACATCCCCAGGGATGCACCAGTTAACGTGCACCGCTGCTCTGCCACCCACGGTGTGCCGCATTTACAATCAGATAGGACAAAGCTACATCAAAACCCTGCGCCTGCTTGAAGCAGGCATAGATCTTGACGCAGGTAGGCTGAAAGCTAAAGCAACAACTAAGTGTCGTGTGCAGAAGTTACAAAAAAGGAAAAATGGCGTTTAAACCAGTAATGAGACCATGCTAACGTAACACAGAGTAAAAATATCCAGGATCTACATCAGTTTGGGGTTCACGAACCTGGCAGATACAAGGCACTGAGGCTTTCCACCGTGCATGTCTCATCCCAAATCATATGTTGTTTGTGAATGAAACAATTTCCCAGACCAAATGCTTTGGATTGGCTACTTCTAAAAAATTAAACACCCCTACTATCCCGGAGTTAGAGAAATATGATGGTTGGAGTAATTTTACTCGATGTCCATTAAAGATTTACAGGCCCTACTCCGTAATTCTTCCTTTAACATTTCCAGTATAAATCCAAAAGGTTGACTGCTTTGGCAACGTGCCTTATCCACGGTTTAATAACGCTGCCTTTTGCTTTATATAAGTTTTCAAATTGTATGAAATATATACCAATAGGTCGTTATTAACCTTTAGGTAGTGGTTTTCTTCATGAGGTCTGGTCGCTTCCATACACATACAGATTTTCAAAGATGATCAAGAACTTTATCTGAATGGAGAGGAATGCACTGAGACGCCAGATCATTCACTAATGTGTAGGCACATACAGTTACACGGTTCATGCAACAAACACCGACCAAATATGGCTTGCGTGTTGCAAGGCACACCAGTTCCTGCTATCATCCCCACGTTCAAGTTCTTGGAAAATGGTAGTTATTTGATGCTCAATAATGAAGATTGTTCTGGGTTAATTAAAAGTATTCATTTTATCGTAACAGTAAATGAACGGGTTATTTGCTGCAGAAATGTTCTATTTCCTCCCACACATGAACATAGGGAGTTTTCAATCTGGCCACAAATACCAACCTTGGGAGCACATTTGAACGGCATGGCAAGAATAAGAGCTCTTTTGTCTCAGAGAGAGGTGGCCTTGAGTTCGGCCCGTGAAACTTTCGTGCTTCACATAGCGAACACCCGTACAGAGGTGCAGACCCTTTTAAATACAGATTCGCCTTTCCATTTCAGCAAGATGGTTCGGACTATCTCTAACGCGTCCTCCACAAAGGGCCTGGCGCACTTTTTTAAAGTTGTTACCAGTGGTCTCGTGACTTCATTTGAGAAAATCTTTGGAGTCATCCCTGCTTTCTTTCATTCTATTTTTTCCACTCTGCTTCGTGGATTCCCATTTTTACTTGCATTACCAGCGGACGCTCTTGTGCTTTTTTACATTTTTAAATATGGATGTCCCTCCTGTGCAAGCTCCCGCCCTGCAGCTGCTGACACTGTTCCGCAATCGCATGCTAGAATATTATGGCACAATGCCGTTGGCGAAATTAAGCACGGCATATGGATTATCTTTTCGATTCTCCTACTTCACCTGTGTCCAGCCTGTATTTCACTGCCTGACCTGTGATTTCGATTGGGCCATTGATTTGTGTCTCTGCGGACCGGTTTCTCCTGACGTCGACTTTAATCAGCTGATGACTCCTATCATTACTCACGAGTTGGTTTGTCCTGGCGAAAGGATTATGGCTGTGGCATTGATGCATGGACTAATTGGTCCCTGGAATTTACTGGCGGCAACACAGTCTTTCTTGGAACAGAGCTTTCTTGAAAACCCACCGAGCTGTCCTCTGATGTTTATAGAGGATCCGGTGCTGGGAGAGCACTTATGTTCTTTTCCGCTTTTAAATTGGATGGCTGAACTCTTTTCGGATGAAGACGGTGACTTCCTATTGGAGGCTGTTGCAGCTTATTTTGCATACACAGTTATGTCATAGACCTTTTTCATGTTTGATATGCTGAGTACTAGCATTTCATTGACAATTCATTGACTTATTTGTCAAGTTTTTATTATTTAGCTTGCCTATTGGCTTAAGACTCGATAAAGTACTTGGCTGTTTTATTTTTCTTTAGCATTAAATTTTCCTAGTTCTTAATGTTTTACCTTGCGGACCGTCCACATATAAAGTTGCAATCTGCTCTCATGAGATGGCACTTCTATTATCTTATTCAGTTCGTTTCCGGATCATGGGGAGGTGTCATCTAGGTCCTGGATATCTTTACACCGTGTTAAGTTAGCATGGACTCATTACCGGTTTAAACGCCATTTTTTCCTTTTTTGCAACTTCTGCACACGACACTTAGTTGTTGCTTTAGCTTTCAACCTAATAGTTCATCGTGATTTACATGAGAATAATATGTTATTGCTCTACTATCTGCTTTACTTCTTAAACTATATCTGTACAGCGAGTGCTGAAGTTTCAAGAACAACACGATACAGAATTGTTATGAGGTCTGATCTCCACGACTTCATACTCATAACATAAGTGCAGCTTCTCCCAATTCTGGGCATGAGGCGGGTTTTATATTGCTTTGCCGAACACACATACACAACACTTGATGCGGTTCACATGAAGAGAGAGCTGGTGTATGCTGATGTGATTCCTTCAAATCTAAGACACTAAAGTATCGGCACGCCCTAAACCAACACAAAGAGACCTTCTTAGCAAATAATATATTATGTGTATTAGGGAGGGTGAGATATAAGCAGCCGCGGGCCGTGGAGGGAGTTACGGTGGGGCAGGGAGGCGGGGAGGGGGAGGGGCAGGGTGGAGCCCTCTCCACCCTGCCCCTCCCCCTCCCCGCCTCCCTGCCCCACCGTAACTCCCTCCACGGCCCGCGGCTGCTTATAAGTGTTGCTAACTCTTATTCATTTACAGCATGTTAACATACTGTCACCATTCGCTTTTTATGTACTACTGACTATGCTGGTAATTTTGCTACTGATAATATGTGTACTTGTATAATCTAAGATACTACGCCTGAGAAGACGGCATTAGTAAATAAACATTTCAAATACACATGTGTTCTTCTTAACTCCATGTTCTGGTTTCTAAGAAATATATAACGACCGACTGTTCATGAGTTCCACGTATCCTGAGGTACTATAAGTTCATATTCTGGATTGTCTAAACATTGAGAGTTTGTTATATCCAATGTGACACTGTACCTAGCTTGCTAAGGGGTTTTGATTACTAAGGTGAGTTTTGGGACACCCTAATTCGCCGAGGTTCCAATCCTCTGTCCACAGTTCTGTGTGAGAACAGAAACCCTGCGACAGGGGCACCCCTCAGCCTTACTGGAGCTTCATCACACTTGCGATACAACTCCAGCAATGCGCCAACTTTACGGCACAAATACGTCACGCATCTGTGCTGTTTTTGCCCCATGATGCGCCGCATTGTAAATGCAGCACACCATAGGTGACGGAACAGCGGCACAGAATGACTAACACATCCCTGGTGATGCGCCAGTCATCATAAATCTATCCCTATGCTTCTTATCTTGTTAGAGATGAACCGCCATATGTATCATCAAAGTTTTTTGCATTTCCTAAATAGCGAACTTTAAGGAATAAATAGCGATACTTTACCATTCCTAGTTTGCGATGACCTATTTGCTAATTACAAATTACCCATTCATTTCCATGCAGCAGGAGGCCCATAGGAATGCAGGTGCAATTTGCGATTAGCAATTACCTCATCGCAAATTACGAATTTTTCCGACGGTGCAGGGGTGTCTCAAGAACACCCTGCTGCACCCCTGAAAAAGAAATTTGGGGTCATATGGCGCACATAAATTTTGAAAACATTCCTTTACCTCAAAAACGATTTTTAACTCATAATTTGAAAACACTGCACATGGGGAAATGACTTAAAATGTCCTTAAGACACATAAAAGCATTTTTTGATTGCCTTTGCAGCATGTTTCAGTCACCTTTAACATGCCTATGTAACGGAAACATTCAAAATCTAAATTTGCCATGCACAGGTGGGAGCATATTTACAAGCAATTTGCTCCACAGACAAACTTCTTACATTGAAATGGGAAAAATAACATCAGAGACTCTCAATTACCTTATAAAGAAGCAGACACCATTATGTCCTTCTCATCAATATTAAAACCATTGCTTTTTCTCAAAAACGATTTACAAGTCATAATTTGAAAACATTCCACAGCTCCTATGCACATAAAAGCCCTGTCAGTACTAATACTTCACATTTTCTCCAATTACAATTTCTCAAAGAAACAAAATCTATTTGTGAAACACTTGAGACAAAGCAACATTTGAAAAACACAACTTTCTTCATAATTTTCTCCTTAAAGCACACTATTTTCTATCTAAATTAAAGAAATCTTTTCTCACCTTAGCAAATACTTTGAGTTTCAAAACAGTCTCAGAAACACACCAATTTGTCTTCAGCAGAGCAAAAGGTATGCACTCCAGAGTCTGCAGCTATCAAAAGCACAGAAATGCTGTAATTACTCACACATATCTCTCATGTCACCCAATCAAAACTCTTCCCTCACTTTTTTTCAAAGCAAAACCCTTCCCCCCTCTGCCCCCTCTCTGCTTTTTCTGCATAGCAACCACCTCTTGCAAGACCTCTCACACAACAATGTTGCAATTGAACTCTGAACTCTCAGTGCACCTGCATATCCAGAGCATTCTTTCATTTAATGATTTTTTCTTCGCCACTCAAAATACATCTTTCAACGAACTCATCCATGCACACTAACTTTCTGTTTTCAGCAATCAAAATCCACCAATCACTCTTACTGCTTCATTAACACAGAAACTCCTCAGTTTTTTTCATTTTACACTCTCATTTTTTCAACTGCCATTTCATTGCCACACTTCATCTGACTGCAGCAGAACCTTCTCTCACCATGTTTTCTGTCTGGATTGTTGGACATAGTTACATCTATTGGGCTCAAAGGTACGCTGAAAACAGGAATTTACCTAACCTCAATTTACAAGATGTGGAAAGTAAGTGGTTTGGCCACAGAGGATTAAAATGTCACCAATTGATACCATTGGTGAAAACCTTTATGCATTTGCCAAAACCTGACCTGTTAATTGTGCACTGTGGAGGTAATGATTTGGGCACTTTGACTGGGGTAGGTCTGGAAATGCTTTTAAAGGACACCTTTGAGCAATTGATGGCACTTTTTCCTCAGACTGCCTTGGTATATTCAAATATATGCCAAAGACAGAAATGGAGGTGGTCGAACCAATTTTGTCCACAAATTGAGAAATCGAGGAAGCATGTAAACAAATCTGTTTCAGCTTACATGAGAGACCATGGAATGGGCTCCCTGTACAACAATAACTTGCGTTACTACATGCAAGATATCTACAGAGGAGATGGAGTTCACTTCTCAGATGAGGGCAACAGAGTTTTCACTCTGAATTTAAGACTGTGCATTGGTACCTACTTATAAGTACCTAAATGTACCATAAACCCAAAAGCTCTTCTCAGAGCTACCCTACATCTGATCACTCACAATTATTATTTTACTCAAACTTTTTTCACTAATTTTCAAGAAAGTACGCTCCCCAGAACGCTTCCCGGTTCGCAAACCGGGCGCACTCCACACAAAAAAACTAAAAAAACTGTATATTTTTTGTTTTTGCCCTGCGAGACCCTTTCAAAGCCTCCACATCAAACCTAGGGGGTCAGGGACGATCTACTATGCCCCCTTATGGTCATTTGCCCCTTCGCTTTGGCCTCCTCTTGTCTCTCGATCCTACCGAGAGACAAGATGGCGGCCGCTACGGACTGTTTGGAATGTTTACAGACGCCGAAAAACCAATCAGCTTCGCAAACCTCCGTAACGCGAAAAGTACGCGAAGCGGAGCGCTGTTACAAATATATATCTTTTTTTGAACGTTAATTTCTCAAAATCCACTGGAGCACATATATTGAGACCTAGCCAAGGCACATCGGGCTACCAGTCCCTACAATTTTGCCAAGTTTCGTGCAAATCCATTCAGCCGTTCGATTATTATTATTTTATTTTTTTTTGCCCCGCGGGGCCCTTTTAAAACCTCCACATCAAACCTAGGGGGTCAGCGACAATGTACTATGCCCCCTTATGGTCATTTGCCCCTTCGCTTTGGCCTCCTCTTGTCTCTCGATCCTACCGAGAGACAAGATGGCGGCCGCTACGGACTGTTTGGAATGTTGACAGACGCCGGAGAACCAATCAGCTTCGCTTCACAAAGCTCCGTTGCGCGAAAAGTACGCGTCCTGGAGCGCTGCCCGGTCCTCTGTTACAGATATATATCTTTTTTTAAACGTTAATTTCTCAAAATCCACTGGAGCACATATATTGAGACCTACAAAAGGCACATCGGGCTACCAGTCCCTACAATTTTGCCAAGTTTCGTGCAAATCCATTCAGCCGTTCGGGCTAAAAGTGAGGCCAACCGCCCTATGGAAATTAACATGGGAAAAACACGTTTTGGGACCCCCCTTTTTTCTCGGCCCCCCCTTGACGAACCCCCCCAAAATTTTCAGGGGCTGCTCAGAAACAAAATGTGCCATTTTCCTGAAAATTTCAGCCAATTCCGTCCACAAACGCCAAAGTTATTAGACATAGAATTTTCAAAAAACCCATAGAGAAAAAATCCTAACTATATATACCTACTGGCGACCGCCAGTAGGTAATATCTATATATATATATAGATATATATATATAGATATATATATATCTATATATATATATATACTACCATAATTAGGTCTCTCAACCCACAAACATATAATTTGAATAGGGGCAAAAACCAGATCATCCTTTACTAATTAGGATGGGAAGCAATCCATGGGCCCTACAGCTAATAGAGACTACCACTACTCCTTCTGTGTCAGTCCTTGTGTGGTGTCAAATGGGCCCTAGGTATTAACAATCCTTTCAGGTGAAATGGTGATACTCTTTGTCTGAATACAGGCCTGATACTGTTATACTAAACAGAATACTACTCTTAAATGATGTCAGGAAACAGTAAGAACAGTCACACAAATTCACTTCTGTTGGACCATTTTGAAACATATCTAACATTTGCTCTATATTATTAGACTGGAATTGCTTGTGCAACTCTGCCCAAAGTCCGTTCTAAGCCTCTTTGGTAGGCTTCTATTGTCCATCAAATCTGCTTCCATTTTCTTCTTCCGTGTTGGGTTTTCTTGATCAAGGCCTTTCCATACCGATAGTGCTCCTTAGTTTCTGTTAGAGTGCCCTCCTGGCAAACACTCACAGCTCACTCGAAAGTCTCAATGTCTCAAGGCAGTGCACCAATATCTCTCCTCTGTGGCAGGCACTACAGATACCATGCTCTTCGGTGGTCATGGCCGTACATTACATTGTACAGACACAAGTACTGTTAATCAGGAGAGACCAACAGGCTTTCATGCTCAGCAACACTCTTAGGCTCCAACACTCTTATTCAGTATCAGAGGATGCTTGGGCTGCTCTTCCATTCTAATTTTCCTTTCAACATAGGTATTTACAAATCTAGTGCCTTTTGCCAATCTTGGATCCTCCGGTGCACTGCCGTTCTGTTGGAGCAAAGGAAAGGAGGGGGTGTGGTCAAAACTTAGGCCAAGGGGGTCAAAGAACCGCACACTGTCAGAGGTTACCAGCACATGACAGGTAGAAAACTGAAACCTCAAACCAGCCCTGCCGTCAACAACAGGGCTCCTTCTTTTTTGCTCCTTTACACTAAAATTCTTGTCCTGTGGCAAGCAGGGAACCGGCTCCTCTTTCTTCTCTGATGTCCAACGCCGTCTGATGAAGAAAACACAATACTTTGGAAGACTGCTATTTGATGATACGCTGGTGATCGCTGTCCAGCCTTGCTACTTTCTGGGTGTTGGGACTGTTGGTCCAAGACATCCGCCCCTCATTTGTAGCTGTCACTGATGGGAGTTAGGACTCATCGTTGTGAATGTTCTGTAGGGTATTATCATTCTTCCTTTTACTCTGGAAGATCCCGCAGAACCTAGTGATGTAGGAAACATGATACAGTTGTTAGTTTCCATCAAATTAGCGAAGAGACTATTTATTGTATTTAACAATGGGACTGCAAGCAAGTGGCCTGCAATCTTCAAGGAAGTGGCCAGACACCATGGGACTACTCTGGTCTAGAATGCACTGTCTCTCTTATGGGATACAAAGGCAGTACTCCTAGTCTCCTTAATTGGGTATTTTCATATTCTCACTAACTTCAATGTGAGAGCATTATCCTTTGCCATCTAAGGGTAGATAGCTACATGTGGATCCTATCTAAATGTGTGTCCTCACACATAGTGGCATTATATTATTACATCTGTGTGTTTCTACATTCCTTATCTAGAATATCTCAGAAAGGAAAAACACATGATACGGATTATCAGGGACATGTAGATACCTCCTTTTCATAATTGTGCATCAGGGGTACTATACAATAGACAGGCTAATGATCAAAATGTGGAAACAAAAGACAAGAACTAAAGAGTCCTGGCATTTCCATTATTAGAACACATCTGATCTCATTGAAAATTAAAAACAGCAGGGACAAAAGGGTAAAAACCAAACTAGAATAGGCATTGAAAATATATCATGTACAAAAAATAAACATAAGATATTCCCTATTTGAGATGGAAAACTTGCCTTACTATAGTATTGAGTCAGTTAACCAATCCATCACTACCCTAACAGTCAGACTGGAAAACATCGAAGTGGGCCTAAAGAAAATTCTTAAGAACCAGCCTGGTCATACAGAAGGGAATTATATATAATGTGGGGGTCCCATATATATCACTGCAGTCTGGGACCAATGCATCAACCATAATACAAGGGCCGATTGTTGAAAGGAATGCAGAAAAAGGGAAATGGGACTAGGACACAGCTAAAATCCCCAATAACTAGGCACAATGCGACATTCTTCAGGGGAAAAGTGGCAAAAGAAAAATCTATAGGAAGAAAAAGAATTTACTTGGGTGATACTCAGGCATGTGACACAACACCAAGAGTACGGGTGATACACAAAAAACCAAAATAGTACATAAATCTTAACTCTACCACCGGCAGCTACACCATATACTGTAATCTCAGCTACAGATCCAGTTTCTTTTGAGGAACAAAATCATACACTACCTAGGAAGCAGAACAGGTTTAAGTAGTGCAATATTATGAGAAGATTTTAGGTCACCTTTTGCAAGAGCCACACATTTAGAGTCTTCCTTAGGGTCCAATCAAGGAACATTTTAATCAAGGGCTGCCTGTTCCTTAAGGGAAGGGGTCAGTAATGTGACTAACTGCAGGTGACACGCTTTTAATCATGTATAACTCTTTTATTTTTCTTCAATACCATTATAACCAAATAGACACGCCTGATGAAGCGTTGTCTCTCATGTTCACAGCATGAAATATCATATCTGTGGAATTTAGTAACCAGAACAAGTTCAACCAACTGTTGCGTAGCGATGGGCATTGTCATGACCATCCCCCCACAACACAGGGGAGCTTGTAATAGTATAAAAAGTAAATTTGTCAAAACAAAAACAATAAAAAGAAAAACACGCATAAGATAAAAAACTCACATGCCAAGCCATCAGGTATACTTGCTGTATACCAAGCGCAAAAAGCATAAACGAATCATAGTAGCACATGCAAATGAGCGGTGACACACAATACTTTGTCATGCACTTTATGCACTTTATACAACCTGTAGCCCAAAACCCAATATTTTGGCCTGCTTAATTTGTCAGGTTTAAAATCAAAATTCTAAAACCCAATATTTTGGCCTGCTTAATTTGTCAGGTTTAAAATCCAAATTCTATTTCCCTACTTCCTCACCCTCCTTTTGACAGCAGGTCACCTTAGTGGTGATCGGCTGTCAATACAACTTACTGTGTCGCTTCTGACAGACAGGACCAGCAGGAACAATTCATAAAAGGACAAAATGCACAAAAATAGAAAAATGCACAAACATTTATTTTCAAAGGAGTTATGCAAAAAACACATCTTCTTTCAACATATTACTGACAGCACCCTTCTTTTTGCAATTTGCATGTTGACATATGGAACACTTGTTCCACCACCTCATGGAATGGACCATCACTGATGCGTTTGCTGTTGACCTCTGCTTTTCCACCACTTTCCTACACCTGTTGTAACATTCTTGGTCTATTCCAATCCTTTTCTACCCTCATTTTGTACCTATAGTCATTGAGGGCGCACATTTCACCTTTTTTCCTCTTACAACTATGACGTTTTTTTCTTGTTGTTTTTTTTTTGTCAAACCAACTCACGTGTCTTGTCAGCCTTAAAACCACCCAGAACAATCCATGAATGATCTGTGGGCAGAAGCAAGAATACACAACACCCAAAACAGAGACACTTCTCATAACATAAAAATATCAACTGTAACTTTCAATCAGGAGACAAAACATAATGCTCATTAACAGAGTACAAAATAGAATATACTTAACTGTAACCAGCTTGTCAATTTTGTACACTCCGTGGTTCCTTTGCGCCACAATTTTTCTTGTGAAAAATAATTCTGAATTTGCTAATCGTTTTTTTACCTAGGCTTGTAGCCCACAAAATTCTAAGAATGCATCACTTTCTTCACAGCATATAGCATGGTGTTGGGATTTTCAGAGAGAAACCCTTCATCATACATTTTCCCTTTGGGGGGCCCTGTTTTAGCAAGGCTGTTCAGATGCACTTCTCCAGAGACAAGGCCCTAATTGATGAGGCCACAGATGTCGACATGAAAACCTCCTTCCATTGTTTACAGAGAAACTAAAAACCGGACCTTTTCTCGGCTGTGAGCCAGCCACTGCAAGCGCTCCTAGCCCCCACCTTCTGTTCACTCAGAAGCTGTCAAAGACAAAAAGCCTTCCTAATTCTTCCTAACCTGCAATAATTCACCCTATTTTAAAAATATTTTTTCCTTTTAGGGGCTATAATAATTCACAGAACATATCATAACATACCAGCATAGAGCAAATGTTTGTCACTACCCCACGCAATGGTACTCTGTTTTTATCAACCGCAAATGGATGAAAGTTTCAGTAGGTCCAACTAGAATTAGAACCTACAACCATGATGTTAAACACAAACCTCTATATGAGGCGCAGTGGCTCACTGAGCCAACACCGGGCAGAAACTTGTACGCTCAACATTCAAGATAAACTTAAGGAGATCATGTACAATGCTGTCTGTCAAGATATTTTATTCTACAGATTAAATCAATACCAAATGGCATACTGATGTTATTTTTGAATATATTACTTTGTACACTTTCTTCCAGACAAAACTCTTTCCTTTGCCAAAAGAATATCTAGCAACTATATATATGTAATAATCATTAAGGCTGTCAACAAGGAATGGGTTAGTTGCACCGGGAGTTGAGGGCACATTAAGTTGGGCAGGCATGGGACCAGTGGGAGGTGCAACAAGGGGAAGGGAAAGGTGTACTTTCATTGGTACAGTGGCCTGAATAGTCAGGGCATTGGGAACAAGTGGACCAGGGCATGGGCGGGGGCAACAACTGGACCAGGGCATGGGCAGGGGCAACAACTGGCAACAACTGGAGCAGTAGTGGGAGTCAATTGTGCGGGATCAGGGGCCGGATACAGGGCGGGGGTATAAGGTGGAGGGGTGCTCAACATAGAGGACATGAGAGGGTCATCCCCCTTGTACGGAGTCTTTTCAGGGACCTTTTTAGCAACGTAACATCTGTTCACCTGTATTTATGCAATCTATCATGTATCACTATACCCTCTTCTATTTCCTGATCATCATAATTCTGTGCCTTCTGAATCACACTCATACGCATTGCTTTAGCTTTGCTTTTATTTACTTATTTATTTATTCATTTATTTTAGTTTGATTTCCTTCTGTTTGGACTCCTTGCGCCAACCCGAAAGGAATCAAGCATCGCAGGCCTAACTTTTCTCTGAAATAATTTCTCCTCTAAATTATCTAAACAGGAGGCTCAAAACTACCATATAGCATAGACTTCATGATTAGGGGTCCCCAGAGGAGGAATCTGACAAGATTCCTCCAATGTGGAGTGCCGTGTACAACAACAATAATACCATTTCCGGAATTTACTAAGTCCAGGCATCTCTAGATGTGTATCCTGGATCCAAACATCAAAGGGTGCAATCAAATATTTAGAGCCTAGGGGGCGTGGCTTGGACGCGAGGCGGAATGGCTGCTTGATCCCGCAGCTCCGCCGACCGGGCTCATAAATCCGCAATTAATCCGCTAATCTGATGTGTTACCCCAGACCTTTTCCCCTCGGAAGTGCTGCATAGTGCGGGGAGGATTGCCGGTGGTGCAAAATCGGCGTGGTCGGAGCGCCTGGCTCCTCTTGGGGCGGACTGCTGACGTGCGGAGTGGCGGCCTGGTGGAGCAATGGAAGCCGGGACCTCGCGTGAGCCCGGGCCCGGACGGGAGCGGAGAGGCACAGGAGGATGTGGGCGCTGGTCGAAGGAGGTCGGACCGTGAGCGCCAGAACTGCGAGCCGGGCTGCCAGAGATATCGCGGCGCGTGCCTGCGCACTGCCAAGGTACGGGGCTGAGACGCCGGGCGGGACCGTACCGGGGCGGAGGCACCCACAGTAGCCGAGGAGTCAGGGAAAAGCTACGTCAGACTGCTAGGCGGCCGGCCTGGCGAGAACTATAACGGGGTAGCCTGGCGGCGGGAATACACCCTGTGGGATCCAGAGTGCTTAAGCCAGTATAGCCGTCTGGATACAGAGCCCGACATAGCGGCAGGAAAAGCGGCCGTTCATAGGGCCAGCGGAGACTGCATAGACCAGGATCCCTGCATGAATACCGGCCCGCCTGCAGCGCCCTGGAGCCACGGCTCGCCCTGCAGAGGCGGGAAGCGGACAGTGACTGGGCCTCAGCCCTGGCCATAGAACTCAGTGGGACAAGACAAAGTATTGCGACTCAGGACGCCAATTTGAGCTGCTGAAGCCCCAGGGCGCTATCCCAAAGACACAACCTATACGCAGGAAGGTGCGCAGGGGAGTGAACTGACCCCGCACTGCTGGATTGACGCTCTTTAACACTGTATGAACCTGCAGGGACATTGGAGAAGGGTCGAATTGGTACTAAACCTCTGGCTGCAGTTCCCCCAGACGACGAGGGGTGCCTTGGAGAACCGCGTGTGCCTGTGCTGGCTACCTGCATAGCAACTTCAGCTCCCCCTACCGCGGTCGGCAGCTGCAATGGGGAAACCCGAAACGAGGCAGCCGAAGATCACATTCGACAAGACCAAACAGAAGACGACCGGCCAGGAGCAGCCAGAAGAGGAGGCAGCGAGGAGTGATCAGGGGGGTGTGCAAGCATCCGAAATAAAGTCCATGTTTCAGGAGCTGAAGACGAGTCTCCAAGGGATAGATCACAAGATGGATGATTTGGCTGCCCGCATGGACAGTCTGACAAGGCGGATGGACAAACAGGACGGTAGGGTTGATGTGCTGGAAACGCGAGTGACCGAAACGGAGGAGGGTCACACCACCATGGACAGGAAATTACGCGGCATGGATAAGGTCCTGACGTTGATCCAGCAAAAGAACGAGGATTTGGAGGCCCGCTCGAGACGCAACAACGTCCGCATCACGGGTGTGGCGGAAACGACCAATATCGTTAAAATGGAGCTCTATGTAGAGACTATGATGACGGAACTCTTCGGGACGGGCCTCTCCCAAATGTTCCTGGTCGAAAGGGCGCACAGGACATTGGGCCCCCAGCCTAAACCGGGCGCACCGCCAAGAGCAATCATAGCGCGTATCCTGAATTATAGGGACCGAGACACCATTCTACGCATGGCGAGGGACGTGCCGGATCTCCAGTACCAGGGCAATCGTATATCGATCTTCCCAGACTTCACCTTGCAGGTCCAGCCAGCAAGGAGAGAATTTGTCCCGGCCAAGAAGATTTTCCAGCAAATCGGAACCAAATACTCACTAATCTACCCTGCCAAACTGAGGGTGCAAGGTCCAGGAAAACCTTCCTTTTTTGTGGACGCTAAGGCAGCGTTGAAATATGCGAAGCAACTATCCCGGGACCAGGAGGCGCTAGGGGGCGCACGGCGACATGGCTGCCTGAGAAGCAGCTCCGCCGGGCGATCGGCAACTCTGGTGGATCTCGCCGGTCTCGCCCCAGCCACCGGGCCCCCGGACACCTAAACGGATGTGGGAAGTGCTGGAGCTCGTGATGCGGTGAGGAACGGCCCCCGGCGGATAGAGATTGCCCCACAATTTGCGGATGATCAGTGCGAGATGTCCGGCCGCCTGACAAGATGGCCGCCGCATTGGGACATAAGCACAGCAGCTTGGCAGCAAACAGTCACCGATCTGCCGTCCAAGATCGCAGAAGCATAGCGGAGGTAGGGAATTGAGGACTGGCCTCTCCGCTGCCCCTGCATCATAATTTGTCGCGCTGTGGTGCGCCAGGTACCCACGTTCAGGCGCTGGAGTCACTGCCTGACAAGATGGCGGCCGCAGCTCAAAAACGCGGGCATAGCCGACTAGTCCCCAGCTACGGTGGCTGTACCACGACCCTGGCGGTGGCCCGGTAAAGCGGACGAGAGAACAGCGTGCTGCTGTGCGCCCAGCGTAGAGAGCAGTACTGAGCGCGAGCGGAGAGGGAGGCATACCCACGCTCCTACAGGTTGGGTGGTGTTGGCCAATGGCGGCGAGACTTGTGAGCAGCGGACAGTCTGCGCTTGTCGGTGCTGCCTGAAGCTCTGCGTGGGATCGCCCTTCCATCAGGGACCTGTGGCCACCGCTGCCCTGCCCCATCAGCCCATGAGAGCCGGTGCTTCAAATTGTGGCGCCAGGATTGGTAGCTGACGTAAGTAACGGGGGCTTTCTAGCGACCGCGTACGAGGCCGCCCCTCTTGGTCAGGAGCTCGCAAATCCCGGCATTGCAGGTCCGCTGAGGCTGGAAAGAGAGACTGTAACCTGGCATACGTTGGGCCTACAGAAGCGACACACCTGCTGTGACGGCTGCTTCACAAATACTGCGTGTGGAGGGAATGTGCTGGCCGTATCAAGACAACACACCACCTGTGGGGTCAGGGAGGCCCGAGATATCATCTGCACAGCGAGCTGCCACACTGGGTCGTCTCCTCTGCACGATTAAGAGGCCACAAGCCAACTGAGCGGAGGGGGTTTGTTGGACGGCGGTGAGATCAGCATACAGCCAGCATTCGGTCACATCACCTCGCGCCCAGGAGAGGGTCACCCTCAACCTGTGCATTTAGCGCTGTGACGATCTTTTCGGCGGCAGACGCCCCAAGGGTGGGGTTCACCACGGCGTCAGCGACCAGGCATACGAGAGCATCGGGGTCCACGTGCAGGAAGGCGGTCTCCCCACCTGCAAACATGGGCAAGCCGGACAAACACCAACAGAAGCTGCCCTTTGAGGCGAAAAAACCGCAGAAATCCACTGACGGGGCGGTGGAGGATGAGGCGGGGCATGAGCCCAATAACAACATTGAAAAGATCCTGCTAGCGATACAATCGAACCTACAGGACATTAATGGCAAGTTGGACAACTTAACTTGCAGAATGGATACCATGGCAGCACGACAAGAAAAGCATGGAGAGAGACTAGATGAGGCCGAAACACGCATATCCGCGGTTGAAGATGAGGCGCGGGCCTCCACCTCAAAATGCGCAGATATGGAACGGCTCCTGGAGGTGATCAGGGCGAAGGAGGAGGATTTAGAAGCGCGCTCGAGGCGCAACAACGTACGGATCGCGGGACTGCCGGAGTCCACCAACACAGGCCGCATGGAAACCTACGTGGAAACACTGTGCAAAGACCTGTTCGGAGCTGAGGCCCTATCGCCCCTCTTCATCGTGGAGCGTGCACATAGGTCACTGGCCCCGAAACCACCGCCCGGCGCCACGCCAAGACCGATTGTGGCGCGTATCCTCAACTACCGCGACAGGGATACGATCCTTCGGCTAGCAAGAGAGAAAGGGAAGATCCAGCATCAGGGGAACTCCTTGGAATTTTATCCTGACCACACAGTTGCGGTCCAGCAGGCCCGGAAAGAATACACTGCAGTGAAGGCCAAATTGCGTGATTTGAACATTGTGTATTCCATGATGTATCCGGCGCGCCTCAGGGTGGTATGGAAAGAGAAAGCGACAGTACTACCGTCTCCGAAAGCAGCACAAGAATTTGTCAAAAGGGTGCAACGGGAGATGAGAGACAATTCGCAAAATGAACAACGACATGACTCGGACTAGCAGTAAGGGGTTGATTCATGGTCTGCCACTGGTGAGTGTACCGTTCTGTTCCAAATCATGCGTTTTAGCATGGACTCTAATCTCCGCACTTGACTAGCCTGCTTGATACTGTTTTCCAGTTTGACCGGTTGTGGGGTTGGCTCAACATGCACAGTGTGTCTGGGTGAAGAGGTCCCGCTGGGGCTCAGAGGCTATTGCTCGATGATGCAGATCACTGCTAACTTTGACTTGTAACTGCGTCACGACTCATGCACGCTACATAAAGCAATATTGGCATACACAACTGAGAGACACTAATACCCTGTGGCGTTTGCTCTCTGCAGGCCGGTGCACGTGTGGCAAGAGGCTGCCCCCTTCTCTGCTGTGCTCTGTTCAATATGCTTTAACTATGGGACGCCTCAATCACTGACTGTCAGCGATCCCCGATACACTCTATGTGGCGAGCAGTACAAGTGGGAGGCGAGAGATTCTGTGCCTTGCTGATTAATTGATGTAACTGCCTTGGAAACGCACTGCTCCAGACAAGTTGCTAAGCCAGTGGCACTGTTGTTGGCTGTTCGGGGAGTGGGGGGGGGGGCGGCGAGTATTCACCTGAACTGCGTTTCATACAGCTTCTTTAGCATCGCCCACACCTGTACACCGGGTGGAGAGTTGTGCCCCTGGCGGACCTCTACAAGGGTATAACCCAGTAAGAGTTTGGTTCTGGGCACTGTCTTTATGGTTGTGGGAGTTACGGATTGGTGCACTGGATGGGACTGGCTTCGGCAGGTTGGGGTTGCTGGAGTGGGTGGGATCAGGGGGGGTGGGTTATTTGATTGTACTATTAGACCGACAGAATGTGTAATGTCTTTTTGTGTTGGTTCCAAGTCAGTCCTAGCTACTGCTGTGTTGAATGGGGCACCTAAAGGGGGGATACTGGCGATCCCTATGCAATTGATTTGTGGTGTGCGATCTTGCCTTATGTCATTGGGTTTGGATGGGGACCAGGGAGGAGGGTAGGCACAGTTTAAACGTTCTTACATGGAACATTAGAGGGTTCTCACAGCCACGTAAAATACGGCAGATATTTGCCAGCCTGACAAGGTGGAATGTAGACATAGCGTTCCTACAAGAGTCTCACCTGGCCCCGCACTCGCACGCACAGCTGGGGTCAAGATGGGCGGAGGGGGTTTACAGAGCCTCGTACTCTTCTTACTCTAGAGGGGTGATCATTTTGGTGAAACGGGGAGTGGGTTTCGTGAATCACACAGTAACACAGGACCCTTCAGGCAGATTTTTACTGGTATCAGGTACATTGAGAGGGCAGAAGGTGACATTGATGAATGTGTACGGTCCTAACACAGACGCCCCAGATTTCTTCAGGGAGGTATGGGGACACCTGCAGAAACACAATAGCACGCACATATTATGTGGTGGTGATTGGAACGTGACACTACGTGACGGTTTGGACCGTTCAGCTAACTCAGTGGAACAGCACAAGCAATCACGCACACTGGTGGGACACATGATGAAAGACCTGGGTCTAGAGGATCTTTGGAGGTTGAGGAACACCGACGCGCCTGGGGCCACACACATTACTGCTTCCCACAACAGCTGGTCCAGGCTGGATTACTGGCTGGGCTCCTCTGACCTGGCACTATGGGTGCGACACCTACAGGTGCTCCCTCGCACGCTTTCTGACCACAATCCTGTCCTCCTGCAACTGGACATTCCAAGATACACACCTCCCCCCTTCCAGTGGCGCTTTAACGCGCGTGCTCTAAGTGATGCAGTTTACGCAGACACGATCAAGAAGGCGATTACGGATTACTTTGACCTTAATGCCCCATCGACTGATGACCCAGGCATCCTCTGGGAGGCATTCAAGGCCACGATTAGAGGGGTCTGTATTAGCACCACAGTTGGGGTTCTGAAGGATATTAGAGCTCAGATGCGCAGGTGTGAGCAGCAGATGAGAGACCTGGAATCCCTATATGAGTCCACTCAGGATATCTCGCACCTGGCCAAACTCCGTGAAATACACACAGAGCACGCAGATTTTCTGGACTCTGAAATGAAATATTTGAACCGTACACATGTGGCTAGAGCCTTTGGGGAAGGAGGTAGACCGGGGGCTTTCTTAGCGCGGAAGATATGTACAGGTCGCGGCCCAACTGCGATCCTTAGGGTGAAGAACGGAGAGGGAGACACACAAACCTATGCTACTGACATACTGAAATGCTTTGTTAATTCATTTGGATCCCTCTACAAGTCCCAGCCCACTGCCCCGGCTGATGACACCTATGAATACCTGCACGATGTAGCGATAGGGTGGCTGTCAGATGCGCACAGGGAGTATTTAGCGAGGCCTATCACGGCGGATGAGGTTGCTGAGATCATAGGCTCACTTCCAAATGGCAAGGCACCTGGCCCGGATGGGTTCACCCCGGAATTTTACAAACAATATGCAGACATCCTAGCGCCGCACTTAGTGGATATGTATGGCACCTCCTTTGAGAAAGGAATGCTCCCCCCCACGTTACGCGAAGCCATGATTATCGCTCTCCTGAAACCATCTAAAGATCCGGAGGAATGCGACTCGTACCGACCGCTCTCTTTAATAAACGTAGATTCGAAAATCCTTGCGAAACTTATAGCCAAGCGGCTGTCACCATTGATGACCAGTCTGGTACTGCCGGACCAGTCCGGCTTTGTGCCCTCAAGATCGACAGCACATAACACCAGGACTCTATTTGCACTATCAC
The DNA here is from genome assembly GCF_964261635.1 of Lissotriton helveticus. Taxonomy (NCBI): domain Eukaryota; kingdom Metazoa; phylum Chordata; class Amphibia; order Caudata; family Salamandridae; genus Lissotriton; species Lissotriton helveticus. Next base: position 1,113,313,683 of record NC_136061.1, read on the forward strand.
ACTATCTGCAACCTTCAGTCAAAGCTGTAGCGGTCATGTTAGACGCGGCGAAGGCGTTTGACTCCATTGAATGGCGGTATATGATCACTGTCCTCAATAGAATGGGGTTCCCTAAACGTTTTGTGCAATGGGTCACCCTGCTTTACACGCAACCGCGTGCCAGGGTCAGAATCAATGGGTATATTTTGGATCAATTTGCAATTGAGCGAGGGATGCGGCAAGGCTGCCCACTCTCGCCGCTATTGTTTGCGTTAGCACTAGAACCTCTGGCGTGTCTGATACGACAGAACTACAAGGAATCGGCACTGCACTTCATAGCCAGGCCGCTTCACATATCATTATATGCGGACGACATGTTACTGTACGTCCGGGACCCGGAGACACACTTGAACGCTATACTCAGGGAATACATCAGGTTCGGGGGGCATTCGGGTCTGGCCATAAATTGGTCCAAATCCTCTATAATACCCCTCACGGACTCCACTTCTACATTTGTGGTGGACTTTCCGCTGGGGTGGCAACAGGACCCTATCAGATACCTAGGGGTCATGTACCACAGAGATCCGGATGAGGTGCTTAGGGCAAACTACGGGGTGGTGCTGTCGAAATTGGAGGACAGTGTAAAACGTTGGATACATCTGCCCCTTTCGCTGGCAGACAGGATAGCGATTGTCAAAATGAACATACTCCCCAAGCTCCTATACCTGTTTAACAACATCCCAATCACTCCACCGCAGGCTATCTTTCGTCACATAAACTCCCTGGTGCGGACCTTGATTTGGGCGGGTAAACAGGCCCGTGTGGATCTGCGGACTCTGACACTTCCACTTGCACGGGGCGGCTTCGGGGTACCTGATTTCCTCCTGTACTACCTGTGCGCGCAGGCTCAATACGCGGCGTATTGGTATCACGCAGTTCCATACCTCACTCACACCGCTATAGAGGAGAGCGACGCACACCCTATTCCACTCACAGCAATAATCTCACACACCCGCCCCCCGTTGCATGCTAGAGATATCAACACGGTGGATGCTACGGTCAAAGCCTGGCATAGACTGGGGCAACTAGCACACAAGACCCCACTATATGCACCAGCCCTGATGCTACACCATCATCAGGAGCTCTCGGTAACTGGGGAAAGCGTCGGAATGTCTCTACTGACCAGAGCCGGTATTGATAGGATGGGTGACGTGTTCCAAGATGGCGAGTTCGTGGGCCTAGACAAAATGGGTTATGTTCATAACCAAACATCCATGTTTCGCTTCACATATTTCAGACTCACTAGAGCCCTGAGGGAGCACTACCCTACGTTCCCATCGGAGCCGGAATGCCTTGCACCATTGCAACTGTTAATCACAACTAATGATTTGTCACACCTGGTGTCTAGGCTGTATACAGCCGCACAATCGGAACTAGACGGACAAGAGTTGAAGGCCAAGGGGCGGTGGGATGCACTACTTGACACACCATTGTCTGATGAAGAATGGGCTAGCGCATGCGCCCTGACACAGATACTTACACCAAATGGTAATCTGAGGATAATTCACTTTAAATTCCTCCATCAAGTGTATTACACACCAGCGAAATTGTTGAAATTTGGGGTTCAGGAGGAGGACAGATGTAAAAGGTGTAACCAGGAGGGTGCGGGCTTTGCACATTTGGTGTGGGGCTGCGCCAAGGTGGAAGGATACTGGGGGGAGGTAACTGCCACTTTATCTGTTATGCTGGAGGAGGAGGTACACTGTACACCCAAAGTTTGCTTACTAGGGATAGTACCGCAGTTCAGGGCCTTGAAGAGGAAGTTTTGTGCGATAGCACTCTTATTGGCTAAGAGACAAGTAGCGCAATGCTGGCACAGTCGCAAAGTGCCGAAGTTAAAAACATGGTTACATGACATGTCCACCTGTCGTGACAAGTTACAAACTTATGAAGAATTGCTACCAGCTAAGGCGCGACCCAAAAATATGTGGGTTTATTTGGAGGATTATCTGACCTCCCTACAGGATGAGGAGGAACTTCCACCCATGGACTGAACGGGTTGGATGTCTGCATGAGTGCTACTGGGACGGGTGTGGGATGAAGGCGGGAAGAGGGGGAACCTAAGTATGTCAACACAACTGCTGGGTAGTACACTAAGGTTACACTGTACGGTCTGAATTGGGGTATGTTGTTATGTTGTTCTTGTTATTAAAAAGAGAAAAAGTGAGACTCAGTTTCTAAAACCAGCTATTAGCCATACATACGATAACCTACAGTATTCTGCGGCATATGTAACATTCACTCACAATGTTGGTTAATGGAATAAACGTAGCGAGCCGGCCCCAGGGTTGTAGGCTCAGGCTGTGTCAACTGCTTGATTTTCAATAAAGGTCTTGCACAAAAAAAAAAAAAAAAAAAAACTATCCCGGGACCAGAAAAATCAGGCACCACCCGTCGAATCAGAAGCGCAAGCAGGACTGAGTGATATTGAATGACAGAGCTACGAACTTCGACTTATCTGCGGTGCCGAAACTGGTATGGAAGCAGGAAGAGCGAGCAACCGAATTGGGACACTGCTAATCTTCCCTGTACAGATAAGTGGACCTCAGTAATTGCTTATGGAAGAGGGGGGAGGTACTTGCGGGATCACTGTCAGGCTGGCGCCCGGTCACCCTGGCAAAAGTACAGGGTTAGTAGGCGTACGACCCGCGTTCCCCGAGGGATGATTCCCATTGGACTGATACTATTGAGATGCCTTACAGGTTGCTTGATGTCTGGATGGGAGGGGGGGGATGGAACTGCACGACCTGATTGGGGGGTTGGAGCGGGAGGGGGTAGGGGGGATGTGAGATTGTATTGCACTGTTGCATTTTGTTTTGTTGAAAGCGTGGAGACACACACAGCGAATACCAACACAGTTGTATACACTTGGCCCCGATGGTCACTCGGTGATCGGAGATGCCAGACGACTGATCGCACTAGATCGTGCTCTGTCCAGCAGTGTAAACAGCTGCAGGGCGTAAAATTGCCGACTTGTCTTACCAGATATGGCTCACATTAAACTGTTAACCTGGAATGTGCGCGGATTGAATGACAGACGAAAGGTCAGGCTAGTTCAGGCCTTCTTGCTGCGGAAGGAAATAGACATATGTTTTCTGCAAGAGACCCACCTAACTGCTAATGCTAATGCGCTGCTCCGACATAGTAGGTGGGGGGAGATTACACATGCACACTACTCCAACTACTCTCGTGGGGTGGCGATCCTGATCAGGAGAGGCCTACACTGGACGACATCTGAGGTGGTACTGGATACTGAGGGGAGATATATATTACTGATGGGGAGTTTCTATGGCATGCGGATGATATTGGTGAATGTGTATGGACCTAATGTTGACGACCCTGAGTTCTATAGCGACCTTTGGTATAAAATACAGGCCCGTGGGCGGGCCGCGGTTATGTGGGGAGGAGATTACAATGTGGTACTATCAGATACGTTAGACAGACAGGGAACGACCAGGGAACATCACCCCAAGGCGGCGGCAATGCTATGGGACATAATCTCCGAAGCTAAGCTGGTCGACTCATGGAGGGCATTACACCCAGGGGCCCGAGAGGGCACATGTCTTACAATGCATAGAGCCGCGTGGTCTAGACTGGATTACTGGCTGTTATCCGGGGATATCCACACACTCACGACTGATGTGACACACTTACCAAGGTCACTCTCTGACCATGCGCCAGTCTGTCTTACACTATCCACCCCAGAACAGTACATCCAACCCTTCAGCTGGAGATTCCCCTCACGGGCGCTTCGAGACCAGGTATTCAAGCAGGAATTGAGAGCGAAACTAGAGGAATACTTTGAACTGAATGAGGGCTCGGTGGACTCCCCAGGCATACTCTGGGAGGCATGTAAAGTGGTAATGAGGGGATGCACCTTGTCACTAAAAACAGGGGTACTACGTTCCATAAGGGGCACTTTACAAACACTAGAAACAGAATTGTCAGCGCTGGAAGCGCTACTCCAGAAGGCACCTACGGATAGGGTCAAGTCAGAGTTTCGCGCGAAACTCACGCAATACCAGGAGGAGGCAGACAGGGAGGTGGCCTTTCTAGCGAAAGATGGGCAGGCCCGAAGATACGGGGAGGGAGATAGAGCAGGAAGGACACTGGCCAACATGCTTAGAACACCAAAGGAAGCGACCTATGTACTGGAACTAAGAGATGAGGGAGGGGGCATGGTAAGGGAACCCCAGGCCATCCTCAAGGTCATGACAGACTACTACCGCACACTCTACACGTCCAAGATCACGCCGGACGACCAAACACTCACTGACTACCTTGACACTATCGCTCTGGCTTGGTTTAACAATGGGGCCAGACAGTACATGGACCTACCGTTCTCGCAGGAGGACATACGGGCAATTATAGCGAGTATGCCGCCTGGTAAAGCACCGGGATCAGACGGATTGACGTCAGAATTCTACAAGGAGTATGCTGATATATTGGTGCCTAGATTATATAAGGTCTTCGAGGAGGCGGTTGAAACGGAGATACTTCCGCAATCAATGCGTGAGGCATTGATCATTACCTTACTCAAGCCTGGTAAGGACCCCACAGAGCCAGACTCCTACCGTCCCCTTTCGCTTATCAACGTAGACGCTAAGATCTATGCGAAACTGTTGGCGGACCGGCTAAAATATATGCTGCCACAAATAGCACTCTCAGATCAGTCGGGTTTTGTCCTAGAGAGGTCCACATCTCATAACCTGAGAGTTTTGTTCGGGTTACTCCACTATCTGGACCCCAAGGTTAAGGCCGCTGCTGCACTACTCGATGCGACTAAAGCATTCGACTCCCTCGAATGGATGTTCCTACACACCCTCTTTACCCGAATGGGATTTAGCCCTCTGTTCGCCAAGCGAATAGGCATTCTGTATAACAGCCCGACTGCGAGGGTTCGAGTGAACGGACAAACTTCTGACGCTACCCAGATTACGAGGGGGACGAGGCAGGGATGTCCGCTCTCTCCCTTACTATTTGCTATAGCTACTGAACCTCTTGCGGCACGTATGCGGCAACACCATGCTCAGAGAAGCATCGGCTTCACGTCGCGCGGTCTGCTGATCTCCTTATACGCGGACGACGTTACAATATATATGATAGATCCGGAGGTGAATTTTGACCCACTGATGAGGGAGGTGCTTAGATATAGCGGCCTCACTGGGATCAATATCAACTGGTCGAAATCAACCATGTTACCACTAACGGACAACACGGTCAAGTGCCATACTGAATTTCCGATTGACTGGGTCATGGAGGACGTCAAATACTTGGGCATTAGAGTGAGCCGCACTATACAAGACATCTGGCTGTCGAACTTTGGCGTTGCGATGGACTAGTTAGAGGGCAAAGTTAAAAAGGGGAAGACGCTCCCGCTTTCGCTAACGGGCCGCATCGCTATAGCAAAAATGGTGGTGGTCCCCAAATTTTTATATTTATTCATTAATATACCCCTGCCACTGACGATGGCATTTTTCTGCAAGCTTAGATCTGCCATTATAGAACTGGTCTGGGCAGGTAGGCAACCTAGAGTGGCCTGGAACCTTCTTACTCTCCCGTTCCACCAGGGGGGTCTGGCTGCGCCAGACTTGGAGCTCTATGCGTATAGTGCACAGGCCCAGTATCTATATTACTGGCACCACCCGATCCCGTACCAACCGCACGTAGCCATAGAGACGGACGTGGCAACCCCCTGCCCCCTCAAGGTGGCGGTGTACAAAAAATATAAACGATCCCAGGAGGACATCAACACTGTGGAGGTGGTGCGCTGGGCATGGGCGGGAATAGCCAAACGTGCAGGCATGAAAGAGCTGTATGCACCGAGCATGCCGCTAGACGGCAACCCCCTACTGGAACCGCTCACGGACGCGGCAGTAGTCCGCAGGGCGAGTGAAAGGGGTCTGAAGGTGGCGGGCGATCTATACCCAGATGACATTTTCATAGCGCTACAAGACATGACCGAATCCTTGAACCCGACGGCTTCGGAGCTTTTGCTTTATTACCAACTGCGGGCTGCGTGCAAACGTAGATACCCGGTCTTCCCGGAGGCCCCGCCGACAGTAGCGGCATTGGAGGATGTCCTATCGAACGCCTCCTCGCATAAATTGATAACGAGAATCTACAAGGCTACGCAAAACACGACACCTGTCCTTCACACTGACTCGAGGTTGGCCTGGGAGAGGGAGGCGGGTATCAACATATCAGAAAAACAATGGACGTTTTGTTGCACGCAACTAGAACACCTATCGCCCAACTACAGGCTGAGGCTCATACACTTTAATTTTTTGCACAGAATGTACCGCACTCCCATACAACTGGTTTGGATGGGGCTGTCGGCTGATGCCTCTTGCTGGAGATGTGGTGAGAGGGAGGCTACATTCTATCACCTGTCTTGGGACTGTGGCCAAATACGCACGTACTGGGAGAACGTTTTTCGCAATATAGGTCAGATGGTGGAGATACCCGTGGGCCTCGACCCCCTCGTAGGGCTACTGGGATTTGTGCTGCCTGTACCGGGCACATCCAGAAAGCTAGTGGCGCTCTTGCTTCTACTTGCCAAGCGACAGATAGCACTCAAATGGAAACAGAAGTCCCCGCCTACGATATCTGGTTGGATAAAATCTGCAATGTACTGCAGAGACCAGCTGTCGGCATATTGGGAATTGATGCCACTCCGCTCTAGGCCCGCTGATATCTGGCAACCAATGGTGGACTGGCTAGCACGTTCAGGACATGATGAGAGCGACTGAGGGTAAAATTGGGGCACCAATGGAGGGAGGGACCAGGGGATGGAGGGACAGGCTCCAAGCATAGCTTCAGAGTCTGTGGGCAACGGGATTTGGAGACAATTACTCGATATTGAGTATGCTAATTTGTGATGATCTCTCACGTTTGTTATTGTTAATTGTTGCATAAAAGTAATGAGTCACTTATCTGTGAAAGTGTACACGATTTAATAACTTGCTGTAACCAGTCGAAACATATGCTGCCTGCCTCCGGGTTGTTGGCTGAATAGCGGTGTACACTTTAAAGGTACAAATAAAAGTTTTTAATTAAAAAAAAATATATAATAATAATATTTAGAGCCTATATCTGTACTTACCCTTTGGCTTTGGCTTTTGCAAAAGTCGAATCAAATACCAAAACAAAGATACAAATCACCAAAGAAGTGGGCCACTCCCACTCTTACCTGGCCATCAATAATCCATCGCACGGCAAGTGTCACAAAGGTCTCGATCTCCAAAGACTAGGAACCAGAACTGGTGCGTCAGTCGGGGCCGCAGTCGGGTAGCCCACTGGAGGGAGGAATCACGCAATCGGAGACCTTGGGGCCAAAATGACAATTTTCAGCCAATGCAGTGGCGCGCCTCCCTTAGCGTTCGATCACGGACTCCTCACGACCACCAGGCTTGATGGCGACCACCGAAGACGCCCCGCGTTTGGGCGCCAAATTGTAGAACCGGCTTTTTGGAGACCCCCCACTAGGGGAGTCAAAGTCAGTGGCGCAGGGAAACGCCTTGAATCTACGGGTCCTTCTTGCATCAATCATACATTACCAAAAGAGACTAGGAAAACCAGCCGTGGAGGGAAGCAAGTCATTTATTAGCTCAAGCTAAGGACAGAGGTCCCAGAATGGTACAAAGACAATTCTACGGAGACTGCTGCTTACTTCACATCATGACACATATTTATAGCGCTAGCCACGCCCATTTGCACAGTACAAGTTCCCTATTCAGACAAGTTCCTCATCTGACAAGCTCTTCGTCAGTCTTGTGTGGTGCAATCGTGGCCAGGGGACATCTGTCTCTGATTGCACAATGTACGCAGCCCCCTGCTTCCTTGCTCAACTGGTGTGGTCATGGGACACAGCCTTGTGCTTCCTCTATCAGTTGGTGTGGTCACAGTGCACAGCCTCGTGCTTCCTCTATCAGTTGGTGTGGTCACAGGGCATAACCTTGTGCTTCCTATATCAGTTGGGGTGGTCACAGGGCAGCTGGTGTGACAGGCTGAGTTACCAACAATGAAAAGGATGTGGCTGAGTCTCTGACACAGCTGTGGGGGTGTGAGGCACACAGGCAGATTCTTGGAATCGGCTCAACCACAAGGAGCAGGGAGGGTTGGACAAGTTTTGACAGGGACGTGAAAAGCAATTCTTCACCAAGTTGCCGAGAGCATGGCAACACAAAATGGAGTCATAAAGGTCATTTTAAAATGCAGTCCAACAGTAGGCCGGAAGTCGCAAGCACGTATTAAAATAGCGACAATATAGATTAACACAGGGACATCCTGCTTTAACCTCAAAGGGTGTTGGTAACACAGTGGTAAGGGTACTATCTGAGATCGACCCATAAGGAATGATTTATATAATTTAAATACCATTCATCTAACTCCAGTAGGGTCTAGCCAGTTGAACAGAAGGGCATAGACAATGGGATCAAAGGCTGATGAGTCAAATAGGACAAGCAGTCATTGTCATTGATTATTTAGGAACAGTTGACCATAAGTATTTACAGGGTGCAAATTTGCCTAGAAATGCTCAAGAAACTATTTAGACTTAGTGGCCCTTTGGACCTGCCCCAGAACAACTTTTTTCAAAAGTGTAACTCAAGAGAGAAGTAGGGAGATCGGTGAGTAGTATACCTTAGACAAAGATAGAGATGTATGTTTTACGGGAGGTTTTGCTATTGTGAATTTTCATTCTCTTTCACCGAACACATCAATGCTGTCATATAGTCTTTCAGCAGTGCTAGAGTTAAGATTTGGAAAACACTAGCTAGGCAAACCTCCCTTGCAGTTCGGTATGGCTGGATCGCATGCTTAAGGTGAGACTGTACTGACTCTAAAATTAACTCATACTCTGATGAAATATCCATCCATCCCGACTGCTGACTTTCTTCGAGGGAATCTAAAGTACATAGAGATTTTGGTGCTAGTTACCTATCAACTTTTGGCTGCAGGCGGCGTGGACTGTGGCCGCGGTTACAGTGCTACAGTGCAGGCTCCATCCAGCGGCAGCCTCCGCGCTCCTCCAGACCTTCCTTCAGCTGCTAACAGCGTGGGATCTGGCCACGGCCTCAGCGCTACAATCTTTTTCGGATGTGCAGCGGTAGTTTTCTTGCTCTCCTCTGGACTTCGGATCCTGCTCTCTGACTGATGTGCCGGCTCACTCACGCCAGCCGCTTGATCCGCGCCGCCCACATAGTGAGGCTGTTTACAGCTAGGAGGCTGCTGCAAACATCGGTGCGGCTCATGCTGTTGGAATATGTTGCCTCAAGTTGTGGCTGCGGTCTTACGTCGGAGTGGTGGACAGGCGGCGGGACAGCACCATACTGACGCAGGAAATTGCCTCTCAGCTGAAGGGAAAACTGAGGGGGAAACGAAGGGTGATGGCCCCAACACATTCAACTCGTCGAGGGCGCATAGAGGCTCAGGCAGAGAGCCATGGTCTCCCCACAGCAGTTGAAGGTACAGAAGCCCAGATGGGTTTTGAAGATGATTCCCCTGTAGACAATGCTATAGTGCCTGGGAAAGCTCCAAAAGGCAATGGTGTCTTAAGCTGTCATACGGATCCTCATGTCGGGAAGCCCATTCTTGAACTACTACGCTCAGGGAAGGCTACTGCGCTTCTCCGGTCCTACGGATCTGAGTCTTCTGTTCCCCCAGCCCAGATGGCTGAAGTATTGAATGCTGCGGTTAATGAGGGTTGGTGGAGCATGGAGGATTCTAATGTCAGAGTAGATGTTTCTCCTGTTTATCCTGGGGGCATCTGCTCTGCGTATTGGGGCCCTGCTGAATCCCGTCCCTCTTCTTTTCTACTCGTGGCCGGCTGTAGTGAGACTGGAACTCTCTCTTCTGGGTTGGCAAGCCTCCCCTAAATCGAGGGCTCAAATAACGAAGGCTCCCTGTGTCATCTGAATGTATCAGCACAGATAATTAGTCCAGGCAGTATCGGCAACTGCCCTAAAGATTGTATTGTTGATGGAGCGGGAGGGTGTAAGCAGCAGGCAAACGAAATGGTGGAAATAGGGAGGTGTTTGGGTGTGGACTCTCCTACGGACTCTTCTTCACTCGGTGTGGGAAGTGCTAATATCAGCTCAGGTGGTAATACCCCGAGGGGGGAGAGCCCTAAAAGAAAAAGAAAAAGGCCCTAAAACCGTCTCGGACTGGGAAAGGTGGTTGAGGCCGGGGAGGGATTGGCAACAAGGCTCAGATCATTAACGCACTTGGACGACTGAAGGGCGTATCAAGCACTTCTAAGGCTACTCCGGTAGTTAGTCCTTTACGAAAATGGTTCTCATCAAAGGGGGAAGTTCAATCTATTGTCTCCAGACTCTCTACTGTAGGGTCACAGGGGGAAACTATGGCCCCCACCTCATTGAAAGGCTGCTCAGACCCACTGGCTACTACGGCCTGTGTTGCCTCTACAATCCAACAAACTACTAGCAATCCTACCGTCGTTGATACCTGCTCATACAATATGGAATATGCAAAAACCTCAGACACAGCCGCTGAGGGCTTTCATGACAGGGTGCCTCTTTATTTAAAGGAGCCAACACCCTCTGGACTTAATACTTCATCCGCAGTATTTGGATCTTCTTCTTCCCCCGTGTGGGAACAGGACTTAATGGCGAACAGAACCTCGTGAATGGAAGAAATGGAGAGGGGGATGAGCCTTCACTCTCTATTATTATGCCGGCCCTAAATGCTCAGAGAGCGGAAGTACAAGCTTACTACCAACAGGCAAGGGTGGACTGTATCAAAATCAAAAAAGCATTATCCGAGGTTACTGCCAAGGTATACCACTTAACTACGGAGGTCACTGAACTGCAGGAGCGTGTCGCTGGCGTGGAGGAAGTTAATACCCATACGGTCAAGGTGGTTACTGCACAAGAGTCACAGCTTGCTTCAATGCAAATTAAAATTGATGGCCTTGAAAATCGCCAGCGGCGTCATAACTTGAGGATGTTCGGGGTACCGGAGGGAAGAGAAGGCTCTGATCCTTGTGCATTTTGTTGTGGACTTGCTACAGAAAGCTTTCCCGGACCTGGAGGACTGGGACATGGACACGCAGGTCCAAAGAGCACATCATCGTCCACTCTTTCTGTCATCAAACTTGCAAGCCCCAAAAAAATATTCTCAGCCTACTCTGGTATTTCTGGGAACCTTTCTGCTGCGTCAGGCTATCTTTTTGAAGGTCAGGCCAACGGCTTCTGTTCAAGTTGATTCTATGTCAATCTTTCTGAGATCTGATCTGTGCAAGTCATCTATGGATAAGAGATGGCAGCTCCGCCAGCTCATGGACTCATTTAAGTCTGTCTGCTCTCAGGTTTTTTTGCAGGAGCCTGCTCCGCTCAAAGTTGTTAAGGATGGTCACTCATACTTCTTTTTAAGTGAGCAGGAGGCTAAAAAAGCACTAGCTAGCTGGCAAATCACCCCCAATCCTTGATTAACTTATCGTCTTGGTTTAACCTTTTTGTATTTCTTATTGGCATTGGGAAGTAGGAAATGTTGTTAGGAATGTAACTTTGCAATAGTCAAATGATTTTTTCTTTACTCTCAATAAAAGTTTCTCGGGTTTTCTCTATGGCTTATCCATTGGGGAGGTGTGGTTGGAGGGGGGATGGTGTGTGGGTTTGCTGGGGGCCCTTGGGGAGGGGCAGTCATGACATATTTCACTTGCAGTCGGTCAGGACAGCCTTAAGGGGGGTGATTCCTTTAAAAAGAAATGGGGTGGGGGATGGGGGGTAGTTTGAGGGGGTTTGGAGGAAGGAGGGGGTTAAATAGTCACAGTTTTTTTTAAAGTAGCACACATCATTTTTGAAAATAACAATGAGCATCTGTTGGGCAGGAAACTGTATATGTGGTCACGGATAGTGCACTTTTTGGCTTTTCAGAACTTTGGTAATGTCAAGGGTCAAATTTATGAGTTGGAACATCTGTGGGTTGAATATGGCTAGTAAAAGGCAATTGGTTGCGGAAGAGCTTAAAGGATTTAAGCCCCAAATAGTGGGATTGGCTGAAACACATCTGGCCTATAAAGATAGATGCTTGTTTAAACAACTAGGTTATGATCTGATCATCTGTACTTCACAGACGGCATCTATAAGGGGGGGTCGCACTATTGAAAGATAAATACTCCAAAATAACTGTACTGCGAACCCTCGCTGATAGTCGGGGCAGGTGGGCAATTGCGCAGCTTTTGATCATTGGAAAAAAGGTTACAGTATGTATTATCTATGGCCATTATGCTGACTGTCCTGAGGTTTTTTCTTACCTAAATTCTGAACGTTTAGACTGGGAGGGTGACCTTATTGTTATGGGAGACTCCAATTGCATTTTAGATTAAAAAAATCAATACTGCTAACACGTGTGCAAGAGCCAGAATGGTCCAGGTAAGGGCTGCTATACGTGATTTATTGCATATTCATCAACTGGATGATGCCTGGTGCACATTTTTCTCTCACCCCCATAGACATTACTCCAGGATTGATATGATTTTGACTAATTATGGGCTGTTGGCCAATGCATCAATGATCGTGTGCCCAAAGGTAAATTCGGACCACAATCCCATCATGCTTATTCTAACTCTGGGAATGTCTAGACAGTATCAAGCTAGGGAATTTTCGTTTCCTCGGCACTTGTTAAGTAATTCTGAGTTTGTTACTCACATGCAAGAGGTTTTGAAGGAATTTATTCTGAACAATCTCCACACTTCCTCCCCCGCTCTTGTTTGGGATTGTTTAAAAGCATGTGTTAGAGGGGCAACTCTCCAGTATGTAGTCAAGCAGAATAGACTAAATTGTACTCAGTTGGCCAATGAACATAGGCGATATATTGAGTTAGAACAGCAACATGCCTGCGCAATAGCGTCAAAGGACATGGGTGAACAACAGATATATGCCCAGATTATTGATGTTAAAGCGAAACTTCATAGCAGGTTGAAGGATAAAGCTGCCAACTATTTCCTCAAGCTTAGAACAAAGCAGTATGAGTATGGAGAGAGGGTGGGAAGGGTATTGGCTTACCAACTTGCAGATGAGCGGGCTAATTCTCACATTAAGAGAATCAAGGGAGTGGACTCTGTCACCTATACAAACCCCGAAGATATAGCCGAGCAGTTTAGGATCTTTCATGCTAGCTTATATAAGGAAGCTGGAACTTATAATCAACAGTGGAATGGCTTTATCTGCAAGAGAGTGCTCTGCCATATTTGGGTGTGTCTCATACTTTGGGCTTTGAGAGTAACGCTGACCTTGAGGAACTTAACCTCAGCTATCGGGGCTCTGCCCAGTGGTAAGGCGGTGGGAGAGGACACCATACCGCTGGAGTTCTACAAAACCTTTAGGGAAGTTTTGTTGCCAGTTCTCCTCGAGCTGGTCAACGATATACTGCAGGGAGGGGATGCTCCCCCTTCTTGGAACAAAACTAATATTGTGGTCTACCCCAAAAAGGGTAAACCTGTGGAGGATCTTGGGTCTTATCGACCGATATCCCTTATTAACACGGATACCAACATTTTTTCTAGGCTTCTTGCTTCTCGTCTTGCCCCAATAGTTCATATGTTGGTTTCAGAAGAACAACACGGTTTCGTTCCAGGTAGGGATACGGTAGCACATATAAACACTGCATTTGCTGCTTTAGATGTTGCAGGTCATTTGGGTCAGCGGATTGGGATGCTAATGCTGGACGCCGAGAAGGCCTTCAATCGAGTTGCTTGGGGGTTTTTATGGTGTACTATGCTATCATTAGGCCTTGGTCGGAGGTATGTCTCGGCGGTCCAGTGATTGTACTGTAATCCTTCTGCCTAATGGTTTTACATCTGGGGCAGTAAGTATACAGAGGGGTACCCGCAAGGGCTGCCCGTTTTCCCCCTTACTATTTGCTCTCTACATTGAGCCGTTTATCAGGCATCTCCTTCAGAACGTTTCTATCTCGCCTATTTGTTTCAATGGTATGACTATAAAAATTACGGCCTATGCAGACGACATGGCTGTATTTACTACCGGGCCACAGGTTGCTATAGCTGCAATCACACAAGAGGCACAACATTTTGGTTCCATCTCTGGCTGTAAGCTTAACCTAAACAAAATGCAGTCTATTCTCAATTATGTACCTGTACCTGCTGTACCTCAGCTAGGTGTCACTGCCACTGCTATGTACCTTGGTGTCTGCCTCAGTAGCTGTATTGATGATTTCATGGCTTTGAACTACGAACCTCTGCTCAAAAAAATCACGGCTGATCTGCGGAGATGGCACAGGTTGCCCCTGACTATCATTGGGAGATGCAATATAGTAAAAATAAATGTCTTGCCTAAATTTCTTTATTTGTTTCGCTCAATTCCTTTGAGAGTAGTAATGTCATTTTTTAAACGGCTAGACTCAGTTATTGTAAGTTTTAGTTGGGGCTATCGTAGAGCAAGGAGAGCTCACAAATATTTGAAGCTGACGTATGAGCAAGGCTGGTTCCAACTCCCTGATTTTAAAACGTATTTTTGGGCAGCTTTCCTTAATCGTATTCAGAGTTTACTTTTGGGACCCACTGTGGTCAAAATATGGTTTGGGTATCAGCTCGCATTTTGTCCAAATAGTGGGTTTCTTCCATATTATATGTCGGACCCAAACTATTTCAAGAGAGTTCGCTTCAAGGTAGGTAGACACATTTATCGTATCTGGCAAGATATCTTTTTTTAAGTACCTGCAAGTCAGGGATTACTTGATACAAGGGAAGGGATTGTTTGCCCTCCCTATACTCCTGATTCATTGCGGGCTATCTTTAATACCTCTGCTCAGGGTCAGATTGGGAAAGCTTATCAGTGCTTCTTATCTGCAATGGTAGATGATAGATTGGAGATGGTAGCCAAAATTAATCGTATGTTTACAACTGGAATTAATATGGAAGAGGATGTTGATTCCATGGCTACAATAAACTCGGCCGTTTCTTCGATTAACCTCAAGCTGAAACAACATCGTACTATGTTAATGTTATATTACACCTCGCAGGTAATATCCAAATAGGCTACCTCCCAGGTCTCCTCAAAGTCATACTGCCCTAAATGTAATATGTATGCTGCTGATCTCAGACATATGTTTGTTACGTGTCCCCGATTAACTACATTTTGGTGTGAGCTCGCATCGGTGCTGAGCAGGTTATCAGGCACGGCAACTTATCTATCGGAGAAAGAAATAGTATTGGGGTCGCTATCCGATTCAGGCTGTTTATCCAAACCTTTAGTTTCAATTATTATTATCTTTGCACGGCTTTGCATTGCTAGGGCTTGGATTGATGTACTTAGTCTCAAAATTACCGATTTTTTGGTTATTACTGAGGGAGGTCTATGAAATCGAACTTGCGCTAGCTAAAGCTCGGGGTTTACGGTCAAGGGTGAAATTTGGGAGGGTTTGGTCAAGTCTTCAATATGACTAACTGTTTTCTGTTCTTTGTTTCTATTATTGTTTTGGACTGTTTGTATATTTATTTTTATTTATTTCATCTGCTGTGGACAATTATTATGTTTATAACAGTCTGAGATATGATTCGCGTCGATGTTCTAATGCTCGATAATTCTTGTTTTCCTTCCTATTGTTTTCTGTGCTATGAACGCTCTTTTTTCTTTGTTATACTTGTGACTTAATTTTTTTTTTTTTTTTTTTAAAGGAAAATAGGCCTGATGCTTGACCTGGAAAACATTAGTCCTGTAATAATTTTAAAGTGAGTTTTAGCATTGTGGGATATGCAGCTGATGCAATCCGTGTAGTGCTGACCCCATTTGAGCGTTATATAGTTCTGAAACATAGCCATAGCACTTGCATGATAGGTGTGTCACCATAACCACTCACCTCAAACACTTGCAGTTTGCTTTGAGCCATTGCAAGGGAAAACCATCTGTCTTAATTTTGACTGTACTAAAAATCCACAAAATTACATATGAATCGTACACAAAAACTGGCAAAAAAGTTTGCCAGATTGAGGCCATGGCACAGTATCACATGAAAGTTATGGATGTATGACATTACAACGCATGCTTTTACCACACATGCCTTTACAACGCGGTATTTACAACGCATGCCTTTACAACGCATAGCGTTTTGGGGTGCTGGATAGTGAATAGTTTGATATACTATTCCAACTCTAGTAAATTAAATCTATTCCCTATCCTAGAGCGCCCCCCAGCGCAATGCGTTGTAATGGTTTGCGTTGTAAAAGTTGCGTCGTAAAGGCACTGCGTAGTAAAAGTTGTGTTGTAAAGGATGTTTCCCGAAAGTTATGCTAGAGTGGGATTCAATTTAAATAAAATGGTTTCTGCAAACAGATTTTTGCCACCATTTATGAGAAGAGTAGGAGCTAAGCATCACAAAAGTTTTATAACGCTACTTTTTCTAAGTTCAGTCAGTAATGACAGTTTCTGATTCGTTTTAGGTTTTTTTTCTCATTAAAAAGGTTTAGTAAGTTTTCTTTTTTTTAGTATTCAGTTAGTTTCAGTTTCTGTAAAATTACAGACCTGATAATAAAAGAATGGTAAGAGCAAATCATAACAAATAATGCATCAAGCATGTTCAATAAAGGAAAGAATTACCTGTTCTAAAGAATAGGGTGAAAATTGTGTTAGTAGGAGTCCATGGAGAGTGCAAATTCGATAGGAGGAGTGAGATAGAGCATAAAGCTGAAAATTCAATCAATCAGTAACAGCCAAACCTCACATAAAGAGAGGTTAATCAAATTCAATAGAGTCTCAGCAATAAAGCCAAAATAAGCATACAGTAGCAGTAGCAACTACAATCAGCAATCTGGTTGGATAGGATAGCAAATCAGAATTCACCATAAAGCCTTTAGCATTCAGCTTAAGTTCGGACAAGTGATATAGAGCAGATGCCAGGGAAGAAGCATATGATAAAACGTTAACCTACTCTAGTGACAAACACTAATATAAAAAGTTGAAAACAATGTTGCAGTTTGTGTAGCAGCTTCTTCTCTGCTCGTCTATTCAGCTTTCGGTGTTCTTCTTGAGAACAAATTCTTCCCATCCTTTTCAATGCCCCTACATAAACAGCTTACAAACCACTTAATATGAAGTATGGAACATTTATCAAAGCCTTAGTTTTGATGCGTAGACCTCCTTCCCCATGGGTATGAGTATATCCTTAACCGTCCAATGAAATAACTGCATGTTAGGCTAAACAACAGGCTATGTGAAATAGAACCATCATCTGCAACGAATATTATTAAGCATACCATTTCCTCAGTATAAGATGAGAAAACTGTGTTAAAAGAACAACATTTTCTATTGATGTATTGAATTTACTGTGTGAAATAATATGAACATTTTAAAACGTTATTATTAATCAGAACATTCTGTCATACAATGCGCAGCTTTCTTTAAAAGATTACATGTCAGAGTAAGGTCAATGTTTAAACATGTTGTGCATGTCCCAGCACATTCAGCTTTGCTACTTATAAAATGGAGCTTGCTTTAGACATTTTGAGGCCTGGTACTAAGCGATATGGATACATACTGCATTTGCGCACATTTTAATGTTGTGTCAGTGCAATAAAAATGGCACATTAACATTACAAATATCTCTTTTAACTATGTTATTTTGCATTATTATTTTTTATTTATTGATTTTTAGTATTAGTGCACTACCCAAGCCACACGTCTGTTTTTTTAATATTCTGTACCATATCAATACTCAG
The DNA here is from genome assembly GCF_964261635.1 of Lissotriton helveticus. Taxonomy (NCBI): domain Eukaryota; kingdom Metazoa; phylum Chordata; class Amphibia; order Caudata; family Salamandridae; genus Lissotriton; species Lissotriton helveticus. The sequence goes on from NC_136061.1 coordinate 1,113,331,417, forward strand.
ATGTGCAGGCTGTGCACAAGTGGATAATACGGAGGTAAAACTTGCATCAAAATAAAAAGGAAGCAGTCAGACTGGTCAGGAAATCACTCTTTATAGTTTTACATATTTATGCCGAGCTCACCATCAGCCTTCTCAATCTTCCTACTGCAAAATGAGTGCATGGAGTGGGAAATCAAGCCAGATGCATCAACCACCTATTCTTTCAGATCCACCATCTTCCTTTAAAATTGAGGCCCACTCGAGTGGTTGCAAAGTCTGTGTGAGTCTAAAACTGCACCTCTGACACTTGAAGCCCACAACCGGATAATGCACCACCTATTTCCAAGGAAAGTTTGACACCCTCCGGACCTTAAGGATTCAAGGGCAGGATAATAAGGTCACTACGCATAAATTCTCATCAACCATGAGCGCCATGATCAAGCCTCACCACCAGAAATGGTGTGCACTACTCGTCCAGTACCAAGTGCAGATCCCTGGAATGCTATTGTATTATGTCTAATGCCTTATGTCTCCCCCAGAGGCCCTTTATCACTTCATCATAGATCTACAGTAAAGCATGGGGTAAAAAATGTCTGTTTCATTATTTTTTAAACTCACTCGCGATCCCCCATCTGATGGTTCTCTTAGCCACCTCACTTTTGCATGTAACGTCTGCTCAGAGGTCATTCTAGTCATCAGTTGAGTCTTGTCTTTTTCACTTCAAACTTTTGAATTCCAATGCTTTTCTGTATTACCCACTAAGACGATCATTTAATGCTAGTTCTATTTCTACTCTATTGCATATTTCTCTTCTCTTTCTTTTGTTAATGTAGCATTTAATTTGAATGAGTCTTTGAATAATAAACAAAACCCTATTAGTATTTGGATATGAATAGGTTTCAGGATTCCTTTCCATTCAGTTGCAAACCGTGTTTCCATTTGTGTGTATTCCCTTTTCTAAAGTTTTTTAAATATTTACAAACCCCTATTGCCACAGGAACGCCACTTTTAATGATGTTCCTGATGCAATAGGGGCTTAATGTGGCTTAAAGCCACCTTCTAAATAAGGCACTCCTTAATGCTATACATAGCGTAAAAGGGGTGGGTAATGGGTGTTGCGGTGGGCGTTCCGCCACAACACCCATTGATTTTGGTGCTGCCCCCTATTTACAAGGATGGTGTAAAGAACAGGCAGTGCCAACATTAAAACTAGGGAAAACTTGGTCTTAACATGGTAAAATGATGAGAAATGCTATATTTCTCCTTGTTTTTGCAGTTTCTATGTGTGCTGAATTTTGCAGCATACATAGAAACAGCAAAATGTCATGAATGATTGTGTATATGCAGGAAGGTACCCCTTCCTGCACATAAATAATCATTACAAAAATGAGAATTTGCAACTTCTATGTATGCTGCACAATGCAGCACACATAGAAGTTACAAATTGCCATTTGAGATTGTTTATGTGCAGGAAGGGACACCTTCCTCCACATAAACAATCATTCCCAAGCACCCTTGCACTATGGTGCAAAGGTGCATGCATTGGCACTAGGCAGCTTACTTTAGTGCTTGCTCATGGAGAAACGCAGGGAAGCGCTGCATTATTGTAAATACGGTGCATCCCAGTGTTTCTAAAGTGATGGTGCACGGTGTTAGCAATTCTGGAGCTAACTCACACTCTGCCACTTACTTGTAAAGATGCCCTTGGTGTTTCTTGCTCCTATAGTTCAGGTTTCAGGTTGGAAATATTCTTTGCAAATTCTTGAATTTTCTTGCTCTCATCGGGTATCTCTGCGCAGCAATGCTTATTTTTCAGCATTCATCAGACTCCGCCTTTCTCTGCAAGCAAAATGTCTAATGCTAAATGATTTTGCAGATCCTTGGCTCTAATTGGTATAAGCTTAGTGTTCACTACTAATAAAGCCCAGAAGTGCCAGTTGCCAGCTTGTCGACAACTGTTGACAGTTTTGTATTTTTTTCCTCATTCAGTATAACTCCTACAGGTGGAATGATTTCACCTACATGTTTTCCCACTAACTGGGTTGCATCTTCTGTACTACAGGTGTGTATGTGTGCTAGAGGCATTGCCAATGCATCTATACTGTATACATGATAAATCTTTGGAAACAATATAGGTAAAAAGCAAACACTCTCCCAATCAGCAGGTAACTGGAAGCAAGTGTCTTGTCCACAAACAAATAAACTCTCTGGAATTGTGGTTTCTTCCCCTTGTAAAATTTGCCATGTGCCTCCAATTAATTTGAATGCATTTTCGCAACTACTAATTCCCACCTGTTTGGTTCTTATGCATGTTCTTTAGTAAACACAAATGTTCCTTTTTGTAATCTGTCTAATTTCAGCTTTGGGAAAAACATTTTCTTTTTAAATGAATCTTCCTCCTTCTTCCAAACATTTTTTAGAACATCATTTTCGCTGTCCTAACTATGTGCAATGTTAGCGTTTCTTTTCTCTAATTTCATGATAAAGACTTTCTCTATTGCTCACGTTAAACAGTTTTCATATCACACAATTCATCCAATTAACCCCAGGTGGAGACCTCTGCTCCACCCGTGGAGTGTGCAGAGATTTGCCTTCTCCGCGTTCCACGGAGAACACAGAGAAATCTAATCTCCGCACACTCCACAGGTGGAGCAGAGTTGGCCAGACCCCGCCTCCACCCCCACTATTACAAGTAAGTGAACATTAAGTAAAAATATATTTAAAACCACTTACCTATGTACTGCAGCGTCCCCAAGCTGCAGTCCTCATCTTCCTTGCTGTATCGGTAATCCTGGTGGAAACTGGGCACGCGCCAGGGCATACGCATTTCTCGCAAGAAAATGTTTACTTACATGTAATAGTGGGGGTGGAGCCGGGTGGCCTAGCGGAGCTCCACGGAGGTCCACAGAGTTTCTTTGAGACTCCTTGGACCTCTGCGTAACCCCCTATGCCCATCATGCGCAGGCTTACATTAAATGATACATTCAGTACCTTGTTCACAATACAAGTCCATTCAGGTGCGGAATTCCTTCAACATGGCCCTCTTGCTCTTTTTGATCTACTTAGTCTTTGTTCATCTTCCTCTGTGTCACTTCGACTGCTTGACTCCGTCTCCTCAGTGATAGTCAGTGGGATTTGATCAACAGATACACTTGTTCTTAATCTCCTTTGATTACAGTTTTGTGGCCAATGAACGTTAAGGATGACTGTTCTTGTTTCAGTGCTTGTTCCTTCACCCGCATCCTCTGCTTGTGCTGATGCTGTCTCAGTAGTCTTTTCAAGACGAGGTTCAGTGTCTTTTTCTTTGTCAGAGGCCTCCATGCCACTCTGTGAAATGACTAGCACTTGACTTGGTGCAACAGTTTGCAGTTTTTCACCCCTTTTATTCTCCTTGCTGTTTTTGTGACCTTGGTATCACTGCTCATTGTTGATGTTCAGATTGTGGTGGTGCGGTCTCCAATGCTCTTTGTTCAGACGCAAAGTACACAATTTCTTCATAAAGATTTCTCACTCTTCTTGTGTGTAATGCATGCACCCTGTTTGGAACTTCAGCACACTTGACAGCAGTGTTAGTGACCAAGATTACTTGGAAGGGGCCTTTACATTTCGGCTCCAGGAAAGTCTTTTAAATGTGCTTTTTGATAATGACCCAGTCCCCTGGATTAAGATCGTGGCATTGTTGATGATGCAGATCTTGTGCAGTAGCTGCAACCTGGTGAGAGACAGAATGCAACACCCTAGCTAATCCTTTGCAGTAATTGACTATCATAACTTATGTGATGCTCACAAGCACATTTACAGGTATGGCTGGTAGTCTCGTGGGACGTCCCATGAGTATCTTATTTCCAGATTATTTTAAAAACTCATCAGTACCAAAGCAAAGCATCAGACCATTTCAGTGATGGGGAGGCACAAACCTTGGCCAATCAAGACTTAAGGGTGCCATTTATATGCTCTACAATACCAGAAGCTTCAGGTCAATAGCTACAATGCAATCTCTGATCCCTTTGTAGTGCTGTACATATCATTCTCAGGACTTCGTTGTTAAAGTGGGTTCCTCAATCTGATTCCAGAGAAATCTCGCAGTAACACTTTTCCTACAGTGAGACTGTCATTTCATCTGTTTGGGTAGGCTTCTACCCATTGCAAGAAGATGCTCACTATGATCAGTACATATCTTAACCTGTTGCAAACATGCATCTTGATAAAGTGCATCTGTATTCTGTTGAGGGACCATCTGATCTCCTTATGTGACTAAGTGTGACATGAGTTTTTTTCCCTACATTCATTTGTTGGCATGTCACACGACAATGGCACAATTCTTCCACAAGAATTCTAAATCTGGGATTGAAATAATGTTGCCTAAATAGCCTTGTCATGGTATGGTATCCCTCCCTAAATGTGTGTGTTCATGGAAATGTTGCGTGATTGGAAACAACAAACTATCAGGTAACACTGGTCTTCCATTACCAGATATCTAAATGTCAAGTGCATTTTTCTCATAATCCTGCTCTGATCCAACCCTGCTGCACTGCTTCTGAAACATTTTCTTTAAGCCTTTTAAATTCTTCACAGGTGTCAGCTAATGACATCAACCTAAAAAAGACATTGTCCTTCTCAGATTAACATGCGAGAGTTCCCAATAAATGTGCAGGCCATTAGTACACAATACCATGCAATCTCATTGGCGTATCTGATTCCAACTGCAATGGGATCATTGCCACTCTGGTGTGCTGCTCATTTAACCACAGCAATTTTAGCAGGCAAACAGAAAGTTTCAATAAGATTTTTTACATGCTCCCTATTCCTGATAGGGGTTCCAGAAGAGGTCATGACACCTCTTTGTGACCAGAATTGCCCAAAATCATGGACAAAGCACATCTCAGGATACCTTAATTGTTTCTCAAAAGTGAGCCGTCAACAAAAATGATATAATCATGCTCATTCAAGGGTTCATCCTTAATGTCAGGTCTTGGCTTTCTGCATACATCAGTGACATCTAGGAAATCATCTTCAACTTCATTACAAACATCTTCAGTTGTGGACAATAAATTTGATAGATTCAAAATCTTGCAACATTTTACAGTCACTTTGTCAGGAGCTATGATCTGTTGTTCATACTTTGTGAGTCTATTGTGGATCATGTATTGCGTTTTTGTTCAGGTCAGCAAATTTCCACAGAGTATGGGACCATTACAGGTACAGGATTTCCCATCATTAATCCCTCACTCCTCTTTATGCTAACAAGTATTTTGGTGACCACTTTAAGGCAGCTGTGCAGTCCTTTGGCTACAGGGTCAAGGGTTGCAAAAAAGTATGCCATGTTTTCAATCATCTCCATGCATCTGAGTCCGCACTGAGAGAGCGCAGCCTTAAATCTCTTGCAAATAAAGTAAACATCTTACTGTAATCATGCATTCCTAGTGCTGGGGGGTGACAGTGACTTTCTCTCAGCTCTAGGAAAGCTTTCAAGCAATCTTTGCCCCAAGTAAGCGGACCCGGCACATCATTGTGTGTCAGCCTCAGTTAAGGGTTAGCCAACATCAAAAAGTTTGGCATCAACTGTCTACAGTAGCCAGCCATGCCCAAAAACATCTTTACTACTCTCTGGGTTTGAGGTGGATTCATCTGAAGAATTGCTTCCTCTCTCTCTGGTGATACCTTTTTTGCTCCTTTCTCAGTGTTGTGTCCAAGATACTGAACTTCTTTTTGACAGTATTGCAACTTTTCTGGAGATGCCATTTCTTCATTCTCAGCCAAATGATTTGAAAGGGCAATCATATCCTGCTTACAGGCTTCTCACTTCTTTTATGCCACAAGTAGATCATTTATATTTTGCAGGAAGTACTGATCTGTAGAGCATCTGTAATGCCTCTAGATTATTTTCCAAGATCTGGTTAAACTTAGAAGTACTCTCTGTATACTCTTGTGGGACTTGGCACCATGCAACTCGTTCTGCTGAAATTCAAAGAAAAAAGATACTGACTATCCTTGTGGAATGGCACTGAGAAGAAAGGTTGGTAGGGATCAATAACAGTAGACTATTCTGAGGTGCACAGAATTTGAAAAAGTATTGTGGCTGCATTTGGTACCATGGGACAACATGGAACAACAATGGTATTAATTTTCCTTAGATCCAGCACAATCTGATATTTACCAGTGCGTTTCTGTAAACTCAGGATTGTAGAGTTGCATGGACTCCCAACCAATTCTCTCAAATTCCCTTTGCTTAGCATGTCCTCAATTGCAGGAGTTATCCCTGCAACTGTCTCTGGCATCAACATGTATGGTAGTGTTCTTGGATACACTGCATTTGGTTTTAGTGTGACTTTTGTGACTGGATCTCCACCTTTGATTAGGCTAATACATTTTCCTGTGAAGCACCATAGTTCTGGGTTCCCTGTTTCTTTCAAATCAGGAGGCACCGCTTCAATTCTTACAGGGAATAATAATACAGCTGAGTCTTGTCGCGCCTTCTTAAAAATCAACATCCTCATCATGGCTTTGAAACTCAACACCATCTGGTGTGCATTAAATTGTACAATTTAACTTGCACAACAATTCTCTCCCTGGCAGGTTTACAGGACTTGTATCACAAACAACAAATTGATGACTTTCCTCAAATTGAGCCTATTTTTACAGGAACTTTCTAAGTAACTGGTTTAGAAATTTGTTTATTTGAACCCTCTAAAACTTGGATCTTCTTTCCAGAGAGGGGAAGTTCTGGGACTTTCGTTGTTCTAACAGTGGATCTGGTAGCTCCGGTATTAATTAGAAATGATACGGGTTGGCCATTCACTTCACCTTCTACGAATGTACCACTCTCGTCTATCTCTATCACTGCACCAAGTACGCATTCCCCCTCCCCCTCAGGCAACTTTATTGGGAATTGTCAGAGCTGAAACTGTCATTATAAAATACAGGAAATTGTTGAAATGTATTATTCTGTTGACAGATTCCCGGTTGAGAAAGATATCTATTGTTCAATTATATACATATTAACTTTTGATTTATTTACACGCTTGCACAAAAATTTGAATATTATTGCTTTTGCCATTGTTATGTTTTCATGTGTATCACTCCTGAGCACTCTGTGTTCATGTTGCGCATTGAGCACTTCCATAAGCTTGATTCCAAGGCTGATTGTGCTTCATATATCTTGTGTTTTTAAGCTGTTCTGGATTACTTTATTCTGTAATTTTCCTGCTGGTTTAAAGTAGTAACAAGCTGGTTTTGGCTACTCAACAGTAAGCATTTTATCACTCCTGTAAACTGTGTCTTCTTTTATTCTCTTTTAAAAATTAATATTTTACTTGGAGAAAATATTGGTATGGATTTCAAGTAAGGCTAAAACACTATCTGGTTTGCCTCTAAAAGCATAGCAATACAAGATCAATCACTGCTCTATACATTAAATGCATGACAGTTGGACATTGGATTTTGTCTCCCCTCTTTACATTCCTTCTATTATTAGTGATAAATATGTTGTCATCTTTCCTTTTGGATAAATAGGAGACAAAAGATCTTGGTCTCTGTCGTGTTTTGGGATCAGAGGCATATTAGCCATTATGCCCAAAAGCTGAAGGATCAAGCAGAATATAATTGATATTGCTTCTATAGGAGTTCCTCTTGAAAGCAGGAGCAGCATTAGCAACTGAAAACAGATCAGCGGTTTCAGGCATATAGGCTATATGGGGGTGTAATATCTACCAGTTGTAGGGATGAACTAGTAACATATTTCAGAGGTGTAGCAGCTTGTTCCAGAATGCTCCAGTATACATCCTTGTCCTTGGATGGGACCGTAGTTAACACTGAGGGGGTTCCAATGTTCCTAACTGTAGGACAATTTCTCTGGCTACAACACAATTGCACTGAGAAAGAGGAGTACGGAACACACACCAAAAAATTGCAAACCAAACTCTTAGAAAAAAACAACCCCAAAATAGTGGTTGAGGCAGCAGACAAAAGAGCACTCAATAATAACAAGAACCTGCTTGTCGAGACATGGTGGAGACAGGATAGTGACCAATTAATCTGTGTCGACCTATAATATGCAATCAAATGCTTTCCAGAAAGACATCAACACAAACTGGAAGATGCTACAAACAGGTGGCCTCAAAATTGAGCAACCCCTGTTTTCGTTCAGGAGAGGGAACAGCATAAAAGGCCTGTTGGCACACACATGGCCTAAAGAAATCTCAGAAAAAAACTTCCAGACTACCCTGTGGAACCTTCCTCCACCTTCAGGCCATACATCATGCGGAAAATGCAACGCATGTCCTCTAACCAAGAAAGAAAAAAGTTAATGTAGGTCTTAGTTCATCATAGAAAATTAAACACCTTACGAACTGTAATTCAAAAAGTGTGGTATACATAATCAAATTTCCATGCAACTTCCTATATGAGGGGATGATGAGACAAGTACACATCAGAATATCAGAACACTGCAGTACTGTCTGATGTAAGAGAGAAGCAACCAGACTAACACACCACTGCATTGAGAAAGGCCACAAAGATAGCGACATGGAACGGTATGTATTAGAAAAGGTTGTTACAAATGCGCCCAGACAAGAGTGAACCTTTGCTCTCGTTTGAACAGAGATGGTTCTATAGACTATGCACAGATCACCATGATCACTCATGTACAGAAATATGCGATAGAATATGATACACTGGGCTATCGGAGTCTGACTGGAGGACTACATCCCCCATGAGCACTCGGGACCAGAAAGGGTTTCCGACATTCAGAATTGCTTCCACTCACACATGTGCTCCATTAAGGTCACACTTGAATACACAAAAGCTCACTGCCCATGGAACTTCTTGTACCAGAGGCATGGAAAGGGCGAAGTTTAGGTAGTGCCAAATGGCGTTCCTTCTGGTGAAAGACGTGGGGGCACTGCACATTTGTAAGGGGTGGGCTTTAAGGCACTCTAGAGACTGGTAAATACTTTTTTTTAAGATGGAATTCTATCCAAGTCTGAGGTAGCTCTACGAGTTATTAAAATTACGGTGGTGTTTGCTAAGCTTGATGCAATATAAGCAGGGCCGGACTGACTACCGGGCAGTTTGGAATGCTGCTGAGGTGGGGCTAATTTCGTTCATGGAGACCTGCGTGTGCTAAACGAAATTCGTTTTGCTTTAATTATTTCAAAGCACACTCAGGTCTCCTTGAAGAAAATCAGCCCCCAGCTTGGCAGCATTCCAAACTGCCCGGTAGTCAGTCCAGCCCTGAATATAAGGGCCACATATATTGGACAACAAAGAATTTCGCCTCCACAAATTTCGCACAGAGTCAATGTAATAATAGCCATACATCTATTGACCATAAAGGGCCTCTGGGTCAAGAGATGGAAGAGCTATTCGTGAAAGCTAGAATTTCTGATACAGACTTTCCAATATAACTTGTCTAATGCTCTAGGTAGTACATCTTTCTAATGTATCTATCCCATTATGAATAAAAGTACGATTATATTCGACATCAAAAAGCTGATTGTGAGCAGCATAGTTATACATTTTAAGTAATGCACGAAATCCATGAAATGGGAAGTTATAACTGCAGCAGCCAGTAAGAGTAATTCCCTGTTTACATTTGTGCGTATCCCTCAGGAATGTGTACAGAAAAGATGAAGAGTGGATCAATCTCCTGAATTCCTCTCTTGTGTTTATTTCATTTAGAATCCAAACTAATGACAAAAAAATAGTCTTAGATATCTAAAGCCCTTCTCAAGAATTTACAGTGCACATGAAGCACATTTAGAATACCAAATTGTAAGGTATTCTATTTCATCTCCCTCTTTGGTAGCACGTGACTACAAATTACACCATCATGATATAGCCTAATGACAGGCTTGAACAAGCCCTTTGGTCTTACCACTATAGTTCACACAGAGTTCTCCATAGTCTGGAGACTGCGCATCAAAAGCATTTGCATGGTCATGGCCTTTTATGCCATGAATATATCTATGAGACTTGACGTTTCATGGTATATTCCAGGTATTTGTAGAAAGGTCTCTGTGTTCTCATTTGTTTTAATTTAATTTTCATTGTCTTGTCATATATTTACAATTTTGGTCTCAAGTTCCTACTTGTCAACTATCAGGTAGGACACACTTGAGGGATCATTACACAAATGACTAATAGGGATCCCATGCCCTGAGGAATGTCCCATACCATTTACGCTAATGTAAATGGGCACAACATGTTGACAGATAGGAAATTGGTGTAAGTCATTATTCTCCATTTACCCATTCAGTTTAGATTTTGTGTCCGGCAAAATAAAGATATTACGTTAGGAACACAAATGTATTTTTATGTTTACATCTGGATCCCCACTTGCGTTGGTGTTGTCCAGTAAGATTTATGTAAGAACTCAATCCTTCCGGTACAGTCTTTGAGGAGGTCGAGTCCACCTCGGTGGCATTGCCCTACCAGGGTGGGGAGCGGACTATTATGATGAATCATGACACTAATACATGTGTGAAGTTTCCTCTTCCACTAAGGATGAACTTTCACAGATAGTAGACTATGGTTTTTAGTTTCCCCTAAGTCTGTAGACGTGTACTGGGCCAAAACAATTGAAGCACTGAATACACCACTTTAAGTTGCTTAAAAAGCTGCCCCCATACTACTTTCTGTGTTTATGTCTAGTCAGTGAAGGTACTTATGGTGTCATACCTATCTCCTTTCCTTCAATAGTGTTTTTGGTCTCCAATGTCATCATATTAAAGTTTCTCCCAACAATTAAATGTAAATTCTTTCTGTATGGTTTGAACATATTGGCTCTCCATGCCCAGTTCTTCTTGTAGTAGGACTAGCTGGTGTAAGACATAATTTCTCACCCACTACTATTATCAGAAGAAATAGGCATGAGTAATTGTCCCATATTTTTATAAATATAATTTCTGCCTTCAGTTCTTTTATCATTTCAAGCATTTCCTCATTGGCCTAAGCTATTATGTTAGGTTGATTATCTCTGTCTTAGCTCTTGTTAATATTAATCCTGCCCATCTGACTGTACTTGACCTTTGTTGGGTTCGTAATAAAAACCTATTGTTTCAAATCACATTAGATTTGAGGGCAATGTATGGGGCTATGAGCGGTAACAGAATATTGACGCTTTCTATCAGCTTATTCTCCAGTGAGGGTTATGCGCTGCCTGTGGGTTTGGAGTTTGGACATCTAGTCACTCTGTGTGCATCCTTTTCAAACAATTTTGCAATCTTAGATGGTTTTGTGAGAGGTTAAAAATGAGGCGCAATCTCTGCAATCTGCCTCCTCAATTCAGTCATCGATTTCATCATTGTGCAACTTTCAGGTGTTTGTTTCACGTTTTTTGGGGGAATTGACCACCCCTTGTGGATTCTCTACTGCCTTTCATTTTCCCATTTTGAGCTTCACAATAACAATTGGGGCTGTTCTATACCTCTGTACCACTATACCATCACCTGAAATATTACCCAGGTTGTTCTAATAGTGAAACACAAAAAAAAATTAAATCACCAATCATGAACATAAGAAATAATGACAATGCGGTTCAGCTCTTCAAAGTCTAAAGCCTCACCAGGTGGGAATTGTCAGTGTCAGAGAATAAAGCCAAGATAGGTGGCCCAGACTAGCATCTTCCAGGCTACGACAGGTAAAAACAGATCTGCCCTTAGCTAGGGCTTTGCCTGGGCACATCCGCAAAACAGAAGTAACAATGGCACTATTTAGTGCTGGGTGCATGATAGCCCCTCCTCCCTCTTACCATCCTTCTAACCCCCCTCCTGCCTTAATCCCGATGGTTAGAGGAGCTTAAAGCTCCCTGGCACAGTGCTTATTGATCAATGGCAAATGTATACCTATCAACCTCTTCACTTAAAATTGTGGATCATGTGAAGTATTTAACTTATTCCTTTAACCCCTTCCACGCTCATGACGAGCTGGGCTCGTCATGAGGTAGCCTCCTCGCACGCTCATGACGAGCCCAGCTCGTCATGTAAAGTGCGGTTTTGAAAATCTCAGCGTGCGAGCGGAATTCCGCCCGCACGCACGCATGTGGTTAAGGAGAATAGAAAAGTGTCCAAACCTGTAGTGTTTGTAAGTCTAAACTCTAATGGACTGTGTCCCAATAACTGTATGATGTCATCAGTAATGCCATCTGAGATGTCATGAATGATGTTAACATGTCATGAATGATGTTATATTTGAGGTCATAAGTAGTGCATGACAGAAGCGCAAGTTATAGTTAGCTCAGTAGACCGTAAGTATAAGTTTGATAGTTTTTTTGTTAGAAAAGTTATATATAAATAATTTTTTCAATATATGCTGCCATGTGACAACAGGGAAACATATGTGAGGGGTTGTTTGTAATAATTCCAGGTTCATTTGGATGATATTTTACTGGTCCAGAGCTTTAATACTGTGTCTGGAGTAGTAAATGGCTTTTGCCATTTTAATACTTGGAATAGTGGAGTGGTGGAGAGGTGTGGCTCACTGGTTAGAGGCGGCAGACCTGTAAGCAGAGAACGACCCGGGACCAGGGTTCAATTCCCGATGCGGCAGGGTCTTGGACCAGGGTCAACGGACTCGATAATTCTCGCCTCGGTGCCTACTCTAACCAGGAATCACACTCGGTAACTCTGGGCATTAAGCTTGCCTCATCTCTACAACGGCCCCCCACAGACGCCGGGGATGCCTGGTTTCACCTTGGAGATACCCAGAAGGGACCATCTCACAGGGAAAGCCAGGATGGGTTCCCCAGCGGTCTACAGCGCCAGGACACTCGGGTAGAGTAACAGTGCGCTTTACAAGTATCCCACATATTAATAGATGGCATTAGCTAACTCTATGCTTTTTTTTGTGAGTTTTATATAGTGTGAACTCGACCCGAAGATATCAGATTTCAGAGCACTTTACATGAGCAGAAAGTTGCGTTACAGACGGACTCATTCATTCTTTTGTTAGGCTCAGGGAGATTAAGTGATTTGCCTAGAATCACAGGATGTTGAGCATCCCTGCAGAGACTCAAACCTGCTTCCCCAGCTTCGAGGTCGTCCTCTCTAGCCATTAGACCATATTCTCTCCCCAAATGACTTTGCTGTATCAATGGCAAAACACTTTTACCTTACTAGCTTGACTTGGATGGCACTACGCTAATCCTATGCTTAAAAGCTTTGTCAGAAAAACAGCCTTTGGAGTTGAGCAGGTTTAGAGTGTCAGTGGTGTTGTAGGGTGCTCTATATAGGAGCTGCTCTCCACCTAAACTTGTGACCTGCCCAGCGTTCTCTGCTTCTTTTTGGCATAATTTGTGTGGAAGTACTTTAAGCCTGAAAGGGTATTGTGTGTGTACGTATGTATGTGTGTATGTGTGTGTATATATATATATATATATATATATATATATATATATATATATATATATTACCTACTGGCGGTCGCCAGTAGGTATATATAGTTAGGATTTTTTCCCTATGGGATTTTTGAAAATTCTATGTCTAATAACTTTGGCGTTTGTGGACGGAATTGGCTGAAATTTTCTGGAAAATGGAACATTTTGTTTCTGAGCAGCCCTTGGAAATTTGGGGGGGTTTCGTCAAGGGGGGGCCGAGAAAAAAGGGGGGTCCCAAAACGTGTTTTTAACGTGTGCTCCAGTGGATTTTGAGAAATTAACGTTTAAAAAAAGATATATATCTGTAAGCGCGCTCTGGGCAGCGCTCCGGTCCGCGGACCTTAAGCGTACCGGAACTTCGCGTAGCTAAGCTGATTGGCTCTCCGGTGTCTGTCAACATTCTAAACAGTCCGGAGCGGCCGCCATCTTGTCTCTCGGTAGGATTGAGAGACAAGAGGAGGCCAAAACAAAGGCGAAAATGACCATAAGGGGGCATACTAGATCCTCCCTGACCCCCTAGGTTTAATGTGGAGGTTTTAAAAGGGCCCCGCGGGGCAAAAAAAACAAACAAATTTTTTTGTTTTTTTTTGCGTGGGGAGCGCCCGGTCCGCGAACCGGGAAGCGTTCTGGGCAGCGTACTGCAATGAAAAATGAATGATAGACTTTTCAAATGCTGTATGTTAATTGATTGTTGTTTTTGTTGATTATTTTTTATTTTCTTTATTTTTTAAGCATTTTTTTTATTGTGATTGTGTTTCATAATTTATTAAACTTTCTAACATTTCATTGTCAGAAATTTCATAATTATCATTGAATATACATTGTAGTCTCTGAGGGTGTAAAATGTCCTCATTTTCAAGGAGGTTATCTACTGCTTGTACACATTGCAGTAGTTCTTTGTCTAAAGTTTCATCGAAAAATTCAATATCATTTTCATCATTGATTTCTTGGCTGCTCTCTTGCAGGACAATTTGAAATTCAACTTTCTGTTCGCCTTCCATTTTGCCTGAAATTTAGATTAAAAAAATATATATTAGTAGAGATAGGGCACTGTTGGGATTAATTTTGGGCAGTGTATAGTATCAGAGTGGAAGTAGGAATATAAAAAAGTGTATGTGATTTAACGTAAGTAAATTCATAATTATACAAGAGAAGCCTAACTCCATCCATAACTATAACAGAGAAGTCTATCTAAATCTATAACTACTACAGAGGGATAGTATATAACTATCAGAAAAAGTTTACCATATTAACTTATAGTGCACAATATACTTCAGTTTTAAAAATAAAAACTTACCTTTAGATAGAAGTTGAAGGAATTAGTGAAAATCCTATTGAAATGTACACCAAGAAGTAGTAGTCAAAATGGCTGTGTTTTCTTCTCTTCCTTTATATATATTCAGGTATATAACCAATCAAATGTCAGGTAAAAAAAGTAGAAAATGAAAGTAACATTTTAATTGGTTGTCAATTCCAACACTTCAGATGTGTTTTGTGAAGTAATTTACCTCACGGTATTTAGAGAGGTCTACAGGCTAAATGGCTAAATGGAATTCCAATCAAATTTGTGAAAATGGTAGGGATTGGTATGTAGTATGAGCTAGTCTATATTTGGTGAAATTGTCTCCAGTGGCTTTTCTGTGAACTACTTTCCCACCTTTTTTGATGGTGCGCTTCCCAGGGAGCGACCCGGTACGCGAACCGTTGAGCGCCCCGGTTCGCGAACCTTAAGCGTAACGGGAGTCCACCATTTTGTGTTTCGGTCGAATTAAGATACAAGATGGAGGGCAAATAATGTTCAGAATGGGTAGAAGGGGGCACGGTAGACTTATCTTGACCCCCTAGGTTTTGTGAGGGTGGCTGAGGAGGCCCATATGTGCGAAAAAAAAACATTTTTTTAAAAAATTTCGCGAGGTTAGCTCCCGGTTCGCGTACCGGGTAGCGCCCCAGGGAGCGTACTTTGTTGAAAATTAGTGAAAAATGTTAGAGTAAAATAATAATTGTGAGTGATCAGATGTAGGGTAGCTCTGAGAAGAGCTTTTGGGTTTATGGTACATTTAGGTACTTATAAGTAGGTACCAATGCACATTCTTAAATTCAGAGTGAAAATTCTGTTGCCCTCATCTGAGAAGTGAACTCCATCTCCTCTGTAGATATCTTGCATGTAGTAACGCAAGTTATTGTTGTACAGGGAGCCCATTCCATGGTCTCTCATGTAAGCTGAAACAGATTTGTTTACATGCTTCCTCGACTTCTCAATTTGTGGACAAAATTGGTTTGACCACCTCCATTTCTGTCTTTGGCATATATTTGAATATACCAAGGCATTCTGAGGAAAAAGTGCCATTAATTGCTCAAAGGTGTCCTTTAAAAGCATTTCCAGACCTACACCAGTCAAAGTGCCCAAGTCATTACCTCCACAGTGCACAATTAACAGGTCAGGTTTGGGCAAATGCATAAAGGTTTTCACCAATGGTATCAATTGGTGACATTTTAATCCTCTGTGGCCAAACCACTTAATTTCCACATCTTGTAAATTGAGGTTAGGTAAATTCCTGTTTTCAGTGTACCTTTGAGCCCAGTGAATATAACTATGTCCAACAATCCAGACAGAAAACATGGTGAGAGAAGGTTCTCCTGCAGTCAGATGAAGTGTGGCAATGAAATGGCAGTTGAAAAAATGAGAGTTTAAAATGAAAAAAACTGTGGAGTTTCTGTGTTCATGAAGCAGTAACAGTGATTGGTGTATTTTGATTGCTGAAAACAGAAAGTTAGGGTGCACGGATGAGTTATTTGAAAGATGTATTTTGAATGGTCAATAAAAAATCATTAAATGAAAGAATGCACTGGATATGCAGGTGCACTGAGAGTTCAGAGTTCAATTGCAACATTGTTGTGTGAACTTGCAAACACCAGAAGTCTTCCAAGAGGTGGTTGCTATGCAGAAAAGGCATGAAATGGCAGAGGGGGGAAGGGTTTTCATTTGAAAAAAAGTGAGGGAAGAGTTTTGATTGGGTGACATGAGAGATATGTGTGAAGAATTACAGCATTTCTGTGCTTTTGATAGCTGCAGACTCTGGAGTGCATACCTTTTGCTCTGCTGAAGACAAATTGGTGTGTTTCTGAGACTGTTTTCAAACTCAAAGTATTTGTTAAGGTGAGAAAATATTTCTTTAATTTAGATAGAGAATAGTGTGCTTTAAGGAGAAAATTATGAATTATGTGGCGCAAATTGCTTGTAAATATGCTCCCACCTGTGCAAGGAAAATTTAGATTTTTAATGTTTGTGTTACATAGCCATGTTAAAAGTGATACAAACATGCTGCAAAGGCAATTAAAAAACGCTTTTATGTGTCTTAAGGACATTTTAAGTAATTTTCCCATGTGCAGTGTTTTGAAATTATGATTTGAAAATCGTTTTTGGGGAAAAGGAATTGTTTTTAAATTTATGACAAGGACATAATGGTGTATGCTTCTTTATAAGGCAATTGACTGTCCCTGATGTTATTTTTCCCATTTTAATGTAAGACCTTTCTCTGTGGCGCAAATTGCTTGTAAATATGCTCCCACCTGTGCATGGCAAATTTAGATTTTAAATGTTTGTGTTACATAGCCATGTTAAAAGTGACCCAACCATGCTGGAAAGGCAATAAAAAAACACTTTCATGTGTCTTAAGGACATTTTAAGTAATTTCCCTGTGGGCAGTGTTTTCAAATTATGAATTGAAAATCGTTTTTGAGGTAAAGGAATGTTGTTAAAATGTATGTGCGCCATATGCCCCCAAATTTCTTTTTCAGGGGTGCGGCAGGGTGTTATTGAGACACCCCTACACCTTTGGAAAAATTCCTAATTTGCGATGAGCTAATTGCTAATTGCAAATTGCACCTTCTTTCATATGGGCATCCTGGTGCATGGAAATGAATGGGTAATTTGCAATTAGCAATTTGCTCATCGCAAATTTGGAATGGTAAAGAATCGCTATTTATTCCTTAAAATTCGCTATTTTGGAAATGCAAAATAGTTATATGATACATATGGCGGTTGATGTCTAACAAGATAAGAAGCTTAGGGATAGATTTATGATGACTGGCGAAATAAAGTGCAAATCACTTACTTCATTGGTAGGCCTTTACATGTATTATCTCTTCTGTATTCTTCATCAAGCGTAACTTTAATCTGCAATCCTGAGTAGGGCTCACCTTAAACAAACCTCTGGATAGGCCACACCTTATCGTCATCCTGGATTAATCATTTAAAATGCTAGGGACAGATTTATGATAGGTGTATGCCTCTTTTGCGCCACTGTGCGTCACTTTTATGATGCAGCGGCGGTGCAAAAGATTTGCTATGAGGCGACAAAATTACAAATTGATGCTTTTAGGCAGATATGTCATGGTGTAAAAAAAACGTACCACATGAAACCGATGCAGCAGTGATGCAAAAGATGCACCATGTTGCAAGACAGGCCTCACTTGGGGCCATATGTATCAAGCTAATTAGCATTCGCAAAGATCAAAATTCTGCGAATTTCGGCCTTTGCGAATGCTAATTAGACAAATGGTATGTATCAAACAAGTTTGATGCAAAATAAGGAATAGCAAAATTTGCTATTCCTTATTTTGCGATTGCACTGAAGGATTTGCAAATTTTGCGATTACTTAAATGCAATGTATCAAACAAAAAATATGTTAAAAAATGACATTAATGATTTGGAAACTACCACCAACTTCTAGTTGGTGGTAATTTGTGAATTCTTTTCAAAAAGCTTTTTTTCCAAAAAACAAAAGGTGCCATATGACGCCCATACATGCCCTTAGGGCATGTATGTGCGCCATATGCCCCCAAATTTATTTTTCAGGGGGTGCAGCAGGGTGTTCTTGAGACACCCCTGCACCCTTGGAAAAATTCCTATTTTGTGATGAGCTAATTGCTAATCGCAAATTGCACCTTCATTCCTATGAGCCTCCTAGCCCATGGAAATGAATGGGTAATTTGCAATTAGCAAATTGCTCATTGCAAATTAGGAATGGTAAAGAATTGCTATTTATTCCTTAAAATTCGCTATTTAGGAAATGCAAAATAGTTTGATGGTACATATGGTGGTTCATCTGTAACAAGATAAGAAGCTTAGGGATACATTTATGATGACTGGCGAAATAAAGTGCAAATCACTTACTTCATTGGTAGGCCTTTACATGTATTATCTCTTCTGTATTCTTCATCAAGCGTAACTTTAATCTGCAATCCTGAGTAGGCCTCACCTTAAACAAACCTCTGGATAGGCCACACCTTATCGTCATCCTGGATTAATCATTTAAAATGCTAGGGACAGATTTATGATAGGTGTATGCCTCTTTTGCGCCACTGTGCGTCACTTTTATGATGCAGCGGCGGTGCAAAAGATTTGCTATGAGGCGACAAAATTACAAATTGATGCTTTTAGGCAGATATGTCATGGTGTAAAAAAAACGTACCACATGAAACCGATGCAGCAGTGATGCAAAAGATGCACCATGTTGCAAGACAGGCCTCACTTGGGGCCATATGTATCAAGCTAATTAGCATTCGCAAAGATCAAAATTCTGCGAATTTCGGCCTTTGCGAATGCTAATTAGACAAATGGTATGTATCAAACAAGTTTGATGCAAAATAAGGAATAGCAAAATTTGCTATTCCTTATTTTGCGATTGCACTGAAGGATTTGCAAATTTTGCGATTACTTAAATGCAATGTATCAAACAAAAAATATGTAAAAAAATGACATTAAGGATTTGGAAACTACCACCAACTTCTAGTTGGTGGTAATTTGTGAATTCTTTTCAAAAAGCTTTTTTTCCAAAAAACAAAAGGTGCCATATGACGCCCATACATGCCCTTAGGGCATGTATGTGCGCCATATGCCCCCAAATTTCTTTTTCAGGGGGTGCAGCAGGGTGTTCTTGAGACACCCCTGCACCCTTGGAAAAATTCCTATTTTGTGATGAGCTAGTTGCTAATCGCAAATTGCACCTTCATTCCTATGAGCCTCCTAGCCCATGGAAATGAATGGGTAATTTGCAATTAGCAAATTGCTCATTGCAAATTAGGAATGGTAAAGAATTGCTATTTATTCCTTAAAATTCGCTATTTAGGAAATGCAAAATAGTTTGATGGTACATATGGTGGTTCATCTGTAACAAGATAAGAAGCTTAGGGATACATTTATGATGACTGGCGAAATAAAGTGCAAATCACTTACTTCATTGGTAGGCCTTTACATGTATTATCTCTTCTGTATTCTTCATCAAGCGTAACTTTAATCTGCAATCCTGAGTAGGCCTCACCTTAAACAAACCTCTGGATAGGCCACACCTTATCGTCATCATGAATTAATCATTTAAAGAGAGAGGTGTGGCGCCGCGGCCAGGGCGACTGACGCTGGAATCTGGGGACCACGGTTCGATCCCCGGCTCCGGCGGCAGGTTAGCCCAGCACCATGTGACTCTGGGCAATAGCTCGCTTAATCTTCCCGACGGCCCCCCAGCGCCTAGAGACCCTTACGGGTGATTGTGCGCTTTACAAATGTGGACTTTACTTTACTTTAAAATGCTAGGGACAGATTTATGATAGGTGTATGCCTCTTTTGCGCCACTGTGCGTCACTTTTATGATGCAGCGGCGGTGCAAAAGATTTGCTATGAGGCGACAAAATTACAAATTGATGCTTTTAGGCTGATATGTCATGGTGTAAAAAAAACGTACCACATGAAACCGATGCAGCAGTGATGCAAAAGATGCACCATGTTGCAAGACAGGCCTCACTTGGGGCCATATGTATCAAGCTAATTAGCATTCACAAAGATCAAAATTCTGCGAATTTCGGCCTTTGCGAATGCTAATTAGACAAATGGTATATATCAAACAAGTTTGATGCAAAATAAGGAATAGCAAAATTTGCTATTCCTTATTTTGCGATTGCACTGAAGGATTTGCAAATTTTGCGATTACTTAAATGCAATGTATCAAACAAAAAATATGTAAAAAAATGACATTAAGGATTTGGAAACTACCACCAACTTCTAGTTGGTGGTAATTTGTGAATTCTTTTCAAAAAGCTTTTTTTCCAAAAAACAAAAGGTGCCATATGACGCCCATACATGCCCTTAGGGTATGTATGTGCGCCATATGCCCCCAAATTTCTTTTTCAGGGGTGCAGCAGGGTGTTCTTGAGACACCCCTGCACCGTCGGAAAAATTCGTAATTTGCGATGAGGTAATTGCTAATCGCAAATTGCACCTGCATTCCTATGGGCCTCCTGCTGCATGGAAATGAATGGGTAACTTGCAATTAGCAATTTGCTCATTGCAAATTAGGAATGGTAAAGAATTGCTATTTATTCCTTAAAATTCGCTATTTAGGAAATGCAAAATAGTTTGATGGTACATATGGCGGTTCATCTGTAACAAGATAAGAAGATTAGGGATAGATTTATGATGACTGGTGCATCACCAGGGATGTGTCAGTCATCCTGTGCCGCTGTTCCGCCACCCATGGTGTGCTGCATTTACAATGCGGGGCATCATGGGGCAAAAATGGCACAGATGCGTGATGTATCTGTGATGTAAAGGTAGTGATTGCTGGAGTTGTATCGCAAGTGCGATGCAGCTCAAGCAAGGCTCAGGGGTGCCCCATCTCCACAATGTTGCGTCAAGACCTATGCCTGCTTAAAGCAGGCGCAGGGTTTTGACGCAGTTTTCTCCTATCTGATTGTAAATACGGCACACCATGGGTGGCAGAGCAGCGGTGCATGTTAACTGGTGCATGCCTGGGGATGTGCCATTTAACATAAATCTGCCCCTTTACATTTAAGTATGTGCAGGACACACAGAGTCGGTGAGGCTTATCCAAGGTTAAGAAGAGATGAGTCCTGTTCACTGAAAAATTAGACATAGTCTTCACCTGATCAGCATTGCTGGACATGGCTAAATAATAGCTGCAAAATATTACTCTTGTTAAACAATTTTACTATTATAATCTCTGAGATTTGTCTCTTACTCTGCAACATCTCATTGTTTTTATCTTTCTTTAAAGATAAAGACAACATCAACATGAGTGACAATCTGCAATCAGTTGATTTTGACCTCATCATTGAACTTGTAATTGAAACATCAGTGGATGTTGATCCATTGGATGATTTAAATCCTGAGGATGAAGTAGAGCGTGATGAGGATGCAGATTTGTCCGAATTATATGACATAGGGTGGGAAGCTGACCTGCTTGAGCCTATGGAAATATAAACATTTATTTTTAAAATGTATAATTAATAAAAAGTAAAAATGTAAACCGTTTAATTTAAAAATAAAGACACCTTCAAAAACAGGTTATGTGTAGTGTCTTCAATAAAATATTAAAATATGCTCATAAAATTAGATCAGATTCACATATAAAATAGCACAGGTAACATAAATATAAATGTCATTTCTTTTCTGCTATTTCTGTATTGTAAATTTGCCAAGGACTAAAAAATCTTCTATTTAAAATGTCAAGTAGTGTGTTAAGTTTTTGATCATTGTTATTGATTTACTGTTTGGTAATAGTGGTTAATAACATTTTTTATTATATTTTACCACAGATTCAACTGCAGATCATTTCAAGATTTCACCATGCCAACAATAGAAAGACAGAGAAAGGCTGCAAAACGTCAAAGACAGCAGGTGAAACAAAATAAGCAGCAGTCCTCTAACAAAAAGATTTGTCAAGTCACGAAGAAAGCACCGGGTAAGAGCACAAAATATTTCATAAGAAATATGTGTAGTAAAAAAAATATTACTACAGAAAATGTTTCAGTTCATAAAAAGATAAGCAAATCAAATGGAAAGGAAAGGCCAATCAAAAATGTTACTGCTAGAGCAAGAGATAACTCTGTGCATGATAGTAGAAGGAAACAACAGTTTAGGGACATTCGTAAACGAATGTTCCGCAACAGGATAATTGGCAATTTGTTAAAAAATATTAAGAAAGGTCAACAGAAACTGGTTTTTTATAAGAGAAAAAAAAAAGTTGAGAAAGTTATTGATCAGGCATTTGAAATTAAACGTAAGTTATTTATTTTGATAATCAATAGAAGAATTAGGAAGCTAAACAAGGCAATTTATGATTTCAAAAGAAATAGTAGATGGAAGAGAATAGTTAATCGTAGTAATTTTTGTGAAGTTTTTTCTGGAGAATGGATGCATAGTTCAAGCTGTAAGGCATTTTTTAATGAGGAGAGTTATTTCCAGGATAATGATTTGGTGCATGCAGTTGACACCAGTGGTCGTGCTTATGAAGTGAAAGATGGTTGTCCAGTTGAAAAAGAAAAACTTGTGACAACAGAGGCAGAAGAGGTGTTAGGTAATGAGGTTTTAGGAAGACGTGCTAAGGGTCCTGTGTACACCTGGAAGTGTAGTAGTATTTGCAGTGTGCAACAGGATTCCATCAATTTGCTTTGTGATTTTGTACGGTCATTTAATAAGAAAAGTTTGAAGCAGAAAATGAAGTTTTTGCAAGAATTAGATCCTTGCAGAGTGAGAGAAGTGACAGGTTTGCATGGTCATTCACTGGCTTGTCTTTCCAGGAGAGTATGCCAGAGTGTTTTTCATCATTTCAGGATGCTAGCAGTGCATCATAATAAAGTGAGGAAATTAGTTAGAATGTTGTATTATGCTAAGAGTCCAGCAATTATGCTTAAACAATTATGCGCTGCTCTTTTGCATGGTTCTGAAATAGATGTGAAGAACATATGTGAAGAAATTGAGTTTTGTTACTTTGGAAGTAAAGAGGAGAATGTTGAAATTGACCCAGAAGAAGAGGGTAATGTGGAAGATAGTGTACAGGTTTCCAGTACAGATAATTTCCAGAGGGAAATTGCGACGTTTCAGGTGAAATCAAGTGAGAGGCCTAATTTCACTTGTGTGTGTTGTCGACGCACTTATTATAAGAATCAGACTAAGTTAGTGGATTTATATGCAAAAAGTGAAAGGGAAAATAATAGTGAATGGAAGGATTTTGCAACATACTTGATGGTAGAAAATTGTTTTGATTTGGGATTTGATCAACGTGTGTGTACTTATTGTTGTTGCAAATTAAATCAAAACCAGATGCCTGCTAGAGCAGTTCATAATAATCTGGAATTGGTTGAGATTCCTTCTGAATTGAAGGATTTAAATACTTATGAATCTATTTTGATTCAAAGTATCCATCCCTTTCAGGCTATTGTAAGAATGGAGCCAAAGACAGGGAAATTGCCTCCATCAGATTTACAGAGAGGATTAAAGGGAAGAGTTGTTTATTTGCCTCTAGATTTGAAGAAAAACATTAACACAATTGGAGTAGAAAAAGTGGAAGAGGAACCTCTGGTTATCTTAGTTAATGGGGTTCCGACAAAGAATAAGAAAATATGGCAAGATTTAGTAGATGTTAGGAAAGTTAAAAAGGCAACATTGTATTTGAAAAAAAATAATAAATACTATAAGAATGTATATGTTGCAGAAGAGGAAGTAAGTGAGGAAGAGGATAGCGATTTGTGTGCTGGTCAAATTGAGAAAGTAGAACCCTCTACTAGTGAAGAAATATATGAACATTATAGTGTTCATCCTTTGCATTCCAAGGAAGTCATGGGGAATGCTATTGAGTTGTTTCAAATGAAACAAGCCAAAGGGAGTCCCATTAGTGTTTGGGAGGAAAGTTTGGAAGCTCGGTGTTTCCCACAGCTTTTTCCAACAGGTCAGGGAGGAAGATATGACGAGCGACCTCATCAAATTCCTGCTTCTGAATACCGGACTTTGCGATTGTATGCAGGAGATGCTAGGTTTCGACAATGCATTCCCTATTTGTTTCATCTCCTGTTTGAAAGCGATCTGTCTGGACTGTCATATGCAGTGAACCACATCTTGAAAAGTGGTATACACATGCAAAACATCTCAGCAAGTGACTTTATGGATAAAGTCAATGTCCAAGACAGTATTTTGGATTCTCACCTGATTAATCTCATGGCGTGTCAGCGTGGTACTAATGAGTACTGGTACCGTCGTCATGGTGATTTAAAATGTATGCTGAGGAACTTAGGAACTCCCACATGGTTCCTCATTCTGAGCTGTGCCGAGTATGGCTGGGAAGACTTACTTGAATTTCTACGAGAGGCAAATGCTAACGTAGATAACATCGAATTCAAGACACCCGGAGAACTGTGCTCTTTGGATCCAGTCAATGTATGTAGGTACTTCAATCATAGATTTGAAGCTATGATGTCTTTCATCATGCATAAGAAGAATCCACCTCTTGGAGAGGTGTTGGATTTCTTCTGGAGAAAGGAGTACCAAGCAAGAGGTGCTCCTCATATACAAATGTTGCTGTGGATCAAGGATGCACCTAAATTTGGAACGGATCCAGAAGACTCAGTGATGAGTTTCATCCAACAGTATTCTACGTGTGCTGTTCCAAACGCAAAGGAGAAGAAAAGCCTAAGAGAAAAAGTTCTGCGTTTCCAAAGCCATCGATGTGGAAAGTACTGCCGTCGTAAATTCCGAAACAAGGACAAGTTCTACACCAAATGTCGTTTCGGTTTTCCACGACCGGTGATTTCTAAAGGAAGAGTAAACAGTTTGATGTCTTCGCTGCGACATAATGTCATGAAGAAATCACCTAAAAACACATACAATTTGAAGAGGAACGAAGAGTCCAAGTACATCAACGACTACAACCCGGTGATTTTGTCCATGTGGAATGCTAACATGGATATACAGTTTGTGGCTGATAACTGTATGGCTGTGGCTCGGTATGTGACGTCTTACATCACCAAAAAAGAGAAGACAGAATTGAAGGATATGTGGGAGGACATTTCCCATGAAAAGAGCCTCAGCAAGAAGTTGTACAGTTTCAGTCTGAAGATGTTGTCGCATCGAGAAATTGGAGCTTACGAATGCTCTGACCGGTTGTCTTCAGCAAGTCTCTATGCCAAGTCCAGGAGTATCGTTTGGGCGAGTCTTGGTCTTGCTGCAACACGTAATCGAGTTCTGAAACCTGTGCGTGAAATTGAGTATTTGGCGGAAAAGGAGCCAAACAGTACCGACATTTTGAAGACCAACATGTTGGATACATATTATCCAAATAAAGCAGTCACCTCGACAATGTTTGTCTGTATGAGGTTCTTCAAAATTACATATTCAAGAGGAACATCAAAGAAGATACTGAGAAAGGAGTGTATGCTGTAATAGGAAGTGAGGGATGTCTGGTCAAGCAAAGAAAATGCCACTTGGTAAACCATCGAAAATTGAGTGGCGAATCTCCTGAAAAAAAGGAGTTTTTCTATTTAGCACTTTTGCAACTTTTCAAGCCTTGGCGTGCAGAAGAGGAACTGCTTGGAGATTTCCTCTGTTACGAAGACTCTTTCAATGCCGCCAAGGAGACCATAGAATGTCCTGCTTTTCCCAAATATGTAGAAATGTTGAATGCGGAAATTGAGCAGGAAGCAACGATTGCAGCCGAGATTGCCAGAGACAGTTCTCAGGACAGTCAGAGTTCTGCTTCATTGAGTCAGGATCCACTAGGAGGACCTGTTATCGAAAATGAAGCTGCCACTGCCATGAATGAAGTGGAAAGAGCCATGGCACATGCTCAGGAGGATGCGGTTAACTTAGAAGAGTTGGAAAGACAACTCAACGTTGAGCAGAGGAAAATATATGACGAAGTTACCATGCAAATTGATCATGGATTAAGTCATGACAAGAAAGAGTGCTCATGTACGTCGTTGAAGCCTGTCCGACTGTACGTGAGTGGAGAAGGGGGAACTGGAAAAAGTTTCCTCATTAAAGCAATTTCATGCTATTTGCAGGAAAGGACAGAGTCATCGCTGTCTTGTGTTGTCACCGCTCCAACTGGACTGGCAGCACATAACATTAAAGGGATTACTTTACATCGTTTACTGATGCTGCCAGTGGAGCATGACAACAAATTACAATATCACAAGCTATCTGGAGATGCTTGTTTTGAAGTTTCAAGAATCTTGAGGAAAATGAAACTTCTTATCATTGACGAAGTAAGCCTGGTTTCCAATGTCATGCTTGCCTTTGTGCATTTGAGAATGCAAGAAGTTCTCAAAACAGAGTATGATGTGTTATTTGGTGGCAAACACATCATTGTTTTCGGAGATCTTCTGCAGCTGACACCAGTGAAAGGGCAACCTGTGTTCAAAATGCTCACGCATGAAGATACCAGGAAGTGCCTAGGCAGCATTGGCAACGTCAATATATGGTTAAACTTCAATTATGCTGAACTGCATGAAAATATGCGTCAGGCGAAGGATGAAGTTTACAAGACTATTCTACAAGATGTTAGAATTGGAAAAGTGACCGAGCATGGGAAAGAAGCTTTACATGCACGATTACTGTCAAATTTATATCCAGAACAAGATGTTGTGCCTGAGAATATTTTTCAGAAAATTACTGATAAGAAATCTGGAATATGTTTGATGCCAACTCTTGCAGAATGTGCCAAATTCAACAACAAAATGTTGCATTTAGAAAAGCAAGAGATTGTGAAACTGGAAGCTATTGACAGAGTAGAGCATATGGGATCAACAATTATTTTGTCTGAGAATCTGAAAACAAAATTGGATTCATTAGAGAAGAGTATATCTAAAACTGCAGGTTTTGAAAAGACTCTGAATGTGTGCTTGAACTGCCGTATAATTTTAAGAAGGAATTTACATGTTGAAAGAGGTCTGGTAAATGGATCAATGGGTAATGTTGTTGATTTTGTAAAATACAGAAATAGAGATGGAATTGAATTTTTAAAAATTAAATTTGATGGCATTGAGGAAGTACAGCTAATTGGTCGTTGCTCTGCTAGATTTTTGCTTGTAAAAGACTTATATGTTCGCCGTAAGCAGTTTCCTGTTTGCTTGGCATATGCGGTGACAATCCATAAATCGCAAGGTTTAAGTGTAGACTGTGCATTGGTGAATATTGGCAGTTCTGTGTTCAAGGAGGGTATGGCATACGTGGCATTGTCACGAGTTAGAACTTTATCGGGATTGTACTTGATTGAGTGTGATGTCACAAACATTTGTGCGGATCTAGATTGTGTTAAGGAATACAATAGGTTAAGAAGAGAGTATGCGTCACATTTGCCTCAGTATCCTTTGTTTGAGAAACGTGTGGTAGGCCGGAAACGAAGAAATGTGACCAATACTGGGGAGGTTGTAGCAAAAAGACGAAAAGTCGATGAACCTAAAATTACAAGCAGAAACAAAAAGGATTCTGTTGAAGATGTTGTTGGTTTTCAATTTGAAAACAGTTCTGGTGTCAACTGCTATGCTAATGTAGTGGTTAATGTTTTGTTTTCTCTAGAAAATGTAAAAGAAGAGATTGTGGTCAATTCTGATCAAAGATTTTGCAGTTTGTTAAATTCTGTGTTAGAGAAATGTAGCACTGATAGAAGAAACATAGAAAGTGTGTCTGAAATTCGAAATCTGTTAGACAGATGTTCAGGCCAAACACAATTCTCTCAAAATATTCAGCAAGATTGTCAGGAGTTTTTAATGTATATGCTTGATGTATTGCATGCTGAAGGTGTAGATGTAGATCAGCTGTTTGGGCTTTCTTATCAATGGCAGCATGACTGCGAGAACTGTATGGTATCAAGTACTACTAGTGTAGACTCAGAAAGATTTATATATTTAACTTTGCCAGACAGTAAATCAGTCTCCTTTAATAAGCTAGTAAAAGCAGCTGATCACAACATGGAGTGTAGCCAATGTAAATCTGAAATGATGTCCACATTATTTATACGAACATATGGCCAGTATGTCATTTTAATGTTCCAACGATGTAGGCCTGATGGAACAAAATTGACAACTTTAATTAAAAATTTTGTAGCTTCGCAGTTGTCAATATCAGGAAGGACTTTTGTAACTGCAGCAATTATATATCATGACGGCCCTTCAATAACATCAGGACATTACACAGCTTATTTAAAGTCTAGAAATGGCTGGTCATTCTGCAACGATTCTGTTTTAATTTTCAAAAAAAAATTGCCGTATGACCTTAAAAACTCTTACCTGGTGTTTTTAAAACCAAAATTTTAGGGAAATAATCTTGGGATGTGCTCTGTGGAATTTCAAGAAGTTCTAATGGCTCCTACACAATTTGGCCTTGAGGATAAGTGTAGTTCAGAGACATAACTTCTAACCATAAGACTGGACGTCATGGAGAAATAAGTGCACTTTGAATGAGTTCAGAAAAACTATTTCTTTTTATAAGCTAATTGAAGCAGCCAATCAAAACATAGAGTAGAGGGAATGTAAGTCTGCAACGCTGTCTACTGTTTTACATTGCTTTGTGATTGAAAGTGATGTAGAGAATTAAATAATTGTAGTAGTCATAGAGTTAGTGTAAGTCTGCTTCATAGTAAGCAGTATCAGTGTCATAGGAAATGTAGAACATGACTGAGCAAGAAGGGGAAGATATTACTATTCCAGAATTGTGAAAATGATCTTCAACATTTTAATTCTGAAAGTTGCGGAAATGCGAAATGACGGGATTGGCTTACAAGAAATCCAAGAGTTATAGATGGGTCTGACAAGATTTGGCCTTGTGGAAACTTGTGGTAGAGAGCAAGAAGTCATTTATTGCATGTAACATGTTTTTAAAAACGATGGAGATTTTCTTTCAGAAAGTGGCGGGCTGAAAGTAATAACAGCACAAAAAAGTGTAAGCTGTTCATAGGACATCCTTTGACGTCATGGAAAGTAAGTTAACTTTAAGGAGTTCTGAATTCTGATTTCTTATGTTGTATGGGTTTTTTAAACACAATCATTTTGATTGTGTTTTTTTTTCCCCGCTGTTATATGATGAATACCTTCAAGTCACTGTTTTAGTGAAATTTGATACATTCTGAGAACAGCAAAAATAAACCATTTAACATGTATAATTAATTCTGTACTGTTTGCATTTATGATGTATATGTAGAACTGTGTAGGAGGCATGGAGAAGGTGAGGCTTCTGTAAGTGTCAAAGTTATTGCATGCAGTGCTGCACTTCTGCGTATTCTTTCATATGCTAGACTACATCTGCACAATGAGATACCTAAGCAAAGGAAACACAAGTGATGTGATTGTGAAATGAGCAAAATAAATTGCACGTATTTCAATTACATCACCTGTGTTTCCTATCATTACGAATCACATTGTGCAGATCAAGTTTAGGTCTGTCCAGGGAAACATAGGAGGTTTGGACTTCGTTCAAGAGTGCAGTGGACATGACTCACTTCATTGGTAGACCTTTACATGTATTATGTCCTCTATTCTCTTCAACAACTCGAAATTTCATCTGCAACCCTGAGTAGGCCTCACCTCAAACAAACCTCTGGATAGGACACATCTTATTGGCATCCTGAAGCAATTATTTAAAATTTTAGTGTCTTGCGACACTTTTCTGAGACAACAGCAATGCAAAAGATGCACCATGTTTTAAGATAGGCCTCACTTCATCTGCATCAAGATACTGTTAGTTTAAAATGTATATCTTTAGGACTGTGTAGGGGGCCTGGAGAAGCAGAAGCTTCTGTAAGTGTCAAAGTTGTTGAAAAACTGTTTGTCCTTCAATCTTTTCCCTTGTCTTTTGTAATTTTTAAATACATGTTTTAATATTTTTGAAATGTTTGTTCACTCTTTCACAGATTGAAAGTATAAAAACAAAAAGTGAGTAATTTAACGACAATTATAAGGTAAATGCTTTGTACTCTTTTCGTTACATTTCTATCACATTCACCTACTATTAGTTCCACTGCTTCATTTCTTTAACCCTCAGTTTCCTGCCTTTGCTACTTCCCTCATTCCTTTCTCTATTACCTACTTACTCAACTCCTTCCACTCTTTTTCTCAGTCCCTCTCTTCTCATAGTTCCTCACTCTTGTTCACTCACTCCGTCTCTATTACTCTTAGTGTCTTTGACTGATCACTCTATCACTACTTGTTCATAATGCTTTCTCTGTGTAGTTGAAGCACACTAAGGGGAATATTATGAACACAGCCAATAAAATTATTGCTCTTTTTATTGGCAGAAAACTGGTTAAAAAGTGGTTTTAGCGGCAGTTTTCTGCCGCAAAAGCAGCTTTAGCGACACATTTCTGCCAATAAAAGCTGCAAAACTTTTATTGCCTATGTTGATGATATGGCTCTATGTTACTTACATTTCTTTGCTGTTTCAATTAATCTTTTTCTGTTATTTTTTGTTTTCTGTTTTCTATTTTTTCTCTCTGTTATTCCTCATGTTTTAATCTTATTTTGAACATTCACTCACATTCACTCACATTCACTCACATTCTCCAAGAAACTCTTCTTTGTTAATGTTATACTCTCTTTTTTTTTCTTTCACTTCGTTATATATTTTTCACAATTATACCCTCTTCCGTCTTTTCTTCGGTAAATAGATCTATTAAACAGTATCTCTTCTTTACTCCCTATAGCTGTCTTTCTTTTAACATCACTCTCTGTTTACTTTCCTTATACTTACTCTTTTTTTTTTTTTTTAAATGTTTGGGTTAGCTCCCGGTCCGCGTACCGGGAAGCTAACCCGGGAGCGAACCAAAAGAAATAGAGCTTGCCAGAGTGCTAAACATTCTAGCAATTTTTTTTGAAAGGGAAGGTAGTTCTAAGAAGGAATTTTTTTTTTAATATTTTTGTTGTTTTATATATTTTTTTTTTTTTTGAACATTTTTTGTTTTTTTTGTATTTTTTTGAACGATTTTATATATTTTTTTTTTTTTTTTGGGGGGGGGAAACAACAAAAAACAGGCGTTGAAAAGGGCTCAACAGGAGCAAAAAAAAAATTACTGGGGGCGGTTAGGGCAATCATGGTGTTCATATGCTAGGTTTATAGCATTTATGCTCATGTTGCCACAAGCTAACAATGCACGACAGTGCATACAAGAGTGAATCATGTGCCCAAAATTTTCTTGAATATTTGGCACAGTTTCCCGTGCCTCTTCTGGTGTTAATGCAATTGGTAATGTTGGTCTGGCCACAGGAGTTGGTCTTGGATTGTCCTGCATATCCCTTATCATCAGTGATGTCATCAGTGATGTCACTGACCATGTCATGAATGATGTAATATGTGACATCATCAGCAGTGGATTGCGGGTGCGCGATATATAGTTAGTGCAACTAACTATATATGGAATTTCAATGGTTTTGTGTGAGTAAAATGAGGTTTTAAAAATGCTAATTCCTAACTATATATGGTGTATAACCTATGGTTTTTTCAGTGAATATATATATATTCACTGAAAAAACCATAGGTTTTACACACGTTATAGTTAGGAAGTAGCATTTACAAAACCTATGAAATTCACTGAAAAAACCATAGGTTTTACACACGTTATAGTTAGGAAGTAGCATTTAAAAAACCTATGAAATTCACCGAAAAAACCATAGGTTTTACACCAGTTATAGTTAGCTGGAAGTTTTACTCGCATAAAACCATTGAAATTCCCACGTTATAGTTAGTTGGACTCACTATAACTTGCGCGTGCAATGCACTGCTGATGACGTCACATATTACATCACTCATGACATGGTCAGTGACATCACTCATGACATCACTGATGACACCATCCAGTGAATGTGTGTCTTTCTGAAAAATAAATATTAGTGAGTAATGTTTAAATATTTAAATATATGTATTAGTGTTTCACTTTGTGTATAAGTGGCTGCATGGGTTGGTGAGTAGGTACATGTGTATGTATATAGGTTATTAGATGTTTTTCTTAGTATCAGTATGAGTGTTTGTATGGTTTGGTGGAGGTATTACTTAGCACATAGATGCATGAATGACTGACTCTCTCTTTGTATGTGTTTTGAAGACAGCATATGTGCAGGATTTATGGGTGGATGACTGTGTATATGTGTGTGTTATTGAGTGAATGAGTGTCTCACTAGTTTCTTTATCAGTAACTACATATGTTTTAATCTAGTGTATGTGAATATTGATGTATATAAGTGAGTATATCTGAGAGTAAGAGATTGTAAGAGTTCCTATTTAAATTAGTATGTGTTTCTATAAGTGATTGTTTAAGAGAGTAAGTATGTGTAAGTTTCCTTAGAAGTAAAATGGTAGTGTGTGTATAGCTTTATATGCAAATAAATGGATGTTCAATAGTTTATTTGCATGTGTGAGTATGTGTGTGAGTAACTTTTGGATGACTGTCGGTGTGTAACAAGATGTATAGGTTTATCACTACATATGATGAGTGAGTATATGTATGAGTGACTATATAGAACTGTTGGTGAATGAGTGGATGTGTATATAGATGGTGGAATTATTGAATTGGTTGTTGTAACTGGTATGGGTATCTCCATTTTTTTGAAAATTTTAGTTTCTATTTATGAATATGCGTTTCAAGGGTTACATTACAGTGAAAGGAGGTCTGTCACTCTGTCACAAGGATGGTGTCATCAGTGATGTCATGAGTGATGTCACTGACCATGTCATGAGTGATGTAATATGTGACGTCATCAGCAGTGCATTGCACGCGCAAGTTATAGTGAGTCCAACTAACTATAACGTGGGAATTTCAATGGTTTTATGCGAGTAAAACTTCCAGCTAACTATAACTGGTGTAAAACCTACGTTTTTTTCGGTGAATTTCATCGGTTTTTTAAATGCTACTTCCTAACTATAACGTGTGTAAAACCTATGGTTTTTTCAGTGAATTTCATAGGTTTTGTAAATGCTACTTCCTAACTATAACGTGTGTAAAACCTATGTTTTTTTCAGCGAATTTCATTGGTTTTTAAAATGCTAATTCAGAAATATCTCGTGTATACAACCGTACTTTTGTCAATAAAGTTCTGGCAATATTTTTTTCGGAAACAAGCCGTTTTCTTCACTGTTCAAGTTGCATAGAGACTCCTTGTAAAGCGATACAGAATTAGAAAGTCTGTACCTTGCCTTTTTTTCAACGCATTAAAATTTGTCTGTAAATAAAAATAGCCTTTCTAAACTTTCGTGCACGACCCGGTGTGCGCACTCTCGGCAACAGTTCTCAATAAAATGGATAGCGCATTTCCAGGCTTTCGTGCGCGACCGACTGCGCGCACCCGCCTATATATTTCGTGAAAACTTTGCAATCTGAACTTATTGAATTTCTTCATAGACCCATCAAAGAACTTATAATACGTCAAAGAGACTAAACCTAGGCTTCTTTTTTAATATTATGAAAATTTTCATTAAATGGAGCCGAATGTCTTTTTAAACTTTCGTGTGTGACCGAATGTACACACCTTGGTATTTTAAAAAAAAACATAAAAGATTTTATACTTTAACAGTTGTATGCTTGAATCGAGCTCAGAAGATATATTAAATCCGGATATGTTTGGATTTACTCCTTTTCACGTTTTGAAACTTCGCTGAATTAGACCGCTACTTCCAAATGGCGTACGTGACCAGATACTATCACCGCGTACACGTCCTGAGACGCGCATGTGAAGTCATGTGACTTGAAAACAACACTTCCAATTGGTTCTTAGTAGTTTCTATTCTGCAATTTACACGGATCACTCCACCCACTTCTCTCACTATCTTTTCTACTCTCAAAAGAGAACAACGTTCAACACCCTTCGGAAGACTTTGCTGAAATGGCTGCCGCCCCGCATTCATCTTCCGAATCTGAAGGAAATGAGCGACTACCTTTAAAAAGAAAAAAGGAATCTTTTATTTGGCAATTTTTCACTTATCCTAAAGAACAAAAGAAAGTAAATGCGTCAAAAGTTACCTGCACGATATGCAATTCGGTTCACTCAAGAGGAAATCCAAGAAAAAAATATTCCTTTTCCATACATACCATGGTGCGGCATGTCAAACAAGTGCACCCTGTGGAATTTGCACAGGCATCGACAAGAGCCCTGGCCTTGCTATTACCATCAGAGGTGGCCAGCACATCTTCTGGTGGACGACCTGTATCTCCATCGAGTGCTGTGATGGACTTGAGACCATATCTTGCAAAGGTGCACATGAAATGCAACGAGTGTGGAGAAATTCTTCTGTTCGGAGAGCAGAACCTCATTCTTACTAAACTAAAAATTGAGAGTCATAAATGCCCCGAGAAAAGATAAATTTCATAATTTCATTTTGATCCTGTGTCACACATGAAAATGTTGTTGCAAGTTAAAAAAATCAAAAACAACATAACACTTGTTTTAAAAAAAAAAAAAAAAAAGTTCTTTTCAGAACTAACTCATTCTACCAAAAAGAGCTCCAGGAGCATATTATAAAGGGGGTTTATCTCCGCTTTTTTGGCTTTCGTTCGTGCGCACCCGCCTATATATTTCGTGAAAACTTTGCAATTGCAACTTATTAAATTTCTTCATAGACCCATCAAAGAACTTATACTACGTCAAAGACACTAAACCTAGGCTTCTTTTTTATTATTATGAAAATTTTCATTAAATGGAGCCGAATGTCTTTTTAAACTTTCGTGCGTGACCGAATGTACACACCTTGGTATTTTAAAAAAATATATAAAAGGTTTTATACTTTAACAATTGTATGCTTGAATCGAGTTCAGAAGATATATTAAATCCGGATATGTTTGGATTTACTCCTTTTCACGTTTTGAAACTTCGCTGAATTAGACCGCTACTTCCAAATGGCGTACGTGACCAGATACTATCACCACGTACACGTCCTGATACGCGCATGTGAAGTCATGTGACTTGAAAACAACACTTCCAATTGGTTCTTAGTAGTTTCTATTCTGCAATTTACACGGAGCACTCCACCCACTTCTCTCACTATCTTTTCTACTCTCAAAAGAGAACAACGTTCAACACCCTTCGGAAGACTTTGCTGAAATGGCTGCCGCCCCGCATTTATCTTCCGAATCTGAAGGAAATGAGCGACTACCTTTAAAAAGAAAAAAGGAATCTTTTATTTGGCAATTTTTCACTTATCCTGAAGATCAAAAGAAAGTAAATGCACCAAAAGTAACCTGCACGATATGTGACTCGTTTCTCTCAAGAGGAAATCCAACAAAAAAATATTCCTTTTCCATACATACCATGGTGCGGCATGTCAAACAAGTGCACCCTGTGAAATTTGCAGAGGCATCGACAAAAGCCCTGGCCACGCTATTACCATTAGAGGTGGCCAGCACATTTTCTGATCGATGACCTGTATCTCCATCGAGTGCAGAGATGGACTTGAGATATTTAACTATATATGGTCTATAACCTATGGTTTTTTCAGTGAATTTTCAAGGTTTTGTAAATGCTAATTCCTAACTATATATGGTCTATAACCTATGGTTTTTTCAGTGAATTTGCTCCGCCGCCCACCCCGCCCAAAATAACGACAAACCCTATGCAAATATTATAAATATATACAACACACCAACAAAGTAACAGGGTAAAACGTTTCATTAAATAACTATTTACATGGCAGCCTGCTGCAACATCGATCCAAATGCATGACACTGTTCCTGTCAAGGTAGCATAGCTGGCGGCCTAGGGGTGGAGGACCGTTGTGCAAATACCCCGAGGGAGGACTCTGGATATGCTTGGTCCCTGAGATTCTTCGATGTCACTGCCTTCCACAAATGGCATAAGTCCTGAATGTTCGGTGCCATACTTGAGGGTTTGACCTAAAGACACGTCCTGCGGTGCCCTGGTCCAACCATCACATATACCTCCGCCAGGAGACGGCGTGGGGTGCACTGGAAGGGAGAGGCGGCGCGAACGAGCCTCCCCCACCTCCCCAGGTGGAGGTTTCTCAGCTACACCCCTAAAGACACGTC
Source organism: Lissotriton helveticus (assembly GCF_964261635.1). Classification (NCBI taxonomy): domain Eukaryota; kingdom Metazoa; phylum Chordata; class Amphibia; order Caudata; family Salamandridae; genus Lissotriton; species Lissotriton helveticus. Next base: position 1,113,367,577 of record NC_136061.1, read on the forward strand.
CTGCGGTGCCCTGGTCCAACCATCACATATACCTGCGCCAGGAGACGGCGTGGGGTACACTGGAAGGGAGAGGCGGCGCGAACGAGCCTCCCCCACCTCCCCAGGTGGAGGTTTCTCAGCTACACCCCAGCGCTTCACTGATCTCCTTGTCCTCAGTCAAGCATCAATAGTAAGATTTTCATAGGTGAGTGTAGGTTCATAGTTTACCATCCACAGACTAAAAGCCTGGAGTGGGAGTGAAAAAACCATAACTAGGTAAGAAGGAACGCAGAGGCTGTAGGAAGGACTCTGGATATGCTTGGTCCCTGAGATGCTTCGATGTCACTGCCTTCCACAAATGGCATAAGTCCTAGATGTTGGGTGCCATAGTTGAGGGTTTGACCTAAAGACACGTCCTGCGGTGCCCTGGTCCAACCATCACATATACCTGCCCCAGGAGACGGCGTGGGGTGCACTGGAAGGGAGAGGCGGCGCGAACGAGCCTCCCCCACCTCCCCAGGTGGAGGTTTCTCAGCTACACCCCTAAAGACACGTCCTGCGGTACCCTGGTCCAACCATCACATATACCTGCGCCAGGAGACGGAGTGGGGTGCACTGGAAGGGAGAGGCAGCGCGAACAAGCCTCCCCCACCTCCCCAGGTGGAGGTTTCTCAGCTGCACCCCAGCGCTTCACTCAACAAGATGAGTTGCGCCCGCTCCTGCGGCACATTGCCTCGCTCGGCCAGCTGAATTACGCCTGCTCTTGCTATTACAGCGTCTCACCCGCCATCCGGCTGAATTGCACCCACTCTTGCGGTACAGCGACAGGCGGCTGCCACGGAGCTCAGGAAATGGCGGTCGGCTCCACAGACTTGGGCCTGGCCTGCAAGGATGGCTCTGGACAACCCTGGAACTCGGACGCTTGACTGCTACGGCATGGGCCCCATTCCCAAAAGCGTCCCATCAGCCTTGAAGATTCTACAAGAGTCACCGGGGCCCCTGACTCCTGCAGAGTTCCGGTGGGGAGCTTCTGCCATGATTGCTCGCAGAATGGCCACGACGTAGCCACGGGGTGCTCTCATGCTGACGCCAGCTTCAGTCTGAAACTTCCAGAAACACTGTAGACTACCAATTCAATCAGTTCCGGTGGAGCCCCAACGACGTATCGCGTTGTTGCATAATGCGTCATATGACACGCCGCGTTAGCGCACCCGGAAGTGCTCCGGTGCGCGAGGCGCGAAGCGCAGCTTCCCGGAAGCAATACGGGCCGCGGAGCGCGTAACGTAAGCATAACAGGTCATGTGACTTGTTAATAAAACTTTTCATTGGTTTAGAAATATTTTTGTCCCAAATGATGAAAACCCCTCCTTGTTTCCTCTTGGCTCCTGCCCCCTCCCCAAGTCTTGCTCGGCCAGCTGAGTTTCGCCCACTCTTGCGGCCTACGACATGGATACGCCGGGGCGTTATGGATCAGTATGAGCAAATATACACTTGGGGATTCAAAAGCAACAACAAGCCTTTGTATTTGGGGCTCTAAATCAACAACAGTGACAGAGAACAGAACCGAACTAAGCACTCAGGGGCTACGTTTAAACGTAACATCATCTCCCCAGAGGTACATCACCTTACACACACATGCACTCTGATCTCCTTGGCCTCAGTCAAGCATCAATAGTATGATTTTCATAGGTGAGTCTAGGTTCATGGATTTCCATCCACAGACTAAAAGCCTGGAGTGGGAGTGAAAAAACCATAACTAAGTAAGAAGGAAGGCAGAAACAGAATCTTCCTCTGCAACATCCGGCTCTGCATCGCTACTTACTTATAAATGCAGAAAAAACTAAATTAACACAAGGGCTCTTTTCAGAGCCACCTTATATCAAAGCACTCAAACTTCTGATTTATCTCCATTTTCACACTCTTGTAAATAGGTGTGCGCGCCCGAGTGCGCGCACTCCGCAACTTTAAAAAAATATATATATATATATTTTCGCCTTTAACCACTTGGCTGCTAAGGCACATGATGCACTTCCATTGACTTTCCATTGAAATCAATGGAAACTCCATGACGAGTTACCCTTGTCATTAGCACTGAAGGGGTTAAGGACCTTACTGCACACCCTGAGAAAACCTACGCAGCAAAACAATCTCCACCTTCTCCCCTTTCCATGTTCCAACGCTTTGAAATGAACAATATATTTACTCGCAGTGACAAAATGGCGGTCAACACTTCCTGATTTCCTTCGAATCGAACGTTAACAGACGTCACGCAGCAAAAAAAAAATTCCGCTCGCGCGCAGCCGCTTGAGTGCGCGCACCCGTGCGCGCGTATAGATATATAATTGACTTTAACTTTAATTTTCTCAGCAACTACTGAACGGATTTACACCATTACAAAAAAAGCGTAATCTGCGAGCCGGACTCTACAGTTTTGCCTAATTTCTTATAAATCCATTCAGCCGTTCGACCTGTAGCCGTGTCTAAACATCCTATGGAAAATAACATGGAGAAAACACGTTTTGGGACCCCCCTTTTATCTCAGCCCCCACTTCACCAATCCCCCCCAAACTTTCAGGGAAGGAGCGCAGCGGACCGAGCCATCTTCTTTGAGAAATTCGCAAGGATTCATCCACCAGGGCCAAAGTTAATCCAAATAGAATGTTGAGGATTTCCTATGGAAACTAGGTCCTAACTATAACTACCTACTGGCGACCGCCAGTAGGTAATATATATATATATATATATATATTCACTGAAAAAACCATAGGTTTCACACCAGTTATAGTTAGGTGGAAATTTTACTCGCATAATACCATTGAAATTCCCACGTTATAGTTAGTTGGACTCACTATAACTTGCGTGTGCAATGCACTGCTGATGACGTCACATATTACATCACTCATGACATGGTCAGTGACATCACTCATGACATCACTGATGACATCTCAAATGACATCACTGATGACAACATCCTTGTGACAAAGTGGCAGACCTCCTATCAGCATAAAATAACCTTTGACACACAGGTAATTCCAACATCTACATACACATCCACTCATTCACCAACAGTTCTATATAGTCACTCATGCATGTACTTACTCATCATATGTACTCATACACCTATACATCCTGTTACACACTAATACTCATCCATATAGCTACTCACACACAAATTCACACATGCAAATAAACTATCAAAAAACATTTACTTGATTATACTGCTATATACACACCACTACACATACGTCTACAGAAACGGAAACATATTGACTCTCTTAAACAATCAATTATAAAAACACATACTCACTAACCCACCCATACACACAATCATCCACCCATACAGTCTTGCACACATGCTGTCTTCAAAATACATACAAATAGTGAGTCACTCATTCATGCATCTGTGCTCTAAGTAATATCCCCACACCGAACCATACAGACACTGATACTGATACTCAAAAAAACAACTAATAACCCATATACACACTCATGTAGCTACTCACCAACCCATGCAGCCACTTATACACAAAGTGAGACACAGATACAGATATTTAAATATTTAAACATTACTCGCTAATATATGTATTCACTAAGATACATGTAATAAGTCAGTTAACCAATCAATTTTACACAAAAAAACATCCATTTAAACATTTATTTACCCATTTATTCTTCCATCAACCTTTAGATATACATATATAAAAAATATTTATTTTTCAGAAAGATACACATTCACTGGACGATGTCATCAGTGATGTCATTTGAGATGTCATCAGTGATGTCATGAGTGATGTCACTGACCATGTCATGAGTGATGTAATACGTGATGTCATCAGCAGTGCATTGCACGCGCAAGTTATAGTGAGTCCAACTAACTATAACGTGGGAATTTCAATGGTTTTATGCGAGTACAATTTCCACCTAACTATAACTGGTGTGAAACCTATGTTTTTTTCAGTGAATTTAATAGGTTTTTTAAATGCTAATTCCTAACTATAACTGGTGTGAAACCTATGGTTTTTTCAGTGAATTTAATAGGTTTTTTAAATGCTAATTCCTAACTGTAACTGGTGTGAAACCTATGGTTTTTTCAGTGTATATATATATATATATATATATATATATATATATATATATATATATATATATATGTGAGGAAATGCTTCAACTAAGAAAGAAGAAGCAGTCGGAAGCCCAGAGGAGAACAGGAAAGGCAGCCTTTATTCACCCGGTTACAGAACTGATGGCGGCGAATGCATTTCGGCGTGTGCCTTCGTCAGCGCCCAGCATCAGCATGACACAAAGTTCTTCCCTGTTGCCGTTTTCACGGTGTGCACAAGTTCGCCACTCCCCCTAAATGATGCCTCTCAGCTGGTGCAGTCCGTTTTCCATGCTCCGGACTGCAACTCCCAGGATGCCTTGTAATGCAGGTAACCCGGAATGGTGAGATGAATCTGTGGGGGGTTATGTTGGTACAGCCGAATGCACTGAATAAGCAGGGTAATGTCATGTTACAGTGTCCCAAGTGCACTCGGACTCCCCTCGGGTCTCCTCAAACTGCCACAGCCTCCTGCGCCAAAGTCAATAGTACAGGGGCTAAACTGCGAGTGCAGAATGCCCACGAGAGAGGTAAATTACCTCCACTGCTCCTCTCCTTTAGCGCGGGTGGCGGGAAAAGGACTGATCCATACCTGGAAGCGAAATATGCCGTGAAGCACACCAGTAGAAGTCCAAACCCAGAACGTGGCAGGGGCTGTCCGAAGTGCGTTACTGGAAACCGCACGAACAATGTGAGGAAATGCTTCAACTAAGAAAGAAGAAGCAGTCGGAAGCCCAGAGGAGAACAGGAAAGGCAGCCTTTATTCACCCGGTTACAGAACTGATGGCGGCGAATGCATTTCGGCGTGTGCCTTCGTCAGCGCCCAGCATCAGCATGACACAAAGTTCTTCCCTGTTGCCGTTTTCACGGTGTGCACAAGTTCGCCACTCCCCCTAAATGATGCCTCTCAGCTGGTGCAGTCCGTTTTCCATGCTCCGGACTGCAACTCCCAGGATGCCTTGTAATGCAGGTAACCCGGAATGGTGAGATGAATCTGTGGGGGGTTATGTTGGTACAGCCGAATGCACTGAATAAGCAGGGTAATGTCATGTTACAGTGTCCCAAGTGCACTCGGACTCCCCTCGGGTCTCCTCAAACTGCCACAGCCTCCTGCGCCAAAGTCAATAGTACAGGGGCTAAACTGCGAGTGCAGAATGCCCACGAGAGAGGTAAATTACCTCCACTGCTCCTCTCCTTTAGCGCGGGTGGCGGGAAAAGGACTGATCCGTACCTGGAAGCGAAATATGCCGTGAAGCACACCAGTAGAAGTCCAAACCCAGAACGTGGCAGGGGCTGTCCGAAGTGCGTTACTGGAAACCGCACGAACAATGTGAGGAAATGCTTCAACTAAGAAAGAAGAAGCAGTCGGAAGCCCAGAGGAGAACACCAAAGGCAGCCTTTATTCACCCGGTTACAGAACTGATGGCGGCGAATGCATTTCGGCGTGTGCCTTCGTCAGCGCCCAGCATCAGCATGACACAAAGTTCTTCCCTGTTGCCGTTTTCACGGTGTGCACAAGTTCGCCACTCCCCCTAAATGATGCCTCTCAGCTGGTGCAGTCCGTTTTCCATGCTCTGGACTGCAACTCCCAGGATGCCTTGTAATGCAGGTAACCCGGAATGGTGAGATGAATCTGTGGGGGGTTATGTTGGTACAGCCGAAAGCACTGAATAAGCAGGGTAATGTCATGTTACAGTGTCCCAAGTGCACTCGGACTCCCCTCGGGTCTCCTCAAACTGCCACAGCCTCCTGCGCCCACGTCAATAGTACAGGGGCTAAACTGCGAGTGCAGAATGCCCACGAGAGAGGTAAATTACCTCCACTGCTCCTCTCCTTTAGCGCGGGTGGTGGGAAAAGGACTGATCCATACCTGGAAGCGAAATATGCCGTGAAGCACACCAGTAGAAGTCCAAACCCAGAACGTGGCAGGGGCTGTCCGAAGTGCGTTACTGGAAACCGCACGAACAATGTGAGGAAATGCTTCAACTAAGAAAGAAGAAGCAGTCGGAAGCCCAGAGGAGAACAGGAAAGGCAGCCTTTATTCACCCGGTTACAGAACTGATGGCGGCGAATGCATTTCGGCGTGTGCCTTCGTCAGCGCCCAGCATCAGCATGACACAAAGTTCTTCCCTGTTGCCGTTTTCACGGTGTGCACAAGTTCGCCACTCCCCCTAAATGATGCCTCTCAGCTGGTGCAGTCCGTTTTCCATGCTCCGGACTGCAACTCCCAGGATGCCTTGTAATGCAGGTAACCCGGAATGGTGAGATGAATCTGTGGGGGGTTATGTTGGTACAGCCGAATGCACTGAATAAGCAGGGTAATGTCATGTTACAGTGTCCCAAGTGCACTCGGACTCCCCTCGGGTCTCCTCAAACTGCCACAGCCTCCTGCGCCAAAGTCAATAGTACAGGGGCTAAACTGCGAGTGCAGAATGCCCACGAGAGAGGTAAATTACCTCCACTGCTCCTCTCCTTTAGCGCGGGTGGCGGGAAAAGGACTGATGCATACCTGGAAGCGAAATATGCCGTGAAGCACACCAGTAGAAGTCCAAACCCAGAACGTGGCAGGGGCTGTCCGAAGTGCGTTACTGGAAACCGCACGAACAATGTGAGGAAATGCTTCAACTAAGAAAGAAGAAGCAGTCGGAAGCCCAGAGGAGAACAGGAAAGGCAGCCTTTATTCACCCGGTTAATATATAAAAATCTATGGCAAAATGAAACCCCTCATTTTGTTCCTTTTCAAATTAAATGTATTAAGTGTTACCACTATATTCCAATCAAGATGACTTCAGGTGTGCCATCCTTTTGTCATAAGTAAGACTGTTAGCGTTCTAGTTGTTCTTTAGAACACTCTGGGACATTCTGTATTGGGCTATAGTTGGGCTACATCTGGCTGATATTTGGGCTACATTTGGGCTCTTTTGTCTCTGGTGGCCATCTTGGGAGACTGCATATCAGAATTTTTTTAATGAAATATAAGAGGATTTGAAAAGTCACTCAAAATGTGCCCTAATTTTTCTTTCTTCAGCCCTAATCATAATTTCTATGGCAAAATGAACCCCCTCATTTTGTTCCTTTGCAAATTAAATGTTTTAAGTGTTAACACTTTATTCCAATCAAGATGACTTCAGGTGTGCCATACTTTTGTCATAAGTAAGACTGTTAGCGCTCTAGTTGTTCTTTAGGACACTCTGGGACATTCTGTCATTGGGCTATAGTTGGGCTACATCTGGCTGATATTTGGGCTACATTTGTTTTTTTTGTCTCTGGTGGCCATCTTTGGGCTACATTGGGCTACATTGGGCTACATTGAGTTACATTTGGGCTCTAACATATATATAGCCCAATGTAGCCCAATATATATTTTTTCAAAGCATATATTTTGAGACATAGCAAAGGCACATCGGGGTACCAGTCCCTATAATTTTGCCAAGTTTGGTGGAAATCCATTCAGCCGTTCGGGCTAAAAGTGAGTCCAACCGCCCTATGGAAATTAACATGGGGAAAACATGTTTTGGGACCCCCCTTTTATCTCGGCTCCCGCTTGACGGATCCCCCCGAAACTTTCAGGGAAGGAGCGGAGCGCGGCGAGGCAACGTTAAGGAAAATTACAGGCAGATGCCTCATTCGGCGCCAAAGTTATTCCCAATAGAATGTTGCAGATTTCCTATGGAAAACGATCCTAACTATAACTACCTACTGTCGACCGCCAGTAGGTAATATATATATATATATATATATATATATATATATATATATATATATATATATATATATATATATATATATATATATATATATATATATAGATATATGTATATATCTCTCTTTATATATATATATATATTCACTTGAAAAAACATAGGTTTTAGGGGATGTTATAGTTAGGAATTAGCATTTAAAAAACCTTAGAAATTCATGGAAAAAAAACATAGGTTTCAGGGACGTTATAGTTAGTTGAACATTTGACTCATATAAATTCAAAGAAATTGGCCTGTTATAGTTAGTTGAGTTAACTATAACTCTTGTGCCCACAATGTACTGCCGATGACATCACATATTACATCACTCATGAAATGGTCAGTTACATCACTGATGACATCACTGATGACATCTCAAATGACATCACTCATGACATCATCCAGTGAATGTGTGTTTCTGTAAAGGGTAAATATGTTTTATATATATATATATATGCCAAGGTGTATTGAAGAATGAATGCATTTACAAGTCCGTAAAGGAATTTGTTCGTATGTGCGTGACTGACTATATAAGTGAGTGATTGAACGTGTCTTACTGAATGCATGGGTTAGTGACTAAACTGTCTGAAAGTCTGTATCAGTCTCTCCGTTGGTGTGTAAGCAACTGCATGGATTGCTGAATAGCTACATGAGTGTCTATATAGGTTATTGATTTGTTGCATGAGTGTCTGTGTGGGTGGGTGCGTGGGGGGTGTATGAGTCTGTGTATAGATATCTGAGTGGGTGATTCAGTAGTTGTATGGATAAAAAAAAGTGCATCTAGGAAGGACTGTATGGGTGAGTTAGTGTGTGTATGGGTGTGTTGGTGAGTGAATGAATGTCTCAGTGGTTTATCTGTGACTAACTACATATGTTTTAAGGCACTATATGTGATTGTTGGAGTATATAAATGAGTATACGTGAGACTAAGTTATTTGAAGAGTGCGTGTATAAATAATTGTCTGCTTCTATCAGTGATTGTATAAGGCAGTAAATATGTGTTAGTTTCTGTATAAATAAGTGATATGGTATGTCTAAAAATAACGAAGTTGGTGTGTATAACTGTATACATGAGTAAATGGGTATGTGATTGATTCTTTGCTTTTGCTGACTAGGTGTGTGAGTAACTCTATGGATGAGTGGCAGAGTGTGACTGCATGTATAGATGTATGAGTGCATATTATAGTCCTGTATTGATGAGTAACTACAAGTATAAGTGACTGGATGTCTGTGTAGACCTAGGAAATAGTGAGTGGTAAGTAGTATATGTCATTCTTGTATGTACGGTTTCAAAAATAGTAGTCTGCATTTTAGAATGGGTGTATCAAAGTTTATATTAGAGCATCAGTATGTGCATCAGATTATCACGTGGATGATGTCACGAGTGATGTCATGAGTGATGTAATGTGTGACGTCATCAACAGAGCATTGCAGGCGCGCACGTTATAGTTAGGTCAACTAACTTTAACAGGTGAATTTATTTGGTTTTATATGAGTCAAATGTTCAACTAACTATAATGTCCCTGATACCTATGTTTTTTTTCTATGAATTTCTAAGGTTTTTTAAATGCTAATTCCTAACTATAACGTCTTTAAAACCTATGGTTTTTTCAGTGAATTTCAAAGGTTTTTTAAATGCTAGTTTCTAATTATAATGTTCATTAATCATATCTTTTTTTCTGTCTTTTTTAATTATCATCCCATTCTCAACCTGGTAAAAACTGCAAATATCACCGCTCTTCCATCGATACCTTCCGCCAACAAAATCGCCATAAACCAGAGCCACAACTAACGCTAATGATATACAAACAAGGCGTTCCCGTGCAAAAAAAACACGATAACACGACTTCCCCATATTTTCAATAACCAGCCAAATTTGCAATGCTACCTAAAAACAGGCAATAGCCCCACTTACCAGTAACAAATTAACATCAACCTTTAACTGGTGTAAGAAGGTCGACTATCTACTACGTGAATTAGACCCAACTCACACCCGCAGCTAAAGACCAACACGTGATAGAGGTACTAATCATGCAGCTCCGACACCCAACAAGGTCACAACACCCAGCGCCACCACCACCAGAATCTCTACCTGGACCACTCCCCCCACTACCACCAAGGCAGTGCAAAACAGGACAAGGGACCTACCCAAAATACCATATCCCCTCAACGGCACAATAGCTGAATATTCAGAGCTGTGGCAACTAACTATGTGTGAAGGAGGCAAGTCGCCCATCAACAATAATTCACACAATACCAAGTGTACCGGTGATGTGCTTCAGAGACCTCACTATACAAACCACAAACCTCTCCATGTGGAGATAAAGTATTGATACATGTAGTGTACTGCACAGTGGATGCACCATATTACCTCAGACACTGGGGAAGATCTTGGTCATGTAGCTGTGTTGTCCCTCCACTTGAAGCAGAAGTGGAGTGGGCTGGTCCAACATACGCAACTCCAGCGTAAGAGTATAAATAAACAGGCCATGCCCTGGGCATGGTTCACTTGTGCGAAGACAAATGAGTCTGCCAGAGCGGCGGCTCTCACCCTGGCACATGGCTGCCGCCATGACCGCAGGCCTCATTGACACAATCCCCCTGAAAACCCAGCGCCACAACACCGCAAACTTATGTCTGTACCAACTATTGCGTTCGATTTAGACTGCGGACAGCAGGGTTCACAACTTGAATTCAGCCTTGATTTATTAATAACACAGAGAACAACACTCTATGTCCTCGGATATTGTGAAGAAGAAGTGACAAAAAGCATTCCTCGATGTCTATGCTAGCTACTGCCTTCGATCTGCACTGTGGGCAGCAGGGTTTACAACTTGAATTCAGCTTTGGATCTTCACTATGGGCAGCATTGAATTCAGCCTTGATTTATTACTTGCAGAAAGAATTGTACTCTATGTCCTCGAATTTTGTTAAGAAGAAGTGACAAAAAACATTCCTCGATGTCTATGCTAACTACTGCCTTCGATCTGCACTGCGGACAGCAGGGTTCACAACTTGAATTTAGCTTTGGATCAACACTGCCAACAGCATTGATGTCAGCCTTGATTTATTAAATGCAGAGATAATTGTACTCTATGTCCTCGGATTTTGTCGAGTAGAAGTAACAAAAAGCATTGCTTGATGTCTATGCTAACTACTGCCTTCGATCTACACTGCAGACAGCAGGGTTCACAACTTGAATTCAGCCTTGATTTATTATTTGCACAAAGAACTGTACACTATGTCGTTGGATTTTGTGAAGAAGAAGTAACAAAAAGCATTGCTCCATGTCTATGTTAACTACTGCCTTCGATCTACACTGCGGACACAGGGTACACAACTTGAATTCAGCCTTAATTTATTAATTGCACAGAGAAATGTACTCTATGTCCTCAGATTTTGTCAGGAAGAAGTGACAAAAAGCATTCCTCGATGTCTATGCTAACTACTGCCTTAGATCTACACTGCGGGCAACAGGGCTCACAATTCAGATGCAGTGGCCATTGCAGATGAGGCAGTCCTGTTTGCAAGACACATTGCTCCCACTGCGGCCTACCAAGACCAACACTCATCGCAGGATGTGCACACGCTGCGTGCTTTGGGTGCTACTAACTCACTGTACCATAAGTCATCTCCTTGTGGCCTCATCAAGTCAAGACATTGCTCCCAGTGCGGACCTCCAAGACCACGTATCTTCGCAGTGTGCGCACACACCGAGTACTCCAGGTGCCACTAACTGTGCAGCTCAGCTCAATGCCACGTGGATGTGCGCCCATCCTGACCGCTGCCTGCGCCCTACACTGAGGTTACACGTTCACAATTCAAGATTAGTAGCGACACAAATTGTGTAAGAGACTATAATGGGTTAAGAAGACCAAATGCTCCCAATCTGTGCAGCTCAAGTCAACATCACATGGCTGTGGACCTTTGCTGACCGCTGCCTCCGGCCTACATTGGGGTTACATGGTTCACAATTCAAGATTGGTAGCGATGCAAATTGTGTAAGAGACTATAATGGGTTAAGGAGACCAAATGATCCCAATCTGTGCCTGGTTCACTTATTGGAAGACCAACAAGTTTGCCAGAACGATGGCCCTCACCTTGGCACGTGCCTGCCGCCATGACCATGGGCCTCCTCCACACAAGCCCCCTGCGTACCCAGCACCACAAAACCGCAGACCTATGTGTGTACCGACTACTGCTTCAATCTACACTGCAGACAGAAGGGTCTACAACTTGAATTCAGCCTTGATTTATTATTTACACAGAGAACTGTATTCTTTGTCCTCGGATTTTGTCAAGAAGAAGTAACAAAAAGCATTGCTCAATGTCTATCCTAACTACTGCCTTCGATCTGCACTGCGGACAGCAGGGTTCACAACTTGAATTCAGCCTTGATTTATTAATTGCACAGAGAACTGTACTCTATGTCCTCGGATTTTGTCAAGAAGTAACAAAAAGCAATGCTCGATGTTTATGCTAACTATTGCCCTCGATCTACACTGCAGACAGCAGGGCTCACAATTCAGATGCCGTGGCGATTGCAGATGACACAGTCCAGTTTGCAAGACATGCTGCTCCCACTGCGGCCCACTGAGACCACCACTCATCGCAGCATGCGCACATGCTGTGTGCTGCAGTTGCTACTAACTCACTACACCATAAGTCATCTCCATGTGGCCTTATCAAGTCAAGACATTTCTCCCAGTGCGGACCTCCGAGACTATGTATCATCGCAGTGTGCGCACACGCCGAGTACTCCAGCTGCCACTAACTGTGAAGCTCAACTCAATGCCACATGGCTGTGCGTCCATCCTGACCGCTGCCTGAGCCCTAAACTGGGGTTACATGGTTCACAATTCAAGATTAGTAGTGACCCAAATTGTGTAGGAGACTATAATGGGTTAAGAAGATCAAATGATCCCAATCTGTGCCTGGTTCACTTGAGGGAAGACCAACCACTGCCAGAGCGGAGGCCCTCAACCTGCCACGTGCCTGCCTCCATGACCGTGGGCCTCCTCGACACAGGCCCCCTGCGAACCCAGGGGCACAGCACCGCAGACTTATGTCTGTATTGACTACTGCCTTCAATCTACGCTGCGGTCATCAGGGCTCACAATTCAGATGCAGTGGCAATTGCAGATGAGGCAGTCCAGTTCGCAGGACACGTTGCTCCCAGTGCGGCCCGCCTGGACCACACATCATCCCAGGGTGCACACATGCTGTGTGTTTCAGCTGCTAATAACTGACTGCAACATAAGTCATTGCCACGTGGCCTTATCAAGGCAGAATTCATTAGACAAAAGACATTGCTCCCAGTGCGACCTGTCTGGACCACACATCATTGCAGGCTGCACACACGCTGTGTTCTTCAGGTACTACTAACTCACTGCACAATAAGTCATTGCCATGTACCCTTATTAAGGCAGAATTCATTAGACAAAAGACATTTCTCCTAGAGCGGCCCGCCGGGACTACGCATCACCGCAGTGTGCTCACACGTTGAGTGCTCCAGGTGCCACTAATTGTACAGCTTAACTCAACGCCACGTGACTGTGCGCCCATTTTGACCGCTGCCTCTGCCCTACACTGGAATTAAATGGTTCACAATTCCAGATTAGTAGCGACGCAAATTGTGTAAGAGACTATACTGGGTTAAGAAGACCAAATGCTCCCAATCTGTGCAGCTCAAGTCAGCGTCACCTGCCTGTGAACCTTTGCTGCCCGCTGCCGCTGGCCTACACTGTGGAAGACCGGCGACACGTGGTGCCAACTAACCCTGTTCAACGCAAGCCGATCCCACATGTGTAACTGGTTCCTGAGTACTGAATAGCAGCGACCCCAACTTCGTGGCAGCGACCACAGCACCAGACTCCCTTCAATCAGTGAAGGATATTTGCATATGGAAAGCCAGCGACACGTGGTGCCACTGAACCTGTACAACACTGGCCGGTGGGGCCACCAACGTATGTACATGGCTATGAGCCCTTGCTCACCGCTACCTCTGACCTACACTGTGAAAGACCGTTGACACATGGTGCCACTAACCGTCTTCAACACAAGCCGATCCCACATGTGTAACTGTGTCCTGAGTCCTGAATTGCAGTGACCCCCAACTCCTTGAGACAACTACAGCAGCCGACTCCCTTCAATCAGTGAAGCATATTGCCATATGGAAGGCTGGCGACACGTGCTGCCACTAACTCTGTTCAACACAAGCCAATCCCACATGTGTAACTGGTTCCTGAATCCTAAATGGCAACAACCCCAACTTTGTGGCAACGACCACACCACCAAACTCCCTTCAGTGAATGATATTTGCATATGGAAAGCCAGTGAAACCTGGTGCCACTGAACCTCTACTACGCAGGCCAGAGGGGCCACCAATGTATGCACGTGGCTGTGGGCCCTTCCTCAACGCTACCTCTAACCTACACTGTGGAAGACCGTCAACACATAGACCACTAACCGACTTGAACACAAGCATCCATGTCCAACTGTGTCCTGAGTACTAAATAACACTGACCACAACTCTGTAAATCAACTACAGCACCAGACTCCCTTCAATCACTGAGACATATTGTCATATAGAAGGCTGGCGACACGTGCTACCACTAACTCTATTCAACACAAGCCGATCCCACATGTGTAACTGTGTCCTGAGTCCTGAATGACAGCGACCAAAACTTATTTGCAGCGAGCACATCACCAGACTCCCTTCGAGCACAACCAAATTTCCTTATGCAAGGCCGGCGATACTTAGTCCCACTAACCCTCGGTAACACCAGCCGATTCCACATGTGTAACTGAGTCCTAAATAGCAGCGACCCCAACTTTATGGCAGCGACCACAGCACCTAACTCCCTTCGATTAGTGAGGAGTATTTACAGATTGAAATCTGCCGAGAAGTGGTGCCACTGAATCTGCACTACGCTGGCCGGTGACCCCACTAACGTTTTCACAAGGCTGTAGGCCCTTCCTCATCACTACCTCTGACCTACACTACGGTCAGCAGTCCTCACAATTCAGATACAGTCCCGATTCCGCATGACGCAGTTCAGTATGCAAGACACATTGCTCCAAGTGCGACCCATAAACATCAAACATCATCACAAGCTCCTACACTCTCAATGCTTCTGGCACCAATAACCCTATTTAACACAAACAAATCCCACATGTCTAACTGTGTCCTGAGTCCTGAATAGCAGTGACCCCAACTTCCTGGCATCGACCACAGAACCAGACTCCCTTCAGTCTTATTTGTTGTTCTGTTCTTAAAAATTCTTTTTTTAATATGTAAATCTATACATGACTATGATTCTTCTTTGTTCAACCGCATAGGGATACTTCTGGGCCCAAGAAGGTTGTTGGGGGTATGTTGGTAATGTGAAAAAAGGGTATGTTACCTCCTAATGTGGAAGAGGGAGCGTCCAAAGCGGTATCAATCATGGAAAGAACTCCGATATGTTTTCACAAATGCCTTGGACAGATGCCAGCTGACGGACTGAAACACAAAATAGTTTTTCAATACTTATCTAGTGTGAGCTATGAACAGTTCGGACCCAGGCTCGCACACCGACAGCTGCGGCCCGTCCGCTCGACTCACAGACGCAGTACTATGAGCCGTCCACGTCATTGTGTCTATCCCTGCCCTGTTCCGTCGTACGCCTCGCCACTCCGATTACGTTCCGACGTAGGCCCACATAGCTACCTGACGGAGGCATACTCGCTGTTGGGGTGCAGGTCAGTGGTCTAGTTCTCCATATCTCACGGCCACTCCCTGAGGACAAGTTTGCACTTACACCACACTCATCCAGCACATGTAGCACAGGCCATGAGACCATGCAAATATAATAGATCGACATCACATCCTTTATTGCCGGTGCTCACTAGTTGGCGATTTGTCCACGTGTCTCAACCATAAGGACTCCACGAAAACTTGCACAAGAGGTTAGTCGCACCCTCAACTATATGGCCATCAGCAGCCCACCATCCCCTTGGTGCGGACTTAATATGCATAGAGTTTCTGCCAACCCAAACTCATGTGGCTATCTGGAGCCTACCACCATGTGCCACTAACTTGAGTTCCACAAGCTTAGTGGCACCAAACCCTAATGTGCTCTCCGCCATTGATGACTCACGACTCAGCGACATCTGTGAGATATGCAAGGCCGCGCAGAAGTTCAAGTGGTATCAACCATACATGACTCAACAACATCTACCAGATCCGCGGAGAAGCTAATGTGGTCTCCGTCATTCAAGACTCAACGACATCTGTAAGATGCACGCACAATGTGATGCGGTGTCCACCATTCAGGACTCAGACCTCTGCAACACATCTGAAATCGGCGGTCTTTTGACAGGCACGTGCAGTCCGCCCACTGCTGCACATTCTGTTAGCACCAAGTAAATATTTGCTAATCGATGCGCAGAGGCGACAATCTCTCTCTCTCTCTCTCTCTCTCTCTCTCTCTCTCTCACGTCCCTCTCTTCTCTCTCTCTCTCACTCTCTTAATTTCTTTCCTTCTATCTCTCTCTCCCTTCTCCCTTTCTCACTCCCTTTCTTTCCTTCCCTCTGTTTTTCTCCCTGGCTTGTTTTTCCTTCTCTGTTTCTCTCCCTCAGTCCTTTCATATGCACATTACACACATCCTTATTTTGTGCTTTATTTTCCAAGCTCTTTCGTCTGCATCTATGGACCCCAGAGGAATCTTCCACCTTGTTGCTTTCTATTATATTTGTAAAATGTTATTTATTGCTTTTATTTTTTTTTAAATATATTAATGAAAAAATACAATTTGAGAATACTTTATGGTTTATATAACTTCATAAAAAAATAGTGTTTGACAAAAAAAATTATAAACCTTTTTGATTTTTTTTCTTAACTGCTGTGTGACTCTTTCTTGTTCTAATTACTGGTTTTTGGTGGTATCCACCATGATGTTAGATTTTAGAACACTTATCGCAGGAATACTATTATACTTTCCAGTTTGCACCAACTTCTAAGTACTGTATTAGATTTATCTCAACTTTAGTTGCATTAAAGTGCTAATAATAAAATGCAGAGTAGCCGTTCCCATGCAAAAAGACACGAGGTGCACCTTTACAATTTATTCTAAATACCAAAATCCTATATTGAATTGCACTGAGTTATTCCCTGCACTTACAGTGCACACACAAAATCAATGAAGAAATCTAATTGTATTTATATTATTTAGAAATAGTGCATCAGATGCTGGATCCTAACGGGATACACTACCCAGTCCGTATATTTTTCTGCACACGAACAAATGACATCACAACTTTCACAACTACAATGCAAAATTAATTCCGGCGATAACCCACGTTACCACCAATAATTTAACACGTGCTTTCTACTATTGTTATTTCACAGGACAGTGGTCCCTAGACAATTAGAATATTTGCAAAATAAATATAGACTAAATAGCAACTATATTCATTGTCCAGCCGGACAGTATTTAATTTCTGATAAAAAGAGTACAAAGGTCATAGTGTGATACAAGCAGGACACCAGCCGATGCCCAACTAACACACTTGATGGAAAGACAAACAAGAATTTACAGGCAATTCAGGTAGTCTGTGTATCACAAATCATAATCAGACAATACAAATAGCACACTATTGCTTGCAAACATTAGCATAATAATTATGCATATAGTGTGACCAGGTCGACGACGTTTCGAACCCTAAAATAATTCAGAGTTCATCTTCAGGACAAACAACGTATGCCTTCTTTAGAAAAAGTTCATAATTAACTTTTTATACAGCCCACACTATGGGTACCATTTGCCAGAACATATATTAATACAAAAGCAAGAGGAGAAGGAAAAAATACAAAAGGAAAAATTAGACCAGATTCAGGCAATTTTCAAAAGATCACACACTTTAAGACCATATGTACATTTAAATTGACCCCATAAAAATGTGCTGCCAACCTACAAAACCCGCAAAAACAAACATGCGAATATGCCAAGGTGAATTAAGGTTCCAAGTCACGCCCTTTAGGAGATATTGAGCAAGAAAGTTAGTAAGTGAAATTATGATGGATAAGATAAACCAAATCACCAAGTACCTAAGTGTATGTGAACTAACAGCGATAGTCTAATCCGGCAGATAATTGCATGGCTACGGGCTAGGGTTCATAAGTGAATAACCCACCATAACGAGAGTGCAATTTAAATACCGACAAAATAACAACAGGCACTAGGTTGCTCAATAAGAACATACCTGCGGGGCTAATATAGAATGCCCGATGCCAATAATGGATAACGTGGCAGTCCGCCTAAATCAGGCGAGAAGTAGGAATTATTAATAAAATTCTAAACATGTAGAGAATTTTTTTTAAAAAGGGGGGAGAGGAAAAGCGCTTACCGGTTAGAGGGAGAAACGGACAGTGAAGAATAATCCTAAGATCAGAATGATCGAGGCTGATCAGTATCTATATCCAACGGGGGTCTTACCGGCAGAAAAAGGAACGGGTCGTCAATGTGGTCCGCGTTCAGGTGGAAAATACACACACTCTCGAAGTGGCAGCCACAACCAGGAAGTAACCAGGATGAGAAACCATGTGGTGTAATGCGGCCCAATCATGAGCATGCACCATTAGGGCTGTATAAAAAGTTAATTATGAACTTTTTCTAAGAAGGCATACGTTGTTTGTCCTGAAGATGAACTCTGAATTATTTTAGGGTTCGAAACGTTGTCGACCTGGTCACACTATATGCATAATTATCATGCTAATGTTTGCAAGCAATAGTGTGCTATTTGTATTGTCTGATTGTGAATTGTGATACACAGACTACCTGAATTGCCTGTAAATTCTTGTTTGTCTTTCCTTCAAGTGTGTTAGTTGGGCATCGGCTGGTGTCCTGCTTGTATCACACTATATGACCTTTGTACTCTTTTTATCAGATATTAAATACTGTCTGGCTGGACAATGAATATAGTTGTTATTTAGTCTATATTTATTTAGCAAATATTCTAATTGTCTAGGGACCACTGTCCTGTGAAATAACGTAATTCCCTAAGGTCCCTAGCTTATTGCTTCCTTGGGTCTCTTGTGTATTTGAAATGATTCTACTATTGTTAAGCATGACTACCTGCAGCATGAAAAGAAACTCAGCGTTGAGACCCACCAGAACACCCACAGGTTCCATAGAGTCAATAGGGATGATACAGGGATACCCATTAGGGCCACAAGACTCATCGCAACAACCCCAGGACCACCAACGCCCACCAAACCTGCACCTGAGCAAGTGTGTCCGTGTGCTCATTGTGTTAGCATGATAAGCAAATGCCCTACAACATCACAGTGTGCTGTCTTCAGCAGACGTTCCCATTTCACCTCAGTGTTAGCAGTGACCCTGGACATGTAGCTATGGACGCATCCTCCTGCAAGCACAACACACTTGTGCTGGTCCGGCCTACACAATTCAGCGTAGGGGTGTGCCTATTCAGCAAGGGAAACAGGGTGTCTACCACATGTCTGTATGCAGGAAGTGTGGTAAGTGTGTCTCTGTGTTCTGATGTAGCCTGCCACAAGGCCCGCAGCATGTTGTAAAGTGGCATCTACCACCACCAAACGGCACTCTCATGGTGTAGTTCAAATACTGCACGACATGCCAAAATACGCATTACAATGCTGTGCCGTATGAGTGCACGGGATACAACAGCGCACTGTACAAAAGTATGGAGGCTCAAGGGAAGGAGGAGCAGCTGTTTGGTAATGTAACACACAATGAACCCGCCCATGTGCCACGTGCTGGACATCTCATCCATGATGACTACCTCGCACACATCCAACAACACCCACGACCGGCCTTTGTACTCATTCTATATGAATTCAGCATGTTTTTCACTTCTAAGCTCATTCAGGGGTGTGATGTTGCAGAGTTCTGTGACTTATGCTCCTTGTTGGTGTGTTTCATTTTGGCCATTGTTTGTCTATACTTGTGCTGTACTTCACTGTACATGTATGCCATTGTGCCCATCTCCCCCTGTCCCCCCACTCCCTGCTTCTTCCTCTTCCTGCTGCTCTTCTATCTATAATTTTGCTCCTTCACACATAAATACATATAAAGAACAAATTAGAATAGTTCCTTGATTCTTTTAGGTTTCAAAACTTCTCTCTATTACTGTCTTTCTAATTTTCCAAATAAACAATTTTTTAATGTTCAAGTACACATAGAACTAAGAAATGCAGCGTATTCTATCAGCACACTTTCTAGAACATTCTACAACATGTGGAGTTTAAAAGTTCATATTTTTTTTTAAACCTAACGATATTTTTTTGCAACATTTTCTCGAACATTTAAAGGCACATGCAGGTTAAAAGTTCGCCATTGTTTTAAGTTGGAACAGTGCCTTCCAAATGCAAGTAGCAGGTGTGGTTGATTTGAGCAAACTGTATCCTATAACATGTACTCCACGTTTAAACTGCTTTATCTTAACTAATCCCAAAGATGCTTTTCCACAAAACGAATGAGCACCCTACTTTTAAAAAACAATCATTTTCATCTCCCAATCAAGTACCGTTTTGTATGCGAAAAGAAACTAGTTCCCCATCTTTAAACATATCTCTTATTCTATGAAGGAACTGCAGGAGCTACAGACATTGTTCCATACCTTCCAGCCATACCTTCAAAATTCTAGTGTGGATCGTAGGACATAGCTATGTTTTCTGGTGCAAGAGGTATGAAGAACAGAGACGTATTGACTTAGACTCAGGTTTACAAAATGTGAACATTAAATGGTTTGCACAGAGAGGATTGAAGTGGCACCAATTGTTGCCTTTGGTTAAAACCTGTTTGCATCTACAACACCCTTACCTCGTCATTGTGCACTGTGGTGAAAAAAACCTAGGCACATTGACAGGGATAGGTTTGGAAATGCTTATAAAGGACACCTTTGGACAATTGATGTTACTTTTGCATCAAACTGTCTTTGTATATTCCATTATATCCAAAGGACAAAAGTAGAAATGGTCCAAACAATTTTGTCCTCAGGTTGTAAAATCTCGGAAGAAAGTCAACAAAGCTGTGGCTGCATACCTCAGAGACCACAAAATGGGGTCCATCTACAACAACAACATACATTTTGATATGACTGATATCTACAGAAGTGATGGAGTACAGTTCACAGATCAGGGAAATCAAGTTTTCCTGAATAACTTGAAGATGTGCACACAAAGTCTCTTTTTAGAGCCACCCTATAACTTACATCTTGGGCCCATTATTTTAGGACCACATAACGGCAACTCCCCAACCCTCGCCAACATTTTGTCTCTACACAGCTGTGGCGCAGCAACCAGACCATCTCACTTTGCAGCACAGAGCTCTCACTTTGATCCCCTGTTGTATATATTGTTTGAAATAGGTGTCCACATCAGTGATAATGAGATGCGTTTTACAACAAATCACTTGTAAATCTTGTTAGAAATGGGATCTCTGGTTGGCTAAGGCTTGTGCCAAAGCCAGGCAGAGACCACCACTCTAGTCAGGGCAAGGGAGTTACACGCCAAGATAACCCCTGCTAACCCCCTTGGTAGCTTGGCACGAGCAGTCAGGCTTATCCTGGAGGCAATGTTTAAAGCGTCGCGCAACACACACACACAGCAGCAACACATTAGGCACACCACAAAAAGGAACTCCACACAACGTTATATATAAAAATAGCCTTTGTATTACCATAAACACATTAGATCATAATCACACTGATACACTGTGCCAACTGGCACTGCGCAGTATTTACAGGGGATTATATACACATGACATGGTCACGTGGGCCACTGTCAGAATCAGCACTTAGTAGAAATAGCACTTAGAATAACTCTAGCACCAAATACCAATTGTAGAACACAACCAGTAACCACTGGCAAAAGGTAGGTACACACTATGCAATACTAATCACCTTAGGCATAGATCACGCAGGGAGACATAAACTGACTAGCATAAACTATGCTAGGCAAAACAACCTCCTAAGCATAAAACATAGTTAGAGGTATCACAGGCATAAAGGCATAACGCACAAATCACATTAGGCATTAAGTAAATACCAACATAAGCACAAATCAACAATCACCGTGTGCAAGAATCACATGAGATACTGACCCCAGGCCAACTGGCCTATTGTGGGGTTCAAATGCCCTTAGTCCAGAATGTCCGGGCTGGATGCGCACGCATCGAAAGCAACAAGTGAAAAGACCAGGCCTACACAGGGCAGCTGCCCACTACTTGCTGGGCAGCTGTGTAAATGAGCATGGGCACCCGCGTGCCCTATGAGCCCTTGGCGGGACTCTAATTGAAAGACAAAAATGCCCAAAAGCGTTGCAGCTGCCTGCGCTCTCGCAGGACAGCTTGAAGAATGTACAAATGCGGCTTGGCACTCCTGGTGCCTCCTAGGCCCCCACTGGGGCTTTTCAACACAATCTGCCCCCACGTTGCAGTGGCCCACTACGGCGGTGCCACTGAGGGAAACTTGGCCCCAGCATTGGGGACGGACTAGTCCTCACGTTGGAGTCCCGCTCTGGGGACTCGGAAAACAAAGGCCCCCAATGAGGGGGCGGGCACCGACAATGTGCCCCGATGCCCCCCTCTAACCTCAATGAACCCCGGAGCCCCACTCACCGGTCTGTGGCGCAGACTCCCCTCTGGCACTGCTCCTGGTGCGGGCCCTGTTCGGTGGAGCCCTCCTCACCTGGTGCTCTCTGGCAGCTGTAGACGGGATGCGGGGCTCTCCTCACCTCCTGGGTGCCCGCTTCGATTCCCGCTCAGTGCAGCTGGACTCCTCTTGCTCGAGATGCCGGGAACAGCTTCTCTTGTCTCCACACGGGAGACCAGCAAGGTGTGGGACGGCTTCCCCAGGCAGGAGGAAGCAGAAACGGAAGGTCACCAGGCCCCGCCCATATCCCGGGCAAGAGGCGCCTGACTTCCGGTGCGGCAGCACGGGCTGCGGTGGTGAATTCGTTAAAAATGAGGAGAAGGCTCCCTCGAGAGTAAAAGTAAATGTAGCAGCGGGGTAGGCACCCGCAATAGAATAAAATAAACGGGGTGGGTGGGCACCTGCTCGGAAATTGGCAATTATGCGGCAGGCAGTGCGGGGTGGGCAGCCGCGCCGCAACCAAACACAACCACGGGGGAAACTCCACACTGGGAGTTCCCTTGTGCAGAAGATCACAGCTGGGCGCTGCAGCCCACGAGGACGTCGCTCCTCAGGACAACTAAAGCGCCTTCTTCAGCACTTAAAAATAAAGCGCTCACAGGATGAAAAAGAAAGCTCTCCCAGGAGCAGGAGAACAACAGTCCCAGGAAAGTCTTTCAGCAGGCACGGGGGCAAAGGCTGGGCCCAGGGGCCAGCTCACAGGCCCCTCCAGCAGGGAGGCAGTCCCCAGTGGTGGGACCTCCTGGCACCCAGCAGCAGCAGCAGGCCCCCCTCAAGATAGGATCAGTGAGAACATTTTACCTGGGGCCACAGCCCTTTTTTATACATATTTTCCCCTTTGTCTAAGGCTGTAGGGCAGGGGGAGAACCAGTTGCAACTGGTTCTTGAGCACTTTGTTTAGCTCTGCCCATCTCCCTATTCAAAGGACAATCTAGGGACATCAGACTCACCACAGGGGGCGGAGCCAGCATTGTGGAGGGAAGGCACTGCCTCATTCAGGTCCCAGGTGCAGCTCCTCCCTGTCATCGACATGCAGATCTCCCCATTCATCACCGGGCAGACCCATCCTGACTCCTGGAGCCAGGCACACCAGCCAGCTCCAGCCAATCACAAACCAGACAGTCAATTCACATTCACTGCACAGACATGCCAACTTCTAGAAGTGGCACTTCTACACTAGACACATTAAATCTGCGCACACCGTCACGCAGCATTTAATCTCACAAGTGCGCACATACCAAACTCGCCCCTGCACTCCCCACACATCAGTAACTACCATGGACACACACATTCCCAATGCATTCCTATGGGAGGGCAGGCCAATCTCACCCTACGCACTCAGACTGCGCACGCACTTTACACTGGGACACAGTGTTAAAGTGCGCAGAAGCCAAAAACAACTAACACCAGGTCACATTTAAAAGCAAAAAGTTTAGGGGTGAATCTGCCAAAAGGGCCAAGTCCAACAAATCTCTATCACTGTGAGTTGATTTATATTGATGTAAGTAATCGTTTTTTGTACCCTCTGAAAAAGTTTTCATTATAAATTTACGTTTCAAAACATTTACACCCTTGGGAAATTATCTGTGGCAGATTTGTTCAAATTGGAATAAGTCAATTTAATGTTTTAAGTAATTTGATGTAAGCTACTGGATAGAGCTTGCGACCATAGTTTGCCTAATAGATATTATATTGAGCAAAGGAAGAAAAATCCTTTGTAGGAATATTTACCCGCAGCAGGCCCACTAGCAGCACTTAATTTATAGGCTATGGGCTCATGTAGTTCCACTTTACTAGGGACTTACAAGTACATTAAAAATGCCAATTGGCTATAAGCCAGTTTTACCACAAGCCAATTTTACCATGTTTTAGGGAAAGAACACAACCACTTTAGCACTGGTGCATTGCTAAAGTGTGCAGATTCCTAAGGGTAGCAAAAACAAAGTCAGCAAAAACTGTAGGTCTTAAGCAAAACGTTTGGGGAAACCATTCCAAGGATGCCTGGTCTAACATTTACACTCTTACTTAAGCAATGCTGGAAATTTTAGTAAAATTACACTTATGTGGTAAAACAATAGATATATCCAGGAGTTCTCAGGGAAAGCTTCTATAACTTAAAGATCACTGTTGGGCACCAATACAAATGTGCAAACGTTGTGGTATAACACTTGTGATTGTTCATGTATAGCATGGTGCTTGCTGGAGTGGTCACCTGTGCTGACATTTGTCCTACTTTCATACCCCTTAGCTGCATTTTTTCAACCATAGTGATTTCTGGTATTTGTGGCATATTCTGTTTATGCTGCATTACCATCTAACCACCAACTATGGGTGTGAAAAGTAGCCACATTGCTTACAGATAGATGCGATTTTTATGTGAATTTTCAGATATTTGGGCCCATTTGAAGGACTTTAATGTGCATTTTCTTCTCAATTTCATATTACTGAGGTAGCTGGCAATCAGTTTTAATACATAAAAGGAGCTAAAAGTGACATAATTATTGCCCACAACCACTTCCATTTACATACATATAAGTGTATTTGTCAGGAACTTGTAAGCCGAAATGGAAATAAAATAGCTCTGTGCCAATTTAGAATTGTTGCAAAAGAGTGTCCTCTCCACCAAAGTAAAGGGCCACCCACCAGATTTAGAAGCAAGTGCGCCCTAAAAATGTCGATATAAAAGTGACATAATTCCTGCCCACAACCAACTCTATCTCCATCCATATAAAAGTATTGGCACATTTCAGAAAATTCTAAGCTGAAATTGAAACAAAAATGTCTGAGGCTGATTTAGACTTTGGCAGAAAGGGATACTCCATCGCAGCACAGTACCCTCTCTGCAGAACTCAAGGTTCACTCACCCAATAAAGAGGTGGGCAGGGCTTAAATATGTTGACAACAGACCCTACTCCATCTCTGTTGCTAGCAGATTCCATCCGATGGCCCGACAGGTGATCGGATGGCTTTTGTTTGCTGTCTGTTAACACGAGGGGAAGGACAGCAAAAAAAAAATAATGATCCTGAAAACTACTGTGATGTGGGGGCAATTAGTTTTACTTTTGTCATTTTTTTCTCCAACTGTTTCCAGCTTTTTTCCTCTGATGAAGTTTATTGTTGAAAAAAGTAAAACTGTGTAAAAGGACAACCACCCTGTTTGTCAGAGCCATTTATGATACTTTTACAACATTCACAGGAACCTCTGTGAAGGGGGTTCTTGTCAATGTTTAAAGTTGTCCTCAGGGCTAGACAACATCTCTAAATATGGGAGGTGGAGGCCCTTGAGATGGCTGGGGCAATGTCCTTTACAATCCCAATGAAGTAGCCTACAACTGCATACTCTAAATTAGTCCCGATGTTATCATAGGTGACTGGATGCAAGCAGGTACATTGTCAGGAGCGACGGACCAACTCATAAGGATGAGACCGAACACTGTTCAGTCACATTCCTACATTTCCCTATGGGAGCATGTGTTACTGCCGTAAACTGGTTGTAATACATGCTGACATAAGGAAATGGAAGGTGGTGTTAATCCCTGCACCCTGTGGCAGGCAGCTAAAGGTGCCTGCCACAGGGTGCAGGGATGAAGAGTGGGGCATCATGGGTGCCCCCTCTGCTACCAACCGGAGTCCGCCAAGGAAAAGGGGCCCAGCTAGGGGCCCCCATACTTGCTCTCCGACAGGCTTTCCACATCAGAAAGCCTAGCATGGAAAGCCTGCAAGAGACCGAGTATAGTAATCCCAAGGCTGGAAAAGCCACCCTATAGGATTATGGGCCAGCCCCCGACTGGCTAACTGGCTTCTTGAGCCCATCGAAAGCCAGCCACAATGACTGCCTGGTTTAACTTCTGACCATCAGCATTGTAATGCGGCGGTCCGAAATGTAACCAAAATCTGGCCCGGAAAGCTCCCACTCGCCACCTCTTCTCAACATTTGTGACCCTAATACTCCGTTGTTACACCTCTTTTTGGTTAAACATCTGGATAATGTGTCCTTTGTCATTGTCTTTAATGAGGATAGTTAACTAGACTTATCCCATCATTTGGGTCTGAGTACACACTACTTTGATACTGTTATCCCCAGCACTTTGCCTTTTTCCAGCTGTACACGATATACTGACCGAAATGGTCTATGGTGACATGAAGGACTATTTCTCTATGTCCCTGAAACTCACGGGGATTCACTATGATCGACGTTTACTGGATAGGGGTAAACTCAGCCCCCATATTCAACACAGTTGCATCTTCGTATTACTGTGCTAGATAAGATGTTTTTCAATTACTCTTGCAGTCTCCTTTCAGCGCATGCGCGATGGGTTAGTGGTCTCCGAATTCCAACACCCCTGCGCATGCGCGACGAGATCAGTGCTAGACGCTACTGACCTGACTCCCGTGCTCGCTCCCGGTGATACACAGGTGAGCCTACCCTTCCGCTTCCTACGAGTCACAATGCGTAGGGGCGGACTCATGGGCAAACAAGCACAGCAGTTGCTGCAATTGGTCAATTATATGTGAAGCCATACGCATTTAAACCAGACGCTTGGAACTCGTCGGTGCCTCCCCTTCCGCTCGATTGAGAGCGACGGGCACCGACGGACAGGTGAGCTTTTAGAGTTGCTAGTTTTATCAGCCTAGCACTCATTACCACTATTTGTGTAGGCAACTTTGGTAGCTAACAGCCCCTACGACATTTGTGATATTACATATGGGTGTTTAACAGGCCGTATTTCAGTGTGTTGGCTGGCCTTTGTTGCCCTCCAACTTTACGATTTACAGCGCTATTTAAGGAAACGCCTTAAGATAGGGGTCTTCCTTCCACCGTATCTTGAACAACAACATCACAGTGATATTATCTATTCACAGTACTCTCGAGGTTCTGTATGTAATTAGTGATGAGGTGTCATATGGTCGTTACTGGCCTTATCACTATCCCAGTCTCTAGGCTATCACCTTTCAACTCAATAATAAAGCCTAGCACAAAAAAGTAGTAATTAGGATAACAATTAATGTTGACTCAGTGGCGAGGGTGGCTCACGGCAAGCTAGTGGGGTGTCTATCACACGTACATTGGTGTTTGTGTATAGCGACTGGCTGGGACATGGCTGAACTTTGTGCTAACTGTGTCCCCCCTCCTTTTTTCTACACATTAGAGCGGGGCCTCAATTTCCCGAGCGGTTGCCGGGCGAGATGAGGTCTTCACCCACATAAAGCTGGGTGAGTATCATTAGGAGGAAAAGCCTCCTCATGATGAAGCTAATATGCTTATCTTTTGCGGAACGCCAATTGTTCTCGCAGGTGTGTTTTGTCTTGATGGTTTTTTTGGGTCATGCTGACTCTTGTGTGTTAATGGATACATGGTATTTTCTGTTTTTTTACACAGGAAGAAGATTCTTTTCCTGCCCAAAGTGGATACTGAGGTTCTAAGTTTTTGGGAAAATTGTCTTCCCATAAGTACATTGTACGCTGTGGTGTGAAACCAATGTGTTTGCACTTGTGTCTAAATATCTATTCACACTGTATTGCAGTAGCTAACTATTTTATAAGGTCCTGAAGAAAGCTGGAGAAAAACTCCATCTAGCTGAAACTAGTCGACCATACTGCACAGCGCTCAAATGTAGTCTCACCTTTTGACTACCATGCGTGGGTTTTTAATCTTGACACCTACACTTATCCTCAAAGACAAATGTTTTTCAGTTTAGGTAGTCATTTTTAACCAAGCACTTTTTCTTTAAGCACTGCATTTTTTTGTATTGAAGGTTGCGCACAATTGAGGCTACAGGTACCGTTTTCCAATTCCGTACCATCTTTTGAGGGCATGGGCGGTACACTGAGCTGTTGCCCCTTTTCCCCACATGATGATATACCGTCACGAGGGCGGTCTGATGGGACTTTTCAGCCCATTGTGACGCAACACACTTTCCCACACACGTATCCGTGTGATCCTCTTACACCAATCATGAGAACACATCCATTTGGACCTGGTCTTCTCTATTTGTTGGTCTACCTTAGTCTAGGGGCATGAGGTGACAGGTCGTTAAATTATTACCCCTTTGACCCTCTGTAAATTTTTGTGTTTTGACCAACCGGAGTCCGCCAAGGAAAAGGGGCCCAGCTAGGGGCCCCCATACTTGCTCTCCGACAGGCTTTCCACATCAGAAAGCCTAGCATGGAAAGCCTGCAAGAGACCGAGTATAGTAATCCCAAGGCTGGAAAAGCCACCCTATAGGATTATGGGCCAGCCCCCGACTGGCTAACTGGCTTCTTGAGCCCATCGAAAGCCAGCCACAATGACTGCCTGGTTTAACTTCTGACCATCAGCATTGTAATGCGGCGGTCGGAAATGTAACCAAAATCTGGCCCGGAAAGGCTCCAGCTGACAATTGGAGCCTTTCTTGACCGCATCGTGATCGTCCTCTTAGTAGGGAAAAACAGTCATAAAGAATGTTTGTCAAAAATAACTTCATAACGCAGTGTGTATGCCCTGCCACCGTTGCAGTGGCCCTTAGTGGAGAAGAAAATGACCCTCTGGAGCGACATGCCGGATACCCTCGCCATTGTTGGGGGGGATTGGAATGATGTAATGGACTTAAGTCGTGATAGGTGGCGGAGGGGGCGACTGATGGGGGAGGAGGGGTGGGGGGACCCACTACCAAACTACACGCCCTCACCACGGGACTTGACTGGACGGACGTCTGGAGGTATAGGAATGGCTCACGTAGAGAATATACTTATCTCTCCTCAGTGCACGACTCGTTCTCCAGACTGGACTACATATTTCTACCTAGGGGGCTGGCCCATAGGATAGTATTGACAGATATTTTGCCAAGAGCTTTATCCGAACACTCACCGGTGGCCCTCACATTTAGCATAGGCCCGCCCACACAGCCGTTCCGGTGGCGCATGTCGGTGTGGCACCTGTTACAGGATGAATACAGGGAGCACATGACCAGGGAAATTGATTTTTATCTGACCTCTAACGTAGGCTCCGTGGACTCCCTGACTACCCTCTGGGAAGCCTTAAAGCCCACATTGCGGGGGGTAGAAATCTCCTGGTGCGCGGCAGCTCATGGAGAGAGGCGGAGGGACTTGGTGCGGCGTGAGGCGGACCTGGAGGCGTGGAGCGCAGGAGTCGGGAGGAGGGCGGTAGATCTGCTAGGCGACAGTTGGTCTTGGCCCAACAGCAGTATGCCACGGTTCTGATGGAGGAGGCGCGACAGGCCTGGCTGGCTACTCGTAGTCGGGTGTACCAATGGTGGGACAAATCTTGCAAGATGTTGCACCGCCTGTGTCAGGGTACTCTGCACGCCCAGCCACTGCCCCAGTTATTAGACCCGGCAGGGACACCCGTTCTAGAGACCAGGGCAATCGCGGAGAGCTTTGCTGCATACTATGAGGGGCGGTATGCACCTCAGGAATGCTTCACGGCCGATGTCGTCCAGCGATTCATAGATGATCTCCCCCCGCGGTCGGTCTCGGACGAGGTGCGGGAACTATTACATCGGCCCCTCACTGACGAAGAATTGAGCGCGGCCCTAGGTGAGCTGAATCCCGGCAAGGCACCGGGCCCCAACGGCTTCCCTTGCGAATTTTTCTGGCTGTTTCATGTACAGCTGGGTCCCCGCCTACGTCCGGTAGTTGAGGAGGCGCGTGAAGGTGGCGTGCTTCTCCCGGATTTGAGACACGCCGAGGTGGTGGTCTTTCTGAAGCCGGGCAGACCCCCGGAGTGCCATGCGTCCTACCATCCGATCTCGTTGCTCAATACGGAGGCCAAGGTCCTTGCTAAGGCTCTGGCCAATAGGCTTAAGCAGATCTGGTGCAAGGCGGGCTTTATGCCCCGGAGGGCGAATCGCCATAATATTAGGCGTGCCCAAGTAGCAAAATCAGCCTGGAGGAGTTTGGGTGAGCAGGCAGCGTTATTTTTGGCAGACATGGACCGTAGCTTTAGTTCCCTGAGCTGGACGTATTTGTTTGCCCTGCTGCAACGCCTTAACCTGGGCCCGCGCTTCTTGGCCTATATACAGCTGCTGTATACTGACCTCACGGCCACCGTGCGAGTTGGAGGAGCCGTTTCTAGGTCCTTCTCGGTTCGGCGAGGAATGCAGCAGGGCTGTCCCCTCTCCCCCAACCTGTTCACGCTCGCGATGGAGCCCCTGGCGGCGTGGGTGTGCATAAATGCCCAGCTCAAAGGCTTTCGGTGGTTCCCGGGTCTTACTGAAAAGATAGCGCTATACGCGGACGACGTGTTGTTTTTCCTCACCGACTTGAATCGGTCGGGCCGCGGCTGCTGCGCATTTTGCAGATATTTGGCGAGCCCTCTGGCCTCTATATGAACCCGGGTAAATCAACGCTGTGGATACTCGGAAGACAGCGGCGGGTTGGAGCTTGGGCGTCGGGCCTGCAGTTGGCGTCGGGAGGGATGAGGTACCTGGGGGTATATTTGTCGGAGGAAGCGGTTGTCTCCCGGGATCACAACCTCACCCCGGTATGGGATCGCACGCGCGAGGACATGAAGGCATGGTCCCGTATGCCCTTGACCATTTATGGGAGGTCAGCTATTTTTAAAATGGTTACGTTACCGCTTCTCGTGTATCACTTACAGAATCACCCACATCCGATTCCGCCCCGCTGGTTCCAACAAGTTAACTCAGCACCAGGTCGGTTTTTATGGGAGGGGGGATTGTATGGGTGGCGTTACGGACGTGCTTCTTATCTTCTTATACGGGGGGCTTGCCACATCAGATGCACTTTCTTACTATCAAGCGGCCCACCTATTGGTCTTAAACGATTGGTGGTATGGGGACAGGAGCGATCCAGCCTACGCGGTGGAGCGGCACTTTATGGGCTCGGCGTCCGGCCATACACTGTTATACTCTGCGCCGCTTCGACGGGGTCTTCCATCGGCCACGCAGGTGGTTTTCTCTGTTTGGAGGCAAACGCTGCGCAGAATGGGATGGTGGAATGTGCTTACTCAAGAAACCCCTCTTTGCCCCAATTAGATGCTTTGCTGGGTTTCAGGGGGTGGGATGCGATAGTAATCTCCTCACTAGGAGACGTGATGTCGGGCTGCTCTCTGAAGTCCTTTCAAAACCTACAGGACGAATTTGGGATGCTCCATTCCCAGTTTTTTCAGTACCTCCAGTTTCGACATGCACTGACGCCATATCTGACCGACCTTGAGCAACTTCCAGAATTCAGTCCGCTGGAAGCCAAGCTGTTCATGGGGGATTTGCCAGACAAAAAACGTTCCCGTAAATATCAGACGCTGGTTCGTCATTGTTCTTCTGACTTGCAGAGACTTCGGGCTGCGTGGGTGGGGGACGTGAGGGATTTTGAAGAAGAAGACTGGGTGGAGGCCTTAGTGAGTCCTAGGGAGGTAGCAATTTCCACTCGCCTGCGACTGATACAATTTAAATACCTGCACCGCACCTATTTCACCAAGGAGCGTTTATGGAGAGCGGGCATGATAGGCTCTCCCGACTGTCTTCTGTGTGGGTCAGAGGTGGGCACACTTTTACACACTACATGGGGGTGTTCAGCGCTAAATAGATTCTGGACGGGGGTTTTTAGATGTTTATCCTAGGTGTTGGCTTGGGAGCTTCCCCGGGACCCAAAACTGGCCTTGCTGCGTGGTATGGAGGGAGTAGGGGGAAATCGGTATAAACGTCATCTTTTGTTACTTGGCCTGACATTGGCGAAACAAGACATTGCTAAAGCTTGGAAGGCGCACCATGCCCCGCCTTTGGCCGCCTGGAAGAACGGCATGGACTTTTGAATGGGATTAGAGCAACCCATCTTCCTGGCCAGGGGGTGCCTCCGCAAGCACTTTAAGATATGGAAGAGGTGGGGCGACTACCGGGGGCTGGACTTGGACCCCCACCTGAGAGGGCTGCCCTCCCGACAATCTGACCGATGGGCCCTTGGTTATGCTCGGGTGGCGATTTGATGAACTTAGCGTGTATTTACTTTATATATTGTTTTTTGCTATTCTATAATGGCAGCAGTGCAACCAGGGGGAGGGGGGGGGGGGGTGTTTGTATTTTATGTAAACGTCTGACGATGCCATTATTGCTCAAATACTTTGTGCAACAGACTTCGGGGTTCGGAGCTATGCATTCTTTGTATGTGCAGACGAATAAAATGTGTTTTAAAAAAATAATAATAACTTCATAACATGCACATAAAATACAAAAAGCTCAAAGATACCAAAATACTGTCAAATGTCACCAACAACACACCTGATTAGGTAAGCACAGGACACATTTATGGTAGCGCATTTCCATCTTTGGCGGTATAGCAGACAAAGATACAAGGATGTACATGTAATACATACAATATATACAAAACACATAATTCATATATAAAACAAACCACAATCAACTACCTGTGATGCTCACCCATAGGCATCACAGTAGTTATACATAATAAATGATACGTCCGTATCAATTTAATTTTGTCTTAGATAATTTATTCTAATCAATTGTGCTTTTATTCCTTTTATTCTTAATGTACAGTCACATTTTCGATATGCTGTTTTACTTTTCTATTTTTTGTAATGCTTTTATGATACATGCATATCGAAATAAAGCAATCAATCAATCAATCAAATAAATGATACAGATCACATGGGGCCAGATGTACAAAGAAACAAGTTTTAAAAAGTGGTCAGAAATTATGAATCTACTTTTCGTAACAAGTACCTTATTTTGTGAATTGATTTATGCACTTGTAAGTCAGTTTGTAAAGTACTGAAATATAGTGGGCTGGATACCGACCTTCCTAAAAAATATTAATTGGAGCAAGTCTTATTTAGCGAGCCACTTTGATTGGCTAAAAATAAATAACAGGGATGGTGGCCTGCTAGGGTCAGCAGACCACCATCCTTGTGATTGCATTTCAAAACTGCAAAACCTTTTTTTTTTAAAAGCAGCCTGATTTCCTTAAAGCAAACGGGGCTGCCTTAAAAAAATTAATTTGGAGAAACTTAAGTGATTGTTGGCAATAGTCACTTGGACCTCTGCCTACTCCCCTGAAGATGGCATACCAATTTGCAAAGGAAAAGGTAGTTGAGAGAGGGTCTCTTCACTTTTTTTGCGAATGAGTTGCACCCTCTCTTAGGTGTCGCAAACTCTTCAATAGTTTGCGATCAATTTTCCAGTCACAAGCCACTGATGGATCGGGTACCAAATCACAATTTGGAAGGAACACTCACAACATGCCTCTTCCAATTTGAGATTCAATATACATTTCCAAAAACATTTTCTGGGTCATTAAAGCTTTACTCTGTCCTAAAATGGATTGAGTGTATGCAAAATACATTTTTAGCTGTGGACAACCCTCTGATTTCTTGATTGGGAGTTCTTGTGAAGGCTAAAAGGCTTTGTACATCTGACCAATAGTCTTTCTGCATCACTCATTGTACAAGGCCACATTGTACTATAGGCATGCATGTGTATGTGTTATAGGCAATGATAAGACACAATATCATATGAGACAGAACATGTGTAAATAGGTCTTTGCAAACCACAGCTCATCGTGTAGCGCTCACAGGGTCCTTGCAAACTGGTCTCAATTGCCAGTGTCACCACAATTTCAAAGAACAATTACAGTGTAGGATGCCCAACGCACGGGCAGTATGCTCAACAGGCCACACACCTGCAATAGCATGAAACACACGGGTCCGACAAGGCACCAACAGTGCTTGGAACATACTACCACGGCAACTCACAGAAACAAAAACAGCAGTCAAAGTCAAATCAGCCGGCAGAAGTAAGAAGACAATCAACGGGCTCAAATAGCAGCCAATTAGTGCCACCTGCTGCAGCTCACCTACATCCGTCGTCACCAGAGAAACCACACCAGTGGGCGACAAAAGAGTGACCTCATTACCACCTGGCAACTTAACTCGGACTGGCCCATCTAGATCGGGCTTCCTCCACTTGGGGAGGCAAAGGGCAAAACCCATCAAACGACAACAGCTGACAGGTACACACTGCATACCACAAAGTAAGGAATTTCACAAGAATTTCCCGTTTAAAATGACTTGGAATGGATTGTGAACTGCCCAGCGGGCTATAAAGATGTAACATAAGCTGGCCCCTGATAAAGAACCAGAGAGCTTTCTAAGGGACAGTAAAATGAGGGAGTATTGCTGGTGTAAAAATGTTCCCATTTAGAACCATTAAGAAATAAGCTGGCTACAGGTTCAGGTGCTCATTTTTGGAATGGATCTTGAACCACCCAGCGGGCTATAAAGATGTGACATAAGCTGGCCCCTGATAAAGAACCAGACAGCTTTCTAAGGGACAGTAAAGCGAGGGAGCATCGCAGGTGTAAACATGTTCCCATTTAGAACCATTAAGAAATAAGCAGGCTTCCGGTTCAGGTGCTCATTTCCGGCACAGAGCGATGCTCTTTTAGCAACTAAGGGTCAGATTTACAAGCCCCTTGCGCCACTTTTGCGTCACTTTTTCCATGTTAAAATTGACGCAAAAGTGGCGCATGGGGTTTGTAAATCTGCCCCTAACTATCATGTTGTTTTTTATGAGTTCTGCTTAGGCAGCACATTTTACTGCCATGAGGGTGCCTCAAGGAGTAGAGGGCAGAAAGAAAATATGAAAAGGGGAACAAGGAGACAGGAAAAGAGGAATGCTGCATATGAATTATATAATGTCCCCCAAACAGTCGTAACTCTCACGATGTGGTGATTGTGCGCTGTTGGTAGCTAACATTAAGCATCTTTGTTTTTTTGGTCAAGTAGACGGCATTTACAAACACATGGAGAAAGGAAAATAGAGGTGAGGGAGCACGAGATGGAAAGGGAGGAATTCACGTAGGAGACAAGACTGCGTAAACAAAATCGTATCTTGACAGAGAGCTGCTGGATCTAGTGGTAAATATTCAGCGAGAATGAGGATAAGCCAAATAGAGCTCTGATAAGCAGGAACCTGGCCCCTCTTTTCCTCGATATTTTGCATGACAGCATGCCTTCCACGGCAGTGTGTTTACATGTACACAAAGCAGTCTGAGGGCGGGAGAGCTAGGGGCCAGATGTACTAACATAGGGAATAGCTATTCCCAATTTGCGATTTTATCGGAATCGCAATTAGGAATTCACAATTCCTAATTTATGTAAGTTTTTGTTTAAATAAGCAAACCTTACCTCATGCATATTAATTAGGTAGGTCACAATTTGTGACTCACTAGGAATCAGTGCCATCACATGGGTAGTGCCCTGCTTGGGTCAGTTGACCACCATGACTGCGATAGATTTTTAATAAAACAATTTTAGTTTTGTAAATGCAGCCCATTTTTTCAGCTAAAGGAAATGGGACTGCGTTTAAAAAGACAAGTTCCTTTCTTTTTGTTTTTGTTTGATTAAGAAGACACAATGGTACGTGACCACTGTCTCCTCCTAAACAAACTTTGTTTTACATTCACAAAGGTGAAGGCGTCCCCCAAGGAACCCCTTCCCATTTGAAAAAAGGTTACTTCTACATTTGTAACCAGTCAATTATTAATGTTTTGCTACCGGAATTTGCTAATCGGTAATCTGTTACTGAATCGCAGTTTGATGTTTGTATATTTGTACCTCCTTGCATGGTTATGATGGCTGAGTATCCTTATCGACCTGGCTTCTGTGACTAGTATTTCGATAAGTGTTCAACTAAAGATTTAAAGATAGATAGGAGTATATCCATAGTGCACCAGGGTCTCAGAGGAAGATAGGGACTTGGGCGCATATTATCAAGGACAGGCGATACATTATCGCCGCTTTTATCGGCAGGAAACTGCCGATGAAGTGGCGATAATGGCCTTGATAATATGCTCTATGAATTCCAATCGAAGCCCATGTTAGATGTGCGCCGTCACAATCCTTCACAAGCACTTGTGCACAGTAACTTGTAGGTTACATGCCATTCAATATAACGCAGTGCTACCATTCCATGTGCTTCTACATATGAAATTTAATATGTCTAACGTGTATATTTATTGAAAATCAATTTATTTTCACAAGAGAATGTCTCCCTGGTTTTCTCCCCCTTTGGATTTAATTCTTAGCAATTAATTGTGCCACATGAATTTGACCTTTAAATAACACCCCTGTTTGAGACACTGTTGTTTGTTACAGATTACTGCCCTGGTCTTCTTGGGATACATGGGCTAACTCCTGTAGTCTGATACTGCTGACATTACCAGAAAAACAAATAAATATGTGAGTATAATACTGGCATCTCTGCAATGTGGTATAACAGTAATTGGCCACACTGTGGGATGTCCTGTCATTAGAACATGGACATTGCATGTTAGATGACACAGGTATTGTTATAGATCCTTATTTGCAGCACAAAAGAGTGAGTGCATTCCATCCAACAGCATGGTGCTGTAAACTACATGCATGGTCACTATGACCACATCACCCATGGACAATGGTTAGAGTGACTAGGAAGCACCACACCTTGTAACACATATGTAGGTCTCTTCTTTCTTAAACATTTGAGACCTGATTTTCAAACTGCAAATTATGTTATGTAAAGTAGTAGTACTGTACTACATACTACAAAATGCAATTCACAAGTGGAGTGGTGTGGCTCACTGGTTAGAGGCGGCAGACCCGGGAGCAGAGGACGGCCCGGGACCAGGGTTCAATTCCCGACGCGGCAGGGTCTTGGACCAGGGTCAACGGACTTGATAATTCTTGCCTCGGTGCCTACTCTAACTAGGGATCACACTCGGCAACTCTGGGCATTAGCTTGCCTCATCTCCACAACGGCCCCCCACATACGCCGGGGATGCCTGGTTTCACCTTGGAGATACCCAGTAGGGACCATCTCACAGGGAAAGCCAGGACGGGTTCCCCAGTGGTCTACAGCGCTACACCGAATTGGTGCTCACCGGTGGCTCTTCCAGTCCCTGGAACTCTTCATTTTGGCCTTCTTCCCTTGGTTCTCCTCCTGTCCCTTCTTCCACAGTCAAGACCTTAGGTATAAAAATCAATAATCATCTTACCCTCCACTCACAAATCAGTTCTGTCGTCTCTTCTTGCTTCCTTATGCTCCGCACTATCCGCACTGTTTCCCGTTTTTTTCCCCTCTGGCACTTAAACTCATCATGTCTGCCCTTGTGATCTCCCGGCTAGACTATGCCAGTGCCCTGTACAATGGCATTCCGGCCTATAGCCTACGTAAACTCCAGCTTGTGAAAAACCAGGCAGCTCGGTTGGTGTACGGCCTCCCCCGCTTTCATCATTCTACACCACTACTCAAGGCACTGCACTGGTTGCCTGTTCTGCAACGTTCCCTTTTTAAAACCGGTTGCATGGTTTTCCAGGCACGTCAGGGAACGGCCCCTGCTTTTATCTCTTCTCTGTTAAAAGAATATGTCCCCACAAGACAGCTTCGATCATCCTCTCAATCCCTTCTACAAGTCCCTCGCTATAACAGGAAAAAATGGGGGGGTTCCAATTTCTCAGTTTTGGCTCCCAGTTTTTGGAATTCCCTCCCTGACCATTTACGTGCGACCAAACAATACTCCCTCTTTCGCAAGGGCCTGAAAACATTTTTGTTTGTTCAAGCCTTTTCACAGTAATTCTCCCCTTTTACTTTTTTGCTCTCATGCCTCCTAAAGCGCCAAGAAACCGTATGGTGTACGCTGCGCTATACAAATATTTTAAATTCAAATTCAAATTCAGATACTCCTTCGGGAGTCGATTCTAGCGCTTTAGAAATCCACAATCAATCAAGCCTACAAGTGCAAATCTCCACCTACACCTCTTCTATCGTTCAATTGGGAGACCTCGGATAAGGTACAAGCATTAAAGAAGCTCTCCAACCACATTTTGCCCCAGACCCCGATTATAGGGGACCCTGACTTTTCCATGGCTTTCTAGGGGACCGCCTTCGCACAGTGGCAAAAAGCCAACTGTAAAAGAGTGGGTGACGTATTTGACCAAGACTGGCACATGTCCTTTGTGTAGATCCAATATAACTATAATATCTCTTCCATTGCACACGGGCAATATGTTGCTATTCAACACTGGGTTACACAACCTGCCAAATGCCCACATGCTAGCTGACCCCTCACAACATTTGACAAGTGGCTCCTCACCCGCCACACAGACAAAAGCATCCTCTCCATTATTTTCGCTTTCCTCACTGACCCAATGGTTCCCACCACATCTTTGGCCCAGCACTGCTGGTATGAATGCCCCTTTACTGCTAAGGAATGGTCCTCTGTACCACACTGAACTCGTACCTCTGCTTATAGTGCATCAGGCAAAGAGGTATTATTCAAAATTTCTCATTACTGGTACTCCACCCCAGCCAGAATAGCAAAATGTAAGCAGGGCGGCAAAACTAAATATTGCAGACAATGGTGACACCCAGGCACATTCTCTGGAATTGGCCCAAAATGCAACAATACTGGACGGATGCCCTAACTGACACTGATGAAATGTATGATACTAACCTCCCCAGGTTCCCCAGTTACATATTGCTAGGCCTCAACAATACCCTAACATACCCCCTGAAAATATCAAAGGTATGGGCCATCACCCTTGCCCTATGCACAGCCAAACAAGTCATACTATCCAGTAGGGGCACAGATAAGATGCAAAAAATCCCTAGATTGGCAGCATAAACAAGGGAAAATCCTTGGAATGGAAAAGCTAATGACAATAGTGGATTGCAAGCTGACACAATTTGATAAAGTCTGGGGGCCCGTATTTGGTTTTTTCCCATGAATTCAGGGAATTGACTTGCCCAGCATATCTACAAATACTCTGCCTACACACATGGAACATATTACTGGTTGAGAGATTGATGTGAAGACCCTGCATACACTCCCCGCACAAAGGCCTAAGCACTTTGCACACTCTCCTATCGGCGGTTTTCAAGCGGACCCTACCCACCAACCCACTAGTATATGTAGTAGACTTTTGTACTTACTATCATTCCTATGAGTTTAGAGTTTATCCGTTTGTATCTCTTACTTGAGTGACTTTACAACTTGTACATTTGCAAAAAATTCTGTGCGTATTTCTTCGTTGTGTGACTTTACAACTTGTATATTTGACATTTTTCCTGTTTGTATCTCTTATGTAACTTGTGTAATCCAAAGTCCTTATGTAACGCAACTGGTTCTTTTGTAAAGTGCTCTGACACCTTCGAGTAATATTCGCGCTATATAGAATCACATTTAATAAATAAATAAAAATCCCTTCTCACTATCCCTCCAACCTACCCACTGTTTTATGTCTTTGTTTGTTGCCATTTCACCCCCTATTGTCCTTCACCGGTCAGTGGATGTAAGTGAGATGATTGTTGTACTGTTTACGTTTGTAATAAAGCAGATTTAAACCTAAAATAGGTGAGGGGTGTATTTAATTATCACTTTCATTATCATTTTCCCCACAACTGAATCAAAAGGATATTTCCCAGTAGGATTCCTCAACACATCCACCACCAAACTACAACAGTAGTGCCAACCCTCTCAGTTAGTTTGGACACTTCAACGGATCAATTAATTCTATTTATGCCAATATCCTGTAGTCTCTTGAGAAAAGTGTGGTGGTGACCTGTGTTCAACGTGGTGGAAAGGTTCAGTTGGAGTAGTGCATAAATTATCTCATTTATGTCCTGATTCAGAACTCAGTTTTTTGATCCCTGAGCAAATTGCTTTCCTCAATGAAGTTGGATATTTGAGTTAATGCTATTCATTTAGTTAGTTTTTCCAGGAATGGGCCATTCTCAATTGTTCATGTGCTCAAGGATGAAATCGCTGTTCTTGTTGATAGGTCCTATGTCAGATGTCTTTAGTTCTGAGGAGATGTGACCGCTAATAGTGGTTTCCTAGTGTTGTGGCAACAGTCAATAGTAAAATGTCCATTAAGATTTGTAGTGAACTGGGGTCTGGCGGAGAACCATTAGGTTGACTTTCCTTGCCCAGATCTTGGCATTCCAAAACTGAGAACTGCCTGAAGCAAGCTAATGTTGGAAGTCTGTTGATCAGCGTAGACCTCTTTCCCTTTACATCAGATGGCTGCTAATTTGATGACTTTTTACCAAGTTGAAGTTATATCATCTAAACCTTGGATGCAAAATGGTCAACAATACAGTTACACACATTTTGAATTTGAAGAGCAATTGAGGCAGTGTGCCTCTTTTAGCATAACTCTGTTATGTTCCAGTGGTGTTCCCTCATGAGGCATTTGCCACCTAATACCCATGTTCAGCAGTATAGACTTGATGGAGGAATTGTAGGTCTTGTTGAGTCTCTTGAGTCGGATTTTGTTAAGCTGGTTTGTGGTTTTATTCTATTTAAATTGAAGTGTCACCATTTGTGAATTAATCATTCTTTAAACAAATGTCATTTAGCAAATGCATTAGATATGTGGATGTTTTAAAAGGGATGTGCTTGTTAAGGCTATGGACGTTATTTAAACAGCTGGCTGACATCTTTTCTTTGGAAATGTTGTAAGGATCAAGTATATTTATATATGTGTATGTATGGACATGTATGTGTGAGGTGTTTAAATAGCACTAGCCAAAAAGGCTGCAGGCCACTATGCAGGGTGAAAGGCAAGCATACAGTCAATGAGTGACAGGAGAGGCAGCTGGTTAGTGGATTAATATGTGCATTGTTATGTAGTATTTTAAAGTGCAGTGCCATCAACTGTTTTGTCAACTGGAGCACCATTGGAACACCCCTTATTGCCAATCAATCAAAAAAGTCTTTATTTCGGTAGAAATACCATAAAAGACACAATGGATCAAAGGATAAGTTTCGTGCATATCAAAGTAGATAGAACAATACATTTCGATGATAAAAACAATACAGTCAAAAAATATCATAGGTAAAGATTAAGCAACCAGGCATAAATAGAACAGAAATTAGGACCAACTAATACTATGTAGGTCTCAATTATCATCACAAGTTCATACCAGCTAGGAGGATAGAAATGCAACCTGTGCAAAGTCCCATTTCAGAAATAAAGACATGCTTGATGACATCGATTATATCCGCCAATGCAACAGTCCATACTAATCATCACAAATACCGTCCCACAAAGAGGGTTAAAGTGCTAGTTTACCATTGCTAAAGTGCAGGTAAACTTTGCGAATACAGATTTGGCATGAATCAGAGTCTGGTGCAGGTACCTTAACTGCTGTTAATTACATTCTTCAGTTGTGCAAGTCATATTCCATCACTGGTTCATGTCCACATGGAACATAAGTGTACAACATCTGGCAAAGAGTCAATAATAAAAAAGGCAAGTGCTAAAAATGTCAGTCTCATGTCGATATAATAAAACATTAAAAACACATTTCATACTAACATCTAAAAAGAAATATTAGTTCCAATTTTTAAGTTTACTGTTCTGTATGGCAATTATGTTTACTAAGGAATTAAACGTGTATGCTGCTCACAGAGCTGGACCAAGAGGGATTCAACGCCCTCCTGATTGCACGTGCATGTCCTAAATATTTTGCAGTTGCGCACACAAACAAGGGTCTTGCATCCGATTTTAGTATGCGCAGAGCCGCTCTGAAGTCTCTGGTATACAGTTCTAAGCAGACAGGAGAGAGCCATCTGCTTCCGGGTTTGGTGTATGCTGTACAAGCAAAAAATAAGTGGGCAGTAGATTATTGTGGGCAGGGACAGCAAGGGCACCCCTTATTGATACACACATGTTATTCCGGATACTATGTGCAGAGATCGAAAAGGGCTGCTGCCTTTTTTTTCTTTTCTATACTTCTTAATCTCTAGTCTGATGGTGGCCTGGCTTTGGGTGTACCAAGAGCCTCCACAGATTTTGAACTTGTCCACAAGATAAGGGGTTGTTGATGATTATTGCTTTGTAAATCGTGCATTTGACTTTAAAGATGGTACTGCCCATAAAGAGTGGCCAATGGGGTTCGATAAGAATGGGTGTAATAGGATCATACTTGGACCAGCCGTGGAAAAGACGAGCTGTGGCATGTAGGATGCCCTTAAGTGGTGCCAGTGTGGAG
The DNA here is from genome assembly GCF_964261635.1 of Lissotriton helveticus. Taxonomy (NCBI): domain Eukaryota; kingdom Metazoa; phylum Chordata; class Amphibia; order Caudata; family Salamandridae; genus Lissotriton; species Lissotriton helveticus. The sequence continues at coordinate 1,113,410,081 of NC_136061.1, forward strand.
TCTGATCAATTCCGAAGCTAGGTGTTACAACTTTTTTACAATTGAGGCGGGAGCCTGGTGAATACTACTAATCTGTTCCTGCCATTAGCGCTTAATTAATCTTTGCACCTGAGGCGGAAGCCGGGTGGTAGCCTGCCTGCATTTTTAAACATTGTGTTATTTTGTGTTTTCATTTGCGGCGCAATTTGTGATTTTTAAATCAGCCCACTGCCTTAAATCTATATACTGCATTACTTACGCGTGTCCCTCCAAGCTCACAGACGATTAGGTACTGTGGCCGGTGACGTGGGACCAGCCGCCGACCAATTCCGGTGTGGAACTACAAATCCCAGCGCCCTTGCGCTGTAGAAGGGACTACAAAGGGAGGAGCGCTCTGTGAGGCGCGAGATTCCTTTTTACACTTGAGGCAGGAGCCTGGTGAATACTACTAATCAGTTCTTGCCATTAGCGCTTAATTAATCTTTGCACCTGAGGCGGAAGCCGGGTGGTAGCCTGCCTGCATTTTTAAACATTGTGTTATTTTGTGTTTTCATTTGTGGTGCAATTTGTGATTTTTAAATCAGCCCACTGCCTTAAATCTACATACTGTATTACTTAGGCATGTCCCTCCGAGCTCACAGACGATTAGGTACTGTGGCCGGTGACGCGGGACTAGCCCCCGCACAATTCCGGTGTGGAACTACAAGTCCCAGCGCCCTTGCGCTGTAGAAGGGACTACAAAGAAAGATGGCCACCACTTCGCGCTTCGGGAGCATTGGTATACCGCCCTCCTGGCCATCCCACGCAGTTTCTTGCCAGTGTAGGGGAAGTGCTGGGTGATCTGACCCTGAGGTATGCCAATTTCACCCTCCTAGGAGATCTGAATCTCCATTTAGAAGACTCGAATGATCTGTACGAAACGTTACAAGTGTTGGGACTTATGTTAAGGACGTTAGAAGCAACCCATGAGGCGGGACATACCCTCGATTGCATTGGTTCCAACCTAGATGAAATGACGGTTAAAAGCCCCACACCACAAGTCTGGACAGATCATTTCTTTATCGAATTCAACATTGCATTAAAGGGGAATGAGACGACCTCTAAAGAGGCAGAGAATAAGGGAAGAACCCTACCAAGTTGGGGGAAAATTGTGGAGCACCCTGACCTAGGGAGATGGGCCAAGGAGAGTAAACCAACTCTCTCAGGAAACACCACGACGGACTATCAGAGATTTGAGAGTTGGGTGACAGAGATTGGGAATAAGATCAGAAACCCAGAAAGAACTGGCACCAGAGGGGAAAGGAAACTATCTGCTCCCTGGTACTCAGGCAAACTTAAAGAGCAACTGGGGGAAGTTAGACTTTTAGAGCGGAAATGGCGACGGTGTTATGAAAATAAAGCAAAAGAGATATATAAGAGTGCTAGGAGATCATATCATGCCTCTGTTAAAACTGCAAAAATTAAATACTTTACCGCCCGCATTGAAGCATCAAACAACAAACAAAAAGAAATTTTTAAAATCGTTAATAGCTTCACTAAGCCCAAAATTCTAACCCAAGAGATCCCTCCCAAACCCTGTGTAATGATATAGCCAACTATTTTACCCAAAAAATAGACATCCTCACTAAAGACTTTCCCCAATCTGAGAAAGAAGAGCTTGAGGATGAAATGGACCCGAACCTGCATCAACCCAGATGGGAAAGCTTCAGTTACATTAGCTTAGAAGATTCCCTTTAGGGAATATCTGCCCTTAAATCAGGATCGCCTTTCGACCCCTGCCTCCCTGTATTGCTCAAATCTATAATCTATGAGGTCAATCCCTGCATAAACTCCATCATCAACTCGTCCCTCCAATCAGGGGAGATTCCCCTACAATGGAAGGTGGCAGCAGTGAGACCACTGCAAAAAAAGGCTATACAGGACGCTACAACCCTGTCCAATTTACGGCCCATTTCTCTTCTTCCCGCCATTTGTAAAATCACAGAAACATTTGTCAATAAACAACTGACAGCATTTTTGGACGAAAATGACATCTTGCACCCATGTCAAGCAGATTTCAGGACCCACCATTCCACCGAATCTGCACTTTTGTCATCCACCGAAACCATTCGTGCTGCACTGGATCAGGGAACGATGGCTGTCCTGATCCTATTAGATCTCTCTGCAGCATTCAACACGGTTTCCCATGCTATCCTTTTGCATCGCCTTGCTACGGCAGGCATAGCAGGAACCGTGCTCGAATGGTTTAAGAACTACCTGGCGCACAGGCGTCAGATCGTCATGCTGGGTAAATTTTGCTCTGAAGAAAAAACTATGATAACAGGGTTTCCACAGGGCTCAAGCCTGAGCCCCACTTTGTTTAACGTATATATGGTCCCCCTGTTAAAACGAATTTCTTCATTTAACATCAACACAATTGCCTATGCGGATGACACTCAGTTGGTCCTGATACTGGGCGAAAATCTATCTAATGCAGAAATGACACTAAGAGAATGCTTGGCAGCAACTTTTGAGTGGATGACACACAACCACTTAAAATGTAATTCTGCTAAAACAGAGATTGTGCCTTTTTTTCCTAACAACTGTTTTTCTCCACAAGATTGGTGGCCCGAAAAAGTAGAAGCCCCCCCAAAACTATTAATGCAGTACGAAACCTGGGCATTAAATTCGACAGCACCTTGTATTTTAACCAACAAGCCAAAGAAGTAGCAGGGGTCTGCTTTAATATCATTAGAGGTCTTAGAAAGTTTTTCGACCTTCTTCCTCTGAGTGCTAGACGTACGGTTGCTGTAGCATTAGTACCATCCAGGCTGGATTACTGCAACAGTCTGTATGCAGGGCTAAATAAATCAGCCCTGCACAGACTTCAAATGGTCCAGCACGCAGCTGCCAGGTTAGTCCTTAGACTCCCCAGAAAGTCCTCGGCCTCGGCAGCCTTGGATGCCTTACACGTGCTCCCAGTACATAAGCACATCCTGTTTAAGGTTCTCACCATTACATACAGAGCCTTTCACCATCAAGGCCCACTGTATCTGCGTAAGTACTTTAGACCATACCATCCGTCAAGGGCACTCAGGTCATCCACTGCAAATCTGCTTCATGTTCCCAGGTTTAGGATGATGACCAGAGGAGGAAAATCCATAGCAGTCATTGGCGCCAAGGCATGGAACAAATTGCCTCCATCCCTTCGTCAATCTGCAACAGAGCAAATCTTCAGAAAACTATTAAAAACATTGATATATTCCTTATCAGATTCTGGATGCTTAGCATTAATCTGATCCCCCCCCGCAGACTGTTAGCTTTGCCATTGATTCTCTGCCGCGTACTGTAATAAGGTTTTGAAGCGCCAAGGTACTCCTTGGAGTGGTAGCGCGCTATATAAGTGCATTTTCACATCACATCAAAACCACTATTCAGATGCGGCAGAGTGAGGGATTGAGCAGTAGTTCGGAAATAGCTTCTGGAAGATGCAGTTTTACTTTCTTTGGAAAAGAGAGCTGGAATCAGGCTGTTTTTTTGTTTGTTTTTCCTTGAGGGTGAGGTTGGTGACCAAGATTCTCTCTGAGGAAATTCTCTCCCTGAATGAGGCCCTGAAACTGACTGTCCAATGGCTTGCCTCCAACTTAAACTCAACGCAGAGAAAACTGAATTTCTGCTAAATTCCCCTACAAAAACAAACCCTGAGCTTCAGTTATGGATAAAGTCTATCACAGCCTTAAACTGCCCACCGACCATCGTGGAATGAGCCAAATCTCTGGGAGTAACCCTGGACTCCAATCTAAACATGCGAGATCACATTAACTCGATGGCCATATCAGCCAGGTTCCACCTGAGCTACCTAAGGAAACTGAAACCCTTCCTCAAAGCTCCCGACCTAAAATGGCAGTCTAAGCACTTGTCATCTCTAGACTGGAATATGGCTGTTCCACCCTCTCTGGGTTACCCATGACCTCCCTAGCACTTTTGAAACCCTGCCTCAACGCTGCGGCCAAACTACTTACCGGCACAAGGCAGTTCAACCACATTTCTCCACATCTGAAAGCTCTGAACTGGCTTCCTCTCGAGGCCAGAATACAGCTGAAACTGACATTCTTCACGCACAAGGCTCTATACGCAAACTCCCCTGCATATCTTGCACAGAAACGTGTGATATCTGGGGGAAGCAGAATCTTCCGGTCCGCTAGAGACCTCCTGCTCCAACCTGCACGTTTTCGGGGAAAAAAATGTACAATCGAGTCTTCTCCAGGGCCGCACTAAGAATATGGAACTCTCTCCCACCCACCATTAGATGAATCCCTTCTCTGCACACTTCAAGAAGGAAGCTAAAACCTTCCTTATGGGTAAATTCCTCGTTTAGCTTCCGCCATCAACCACTACTGAGACACTGTTAACTTCCGGCTTTGCCCTCCCCCTGACTACCGAGTCTCCCCCCCCCCAAGATACCTGGGGCCCTGTTTTGTGTAATTGTATATATAAACTGTACATACATGTCCTTCTATCCATTATATTTCCAGCACTATATGTATACTATGTGATGCTAAGCCTTTTGTATAACTCTATGACTCATGTAAAGCGCTCTGATCTCCTAACGGCTCAAGTTTGCGCTCTATAAAACACAAAATAAATATTATGAATCCATGTGTTTTGGCTTTCTGTGAAAGTTGGAATTCCAAGCTATTATGTTTCATGTCATTGAGGAAGGTTTGTACTATTTATTAATTGTTGGGCTTGGAAATATACCAGGAATTCTGTTTTTTGATTGTGTTGCGCTTTAGGTATTCGCTGGTCATACAGGTGTATATGAGGCCCAGGCAGTGTGTGAGGCAATGTATGTCTGAAATAGACAAGACTATAACGTTCTATATTATCAGCATTATGGTAAATCATTAATGCTGTTATTGGTACGTAGAACCCTAAGGGGCTCTACGTAGAAGATGAAGATGAGAGGAGGCAGTATTGCACTCCGGGGAACTCTGTAGGTGATAGGAATCTTTTAGGACCTAGGAGGCCCATGTGAACAAACTGATATTAATAGGAAAAGTGGAAGGAGAAGCACCGAAGGAAATTGCTAGTGAATCCCATTCAAGACTCCAGGGTGCGGATGAGGGTTGGAGAATGACCGTGTCGAATCATTATTAGAGGTCCAGCAATATCACAAGAACAGGGTTATCTGTATTTGTGGCCATGAGGGTGTCGTCTATGATGTGTAAGGTAGCCATATCAGTGCTGCAGCATGATCTGATGCCTGATTGTTAGTTATACAGGAGATGGTGAGCACTGATATTATCTTGGAGTTGAGCATAGACTGTTCTTCCATTGATCTTGATGGTGTAGGTTTGATTAGTGATAGCCCATAGTTGGCGAGGTCATCAGGGTCTAATGCAGGTTTCTTTAGGATTGGGAGGATATGGCCTGTCTTGAGAGCTTTTGGAAAGATGCCTTAAGCAAGTTAATCATGCATAATGGTGAGCAGTGGTGATAGAACTTCCCTAGAGAGAGCTTTGTTGAAAAATAAGAGTAATGTGGCTTTGAGGAAGTTGAGTGTGTCAGTGAGATCTGTGACAGACTGCCAAAATCCCGTCTGCAGCCATTCGCGAGAAGAGGAATAGGAATCTCCAATCTACTAATACATAATAAGGAACAATGGTGATTGGGAGGAAAGAGAACATACACAGGAGAAGATGGCATGTCTCTCAGGTGTTCGAATTTTTTTATGACTCAGGTTTACAGTCTCTCCCCTCTAGAAGTCTTAAAGGCATCGGACACACCACTGGTACAGCATGTCTGATTGCAATGATAAAGGCAAATGGAAAGTAATAGCAGTGGTAACAGTATGCCACTACATAGTAATCCCCAACCCTTTTGATCTTACCTGATGCTCCAGAAGGAAATGCAGATAACATACCCAGAAAGTAACCTGCAAACTTTGCTGAACTAGGGAGCACCAGGAGATGCTGAGAAGTTGTGGTTGTGTCGAATTGTGCACAGCAGATGTAAGTCAATTGAATGCTGGTCTTCAGAGGCATTCAAAACAATAACAAAATGGAAGCATGACAAACAAAACAGAGGTGCAGGGAAACACTTAAACAGAGATCACACAAATTAGTCTCCATAGTATCCATCATCTTAGCTCCGTGTTTTTGCCTTTCTCTAATGTTCTTCTTACTCAGTCAGTCAAATGTCTTTATTAGGTTTATAAGCAAACCATAAAAGCAAGAAAAAACAGTATCTTCTTACTCAACTAACCAAGCCTCTCTTGCTCTTTCCCTGGGTCATGACAGAGAAAAGGCTTTGAAAAATAACCATTCCGGGATTTTATGTGAAATGGTGAGCATAAGAGGAGAAGCAGGCTTGGGACCAGATGTACAATGTAATTTTGCATGCGCAAACGGGTTTGCCACCCGTTTGCGCATGCCAAAATACATAAGGGCCATGTACAAACACTAATTAGCAAGTTGCAATTTATTTGTGATTTGCTAATTAGGATTTGTGACTCGCTATTAGGAAGGGGCGATTCAAGGGCATCCCTTCCTAATAGCGAGTCTGAGCCCTATTTATGACTGTTTTGCAACCGCAATTGCCGTCGCAAAACAGTCGCAATTTACCACCTACTTTAAGTAGGTGGTAGAGCTTTCACAAAGGGAAAGGGGTCCCCTAACCCTTAGGGAATGCATGGGAAAATATTTTTAAGGGCAGGCAGTGGTCCAAAGGACCACTGCCTGCCCTTAAAAAATTAAATGAAAACGTTTCGTTAATTTTTTTAAAAATGCATCCCGTTTTCCTTTAATGAAAATGGGCGGCATTTAAAAAAAAAACTGCTTTATCTAAAAGCAGTCCCAGACACGGAGGTCTGCTAAGCCCAGCAGGCCACCATCCCTGGGAGGGCCAGACATTCCCAATAGGGTGCAAATTGTGAGTGGCTCATTAATATTCATTTGCCTCGCATTTTGCGACCGCATTGGGAATCGTTAACAGTGTCTCTGAAACTGTTGTGCATTTGCTTTTGCAACTCGGGAATCGCAATTTTTCACAATTTGCGAGTCACAAAAGAAAATGGTCATATATTTGGCCCTTGGTGCTGGTGAAGTGCTTTTTTATCCTTATTTTTTCTCTGAAGGAAACGCTGATGGCATTGCACTTGTCGATGGAGAGTGAAATAGGTGGAAGAGGCAGTAGTTAAATGCAGTATTTGATTGTCTTGAAAAGTGTTATGCCTTTGTAGGTTGCTTCATTTATGGTATTGGTATAGTAATTTGCTTTGAGTGATGCAATGAGCAGTCTGAGCATAAAGTCATCAAGAGTTCTGTTTGTCTTTCATCTTCTTTCCAGCCTATGTATAGAGCATTTATAGACATCAAAGTCTACAGAGTATCCTGATGCTGAAGCTTTTAGCTTGCACTTGTGTATTTTTAATTGAATTATGGATGTTCACACAGCCTTCTCAGAGATCATTGTAGTAATTAAGAAGGGTGTTGGCATCAGATATGGAGTTGGCAGGGCGAGAGATGATTTCATGCATTAGATTGTCGATAACTGAGTCTTTTGAAGGATCTGAAGGTTTGGTCTTCCTTTTTGGGTTGACCTCAGTTGGTTGGTAGGATGCTGAGTAGGGACATGAAAATGGCAAGGCAGTCAGTCCAATTAGGGAGTGTGGATGTTTTGCATTGGGTTGGTGGTGATGTTGAAGAGACGAGGTAGAGGATGTGGCCTTTGGAGAGTTTTGGCTGGGTGACGTGCTGTATCACGTTAACTGTGTTGATGAGGTTCAGGAAGGTGCCTCTCAGTTACTTTTGAATTTGTGTTGTCTGGGTGTTGAAGTCATTCAAGAGAGTGGTGTAGGTGTGTTATATGAATGAGGTGGTGAGGAGATACAGGAATTCTTCAATGAACTCCTAGTTTTGTCGAGGAGGCTTATAAATGACATGCGAGTTGATGACTTGAGTTGCAGTAAGTATGAAATAACATGTCAATAGCTCCATTTAATAGTCACATGCTTGCTAGGACAACTTATGAATGACAGCAAGGCCTCTTCCCTTTATATGCACATGATCCTCATGATTGATGCTGTAAACTGTAGAAAGAAGGACATCGAAGATGTGTGAACATTAGAGGGGGAATTTTAGTTCTTTGATAAAGACAGCATTGCGCCTGTGGTAGGTGATGAGGTCTGTGATATCTGGTGCATGTAGTACTGCAGAGCAACCATTAATGAGCATGATTTGGAATGTGTGTTCTGTAGTTTAACGGTGGGTGGTAGTTAGTGTGATATGTATGCGGTTGGGTCTGCATGTTTTATGCATATTATGTGAGTTTTAGTGTCATATTGGAATTAATGCGACTGTGGTGATTAGCAGATTGTGTGCTGAGTAAAGCACATGATTAGATCTTACTTTGGAGACTTTAGTGGAAGATGGTGCAGGCCACCTTTTACTGGGGACGCCTGGGCAGTGGGATGCTCTGAGAAGTTGACTGAAGTCAGAAGACTGGAAAATATGTTACTTCCTGTGCAGATGGATGGGGGGATGAAATCCTGTTGTCTGGCCTATTCTTTTAGATATGGTTTTGTCATGAAGCCAGTGATGTCACTTCCTGCTTAGATAAATGATGGAGAATGCAGTGATATTACTTTACATGCAGATGCGAAATTAATTCATCTTGACTAGGAACTTCATTTGAAGATGGTCGTGGTGGGAAACCAGTTATATGATCCTATGCAGATGGATGATGCAAGTTCTAAGATGTTGAGATCAGTTATTGTTTATAAGTGGCTGGTGCTGTGATAGCATTGGTTTTGAATAGAACTTGAAGCTAAAGGTTAGTTATTTCCCCTTGATCTTTATCAGTCCAGACAGGATGAAGGCTAGTTCAAGTGCGTATCTAAACTCTCCTATAACTATCATTAGCCTTGTCTATATTTACTAGTGAAAACTGTGAATTACAATGCATTGGAGGAAGCACAGACCCTAATCAAACTCATATAGTTGTTATGCTAGTTAAGTGGTTGATTGATAAGACTGGGTCTATATTCTTCATTGAAAGTCAAGGGACATCCCAAAAGGCCATGCCTACCATGCTTTAGTCCATATGTGTCTATTCACCGAAGATGCAAAAATTCCCTGCTCTATAGTACAAAGAACATCTTTTGGGAACTTCAGTATTTACACAGACAGTATCTGTGGTTTTTCTTAACATTCAAACTAAAGGTAGGGATCTTCATTCATTTTAACACCTAATACAGCTAGAACAATACATCTATTCTATCCAATCAGTCTGGCTATTGCTTAATATGTTAGGAGTTTGTGCCGTGTAGGACACCCACCCTTGAGTCACATAGACTCCAGATATTTTACAGATTTCTCCTAAATTCTAAAAGAAACCATATTATACACAACACACAGGTCCTTCTTTCTGAGTTAATCAGGTGGAGTTGGGTTCATTCGCAGTTGAATTTGTCACTAAGCCTGGGCAGAGTTATCGGTGTTCTGCTCCGTGGAACTCCGCAAAGTGAAAAAAAACTCTCCTGCGCTGCATGGGGCTCCGCAGGTGGGGGAGTACGTTTTATAAATGCCGTTTGTGGTGATTTTCCGTGCCAGGTGCTTGTCCACACTGTGCAATCATCGTGAATGGCAAAATGCAGAGCGCAAGCAGGTGCTGCTTCCTTTCTGCTGCTCAAGTAGATTTTTACTAAAGCAGCAGCTTTCTCAATGCCAACGGACAGTTTCTCAACATGAGCAGTCACGAGCATACGCGACCACTGGCAATGAGAAATCTGACTGCCTGCATTGAGAAATCTTGCCGAGAGGTTGACTTTCCACGCTTGCGCTCATCAACTTGATGTTGACAATTAAGAGGAAAAATCTCGCAGAGAGGTGGATTTTACTTGCTCGCCAACTTGAGTTGACGAACGCAAACAAGGAAAAAAACACCGCTCCTCTCTGTGGAGCAGAGTTTTTCTGAACTCTGCGAGCTCTGCAAAAACGCAGAGTGCGGAAAACTTGCTTGTCACCTGATACTTCATCATAGGTTTGAAGGAGCGAAATCAGTGCTGGGAGAGATGTGCCTATGCCAATGAAAGAAAACTTTCCATTATCTGATCTAAATATTTCTTGAACTCCTTTCCCCCAATTCTTGCTCTTTAGCACATATCACAAATTTTATTTGTCTAAGCAGTAAACGGTTTCATTGGCCAAACAAAAAATAGAAGGGACGAGAGGTTTGTCTTGTGCCCTTAATCAGGCTGACAAAATCTTAGAAGCCGTCATTAACCACAAAACTAAATCTTTTGCATCAAACTCTGCTATAGCCATAGTTATAAAGTCATTCCTGAAGCCCAAATTGGTACAGCATATATATTTTTTTTTACTTTCAGTGCAGTTCGTGTCTCATCTTGGACTATTGTAGCTGCCAAGGCATCACTTTGTTAAATGATATTAAAGGGATTGAAGGGATATTCATAGTCAATAGAAACTCTCAGTACAAATGCCCCATCTTTTATAGAGAGATCTCAATATGTTCTCCTGACCTCTATCTCTCATGACACAAGTTTCTTCAGGACTTGCAAACCCCCAATATTTAACCTATTCCTTTTGTACTTCAATTTCTGGGCCAATACGCTGTCACCCTTCTTGTTGAATCTATGCTTGAGTGATAGCAGGGAATTTTCTGACCAACTGACAAGGACCTTGGGGCCTGATATATCAAACGCTTCTAACCAGTCTGTGTCTATGTGGAAATACATTGACAGTAAAGGCCAAATTCATTTTTCGGGAGACGACCCGTCCTCATTCAGAGTGGTGGAGTAAATTACTCCTTTACCATTATGGAGGTACCACCCACCGAATTTTGAAATGTCCGCTGGCCCAGCAGACATTTCAAGAATTAACAGGAGCAGCCATCAAGGCAGTTCCAGCCAATTCATTGTAACGTTGCCACTGATGTCTCAGTGGTACATGTCCAAGTAACTACATATGTAAAAGGCAGTGTATGTGAGAGTTGGAGTATATAAATGACCATACGTGAGAGCCAGTGATTGTGAGAGTGGCTGTACAGATGAGAATGCACTTGTATCAGTGATTGTATAAGAGAGTAATTATGTGTTTCTTTCTGTTTGAATAAGTGATGTGTTGTGTGCATAACTGTATAGGTCAGTAAATGGAAGTGTGTTTGATTCTTTGCATGACTGACTAGGTGTGTGAGTAACTCTGGATGAGTGGTGGTGTGTGAGTGTCTGTGTAGATGTATGAGTGCATATATTGATGAGTGACTGCATGTATGAGAGATTGTATGGGTGAATGAGTGGATGTGTGTGTACACCTAAGAAACAGTGACTAGATATGTAGTAACTGGTATTGGCGTGTCTATGGTTTCGGAAATGATATTCTGTACTTTTGAGTGGGTGTATCAAAGGTTATATTAGGTTGTCACATGGATGATGTCATCAGTGATGTCATTTGAGATGTCATCACAGTGATGTCATCAGTGATGTCACTGACCATGTCATGATTGATGCAATATGTGACGTCATCAGCAGTGTATTGCGCGGGCGCGAGTTATAGCTAGCTAGACTAACTATAACGGCAACATTTCTATGGTTTTGTAGGAGTAAAATGTTCAACTAACTATAACATCCCTGAAACCTATGTTTTTTCAGTGAATTTCAATAGTTTTTTAAATGCTATTTTCTAGCTATAAAGTCCCTGAGACCTATGGTTTTTTTCAGTGAATTTCTAAGGTGTTGAAATGCTCATTTCTAACTATAATGGACCTGAAAACTAGTTTTTTTTTCAGGGAATGTGTGTGGTTTTTAAAATCTAATTTGTAAATTTAATATTTATACAACCTTTTATGTTTTTCTGAAAATTAAAATGTAAAAAAAAAATATATTTAGTAACTGTAATTTTCCATAATTCTTTTCTTTGATTTGTTTATTTTAATGTAATTACGTAATGTCTTATCTCTTTTAAAATATAAGTATATATGCATGAATTCAAGCCGCCAAATTGGAAAAGTCGAGAAGGAGCCACGTTTGGTTTGTGACGGGTGCGCTATGCTTGGCCCCGCGTATCTTCATACACGTATGGGTTTGCGTCATGTGCGCGTTTCGCATGCGACGTGTTTGCAGTGCCGGGACGTGTTCGCAGTGCCGGGACCCGTGTAACGTCATATACGTGCTGGGTGGTGCAGGTGCGCATCACCCGTAAAAAAAATTATGTTTTAAAACTTTATGTATATAACTATAATGTACATATCAGAATAAGAGATTATCTAAACTATTTATAAAAATAATATATTCGTACTTGTAATACATGTATATTATTGTTAAATATATTTTCGCCGGGGGGGGCGATTCCCATGTGACTTTAAAATAAACTATTTCATTGGTTGACAAGGTTTTCCATTAAAGAACTTGGAGGACCCCACCCTTTTAAGTCATTCTCCCTGCTGCTTCAGAAGAGAGACACCTGCTGTGATTTTCGGAGCAATAGTGAGAGTTTTTTTGGGTGTTTACTTGAAAAACTTCTGCAATGCCATCTTCTAATCCACCAATAGGCCTTCCATCTGATGCTGAAGATTCAGGACCACCTCCCAAATAAAGACCACAGTCTATTTGGAAATTGTTCACAATCCCGGAGGGAGAAAGAAAAGTCAATGCAAGGAAGGAGAGCTGCACACTGTGTCCCAGAGTCAGAGGCAGTGTGAAAAAGAACTTGTGTGGTACTTCAATTATGTATAAGCATCTACAGACTATACATCCGAGACAACTTGCACAAGAACAACTGAGACATGCTCAAGAGGCCACACCACAAACCAACCAGGGAGCTGGTCCCAGTACTTCTGGAGGCTCAACCTCTCCATCTTGCGGTCTGGATATTCGCCAAGAATTTGTGATGCTCAAACAGCATTGTATAAACTGCAATGCCATTTTATGCTGTGGGGAGCAATCAGTTGATGCTGTTTGTTCAGCAGCAAGAAATCATCGTTGCAATTCTTTTTTCAGTTGGAATGACATTTTAATTCCAAAAGTTTAAAGTTGTGTCTGTTTGTTTTTTGCTTTTCAAAAAACACCAAAAAATGTCAAAATTGTTTAAAAAACACAAAAAAACCTTTAAACCAAAAAGGAAGAAAACAACCAGTTCTCTTCAGAACTACCTTATTTGGTTAAAAAAGAGAAATAACTGCATGCTAACATCTGAGTGATTGCTAGAGCACATGTGTAGAGCATGATTGATTCTAAGAGTGCATGGGTAGTGACAGGGAGATGCTGGACTGCATGAGTAATGCACAGGTAATTGTAGGTCTGCATGTGTTAGTGCCTTTGTTATTGAAGCAGTGGATGACTCAAAGAGTGCATTGGGAGTGACAGGGTGATTGCATGACTGCATGGATAGTACCTGGGGACTGGCTGGGTCATTAAAGGAGTGCATAGGAAGTAACAGGGAGATTAGTAAACTGTAAAGATAGCAGTCAAAGGAATGTAGAAGTGTATGAATAAGTGCCTGGATAAGTGCATGAGTACATGGGTAGTGACTGGATTATTTAAGTACTGCAATGTGAGTGCATGGTGAATTTATAAGTGCTTGGGTATTGGCGCAGTGATTAGATAAGGACATCGTACTGCCTGGAAGATTGGAGGAGTGCACGGAAAGTGACAGTGTGATTTCTGGACTACATGGGTACTACCTGGGCAATTGGAGGAGTGAATCAGTACTGTGGAGGTGGTTAGAGGACTGCATGGATAGTGCATATTTGATTGTAGCACTACATGTGTTAGTGCCTTGGTCATTGCATGAGTATATAGATAGTGACTGGATACTTGGAGTGTTGTAAGGAGAGTGCATGGTGAATTTATAAGTGCTTGGGTTTTGGCAGAGTGATTAGATAAGGACATGGGACTGGCTGGGCGATTGGAGAAGTGCATACGTAGCAACAGGGAGATTACTAAACTGTATAGGTCGCACTCAAAGAATTGCAGCAGTGCATGTGTTTGTGACTGGGGCATTGCATGACTACATGGGTAGTGACTGGATGATTAGAATACTGCAAGGAAAGCGCCTGAGTGAATATATAAGTGCTTGGGTATTGACAGAGGCAACGGATTAGTACATGGTACAGGCTGGGTGACTCATAGAGTTCATTGGGAGTGACAGGGTGATTGCTGAACTGCAAGGATAGTACCTGGGGAATTTATGATGTTAATGAGCAGTGTCTAGGTGGTTAGAGGACTGTATAGATAGTGCAGCAGGGAATGTAGTAGTGCATGGATAGTGTTTGGGTTACTTAATCTTACCTTTACAATAGTGGATATCAAAGTGTTTGAAAGCATTTTTGCAGTTGTTTTTTATAATTTAAATTTAAAAAACTTTCAAACTTTTAAATTAGGGTCTTTAAAAGAGAAGAAAAAATGCAGTTATAAAATATAATATTATAATGTTAAGAACACAGCATCATTTTACCATTTTGGTGTTTTTAGAATCTATTGAATTTCGCCATAGACAGTGATTTCAATGTTACTCATCATATAAACAGTGGGGAAAATACAATCAATAAGATTGTTAACAGAAAACAAAGCTTTGTCCAAAATATTTACAACAAAGTCAACTATCTCTTCACATTTCCTAAAAGTCAATGCAAGGAAGGTGAGCTGCACACTGTGTCCCAGAGTCAGAGGCAGTGAGAAAAAGTACTTGTGTGGTACTTCCATTATGTATAAGCATCTACAGACTATACATCCGAGACAACTTGCACGATAACAGCTGAGACATGCTCAAGAGGCCACACCACCAACTGACCAGGGAGCTGGTCCCAGTACTTCTGGAGGCTCAACCTCTGCATCTCGCTGTCTGGATATTCGCCAAGAGATTGTGATGCTCAAACTGCATTGTTTAAAATGCAATGTCATTTTATGCTGTGGAGAGCAATCAGTTGACACTGTATGTTCAGCAGCAAGAAATCATCCCTGCTGGGATTTTTTTCAGTTGGAATGACATTTTGACGCTGTACAAAAAAGAAGAAAAAAAACAGTTATTTTCAGAACTACCTTATTTGGTTAAAAAAGAGAGATAACTGCTTGCTAACATCTGGATGATTGGAGGAGTGGACGGAGATTGATAGTGTGATTGCTGGACTGTATGGATACTACCTGGTTAATTGGTGGAGCGAATCAGTAGGTTGGAGGTTGTTAGAGGACTGCACGGATAGTGCACATTTGATTGTAGCACTGCATGTGTAAATGACTGAGTCATTGTACAAGTACATGGGTAGTGACTGGAAAATTAGATTACTGCAAGGAGAGCACCTGAGTGAATTTATAAGTGTTTGGGTATTGACAGAGGAATCGGATTAGTATAGTGTACTGGCTGGGTAACGTAAGGAGTGCATGGGGAGTGACAGGGTGATTGCTGGACTGAATGGATTGTTCCTGTGGAATTTAAGATTTTAATGAGCAGTGTCTAGGTGGTTAGAGTACTGTACGGATAGTGCAGAGGTGAATGTAGTAGTGCATGGATAGTGTTTGGGTAACTTAATCTTACAATTACAATAGTAGATATCAAAGAATTTTTGCAGTTGTGTTTATAATTTAAATTTTAGAAATGTTCACACTAATTAGGGTCTGTAAAGAGAAGACAAAATACAATTATAAAATATAATATTATAATTTTAAGAACAAAACATAATTTTAGCATTATATAACATATTTAGTTCGCCTTTTTTGCTGTTCTCAGAATGTATTGAATTTCACTATACATAGTGATTTCAATGTTACTCATATAACTGCGGACAAAAAAATACAATCAATAAGAGTGTTAAAAAAAACAAATCTGATGGCAGCCACGCCGGCTCGCAGGCATCAGGACGTGACGATGCGGACCAGTTATCAGCACAAGAGAATGTCGGGCAGACTCCGGAGCGTTCCAGTGAACACCCGGCGCACACAGGAGGAGTAGTCGACAAAGGCACTGAAGGTCGGATCGCATTGGACACTGGACTAAGGGACTCCGAAGAGGGTAGGAGGGGCCACCTGCTCTGGAGGGTCCCTCACCCCAGCAAGCAAGTACACTGGTTTGGGGATGGGTTAGGCACTCTGCTAAGTTGGGGAGGCGGGCAGTTCAAGGCACGTTGAGCAGGGAGGCAGGGAGGGGGAAGGCGAGGGAGGGGATAGTTTTTGTTTTTCAGGTTACACACGTAGTAGCAAGACATGACACTAAACACACACGATATCCATGCTTTTGGGTTGCACAGTGCATGCTAACGGAGGGTCACTTCTGGCACAGACATGGTGCAAAATGTTGTGATTCACGACTCCCAATCTACGGCACCTGAGAGTGGGACACTGAGGGCGTCAGTCACACCCCTCCGAATGATGACCTGGAATGTAAGAGGATTAGGGGATAAAATCAAGAGGGGATTGGTATTACAGGCTGTGAAAAGACAGAGACCTGCATTGGTCCTCCTGCAGGAGACGCACCTCACAGGGGGGGCATCCAATGCATTGGACAGGAGGGGTTATAAGATGGCGGTCCACTCTGAATTTACATCGGGCTCCAGGGGGACCGGTATCCTGGTCAAAAAATTGTCCCCGTTCCTCATCCTACATACTAAAGTCGATGAGCAGGGTTGCCTCGCGGCGATTCAAGGGCAGTGGGAGGGGAGGCTCTTGAACGTTGTGTCCGTCTATATTCCTCTTGCACTCCACTCGGTTACACTACCAGCACTGGGCGACTTTCTTCTGGCTCTACCTGAGGGAGATATAATTATCGGGGGTGACTTTAACGCAACAGTGGACACACTAGCGGACAGATTCCCAGCTCGAGCCCAAGCGCCTGGACCTTCTCGCTTTCAAAGCTTCATTGAGGCTCTGGGGTTAATTGATATATGGAGGCATACACACCCCACTGCTAAACAGTACACCTATCACTCCATGGCGCGCAATAGCCTATCGCAAATAGATTACTTCCTGGTGTTAGGGAATAGCCTGCAGCAAGTCGAAAGCGTAGAAATCCAGCCTAGAGGGATATCTGATCACTCCCCACTAATATTAACTCTCTCCACCCAGGAGAAATCACGTAGAAGGATATATCCCATCTACACAGCATATCTTAAGATCCCTAAAATTAAAAAAGAACTCAAAATAACAACTGAACACTACTTTTATGTAAATACGGTGTCAGTAACTTCTCCCGCTGTTCTTTGGGAGGCGTACAAGACGGTACTGCGGGGACAGGCCATAGCGTCCATTACGGGATATAAGCGAGAGCGACAACAGGAGTTATCAGAGTTAGAAGTAGCAGTTCACGCAGCCAACGCGGCACATATGGCAGACCCTACACCGGACACGTCCCACACCCTACTTACACGTCAACAGCAGTATAGGGAGCACTTGCAATGCCAGACGGTTGAACAAATTGCTGCGACCGCACATAGAGTATACGACATAGGAGACAAGGCAGGGAAAATGCTGGCCTGACTGGACAAGAGAGGGGGCAGCACCAAAGTATACAACAGTTGCACACTAAAGAAGGAATAGCCCAAACGCGCCCAGAAGAGATAGTGCGGACCCTCGCAGAGCACTTTGAGGCGGTCTACACCCCAGATCAAAAAGTAACGGCAGAAGCTGCACGTGACTCACTTACCCACATCGTAACGCGAGCGCTGACACCGGCGGCGGTCACAGAACTAGAAGCAGATATCACTGCCGAAGAGATCCAACGAGCCATACACGCGGTGCAGTCTGGGAAAGCGCTGGGTCCCAATGGCATTCCAATAGAATGGTATAAAATTATGTCGTAAAAACTCAGTGTGCCCCTATTGGCCATGTACAACGAATGTCTGAGGACGGCAGTGCTCTCGCTAGATCAACGGACCGCGACGATTGTGGCGATCCCAAAGCCAGGAAAACCACCGGCGGAATGCACGTCCTACCGCCCTATCTCTCTACTCAATGCGGAAGCAAAAATTTTGGCAAAACTCTTAGCCAATAGACTTATTTCCCACCTCCCGCAATTGATCCATCCAGACCAGTCAGGCTTTATGCCTCATAGGAACACAGCCCTCAACCTGAGGCGAGTGCATAGTGTATTGGCCAGAGCGTCGTCACTGTCGGCTCCAGCGGTCATACTGGCACTCGATGCAAAAATGGCCTTTGACATGGTAGAATGGCAATATCTTTTTGAGGTCCTGTCCCACATGAGGTTTGGTTCTAACTTTGTAGCATGGGTTCGACTGCTGTATATCAATCCAATTGCACAGGTCACTGCAAATGGCCATATTTCTCATAAGATCCCATTGGCGAGAGGCACACGTCAGGGCTGTCCCCTATCGCCGCTACTTTTTGCGATAGTATTGGAACCCCTGGCGACAATGATACGCTCAACCCCCCTATTGAAGGGGATCTCCTGGGCGGAGGGATGGGAGGATCGCCTCTCACTCTACGCAGATGATATGCTGGTGTACCTGACGGATCCAGAACGTTGCATACCGGCACTCTTGGCTCTCTGTGATACACAGGGGAAAACCTCGGGCTATACCATAAACTGGGCAAAATCGGAGTTGTACCTGCTATGGGGACGACCCCCGTTTTTGGTACTGACTGCCCACTGCGACTAGCTGGGTCCTCCTTTAGGTACCTTGGTATACAAGTCACCGGGGTCTTGGTTAACTTCTTTGAACAAAATTTGAAACCACCGCTAGATCGGTTGAAACAAGATGTTAAATATTGGGCAACTTTGCCCCTGACACTGTTGGGCAGAGCGGCACTTTACAAGATGATGGCGCTGCCGAGATTTCTCTATGCTCTTGATAATACACCCTACCCAATACCTCCGAGATATTTCTGGCAGGTATCGGCATTAGTATCCAACCTGCTATGGAGCAATCGCCCAGCACGCATAGCGCAGGTTAAAATGAACAGGAGTTGGTATGAAGGGGGGATTGCACTGCCGAACTTACAATTGTATTACTGGGTGGCGCAATTAAAGACCATCAATCAATGGATACATGCACCCCAGGATGACCCGGCGTACAGGGCGGACAGAGCGCAGTTAGGCACCAACAGTATGTTAGCAGCCCTATATGACAAAAGCCTCACAACAAAGATGGTGGAGCCCACAAAACTCACAACCACACTATGACATACAGCACAGGCTAAACTAGGATGGAAAGGAAAAATCACCAAGCTCACCCCACTGTGGGACACCAGAGACTTAGGGCGACTGAGACGCAGTAAGGGCTTCACACAGTGGGACAACATCAGCATATCAACAGTAGGAGACTTATGGGATAGGGGAACGGTAATTCCCTTTACCCAGCTACGACAACAATACGAATTAGGACCGACGGAATCATACAGATATGGAAAGATTAGGCATGCGCTGCTCTCGGCCATACCAGCAGACACGGAGGTCCCGGAGGCTTCCCCTCTGGAGGACCGCCTCCTCACAGACTACATGCAACAACGAGGCACATCCCTCACATATCGTAAATTGCTTAATAATCTACCGGACCCCACAATAAAATTCAGAGAGAAATGGGTGGCTGAAGTTGGAGACATAGACGACTCGGAATGGAATGAGGCACTGGCGTCCCCGAAAGAGGTTGGCATATCAGCTAGGTTCCGTCTAGTGCAGCTCAAAATCCTACGCAGGGTGTACTATACGAGAACTACTTTACACAAAATACAACGGGCCCAACACCCATACCGTCTCGGAGAGGAGGGAACATTTATACATACCATGTGGGAATGTCCCCGTATAGCAGAGTATTGGAGACAGGTAATGCGTACCATATCCCAGACGATGGGGGTGTCCCTTCTCCCCGAGCCCCGTAAATGCCTGCTGAATATATGGGAACCGAATGACCTCACCAGACACGGCCAAACCTGGTCTACAGCTGGCATCTTAGTAGCAAAAAGAGACATAGCGCAGAAATGGGGTGCCGCAGAAACTCCCACGTTGGCTCAGTGGAGTAACAATATGGACATGGTTATGATTACAGAGAGGGCGGTATATACAACAAGGGCAAGCCCACGCAGGTGGAATAAGATATGAACCCAGTGGAACGTATTCAGGGGGGAGATTTGTGAACCATTGCAGGAGGACGACCACACAGATTCAGATGAAGATGATGACGAGGTCTGAGTCAGGACGGGGAGGGATAGATTGACGTGG
Source organism: Lissotriton helveticus (assembly GCF_964261635.1). NCBI lineage: Eukaryota > Metazoa > Chordata > Amphibia > Caudata > Salamandridae > Lissotriton > Lissotriton helveticus. The sequence continues at coordinate 1,113,430,222 of NC_136061.1, forward strand.
AGAGGTGTACGGACACTTAGGTAGGGACTACGAGGTTCGAATGTTTAGACCTCCGGTACTCTATGATTGTCATACCCACTCAACAATAAGATATAACCCACAAGTGATGATAAATGTTATTTTGCACAACCACATGTGACAATGTGATATCTGATTGCACGAGTCGGTGTTATACCCCAAATGACATGCTTGCTGCACTGTATGTTATACATGTTTTTTTTCCATTAAAATGTTCTAAATATATAAAATGAAAAGAACCATAGTTAAGCTGACCGATTGGTTGAAATCCCATGATATCACGCTGTACACCGTAATACTTCAATATCCATTATTTGAAGCCGCTGGACCGGGAGGTTGTCGGTAACTGGCTGTGTTATATACTCAATTGCCCTGTTATGTATGCTGCCAGCCTCCAGGTTGTAGGCTTTGACAGCTGTGTATCTGAAGCACATGTAAATAAATGTATAAAAAAAAAGTAAATCTGTGTCCAAAATATTTTCAACAAAGTCAACTATCTCTTCACATTTCCTAAAATAAACATCCTCAATAGCATTGCATATAATACAAATATCAGATATATAAAATGTGTCTTTCTAAGAGAATTTTCTAACTACTATATCAAAGAACAGAAACGATAATTCAATCAGCAACTCTTCATAACTTTCCTATAGTCTAAATAATGTTCTTTAAAACATTTGCAGTGAGAATATCCAAAATAAACTTCTTAATTCATATCAATATCTTCCCTCTAGGCCGGATGAAATTCCTGAAATCCTTTATATTGAAATTATCCAAAATAAATTAATTAATTCATATTGACATATTCCCAATAGCCCGAATTATGTTCTCAGAACTTTGGCATTAAGAATATTAGGTATGAATTTGGTAATTTGTTAGGCAAAATAGGGAGCATACAGTCTTCTTAACCGATTATACTCTCTTACACAATTTGCATCTGCACTAATCTTTCTCTCATCAAAATCAATCAAATACAATCCAGATAAAGTTCTGACTTGGGACAATGCAACATACACCATTCCCTCTTTAAACACGGTATTTCCGATGTTTACCAAAGTACTGTCCACCACTTAAACCTTGAGATTTATGAATGGTAACCGCATATGCTAAAGAAAGAGGAAACTGTTTCTACGAACATACAAATCTTTTATAAGCAAAAAACAAACAGAACACCGTCCAATCTGTTTTACTTTTTCTATCTGATCAAATGTAATCTTTAAAAATGTAATTCCATATTTATTTTGATAATTAACAAAATCAACAACTTTTCCCATTGCTCCATATACTAAACCTGTTTCTACATCCATCTCCAGCCCATGTTTTCCAGGTTGCGCCGGTTAGCCAGCCAGCCAGCCAGCCATTCTGTGCAAGGAGTAGGATGCCGGCAGATGCCGAAAAGAAGAGTGAGAGATCGTGCTGGTGCGGAGCAAGGAGGAAGCCGCTCTTCTATCTGAAGCTCCCAAGCCGCTGCAGCAGCTTTCAGGCAGGAGCATGGGCTGAGCAGGGGAGAGGTGTGCCACGGTCACGCTGCGACATCGAAAAGAGCCGGAAAAGATCCGGGAGTGAGCAGCTGTGGTGCCGCGATCAGCTGGCGGTCCCGCATGTATTCTTCCCCTCCTTTGGTGTACAGCTAAGAGGGAGTCGGGGAGGGGGTAGCGCGAGTGAGGGTGGTCCCGCAGACATTTTCCCCCCCCATCTTGGTGCAGGAGCCGCGAGGAGGACTCTGCATTCTGCACTTTCTGTACTTACACTTTGCACTTGCACTTGCTCCCTTCGGTGCGTGGTGCTACAGCAGCTGCGGTTGGAGCTGCAGCTGTGGTTGGGGTTCCTCTTTGAGGCAGAAGTGGTGACAACAGACGGCAGATGCGGAAACTGACACTGAGGCGGTTCAGATCATGTGCGGACGACTGTGGCAGTGAATAATAGCAAGTGGAAGCGAGTAACAGCCTATGCCTATGCTGTCTTTCCATTTGCCTTTTACCAGTTGCCATTTTTTCAAGCCACTGAGGGAGTTAAAGTGTTGGCCTATATTGCTCCTATATTCCCCCCCCCCCTTGCCACCTTTGTCCTCGCGAAAGCGGCTAGGCTGTCCCCCTTTTGAGTTTGAGACAGAACACAGCTTGTAGTGAGGTTTGCGGTGTGGCTTGTGGTGTGGCCCAGAGGTTGTGGGGTAAATTAAGTGGCAGAATTGTAGCAGAGCTGTGGTAGAGCTGTGCAAATAAGGTTTGCAAATAAGGATTGGAAATAACCTGCATAAAATAAGGTTTAACGTATCCACCACTTGTACTACATGGAAATCTGAAAGCTGTAACTACACTATGGAACTGAAAATTGAAATTTGAAAAGTCGTAGTCTTTTTTGAACTTGGAGAACACGTGGGTGCTGAGTTGTCTAATACACAAGTATTTTTTCTAAGATTAGCTCAGTATCATCCCTGCTGGGATATATTTAACAATTATATTGTGACAAACACGCAAATATCAGCGTATATCGGAAACATACAAGTGGTATAAAGTAAAGTGATATAAAGTACTAAGATATAACTGACCTCAATACGAACAAACAAGGTAGACATCGGGAATGCGCTCAGGGAAGGAAAGACCACTGGGCCCTCCTACAAGACGAGCACATAAAACACAAGCACCTAAAGTGTTAAAAAAAAGGAGCAAATCAAACTTTAATTTCACCAATAGCACGGATGTTAAAAAAATATACAAAAATACCACAGAAATTTGATTTTATGAGAAACCCAAGAGGAGCACTTCTGTTAATGGAATCAGATGTAGGGACAAAACAGTTACAGGCACCGATTAAGCCAACTAACATCTTGGAAAGAAATATGCTAGCAGTTGGTTCAGAGTGGGAGTGCGACAACGTTAGCAATACTCAAAACAAGGATCTAGAAGGCCAAATAATTGAACAAATTGTGGATTTGGACTTACAAAACCCAGTTTTGCTATCTCAAACAGAAGAGAGGGATTTGGTTAAGAATGGGATGGAAACACCAACAAAGGTTCGATCACAAGTTGATAATCCTATGAGCCCAAAGACTGCAGGGGTTCCATTACCATTAGAAGTTGAAGTTGAAATAAGGAAAAAAAGTGAACCAGCTAATGACTATACATTACATAGTAAACAAGAGAACATATTAGGTAATGTCGACAAAGTCATACAAGAAAAGCTAACCCCAACTACTGTTATAATGAAGTCTGCATTGGTGACAATTATGCCAACAAGAAAGAGTGGAGAATGAAATATGGAATTGAGTTATGAAAATCGATATTGTGACACTCCTAACCAGTTAAAAAAAACAATTATCAAAAATATGGGAAGCAATGAGAAAGTGGTAGTAAAAACTGAATACACCGGTAAACATAATAACTCAGTTAAATGAAAAATTCAAACAGAAACCCAAGAAACTCACCAGGTTGACACAAACACCCCTATTAGAAAAAACAAAATACACATTATTCAAAATATTAAAAATGCTTATGTTCTATATGGGATATATTTGATCAAACTTCAACACTAACTCTAGAAGCACTGACATATCAGTCGAATAAAATGGATACTCAAATTGAAATACTGTGAGTCATGGCAAATGCAGTCGCGGGAATTGATCATAAATTAGCTGAGTTAAACAATTTAATTAACAGAGCTCAAAAAGAAGCAGCCTCAAATTATTTCGATTGCAAATGTGCACCCATAATAAACAAACTGGCAACTATCCCGGATGTAGTAAACACCATATTGGAAGATGTTAAAGACATTGTGCGCAAAAAACATGAAAATTAAAAAGAGGAGATGTGTTGCATTGACAAATATCCAACTGCTTCTGTAGAAGGAAAAGAAATGAAGCAAATTGGTGACATAATAGATTCTAATGTCGTGACCAAACTGAACTCAGAAAAAATACAGAGGACACAACAAGAAACAAATAGGTTAAAAAGTAAAGAAATACTGCTTGACTTCCCAGTACAGTTGATTAATGAAGGAAAGGATAATGAAGATCTAATAGCCTTTGAAATTACAAAGAGACAAAGGAAAAAAATATGTAAAGCAAGAAATAAGGAAAAAAGGAAAATGCAGTAAACACATAATCAAAATCGGAAACACCTGCTGATATAACAAAAGAAGGAAAAAACGATAGTGATGTATCCGGGAGTCAGTCTGCTAAATTATTGGGAAAAAAATGAAAAATATTATGATATATTTATAAACCCTGAAAAAACCTTGCAGACCTAAAACCACTCCCATCAAATACAATTATATTAACAGATAATACTGATCGAAAGGTTGACGTAGTAAAATTAGAGGGTAAGAAAGCCCAAAATAAAGAAGAAATACATAGGATAAAAGGAAATGGTTGTGTAATAACAAAGGAACTTACATGTGATATTCAAAGCAACCTGATTATGAAAAACGAGATCCCTTACCTCCCTTGATCCTAAAACCTCACTAACTAGCCAAAATAAAGAACAAAGGTATGTTGGCCAAGACCAAACTAATGCATCAAAAGTACGCTGGAATTCGACAAAACAAACAGATAATCTAGTTGCACAAAAACAAAGGATAGAGGAAACTGAGAATAACTTTACGATATCAAAAGAAACGATCGAGGATCTGAGGCATAAACCTTTAAGGGATGACCTAATTATTATAGGAAATGGTCAAGATAAACAAATTATATGTAAGGAATACCAAACTTGTGAGGATAATAAGAGAGAAGTGTTGATTCTGAAGAGGCCTGCCCAAATTACTCTCACACCATTATATGACTCACGCGGCAACCACAATACTTTGAATAGAGGAAATATCCTTTGGCTGTTGAAATCAGTACCATCACTGAAAAAAAGTGACAACTGAAGATATTGAATACGTAGAATTTTCACAAAACCCTGATGGCAGTTAACCAATAACATTGCTAACTGTAAATACTGATTTCATAGTGGATCAAATCCTACAGGAAGTAGAAATATTTTGCAGTTTGGGGATAACAATCAGCCAACCAGCCCCAAAGGTTTATCCAACTCCGCTTATAAAAGAAGAAAGTCCTATGAAAAGGTCAAAAGGGACAAAAGACGATCTAATCTATTCTATACTTAAAAATCCCCTGGGTAAAATAAACTGTGATGATGAAAAGTCTGTGGATGAAATAAAAGTTGGAAAAATAAAAGAAAATAAACGAATAATTGAAGAATGGATTCTGACAGCTTTGCATGGTAACACCGAACAATGACAGAATAGATCACAAGATAAAACAGAAGAATTGTATATGGATATTGTAACAATAGGAATATGCTCATGGAACATAAATGGTTTATGTAAAAATATAAAAAATGCCCAAATAGATTCATTAACAAATCTTTATCAAATCATAATAGTGCAGGAAACATGGGAAATGGACTCTTTAACCCCTTCCACGCTCATGACGAGCTGGGCTCGTCATGAGGTAGCCTCCTCGCACGCTCATGACGAGCCCAGCTCGTCATGAAACATGGGAATGATCAAATCTCAGCACAGGAGGGGAAAATGCATAGCATCGATGTGGTTAATGCTAAAGGATATAAAGGATACTTTGTGCCTGCAATTAAACATCATAAATTTGGATGACTGTATGGGGCCTTAGCAATATTCAATCATACTGATTGACTTGAAAGTTGAATATGAGCGGCTAGTCACGAATAATTCTAAACTTCCAAGCGGTAAAGTTGAAATATATAATAAGTGAGGAAAAAAACATCAAAAATTCTAATATTAATCAATATATAATATACCACCTAAACAGACTTCAAGGAAGGATATGTGTGCTGCTCTTACTATCTTCTTATTGGACCAAATAATGAAAGACCTGTCTGCAGATTTCATTGTTCCAGGTGATTTTAACATAAACCTGTTAATACACTTCACACGGGACGATATTATACTGTCGCAAAATCACCAATGATTAATCCCAGAACAAATACTTGATCCCATAATAAATGCTAAACAAAATCTAATTGGGAGAAACTTCCTGATGGACGTGGAAGCATTGGGACTAAGAATATTAAACGGTAGATTTGAATCAGATATATCCCCAGTTTGGTCATTTCAGTCTCATACTGTAAAGACTTGAAATACGCAATAAATAGTTGTAATGTAGGTTTATTGGTATAATCAACCCCTTCAGGCATCAAGGTCCTGCTCCTTCATCAATTCAGTCTCCTCTCTCTGCCACCTGGATTCCACATTCCAGAATCCAGTAAGCAAGGTGGAACATTTGCATTTAAAGCAACACATACATTACTTTAGATATAACAAGATACAACATATCTCCCTTCCTAAATTACAAAAATTAATTTGGACAATTAATAAAAATTAAAACACTACTGAGTGAACTTGCATATGCTCCTGGATAACTATATACAGTTTATGTACACATATAATCCTTCATCCAAACTGGTTTAGATTTAGAACGGATACATCTCCCCCTCATACTCAATTCCGCATCAAAAAGTTTTTCTGAATTAGATGCTGATCCAATACTTCCTTGTCTACTAAGGAGTTTACATTCTAAATCATTACATTTTGTTACACTCCTCATATTCCATTTCTTCCCATCATTAAGTTTGACTATGTTTCCTACTACATAAACAATCTGTTTAGGATCAGACCACTTGGAAGAACCAGGTCTCCTATTCTCCATGCGCTGAGTGCGTACCCAATCACCACTTTTTAAAGGTTTCATTGTTGTCTTCACTCTCACATTGTGTTTCTGAACATATTTTTTTTGATAATCTTGTACTTTATCAGATATTTTTGTGTCATCCCTGACTATTTTGTCATCATTCTTACTCATCCAATTGGGTTTGACCTTGGAACCTGCCTCTCGTCCTTTTAAAAGACTGAAAGGAGATGTTCCTGTGGCTGAGTGCGGAGTGTTTCTATAAGACCATAACATGTTTTTTACAGCCTCTTTGCAATTTTCACCATTGTTGTTAGCTAGTTGTATACATCCTTTCAAAACTCGGTTAAACCTCTCTACTAAACCATTCTCCCTTGGATTGTAAACTGAGGTAGTGTTGTGTTTAACACCAATTTTTTTGAGATAACCTGCAAATTCACCCGCCACGAATTGTGGACCGTTATCAGATAGAATTATACTAGGATACCCTTCTCTTCGAAAAATTTCCTCACAGAAATCAATTATGTTAGAAGCTTTGATGTCTTTTACAAAGGCTACTTCAGGCCATTTGGAATGAAAATCTACTAAGACAATGGCATATTTGTCTTCAATACCCTTTACATGAAATGGACCACATATATCCATAGCAATCTTGTCCCACGGTTTGTCGGGAAAGGATGTCGCCGAAATTGTGGTTTCTTGTGACTTGTGAGACTTATCACTACACATACAGGCTATACAATTTCTAACACATCTTTCGATGTCCTTGTCCATGCCTATCCACCAAAAATCATTCCTAGCCCTTCTCTTCATGCTAGTCATACCACTGTGCCCCTCATGTAATAAGTTTAACATCTTCTCTTTAAGGGAAAAAGGTACTACCAATCTGTGACCTCTCCTAAGAATCCCGCCAACAATGGATAATTCTCCCCATATCATCTTGTAATCAGCTAAATCTGTTTTTATTAATGTGGATGGATCTACACCTTCCTGCAATTCTTTGATTATATGTTGTAAAACGTCATCCCCAGCAACAGCTTCTATCCACTCCTGTTCTTTTACTGCATTGTTACATGAATCCTCAATGTTTGCTATTAACCACTCATCCTTGTCATTGTCTATTTTTTCTATATCACTATTCAATGGTAGACGTGAAAGACAGTCAGCATTGATGTTTTTGTGACCTGGCACATACTTTATCTTGAAATTATATTCTTGTAACCTGTAAGACCATTTTGCTATCCTTGGTGTAGCTTTTGAAGCTCCTTTGGTAGTGAATATATCAATTAAAGGTCTATGATCAGTCCATAATTCAAATGCAGTGCCCCATATAAACGTCTTAAAGTGATCTACACCCCACCAACATGCTAAAGCTTCTTTTTCAATAACTGAATAAGATGGTTCAGCTCCTTTAAGGGTGCGAGAAGCAAAAGCGATAATTCTTTCCACATTGTCATTATCTCTCTGCATGAGAACAGCACCTAGACCGTATGCACTAGAATCAACTACAATGATTGAAGCATGACCAGGATCATATGGTTTTAAAGCTACCGCCTTGGTGATATCTTTTTTTATATTATCAAAAGCCAATTGGCACAACGTAGACCAATTGAATGATACACCTTTTTTCATCAATAATCTTAATTCATGCACTTTGTCAGCAAAATTGGGAACGAATTTGGAATAATATTCCGCAAGTCCTAAAAAAGACCGCAGCTGATCTTTGTTTATTGGGTGCGGAGCGTTTTCTATGGCATCCAATAACTTCAATTTTGGTTTGACAACCTCACTTGATATTGTATGACCCAAATAGTCAATTTGTCTTACCCCAAATTTACATTTTTCACCACACACTGTTAATCCAGCATCTTGTAATTTACTAAGAACACTGCGCAAATTTTGATCATGGGAATGTGAATTATCACCCCAAATCAAAACATCATCCTGAAAAATTCTTACATGTTTATTATCTTTTAAAATGTTGCTCATAACCCTTTGGAATACTGAAGATGCGGAGGCTAAACCAAATGGCATCCTTAAGTATTGAAAAGCACCTTCGGGAGTTATAAAAGATGTCAAGTGTTTGGAACTTTCATGTAATTTGATTTGATGGTACGCATTGGACAAATCAATAGAGGAAAAATACATGGCATCTTTTATACTTGATATCATTTCATTTATGTGTGGTAATGGATACCGGTCGACCCATATATTATTGTTTAAATCTCTCAGGTCCACACACATCCTGATTTTTCCATTGGGTTTTCGAGCTAAAACAATAGGACTAAGCCAATCAGATGCTTCTATTGGTTCAATTACCTTGGCATCACATAGTCTTTTTAATTCCTCTTTTAATGGTTCTCTCAAAGCAAACGGTACATTTCTTACTTTATGCACAACCGGATTGTTATCCGCTTTAAGGATAATTTTGTGTTCATATTTAACTAAACATCCAAGTGTTTTGCTGAACAGTTTTGGAAATGTAGATTCCCATTTTGAAGAGTGTTCATCTTCAGTTAGTAGCACTTGATCTACAAAATTTTTAGATAATAACACTTGATCCGGATGATTTGGATCTAATATTAAACCCATCTTCTTTGCATCTTTCCATCCTAATAATGCACGTCCTCGCTCAACTACATATACCGGACTAAAACAAGATCTTCCTTTGAAGGTTAATTGTGCATCATAATATCCTATCATAGGTAACTTGACTCCACAATATCCTTTTGGAGATGCAACCGAGTAAATTAATGTTGGCTTACTCCCATTTTCCCACATGTATTTATCTATGATGGTATACGGTGAACATGAATCCGCCCATAGTGCCATGTCATCCTTATTTATTTTTACTATACATTTAGGAGGCTGATAGTCATCTGATATTTCACACACAGAGTCATCTTGTACAAGCATTACTTCTATTTCACTATTAACATTGTCATCATCTTCACTCTCATCTTGTGGCTCAATAAAATTAATTGAACGTTTCCAATTACTATTATCACCAGTACGGCACCATTTGGCAAAATGACCTATTTTCTTACACTTACTACAAGTGACTTTTATAGCTGGACATTTGTTGAAGTCAGCAGTATGTTTTTGACTACCACATCTGAAACAAATGCGTTTGCTAAAACTACTCCTATTCTTTGAAAAGTTTCCTTTCGTATCTTTGTTATCAGCTCTAAAATCATTTCTTGTTTTACCGTTGTTTATTACACTCACACTGTTAGAACCTTCAGTTTCTTTTTGTTGTGAAACACTTAATTCTTTGACATAATGAGATGTGTTTTCCATTTTCCTAGCTACATCTAATGTTTTCTGTAATGATGGATTTTTGAGCTCAAGCAACCGTTTCTGAATTTTTATATTTCTAATTCTATTGATGAATTGGTCTCGAATTATTTCTTCGTGTAAATCTTTAAATTTGCAGGTTACAGCCAAAGATCTTAAACAAGCTACGTATTGTTGTGCATTTTCTCCTTGAGATTGTGCTCTAGAGAAAAATGTATGTCTTTCTACTACTATGCTGGTTTTTTTTCCGTAGTTTTCTTCCAAAGCCTTTAAAGCTTCAGAATAAACATCTATGGACGTATCGTTGGAACTTGTTTCACTGGTTTCACTACTTTCATCTACAGTATCAACTACAGAAGATACAACACGATTATTTACAGGTAAAGTCTTAAGAACTTTCCTTCCTTCCACACCCAAATTGTGTTTGAGCAAAGCTAATTTTCTAGATGGCAAAAACACATCTCCTCCTATTGCTTCTAAATAAGTTTCAAATGATTCAGACCAATCTTCCCAATTCATGGAAGGTGAACCAGGGTTTTGAAGAAATTTGGGAGGAGGGGTGACAGAGGAATTGACATCCATTGTAATTATTTAGTTATTATTATATTCAACTGTGTGAATTATCAATTTGCTAATTGGTAAACCATAGAATAATTAACACTCAATAAGGATGTGCTCTGTTAATTAAAGTAATTGCAGTAATTATATAATATCCCCTTTTTTATCTTGTAATACAGCTTTTCTTGTAGAAATACCGCTATTGTAAGATGCGTTTACTTCTGGACGTTGTCTTCGTTTGTGTTCCGTGTGTTTCCGTGTTTTTGTTTAGATCGTTGCCGTGGTGACTTAAGATGGCCGCCGTGCGTCTGTTTGCGTCGTTACGCGTTGTTACGTTTCATGAAGGACGTCTGTTATGCGTGTAGACGTAGATATTGATGCGTGTCACACAAGGATATATGGAATGCTGTGAAGAGTCGCGCAGCTCTTTCGAAACACAACACGCTCCCAACTGTAAGTGGATATCACGCAGCAGTTCAAATAAAATGTCTGAAATTTTTGTTGTAGAAATAGCGCAATATGTTCCTCGTTTGCACAGATATAGCAACACGCTCCTCGTTTTAGGCGGATAATTCATGCACTCCCAAATTTCAATCGAAATCAGTTAGCGACTGCGCTTAGTTATTCAGTTACAAAGATCAAGGCGTACATGCGCTGTTTAGTCATGCATAAGCTGCATAAACGATATTTAAGGAGCGTAGAGGTAGATTGTTCACTTAATTAAATTGTTAATCAAATTGAGGTACCTTGTAGTTGAAGATTCAGCCTGGGGGTTGAAAATTTTCGGTTACAGTTGAAAGTTTCTTCTTTTTCCTTCATGAATTCATTTATGTCCATCAAAGTTCAAGATTAATTTTTTGATACTGCGTCCCATCCTCGTCGCCACTGTAAAGACTTGAAATACGCAATAAATAGTTGTAATGTAGGTTTATTGGTATAATCAACCCCTTCAGGCATCAAGGTCCTGCTCCTTCATCAATTCAGTCTCCTCTCTCTGCCACCTGGATTCCACATTCCAGAATCCAGTAAGCAAGGTGGAACATTTGCATTTAAAGCAACACATACATTACTTTAGATATAACAAGATACAACACATACGTTTATGTCAAGAATAGACTATACAATGGTATCTATAAATATCTTTGACAAAATTGTTTCCTATCAACTAAGGAAGGCATTTGATAGCGACCACAGCCAACAAATAGTCAAGTAAAATTGTCATGTTCGAAACATCTGGAAAACATATAATATGAATGGTATGAAGGAAAAGGCACAAGAACTAATTAAAGAATGCTTCAAAGATATTCTCACACGGTCTGCAATTGAGCAATGGCAAAACTTTACACAGAAAATAGTTAAACAGTATGATACCTCTTTTCATGTTCAGAAAAAACCAATGACTCAAACAGAAAAAAAAGGATACTAACATCAATCTCCCACATACAATTAAAAAGATCAGAAGGACCCATAATAGACTTAGGAAACAGCTAAATAAGCTCCCAAACAATGGAAATATACAAATAAAACTTAAAAATATCAACAATAGTTTGAGGAAACTAATTATGAACGCAAAAAATAAAGTCAGGCAGGAATTGTGTACAAAAATCTTTTATGCTAGTAATCAAGCAAACTCAAGGGAGTTCTGGAAAGTGATTAATGGACTAACCAGGCCGAATACATCTGTGGTAGCATCCTCCTTAACTGAAGATGAATGGTTTGCATATATTATAAAAATCCTAAACCCTGTTACCAAAGCAAATATTAAGGAAGGCAAGCAGACAATGATGGTTAAAACTGACCTAGATTGTGATGCTGAAATCTATATTACAGAAACCCAAGTCGCCAAATTAATAAAGAAGCAAAAAGACGGAGCACTAGGACATAATGGCATCCCGTTTGCTCTCTACAAAGAAGAACCAAACTTCTGGGCTATATATCTAATAAAGAATTTTAACAAAGTCGTACAAACTGGGCTGATTCCGAAATCATTGAGAGGGTCATTAATATCTCCTATCTTTAAGAAAGGAAATTGGCAATTACCGAAGAACTATCGTTTGATTACCCTCCAAGATAGTGACGCAAAACTGTTTGCAGGGCTTTTGCTATCAAGTTTAACAGACTGGGTATAGGATAATCAGATATTGCCCCCGAATCAAACTGGGTTTTTCAAAGGTTTAGGTACGTCCACAATATACTGATTTTATCTGTATTAATGGATAAGGCGCTTTTAGCTAAAAAGCCCTTGTAATTTTGTTTCGTGGATTTCAAATCGTCCTTCGATTGTGTGAATAGACACGGTCCGTGGATCAAACTCAAAGACCAAGGAATTCCGAACTCACTATTAAAATGATACAATTACTGTACACTGACAATTGGATCAGGGTAAGAATTGGTGATGGCCGAACACTAACCAACGAAATACCTACAACTGAAGGATTAAAACAAGGGTGTGTCCTTGCCCCACTGCTTTTTAATTTATTTTTAGCAAATCTCTCTACCTCATTGAACGAAGTAAATGCACATCTGCCTAGGTTAGCTGATAAGCAAATATCTAATCTGTTGTACGAAGATGATGTTATACTTTTAAATCAAACTAAAGTTGGGTTGCAAAGGTTAATTGATGGTATATAAATGTACGCAAAAGTAAATGATATAGTAATAAATGAAACAAAGACCAAAGTAATGGTAATTAAAAAAAATACAAGACTAAAAAATAAATGGAAAAAACTTGATTAGAACAGGTTGATTCTTACCGGTATCTTGGAGTTATATTTAATGACAGTGGAAATTTCCTTCAGCAAAAAAAAGAAATTACAAGAATAGCTAATGCTTTGGTTGCAACATTTAGGATTATTCAGAAATCAATAAGTGACTTGTCTTATCGTCTATTACTAAAGATCATTTCGGTGAAATTATTACCTACCCTGACATAGGGCTGAGAGGTATTAAACAGGAAAGATGCGGAGATTATTAACAACGTAGTTGCAAAAACGTATAATGTCTTATTTTTACCTGCCGAATAATGCCTCACAAGCGCAGGTGAGGCTGGAATTTGGGATAAATAACCAGCCAAATAAAAAACCATCAAGAAAACCAAATGTCCCAGCTATTATGGCAAGAAGTCAAAGACAATAGGAAACTGCAGGCCTGGTCCTATCTACATAAAGTGAAGGAATCATTTGGTATAATATCGTTTTGGGAGAATACTATTACCCACGAAAGTTTAAAAAAAACAATTAACAAACTTACTAATCATCTGTTGCTGAAAAAAGTCAAAGACATACTCGTAAAAAGAAAATATGCATGGCCAATTATAAATGGATTCATCAAAAAAGAAGTCCAAGAATATCTCAAAACAACATGGTCGGAGAAAAACAAACTAATCTTTATCAGAGCACGTTTTGGCTTATTGCCGGGTTTATGTAAATTACCTACATGGAAGAGGACTGAAGAGAACACTGAATGTAACCTATGTAAATGCGGACAAGAAAACATTATACACGTATTATGTCTTTGCCCCAAATTAGAAACTGAAAGGAAAATTATCCTTAAGAGACTATTTAATGACCATGGAGTAAGGACATGTAAAGATATATTCATGATCTCTGCATTTGTAAAAATGTTATGTGCTGTTGGGAAAAAACTAGAGGAGTAATATTTGAATTATTTGTCCACTGTAACCCAAAATATACTGTGTATTGTATTTTAGTAAGTATAAGACATGATAATAATCGTGTATATAGTGTTTTAAATCCTTATATACTTGATGATATTGTAACCACTTTATGTAAGATTTCAATTAATCAAACAAATATAAAAAAAACATCCAAATAGCGCCGTATAATTACCCAACAGTTTTCACATACATATAAATTCTTCTCCAAACCAACAGTTTTAGATATCGGTTTTTCCAATGAATTCAATTTTGTTTTTCATTTTTCTGTCAAAATAATAGTAATACCTTTGTGCTCTATTTTATCAATGGCTTCCATTTTTTATTATTTGTTGCTGTTCCAGCTTTAAAAGTTCTTTATTGAATGTAGAACACTCTCGCAGTATTGGCATTAGGCATATTATAGATTTATTTTCTCAGATTTTTTTGTATATTATTTCCGGAGCAACATCTTCATTTGGAAACAAGTTTCAAAGTAGATGACTTTGCACAGCTTCTTTACCATACTCTTTCAATACACCAATTCTTATTATTATTAATATCTTCTTCAGCATGATGCATTGCTGTTTCCACCTCACTCATGGCAATTGTTGCTTCATTTTCAAGAATTGGTTGTCCTAGTGGATCTTGACTCAGTGGAGCAGAACTTTGACTATCTTGAGAAATGTCTCTTGCATTCTGAGCTGCAATAGTAGCTTCTTGCTTCAATTTCTTCATTCAACATTTTGAGATAATATGCAAAAGCTCTGCATTCAATGCTACCTTTACATGCATTAAAAGAATCTTCATAGCACTGAAAATCTCCAAGTAATTCCAGTTCCGTATGCCAAGGCTTGAAGAGTTGTAGATGTGCTAAATAGTAAAATTCTCTTCTATCATGGGTTTCACAACTCAGTTTCCTATGATTAATCAGATTTCCTTTACTATGTTTCATCAAACATCCTTCTGTACCAATCACTGCATATTTATGTTTTCTGTCATATTTCAAGTTTGTAAGTAGACAACTTTGTAAAGCTTCTTTACCATGGTCTGTCAATACACCAATCCTTATATCTTGAAGAATACTTCCATAGTCTTCATCACTAGTGTATCACATATTTTTAATAGGTTCTTTGTATTCAAAATATGACCAAATGCTAACAATTCCAATACTTCCCAAAGACTTTCTGGTGTCTTCATGCACAAGAGTTGTAAATGCTGGATGCCCTTTTACAGGAGTAAGTTGCAGTAGATCGCCAAAACGTATTACTTGTTGTCCTCCAAATAAGACATTGTATTCTCTTTTTAATATTTGCTGCATTCTTGAATGCACAAAGGCAAGCATTGAGTTTGAGACCATGCTCACCTCATCAATAATCAGAAAGTGTAATTTTCTTTAGCATTCTTGAAACTTCATAACAAGCTTCTCCAGACATCTTGTGATATTCTAATTTGTTTTCATGCTCTACAGGTAGCATTAGTAAGCAATGCAAAGTCATTCCTTTGATGTTGTGTGCTGCCAATCAAGTTGGAGCAGTTACAACACAAGATAACTGTGATTCAGTGGTTTTCTGTAGGTAACTGGCCAAAACTTTCATTAAATGTATTTCCTGTCCAAGGTTGACCACTCACATACATTCGGATAGGTTCAAATGATGTGCATGTGCATTCTTTCTTTTCATGAAGAAAACCATGGTCGATCTGTTCTCTCACTTGCTGATATATTTCTTTCTGCTCAATATTTAGTTGTTCTTCCAAGTTTCCTAAGTTCATAATATCTTCTTCAGCTGCATTGCTGTTTCCACTTCGCTCATGGCAATTGCTGCTTCATTGCTTAATTTTCAAGAATTGGTTGTCCTAGTGGATCATTACTCAGTGGAGCAGAACTTTGACTATGTTGAGAAATGTCTCTAGGATTCAGAGCTGCAATTGTAGCTTCTTGATCAATTTCTTCATTCAACATTTTGAGATAATATGCAAAAACTCTGCATTCAATGCTACCTTTACATGCATTAAAAGAATCTTCATAGCACTGAAAATCTCCAAGTAATTTCAGATCCGTATGCCAAGGCTTGAAGATTTGTAGAAGTGCTAAATAGTAAAATTCTCTTCTACCATGGGTTTCACTACTCAGTTTCCTATGATTAATCAGATTTCCTTTACTATGTTTCATCAAACATCCTTCTGAACCAATCACAGCATATTGTTCTTCGTTTATGTTCTCTGTAATATTTCTCTTATAAGTGTAATATTGCAGCACTACATAGAGACATACGTTTTCAAGATGAGGACTTCTATTTAGATAGTACATATCCAACATGTTTGTCAATATCTGTGCTTTCCGATTCATTTAATGCTAAATATGAAATTTCTTGTATAGATTTAATACTCGATTTTGCGTTGCAGCAAGACCTACATTAACCCAAATGATTCCTCTTGACTTTGAATATAAACTTGCAGAGGACAACCGATCTGAGCAATCGTATGCTCCAATCTCTCGATGGGACAGCATCTTCAAACTAAAGCTGTACAATTTCTTACTAAGACTCTTCTCGTGGGAAATTTCTTCCCACATTTCTTTCAACTCTGTTTTTTCTGATTTTGTTATGTATGACGTTACATACAGAGCAACAGCAATGGATTTATCCACAACATACTGGATATCCATATTAGCATTCCACATCAACAACATAACTGGATTATAATGAGGGCTCCCGGTGTGCTGCGTAGTTATGGCAGCGGAGGTGCTCCAGCAGTTTGGAGCCTTGTGTGCGTAGTGTCTCTAGGTGACGTGGTCTCTACCCCTTTACTCGCCATGTGCCTCGTATTGTAGTAGTTGTGTTTCTATTTTAGTTAGGTCATGTTGCAAAGTCTTGCGTATGTTCCAGGTCGTGCCCAGACAGAGTCAACACATTGTGACCTTGAAGGCCTCCCACTCCACTAACATGTCCCCGGTGGTACCCTTGTTAAGTTCAAAGTAGTCAAGGATGGCCGTCCCCAGTGACGAGCGAAAGGGTCAGTCCTCAAGTGCTGCCGTTTGTAATCTCCAGACGGGGGTTGGAGAGTTCCCAGGTTCCCAATTAAGCTGTAAGAGCTGGGGGTTGTGGTCTGAGTGTGTGCGGCCTAGGTATTCAGTGATGGGGACCCCACAATCCTATCTAATCGCACGTGCAACTTGTGTACCCCCAAATAATATGAGTAGTACCGAGTATCAGGATTAGTGGCACACCATATGTCTATTAGTGCCCAGGAAGTCAGCCAGTCTGCGAGGGCCCGCAAGTTGGACTCTGCGGTGGTCCTCGTGAGAGGTGGAAATGATCTGTCCAGTTCGACATTTAACACTGAGTTAAAGTCTCCTCCGATGAGCCAGGGAACCCTGTTCCAATTGGCAAGTTTCCTTGTGAGGCTGTATAAAAAGGCAGACTGGTTGACATTGGGCCCATAAATGGAACCCAGGAGAATTGGCTGACTGTTGAGCCTCCCGCTAACAAATGTGTATCTTCCCTCCGGATCAACTAGCGTCTGTTCACTTACAAATGGGACTCCAGCCCTTACCCAGACAAGGACACCCCGCGCATGGACCGAGTAGATTTTGCCGTATATATGACCCTTCCATCTACCTCGCAGTCACCCGAGCTCTATATGTGATATGTGCGTCTTAGAGGAACGCAATGTCAACAACTCTGCACCGCAAATAGGCGTAAATGGAATATCTGCGCGTTGGTGTGTGTATACCGTGCATATTCCATGTGATTATATTGACCTGTACCGTGGTATAGCTGTTTCACAGACAAGACTGAGCAGGAGGGGTGGGGCATATTGGTGTGTGTGGCGTGTCCGCTTATTCCAACCGAGCAACATTAAAAACAGGGGGGAAATGGACAACAAGCTAAATTGCGCTTAACTGTGGGGGCGAGCACCGAAGTGATGTTCGTCCAAACTGTGAGGCCCAACCAGGGGCCAAACACAGAGAGGAAAAACTCAATGGTCAAGTGACGTTTAGTGTGGGTACTGGGGGCAAGGATATGATATGTGTCAAGTTTCCCCTTGGTGTCAGGGCGTAACTCAGTATTTCCCGTGCCAATTCGTGATGTTGAGCAGTGTGAGCAGTGCGTGCGATGTGTTGCCTGAGCTATAGCGGTGGCCGCTCGCCGCGAAGAGCATGGCAGGCGTGACAGCCTCTGCTGCCTGAAGGAGGTAAGTGACTGACTAGAGTGTCAAGCATAGTACAATACAGTGCTGGCGCTGCAGATACTTGCGGTTGATGTGTCCGGGCTGCAAGAGTTCAATAAGAGTCATATAATTCCGTCCAACGTTTGCGGGCTGACTTCTGGCATTGGACATTCCTTGGATCCCTCCAGCCTGGATGACGAGGAGTCACCAGTGTCAGAGTGTATCAATGGACTATGGAGGCAATCAAAGTTGAAACTTGTTGGTCCCACCAATGCCGCCATGTGGATAGCCTCTTGTCACTCAGCCTGTCTCTGTGTCAAGTTGGGGGAAGTGGAGGCCGCCATGGATCCTGTCCAGGGTCTGTTCTGCCCAATGTGTCGACGTCACCTCCTGCCAGACATCCTTAGTTTGTCTGCCCCAAGGGGCCTTGGCCCAGACAGTAAACCCTTTTCCTCCAACCAGTGCCAGGTGTCCGAGGGGTAGTCAAAGAAGCGTGCTGTTGTGTTCGCCACCATCCGCAGTTTGGCTGGAAAAAGGAGTGAGTAGTTGAGACCCAGTTCACACAGCTGTTTCTTCACTGCAGTGTATGCACTTCTGCGGCGTTGCACTTGTGTTGTGAAGTCTGGGAAGAACATAGTGCAGCTATTGTCTACTGTTATGTCTGCCGTCTTGAGGGTTTACTGGAGGATTGAGTCTCTGTCCCTGTAGTTGAGGACTTTGAATAGGAAGGGGCATGGTGGGCGCCCGGTGGTGGTTTCTGTGCAGGGACTCAGTGAGCTCTTTCAATTACAAAGTGGGCAGGCAGTGCACCATCCTGGAAGAGTTCCTTAATCCAGTTTTCTGCATATTCTTCTGGGTTTCGCCCTTCTTTGCCCTCCAGCAGACCCACCACGTGGATGTTATTGCGGTGGGAGCGCCCTTCCGCATCCTCCACCTTGTCTTCCAGGTCATGTACAAGGCGGCCGCATGACCTTGAGTAATTGGTTTCAGTTCCACAATTGGCTGCTCCTGCAAGTACACTCTGTCTCCAAGCTTCTGGTTGTCGTAACGCAGCAAGTTAAAGTCTGATGTGACTTTATCAATTTTGGACTCAAGCAAGGCGCGGGTCTGGTCCAATGAGGATCCTGTCTTTTCTATTGCAGCCAGCACAAGTCTAGTTTAGTGGCTAAAGCGCGTGTGGCGTTTCAGCTGCTGTTCCTCCTTGCATCATTGACTGATCTGCACTGTTACTACGCACATTGGGGTGCTGGTTGGTGGTGCGTAGGTGACCCATCACCAGCTGTGGTGCCGTTGGCATCCAGTATGTGGCTGTGCTGTGTGGGCAGGTCTAGATGTCCAGTTTTCTTATGTATGTGCCCTTTTGGCTATCTTCTACTGTGAGCTTTGGCGTTCTCTATAGGTCGGGCGCGTACTCCAGAGGTGCCCTGTGAATTTGGCATTCCCAGCTCTACGCTATCCCACGATGCAGGCACTGCCTACGGTGAATTGACGACCATTCCCAGCATCTTAATGTGTGGAGGGGGGACAGGTCTGTCCTGCCAACCAGAGGTGCCCGGTATCTGGTCTCTGGCGCAGTTAGTCTCACCCCAGTTGTATCAGTCCTGGGGGAGAGGAGAGTCGCGGGCGAGGTGCGTGTCTCACTACTTATACAGCTGCCACCTAGTACAGCTCTGTGGCACGGCTCCTACTGCATTGCCGCAAGGTGACCAGCTGCCGCAGAGGGCTGGAATTGTAGCACCAGGCGTCCGATCTGTGTTTGGGATTGCGGCAAGACGATGAGGGTCTTTCTCATGCAAAGTCCCCACGTGTCGACAGGTGGCGGGAGGCCGACCGTGTAAATGGGCACACAGTCCCATTTGCGCCAGCTGTCTATCCCCTGAGCACCTCTGCCGCAGTGTGGTAACAAGTATTGAGATCTTCTGCCGTTCTTCGCAGTAGCTGAGGCCTGGTGTGCTCACTAATCACCATCTGGTGAGGGCCTGCTGTCCCCATGTAGACTCGGTTTTCCCTTGGTTGGGAGAAGGGTGGGAGGGGGATCACTCCCAGAACCTCACCTGCAGCTAGAGGGATGAGGCGGTAAAGCAGAGCAAGATGGCTACCTGAAAGTGGAGTAGTGTTGAGAGGAGGCAGCAGGCAGGAACTGCCAAAAGGTCTCCACAAGATGCAGTGACTGTACAACCCTTCCCCGCGGGAAGCAGGCGATGCCCCTGGTTTTACCGTTCGCCCAGTCATGGCCTAGGCCGGATCTGGTGCCCGGGCCCAAGACACAGCAAGGCCACTCTCCCCAGTGTCAGGTGGCAGAGACGGATTCCCCCTGTCCCCACATGCAAGGGATCGGCCAGGGGTGTTCTTCTCTGGAGCAACACTCACTGGGACTCTCCCATATCTGCCCACCGGACTCTCGAGGCCCTACGCTCACCTGCGTCTGTTGCTCTTCTCGGGACAAGGGTCTTCACGAGTGCGGCCACCAGTTTTCCGTCCCCGGGAGCTTCAGAGGGACAAACATATGCTGCAGCGCCTCTCTGTCCAGAAATGTCGTGCAGGCTGTAGCAGGCTTTAAAAAAGGGGGGGGCGCCCGCGATCCAGCTTCGCGGCCATCAGCCTCCCCTCTGTTGTGATAGCAACCACAGCATTGTGTAGGGCAGAGGATAGCCCAGTCAAGTCAGCCGCGATGTAGGAGTGTAGGGATGCTGATCTGACCAGCAGTTGGAGGGTTGCACTGGCAGGTCTAGGTGAGTGCGGTTTTGGCAGGCTCAATAGGGGCTGGCTAGCCCGGGGCACAGTATCTTGGAGAGGAAATTAGCGCACGACACGCACCTGTGGGCCTCAGCGTGTCACCTCCAGAATGGCAAAGGAGCCCGATCACCTCGTCTCATCTGGCCAGTTCTGGAAGGTTTTTCACACTTGCAGCGGCTACACTGCCGCTGCAGCCGGGGGAGTCCAGTGCCGCAACGTGGCAGAGAGGCCCAGCAGCGCAGGTTTGCAGATCGGAGGTCCTGTCTTTGGCCGCAGCGCTGCGCCACCCAAAGGGTGTCTCTCTTGTGAGGCCCTCAGCGCCCGTGGCCCCGGCCATCAGCGGTCCGCCCACACGAAACAGGGTGGATGAGCGGCGCACAGTAGTACAGGCCCAACTCCATGGCTCAAGTGTGTCTGTGTGGCGGGGAATAATTAGGGTTGGCAGGATAATTAGGGGCTCTCAAGCGGAGATCTAGCAATTATCGTCCGCCCATGTTTGATTGGCTGGCCACGCCCCCATGCATTTAAGTTCTCCATGACGACGATACCAATCCACATTAGTACCACGCTGACACGCCATTGAATTAATCAATTGAGATTCTAAATGATTATCTCTCTCATGTACTTTGTCCATGAGTTCCTTTGCAGAAACATTTTGAAGATGAACTCCTGTTTTTAATATGTGGTTGACTGCATATAAAAGTCCAGACAAGTCATTTTCAAACAAAAGATGAAATATGTATGGAATACATTGGCAAAATCTTGGCTCTTCTGAGTACAATCCTGTTGTCCGATATTCTGATGCGGGAATCTGTACTGGTCGTTCATCATATCGTCCACCTTTTCCAGTGGGGAAGAAATGTGGAAAACAACGAGCTTCTAAACTTTTTTCCCATTCCCCTTTGCTTTCTTCATTTGGAATAATTCAATAGTATTTACTATCACTTCTTTGGAATGTATAGGATGTACACTATATTGTTCATAAATTTCTTCACTTTTCGACATGTCCACTTTTTCAATTTGACCACTTGACATTTCGCTATCATCTACGAAAACTATTTCTTCTTCTTCCACATACACATTTTTGTAGTAATCATTGTTTCTTAAGAGATATAATGTTGCCTTTTGCACTTTGCTGACAGCTACTAATTCTTGCCAAATTTTTCGACTCTTCATAGGAACACCATGAACTAGAATAACTACTTATTCAGTTTCCTTTTTCTCTACACCAATACTTTCAAAAATGTTTTTTAAATCTAAAGGTGAATATACAACTCTTCCTTTTAATCCTTTCTGTAAATCTGTGGGAGGCAACTTACCTGGGTTAGGCTCCATATGAACAATAGCCTGAAACGGGTGCACAGATTAAATCAGAATAGACTCAAACATGTTTAAATCTACCAGTTTTGGAGGAATAGCTACCAACTCTAAGTTATTATGTACAGCTCTAGCTGGCATTTTGTTGTCCTCTAATTTGTTATAACAATATTTACAAATACGTTGATCACTACCCAAATCAAAACAATCTTATAGCAGCAAATACGTTGCAAATTCCTTCCTCTTATCATTGTTTTCTTTTTCACTTTTTAAATACAGATCAACATTCTTAGTCTGATTTTTATAATGAGTACCTTGGACTCTACTCTTCTTCAGGACCAAAGTAACAAAACTATATTTCATCACAAACTTTTTTACATCTAATACTGACCCATGCAAAAGAGCACTGTTTAAGTCACTTAAAATTATTGCTGGACTTTTTGCGTAATATAATCTTCTGACTGACTTTCGCATTTGAGAATGATGTACTGCTAACATTCTGAAATGATGAAAAACAATTTGACATACTTTTCTAGAAAGACAAGCCAAAGAACGACCTTGCAAACCAGTATTTTTTCTCACTTTGCAAGGATCTAGTCCTTGCAGCATCTTAATCTTTTGTTTAACACTTTGTTTACTATACGCTTGTAAGAAATTCGGTAAATTATCAATAGACTCCTGTTGTATACTGCAAATACTACTACAATCCCAAATATACACTAGGGCTTTAGTATGTCTCCCTAGAACTTCATCAGTTATCACTTCTTCTGCTTTTCTGGGAACCAACTTTTCTTTTTTAATTGGACAACCGTTTTTTACTTCATAAGCACTACTACTGGTATCAACTGCATGCAATAATGTATTAGTTTGAAAATAACTCTCTTCATTTAAAAAGGCTCTGAACTTGAACTGTGCTTCCATTCTCCCAAAAAAGTATCACAAAAGTTAGTTCTGTTAATTAGTCTCTTCTTTTTACTTTTATTTTTCATAAAATATATTAGCTTATCTAATGATCGAATTCTGTTTAAAACTAAAATGAATAATTTCATTTTTAATTCAAAAGCCTCCTCAACAATGTTTCAATCTGTTTCTTCTTTTTATAAAATGCTGATCTTTCTTTAAATTTATTCACATCTTTTAACAAATTAAAGATAACTGTATTTTAAAACATTCTTTTTCTTATTTCATCATATTGATTGTTTCTCCTTTTACCATACATTGTTTTTTGAAAAGTTGATTTCCCATTAATTTCTCCTTTTTTTCTCATTCTTCTTTGTAGTTGAGATATTCTTTCTACTTTCTACATTGTGCAAATTGTTTCTAGCCTTTGAAAGTCTTCTAATAAATATTTTTTTCTCTTACCACTAGACGTTTTCTTTTTTCCCACATGTTGTGGTTCATCTAACTCATGCTGTTGTGTTTTCTTCAAATAATAGTCCTTCTTTTGTTGTTTCGTTTTTTCTGTTTTTTAAGTCATGGTAAGTTTTTTTTAATGATGATAAAGAATATCTGTAAATTAAAATATATATATAATATTATTAAAATAAATCTATAAAATATACTATTCTATTACTAAACAAACACATTCTACATAAAAACCATGTAAACACTTTTTTTGAAATTACAATCCATTTACTGCAGTACACAGGGACTAACTGGATAATTGTAGGAATGAATGAGTAGTGTTTACGTGTTTAGAGAACTGCATCAGCAGTAGATAGAGGATTGTTATAGTGCATGTATTAGTACCTAGGTCACTGTATGATTACATGGGTAGTGACTGGATGATTAGACTAGTGCAAGGAAAGAGGATGGTGAATTTATACGTGCTTGGATTTTAGAACAGTTATTAGATAACGACATGGTACTGGCTGAATGATTGGAGGAGTGCACAGAGTGTGATAGTGCGATTGCTGTACTGCATGGGTACTACCTGGGTAATTGGAAGAGTGAATCAGTAGTGTGGAGGTGGTTAGAGGACTGCATAGATAGTTTAGAGAACTGCATTAGCAGTAGATAGAGGATTGTTATAGTGCATGTATTAGTACCTAGGTCACTGCATGATTACATGGGTAGTGACTGGATGATTAGACTAGTGCAAGGAAAGAGGATGGTGAATTTATACGTGCTTGGATTTTAGAACAGTTATTAGATAACAACATTGTACTGGCTGAATGATTGGAGGAGTGCACAGAGAGTGACAGTGTGATTGCTGTACTGCATGGGTACTACCTGGGTAATTGGAAGAGTGAATCAGTACTGTGGAGGTGGTTAGAGGACTGGATAGATAGTTCACATTTGATTGTAGCATTGCATGTGTTAATGCCTGACTCATCTTACAAGTACATTGATAGTGACTGGATATTCAGTGTGCAGCAAGTTGATAGCATAGTGAATTTATAAGTGCTTGGGTTTTGGCGCAGTGATCATATAAGGACATGGTACTGGCTGGATGATTGGAGGAGTGGACGAAGAGTGACAGTGTGATTGCTGGACTGAATGGATAATTGGAGGAGTGAATCAGTAGTGTGAAGTTGGTTAGAGGACTGCATGGATAGTGCACATTTGATTGCAGCACTGCATGTGTTAATGTCCGAGTCATTGTACAAGTACATGGATAGTGGCTGGATACTTAGAGTGCTGCAAGTTGACAGCATGGTGAATTTATAAATCCTTGGGTTTTGGCGCAGGGATTAGATAAGGACATGGTACTGGCAGGTGATTGTAGGAGTGCACGGAGAGTGACAGTGTGATTACTGGACTGCATGGCTACTACCTGGGTAATTGGAGGTGTGAATCAGTACTGTGGAGGTGGTTAGAGGACTGGATAGATAGTTCACATTTGATTGTAGCATTGCATGTGTTAATGCCTGACTCATCTTACAAGTACATTGATAGTGACTGGATATTCAGTGTGCAGCAAGTTGATAGCATAGTGAATTTATAAGTGCTTGGGTTTTGGCGCAGTGATCATATAAGGACATGGTACTGGCTGGATGATTGGAGGAGTGGACGAAGAGTGACAGTGTGATTGCTGGACTGAATGGATAATTGGAGGAGTGAATCAGTAGTGTGAAGTTGGTTAGAGGACTGCATGGATAGTGCACATTTGATTGCAGCACTGCATGTGTTAATGTCCGAGTCATTGTACAAGTACATGGATAGTGGCTGGATACTTAGAGTGCTGCAAGTTGACAGCATGGTGAATTTATAAATCCTTGGGTTTTGGCGCAGGGATTAGATAAGGACATGGTACTGGCAGGTGATTGTAGGAGTGCTCGGAGAGTGACAGTGTGATTACTGGACTGCATGGCTACTACCTGGGTAATTGGAGGTGTGAATCAGTAGTGTGGAGCTGGTTAAAGGACTGCATGGATAGTGCACATTTGAGTGTAGCACTGCATGTATTAATGCCTGAATCATTGTACAAGTACATGGATTGTGACTGGATACTTAAGAGTGTTGCAAGTTCACAGCAAGTTGAATTTATAAGTGATTGGGTTTTGGCACGGTAATTAGATAAGGACATGGTACTGGCTGGGTGATTAGAGGAGTGCATGGAGAGTGAGAGTGGTATTGCTGGACTGCATGGCTACTACCAGGATAATTGGAGGAGTGAATTAATAGAGTGGAGGTGGTTAGGGGACTGCATGTATAGTGCTCATTTGATTGCAGCACTGAAGATTGATTTGTTTATTATGTTTTGGAACTCCAAAGAGGTCCACATAAACAGATATATAATACAAAGTACGCGTTCAAATGCAGAAGACATTTACAAAATGTTATCATATATTTTATTATATATTATATATATATATATATATTATATATTATATAAAGCATGTAAGAAGGAATTGGCAGTAAGAATATTCAATTTCAGGCATATTTGTCTTAGCCACTTACGACGGAACAAACTAAGTACAGGACATATAAAGAGGACATGTATACAATCCTGGGTAAACAAATTACAAAAATTACAGATTGCAGAACAACCATACCACTTAGCCATAAGATTATTTAAGGGGAGTAGATCCTGCCTCAGGAGAAGCCAAAACCGCCGTATGCCATGGGATAGGTTCCATGCGACATAGGGTTGCATGTGTTTTAATACACAAGTATCAGTAAGAGGGGTTACTCCCTTCTTTACAAGAATGGATTCCCTGTCCAGCCTAAAACTGAGATCCCACGAGGCCTGTTTCAAAAGTGATTTTAACTGAACAGCAGACAGAGTGAAAAGAGTGCTCTCCTCCAATTGTAGAAGTGCGACAGCCCTTCTAAAATTCTTTACAATTAAGGAGAACTCCCTTAAAGTGCCCAGCAATTCCGACTTCATTAAGTGTTCCAAAGTCCCCACTTCCCCTCTGGCCAGACTGGCTACCCAACGCACTAGCCCTGCCAAGCCCTGCACCCAACTACTACGGATGCCGAATTCAAGTCTCAGGGATGCCACTGCACAGGCGGTGTTAATAGAGGCTAGAAACCGTAGAACTTTACCTTCTGCAACGTGTAAAAAACCCCATTGCCCTAGGTCGACTATTTCAATTCCATACAAAAGGGATGACGGGATTTTCGCCCTGAAAACCTGTAGCAGGTAAGAGAAATGTCTTCTCCCTGTGGCAGAGTATAATGCACTCAAGCTTTTACTCTGAGACAGGGCCTTCCTGGTATTATTTTTAATGCGGGCCTTGTCACTTAGGTTATCGGATAATATTTTCCCCAGGAAGACATAAGACTTAACCACCTCCAGCTTATGACCTCCTACTGACCAACCAAAGTTCTCGTATTTTATTTTTTTCCTCCCGGAGATACACATAATTTTACTTTTAGCTGCATTTATCTTTAAGTAATGGAAATCAGCAAAAAGGTGCAGGGCGTGCAGACGATTAATGAACCCTTTTGGCGTTAAGTCCAATATAAGGATATCGTCCGCATATAGCAAACAGGAAATTGGGGTTCCCCCCAATGATGGTGCAATACCATCACAAGCAGATAAGGACTTAGGGAGATCTGAAATGTATAGGGAAAAAAGCAGAGGAGCCAAAAGACAACCCTGCTTTAGTCCGTTGATGGAAGGAATGATTTGAGATAACCACCTTTCCCCTCCTTGAAGGACTTGGCACCATGTATCTGAGTGGAGGGCCTTAACCAGATCTAACAGGAGAGGAGGCATGCTTAGAGCGGCTAATTTTCTCCACAGCAACGGCCGATTCACTTTGTCGAACGCTGTGGAGAAATCTATAAACGCTGCAAAGACTCTTCCCCCACGGACCCTTACATATTTATCAGAAATTATCTGAAGTGCGGTAAGGTTGTCCAAAGTGCCATGTCCCTTGCGGAAGCCTGTCTGTTCTAAAGGTAATATGTGATTCCTATCAACCCAGTCATTAATCGAGTATAGGAGGCATTTAGAGAAAACTTTGCCAATTGCGTCGAGCAGGGCAATTTGGCGATAATTCTTGGGTTCATTCCTATCTCCTTTCTTGAACAATGGCACCAATATGCTGCCTTTCCAGGACGGGGGGACGGATTTACTCAAAAAGCAAAATCTAAATATAGGGAACAAAATTTTGCTCCAGGCGACTGAATCCTGTTTCAGGACGGATATTGGGAGCTCATCAGGCCCCATTGCACCAGAAAGGCGCAGTTCCTTTATGGCCAGTTTGATAGTTTTTTCACAAGGAAAATCTATTAGAAAATCACTATCATTACAGAATCCCCCATACTCGACCACTGGCCCATTACTAGCATATAAATTAGTGATGTAATTGACCCAGATTTGCTCAGATATGGGGATTGGACGGGGACTGACTCTTGTTCCACAACCCTCCCCAATTAGAGACCAGAATAATCTTGCGTGGCCGTTTACTACGGCCTCTCGCTGATTAATCCATAAGGAATCCTCTTTTTCTTTTTTTAATTTAATCTTGGCCCTGCGTCTCCTTCTTTTTAAGAGGACTATTTTGCGGTATCTTTTGGGGGATATGGACAAATATTGTTCCCTTACCAATTTATTTATTTCCTTATTTAAGAGAATGACCGATCTGGGAAGTAAGGACTTTTTTTGTAATTAGATTGGATTTTCTTGCGGCTAGAGTGACCTCCATCATAAAATTCTCAAAAGAAAATAATTCGGACCCTAGCCAATTATGAAGATCTTTTAGTGTTTTATCCAAAATAGATTCCAGGCCCTTCATGGCTTTCGAGTTCCAAAAACATCTTCCAGTTTTATTACTAAAGTTGGACAGATCACTATTGAGGGACCAAGGGTCAGCATAAGGCGGATATATAGAGAGGGTTATAGTAATCACCTTATGGTCACTGAATAAAGTCCGAGAGACCACCAGATCTCTCAGAAGATAAAAAAAGCAATATTCAATGATTATATAATCTAAGATCGACTCACTTTGATTGGATTTATGCGTAAAGTGTGCTGGTGTATCGGAAGGAAGCCTTCCGTTTGCTATGATTCCCTCAGTTTCGGACAGTTCTTTCAGCAGCAATTTCCCTCTCTTATTGGTTTTAATTTTAACTGGAAAAGGGGGCGTGGCTTGGCTGCCGAGCGGAATGGCTGCCTGAGTGGTGAGCTCCGCCGATCGAGTCAATTAATCAGTGAATAATCTGCTCTTAACTGTCTCTGGGGCTCGGGTGTTGTGCCCTATGCGCTTGCGGGGCTTCCCCGCCCTATCGAGTGCAACTCCGACGATCCTGTGCCCCGGCCCGCGGTGGTGCCGACTCTCCGATCTCCCTGCGCTGTGGGGCCTGCAGCGGCGAGAGACGCCGGGGAGCTTGCGTGAATGCGAGCCGGCCGGAAGTGTGGGGGTGCCCGGCTCGGCCCATCCTGCGGGTGCCGCCTGGTTGGAGACTGGCTGGCCAAGCCTAACTGCGGTGAGCGCTGCCAGGTACGGGGGACATCACCGCGCGAGCCCGCACCGTAGGTGAAGAAGCAGACGCCCGTGGACGTGTCGGTGAGAAGCCGCGCTGCGCAGGCTTGCCGGCGCGCAGACACAGCGGAGGCTGCGGTGGGGGCGCCAAGTCATCGCCGGAGAAACAGAGTGCCACCCGGTGAGCGGATCGAAAGCGGCTGACCTGCTGTGGGGCGCGAGGCCACTTCGGACCCTGGTACTTTGGGAAATACACCTATGGACATTGATTGGGCCTACTAGTGCTTGCTGGCGACCGCCATTTTGTCCAGACACGGCTGACACTGTTGGAGGTGTAACGCTGCACTGCTCTCCTTTTCTTTGCGTGTTGGGGATATCCTTGGGTGGACGTGCGGCCCTGAAAGCACTGGGATAGAACAACGAGGTGTGGGGGGGTGTGGTTGCGGTGCACCTGCTTGTTGGCGTGGGTGCCCGACCCCTTCACAGAACCAAGTTGCAGCCGCCTGGCGCAGAGACCAGTCAAGTATTCCTCAAACCCTGTGATCGCCGCAGCCCAACTTGCCTGAATTGGTTCCTCGGCCCTCCTGGACCGTGGTTGGACACACGTCGGAACTGATCGACGCCATGGGCAAGCCCGACACGAGGCAGCCCAAAATCGCCTTTGAGAAATCGACCAAGAAGTCCACGTGCAATGAAACGCCGGATCAGGAACTATCGGGAGATGCCCGACCAGTGCTGCCGGCGGACGACATCAAGGCCATGTTCCAAGACCTCAAGTCGAGTCTGCAAGGCATCGATGGAAAGATGGACGCCCTGGCTGCTAGGATGGACAGTATGACCAGAAGAATAGACAAGCAGGAAGGAGTGGTCGGGGTGCTAGAAACACGTGTGACAGAAACGGAGTAGTGCCAATCAGACCTTGACAAGAAGCTGCGAGGAATGGACAAAGTGCTCTCTCTGATCCAAATGAAGAATGAGGATTTGGAAGCCAGGTCCAGAAGAAACAACGTGCGAATCACGGGCGTGGCGGAATCGACGGACATAGCGAATATGGAGCGCTACGTTGAGCAAATGCTAAAAGATCTATTTGGAGCGGAACTGTCCCCGATGTTCCTGGTGGAAAGGGCACACCGCACGCTGGGGCCAGTGCCCAAGCCGGGGACTCCACCACGGACAATCCTTGCGCGCATCCTAAACTACAGGGACAGGGACACAATACTACGGCTGGCGCGCAACGTGGCAGATTTGCAATACAAGGGCAACCGGATTGCTATGTACCCCGACTTCACGCTCCAGGTTCAATCTGCCAGGCGGGAATTCCTGCCCGCAAAGAAGGTGTTCCAACAGACAGGCACAAAGTACTCCTTGATCTACCCGGCGAAGCTGAGGGTGCAGGGGCCGGGTAAACCCACCTTCTTCACGGACGCCAAGGCGGCGCTGAAATTTGCCAAACAGCTTGTCAAAGATCAGAGGGGACAGACCGAGCCTGACAAGCGTGGAGACGCTGACCAGCTAAGTGATGTTGAATAGTGTCATGTTTTTCTGTACTGAAGTGTGGCTGGGACTCATGTGTTAGAGTGGGACAATGTAATCATGCCACTGCGGGTGGTGAGGGCGCTGCACTTCTGCGGGGAATTGTTGCATTTACTATTGACCTGTCCAGTTATTTCTCTATAGCTGCTCGCTGCCCCGCTGGCCCTGGGGCGCAATAGACCCTGTAGCGTACTGAGGCAGAGATGCACTCGATCGCCCTGTCAAAAGTACAGGGTTAGTAGGCAGACACCTGCGTACCACGAGGGATGTATCCCACACTATGGTTCAACCATCTCTTGATGTTAATATTTGGTTATGTTGGGTTGGTACTGGGGGGGATGACTGCACGACCTGATTGGGGGGTTGGAGCGGGTGGGGCGGGAGGGATGGGGATTGGGTTTGTTGGGTTTGCTCTGTTAATTTTGAAAAGCTGTGTGTTTACTGTGTCACTGAAGATATTATGTTTGATAGTCACCGATAAGGCACGAATAGCCTGTGAGCCCTTGAAATACGTTGTTATTGCGCTGAGTGCTCTGCTGAGCCGGTTACGTCTTCACATTTTAGTGTCACTATGGCCGATAGTGAGTGCTTGACGTCCAGTGCGACTGCTGCCTTGGGTGGGAAGACTGGATTACCGACCATAGCATGCATGTCTTGGAACGTGAGAGGGATGAATGATAGGCGGAAGGCGAGATTGGTCCATGCCTACTTATCGCGGAAAATGGTAGATATTTGCATGCTCCAGGAGACGCATCTGAGTTCCACTGACGCCCCACAACTCAGGCACTCCAGGTGGGGGGAAGTGATACATGCCCCATACTCGAACTATGCCAGGGGGGTGGCTGTCCTGATCCGTCGTGGCCTACAGTGGGTGACACAGAGGGTGCTACGGGATGCGGATGGCAGATACGTTTTGATTCTGGGCATGTTGTGTGGAATGCAGGTATTACTAGTGAATGTCTATGGCCCGAATGATGACAACCCAGCCTTCTTTGAGTCTCTTTGGGGAAAAATGCGTACATTTGGTGACGCAGCAATATTATGGGCGGGTGATTTCAATGTGGTGCTATCTGACGCGGTAGATCGACGGGGCGCAGCCCGGGAACACCACCCGAAGGCGGCCGAGGCGTTGGGAGCCATTATCCTAGAGGCGTCCCTGGTGGATTCCTGGCGGCATTTACACCCCCAGGCGCTGGAGGGCACTTGCATTACAGCACACAGGGCCGCTTGGTCGCGGCTGGACTACTGGCTGCTGTCCAGGGACCTGCAGGCCTTGGTGCTAGCAGCGGTCCATCTACCGAGATCACTATCGGACCACGCTCCAGTGATGGTGACATTGACCACACCTGCACAATACGCACAGCCCTTCAGCTGGCGATTTCCGTCGCAGGCCCTCCTAGATCAAGTATTCAGGGAGGAGTTGGGACTTAAGTTGGAGGAATTTTTTGAGTTCAATGAAGGGACTGTGGAATCGCCTGGTACGCTATGGGAGGCGTGCAAGGCGGTGACAAGAGGACACTGCATGGCGCTAAAAACGGGAGTTTTGCGATCCATCAGGAACACACTGGATACACTAGAAAAGGAACTGGCGACTCTGGAGGTTGAGCTCACCAGATTGCCTACTGCTAAAACCCAGGCGACGTTCAGGGCGACCCTCATTAAGTATCAGGAGGAAGCAGATAGAGAGGTGAAGTTCTTAAGTAAGTATGCCCAGGCTCGGAGGTACGGGGAGGGTGACCGCCCGGGTAGGACACTGGCTGCGATGCTTCGAAAGCCAAGAGGTGCGGAATATATTTTGGAACTTACGGATGAGACTGGCGAGCCGATCAGGACGCCTAATGGTATATTACACGCTATGGCGGCCTATTACGAGGACCTATATGCCTCTAAATTAAGACCGGAAGACGAAGTGATAACGGAGTACCTGGACACAATTGCGCTGGCGTGGTTTAACAACGGGGCACGTGAATACATGGACCTGCCGATCACGCAGGACGACATACGGACGGTAATAGCTGGCATGCCGTCGGGTAAAGCGCCGGGACCAGATGGTCTTACAGCGGCCTTCTATAAAGAATTTGCTGATATCCTGGTCCCCCGGTTACATAAGCTGTACATGGAAGCGATCGAAACGGGGATCCTCCCCCCGTCGCTCCGTGAAGCAATGATAATCACGCTGTTAAAACCGGACAAAGATCCCACGAGGCCCGATTCATACAGGCCACTCTCGCTGATAAACCTAGATGCCAAGATCTACGCTAAATTACTGGCAGAACGTTTGAAACCGATGCTGCCCCAAATAGCGCTGTCGGATCAATCAGGATTCGTGACGGGTAGATCGACCTCGCAAAATCTGCGCACACTGTTTGGCCTGCTCCACTACTTGGACCCGAAGGTCCAAGCGGCTGCTGCCTTACTAGACGCCACCAAGGCATTTGATTCGCTCGAATGGAAATTTTTACAAGCGCTGTTCACGAGAATGGGCTTCAGTAGGCTCTTTATTCAGAGGATTTGCATTCTATACAATGGTCCCACGGCGAGAGTGAAGTTCAATGGTCAGATTTCGCGGACGATATGTATTTCCAGGGGAACCAGGCAAGGCTGCCCCCTGTCGCCGCTGCTCTTCGCCATCGCCACAGAACCCCTTGCGGCGAGACTGCGACAGCACCATACCCAACGCAGTATTGGGTTCACTTCGAGGGGGCTCTTGGTGTCCCTCTATGCCGATGACATGACGATTTTTGTACAGAACCCAGCCGACAATCTAGACCCCCTCATGCGGGAACTCGTGCGGTACGGTGGTTTGACGGGCATTACCATCAACTGGTCTAAATCTACGATACTGCCGTTGACAGACGGTACGGTACAATGCAGTACTGAATTCCCAATAACCTGGGTGTCAGAGGAGGTGAAGTACCTGGGGATCCATATTAGCCGCTCGATACAGGACCTATGGTTGTTGAACTACGGACAGGCAGTAGACTGGCTTGAGACGAAGGTGAAAAAATGGGTCACCTTGCCGCTGTCGATGACAGGCCGGATAGCCATAACAAAAATGGTTATACTCCCGAAATTTTTATATTTGTTTGCAAACATACCTCTGCCACTTACCATGTCGTTTTTTAAGCGCATACGCTCTGCGATTCTGGACTTGGTATGGGCGGGCAAACAGCCCAGAATCCAGTGGAAGGTACTGACTCTTCCCTTTAAACAGGGTGGTCTGGCGGCTCCAGACTTTGAGCTGTACGCATACTGTGCTCAGGCTCAATACCTGCACTATTGGCAACACCCGATCCCGTATCAGCCGCATGTGGCGATCGAGATGGACGTGTCGGCACCCGTTCCCCTAGCCACGACGGTCTACCAAAAATACAAACGCTCGCCGGAAGATACGAAATAAGTTGAAACAACACGATGGGCCTGGCAAAACATAGCGAAACGTGCGGGCATTTCTGAACTGTATGCTCCGTCGATGCCGCTTGGTGGTAATCCATTACTGGGTCCCTTGCTGGATGCGGCGATATCTGAAAGGGCACGTAAGTGCGGGCTTTTGGTTGCTAGTGATCTCTACCCGGATGACACTTTCGTGGAGCTGGGAGACATATGCGGTCCGGAGCTCCCCACAGCATCTGGCCTACTCCTGTATTATCAGCTCAGGGCGGCATGTAGGGCAAGGTACCCGATGTTCCCGATGGTGCCGCCGACGGTCTCGGCGTTGGAGAACATATTGACGACCAAATCTCCGCATAAGTTGATCACTAGAATCTACAAAATAACACAGGATACGGCACCATGGATACGTCCAGATTCGAAAGCAAAATGGGAGGCTGAGACGGGACTCAGCATTACGGACAAACAATGGGCATTCAGCTGCACTCAGTTGGAGAACCTGTCTCCCAATTACAGATTGAGGCTAATCCCTTTAATTTTTTGCATAGGCTGTACCGCACACCGGCTCAGCTATTCAAAATAGGGTTAATACCCGACTCTAGCTGCTGGCGTTGTGGTGCCCTGGACGCAGACTTCTTCCACCTAACTTGGACATGCACTCCTATACAGCAATATTGGGCTGAGGTGTTCTCAAAGTTGGGACAAATCCTGGGAGAGCGGTTGCCTCCGGATCCCCTGGTGGCGCTCCTGGGAATGGTAGATGAAATACCCTGTGCCTCAAGGAAACTGATCGCTATGTTGCTGCTACTGGCGAAGAGACAGATTGCACTACATTGGAAGCAAAAGGGCGCTCCTGGGGTAAAAGGCTGGGTTAACTCGGCACTATACTGTCGAGATCAGCTGACAACTTACTGGGAACTACTCCCGCTGAGGTCAAGACCGGCTGATATATGGCAGCCCCTGACGAGCCTGCTGGCTGACACCGTACTGGATGACTGAGGATGGACAGTGTGTGGATGTGCAAGGATGGGGTTTCGAATAGCAGGAATGCGAGAGCCTGGATGACGTTGCGCTGTGACTGTTACGCTGGTACAGAGAATGCTGAGACAGAGGATGGGAGGACGCTAGCCCCTCACCTGAGACTGTTTGAATGAGTAGACTGCCCGGGGTAAGACGACAGACATACCATCGCCCCTCCCTCCCCCCCCCCCATCCCTCCTTTTTCTATTGGCCGGAGACTTAAGGGCCCGCCTATGTGATGGTGACACGGTACTAAATGAGTGGCCAGGATTGACATAATGAAACACAGAAGCTTTAGGTTTAGTTCAAAATGTTTGTTTCTTTGTTTTTCTTCCCGAGATATATCACATACAACATGTTGCAGACTGTCAGCGAGTATGTACGACCTGTGACCGCCAAGAGAGACCTGATTGTACTTATTGATGCTGCCTGCCTCCGGGTTGTTGGCTAAATAGCGGTGTACTACTTTGCAACTCTAAATAAAAATTTTAAAAAATAAATAAATAAATAATTTTTACTGGAAAAAGAGCAGGTGGAATCTGAAATTATTCTTCTTTAAGCTTGTTTCTAAATAGATCCAAGCTTAAATTTGAGACTTTGCAATTGAGATCACCCAATAAAATTACCTGGTGGGAGGGAACTGTATCCTTAATTTGTTTAATGAAAACAAAGACTTGTTTCAATACTCCATTAAAACAGTCATCCGGGGGATGTAAGCATTTATTATTACCAAGGGGTTTTTCTTTTCCACATTGTCAAAACTAAAAAGTGTCACAGCCTGAAAAAGGATGCTAGGATCTAAGTGGTGGGAGTAATTCCACTTTATCCGATTAGATAGCAGGCATGCAATTCCCCCTTGAGCGTGTCCCCTCATAGAGGGGACAGCGCCTCCTTCTAGGATGAAATAATCTCTCCCCAGAATCATTTTGTCCACACACCACGTCTCTTGAATACAAATCACACTAGCCTTCAAGGAATAAAGATACTGCAACTTTTCGGGACTGTTATTAATTCCAGCAGCATTCCATGAGATAATTTTTAAGCTGTTGCTAAAGATGAGAAAATAGTTTAGGATTGTCAGTTGATTTACCTGATAAGGCACCAAGTAACCAATTCCATTGCTGACTATCCTCTACTCTATTACCATTTAGGGATAATGAGGGAGGAATTATATGTGTCACTCGACGTTTAGATTTACAAATGCAGATCTTTAAGTCCTCAAAGAAGATAGAAGGATCGGCTTGTCTCAAACCCAAAGACCTCCTATCAGAGGAATCATCTCTACAGATGGAGAAGAGAGGCATTACGTCGATCCCACGACATTGAAAACTCTCAGCCTGCCTCAGAATGAGGTTCACAATAGGTTTGGAGTAGAACTTTACCCTAGTGCATGAACCTGCCTCAACTCTCAAAATTGAGACCAAATCAATGTCATTAGTTTGAATTAGCTTCAAACTCTCCATCTCTTTGAAGCACTTAAGAAGCGAAGATCTATTCAGTTTTAGGTCGGGATCAAAGAGAGGGAGGAAATCTAACGTCAGCGTGTCTATACTACCCTCTATTGGATTTACCGAGGATTTTTTGGAGCATACTGCACCTTCGACCAAGGTAAGAAAAGTGGGAGCCTTTGGATTAAGGGCAGATGCTTCACCAGGAGTAGGTTTTATAATCTTCACTATCGGAAAAGAATTCATTGACCTCCTCACTCCAGTATTAGGGCTTCCTGAATTGGGATTCGTACAACTGGAGATAATGTTGTTGTACTCAAAGGGGGGAGCTGGAGCATCGTCTATTTGCATATTAGAGCCCTGCTTCGGATTTCCATCTTCAGTCCCAACAGTAATCAACAAAGAATTATTAACATCACTCTTAACATGCGAGTCTTGAAGTTCATCAAAAATTATTTGTCTCTGCCTCTTTTTTCTAATTCTGCGGATAGGTTTCCTCTTTTTTCCTCTACTCTTTTTTGACTTTTCCATTTTTACTTTTTCCCCCTTCTCCTTAGTCTCTTGGACAAAAATAGGAAAAAACTCTTTTACAGAATTTGAATCAGCTACTTCGCCAGTTTCTTCTGCAACTTCAAGAACCAAGTCTGCAATACAATTGTATGCAGAAGATTTAGGGGCTGATAGTAGGTCGTTTCTAACTAAAACAGCCGGGGTATTCTGGGCTGAATTAAGAGGAGAGTCCAGGGGCTTAGTTCCTGGGGTGATATCACCACAGGACTTGGGCAAACCATCTTGAGGATCTAAACTGGATAACTTTTCCAAAGAATTACTTAAAAGGACCTTCAATATCTGGGTAACTGTTTCCAGAACACAGTCAGAACTACCCACAAATGTACCCAATAGCAGTAGTATAGAGGACAGCAGATGTTCTGAAGCGATCAAGGACTCGGAGATAGGTTTATCAAGTCTCTCTGGGCAGGGGAAGGCAGTTGGATGAATGCCTGATATATTCAACTCAGGGCTTTTTGAGATGTTAGACTGGAAGGAAATATCCTGGGATTTAACAGAAGGGGTACTACTATAAAGTTGGAGACCTGAAGGAATGGAAGCAAGCGGGGTCTTCATGGCATCAAATAGCTTCAAAGATCCATCTACTAAATATCGCTCACAGAGCTCCAAATCAATATCTAGCATTTGAGAGTCCTCAATACCTACTACTCTTTGGTGGGAACCACTTGCTAGTTCTTGTACCAAGTTGGTCCCAGGCATTGTAGGAATATTATGCTGCTGCACACACTCAGCTCTGGGAGAGGGTGACTTAGCAAAAAGGGAAGCAGTAGGTTGTGTCGGATTAATTTCCACATATACCAGTGAGCTCTTGGCTAATTTATTTTCCATAAGCAGACCCTCCAAAGCCGGCTTAGGAGACCCTACAGGGGAACACACTACACCAATATCCGTAGTCTTGTTCTTATCTTTGGGCTTTTCCCATAAATGGAATAGTTGATACTGGCCCTTTAGTTGCAGGTTTTGAACTTCCTTATTTCGAAGTGGGTTGGATTTGGTTTTTGCACAAGACCTTCCTACCAAAAGTCTCCCTGAACGAAGCTTTTTAGCTGTCATGATTATATTTAAAATAGGTCGAAATCAAGTACAATCCTTAATACAAACTAATTAATAAATAAAATATCTGTAAAAAGTTGGGCAAGAAAAACAGTATAAAGCTGGAACTGACCAATAAAGAGTCAATGTCTATGCCAGACGCGAAGAAACGAACAAAATAATCTAACAAACAAATATTAAAATAAAAATGAAAATAAATGGGCCCGGCCCAGCCTACTTCGGCCTCTGAGGGCCTAAGAGGGCCCGCCCTTTGCCCTGCGCCGACCCGCGCGCGATCCCGCAACGCGGGGGCTGCAGTGTTTAAATAGCGCCTCCGTGCGCCAATCAGTCAAAGTTGTTTCCGGTGGTGGGGCGCTGGGGTGCCTGGGACTTGTAGTCTCCCTCCGCTCTGCGGCCGCGGGATGTCGTGCTGCGGCGGCGGGAGGGAGACACAGGGAAACTGCAGGAACACCGAGGGGGCAGAGGTCCGTGGCAAGCTGCTGGCGGGTAAATACAGGCCTCAAAATAAATATCGCAACCCGCTCCACCGGGGCTGCAGTGTTTAAATAGCGCCTCCGTGCGCCAATCAGTCAAAGTTGTTTCCGGTGGTGGGGCGCTGGGGTGCCTGGGACTTGTAGTCTCCCTCCGCTCTGCGGCTGCGGGATGTCGTGCTGCGGCGGCGGGAGGGAGACACAGGGAAACTGCAGGTACACCGAGGGGGCAGAGGTCCATGGCAAGCTGCTGGCGGGTAAATACAGGTCTCAAAATAAATATCGTAACCCGCTCCACCAGGGCTGCAGTGCTTAAATAGCGCCTCCGTGCGCCAATCAGTCAAAGTTGTTTCCGGTGGTGGGGCGCTGGGGTGCCTGGGACTTGTAGTCTCCCTCCGCTCTGCGCCCGCGGGATGTCGTGCTGCGGCGGCGGGAGGGAGACACAGGGAAACTGCAGGAACACCGAGGGGGCAGAGGTCCATGGCAGGCTGCTGGCGGGTGAATACAGGCCTCAAAATAAATATCGCAACCCGCTCCACCGGGGCTGCAGTGTTTAAATAGCGCCTCCGTGCGCCAATCAGTCAAAGTTGTTTCCGGTGGTGGGGCGCTGGGGTGCCTGGGACTTGTAGTCTCCCTCCGCTCTGCGGCCGCGGGATGTCGTGCTGCGGCGGCGGGAGGGAGACACAGGGAAACTGCAGGAACACCGAGGGGGCAGAGGTCCGTGGCAAGCTGCTGGCGGGTGAATACAGGCCTCAAAATAAATATCGCAACCCGCTCCACCGGGGCTGCAGTGTTTAAATAGCGCCTCCGTGCGCCAATCAGTCAAAGTTGTTTCCGGTGGTGGGGCGCTGGGGTGCCTGGGACTTGTAGTCTCCCTCCGCTCTGCGGCCGCGGGATGTCTTGCTGCGGCGGCGGGAGGGAGACACAGGGAAACTGCAGGAACACCGAGGGGGCAGAGGTCCATGGCAAGCTGCTAGCGGGTGAATACAGGCCTCAAAATAAATATCGCAACACTGCATGTGTTAATGCCTGAGTCATTGTACAAGTAAATGGATAGTAACTGGATACTTAGCGTGCTGTAAGTTGACAGCATGGTGAATTTATAAGTGCTTGGGTTTTGACGCAGTGATTAGATAAAGACATGGTACTGTCTGGATGATTGCAGGAGTGCACAGAGAGTGACAGTGTGATTGCTGGACTGCATGGGTACTAACTGGGTAATTGGAGGAGTGAATCAGTACTGTGTAGATGGTTAGGGGACTGCATGGATAGTGCACATTTGATTGTAGCACTCCAAGTGTTAATGCCTGAGTCAGTGTACAAGTACATGGATAGTAAGTGGATACTTAAAGTGCTGCAAGTTGACAGCATGGTGAATTTATAAGTTCTTGGGTTTTGGTGCCGTGATTAGATAACGACATGGTACTGGCTGAATGATTAGAGTACGGCAAGGAGACCGCCCGAGTAGAATAGAATTATTTATTGTACAGTTAATTAAAACTCACAATGTTAAAAACTTTCATTATTAAAATTATTTTCAACCTAGTATTGTACTTTAGTTTTTCAAATAAAAAAGAAGAAAATATTTTACTCTCAATAAAGGTCGTATCAGTCACAATTTCGTTATCTGTGTAGTCCTTTTCTAGGGTGATAAAGTGCTTCAGTGCAGTTATAGCTAGACAACATTCTTGACAGTCTGTCTCTTTATTTAGTTGAAGTGCTGTGACTGCTTGCTGTTCTTCATTACGCCTGTTACTGGCTCTTAAGTCTTCTAGCCACTATGTCGAAGTCCTTTGTTAGTCTGCAGTTTAGTTTAGCACAGCTTCACAGCCTTCCTACAGCTTATTATTCCCTGTTGGTTACATATTACTCGGAGTAAGGCACGCCTTACATCCATCAAGTTTGGGAAGATACAAATTATGTGTATTAAGTCCTCGTTTCCTGTTCCACAAAAACGGCAGAGGAATTAATTTGCTCTCCTTTTTCAAGGTGCCAAGAGAGGAAGGATTGGTAGGATGCTGAAGCACAATTTTAGAATTTTCTTTTGTCTTCTGTGTAAATTTCATTTTCAGATATTCTTGTGACTTAAGAGCTTTATAATCATTCAGCACTGTCCATCCAGAATTTGTTTATCTTCTATGGTCGATATCATTATAGTTACGTTTGTTACCACCTTTTTGAAACTTTTGTTACCTGTGGATGACTCCCAGAGGTCTGTCATTCGAGATATTCCAGTGATTCCAGCAGGTACTTCTTGGCAGGTGAGTTCTCTCGGGTAGATAGTTCGGTCCAGAGATGGGCATTTAGGGATCCTTGCTCCGCGCCTCTGATTTTACATCAACTTTTTATGTAGACGCCTCTTCTTTCCACTGTTTGTCTCTGGAGACCAAATTCAAGCCGTATTTGGGCAGTCGACATGTAATTCGGCAGCTGGAAGATAGCCCTGTATACTGTGCTGATTATTTTATCGAGAGCTGTTGCGTCCTTCCCTTGCATTGGTTCACTTCCATATGTGAGCATTGGCTGCACTCGTGCTCTGATCACTGGTAAGACAGGATCCAATGTTTGATGAGGGAGGACTTTCTTCAGGGGCTTCATTGAGAAGTGGAATGTTGTGCCCTTCCGACGCAGGGCCTCTAGTATTTGGGCAGTCGACATGTAATTCGACAGCTGGAAGATAGCCCTGTATACTCTGCTGATTATTTTATCGAGAGCTGTTGCGTCCTTCCCTTGCATTGGTTCACTTCCATATGTGAGCATTGGCTGCACTCGTGCTCTGATCACTGGTAAGAGAGGATCCAATGTTTGATGAGGGAGGACTTTCTTCAGGGGTTTCATTGAGAAGTGGAATGTTGTGCCCTTCCGACGCAGGGCCTCTAGTGGAGGTTTAAACACACCTCTGCTGTCTAATAGTACCCCAAGGTAATTTTTAGTTGGTTACCCGGTCTAACCTCTGTCCATCCAGGGACCATGAAAGTTTCTTTGTTTTATTATAATCCACTGTCATTACTTTTGATTTGTTTAAGTTGATCTTTAAAGCATTGTTTTGTGAGAATTTGTTGGTGGTGTCCAGAAGGTGTTGGAGTCCAATTGGGGACCGGCTTATTAAGACCAGGTCATCTGCATATAGAAGATTTGACAGCGAGACGTCTCCCAACCATGGAGCATGCGTTTTGGTTTATCCAGTTCCCCTGGAAGGTCTGCTAGAAAAAGGTTAAACAGCATATGAGCTAGAACACACCCTTGTTGTAGGCCTTTGGTGATGTCGATTTGCCTTGAAAGGTGCGTCCCAGATCCCAGCTTAATCTTGACTCAAGTGTTGGTATGCAGTAGGATGAGCTGTTTCAGAAGAGGCCCTGGTATCCCCCATTTTTCCAGTTTCTGCCAGAGTTTGGTGCAGTCTACATGATCGAATGCTGCGCTATAATCTAAGAAACATAGGGATAGCGAGCTCTTTGCTGTCTTAACCGCATCTATCAGTAGACTTAGTGCCGTGATATTAGTTGTTGTACCCGGTCCTCTGCAGAACCATGTTTGGTTACCAGGATGATATGTTTTAAGGTTGCCCAGGATGTTACTTCCTCCAGGAGGAGTCCTACATAGTACTTTGCCTCTCTGTCAATTAGGGCGATAAGTCGATGATTACTTGGATTACTCCTTTCGTCCTGCTTATGTATTAGGCTTATTATCGAACCTCTGAGGACAATGGACATTTCGCTGTTTCCCGAATTTCCTGGAAGACTGGTACCAATGTTTTACTCCAGAAGTCAGCATCTTGCTTGAACATTATTGGTGGAATTCTTGGGCCAGGAACTCCTTACAATTTCCCCTTTGAGATTTGTAGCTTAACCCTAGCCGCTCTTCCTAGATAGTGTTTTACCTTCCTGCCTGATGCTAATTTGGACCTCGTTGCTCCTTCCTCCTCCTGGATAGCATGTTTTTGGTGGGTCTCAGCCTGATTGGTATCTTCATATAATACATGTTTGTATTTTCCTATGTTGTTATCGCACGTGTCCGAGTTTTTCCTCTAGGTAGGTCCCTCTCTGGGTTTTTATCGTTGAAATGATTAGATAAATAAAGTGCCCAGTCAGTTTCTGATATGTGTGAGTTTACTCCATTATTGCTGGCCGTTGAAGGCTATGGATTGTCTTCCAGAACCTGGCGCTGTTCCTCTGTTTTGAGTCAGCATTATTTTCACCCAGAGTTCCTCGTTCATTTGCCTTTTCTTTTCCCAAGTCTTCTTTTTTGCAGAGCCTTTAGGTTGCGCAACTCCTTTGCAGATCTTCATTGTATGATTGTTTGCGGAGCTGCCTTAGGGTTTGGTTTATTTTCCATTTTAGGTTTTTTATCTCGGTGTGGTTACCTTTCCTAATAGGTTGTACAAATTCTTCCCAAGCCTCTAATGGGTTCTTAAACAAGCTGGTTTTCTGATGGATAACTGCGAAGAAAGATCAACGTGAGATAAACTTGAGGATCCAAAAACTTGAAGATCCAAATTCCATAGTTAAAATCCAGAATCAGGTTATTCTGAAAGAAAAAAGTAAACATCATAAATTAATTCTAAATGGGAGGGTATAAAGAAAGAGGTGGGATAATATTAGCCTCCGTGTCCTTAATAAAATCCAGATTTTCTGCCCAGCAGGCTGTGAAAAATCTAAATGTTATGGCACGACACGGAGGCCATATTATGCAAGTTTAAAGTGCATTAAGAACATTATCAATCACATTAGGTATTGGTTTGAAATAACATGCTCTAAACATACTATCATTTGACCAATCTGCAGCTCTAAGGATGTCTTGTAATCCTCCTCCTAAATAAAAAGCTTTTGAGGCTGAGGCACCTCTTCATGAATGAGCACCGACAGGTCGACCCTAAAGAATTGAGAGAGTGGGTCCAGAGGGCTATATGTCTAATTGGTAATGCCAATACTGCTCTTTCCATTGAAAGAAGAAAAGGGATCTTATTCAATATCGACCCCAAACTAATTGAGTTAGCAAAAAACGACGGGGGCCAAAATTCTCAGGGCTTCCTCTTTGGGGAAGAATTGATTAAAGAAATGGCAAGATATGTCGGAGCATTTAGCTCTATACAAAAGTCACAAAAAGATATAAAAAGAGTTTTCCAAGATCGTGTTTTTACACGGGCCTGGAGAATGCGGGGTCGTTTTCCCGGCCGAGGAAACTCAAATTCAAGACCCTTCATGTCTCGTGGAGGAGGCAGATTTAACACCAA
Source organism: Lissotriton helveticus (assembly GCF_964261635.1). NCBI lineage: Eukaryota > Metazoa > Chordata > Amphibia > Caudata > Salamandridae > Lissotriton > Lissotriton helveticus. The sequence continues at coordinate 1,113,474,235 of NC_136061.1, forward strand.
TAACTCCAGCAACTTTGGACAATTCTACCCTCAAATACAAAGACCCTGTGGCAGAAACTTCAGGGGCGAGAGAAGACAGCGTTCCTTCTCTACAGGTAAGAGTCTTGTCAGACCCTTCAGATACCCCTCCAAAGGTGGGAGGGAGACTACTCCAGTTTGCTGGGAATTGGAACCTAGTGACCAAAGACCCCTGGGTACTCAATACCGTAAAGGGTTACAAAATAGATTTTATAGACACTCCCTTTCAGACAAGGACACCAAGAGAGATCACCTTCTCTGGCAAGGACAAGATATTAGTTTCTCAAGAAGTCCAGGAACTCTTGAAAAAAGGCGCAATAGTAGAGAGTTTCTCTGTGGGTTTCCTGAGCAACATTTTCCTGGTGGAAAAGAAAAACAAAGAACAAAGAACCGTAATAAATTTGAAAGAGATAAACCAATGGGTGGTTTATCAACATTTGAAAATGGAGGGAATTCACCTCCTAAGAGATGTTCTAAGAAAAGGAAACTGGTTAACAAGACTCGATCTAAAGGACGCATACCTGACAATTCCTATCTGGAAACCCCATCAAAGGTTTCTCCAATTTACTTGGGAAGGCCATCTGTATCAATTTTGCAGCCTCCCTTTCGGCCTTTCTTCCTCCCCCTGGTGCTTCACCAAGGTACTTCGACCCGTCGCGACTTGGTTGAGACAAAGGGGAGTGAGGATGATTATTTATCTAGACGATATCCTCTTAATGGCCCAATCAAAAAAGACTGTCTCATTCCATACGGATCTTGCAATACGCCTCTTACAACACCTGGGTTTTGTTATAAATCTAAAAAAGTCATGTACAATTCCTTCTCAGCAAACCCAATTCCTAGGCTTTTTTGTAGACACTGTGAAAACAGAACTCTGTCTTCCCAGCGACAAAGTGAGGAAAGTGAGGAAAGAACTGAGGAAAACACTTCTTATGAAAGTCTTTCCCCTCAGATACCTGGCGAAAATCCTGGGCCTTCTTTCCTCCACAATTCAAGCAATATTTCCAGAACCCCTACATTATCGGGCATTACAAAGACTCAAATCAAGACATTTGAGATCCAACGGATCGTATTCCCAACTAATTTCCCTAGACCAAGAATCCAAAACAGAACTGCTTTGGTGGCTCAAGAATCTAGAGGCATGGAATGGAAGAGCCATTTTCGGAGAACTACCAGATTTAATAATAGAATCAGAAGGCTGGGGTGCCAGATGTGGAAACTCGTCAACAGGGGGCCGTTGGACCCAACAAGAAAAAGAATTGCATATTAACTGCTTAGAGTTACTAGCAGGCTCATTTGCGGTTCGCTCTTTCACTCAAGATTCAATGAAATGTGTAACTCTACGAATGGACAATGTGTCAGCAGTTCGCTATGTCAGCAAACTGGGCGGTCCCCATTCCAAAGATTTGACAGACTTAGCGAAGGGCCTATGGTACTACTGTTTGAACAAAGGTATTTCAGTTGTTGCGGAACATATTCCCGGACTGAAGAACGAAGTTGCAGATTGGTACTCCAGGAATTTCAGGGACTCCAGCAATTGGAGACTGAACAGAGATGTATTCCTATCCACCCAATCGATCTGCGGCCCATTCACAACAGATCTGTTTGCAGATCGTATAAACACCCATCTGAAAGACTTTTTCAGTTGGAGACCAGACCCTCAGGCCACGAAAGTAGATGCCTTTTTACAAGACTGGACAAACCTAGCACCTTATGCTTTTCCTCCCTTTTCAATGCTCCCTCGACTTCTCCTCCATGCCCGGCGTTACAATCAGAGCATGGTCGTGATAACCCCTCTTTGGAGATCCCAAGCGTGGTTTCCAATTATTCTGGAAATGAGCATAGATTTTCCAATTTTAATTCCTTCTTTCAAGGAAATCCTTCTAGATCCAGAGGGTCATACACACCCCCTTGTAGAGCAGGGCCTTCTAACTCTGACGGCATGGAAGATTTCAGGAGACAATGGAGAGTCCCTGGACTTTCGTCAAATGCTTTCAGACTCATTTCTGAGTCGTGGGCTCCTGGAACAAGAAAAGCATATAGACTGGCATGGAACAAATGGGTTCGCTGGTGCATTCAACGGTGTTACGATCCCGTTTCAACTGATCTAGTCAATGTTATCAATTATCTTTCAGATCTCTTTACTTCAGGTTTGTCTTACAGAACTGTTAATGTTTATAGATCGGCGATCTCAGCCGGTCATTCCTTAATTAACGGATTATCAGTTGGACAAAATCTTCTAACCAAAAAGATAATGAGAAGCATGAGGGTTTTAAACCCTCCTGGCCCAAAATATGAAAGTTCTTCTATTTTGTTGATCTTGCACCTTATCCAACTGAAGTTAGAGGCGTACTCTGTGCTGACGCTTTCTCTTGCTTCCATGTCATTCCCTCTAGTGACACTTAGTTTCACCCCTTGTGGTAGATGGTCACTTTGACCGTTTTCTCCCACCTTGAAGGAACCTATAATATCAGACAGTGCAAGAGTTGCCAGGGTAAAGTCAAGGAGAGAAGAAGTGGTTGAGGAGAAATATGTTAATGCTGGCGGGGTATCCTCTTTATATCGACCATTCAGTGCCCTCAGGTTTAAGTTCCTGTGCTATTTCATCTTCTGATGTTATTCCAAAGAGGTGAAAATTGAAGTCGCCTGCTAGAATTAGATTCTCCATTTCCCTTTCTTCCATGAGTCTAACCAGCTCGCTGACCAGTTTTCTTGCCCCTTTTAGACTATGCTTAGGGTCTTTGTATATGTTGATTATGTATAATGGTTGGTCCAACTTGTTGTTGTTGATTGCCTGTATGGCACTTGGGGGAGTAATTTTTACCTTGATCTCTTCCATTGTTCCTGTTGTTAATATTGAAGAGAGTGTCGACAGGCCTCCTGAGCAGTGACCAAATATTGAGCCTCTGGTAGCTGGATGGATTTGTGTTGTGTATCCTTGTAAGGATATCTCTTTCTCTTCCCAGGTTTCTTGGAGTAGCATCAGGTCAAATGATTTTAAGTAGTTTGATGTTTCTGGATCTTCCAGTTTATTTGTCAGACCGTTTATATTCCAGATACATATTTTATTATTTGTGGAGTTGGCTTTTGTTGAAGTCTGGCCTGGTGCCCTTTGTCACTTTGTGTCCCCCATTGTTGTTGATCGCCATATATTTGCCCAACTAGAAACAGGTTGTTGCATTGTTGAATTTTTTGTATGTCAGAGGTTACTATTGGACCCAGGAGAGTAACTATGTGCTCCTTTAAAAATTGATTTAACTGTTTGTGAGCGATCTTTGTTAGTTTCTTCTAGGAAGGGAATAGGAAAAGCTGGTCTTTTTCCTGGTTCCAGCTTTATCCCCCATTGCGAGAATCTGATCGTTTCCTCCAAGATTTGGCCTGCTAAATCATTTGTTTTCCATATTGTCTGTGTCACTTCATGGCCTTGTTGGTCTAGTGGGGAATGAAATTTAATTTGCAAGCAAGTCTGTTGTGTTAATGTGTTTCAGATTTTTGATTAAGTGGACAAGTCTTAATATATTACCCCTATTTAGGGTGTCCACTCTTCCTCTCGATTTATATTCTGGAATAAATAGAATGATGTCCGTCTCTTTTGTTGCAGAGATCGGGGTTCGCTGGCGTGTCGTTACCTCGCATTGTTTGACCCCGTGTGGGGGCAGATTGTTATTTGTTGCGTCATGATTTACTATACTAACTCCGTAGACAGCCTCTTTCGCATGCTCGTTGGCCGGCTTGTTTGTACTATGTATGTTTTTCCTGAGTCGTAGTTACTTTGCGGTATTTATAACTGTTTGTGAATTGGTTGTTGTTTATAACTTCTATGATGAATCCAGCGGACTCGTCTAGGGTTTTTTCTGTGACCTGTGTTCAGGTTTGTATTTTTTCTGTAGGTAAGTTTTCTGCCATACTTCTTCCTCTGCTCCATGTGCCACTTTCCGGTTTGGGTGTTTTACATTGCTGCCTATTTTCTGCTGTCTGATATCCTTCAGCTCTGTCTGTTCGCTTGTTATCGCATTTGATGCAGTCGATGATGGGGTCACCGCTGTTTTTGAGATCCTTGTGACTTTTGATCTGTGGTCTAAGGGTGATATATTTTTATCTTGGATGTACTTCACGGTTTCCCCTGTATGCTCTTTTTCCCCGGGGGTTATCACTGGCTGGTTCTCATTGGTATGACTTGCTCCTGTTGTTTTCCTTTTCCTGCCCTTCCTTTTTTGTTTGCGGCACGCTTGCGCATTCATAGATGTCTCTGCACCGGCCCTTTCATGGAAGTGAATGGAATGGAATGGAAAGACAATTTATAGAGTGCGATAGTTACCCTGAGGCGTCCTAGCGCTAACAGACACTATGAACGGAAGAGGTGGGCAGGAGACCTAATTGAGTTTTGAGAAGAGAAAGGCCTTTAGTAGTTTACGAAAGGCCAAAAGGTTAGATTCTGCACGCAGGTGGAGGGGGAGGGAGTTCCAAAGGTCGGATGCATTGTATGAAAAGGCACGGCCTCCGCATCTGGCTTTCTTGATCCTGGGGACCGTCAGTAGAAATGAGTTCAATGATCTGAGTTGCCTTGCGGGAGAGTATGGGATGGCCAGGGGGCGATTGATGGGCGGGCCAGTTTCCCAGATTACTCGATGAATGGTGCATAGAGATTTAAATTTGATTCTTTGTCTGATTGGCAGCCAGTGTAGGCTCCTTAATTCATCCCTAACTGATGTTCGGCGGGGAATTTGGAGCAGTGTGCGGGTGGCACAATTCTGCACAATCTGTAGTGTATTTAGGGTAGACTGAGGGGCACCCAGATACAGCACGTTTCGGAAGTCCAGTCTAGACATGATGAGTCCCTGGATCATGGTCTTCCTGGACTCGAATGGCAATACGGGGAGAATCTTCCTTAGTACCCTTAGTAGACCAAAGCAGGTCGCTGAGAGTTTTGAGGCTTGGGCGTTGAAAGAGAGAGCTTTGTCGAGCCAAATGCCCAGGCTCTTGATTTCATCTTTGGGCACCGGGGGGGAACACAAAGAGGGGGGCCAAAGCAGCTTGAGGGCCGAGGAGTTGCCCAAGATCATTAGCTCCGTCTTATCGCTGTTTACTTTAAGATGTGACATGGTCATCCAGTTGGAGACCTCCTCCAGGCATGCTATCAGATTGCCGGGGTTGGATTCCAGTTGATTGAGGGACACCACCAGCTGGGTGTCGTCCGCGTAGGTGACAATCCGCACTCCAAACGGTCGAACGACACCCGCTAGTGGCTCCATATAAACATTAAACAGTGTTGGGCTTAATGAGGAGCCCTGGGGCACACCGCAAACGAGAGGTTTGCTCAGTGAGATGGAGTCGCCTTCAAACACTTGAAAGGAGCGATCAGAAAGAAAAGATTCTAGCCAGGATCTAGCCTTACCCGACACTCCGATGTTTGTCAGACGCGACAGTAGTGTGCTGTGGTTGACAGTGTCGAAGGCAGCGCTTAGGTCCAGGCGGATTATGGCTGCAGAGCCCCCCCTGTCCATAATCATCCGTGCCTCCTCCGTCACTGCCAACAGGGCAGTTTCGGTCCCATGTTTGGGCCGGAAGCCTGTTTGTGAGTCGTCGAGCAGGTGGCTAGTTTCAATGTACTCCATTAGTGTAGAGTTAATGTATTTTTCTAGCACCTTGCTTGCCTTGGGAGGAGTGAAATTGGACGGTAATTTTTGGGATCAGTGTGGTCGAGGGTAGTTTTTTTTAAAAGGGCCTTGACCATCGCCTGTTTCCAAGGGAGTGGGACTGAGCCTGCGGTGATGGAGGAATTGAGTAGGTTGAGTTATACAAAATGGACTCTTTTGGTGTATGTTTAGGTATTGGAGATGAGCCCCTTCTTTGATAGCTCTAGGCTGCTTGTTACCAGCTCCAGTAGGTTTCTCACTGAGGCCTGTATTTCCAGAGTTGGCCTCCGTTATAAGTTGCGTTGTTGTGTTTAATTTTAGGTCGGCCAAGAGGTTCCATAGCACTGTTGGTAGTGTTGATAGCTTGTCAATTATTGGGGTACAGATGCAGTCGGTTCTTACTATTTGTGATAGTTTTGCTGCTTCTTGTCCCCTTTTTATGAGGCCATTGAGGTCCCCGAGTTTCCTTTCTATCCTAGCGGTGGCATCTCCTTGCGAGTGGAAGACGGTTAACTGCATATCTAGTTTATCTGATTGGTACTGCAGTGCTGTTGCGGATAGCGGGATTCTATTTAGTAGAGTTATCCAGAAGATGTCGGAGGGACCTCTGCTCCCTTCACTGTGCAGATTGATAAGTTCTTCTGTGGAGCTGTTTAAAGTGAGTTTAACATTATATGATGCCACCAGGTCCTCACATTCTTGTGACGCCAAAAAGGTCATGTCATTATCTGTATTGCACAAGTCTTCATGTAGCGAGTGTGGGGGGAAATTAACTAAGTCAATACCCCCCTGCTGTTTCTCGGTTGTCAGAGTGTCATCTTGTGCAGTCAATTGTTTGTGTTTTGAACTATTTTTTGGCTGAGATGTTATGATCGCTCCATCTTTTTCGCTCTGTTAATTCTGGTGGCAAGGGGAGGTGTGGAGGGAAGATAACTGATCACTCAAGACGTTGGGTCCCTGGTGCTCTGGGATTCTTCTTAGTTTGGATGTCCTCTTACTCTCATTATCATTCTCGGGCCCCCTAAAGGTTATTTCCTGGTCCCTTAAGTGTTTTTGCGAGTTGCATTTCTGGCCGCTGACCTCCTCAATTGCTTCAAAAGTTTCATCAGTTTGCCCTCCTTGAGCTTCATCCCCCAATACACTCCTCAAATGGTTTGTGGTCACTGTGTGACTTTTATCCATATGTATTTCTGCAGCTGTATATATTGTTGTTCCTGATGTTTGGGGCAATGAGTGTTCCGTTCCCCCAGGTCACAGTGGAGATTGTAAACCCTCAAAGGTGTCATTGTTTGAGTAAATTACTTTGCCTGGGTCTTTTAGAAAGGTACATTTTGTATAGATTTTTGGTTGGTAGGAGCTTGAGTTCTTCTTTGGAGGATGTCCTTCTATGTTTATAAGTTCATCCATTCTGTCTCTTTTGTCCCTATTAGATTTTATATTTGGCTGATTTGCACTTTTTTGCTCTTTTGTGGCTAGTGGACTGCTTTCGTCTACCAGGATCTAGTTAGAGTTTTCCTCCACTAATAGGTTCTTGTTAGTGGGCTTGTCAGTTGGTTCTTTACTCTTCTTTTACCCGTTTATTCAATGTGGATGTGACAGTTATCTCCCTGCCTGATCTTATCTCTTCCGAAGCCCTTATGCACTTGTGCACGTGTTGGTCCCGTACTTCTTGTGATTTCTGTTATTCCATTTCTCTTGATTTCTCAAAGCTCTTATTGATATTGCAGGTTTTTCAAAGTTAGGATCCTCCAAATCTGGAGTTTTTGCGTTTTGATCCGTTTTTTTTAATTTTCCTTACCTTTTTGGTGTTTGGTTTTACCCCTTTTTTTGTTTGTCTTTTGGTTTGGCAGTTGGTTGTTATTGTTATCATTATTTTCCTTTGGTTTATTTGGCTTATTGGTTGATTATTGGTTGTTATCTGTTGTTTGTTATTGCTTGTTGTTGTTTGCTTGTTTAGTTATTTGATTTGACTGACTTTGTTTTTTTGTTGTTGTTATTAATCGATTTATAATCAATTTATGCTAGTTGCTTTTCCCTTGCTTTTCTTTGGTTCCTTTATTTTCCCTTGGTTTTCCTTGGTTTTTCCTTGGTTTTCCTTGCTGCTAGGTAATACAGTAACTAGTGATTTTCTGGTCCTTTCTAGTGGCGGATGAAGGGCGCTGATAAGTAGAATTTGGGGGTTTTGTAGTCAGTGGTCTCGTTGGCTTGGCAAGCCCATGTAAGATCTGGCAAGCTCGAGCAGTTTCTTGGCAGAATCTTGGCAATGAGGCAATATTGCAGTTTGTTTAGATCTGGTCTGATGGATATATTTGCTGCCCCTCGCTCCTTGAAACCTGCTGTAAGGCAGCTTCTGTGCCGGGGCTCTCGCAAAACAGACTCAGGGCACTGGACCTGAAGGCCAGCCTGTTTTCCCTAGCACAACCTTGCCACCGTGCGCCCCCCGACCAACTTTCTTCAAAGCTCCGGAGCTCTGAGACTCAGGGGCAAACTCAGGCACGGAATTTTCAGGCACTGGCACTGAGAACAGCACAGAAACAGAAACACAGAGACACACGAAGGCAGAAAAGCACTGTGGTTCTCTGCACTGAGGTGCAGGTTCAGGGGCAGGCGCAGGTTCAGGCAGGCTGTAGGGCAGGGCAAGGCATCACGGGAAGCAACAAGGGAAGCAGGGAGCAGATAAGAGATTGCAGCAGGGTGGAGACTAGGCCGGAGGCGAGACAAGGGAAGGAGTCTTGCTGCAGATGCAAACTGAGAGCGCTTACCCTCTACCTTCCTCTGCCATTTGTCGTGTGCTGTTAGCCGTCCTCTGACGCCACTTCTCCCCGTCACTGTTGCTGCGGACCCCGACCCCTATCTCCTTCCCTGCTGCCCTTGCCTGTGCTCGCTCACTCGCCTGTCCTCGCTCGCCGCCGCCACCGCCTTCTAAGCCCGGAGAGTGGGGGGAGAGCACTTCAGCTTCAACGCCGCGTCTCACTCTTGCGTATCACTGTCCCTGAAGGAATTTATATGTGCTTACGTTTTGGCCAAGGGGTTGGATTAGTACATGGTACTGGCTGGGTGACTCAAGGAGTGCATTGGGAGTAACAGGGTGATTGGTGGACTACATGAATAGTACCTGGGGAATTTAAGTTGTTAATGAGCTGTGTCTAGGTGGGTAGAGGACTGTATGGATAGTGCAGAGCTGAATGTGGTAGTGCATGGCTAGTGTTTGGATTACTTAACCTTACCTTTACAGTAGTAGATATCAAAGTTATCAAAATCATTTTTGCAGTTGTTTTTTATAATTAAAATTTTAAAAACTTTCAAACTTTAGAATTAGGATCTGTAAAAGAGAAAAAAAATACAGTTATAACATATATTATAATTTTAAGAACACAACATAATTTTAGCATTATATAACATATTCAGTTTGCCTTTTTTGCTGTTCTCAGAATGTACTGAATTTCACTATAGATAGTGATTTCAATGTTACTCATCATATAACAACAGACAAAAAACATGCAATCAATAAGATTGGTAAAAAAACATATCTGTGTCCAAAATATTTTCAACAAAGTCAACTATCTCTTTATATTTCCCAAAATAAACATTCTCAATAACATTGCATATAATACAAATACCAAATATATAAAATGCTTCTTTCGAAGAGAATTTTCTAACTACAATATCAAAAAACAGAAACGATAATTTAATCAGAAATTCTTCTTAACTTCCCTATTGTCTAAATGATGATCTTTAAAACATTTGCAGTGAGAATATCCAAAATAATCTTCTTAATTATTATCAATTTCTTCCCTCTAGGCCGAATGATATTCCTGAAATCCTTCATTTTGAAATTATCCAAAGTAATCTCACTAATACATATTAACATATTCCCAATATGCCGAATTATGTTCTCAGAACTTTGGCATTAAAAATATTAGGTATGAATTTTGTAAAATGTTAGGCAAATTATATTTGAAAACAAAATGGGCATCATTACAATATGTCCATTCTTTATTATACTTTAAATAGATGGTGTAGTGTTCAGATGTCGTAGAATGTCCAATGTGGAAAATAATGGCTACTCCTAAGAAAGTTCTTCCTGACATTGATTGTTGACTTGCTACAATTTTTTTATTGAAGTTTCCAATTTTCTTCCAGCTGCTCTACAACATTGTATCAATAAAATTATATACTGTCCAAATCTTTGTATACATAATGTTGATAAAATTTCTGATTTGCATTGGCTACACTCCATGTTTTGATTAGCTGATTTAACCAATTTATTGAAAGACACTGTTTTATAATCTGGTATTGTCAAATATATGAATCTTTCAGTGTCTATCTTAGTGGTAGAAGTAAGTGTACAAATTTCACATTCATGTTTCCATGTATAACAAAGTCCAAACAGATTTTCAATCTGTATTCCTTAATTTTCTAATATTGCAAGCATATACTTATGAAATTCCTGAGTATCTTGTTGCACATTCTGGGTAAATTGTGAAGAACCAGAACATATATTCAGAAGATTCCGAACACCAGAAATACTTTGGATATTAGTTTTATCAGTACTCAATTTTTCAAAAATAGAATGCAACAAGGAACAAAACCTTTTTTCTTGATTTTCCATAATTTGCTGTTGCAGATTTTCTAGAAAAAATACGACATTCACCACTACATTAGCATAGCAGTTGTTACCTGAACTATCTTCTAACTGATATCCAACAATCTCTTCAACACTGTCCTTTTTTTTTTATTGGAATCTCAACATTTTCTTGATTTATATTCTTCTTTCCACCTTCACTACAGGGATTCTCATATCTTCTTTTATGACCTACTACATGCTTTCATATACAGGATATTCACCTCAATGGGGAGCATACAGTATTCTTAACCAATTATACTCTCTTACACGATTTGCATCTGCACTAATCTTTCTCTCATCAAAATCAATCAAAGAGAATCCAGATAGAGTTGTGACTCGGGACAATGCAACATATGCCATTTCCTCTTTAACCCCTTGGCTGCAGGGAAGATTCCCCCGCTGTGCTGGGGGAGGAGGAGCGCACAGCGGGCCAGTGCTCATGACGAGCTCAGCTCGTCATGAGCCACGTTTCTCGTGTGCTCGTCATGACCATGCCCGTTCCTTAGAACTGGGAATTAGCCCCGCACCTGAGCGTTCTAACGGTCATGACGAGCTCAGCTCGTCATAAGCACACGAGAACCGTGGCTCATGATGAGCTGAGCTCGTCATGAGCGTGGGAGTGGGTAAGCACAGTATTTCCAATGTTTACCAAAGCGCCGTTTACACATAAACCTTGAGATTTATGCATATGCTAAAGAAAGAGGAAACTGTTTCCGATGAACATACAAATTTTTAACAAGCAAAAAACAAACAGAACAACGTCCAATCTGTTTTGCATCTTCAATCTGATCAAATGTAATCTTAAAATATTCAATTCCATCTCTATTTTGATAATTAACAAAATCAACAACTTTCCCCTTTGCTCCATTTACTAAACCTGTTTCTACATCCAAATTATGCCGTAAAATTACCCGGTAGTTTTCACATACATATAAATTGTTTTCTAAACCAGCAGTTTTAGATACAGATTTTTCCAATGAACCCAATTTTGTTTTACATTTTTCTGTCAAAATAATAGTAATACCGTTATGCTCTATTTTATCAATGGATTCCATTTTGATTATTTGTTATTTTTCCAGCTTTAAAAATTCTTCATTAAATATAGGACATTCTCGCAGTGTTGGCATTAGGCAGATTATAGATTTATTTTCTCAGATTTTTTTGTAAATTTTTTCCGGAGCAACATAAGCATTGGGAAACAAGTTTGTAAGTAGACAACTTTGTAAAGCTTCTTTACCATGGTCTGTCAATACACCAATTCTAATATCTTGAAGAATACTTCCATATTCTTCATCACTAGTGTATCGCATATTTTAAATAGGTTATTTGTATTCAAAATATGACCAAATGCTGACAATTCCAATACTTCCCAAAGACTTTCTGGTGTCTTCATGCACAAGATTTGTAAATGCTGGATGCCCTTTTACAGGAGTAAGTTGCAGTAGATCGCCAAAATGTATTACTTGTTCTCCTCCAAATGAGACATTGTATTCTCTTTTTAATATTTGCTGCATTCTTGAATGCACAAAGGCAAGCATTGGGTTTGAGACCATGCTCACCTCATCAATAATCAGAAAGTTTAATCTTCTTTAGCATTCTTGAAACTTCATAACAAGCTTCTCCAGACTTCTTGTGATATTCTAATTTGTTTCCATGCTCTACAGGTAGCATTAGTAAGCAATGTAAAGTAATTCCTTTGCTGTTGTGTGCTGCCAATCAAGCTGGAGCAGTTACAACACAAGATAACTGTGATTCAGTGATTTTATGTAGGTAACTGGCCAAAACTTTCATTAAATTTTTTTTCCTGTCCAAGCTTCACCACTCACATACATTTGGATAGGTTCAAATGATGTGCATGTGCATTCTTTCTTTTCATGAAGAAAACCATGGTCAATCTGTTCTCTCACTTGCTGATATATTTCTTTCTGTTCAATATTTAGTTGTTCTTCCAAGTTTCCTAAGTTCATAATATCTTCTTCAGCTGCATTGCTGTTTCTACTTCACTCATGGCAATTGCTGCTTCATTGCTTCATTTTCAAGAATTGGTTGTCCTAGTGGATCATGACTCAGTGGAGCAGAACTTTAACTATCTTGAGAAATGTCTCTAGCATTCTCAGCTGCAATAATAGCCACTTGATCAATTCCTTCATTCAACATTTTGAGATAATATGCAAAAACTCTACATTCAATGCTACCTTTACATGCATTAAAAGAATCTTCATAGCACTGAAAATCTACAAGTAATTCCAGTTCCGTGTGGCAAGGCTTGACGAACTGTAGATGTGCTAAACAGTAAAATTCTCTTCTATCATGGGTTTCACAACTCAGTTTCCTATGATTAATCAGATTTCCTTTACTGTTTCATCAAACATCCTTCTGAACCAATCACTGCATATTTTTCTTCATTTATGTTCTCTGTAATATTTCTCTTAGAAGTGTAATATTACAGCACTACATAGAGCCATATGTTTTGAAGATGAGGACTCCTATTTGGATAGTACGTGTCCAACATGTTTGTTTTAACAATAGCTGTGCTTTCCGGTTCATTTAATGCTAAATAATGAATTTCTTGTATAGATTTAATACTCGATTTCGCGTTGCAGCAAGACCTAAACTAACCCAAATGATTCCTCTTGACTTTGAATATAAACTTGCAGAGGACAACCGATCTAAGCATTCATACGCTCCAATCTTTCGATGGAACAGCATCTTCAAACTAAAGCTGTACAATTTCTTACTAAGACTCTTGTTGTGGTAAATTTCTTCCTACATTTCTTGCAACTCCGTCTTTTCTGATTTTGTTATGTATGGCATTACATACCGAGCAACAGCAATGGAATTATCAGCAAAATACTGGATAGCCATACTAGCATTCCACATTGACAAAATAACTGGATTATAATCATTAATATACTTTGATTGTTCACTTCTTTTTTGGGAGATTTTCTAGTAATGGTATGTCTCACTGCTGACATGAAATCGTTTACTCATCCTTTTGGATATTACTGGACATTGAAAACCAAAATGACATTTGGTATAAAACTTTTCCTTCGACTTGGATTTCCATCAACAATATTTGCCACATCGATAAGTTTGAAACCTTAACACTTGTTGCCTTGAGGTGTTTTCTTCTCTTGTTTTTGGTATAACACATGTAACATAGTGTTCATTAAAAAATGAAACAGTCTCATCTGAATCAGTTCCAAAATGTGGGTGCATCCTTGATCCATAAATGCATATGTATATGAGGAGCACCTCTCCAAAAGAAATCAATAACTTCTCCAAGAGGAGCATTGTTTTTATTGAAGATAAAAGACATCTTAGCTTGAAACCTATGATTGAAATATCTCCATACATTTGCAGGATCCAAGGAACACAATTCTCCAGGTGTCTTGAATTCCATGTTTTTAATATTTGAATTTGCTTCTCGATGAAATTCAAGTAAATTATCCTATGCGTATTCAGCACAGCTTAGGGTAACAAACCACGTAGGAGTTCCTAAGTTCCTTAACTGCATTTAAGTTCTCCATGACAACGATACCAACACTCATTAGTACCACACTGACACGCCATCAAATTAATCAATTGAGATTCTAAATGATTATCTCTCTCATGTACTTTGTCCATGAGTTCCTTTGCAGAAACATTTTGAAGATGAACTCCTGTTTTTAATATGTGGTTGACTGCATATAAAAGTCCAGACAAGTCACTTTCAAACAAAAGATGAAATATGTATAGGATACATTGCCGGAATCTTGGATCTTCTGAGTAAAATCTGGTTGTCCGATATTCTGATGCGGGAATCTGTAGTGGTCGTTCATCATATCGTCCACCTTATCCAGTGGGGAAGAGCTGTGAAAAACAAATAGCTTCCAAACTTGTTTCCCAAACACTCATGGGATTCCCTTTTGCTTTCTTCATTTGGAATAGTTCAATGATATTTCTTATCACTTCTTTGGAATGTAAAGGATGTACGCTATAATGTTCATAAAATTCTTCAATTTTGGACATGTCTCCTTTTTCAATTTGGCCACTTGACATTTCACTATCATCTTCTAAAACTATTTCTTCGTCCACATACACATTTTTGTAGTAATCATTGTTTTTTTTATGAGATATAACACTGACTTTTGCACTTTGCTGACACTAACTAATTCTTACCATATTTTCCGACTCTTCGTAGGAACAACATTAACTAGAATGATTATCGGTTCAGTTTCCTCTTTCTCTACACCAATAGTTTCAATATTTTTCTTTAAATCTAAAGGTAAATATACAACTCATCCTTTTAATCCTCTCTGTAAATCGGTAGGAGGCAACTTACCTGTTTTAGGCTCCATACGAACAATTGGCTGAAATGGTTGCACAGATTAAACTAGAATAGACTCATACGTATTTAAATCTACCAGTTCTGGAGGATTAGCTATCAACTCTAGGTTATTAAGTACAGCTCTAGCTGGCATTTTGTTGTCCTCTAATTTGTTATAACAATATTTACAAATATGTTGATCACTACCCCAATCAAAGCAATTATCTACCAACAAATAAGGTGCAAATACCTTCCACTTATCATTGTTTTCTTTTTTCACTTTTTAAATACAGATAAACATTCCTTGTCTGATTTTTATAGTGAGTTTGTCGACAACAAATACAAACATAATTTGGTCTTTCACAACAAATTATCTTAAAATTTGTAATTTCTTCTTCAAACTTCTCAGTACTACTATGTTCCACGTCTTCTTCAACACCTACTTCTATCAATGTTTCACTTTGACTACACTCTTCTTCAGGACCAAAGTAATTCATCACAAACTTTGTTTACATCTGATACTGACCCACACAAAAGAGCACTGTTTAAGTCACTTAAAATTATTACTGGACTTTTTGCGTAATACAATCTTCTGACTAACTTCCGCATTTGAGAATGATGTACTGCTAACATTCTGAAACGATGAAAAACATTTTGACACAGTTTTCTAGAAAGACAAGCCTAAGAATGACCTTGCAAACCAGTATTTCTTCTCACTTTGCAAGGATCTAGTCCTTGCAGCATCTTATTCTTTTGTTTAACACTTTTTTTTCTATACGCTCATAAGAAATTCCGAAAAATATCAAAAGACTCCTGTCATATACTACAAATACTACTACAATCCCAAGTATATACACAGGGGCTTTAGTATGTCTCTCTAGAACTTCATCAGCTATCACTTCTTCTACATACTTTTTCAATTGGACAACCGTTTTTTACTTTATAAGCTAGACCAATGGTATCAACTTCATGCAATAATGTATTGGTTTGAAAATAACTCTCTTCATTAAAAAAAGGCTCTGAACTTGAACTGTGTTTCCATTCATCTAAAAAAATATCACAAAAGTTAGTTCTGTTAACTAGTTTCTCCTTTTTACTTTTCTCCTTCATGACATGTATTGGCTTATCAAATGATCGAATTCTGTTTAAAACTAATATGAATAATCTCCTTTTTGTTTCAAAAGCATTCTCAACAATAGTTTCAATCTGTTTCTTCATTTTATAAAATGCAGATTTTTTAATATTTCTTCACATCTTTCAACAAATTAAAGACAACTCTATTGTAAACCATTCTCGTTCTGATTTCTTCACACTGATTCTTTCTCCTTTTACCATACATTGTGTTTTGAAAACTCAATTTCCCATTAATTCCTCCTTTTTTTCTCATTCTTCTTTGTAGTTGAGATATTCTTTCTACTTTTTACATCCTGCAAATTGTTTCTACTCTTTGAATGTCTTTTAATAAATTATTTTGTTCTCTTACCACAAAACGTTTTCTTTTTTCCCACACAATGTACTTCATCTAATTCTTGCTATTGTGTTTTCTTCAAATAATAGTCCTTTTTTGTTGTTTCCTCTTTATTGTTATTCTAGTCATGATAAGTTTCTTTTAATGATGATGAAGAATATCTGTAAAAAAATAAATATATAATATTATTAAAATAAATCTATAAAATATACTATTATATTACTAAACAAACACATTCTACATAAAAACCATTTAAACGCTTTAGGGCAGATTTATGATAACTGGCGCATCCCCAGGGACCATGGGGCAAAAACGGCACAGATGCGTGACGCATCTGTGCCGTAAAGGGGGCGCATTGCTGGAGTTGCGTCGCAAGCGCGACGCAGCTCCAGCAAGGCTCGGGGGTGCCCTATCTATCCAATGCTGCGTCAAGCCTTATGCCTGCTTCAAGCAGGCGCAGGGTTTTGACGCAGCATTGGCCTGAAAGTGACTTAGTGAAATCTTATAGATTTCACTCAGCCACTTTTGAGAGGCGCACCTGCCCCGGAACGCCCACATGTGGCGCAGGGCTTTACAACGTGACGCATCTGCCTAGATGTGTCACATTGTAAATGGGTCATAGGGATGCGCCACGTTTACGCCGCAGTTGCGTGACGCAAACGTGGCGCATGACCAACATAAATCTGCCCCTTAGATTTTGGCGCAATGATTACATAAGGACAAGCTATTAGCTGAATGATTAGAGGAGTGCACTGAGAGTGACAGTGTGATTGCTGGACTGCATGGGTACTACCTGGGTAATTGGAGGATTGGAGGATTGAATCAGTACTGTGAAAGTTGGTAGGGGACAGCACAGATTGTGCACATTTGATTGTAACACTGCATGTCTTAATGCCTCAGTCATTATACAAGTACATGGATAGTGACTGGATACTTAAAGTGCTGCAAGTTACCAGCCTGTTGAATTTATAAGTGCTTGGGTGTTTGCGCAGTGATTACATAAGGACATGCTACTGGCTGCATTATTAAAGGAGTGCACAGAGAGTGACAGTGTGATTGCTACACTTCATGTGTACTACATCGATAATTGGAGGAGTGAATCAGTACTGTGAAGGTGGTTAGGGGACAGCATGGATAGTGCACATTTGATTGTAGCACTACATATCTTATTGCCTGAGTCATTGTACATGTACATGGATAGTGACTGGTAACTTAGAGTGCTGCAAGTTGACAGCATGGTGAAATTATAAGTGCTTGGATTTTGGCTCAGTGATTAGATAAGGACATGCTACTGTCTGGATGATTAGAATAGTGCACAGAGAGTGACAACGTGATTGCTGGACTGCATGGTTACTACTTGGGTAATTGGAGGAGTGAATCAGTACTGTGAATGTAATTAGGGGACAGCGTTGATAGTGCACATTTGTTTGTAACACTGTATGTCTTAATGCCTGAGTCATTATACAAGTACCTGGATAGTGACTGGATACTTGGAGTGCTGCAAGTTGACAGCAAGGTGAATTTATAAGTGCCTAGATTTTGGCGCAGTGATTATATAAGGACATGCTACTGGCTGGATGATAAGAGGAGTGCACAGAGAGTGAAAGTGTGATTGCTGGACTGCATGGGTACTACCTGGTTAATTGGAGTAGTGAATCAGTACTGTAAAGGTGGTTAGGGGACAGCATGGGTAGTGCACTTTTGATTGTAGCACTACGTGTCTTAATGTCATTGTACAAGTACATGGATAGTGACTGGATACTTAGAGTGCTGCAAGTTGACAGCATGGTGAATTTATAAGTGCTTGGGTTTGGCGCAGTGATCACATAAGGACATGCTACTGGCTGGTTGAATGGAGGAGTGCACAGAGAGTGACAGTGCGATTGCTGGACTGCATGGGTACTACCTGGGTAATCGGAGGAGTGAATCAGTACTGTATAGGTGGTTGGGGGACAGCATGGATAGTGCACATATGATTGTAGCACTACATGTCTTAATGCCTGAGTTATTGTACAAGTACATGGATAGTGACTGGATACTTAGAGTTCTGCAAGTTGACAGCATGGTGAATGTATAAGTGCTTGGGTTTTTTGTGCAAGGAGTACATAAGGACATGCTACTGGCTGGATAAGTAGAGGATTGCGCAGAGAGTGACAGTGTGATTGCTGGACTGCATGGTACAACCTGGGTAATTGGAAGAGTAAATCAGTTCTGTAAAGGTGGTTAGGGGACAGCATGGAAAGTGCACATTTGATTGTAGCACTACATGTCTTAATGCCTGAGTTATTGTACAAGTACATGGATAGTGACTGGATACTTAGAGTGCTGCAATGTGACAGCATGGTGAATTTATAAGTGCTTGGGTTTTGGCGCAGTGATTTCATAAGGACATGCTACTGGCTGCATGATTAGAGGAGTGCACAGAGAGTGACAGTGTGATTGCTGGACTGCATGGGTACTACCTGGGTAATTGAAGGAGTGAATCAGTACTGTGTAGGTGGTTAGGAGACCAAATGGATAGTGCATGAGTCATTGGATTAATGCATATGTAGTGCTTGCATACTAACTGGGTGATTGTAAAATATAGAATCAGTAAATCATTTGTCATAAAATTACATATTGACAACATTTGCACTCCTGTAATAAGTCAAGCACCTCTCAATAATTCCGTAAATATACATACAACTATATACATACCATCTGAACACATAAATGTATCATTAAATACTGTTTAGTTAAGTAGATAAGTATAACATGCTACAAAGGGTATTATATGGTGATTTTATTTTTCGGTTACATGTTGAACATTCAATCTACATATATGCAACATCATTAAACTATGCCTCACAACAGATTTAAGAAAGAAGAGCAATTAACAACACTTTTAATGATCATTTTAAAAACCACATATTTCAGCTTTGTATCTAAAATTTTGTAGCATCATTCAACTATACCTTTGCTTAGGCTACAAAAAAAACCTAATGAACAGCTCTTTGTTTTACCATTATACCTTTAATTATATCCCATAATTTAACTTTACCTTCTGCACAAACTAATAAAAGAAACTTCATTATTAACACCTTATATGATCATCTTTCAAACAGCACAGATGTGCTACATTTAAAACATTTATAAACCCAGGAGTAGCCACCAGCGCCAGGATACCTGCAAGGTGACAGTTGCGCTTAATAAATGTTTTAAATAAATAAAAAAACATTTGACCAAATTAACTATAATAATGCAGTATCATTATACTATACCTTTGTAGAAAGAAGAATAAATGGTGCCTAATGAACTACATCTTATATGAACATCTTTGAAAATACATATTTGTAGTGCGTGTTCAGCCAACTATCAAAAAATAAGAAGCATCATTCAACTATACTTTTGAACAGACTTAAATAGATATATATTACTGTACAGACTGCTTTTTAACCCCTTCGATGCTCATGACGAGCTCAGCTCGTCATGGCATATACCTCTAGGGTGCTCATGACGAGCTGAGCTCGTCATGACCACACCCATTAAAATTATGGCCCAGCACAGCAGATGAAGAGCTTCAGCATCCATGAGGTTAAACAAACTTCAAGTAGAATAAAAATAATCCCAATATACATCTCTACATATAATAATATATTTCAAACAACACAGTTTTAGAATAATGTCAAATCTATTTTAAATAAACCTCAAAAATATATAACTCACCTTTTAAATAGATTTGTTGAATGAAAAATCTCACACACTCAGACAGGATTTTCTTTTACACACAGAGCATATAGATCACCAGACTCTCCAAGGTAAAACCAGTAATGGCAAGATTTCCCTCTATTTTGCCATACAAATACACATAGGCAACACATCACATTGCTTCCCAGAGATTTTCAAATTGAAAAACACATTTCCATTGGTCATACATAATAACACTTTTCAACTGACTTCTTCATCCCTTCTGTTTAAGGCCAGTTTCCATAGCAACAGTTCATGCAACATCCAACTTAATTGTCAGGTCAAAAGTTCACCACAGAATGTTGCAAATAAGAACTGCAAGTGTGGTTGCTTTTGCAAAACATGTCCTGGCCCTTATCCTTTCTGCTGTACCTTTCAAACAATTTTTACTAACCAATAAGAAACATGCATTTTAAACAAAGTAAAATCCACCCTATTTTTGAATGTACAATCTTCTTAAATAGCCAATCAAATCTCTACTTTCTTAAAAACAGCATCTTCTCCACCATTTTGGATATCTCTCATTCTACAAGCTGACTACCTCAGCTACAGACCTCTTTTCATTACCTACAGAGATCCCTTCAAGGTGCTTTCAGTGTGGATTGTTGGTCACATCTATGTATTCTGGTGCAAAAGGTATAATAAAACCAGAGGTATTGACAAAGACCTAGCTTTACAAAATAAAGACATTACATGGATTGGACAGAGAGGATTAAAGTGGCACCAATTGATGCCTTTGGTTAAAACTTTTTTGCATCTCCAACCCTCTGACCTCATGATTGTGCACTGTGGTGGCAATGACCTAGGCACATTGACTGGGGTAGGTCTGGAAAGGCTTATGAAGGACACCTTTTCAGAATTGACATTGCTTTTCCCCCAAACTGCCTTTGTATACTCTAACATGTGCCAAAGACAGAAATGGAAGTGGTCCAATCATTTTTGTCCACAGATTGAGAAAGCTAGAAAAATGTCAATAAAGCTGTTTCTGCTTACCTCAGAGACCCTAGAATGGGCTCCATATATAACAATAATCTACGCTCCCATATGGAGGGCATCTACAGGAATGATGGAGTACACTTTACTGATGAAGGGAACAGAGTGTTTCTCAACAACCTAAAGCTCTGCATCAGCACTTACATCTAGCTGCAAGAAATTCATAATAAACACAAGGGCTCTTTTTAGAGCCACCCAAAACCCCAACATATAACCTAGGTTTATATAAAATAAAATCGTAATTATTTTTGCTTGGAGTCACGCACCCAGTATGACTTAGAGCCGTGCACCCATTGCGTTCACACCAGGGGGCCATGCTGGGAGGCACGCACCCCTCGTGTTCACACTAGGGGAATGCGCTGAGTGCCACTCACCCCTTCGCATTCACACCAGGGGGCCATGCTGGGAACCATGCACCCCTTCACCTTCATACAAGGGGGCCGCACTGAGCGCCATACTAGGGTCAGGACTCCAATGTTTTTAAAACCGTCCACCTTTATTAATTGACATTTGTCCCGGGAACCCATCCCCCGGGGCCTAGCATGTCCATTGGGGACCGTGGGGGGGGGCAATTCCCCCACAGCCCCGCCGGATCCCCACCTCCTGCTGGAGCCAGCATTGCTTTTCCACACAGGGAGCTGCTAACATTCAGCTACCTGTGTGGAAAAGCAATCGGCTATGGATTTTGGGAGTGAGAGCAGGTTTCCTGGTCTTGCTTCCAAAATCCAAACCAAGATTGTTAAGGCAGAGTGGGAGCCATAGCAAACAGCAGTGTACCGGGGGTGGGCACCCTGGGACACTGCAGGAGCTGGCCCTGGAGGTGGTGGTCCCCAGGGCCACCAAGGGCTCCTGGAGGGGGGACGAGCGGCCCCCCTCTCAACTAGTGCAAAGCCCCGGGGAGGTGGTGGTCCCGAGGGCTCGGGCATCCATAACGGAACCCCACATTTACATAATTAGTGCCCTGGGGAGGTTACGTTCCCCCGGGCATGTGGGGGGCTCCAGCCCCCCACACGGTTCTAAATAATAAAAAAGAAATCCCAGGGGGTGGCGCCCCCCGCTAATATTTGGGAAAAGCCCCAGGGGGTGGCAGTCTCCAGGGCTTGGGGGGCCCTTGGAGGCCCCCCTCAAATTAAACAAGCCCCAGGGGTGGTGGTCCCTACGTGTCTAGAAAATGTATAATGTACTCTGTGCTAGTGCCCTCGTCAGTTTCATTACAATTTAAAAAGCAACTAGACTACCAACCTTGAACAATGTTGCATGGCGCATTCTAGTCGCCATTTTGTGCTTCATTCTTAGTTACATCCTCATTATTTCTCGTAAAGTACTAATTTTGAGACGTACTAAAAAAGTGCAAAGTGCATCGTGCAGAAAATTCATTCATGAATTCATTATCTTTCACATTTTGATAAAGTGCAAAGTGCCTAGTGCATGAATTCATTCATATGTTTGTAAACTTGTTACATTCACAATTCATGTAAAGTACATTTTACTTATATAGTTCGTAAGCAGCAAAAATTAGGGTTGATTCATTATCTTTTCATATTTTTATATGATGCAAAGTGCCTAGTGCATAAATTCATTCCTATGTTTGTAAACTTGTTACATTCACAATTCGTGTAAAGTACATTTTGCTTATATAGTTCTTAAACGGCAGGAATTAGGGTTGATTAGTTCATTCAAAAGTCTGGTCTAAAACAACTGGAATGTGTTTAGTCATGCTGTGCAAATACGCTAGTTCATAAGTCTTTTCATTTTGGGTTGATTAGTTCATTCGATGATGTAATCTAAAGCAACTGGAATGTGTTTAGTCATACTGTGCAAATACGCTAATTCGTAGTTCTTTTTAAAGATAGAATATGTTGTCTTTTATAGAAGTTCAGAATAGCTTTTACTAATTGTTCTCTTGTTTATTGCTCCATTAGTATTCATATTGTCATTTCAAAGGATAATCCTTTCTCTTTTTAGTTGCTTTCACAAAATTGAACTCATTCTCGCTCCCTTTTTTTCCCTCTTTATTTGAACAGCAATTCCCAACTTCTATCGTGTTACAGTACGACTCCTTCTTTTTACCCTCAATCCCAACTCTTGCCTATTTTCCTACATGCTTCTTGCTGTTTTCTGTAATTCTTTGAATGTTTCCATTTCCTATGCTCTTTTGTGGGGCTTAATTGTTGATGAGATCATTATCTTGTTCTTCTCTGTTATGATGGGGATGAGTTCATTTATATACATTGCATTCTGAGGAGTTGGTCTTTCCGTGCTGATGGTGAACCTCTACGAGTTATTCATTTCTCCAGGTGTACATGTAGTTCTGCATCTAAGTTATGTCCATGTGGGAATTCGGTTCCCATCCCGAGAATCATTCTGCTTTACATTTTTCTTAATTTCAGAATGCGATCTCCTCCTCTTTCAGATATTTTGGCAAGCTTCAACCCTGAGTATGTTAATTTGGTGCAATCAATCAATCAATCAGAGCATTTATATAGCGCACTACTCACCCGGAGGGTCTCAAGGCGCTTGAGGAGGGGGGGTCCGCTACTGCTCGAACAGCCAGGTCTTGAGCTGCTTCCTGAAGGCGAGGTGGTCTTGGGTCAGGCGGAGGTGGGTCGCGAGGGAGTTCCAGGTCTTGGCGGCCAGGTAGGAGAAGGACCTTCCTCCTGTGGTGGCTCTTCGGATGCGGGGGACGGCGGCGAGGGCGTGGTTGGTCGATCGGAGCTGGCGTGTGGGAGTGTAGAAGTTGAGGCGGCTGTTGAGGTATCTTGGGCCTTGGTTGTGTAGGGCTTTGTGTGCGTGGGTGAGGAGACGGAAGGTGATTCTTTTGTTGACCGGGAGCCAGTGCAGGTCTCTCAGGTGTCCGGAGATGTGGCTGTGCCGGGGGATGTCGAGGATGAGTCTTGCTGAGGCGTTCTGGATCCGCTGGAGTCTCCTCTGAAGTTTGGCGGTGGTTCCGGCATAGAGGGAGTTGCCGTAGTCCAGTCGGCTGGTGACGAGGGCCTGGGTGACCGTCTTCCTGGTCTCGGTGGGGATCCACCGGAAGATCTTACGTAGCATGCGCAGGATGTTGAAGCACGACGAGGAGACGGCGTTGACTTGTCTGGTCATGGAGAGGGAGGAGTCAAGGATGAAGCCCAGGTTGCGTGCGTGGTCTGTGGGTTTGGGTGCGCTGCCCAGGGCGGTGGGCCACCAGGAGTCGTCCCAGGCGGAGGGTGATGAGCCCAGGATGAGGACTTCCGTCTTGTCTAAGTTCAGTTTCAGGCGGCTGTTCATCATCCACTCGGCTACGTCTGTCATCCCTTCGTGTAGGTTGGCTCTGGCGGTGGCGGGGTCGTTGGTGAGGGAGAGGATCAGCTGGGTGTCGTCGGCGTAGGAGATGATGTTGAGGTTGTGCTGGCGTGCGATGGCTGCGAGGGGGCTCATGTAGACGTTGAAGAGGGTGGGGCTGAGTGAGGAGCCTTGAGGGACGCCGCAGATGACTTCGGTGGCTTCTGATCTGAACGGGGGAGGCGGACTCTCTGTGTCCTTCCGGCGAGGAAGGAGATGATCCATTCTAGTGCCTTTCCTTGGATTCCCACATTGCTGAGGCGTTGCACTAGGGTGCGGTGGCAGACGGTGTTGAATGCCGCGGAGAGGTCCAGGAGGATGAGAGCCGCAGTTTCCCCGTTGTCGAGCAGGGCTCGGATGTCATCGGTGGCTGCGATGAGGGCGGTCTCGGTGCTGTGGTTGGCCCGGAAGCCGGACTGCGAGAGGTCGAGGGATCCGTTTGTCTCGAGGAAGGCGGCCAGCTGCTTGTTGACGGTCTTCTCGATGACTTTGGCCGGGAACGGGAGGAGCGAGATGGGTCGGTAGTTTTTGAGTTTGGTGGGGTCCGCTGATGGTTTCTTCAGTAGAGCGCTGAGTTCGGGGTGCTTCCAGCTCTCTGGGAAGGTAGCGGTGTCGAAGGAGGTGTTGATGATGTCCCGCAGGTGGGGTGCGATGACAGCGTCGGCCTTGTTGAAGACGTGGTGAGGGCAGGGGTCGGTTGGGGATCCGGAGTGCAATCTCCCTGATGTTGTTCATTAAAGTGTTTCGCAATAGGGTAGTTTGGATCGATGTTTTTTATCGCACGCAGATGTTGGAGGATCGGCAGTTTTAATTTGTTGATGATAGTCCCGATATAGTCTCTTCCACATGGGCATTTGAGTCTATAGATCACATACTTCGATTAACAGGTAATGTGATCTAAGATCTTCTCAGTTTTTCCATTTTGCAGTGTGTACTCCTTGGTATTCTGGCCATGCTAGCAAGCTTTGCACTTTGCACATTTCCAAAAGCCTGGTGTGGTTAGCCAAGAGATTTTTTCCTGTTGCTTAATATCCAGATGATTTTGCGTCATATATATATATATATATATATATATATATATATATATATATATATATATATGCAAGCACCCCGACTCCACAGTACCAAACGGCACAAATCATATATATCCTCTTAAACAATCTGTCCAAGCTTTGAAAGAGCACTCAACAGCTCTTGTTACCCTTAGGCGTCTTCTAGCCTTGTTGCTTTCAATTTTAAAAACGGGACACTCAACCTACTAAGGAGATAATGCCATTCACTTCAAGGGACAACAATTCCCATAATGCCCTGAAAAGACAGATTGTACCAAGCCGGCAGGATCCGCCCACCCTGCGTGGATTTAGCATATTTTGTTTACGTTTTGCGCACTTGCTGCACTGATTTCTTGTGCCTTGGTTCTACCGAGGCACAACACGGTTGCCAACACTTCCTGTTTGGAGTGTTGTCAGCCAATTAGCATGCAGCTCGTGATCGGGAGGGTGCGCCCAGGGTGCGCCCAGGGTGCGCGGATCCGTCGCGGTCATAGATATATATGTGCTTTTTCTTTTGATTTTCTCAGCAACTAGTGAGCAGATTTACACCATTGAACAAAAAGGCACCTTTCTGAACCAAGGGCTGCTTATTTGCCAAATTTGAAGTAATTCCATTCAGCAGTTCCGGCTGTAGCCGCGATTAAAGTTTCCTATGGAAAATTGCATGGGGATAACACGTTTTGGGACCCTCCTTTTTTCTCGGCCACCACTTGCCGAATCACCCCAAAACTTTCAAGATAGGAATGGACCAGAGCGGGGCATAAGTTTTGAAAATGTTGCGAAGATTTGTCGACCGGCGCCAAAGTTATTGGAAATAGAATGTTGCGGATTTCCTAAGGAAAATAAGTCCTAAGTATACCTACCTACTGACGACCGCCAGTAGATGATATAAATATATATATATATTCACTGAAAAAATAGGTTTTACAGATGTCATAGTTAGGAATTAGCATTTAAAAAACCTTAGAAATTCACTGAAAAAACATAGGTTTCAGGAATGTTATAGTTAGTTGGACATTTGACTCATATAAAACCTTAGAAATTTGCCAGTTATAGTAAGTTGAGCTAACTATAACTTGTGCACCCGCAATGCACTGCTGGTGACGTCACAATGTGGTCAGTGACATCACTGATGACATCACTCATGAAATCTTAATTGACATCACTGATGACATCATCCAGTGAATGTGTGTTTCTATAAAATGTAAATATGTCTTTTATAAATATATATGCGAAGGTGTATTGAAGAATGAATGGGTGTATAAGAGTCAGGCTGGATGGTTAAGTAGGTGTGTGACTGACTGTATAACTGAGTGATTAATTATGTCTTCCTTAATACATGTGTTACCATCTGATACAGACATACACACACTTTAGGTTGTCAGTTGCTGTGTAAGCGGTTGCATGCTTTGGTTAGCAGCTAAATGAGGATCTTTTTCAGCTATGGATTGCTTGTCTGTATGGCTGCCTGAGTGTCTGTGTGGGTGGGTGAGGGGTGTGACTCTGTGCATAGATATGTGAGTGGATAATTCACTGGGTATATGTGTTCAAGTCTGTATCTGTGAAGGGCTCTATGGGTGGCTGAGTGTGTGTATGAGTGTCTTGGTGAGTGAATGGATACCTCAGCGGTACAGGTATGAGTAACTGCATATGGAAAAGGCAGTATATATGAGTGCTGGAGTGTATAAATGAGTATATGTGAGAGTGAGTGATTGTGAGAGTGCCTGTATGGATCATTGTTTGCTTGTATTAGTTATTGTATTAAAGTGTAAGTATGTGTAAGTATATATTTAAATAAGTGAGGTGGTATAAGTATAACTGTACGGTTGAGTAAATAAAAGTATGATTGATTATTTCCATGATGACTAGGTGTGCGAAAAACTCTATCAATGAGAGGCGGTGTGTGAGTTTCTGTATAGATATTTCATTGGATATGATAATGCTGTATTGATGGCTGACTGCACGTATGAGTGACTGTATGAGTGAATGAGTGGATGTGTGTGTAGACCTACAAATTAGTGAGTGGATATGTACTAACTGGTATTGGTGTGTTAATGGTTTCGAAAATTATAGTCTGTATTTTAGAGTGGGTGTATCAAGTGTTATATTAGGGTGTGATGAGGTGCATCAGATTTTCATGTGGATGATGTCATCAGTGATGTAATTTGAGATGTCATCATTGATGTGATCAGTGATGTCACTGACCTTGTCATGAGTGATGTAATATGTGACATCATCAGCAGGGCATTGGGGGCACATAAGTTATAGTTAGTTCAACTAACTGCAACTGGCAAATTTCTATGGTTTTATCTGAGTCAACTATAACATCCCTGAAACCTATGGTTTTTTTCAGTGAATTTCTAAGGTATTTTAAATGCTAATTCCAAACTATAACGTCTGTAAAACTTATGGTTTTTTCAGTGAATTTCAAAGGTTTTTAAAATGTTAATTTCATATTTTAATATTTATAAAACCTATATTTTTTCTATTTTTTTTATATCTTGCAACTCTATTATCCTTTTTTTAACTTAAAAAATTATGTAATGTGGTATATCTTCCCCACAAAAATATGTATATAATTTTTTTTTTTTTAAACGACAGTCCCATACCTGTATTCTACCAAGCTCAATCAGCACGCATATCCTATCCACCACATTTAAATGATGCGCATTTCGTATCAGACGGATTTGTGGCACCGCACCCCGCATAAGAACATATACAAATGAGGTGGCGCAAGCTGCTACTTTGGCATGCGATGGGTATGCACTACCAAGCCGCGCGTTACGTCATGTATGTATAGGGTCTGGCCCGCTGCACGTTGCGTATGCAACGAATGCACGCTCCCACGCCCTGTGTTACGTCATAGATATACGGTGTCGCGCCGCGTATGCCATTCCCTCATTTTTTTCGTCTCAAAACTATATCTAAATAACTTTAAAGTGTATATGTGAACAAGCAATATTCAACAATATTTTAAACATTCATATATTTCTAACTGTAATAAACTTATATTATAGTAAATATATTTTCTCAAAATCACGTCGGGTGCAGTCTCCTTACGCGTTGGATGCACGATTGCCATGTGACCATAAAAAAAACCATTTCATTAGTTCATAACATTTCCCTTTGTAACAGTTGGAAAACGCCACCCATTTTAGTCAATCTCTGTACTGCATTTGATGAGACACACCTCTTCTGCTTAGACAGCTTTTTTCTAAACTTTTTGCTATGTACACTTATCTTACACTACACACAACATGCAACTATCATCTTCATCAATATTCATACTTTGCAAAGGAGCCTTCCACCTGTGAAAGCCATACACCTAAAAGTTACATGCCCAAAGATTTCTCCACTACCAGAAGTAAGATGGTTTTATATGCTGTCCACAGCACAATGTAATGTGGTACGGCCCAGGGGCAGTATCATGCATAGATAATGAACACAATGACACAGATAGATAGTAAAAATGGGCACGGGCATGTGCGCTCGACACCTTTTTATTACCAGGGTCACATATCCAGTGACTTCTGTGCTGATTGCATGTGGGGTGCGTGTAAAGCAGCCTCAGGAAATGGTTGCCTCTAGCATCGACTACAACAGTAATCATTGGATCACACACAAAGATTCAATATTAAAAGAATTGATAATTTGTGTTGCAGTAAGGTAAGGACAGTAGATGTGAAATAATAATGAAATCATTCTATCATAAAAGAACCACAACTTGTGGTATACTGGGACACAATCAATAGGTCTGAAATAATACACAAAAACATTAAATAATAAACGCTCCATCAGTTCTAGTGCACTCACATAGCCACATCAAAAGCATTCAGCCTGTGCACAGCCACCTGATGATGAGTGCTGCGGGCGGGCCATACTAGGAGCAATATCTATTGCCATCAACACTGCATCATCTGCAATAACGACTGGATCTGAATTGTGAACACTGCTGTCTGCAGTGTAGGCCAGACAGAACGGTCAGCAAAGGCCCACAGCCACGTGGCATTGACTTGAGCTCCACAGTTTGCAATACGCGAAGCAACAAAAAAGCATGTGCGGATCCTGCAATGATGCATATGAGTGGTGTAGACAGATCACACTACAGCAATGTCTTTTCCTACAGGACTGCGTCATCTACAATACCGACTCAATCTCAAATGTTAACACTGCTGTCTGCAGTGTAGGCCAGAGATAGTGTTCAGCAAGGACCCACAGCCACGTGGTATTGACTTGAGCTGCCCAGTTTCTCATACGCAGAGCAAACAAAAAGTGTGTGCGGAGCCTGTAATGATACGTATGCATGGTGCAGACAGAGCGCACTGGAGCAATGTCTTTTTCTACAGGACTGCGTCATCTACAATAGCTACTCTATCTGAATTGTGAACACTGCTGTCTGCAGTGTTAATTGATGGCAGTACTCACACAGACAACCATGAATACTTTTTCTCACTTCCTCTTCACAAAATACAACAACATAAATTACAATAAATAAATCAAAACAATTCAAATAGCGATTTCTGCTTTACACAGTGTAGACTAGTCAGTGTTCCTATAGACTTGTAAGATGAATTTGGAGATAGTAGTAAACCTGTAAGTCATCTAAAAAAAAATCTTCAAGCAAGTATACTAAAATGATATCTAAATTGTGAGCCCTGCTGACCACAGTGTAGGCCAGAGGCACTATTCATTAACGCCTTCCAGCCATGTTCTGTTGAGTTCCAAAGCATGGATTTGGTTGCACCAGATCGGAGGGGGTACACAGAAATAATCACAGACTTGAACTTCTAACATCCTCAATCATAGAATCAAGACCCCGTTTCACTGTTCGGACCTGCTGTACCGCTGTGTACTACACCGACTGGTGTCAACCAAGCACAATAATCATGTGCAACAGGTAGCTACGCAAGCACAGAGTCTGATGCACCTCAACTGAAGGAGTTCTATGAAAACCAAGCAACAGGTAATATCAGACATTGTCCATTGTGGGATCAGACACCTTTCCACTGTTGGGACCTTCAGTTGGTTGCACCTTGTCGAAGGGAGTAGCTTCATCACCACTCTCAGATACAGTTCTAATATCATTCACTATGGTATCAAAACACCGCTCCACTGTTGGTACCTGTAGGACTACTGTGTTAGTAGTATACAGAGCACTCCACAGTGCTGGGCCTCAGGCTGGTCCCTGTGTTCCTGTGTCATGGTAGCCAGCATTGATCTCAGGAACCTTCTGACCTCGCAGACCTCAGCCCAGGAGCTTCCGCTGGCACGTGGTGGGCCTTCTTTCACATAATGCGGTAGCAAAAGGTTAACTGTGGGGCATATGTGCGTCGCATCGGCCATGACGGTTTCTGGATACCAGCAGGCTGAGAGCATCATTCACACAGCCACCTTTGCTCACAGATTCAATCTCATGGAGGTGTAAGCTGCGCAGACCTGACAGACACACTCGCCATTCCTGAGCAAAACCACACCCACATGTACGTCGAGCCAGCCCACTACGCTAAAGAGTTTGGGGGGAGGGGGCATGTACGTGCTATGTTTTTGTAATCTTCCCTACTGACTGTACTATCATGGCTGCGTCCACTGTCTACTTCACTTAATAGACCAAAAGTGTAAGTTCACATGTACATGTCTGTGCTCTGCATACTCAAGTCTGTCCGCCACATCCCCTCATCACTTTCCATTGTATACTTTTATAATAGACAATCACTTCCCTCCTTTGCACATAATTTGCTCCCTTCTCTCCCCGCATTCTGCATTGTGTGACAGAGGTGCCATGCCATGTTTAGTTTGAATACATGGCTAGCCACGGTTCCCACAGTACGTTGTTGTGTCTGTTAGGTGTACATGTTGTTTGTCACGTTGCATGTGATTATATGAGGTAGCGCGTATATTCACGAACAGTGATTTCTCCCATTTACATATCGCTGTCCTAAAGAGAATACAGAACTTTTTCTCACTGGTGAAAGGTGCGACCACAATGGCACTTATTCATTACTATCCAAGAATATCCAACTGCACAACGCTTCTAAGCTTACAGCCCCATATCTTGCGTGCTTTCTTAAAACCACACCATCTCCCACAATCAGCCAAACATTCACACAGCTTTCTAACAGCACTAATCTGCTTCTCAATAACATGCACTCCTACAGAATATGAGCTGGCATACCGTCTGTCTTTACTGTTTCAAACTGAGTAACTTCCTGTGGCAATGTCTATTCCCACCACACAAAAAAAACTCCCAAACTTCATCTTGACCTTCAAAACTTACTTTGAAAACAGATTTCATTAAACTAACCAAAGTGAAACAGCTTTTGTTTAGAACAGAAGTGTCCCTCACTTGTCCAAAATACATTTATTGACTGCAAATAACAAGAACTTCAAGTAAAATACAGTCCCTTTTAAATACGAACCTCCCATTACACTTTGTGAATTGTTACACAATTTTCAACACATCTCACAGTCAAGGTCTGGGACACTTTAACACAGTCTCCTTCCAGCCTTCTCACACTCTTTCAAACTGTTTTTGGTATAATACCAGACTTCATTTATTCGATCATCTATGGAATAACAGGAACAGTGCCCATAATTCTCGCTCTCTTTGCGGCCATCATACTACTATTTTTGCTTGTAAAAAATGGCTGTGCTCTCTGTGGTAACAACTAAGTCCGACAGAATATGCCTCTACGCCAAGCTACATCAATACTGTAAACAAATGGAAAAACTTTTCGGCTACCTGCCTCTATCTATTATCGGAGCCAGCTACAACAGAACATTTATTTACATATATGCAATTTGCATACAACCATCTTTTCATTGAAAAACTTGCCAATTCGACTGGCGAATGGATCTATGCCTTGCCAACATCCCAACTATCGCTCCTGACATTCAGCAGGTAATGCAGTATCTTGAAAACCATGAACTTTATTGTTCTGCCAGTGGAGCAATGGTGAATGCAATGTAAAAAGGTATCGTGGCGGAATGGGATTTCTGCGCAGCCGCGAAAGATCTCTTGTAAAATGCGACCTTTCATAACATCGCAGATTGCCTGCCAATTCAAATTGCCGCTTCAATAATTGAGGAATATTACTGTCCCTTTGAGGATATGAATTGGATCGCTTTGCTTTTCTTACACAATGGCAACAATGACCTCTTGGAACATTACGCATCTCAAGCCGCTGAAGAACTTCCAGACTGCAATCTCCAAGACTTGTAAGAAACTCACGTTATTCTTGGATTAATTTTTCCATCTTTTTTTACTTTTTCCTTTAAATTTTTTATAATACACTTCAATTCTACTACCTTGATATAATAACTTTCTAAGTATACTCAGACATTTGAACTCTGTCTTCATTATTACCCCTTACCTCTCCACTCTAACCAGAGATCGATGATGTATGGCCTATGCAAATATGCTACTTACTTGCTAAATTAGCCTAAACCGGACACCCATTTAGAAACCACGTCTATTCTTTGTGCACACGTCTCTCTGCCTGCCTGTTATCTGCGAAGCCCTTTCACACAAACTTACTCATACTCAGCCTCTGCTCACAACCTGCGATAAAAATGAAAATAGACAACTTTGTTTAGGAACTGGTTAGCACAGTGTGGTAGTCGTATCCTACCTTTATTTTCATTATACAATTTAGTCATTCATGTCTAATAGCTATCGTTTATGTAACATAGAAAGGTAACATTTAATGTAGAATTCACTAATGCAGGAGCTTCTGTTTGAATACAGCAGAAGCGATTGCAGTTGGTCTCAGCTCGATGCCTTAGCTCTATGCACAAGAATGTTTTCTTTAAACAGTTGAAGACAATAATGTATGGTTTGACTAGAAAGGTACCGAATGTGCTTTTCAGAAGGTCAATGTTTGTATTCCTCCTCAAAGTTCCAATGTGGGTAGAACTAGTACCAATTCTGACACGCACCACAGTGAATCTACTGTACAACAGATTGTTGACTGTTCTACTGTTGATAATTGTGTGTTACAAAAAAGCATTACCAACGGTTTGATGATTACATTTTGCAATTTCTTTTTTTCCCTTTCTTTTCTTAAAGGATACATGTGTTTATCATATCCTACCTTTATTTTCCTTATATAATTTAGAGTCATTCAAGTCTAATAGGTATTCTTTATGTCACATGGCACTGTAACATGTAATATGGAATTCACTGATGCAGGAGCTTACGTTTGAATACAGCAGAAGCGGTTCAAGTTTGCATCAGCTGGATGCCCTAACTCTTCCTCCAGTGGATCCAAATATGGCACTTAAATAAAGACACTTTCTATAACATTTTCAAACTCTATCCCTTTATTACACACAGGCACTTTCTTAGACACACCTCATTTCACAATTTGTCTTCTGTAGCATTGCAACATTCTGCATTATATTCTTCACGATTATTTCTTTATTCCTGCATCCTAAAACACTGCCTTCGAGTCTTCAGATCGGTAGGGAAGAATAGTTCGCTTCCCACTCCCTGTATAGTATAAATGCATACTAACACTACTTACACAGGTATGCTACAGTGCCCAGTATCCTACAGCACCCACAGCACATCACTTTACAGCAATCAGCTTACAACTTAGACTCACAGTTTCATCCCCGAGTCTATAAGACCGGTACCAGTGAGTAGTTTGCTTCCCACTCTCACTATACTCTAAATGCATACTAACACCACCTGCACAGCTATGCTACAGCAGCCACTATGCTACGGCGCCCACAGTACATCAGTTTACAGCATTCAGCTCACAGTTTACGCTCATGGTTTCATCCCCGAATTTACTGGTACCTCACCTCAGCATCATCTCACTCTAGGCAAAACAGAACTTTCACACAGGTAATGGAAAATACTTTGATTAGTCCAGTATGCTACAGCGCCCCCATCACATCACTTTACAGCACTCAGCTCACAGTTTAGGCACACGCTTTCATCCCCGAGTGTACCGATACCTCACCTCAGCACCATCTCACAGTGGGCAAAACAGCACTTTCACTCCAGTAAGGGTAAATACTTCGCTTCGGCCAGTATGCTACAGCGCCCACAGCACGTCAGTTTATATCACTCAGCTCACAGTTTAGGCACACGCTTTCATTCCCAAGTGTACCGGCACCTCACCTCAGCACCATCTCACAGTGGGCAAAACAGCACTTCACACCGGTAGGGGTTAATACTTCGCTTTGGCTAGTATGCTACAGCGCCCACAGCACATCAGTTTACAGCACGCAGATCACGGTTTAGGCACGCAGTTTCATCCCCAAGTGTACCGGCACCTCACCTCAGCACCATCTCACACTGGGCAAAACAGCACTTTTACACTTGTCGTGGTAAATACTTCACTTCAGCCACTATGCTACAGCGCCCACGGCATATCAGTTTACAGCACCCAACTCACGGTTTAGGCGCACACTTTCATCCCTGAGTTTACCAGCACCTCACCTCACCACCATCTCACTGTGGGCAAAAACAGCACTTTCACACCAGTAAGGGTAAATACTTCGCTTCACACTCCCTATATAGCACACCCTAACCACCCTACAGACCTCACAGCGCTCCTACCCTCCTCTTTCCCACTTTTTTCACCCTTTTTTCCCCTTACTCGCTTCAACGGAATCACAAAATGGCGGCCAACACTTCCTAGTTGCAACCGCTCGCAGCCAATTAGCAGCAAGCTCGCGCTTGTAACGCCTCAGCCAATCAGATGGCAGAATACCCAAATATCGATATCTGTAAATTTCATTATTTCTCAAAAACTACTGAACATATTTACACCAAATGAACAAAAGTGTGCTTTCTAGATCAAGACCCTTCTCCCTGCCAAATTTGGGGTAATTCTGTTCACCCGTTCGACCTTTGACCTTGTGTAAAGTTTCCTATGGAAATTAACATGAAGAAAACATGTTTTGGGACCCCCCCTTTTATCTCGGCCCCCCCTTGACCAATCACCCCCAAACTTTCAACATAGGAACTGATATGAAACAAAGAATTAGTTTTGAAACTTTCTGAAGATTCATCAAACGACGCCAAAGTTATAAGCAAAACAGTAAATTCTCTTCCTATGGAAACTTGGTCTTAACTATAACTACCTACTGGCGACCATCAGTAGGTTATATATATATATATATATATATCTATATATATATATATTACAGCTACCAATACACCAAACGGTGAGGCACTCTTTGCGGCGGGTGCTGCCTCGCGGTGGTGTCCTGCGATAATAATCAACTCTCCAACTCCTCCCAAATCCTTGGAAAAGAAAGGCAGCACACCCGGGACACTCCAGTACTCACGAAAGATTTATTAAATCAGACAGATGCATTTCGGGAAAGCTCCCTTTTTCAATGTCTCAACACACACGTAAGACGCGGCGCCATTTAAAGATAGACCATTCATAGAAACAGAGGAGGGGTATCGCCTGCTGTGGTTCCGCGGGCGCCATAATCAAAGTATCATACTATCAACGTTAGGCAATAACTTTACATTTGATTAAATCAAAATGCGTACATTTCCGCATTATCAGCGTCACATTAAACAATTATCTTGCCGTGGATCGGCAATGACCCCCCCTCTCAATTGATCTAAAGAATTCTCAATATATCATTAGATTCTGCATAACACAGTTACATGTTAGTTCTTATTGCAACCATGAATCTTAAGATAAAAACGTTTTACACTCATCCTCAGTGAGTACAATGAAACAGAATATTCATAAAGTGCACAATTACGAGAAATTCAGGAAATGCATGAAGTTCTTCAATCACAAATGCATAAAACACAATTACATTTTAAACCCTTAAGTGCAACTTATTGCCTAATCTATGTACCAAGGTGTACAGCTAATTCGTCCCCGCTATTCAGGCCAAACGGTGCTTTAGTTTGTAAATCCACTATGTACCTCGATTCAAGTACTTCATGCATTTCCTGAATTTCTCGTAATTGTGCACTGTGTTATGCAGAATCTAATGATATATTGAGAATTCTTTAGACCAATTGATAGGGGGGGTCATGCAACCCATGAGGGGTATAGTTAGTTGGACTCACTGTAACTTGCGCGTGCAATGCACTGCTGATGACATCACATATTACATCACTCATGACATGGTCAGTGACTTCACTGATGACATCACTGATGACACCATCCAGTGAATGTGTGCATTAAAAAAAAAAATATGTGTTATATATGTATATGTAAAAGTTGACGGAAGAATAGATGTTTAAATAAGGGTTTACGTGGATGTTTTTTTTTTATTGATTGGTTCACTGGCTTATTAAGTGTATCTTAGTGTGTACATATTTTATTGAGTAATGTATAAAATATTTCAATATATGGATTAGTGTTTCACTTTGTGTATAAGTGGCTGCATGGGTTGGTGAGTAGCTACATGTGTATGTATATGGGTTATTAGATGTTTTTTTAATGTCAATATGAGTGTCTATATGTTTGGTGGGGGTATTACTTAGAACATAGATGCATGAGTGACTGACTCTCTGTTTGTATATGTTTTGAAGACAGCATATGTGCAGGACTGTATGGGTGGATGACTGTGTATATGTGTGTGTTACTGACTGAATGACTGTCTCACTATTGTCTTTATCAGTAACTACATATGTTTTAATGTAGTATATGTGAATATTGATGTATATAAGTGACTATATGTGAGAGTAAGGGATTGTAAGAGTTCCTGTTTAAATAAGTATGTGTTTCTGTAAGTGATTGTTTAAGAGAGTAAGTATGTGTAAGGTTCCTTAGAAGTAAGGTGGTAGTGTGTGTATAGCTGTATATGCAAATAAATGGATGTTCAATAGTTTATTTGCATGTGTGAGTATGTGTGAGAGTATCTTTTGGATGACTGTCGGTGTGTAACAGGATGTATAGGTGTATCACTACATATGATGAGTGAGTATACGTATGAGTGATTATTTAGAACTGTTGGTGAATGAGTGGATGTGTATATAGATGGTGGAATTATTGAATTGGTTGTTGTAACTGGTATGGGTATCTCCATTTTTTTGAAAATTATAGTTCCTATTTTTGAATATGTGTTTCAAGGGTTACATTACAGTGAAAGGAGGTCTGTCACTGTGTCACAAGGATGGTGTCATCAGTGATGTCATGAGTGATGTCACTGACCATGTCATGAGTGATGTAATATGTGATGTCATCAGCAGTGCATTGCACGCGCAAGTTATAGTCCAACTAACTATAATGTGGGAATTTCAATGGTTTTATGCGAGTAAAACTTCCATCTAACTATAACAGGTGTGAAACCTATGGTTTTTTCAGTGAATTTAATAGGTTTTTTAAATGCTAATTCCTAACTATAACTGGTGTGAAACCTATGGTTTTTTCAGTGAATTTCAATGTTTTTTTTAATAGCAAATCTCTATAGGTATAAAAAGTAAACAATTTTATAACGAATTTTATATTGTATAATTATTTAATAGTTTTTTTTTTTTTTGTTTTTTTTGCCCCGGAGCGCTCCCGGGGCGCGTACCGGTGAGCGTCCCGTTAGCGCTATTCTCACGAACGAAAACAACATCATGAGGTTTTGCGTAACCGCGTGATGCGTCATATGACGCACTGCGGAAGCGCACCCGGAAGCACGCGAGCGCAGACGATCGCGCAACGTCCTGACGCGCTTACGCTACGCGCCCCCGGGCGCGCTCCAGAGCGCGTAGCGTAAGCGTAACAAGTCATATGACCTTGAAATAACTCTTTTCATTGGTTCCTAACTTTTTTTTTTACAAAGACTGAAATCCCCACCCATTTCCTTCACTTCTTTTTTCACTTTTGTGAGTGCAAGACCTGCTTTTGGCACCTGTGTCATATTTACTTCTATTATCATGGCTGCCAAGAGCACCCAGCAGCAGTGATGAGACTGAGGATTTAATTGATGAGGAGGTTCCTGAACGAACTGTGAAGGAACATTTCATTTGGAAATTTTTCAAAATTCCAGAGGGGGAGAAGAAGGTAAATGCTCCAAAGGTGGAGTGTAAAATATGCCACACCATCTTATCGAGAGGAAATCCCAGAAAAAAATACAGCTTCGGGAACTGGACGATGATACGCCACGTGGAAAGGAAACATCCCCAGAACTATGCACGGGAGAGTGTCAGGGCTCTGGCACGAGAGGCTCCCAGGGATGGTGGCTCTACTTCTACCGGTGGAGCAACACCTTCTGTGCGTCGGCGTGAGCAGGAGATGATACCAAATATTCAGCCTGCTTTTAATCAGGCTATAATAAAATGCCGAAAATGTGACCATCTTCTTTGCTATGGGGAGCAAAGTGTCACACTCATGGTTCGAGCTCTCGAGAACCACCGCTGCCATCCAAAGGCCTAATTATTATTCTTTTTTTGGCTCCTGTTGAGCTGTTTCCATTTCCCTGTTTTTGTTTTTGTTAAAAAAATGAAGAAAAACAAAAGTTCTTTTCAGAGCTACCTCCAATTCTCATCAAAGAGCTGTGTTTTTAAAAAAATGAAAAAGAACTACCTTCAATCAGCTTTCCGCTCGCGTACTCACGTAGCGCGCAGGGTGCGCTCCCAGGTGCGCGTATGGGTGCGCGCTTATAGATATATATATTTTTTTGAACCTAAATTACTCAAAATCCACTGGATCACATATCTTGAGACATAGCACAGGCACATCGGGCTACCAGTCCCTACAATTTTGCCAAGTTTCGTGGGAATCCATTCAGCCGTTCGGGCTAAAAGTGAGTCCAACCGCCCTATGGGAATTAAAATGGGAAAAACACGTTTTGGGACCCCCCTTTTATCTCGGCCCCCGCTTGACGAATCCCCCCCAAACTTTCAGGGAAGGAGTGGACCACCGCGAGGCAAATTACAGGCAGATCCCTCAATCTGCACCAAAGTTATTCCCAATAGAATGTTGCGGATTCCCTATGGAAAACAATCCTAACTATAACTACCTACTGGCGACCGCCAGTAGGTAATATATATATATTTGTATATATATTACCTACTGGCGGTCGCCAGTAGGTATATATAGTTAGGATTTTTTCTCTATGGGATTTTTGAAAATTCTATGTCTAATAACTTTGGCGTTTGTGGACGGAATTGGCTGAAATTTTCAAGAAAATGGAACATTTTGTTTCTGAGCAGCCCTTGAAAATTTGGGCGGTGTTCGTCAAGGGGGGGCTGAGAAAAAAGGGGGGTCCCAAAACGTGTTTTTAACATTGAGTTTTCCATAGGGCGGTTGGCCTCACTTTTAGCCCGAACGGCTGAATGGATTTGCATGAAACTTGGCAAAATTGTAGGGACTGGTAGCCCGATGTGCCTTTTGTAGGTCTCAATATATGTGCTACAGTGGATTTTGAGAAATTAACGTTTAAAAACAGATATATATCTGTAACAGCGGACCGGGCAGCGCTCTGGTTCGCGGACTTTTCGCGCAACGGAGCTTTGTGAAGCGAAGCTGATTGGTTCTCCGGCGTCTGTCAACATTCCAAACAGTCCGTAGCGGCCGCCATCTTGTCTCTCGGTAGGATCGAGAGACAAGAGGAGGCCAAAGCGAAGGGGCAAATGACCATAAGGGGGAATAGTAGATCCTCGCTGACCCCCTACGTTTGATGTGGAGGTTTTAAAAGGGCTCCGCGGGGCAAAAAAAAAAAAAATTAATAATAATCGAACGGCTGAATGGATTTGCACGAAACTTGGCAAAATATTAGGGACTGGTAGCCCGATGTGCCTTTGCTAGGTCTCAATATATGTGCTGCAGTGGATTTTGAGAAATTAACGTTCAAAAAAAGATATATATCTGTAACAGCGCTCCGCTTCGCGTACTTTTCGCGTTACGGAGCTTTGCGAAGCTGATTGGTTCTCCGGCGTCTGTCAACATTCCAAACAGTCCGTAGCGGCCGCCATCTTGTCTCTCGGTAGGATTGAGAGACAAGAGGAGGCCAAAGCGAAGGGGGAAATAACCATAAGGGGGCATAGTAGATCCTTCCTGACCTCTTAGGTTTGATGTACCATTTTGTCAAGTTTGGTGTAATTCCGTTCAGCCATTCAGGCTGTAGACGTATGTAAATGTCCTATGGAAAATTGCATGGGGAAAACACATTTGAAAGTGTTGAAATTTAGAACCAATTAAAATGTTAAAAAAAAAATAATAATAATCGAACGGCTGAATGGATTTGCACGAAACTTGGCAAAATATTAGGGACTGGTAGCCCGATGTGCCTTTGCTAGGTCTCAATATATGTGCTCCAGTGGATTTTGAGAAATTAACGTTCAAAAAAAGATATATATCTGTAACAGCGCTCCGCTTCGCGTACTTTTCGCGTTACGGAGCTTTGCGAAGCT
Organism: Lissotriton helveticus; assembly: GCF_964261635.1. NCBI lineage: Eukaryota > Metazoa > Chordata > Amphibia > Caudata > Salamandridae > Lissotriton > Lissotriton helveticus. Next base: position 1,113,514,719 of record NC_136061.1, read on the forward strand.
GATTGGTTCTCCGGCGTCTGTCAACATTCCAAACAGTCCGTAGCGGCCGCCATCTTGTCTCTCGGTAGGATTGAGAGACAAGAGGAGGCCAAAGCGAAGGGGGAAATGACCATAAGGGGGCATAGTAGATCCTTCCTGACCTCTTAGGTTTGATGTACCATTTTGTCAAGTTTGGTGTAATTCCGTTCAGCCATTCAGGCTGTAGACGTATGTAAATGTCCTATGGAAAATTGCATGGGGAAAACACATTTGAAAGTGTTGAAATTTAGAACCAATTAAAATGTTACTTTGGTTTTGTATTTGTGTGTGATGAAAGTTAATTGGTTATGTATATATGTCAAATGAGAGGAAACCACAGCCATTTTGTGATACTACTGTCTGAGGTACATTTGTGAGGAATTTTTGGTGGTGAATTTCTGGTGTTTGATTTACACAGTACTAACACTTCTGCTACTTTTAAAAAGGTGAGTTGTTAATTTGTAAGGGGAACTATGTTGTACACTTGAAGATAATTTGAAAAATGTTTTCTGTTATTTATTTGCAGTCCTTCTGTTATACTAAATACTTGATGAAGTTAGTTTTATATTATGTATTACTAAAAACGATAAATGAAAGTGATTATTTTTTTCTGCAATTTACAGCAAGCAATTTCAAAATAAAATGGCTCACAATGAAGAGACCGTGGCAATTTCTTTTGAATTGTCCACTACATTGATTAAAATTGAGAGCACCAATAATGAAATATTGTCACAAGGAGGACATGACTTGTATGATTCCATTAGATTGATTGAAATGGACAGCACCAAGAATGAAATATTGTCACAAGGAGATGACTTGAATGATTCCACTACATTGATTGAAATTGAGAGCACCAATAATGAAATATTGTCACAAGGAGGAGATGACTTGTATGATTCCATTAGATTGATTGAAATGGACAGCACCAATAATGAAATATTGTCACAAGGAGGAGATGACTTGAATGATTCCACTACATTGATTGAAATTGACAGCACCAATAATGAAATATTGTCACAAGGAGGAGATGACTTGAATGATTTTTTTGATCAATCTCTTGATGGCGAATTTATCGAGTGTTTGGAGACCATAGAGTTACAAGAATCATCATTGGAGACTTTTAATGAGGACATTGCTGATGAGGACATGTTACTAGTTCTTTCAAATTTAGAAAATTCTGAAGAATAAATTTATATTTAGAAATCAAAAATTGTTTGAGACATTATTCATTTTTATTTTTAATTTATGAGGTTGTAGCGAAGTGATTGTAGTATAAAATGAGACTTATAGTATAGAGTGCAACATTTTTATGTTACATGGTAAGTTTACTCATATTTACTTGCCTTCTGCCACTATATTATCTCCAATGTGTATTTGACATCTCTTCTTCATCTCCGGCCTCCTTTCTCTCACTGTGTGTCTCCGATGCATCTTATCGCTGTTATTTTGTGTAATTACAGAAGAGAGTAAAATAAAATAGTTCGGAACGTGAAAAGGGGGCAAAGTAGAGTACTCCTCACCCCCTAGGCCTTTTTAGGCGGTCCCAAAAGGATCAGTTTCTGCTTTCCTGAGAGATTATGGTATGAGTTCCATATACCACAATAACTTGCATTACAACATGCAAGATATCTATCTCCTATTACCAACTTTTGGAGATATTCGCGCTAAGCGCGAATATCTCCAAAAAGTAACACCTGCCCTGAGCAGTTCTTAGCCATGTTATCCAATGGGAGGTGGATAACATGGCTAAGAGCATTAGCTCGGTAATGCATGAATATCGCTGAGTTTTTAGCGATATTCATGCATTGCGGCCGTTTATTATCGCATTTGCGATAAACCTTGATAATAGCAAGGTTTATCTTCGATAATTTCTGACGATGCTTAGTGGTAAAAAATTGGTTGGTAAGCATCGTTAGCGATAAATATCGCTTAACTTTGGTAATATGCCCCAACGTCTGTTAACGTTCGATTCGAAGGAAATGAGGAAGTGTTGAAAAACATTGTCTGCGCCATCTTGCCTTTTTTGAAATGCCACACTTTTGTCGTGCACGGCAGCCATTTTAGATGTCTTGACCAGACCCACTCTCTGCACGCTGTCGATTCGTAGCATGGCTCCTCACCCACGCAAGCATCTTCCCTAGGCACTGGTCACCACCGCTCTCTGTCTTATGCATGGGCAATAAACCTCCCCCCATCTGCGCTGCTCTTCCCTGAGAATCACACTCTGTGCCCGCCCGACACCTCCCTTTCGCCCTATTCACTACCGCACCCTCTGACACTCCTCTTTCTCTGTGTCCGATTGTCCAGGCTATCAGCTAGCCCTGCAGATGTAGTTTATGGCCCCAGCTGTAAAGAATCACCCCTCTTCAAAGGAGTTATAGTAGATCAAGGCCCACACCCGATGAGATCCGTCACACCACACGTGTTCCTACTATCTGAAAACCATCCTGTATTGTGATTGGGGAGGGGACCGAGCCTGAAGCGGAAGATTCCAGGAATGACTCTTTGTACATCAAAGTTTTTACAATTATGTGTCACATTAAAAATATATAGCACTCCAACAAAGTAGTAGGAATATAAAACTTTAATAACATATAAATATATACAAGAAAACAAAAACAGTAAAAACATTTAAACAACGAAGAGACCGTGGCAATTTCTTTTGAATTATCCAATAGATTTATTGAAATTGACAGCACCAATAATGAAATATTCTTGTCAGTAGCGGTCTGTTGTGCGAATAGTTCCAAGGCAGCAGAACGCGCTGAAATCTAGATGGCACGAAAGTGATGTCTAGTAAGTTGCCGCCCAGCAAAAAACGGCGTGGGGCGCCGCGGGGGTGAGTGAGTCCAGTAGGCACCACAGCTATTCTTACCGGCATTGCAGAATTACTGCTGGGGACAATGCCTGTGCTGTAGCAGGGTCACAGCAGAAACAAAAAGGATTCTGTTGAAGATGTTGTTGGTTTTCAATTTGAAAACAGTTCTGGTGTCAACTGCTATGCTAATGTAGTGGTTAATGTTTTGTTTTCTCTAGAAAATGTAAAAGAGGGGGAGGCAGTCCAAAGTTCCGTTAAAAGGGCAAAGGAAAGGATCGGTGGTTTGAACTATCAGTCAAAAAGGGGAGGGGGTGCAATAATTTTTCCTACCGGGTCACACTGTGCTTTCACCGGAAGTGAGGTCTGCAGGATTCTAGTAATTCAAAGTGAGGCTGGCGCCAGCATGGGAGCGCCGACGTCCCGCGGATACAGTTTCGTCACTCCACGGGCGATCATGGCAGTCATTCCCCATCGGGGGTCGGAGACTCCCGCGGCTCCTCTAGAATTTTCAAGGTCGTGGAGGACTACGGTGGTGGAGTCAACCAGTGACCGGGCCATTTCTTTATGCTGGGCCCGCTCTTGCCAGGTCGACCGCCATTTTGAGAGTTCGGCAGCTACCGGCGATCGCAGGGTCACATGAGCGGACGGGCTCCACCCTGCCGGGCGAGACGTTGCAGCATGGCCACAGTGGAAGAACCCTTTTCCGGGCGCCTGGAGCGCTGAGGGTGCAGCTGGGAAGCCTCCACCTGGGGAGGCAGGAGAGGCCTGTTCGCACCGTCTCTCCCTCCCAGTGCACCCCACGGCGTCTCGCTTGAGATTTGTTATGGCCGGACCAGGCGATGAGGACGAGGGGGGGGGGGGTCGGAGGCATGTGCAAGACATCCCCCCCCAGTGTTGTCGCAGCCATTATAAAAGAAAGAAGTGTCCCGTCCGTCTTCGGGCCGGGCTTCCGGTGGATGTCGGCCGGACGCCCCTGGCTCTGGCCCCATGAACGGGTTTCTTGGTTTATCGGCTGCAGCCGGATCCCGTCGGCCTCGGCCCCCCGACCGTTGGTGGCCGGACCGGAAGAGCATGTGGCGGGACTACCTGCAACTCTCAAGGGCCACCGCGGCCGGACTGGGAGAGAGAGGGGAGGGTCGAGGAGACATTCCCCCCCCCTGCAACTGTTCAGCGTTGTAAAGGCAATCCCCTGGCCGGGTCCCGCTGGCCTCGGCCTCTCCTCCGGCTACACCCTACGTTAGGATCTCCTGGCCGAGGCGTGGCAGCAGGACCTGCCTTATATGGGCTGCTCCCGGCTGGGCGTAGCCGGAACCCTGCCCCACCTTGGAAGTTTCCAGAGTGGGGGCGGATGTTCTACTGACTTGCATTTTCCCTAGTCTATCGATTTTTTTGGCGTGGCAGGCGGTGGGACAGCGAGGGGTGATTTGGTTTCTCTTACTGTTTTTCTGGTCTCTCACCACTGGCATATTTTAACGTTTTCTTGTTTCTAGGACATTAATAGGTTTTATCATTACGTTATGTTATCGTTTCTTTGTTCGTTGTTTAATAAAAGTTCATGTTCATCAGTGGCCTACTGATTTTCGTTTTCCTATTTTTTTCTTTCCAGGTTGTTTCATGGTAAAGTTTCTGTTAACAGGATACAGTGATCACTTCGTTATTATTGCATATGTCCTTTTCACTAGGGGTGCTCTCTGGTCGGGCCAGATGACGTATCTCTAGTAAATGGTCCGGGTGAAAAAGGTGCATCAATCAGTGGGGAGTAGATAGGCATGACAGATTACAACGGGGGAGAAAGGTCCGCATTACGTACCCTTTCACTACTTGCAAAGATTTTCCTACGTTTATTTGCAAACAGGGAATACCTCCAAAAAGAACTAATTCCCAACAGTCAATGTTCGGACAATCAATCAATCAATGAGGAATGAAATAGGTACGACGTGTTAAAGGCTTGCGTTACCTACCCTTCACTATCTGCAAAGGGAGAGAGAATATTCCTATTCTTCCTCGTTTGCAGGTAGAGAAGATCCTTAAGAGAATTAACTTCGAACAATTCAATGCTCGATTGAAACAATCAACAAGGGGTACTGTGAACACAAATGAACGCCGCTTATGTACATACGCATTGCTATTTTCAACAGGTTGTTCCTAATGTTTCTATTTTAGCGAGGTCAAAAAGAGATCCCATTAGTGGCCTACTGATTTTGCTCGATTCCTTTTGTTTTTTTACACGATTTTTCGCTATCTGCAAAGACTAAACAGAGTATTGCGACTCTGTGCTTGTTTGTAAATAGAGAATGAACCAAAGAGAACAATCAATCAAATGGAGAGAGAAGCAGGCACGACGGATTACAAAGGGGGCAAAGGGCTGCGTTAACTACCCTTCACTATCTGCAAAGAGAGAGTACTCCTAATAGAAATGAGGGGTGGGGGGCAGCATTCAAAGCAGATCAGTGTGCATAAACACGAAAATGTTTTTACTTACCACGTACTTGACATTCGACAGCTTATGATAGTTGCTATTAAAAAACCATTGAAATTCACTGAAAAAACCATAGGTTATAGACCATATATAGTTAGGAATTAGCATTTACAAAACCTTGAAAATTCACTGAAAAAACCATAGGTTATAGACCATATATAGTTAGGAATTAGCATTTAAAAAACCTTATTTTACTCACACAAAACCATTGAAATTCCATATATAGTTAGTTGCACTAACTATATATCGCGCACCCGCAATCCACTGCTGATCATGTCACATATTACATCATTCATGACATGGTCAGTGACATCACTGATGACATCACTGATGACATCTCAAATGACATCACTGATGACATCACTGATGACATCTCATTTGACATCATTCTTGTGCTAATACGATAAACCTCTTCAGACTCTAATATAACCTTAGATACACTCAGTGTATACAGACACTCACACACTGCCACTCATCCATGGAGTTACTCACACACCCAGTCAGTCATGCAAAGAAACAATCTCACCTCCATTTCTTCAACTATACAGTTAAACACACCTTACTTATTGAAACATATACTAACACATATTTACTCTCTTATACAATCCCTGATACAAGTTCACAATGATCGATACAACCACTCACTCATTCAGTGGCTCTCATGCACAGTTATTTATATATGCCAACTCTCACATGTACTGTGTTTTACATATGTACTTACTATGACATGTAGCATTGAGATATCCATTCACTCATCAATACACTCATGCACACAGTCAACTGCCCATGTAGCTGTTTCCACATGCACTCTTGAACTCATACACCTAGTGAATAAACTGCGCACACATCTATGCATAGAGTCTCACACCTTCCAGCCACCCCCACACAAACTCAATCTCCCATAGAAATACTTGGGCAACCAATTAATAACACATATAGCCTCTCGTATAGCTAATGATCAACACATGCAGCAGTTTACAGAACAACAGACATAATGATGCACAAATTAAGACAGTTTAGTCACTAACCCATGCATTCAGTGAGACACATTTAATCACTCACTCATACAGTCAGTCATGCACCTACTAAATCCTTCATCCAGACACTTATACATCCACTCAAGACATATTTTAACTTTACAGAAAAATACAGTCACTGGATGTTGTCATCAGTGATGTCATCAGTGATGTCATTTGAGATGTCATCAGTGATGTCATCAGTGATGTCACTGACCATGTCATGAATGATGTAATATGTGACATGATCAGCAGTGGATTGCGGGTGCGCGATATATAGTTAGTGCAACTAACTATATATGGAATTTCAATGGTTTTGTGTGAGTAAAATAAGGTTTTTTAAATGCTAATTCCTAACTATATATGGTCTATAACCTATGGTTTTTTCAGTGAATTTTCAAGGTTTTGTAAATGCTAATTCCTAACTATATATGGTCTATAACCTATGGTTTTTTCAGTGAATATATATATATATATATCTCCAACAAAGCCTCTCCATAACAGATAAGCCAGAGGCTACACGGGGGAATCGGCTGGAAGTCTTTAATAGACTCTGGGCATGATACATGTATTTCGGCGTCCCTTCGCCTCATCAGATGCCAAAGCAAATGCAGCAACAGTCCATCTCCGCCTTTATGTCTCCTCCTGCCCTCCTATTGGTTGGAGAACAACACCCCACAGCTGTTTAACTTTCACGCCTAAGTGGAAGTAATAACAATGGCTGGCCACATTTGGAAATTGTGTCATCTGACTTCCTCCGGTCCCCACTGATGTCCCAGCCCCTCTTGCAGCAACCAGGCGGGCCGCGAGTCGGGATGCAATAATTCTCGACTCCTCGTTAATAACGAGCTGCTCCTGGCAACAGCCCTGTCCCTTCCCTGCAGTCAGAGGCGGGCCGGAGCTACCAATCCCTTGGTTGTAGAAAATTCAGCAACAGCTGTGCCACAAACGCTCCGGCCTCAAAAAAGGAACGGGGCCTCTGTACCACGCCACTGGCAGGTGTGCATAAATCTCCAACAAAGCCTCTCCATAACAGATAAGCCAGAGGCCACACGGGGGAACCCGGTGGAAGTCTTTAATAGACTCTGGGCATGATACATGTATTTGGGCGACACTTCGCCTCATCAGATGCCAAAGCAAATGCAGCAACAGTCCATCTCCGCCTTTATGTCTCCTACTGCCCTCCTACTGGTTGGAGAACAACACCCCACAGCTGTTTAACTTTCACGCCTACTGTAGTCCGTTGGCCTTGACTACAGAACCCAGGATGCACCATTGTGGGAAGGCAATGATTGGGGAAAACCAGCATGACAGTCCATATCCCCGGGAAAGGTGGAAGTAATAACAATGGCTGGCCACATTTGGAAATTGTGTCATCTGACTTCCTCCGGTCCCCACTGACGTCCCAGCCCCTCTTTCAGCAACCAGGCGGGCCGCGAGTCGAGATGCAATAACTCTCGACTCCTCGTTAATAACTAGTTGCTCCTGGCAACAGCCCTGTCCCTTCCCTGCAGTCAGAGGCGGGCCGGAGCTACCAATCCCTTGGTTGTAGAAAATTCAGCAACAGCTATGCCAGAAACCCTCCGGCATGGAATGGGGCCTCTGTACCACGCCACTGGCCGGCGTGCATAAATCTCCAACAAAGCCTCTCCATAACAGATAAGCCAGAGGCCACACGGGGGAATCCGGTGGAAGTCTTTAATAGTCTCTGGGCATGATACATGTTTTCGGCGACCCTTCGCCTCATCAGATGCCAAAGCAAATGCAGCAACAGTCCATCTCCACCTTTATGTCTCCTCCTGCCCTCCTATTGGTTGGAGAACAACACCCCACAGCTGTTTAACTTTCACGCCTACTGTAGTCCGTTGGTCTTGACTACAGAACCCAGGATGCACCATTGTGGAAAGGCAATGCGTGGGGAAAACCAGCATGACAGTCCATATCCCCGGGAAAGGTGGAAGTAATAAAAATGGCTGGCCACATTTGGAAATTGTGTCATCTGACTTCCTCCGGTCCCCACTGACGTCCCAGACCCTCTTTCAGCAACCAGGCGGGCCGCGAGTCGAGATGCAATAATTCTCGACTCCTCGTTAATAACGAGCTGCTCCTGGCAACAGCCCTGTCCCTTCCCTGCAGTCAGAGGCGGGCCGGAGCTACCAATCCCTTGGTTGTAGAAAATTCAGCAACAGCTGTGCCAGAAACGCTCCGGCTTCAAAAATGGAACGGGCCTCTGTACCACGCCACTGGCCGGCGTGCATAAATCTCCAACAAAGCCTCTCCATAACAGATAAGCCAGAGGCCACACGAGGGAATTTATATATATATATTTATATTTATGTTTCAGCGTTGTTCTGCTAGCAAGGACACACTCCCAGCAGTTCAATTTCACAAGTTGCTAATAATATTAATAATAATAACATCTACTTTCTATATGTGTGTGACAAATGGTGTTACTGCTGTGTTTGCTTTCATGACTTGCAGTTGCACATTCCCCATACATGCATGACTCTTGGTTATGCTATTGGTTGTCCCTGATATACTTTAAGCCACAGGTCCTGTGTACATAGAGGTTTGAGGTATGTGCAAAGTGGACTGGGGCTAAAGTTCCTAGCCTTTCAGGGCCCCCCCCCCTGGTTGAAGTAAGCATATTCTGCAGAGTGTTTACAGTGTGACCTTTGTATTCTTCTCACTCTGATTATTTGACATCACATTTACGTTTTATGTGGGTGACGTGTGAGTATTCATTACAGATATTTAGCAGAGAGGGTGTGTTTCAGTTTCATGACACATCCATCCAGGGGAGAGAGGATGTGGCCTAATGGCGGGCAGTTGATCTCAAATCTGGGAAACGGGTTTGAGTCTCGGCAATGACACTCGACATCCTGTGATTCTGGGCAAATCACGTAATCTCCCTGTGCCTAACAAAAGTGAATGTGTCCATGTGTAATGCAACTGCTGTTCTTGTAAGCGCTCTGATAACTTCAAGTCAAGTTCGCTCTATATAAAACTCAGAGAAAAAAAAGAACGCTTCTTTGATATGACAACGGGACCTAGCAAGTGGTAAATGTGAGGGTGTCACACAGATGAATAGCTGGGATATTGATGTGGAGGTGCTGTTATGTTGCACCAATCAATGCACTCATCAGTATCCCTGATTCTTACTTTTATATACATGTTATAATTGGTGACATGGGCCTGTGCAGGACCTGGGGGGTGGCAGTCCCAGGGCCACTAAGGGCATCATGGAGCAGTGCTTGTATCATAAATTCCAATTTATTAGGAAAAGGGGGCCACATGACATGTTTGGGCCGTACACCTTTGCATCGCATTGCTATGCTAGACAAACTGTTTGCTGAGGAGTCAATGGGAACAGGTAGGTATATGGCTTACCGTCGGATGCATCCACAACAGTATTGGTGTTGGTCTTCGTCAAGCAGCTGCAGCAAACCATTGAGTGCCGGCTCCTTGGTGCTATGGGATGTGAGTATAGGTGAGTTTGTGCCTTATAGTAGCCTTCCCTTTGCATAGTCAAGTTGAAGGTAAGGCACATCATGAAAGGGTAGGCAGAAAAACTGGCAGTCCGCCCTCCGACAGACGCACTGGCCTATACCGACGTGGTCATAATTTACTGGCCATGGTAGCAGTACGCAGTGATATTGTGTCTATGGAAGTAAATGCATCATAAAAGTGTGGTCAATCCGCCAACTCAGCAGATGTGATTACAACGCCATTTCGACGGTGGTGGTGTTACCGCCAAACTCGTAATCGGGCACACTGTCATCAGTTACCACGGAGTTATGATATCTGTCAAAGGATTTTGTCACCCATGTCCACGCAATTCTTTATGTGTTTCATATTCGGTTGCTAGCCCCAATAAACAGCAGAAAACACAGAAGAGACCATTTATTTTATGGACAAGTCATTATAAATTTGGGGTGTAGACATTAAACAGGATGTTGCGTATGTTTAGCTGCCACCAAAATGTAAACAGGACATTTTTGGTACAGCAAACCATGCAGGTAGTTTTTGCATATTTACAGTGTGCATGTTTACCATTCTATTGGAGTCACATGGAGAAAGAAGACTTGCCCAGTATCGATCATTTTGATAATGAAAGGCCAAACAATGGAGTAAACAGAGGTTCTTCAGGCTCTAAAGTCAGCAGCTGTGCCATTAGATCTTTGAGAATGTTGTTAACTACCTGTTTGTCATATCTGGAGACCTACTATTGAGCTGCAAAATGTTTGTACGCTGACTATTGGTTGGATGGCCCTAGTCAACAACCTCACCTGTGGCTCGAGCATTATGCAGCTTTACCCCCGGTATTGCCTAAAGCACTGTTTGATAAACTGACGCAACATTAGAACACAGTAGAATTACTGTGCCCCACACAATAATCAAGAGTTGCTGTGCTGGAGGCTAACACTCTGCTATACTACCCACAGGTATCACGGGAGTGGTGCACGGGGTTTCCCCTGTGTCAGGAAAGGGCAGCAGTGAGTACACTGCGAGGGCTGGGGTTGAGCTGTATGGGCAGTCTCTTTGCGGACTGAGTGCTCCACTGTCGGGGGCAGTTGAGTGCACAGGGTGGCATGCATATAATTCTGCTTCAGTTTCACTATTTCAGGGTGCAAAAGATGGTGCGAGAATTACTGGATGAGGCTTTGGCGGAACCTCCGGAGTTGCTCGTTTTGACGTACTTATTATAGGCGACTACGCCTCAGCGCATTATGGCAAAGCTGTATGCATGCTTCCAGGAAGTGTGGTGGTAAAGAGTTATTAAGGAACTGACTGGCCTGGCAGGAGGATTTGGGCCTGCTCATTAGTCATAAGCAATGGATTTATTGCAGCTCGATCGTAAGGTCTGTCTCACTAAATGATGGGCATCTGTTACTCCATTGCCAATAGCTCAATACGGTGTATTGTACACCGGCTCAACTGTCTTGCTTTGGCTTACAGGAAGAGTCTTGCTGTTTTCGTGGCATGGTTGATGATGCACGGTTTGCTCATGTGGCTTGGTGCTGCACTGGTGTGCTGCACTTTTGGGGAACAATTTTGGGGAGTTGCTGGAGATCATTGTTGAAAGCATAGAGTCTTTCTCTTTGCTGGCGCTGCTGGGCTGACAGAGTTGTCTCAAAGAACTGTACGTGCTTGGTTGTCGTAGGACTGCTGCTCGGGAAGCGAAGAATAGCGATGCACTGGGCCAAGGGGCCACTTCTGACACTGAATGAATGGCATATGGTCATGGCGTATTGCAACACACTGTCTGACACATATCATGACTTAATGCCACCCCGTTGCCGCCTGAAGAATATCTGGCGGACCTATCAGGCATTTATCATGCGAGCAGATGATGATGGACCTGCAGATGCAGGAGAGGGAGCTGAAGGGACTTTACCAGTGGGTTGGTAGCTATTGGCACAGACCCACTGCATCGTTGGATAAATGTGTGCTTTGCTGTCTGGCATGGTCACAGGCAATAATGGGGATACTTGTGTGTGTGTCCTAGACCAGCCTTGACTGTGGTAGAGGCAACTGATTGGCTGGGAGTCCTGAACATATGGAGTGTCTTCCCCTTTTATTGTGTATTCATCCAAGTAGTCACAATTGTTACCATGACTGCTAGATCTGGTTTTGCGCTGCCTGTACTGTATTTTTAAATAAATATTTTGTTTGTCAAAAGGAATAATTATTAAGCGAAACATTGAAATTATATATGAGTTGAACTGATTAGCGAAACAAGACAGAATTACATAATTTTGCCGGTATCTACCTCATAAATTGAATAAATACTTACAGAAAATAAACAATTAAAGAATAGAGCAATAGAAAGTGGGTAGTTCTGCCTGAATAATAATATTGCTGCAGCATTTCCAAATAGTCAAACCTAAAACTCCAAATCCAGAGCATATTGCAAACAACTATAGCAAAATTAGAAAGCCTGTATATCAACATTAAATCCCTCCTAATGGTCCTGGCCAAGCCTACCTCATTTGCGTTCAAATCTTTTAATAGAGGGATTTCCTCCAGTCCTAGCTAAAGCAAGTTCCCTTTCATAAGTTTCTTTTATAATTGCCTACCATTCTGCTACTCTTGGGGGTGTTGGAGAAATCCATGCCCTAGCTATACACAATAGAGCAGTAACAATAATGATAGAAAAAAGGGATCTTATGCCTAGGATTGTTTCAGACCTATACCACAACATGATCTCTTAGGGCCAGATGTAGGTAATTCCAGATTACCGATTCTTAAATACTGAATCATACCGATTCGGTATTTAAGAACTGGCAATCGGGATGTAGGTAATTTTACCGATTTAATTACCGAATCGGTATGATTCGGTAATTACTGAATCGGTATTTACCGATTCGGTAATTGGGGGACACATTGAAGGGTGGCAGGGTGTCACTTTAACACCCTGTTGCACCCCTCAATTGTGCATGGGTGCACATGTTGCAGACATACATGCTCGTAGGGGCATGTATGTCTGCAACATGGCACTGTTTAAAAAGCAAAATAAATGCTTTTTAAAGGGTTTTCATTATTTACCACCAACTTCTAGTTGGTGGTAAATAACGAATTCTTAAACCCCTGTAGCATTGATTACAGTGCTACCTTCATGTCAAAATACAGATTCGGTAATTTTACCGATTCAGTATTTTACCGATTCGGTAAAATTACCGAATCTGTATTTTAACATGCCCCTACATCCCAAACTCCAAATACCGGTCGGTAACGGCCGAAATCGGCCGAAATCGGCTGTTACCGACCGATATTTGCCTACCTACATCTGGCCCTTAGTCAGTTAATTGGAGATCCAGACCTAGACGGGTCCTAGTAATCTGGCTCACCCCTTTCCAGAACGTTCCCAATTCTGGGCAAGTAACACACATATGTAATAAGTTTGCAGCTACCAATCCACATTTAGGACATTTGTTCTTATCTCCCATGTTTTCCTTCATTCCGAGCCCAACTTGCTATTCTGTCAGGAGTATAATATAGCATACAAACAGTTCAAAATTGCTGTAGTTTTAAGCTAATGGACTGCACTGATCCATCCAGTGTTTCTATTGCAGTATTTACTACTATGGGAGTAATGTCACCCGATAAGAGATTACCCCAGTTTAAAGCAATTTTCTAATTGTCATCTGTTCTGTATAGGCAAAGATTATGGTAGATTACACATATTAATGACTTCTGAGGTGGATCATGCAGGCCGATCAATACATCAGAGCTCTCAAATGTGTTTACCCCTTTCCACCCAAAAAAGTAATTACTGACCTGCAGGTATTTAAATAATAACCAATGGGGGAGATAAAAACAGCTTTGTAAGTCTTCAAATGTTCGGAATCCGTTTATGTCATATAGATGTCCAAGGTGATCAGCCCCATAGCTAGCCCATATCTTGCCAATCCCTCATAGCTAGCCCATATCTTGCCTAATGGGCTTTGGAATATTTCCAGAAGCATCAGATTTTCCAGAGAGGGAGACTTTTGTGAATTAGAGGTAAGGAAATGATTTTTCCTGCCATATGTAAACAATATCCCTGACGGTTTTAATTTGGACTACTTTTGAAATAGATGGAGTCATTTGCTCTTAATAGGAACATTCTGCTATCTGGTCCGAGCACAAAGTAATAACAACAATCTTGATTACTCATAGACAGCAGGCTATAGAGGCATCCAGTGAACAAAGGCCTGTAATACAGTTTAAAAGCAGGGCACTGTAGCCCACCCTGTTTGTAGGGGAGTTTAATATCTAATGTTGGACAGCGTGCCTGCTTATACCCTCATATGGAGCTACCAATAGCCCGTTCTAGTTTTTTAAAAAGGAGTTTGGTACTTGTAAAGGTATTGCACAAAAAAGATATAAGAATTTTGGTAGTACATTCATTTTAATGATCTTATACCTTCCTATTATACTAATGGGTAGTTTAAGCCAGCTTTAAAAAATGTTGATGACTGATTGCAATAGGGGCTAATAGTTTAATCTCACTACCTATTACACCTGTGGGTAAATCGGAACTCCCAAATATGTGGCTGTTGAAAAAATCCCCAGGACCCGTCTATCAGACTAAAAATTAAGATCATAAATTGTGTCTTACTTACATTCAGCTTATATCCAGAGAAAAGGCCAAATTTATTAGCTCCAATTTTAACCCCATTGATGCTGCCGTTGGCCGCTGAACGTTCGGAGCAATACCTGGCTGATGCTGCGAACGTTCAACGGCCAAAGCGGCCCCGCCCACTCTATAGAACGCCCAGCACTGTGCCGAAATAACAGCCGCAGTAAATGGGTTAATAAGATCAACTGCAGTTCCCGGGTCCGAAGATTGGACAGCTATATTGTCTGCATAGGCAGTAACCTTTAGACGGCTGTAATGCCAGAAACCGGTCCTGGGAAGCCTGATTCCGGTCCAGGGAAGACATGGCTTGGCAGTTCGGGCTGGACTGTTCCCATGAGGCACAGGGTCAGACTGATTTGCATATGGCCGTGTCTGAACTGGGGTGGCGGAGTTAGCTAAAGAACGGTGATGGATTAAACCCAGATCAGTTGACTGGGGGTTAGTGTTTGTATTGTCAATGCTCCGTCCATCACCACCTTTGGTTTTTCTTAGTAACCTTTAGTTCACATAATCCCAATCTTACCAGAAATATATGTGTATTTAAGTACAAAGAATATATAAATGGTTCGATGTATAGTGCAAATAATAAAAGGGAAATCAGACACCCCTTTTGGGTGCCCCGATGTATCCAAAAGGGTGTAGACTACGATTGTGCGTACACCAACTTATCCCTGGGGTTATTATATAAAGCCTGTACCCATTTGCAATATTGACTGCTTAGGCCATCAGTCGAAAGTGTAGCCCAAAGACAATCCTGTACAACTCGACTGAATGCCTTTTCGACATCCAACAATACCATCCCCATATTAAGTCCTGACTTCCTTGCAACATTAAAGGCTACTAGTGCAGTATTTACATGGCCAGTAGTATCCCTGCCCAAGATAAAGCCATGTTGCTGGCTCATTACCAGCCCTGGCATCAAAGGCACTAAACAGACTGTCAAATGTTTGGCAAAAATCTTGGCTTCGCGTTTATAAGGGATATAGGGTGGTAAGAACTGCACTCCTCTGATGGCTTACCCTTCTTCAGAAAGAAGACAATGTGTATCATATCCCATGCGCTAGGCAGCTCCCTGCTGACCCCTATATATTGTAAGAGTTTGTTCAATAAAAATGCAATGCTGTCCTTAAAAACTAAAGCTCAATTGGTATTGCATCGTCTCCAGCTGCCGTGCAAGAGGGCAACACTGCAAAAAGCCTCCAGAATTTCTCAGTGCGTAATTTCTTCATAAAGAGCTGTTGCATGTTCTTTTTTCAGCATTGGATGGACGCATCCCTCTAAGCAATTACCAAACCCTTCCTCATCAAATATATGGGATTGGCCATAGGGTTTTTGATAAAACTGAGCAAACTGTTCCACTATTGACTGTGAGTGTGTATGCAGCAGTCCATCCTCCCCTTTAATGGCATTTATTTGGCTCTTGGCCTTCTTGTCAGCAGGTTGATGTGCCAGCATTCACCCTACCTGTTCCCCATGTTCGTACTGGAGAGAGCGATGCTTGTTATAGCTAGCAGTCCTCCTCTCTTTTAGCATCCTACCCAGAGATGAGCGTTTCTCAATCAAAGAGCGATATAGTTGTTGTTGCTCATGGCCCCCCTGTCTATTTTCTTCAGCATGTAGAAGTTCTAGTCCTGTGACAGCCTAACAGGATTTCTCTGTTTCTGTTTTGTTGGAGGATATACTCGTGGGTAATTCCCCTTATAAATGTCTTCATTGTGTCCCACACCCTTAGAGGGGAGTCAGTACCAACATTATACTGCAAGAACAATGCTATTTTTTTAACTGATTATACATATTCTATGTCCACTAGTGAGTACCGAGGAAATGAGAATAAGCACCTCTGTTTACATGCTGCCTCTGATTGAAAGGAAAGCAAGATGGGATTATGGTCTTAAGTTTCCCTAGGGCATACTACCATATCAGCAGATAGCAATATATTGTCATTACCAAAAGCCATATTGATTCTGGAATATTGCTTTAGTGGAGCAGAGTAATATGTCACCCTGGCACCATTGGATATAGTATTCATGAGACAGTGCAAACAGGCTAGTTATAGAATAGAAGCCCTAACTTCACCATTCTTAGAGAAGCTCACTGGTTAGTAGACTCTATGGCATAATCCATAGTGCAGTTTAAATCCCCCATAACTAATAGCTCCTCCTTCCAATCCATTAATTCTAAAAATAGTGCATCTATGACATCAGGTTTGTCAATATTCGGCCTGCATAAAGTACAGAACACTTACTTAATGCCATTCATTATGAGTTAAGCAATCCCCTATCTCCCCTGCTGGTCAGCATAAGTCCGAAGAAGATTGCATTCCAGTATTTTATTCGCCAAGACAGCTGCCCCCTTAATTGAGGCAGCCTGAGATGTATAAACCATATTTCAATAGCCAAGTTGTCTGATCAAATCACTATCTTTGTATGGCAAATGAGTTTCATTAAGATATACTATATGGGGCCTATACATTTTGAGTTCCTCCCAAACTAACTGGTGTTTGCTAGCTGCATTTAGGCCGGAAACATTCCAACATATACATCTAATTAGCCTCATTGCGGGATGCTTGTTGTTTCCACTAAAGGGATCGTCATATTCCATTTATCCTCCATATGCTCTAAGTTCCTAAGAGAGAGCGAGAGACAGCAAGTTTATGAACAAACTTGTGATCACTGTTTCAATTCAGTGATTGATCACTGTTCTCATTGCCTTGGATCCCTTTGACGTTTTCCCCCTTTTCCCCCTCCACCCTTGAAAACCACCTTCTCTCCCTTCCCCCTACCATACACAAAAAATAAAGTAAATAGGATAGAATGAAAGGCTTGCTTCCTGTGTATGACAAGAGACCCCCTTATCTAACCCTGCCTTCCTTTGTCCTGGAAAAGGAATCAGTCACCCCCTAAGCTGTAGATGGAACGACAACAATCAGGGAGCACGGCACCATGGGCACCCTCGCAACACCAACTATGCATCACATACAAAAAGATAAAGAGAAAACAATGAGAGATAAGAAAAAGGTAAACAGAAGAGGGAAGGAAAATATATGAGATGCATATTTTATCCCATTTCAACATCCTAAGATCACCAGTCAATGCATACACTGAAGAGAGAAGGACAGCTATCCTCGTCTCATCTCCAGCAAGGGCCAGAACTGAATAATAGTATAAGATCAGGACTCATCTAGGATACCATTCCACCTTTTCCAGCTATTTCGTAGTCTGATATTGCCAGTGACTAAGAGCCTGCTTAGCCTTAAGATCAGAATTAAAGATCTGAGAGCTGCCTTCTTTGATGATCTTTAAACATGCTGGCTCCTGCAAGAAGACATATGCCCCCACTGCCTTCAAGGGATCAATCATCTGACGCACCTTCTAGCTCCTGTCAACAGTGTTTTTACACTAGTCAGATCTCACGAAGAAGAGAAAGATTCAACCACTATGAGAGATGAAGGGTGAGCTTTGAAAGAAATGGCCTGCCACTTGTGGAAGTTGACAATAAAGATGTGCAGAGGGCGGGATGTTGTGATTTTGCCCTGGCTACTTGGCTTAGAAAGATTGGAAGTCAGTGAGTCCACTGAATTTGGGAGTCCCAGTCCCAATCCGCTAATTCTGGAAATGCCTTTTTAATTGCTGCACAATGAATGCTTGGGTCGGATCCTTCTTTCCCCATCGTGTACCACTAACAGCCTCAGGTTATTCCTACACTGCTGATTTTCCAAATCTTCGACCTTCCCCTATAAGAAAGTTTGTTGGCTGTCCTCCACCATTTTGATTGCTTAAGCCACTGTCGGAGTAGCCTCCTCAGTGTCTGCCACGTGCTGCTGTAATTCTGCTACGTCACATGTGAGTGATACTACCTTACTAGTTACCTCCAATAGTGATTATTGTATTGAAAGATTGTCTGCTCTGACTTGCACTTAATATTCCTGTGCCTCTGCTCTTTGGGCATTCAGGACCTGGAGAATTAAAGACAATGAGTGTTCCTTTGTATCAGAGGCATCATTTAGTTTAGAGGTAAGAGTAGTGGTTTCAGTTGTCACTAAGGGGGAGGAGCCAAGAGACTGTGGACTTCCCGAAAAGTCATAACCTTTCAGTAGACTATCAATCAAGTCATGTATTTCTGCGCTAACGGTGGCCTTTAAGAACGAGCCAGAGGGGTTCACCTCTCCCATGGCATTTAAGTGGGTTTCCTCATGTATTTGTAAGCAGGGTCCACTCAAAGGACCGGCATTCGATAGCCGAGATATTATGGCTTTGACTTCTCCCTTGGAAGTAACCCATTTACGCAATGGGCTTCCATTAGACCCCCCTTAGAACGTGGAGAGGTAGAGCAGCTGTAACTCTGGCTTTCCTAGTAGCCAGTAAGTATTTTGAGACCTTTTGTGGCTTTGGCCTTACTTTGTTTCTTGTCCTGGGGGAGTGGCCTGTCTCAATTTGTACATCTTCTAGACTTGCCTTGGCTCTAGGAGAGCTCTGACTGCATACAGTAGTGGGGTAGATACGGCAGGGCTATTAAAAGCATCATGCGTTGTCGCAATATCCTGGTCTACCAGTTGCCCAGTTAGTAGATCCAAGGTCATGCTTTTGCTGGTGGTAGACTCTTTTGGTACATGCCCTAAGCCATAAATGCCGGATAAACCAGTTGGGGTTGAATCCCTTAAGTTAAATTTAATTTGCGGTCCACTGCCTCCTTTCCTTTTTGATGCCCCCTTCTGCTGTATGCTAGATAGCTCCTTTTGCTGCTGTTGAGATATTGATAATAATTCATGCGCGAGAGGCTGTGTATCTGCATTACAGACGTTAGAGTTCCTAGCCTCAGCCAAGCCATGCAGCATAATCTGCATGCTCTGAGCTGCTCCATTACCTTGTTGTAGGCCATGAGTTTCTGATGCAGCTGTCGCCTGTTGTCGCCAATTCTTAATGTCAACAGGGGCTGAAGGTTCAAAGTGTCCTGACCCTGGAGGGCGTTCATCACTGGCTGACACCTCTTCTTGCCTCACAAGGACTGCATTCAGCAAGGTGTTAATCATTACAGATTCAGAAGAGGAATCTTTCATACCGCAGGTATGAAGAAGATCTGCTCCTTTCCCAGACTGCGGCATCCTCAGCATCAGCTTCCCAACCCTGGAGCCAGACCCCTTCTCTGCTGGCAGCAGTCATCCGCATGCCTTGCCCCCAGCTGCCAGACTCTCCTCCATCGCTATAGTTGCTATGGCCGTTACTGCTGGAGGCATAGAGGCAAGGCCTCCACGTCCTCCTCACCCCATGCTCCCTCTCTGCGGGGCCATGTCAAAGGTTGCAATTTGACTTGGCCATTGGAGAGTGGAGCGACGTGGACCAATCAGCCACTGCACGATCCTGACCAAGTGCCAGGAATGTTGGGGAATCCTCGCATGCAAACCATACATCGGGCTTCAAAAACTGGGGTAGTACACATCTAAATCAAATCTTCTACTCTCCACTCTTCTCTACCATTTTCAAACACTATATATATATACCTTCTCCATGGGCATGTTCAATCTGCTATAAGCACTTACGAGTGATGCATCAGGATGTTATGGGAGCTGCAGGTGCGTGCTCGCTGCAGCAGAGACAATCCACCATCTTCCTTTCCCCCCGCGCTGCCTGTACTCATCACACTTGGAATATATGTAACTTGCCAGAGTTTAATGTGCCGTTCTCTGATATATAGTGTTTGAAAATGGTGGAGTAAGAGAGAGATTTCTACTGCAGTTAGTTCCAAAGCCAATGTACTGGCACTGAAGTCGATTGTTTTGTTAGCGTAAGAAGACAGTTCCTTCCCATGTCAGAGCTTCCAACTCACTCAATGCCATTATGTGTCATGCAATATCGGCTCCCATCATCCCATCACACAGGCACCTAGTGAGGAGCCTATGTCTCAAGGAGTGCACACAAGTAGCTGGACACCTCTGCAGAGAGCAGGTTTCTAACAAATTATTTGGAGGTTTTGCACAGCCGATGTCTATTATGAAGTGTGAAACCTCCTCAAGACATCGGCAGCAGCCTCAGAAGCATTGCTTTTTGGTGTTGGGATGAGGTGGGGAATTTAGAAGTGTGGCTGTGCACAGCAATAAGCCCACCCCTTCGAGGTCCCACCCTCTCCTCACATAGTGAAAACATTTCATAGTTTGTCAGGTCTTCCATGTTTTTTTCCAAAAACAAGGGAGGGTGTGTGATGTAACATAACTGAAACCTCTGAGTCAATGGTGGAGTTTTTAGAGAAAATATTTACCCTTTGTCTGTAATAATGGCAAGACTCTGTTGGTAAGTGCGGTATTAAGGGTATTAAGGGGGAGCAATTAGGGAGCAATGGTTTCAGGTCCTCATTTGTGAGAGTATTAAGAAGGGAGAAATTAGACTGTTTGCTTGTGAATGTTTTTTTTCAGTGATGCAGTGGTGTTGGCGACTTGTATGATTGTTAAAACACCAGAAAAGCACGGAGCGCCGATTGCTCACTGGTGACTCCAGACCTACCTTGTCCGGCCGTGAGGGGAACGGCTTGTGTGTCCCTTTGACAGCGGGTCCCAGCAGGCGCCGTGAGGGGAACGGCAGCTCGGGAACATCGCCAACAACAGCTGCAACCGCCGCGGGGGCTGGAAACACCAACTCCCAGGTGCCCCGGCGGCCAGGTCGCGTCTCTGATGCCAGCACTGCGCTCGGAGGCGCCAGAAAAGCACGGAACGCCTCTCGCCCCGCGAGTCGCGCACGGGAGCGACCGGGAGAAGCCCGGGACAAGGGCGGGCCCTCTGTGGCCCTCAGGGGACGGGACGGGCCACCCCCCTTACCAATGGTATTCAATCCTGCAAGCTCTCGGAACTCAATAATAAGGTACTGTCATTTGCTCCTCCCCGTATTGTTTGCTGTGGGTTATTGAGCCAGCTGCCTCCCTTAAGAGTGTGAGTGATACATTTTCTCTTGTGCGGGACTATTCGCTTCCCCAAGTACTTTCTCCTGCATCAAGAAATCTAAAACAACTGCTTTTTGCCCAAATACCAGACTTCAGGTCACAATGCCACCAGTGGCGGTGCGTCCATTGGGGGCGTTTGGGCGTTGCCCTACCGACCGGCACCACCAACGTCCTTAACCACTTGGCTGCTAAGGGTGCTCGATGAGCTCCATTGACTTTCCATTGAAATCAATGGAAAGTCCATGACGAGTTACCCTTGTCATTAGCGCTGAAGGGGTTAAGTAAATATAAATGAAAAACGAAAGTCTCGTGATTGATGCCCGACTCGAGGCAAGCAGTCAGACACGGACGGCCGAGGGGGTGGGGCTGAGGCAGCTTGAGTGACAGACTCAGCGCCGCAGCCTGGCACCACTAGAGCGCATATCCCTTTTTGGGCTGGTCATTTTTATGACCAGCCCGAACATGCGCAGCACACCACCTTCCTTGCAGAGTGACTGGCGAAGGAGGGACCCAAGGGTGCTTCACAGAGCAGCCTCCGGGTCTCATAATGGGCGGTGACTCACTCTGCTCTCAGCCAATCCTGGCGCTGCAAGCAGCGCCAGGATTGGCTGAGACACCGCAAGCCTGAGCCTAACGGCAGGTCCAGGAATAACTGAATATTGGCTTGGGTGCCCGCGCGGGTGGTGGCACTTCATAACACCCACACCTCTTACACACCATCCAGGAACGGAGGCCGCGCGGGACCCAGGACTCCAGGAGTAAGGTAGGTGGTAAAGTTTTATTACTATTCCCCACCCGGCACCCGCGAACACCTCCTCCCCCTCACCCCCCAACCCCCTTCTCTCTCCCCGAGCATGCCGACCGCGACTGGAAAAAGCTCAAGAAAAAATGGGAGAATATTGTATGGCATTAAGGAGGACTGGTTCAGGAGCAAGGTTTCCGATCATGCTGGATTACGATTGGATGTGAAGTTCATAGGTATTTAACAATTTCCTTCGTCATGAAGATGAACTGTTTACATTAGGTAGAAGGCCATTATGGAGGGTGATGTGGGAGGTTTAAGTCGTTATGCTTTCATTGCTGGATCACTGCGTGACATTTAAACAATGAACTGTGTTTTGTGAATTTTGGCAAACACCGAGCTGAAAGGGATGTGTTACAAGGGATTCTGGGGCGTGTAGTTGTATAGACACAAACAAGGGGAAAGGACGGAGAATGAGTGCGCTGGTATACTCATTGTTCAGATTGGTTGAAAGCAGGTAGAGGCACACTTTATTAATCACCTGAGGGGAATCAATGAGGGTTGACAAACACCGGATGAGTTTGCATTTTAGCATGCTCAATCAAATAGCACAGCGGTGACTTGCATATGCAAATCTGTGCACCATCACCCGTCTGTCCCACAGAGCTCAGTAAGGACTTCTGAAGTGAAGTCCCGTTTGAAATTTGGCGCACTGTGTAAGCTTGGAGATTTTCTGTAGCCCAACTTTTCATTTGCACAAGTAGCATTGAAGCACTGAAAAGGGAACATGTCCAACAAGGTGCAACTTGTGTTGCATTAATAATGTCCTACGGTAGGAGGACCGTGTTATTAACGCCGAAGCATGTTTCATTATAAAACAAATACGTTTTTTTCTTTCTTTACATTAGTATCGTATATGCTTGAATCATAGTACAGGGGCGGAGTAAACAGAAAAACACTCGATGTGAGTTTACCTTCTTGAAAAAGAGAGCGGTAAAGACCGAAGAGGGAGATAACTCACAATAAATGTATTACATAAATGCGAATATTTTAGTCACGCAAGTATGCACAGAGCACTCCTTTTCTCACAGCCGTCTGCTGAAGGCAGGAGCCATGGCGGGCGCGGGGCACAGCAGCAGAGCCCGCGTTTTTGGCCCCCACTCTCACAGGACTAAACAAAGCACCGTCTCCGCCTCAAGCTGCACTGTTGCTTAGTCTCCGGCCAGGCCCTCACTTAAAGACTGTAGGGCCGTTTGCAGTGCTCACAGGCACACCATTTCTGTGCAGATATGTGGTGTTACTTTATACTCTGAAATGGTAATATCACTCGACACTAAATGCAAATATTTGTGTTCAATCATCATGGAAATTCACCTTTGTCACATGCAGCACTGTTTTTACTCCTTGAGAGAATCATACATTGAGGGCCCCGGGCTGTGAGGCTAAGACTAGAACGAATTTGGAAATGACAGGCCTGACTAGCCAAACTCCTTTATTAATTTTAGAAAAAAATAAACACGTTTATTAATATCAAAGCCCTCGGAAGAAAATGAATACCTTTAAAAGAGTTCATTTGAATGAAGCACTTGGGCGCAGTGCACAATGCAACGCTTTTCTTTAATCCAGTTTCTTCAGTAGAAAACTTTGAACAATTTAATATGGCCCTTGTTCAAACAACAACATACCTGTTTATGATCTAATATTCGTGCTTTTCAGGTTTTATTTTCTAAATGTTAAAGTACAGTGCGTGGGATGTTCTCATCCTACCCTCCTGTCAGCATTAGGCTGGCACTTGACATCAGATGCATCATTGGTTTAGTGCAGTGAATGTGTAGCTTTAATGTTCTCTTGGAGTGGCACGTTATATGACCTGCTAGGAGCATGGATTGGGTGTGCTCTTGGCGCTTTGCATGGTATGCTCCGTGGTGCTTTGCTCTATTGTTGCAGTAAAGAATCCCCCCGAACTCCCCGTAGGTGGTTCGGGCTCTATCGCCGCAGTGCAGAACGAAAATTGTTTTACGCCTCACCACTTTCAAATGTCACCATCCGCCACTGAATGCCGCAACCCCTCCCAACACTGACGGCAATTGATAAAATGCTGCAACAAACCATAGGGGCGGTTGCCAACGCAATCGAAAATACTGAAAGAAGACTATCTTTCCCACCTACAATAAGCTCTAAAGACCATGTAGAAGATTGCTCGGTCATTGCCATCGATCCCATGATCCTGGACTCTTATCTAACATCCACCTATGCCGAGCTCCCCTGTGCACAGATTCCGGCTGAGACCTCAGTGGTTGATGATTCACCACCGGCCCCGGTTGAGCCCTCTATTAACTTCAACGACAATCAACCTTGTATTCTGACTTCCCCCTCTCCTGTGGCAAAATCCAAACTTGCTAGGGTAGGCTCCAAGAAAAAAAAGGATAGTCTTCCTAAGAATTTTGGGACTAAGAAACAGCCTAACCATAATTTAGTAACTCCATCTGAATACTCCCGGCATTCAACTACAGGGATACCATGCTGGGTCACCAATATGGTGACGGATCTTCAGAATAGTTTAGAGCAAATCATCGCTTCCCACATCAAACCTCTGGTCTCAAAACTGGATAGACTATCTTCAATGTTAAATAATAGGACCACAGGGACAACGAAGCCACAAAACTCCCAAGGTAATTTGGCACCTCCTGCTTCAACCTGTGCCCCTACAAAGCACCCTGTTCTGAAGCAGCTAAGTCCGCTGCTCCAGTGGCATCAAACAAAAAACTAGGGCCAGCAACTATTGCTGCCAAGCTCACAAACCCCGCTCCTCCTCCTACATCTGTAGCCAACCCATTAGGTCCTACCATATCTCCCGCTGTGGGCCAAATTGTCAAATCTAGTCAACACCCTAAGGAGGGTAAAAATACGGCACCAAAAAATGCTGCGCCAACATCGAGACCTCCCCCATTTACGGCAACTTACAACCGATTGCCGTCTATAAACTTGCCCCCAGAAGCACAACCTTATGTAGTTGCCCTAGTGGGTGTTCCGCCCCTTAGTGAGGGGAAGAGAGAACAGGAGGTAGACTTATATAACAAGTGCATACAGTGGCTGAATTTAAATAGACCCTTACCTTCTAGCATTTCGGGTCATATATTGGCAGTGAGAAGAGTAGAATGGATTGGAAGGTGTCCCAAAACTGTGGATGGGGATGTTATTACAATTAATTTTAGGGATTCCTCTGCTGTTGACCATATCTGTAGAACTCCTTTCCACAGAGTCCCAAATCTTTCCTCTACACTTGTCCTATTTTTATCCTACTCCCACCCATAAATCAACTTATCAAAGGGGACCACGGTATATGAGAAATCATCTCTCCCACCCGAACAAGATTTTTCACTGGCAGCCTTCTAGGGAGGGTTTTCTTCCATCCACCTCGATCTACCCATTACAAGCCCATTGGTACAGGTTTAGTGTCCTCGAGGAGGTGGACTGACTCACCCAGATTGGTTTGCCCCCACGTGAACATAATGTTGGTAATTTAGATGAGGGTGATGCAATACAGGAAAAGACACTATCCCCAGTTAGTTGTGAGGACCCCTGTCTTTATGTATCAGAGCGGGAGGAGACAAGGGCAGAACAGAGCCCGGATCAGGCATTACCTAGAGAACTAGGGGAAGAGAGGGACAAAGTAAAGGTTACGGAAGGAAATATAAAAATCCTCTCGTGGAATGTGGCAGGCTTAAAGAGCAAGCTACTTGTACCAGAGTGGTCCTCTTTTATGGCCCTACACGATATCTGCTTGATGCAAGACACCTGGTCCTTTGAGGTGAGCTCCAGCCCAGGCTTTGCAAGCTATGACATTCCTGCAGTTACCGGGGGAAAGGCCGCCCTTCGGGTGGTCTTGCCATATGGGTAGGCATACACTTAGGCGTGCAGGACACACAAGTGGACACAAACTCCCCAGATATCCAATGTGTGTTGCTAACATCTGTTGGCAAATCTACACTGGCTATTATTAATATCTACTCCAGGCCTACTGTGTATGGAAAAGAATCAAGTACTATCAAGGCACTCGATCACTTCCTCCAGACATTTGACCCCACAATTCCGATCATTCTTGGTGGCGACCTGAATTGCCCGTTTGAACCATTGGGTGGATCCGAGTTGTGTGAGGAGGATGAGGTCGACCTGCTCTGGCACATTCCAGCCCCAAGAATCACCCCAGTTAAGGCATGGACCTCGCTAGTATTACAAATCAAAGCCTTGACCCTCGCAATGTCTCTGCGGGCATGCAATGGAAGGGGCAATAACGAAAGTTCCGGCCAGCCCACATACAATAGGATAAACCGTAGCTCCACCATTGACTACCTTATGTTGGAAGCAAAACACTGGGACTAGTTTAAAGATTTTGGGGTCATTCCTAGGAACGATAGTGACCATAATGCGCTGGTTCTAACGCTTAAACCCGGCGCATTTGGATTAACTAACCCTGACTCTGGCTCCAGCCTGACAATCTCCCCACACATCATATCTTATAATAGGAGAAGAGTTAAATGGCCTTCCTGCCTAGACTCTCCTACCCGTCTCGCAAAAATCTATCAGATAGCTATCCCACTAATTATTAGCAATATGGGCAATTCCATCTCCCATGGGCAGATCATAGAGACCCACAGAAATTTGGTTGAGAGACTAGGGGATGTGTTTTATCCGGTTAGTGGGACTAAGTTGTGTCGGAATAAAATACACCCCTGGCATAACCACGCTTGTAAAAACTCAAAGAAAGCCCTTCTTAAGGCAATTAAATCTAGAGATACCCTTAAAATTCGAGAATCCAGAGTTCTGTACAAGAAGGTGCTCACCAGGGCAAAGAGCGAGTGGGAGGAATCTAGGTGGGATGAACTGAGACAGGCACTACTCCTAAAAGATTCCAAGACCTTCTGGTTAATTGCTACCTCTTCAGCGGCAGGCAAGAGAGATGTTGGGGTCTCGAATATTGCTCCTATAGTGTGGGAGGCACATTTCAAGTCACTTTATACAAGTCCTGAGATGGAGGAAAATGGGTGTCAGGGCCAGGATAGGCCGCTACAACTGGTTCTGGACCTTCGAGCCTGTGCGCCTCGGGACCTCCGGCACGAGAGCAGACTGCCGGGGGCTCCGGGGCTCGGGAGCTCGATTTCATGTACCTCTACGGCCCGGGACTTCCCGCACGAGTGTCGACTGCTGGGGGCCCCGGGCTCAGGGACTTCTCCCCGTCAAAATCATAGCCCCAACTGAGCTCCCGAGATTCCTACGACCCCAGACCCCCCGCAAGAGTGTAGACTGCCGGGGGCCTTGGGTCCTGTGTTCTCGGTTTCTCGCACCTGCACGGCCCGGGACCTCCTGCACGAGTGTAGACTGCCGGGGGCCTTGGGTCCTGTGTTCTCGGTTTCTCACACCTGTACGGCCCGGGACCTCCCACACGAGTGTCAACTGCTGGAGGCCCCGGGCTCAGGGACTTCTCCCCGTCAAAATCATAGCCTCAACCGAGCTCCCGAGACTCCTACGACCCCAGACCCCCCGCACGAGTGTAGACTGCCAGGGGCCTTGGGTCCTGTGTTCTCGGTTTCTCGCACCTGCACGGCCCGGGACCTCCCTCACGAGTGTAGACTGCCGGGGGCCTTGGGTCCTGTGTTCTCGGTTTCTCACACCTGCACGGCCCGGGACCTCCCGCACGAGTGTCGACTGCTGGGGGCCTCGAGCTCAGGGACTTTCCCCTGTCAAAACCATAGCCCCAACTGAGCCCCCGAGATTCCTACGGCCTCAGACCCCCCGCACGAGTGTAGACTGCCGGGGGATTGGGCCCTGGTCTCTCTATAGTGAGTCAGGATGCCCACAATAGGTCTCCCACTAATAGCCTAGTCCATATTACACTCAGGGAAGTTGAATTGGCAATTGAGAAACTGCTCCCGAATAAGGCTCCGGGTCTGGACAAGCTCCCTGGAGATCTTTTTCGTTCCCAGCCAAAAATTTGGGCCCCATACTTGATGGTTCTGTTTAATGCTGTCTTACAGGGTTCCCCAGTACCTGAGACCTGGCTGGGAGCTGAAATTGTTCCAATCTTTAAAAAGGGCTGCCCACTCGCCCCCATCAAACTACAGACCAATTAGCTTACTCGATACGACCCAGAAGTTGATGGGCCAAATTCTACTGGAGAGATTACTGGGCTGGATGGAGGAAAATAAAACTTTGACCACCCTGCAAGCCGGATTTAGATCAGGGGTCTCGACTTTGGACCAGATCTTTCGCCTGCAGGTCCTATACTGGAAAACTGCAAGAGTAGAGGGTGGCAGCCTCTACCTTGTTTTTGTGGACCTGCGGGCCGCATTCGATCTGGTTCCTAGGGAGAGGCTCTGGACGGTGTTGGAGGAAATTGGTCTCCCTCCTTACTTATTAGATGCCCTAATCCCACTTCATACCGGGAATTATGCCCAGGTGAGGTGTGGGAAAAACGGGGAATTATCTGACCGCTTCCCTGTTACCCGGGGCGTACGTCAGGGTTGCGTACTGGCACCTACACTCTTCAGTTTGTATGTTAATGGCCTGATAGATAGACTTAATTGTGTCAGGGACAACGACGCCCCACGCCTGGCTACTGGTAGGGTGCCCGCTCTGATGTTCACGGATGACACCTTGTTGTTGTCGCGGACATCATCGGGCATCCAGCGGGTTTTGGACGGTTTTGTCTTCTTTTGTGCCTCGCGGGGATTGGAGATCAACCTGGAGAAAACCAAGTTCATGATCTTCAACCCCCCGAGGCACACCCGTCCAAACCCCACACTGAATGGAACCCCACTTGAGCGAGTCAAGACCTTTATATATGTGGTAAATAAATAAATAATACCCTATTTTTGAATGCATGAATGAATAACAGATAGCTCAATAAATAAGAGTCAAGATTCGAGGTAGTGGGAGTTTTGCAGGTTTATTACAGCATAAGGACAGGAACAGGACAACCTGCACAGGAATAGGATGGCAGCGCTGCCGGGGGCAGGATCTGGACAAGGGAAGGAGTAAGGAAGGGATCTGGAAGGAATCTGGAATGGAATCTGGATGATTTTCAAATAACAATACATGAGCATATATACATAGCGCAAACACATAGCATTACATTGCAATAGGCGTAGCAGTGGGTGGAGCAAGAGGCGTGACGCGTAGCAGTCGCGAAAGATAAGGGTGAAAAGAAGGTGTAACTGGGCGTATACATAGACATGTGATGCAAACGTAACAGAATATGTCATGAATGGGGCGGAAACCATGGAGGGGGCTACCTGAGGAGCCGGGACCTCTAACCTAATGGTGCGCGCAAACTGGCAATGACGTATTACTAGGAGAAGCTGGGAGCTATGAACTCTGTGCTAGGAGCAGAGACTGAAGTCTGGAGGGTCGGAGCGACATGTACCTAAACCCTATCTAGTATCTGATGTTTAGGGAACATGTTGATATAAACTAGAAGTCAGGAGGGGAAAGGCTAACGGACTCTAAGACTGAAGCATGCATTATTCTACATGTAGTGCGTGATGAAGAATATTAAATGACCATTAAATACAGTATTTCTCTAACATGGAGCCCTGAAGGCTAGACAATGACGGAAACTATTGATGTGATTCAGTAGCTTTAGGAATGCAGGGAAGGAGGGCTGAACTGATAACTGGAATCATAACATAGTCTTGGCAGACTCAGAGACTGAGCCAGGCTGGACCGGGCACTGCGAGGCAGGAAGTAAGTGAAGGGTCGAGGATACAGGTGGGGGCTGTATCGCTCCTCAGCGAAGTGTCAGGAGACAGGAGCTGAATCTGGTGTCCAGGCCCTTTTGAGGCCTAGAAACGGGGACTTTATAATAGAATAACGTGCACACTGAGAAACGTGGCAACGTAGCTTTACATAGGCCTGATATTCGTAGTATTCACGAGGATTGGAAACTGGCATACTAGAGGTGGACACAACTGTAATTGCGTCATTAATCGAACATGGGGAATGCATATGTATATTTAATCATACACACATAACATATGATGGGTGACACGTAGGGACACAGAACATGGCAAAATTTACTTTTCCACATTCCCTCCTTGTCACTACGTTTCCATCAGGAAACATCAATATTCATGATACCATCTATCATTTCATACAGTATCATTTGCTCGTCTCGAATTATCCTGGAACGGGATGTAGAACGGGGCTTGGGACTAGGAATACAAGAGGTAGCACAAATGCCGCAAATCGCAGGGCCACATTGTATACAGAGGCAGCAGCTGAATATGATCGCTACTGAAATACCTAGAAAGGACAAGACTTTCCATCCCCATGCGGAAATTATATTCCAGAACCAACCGGACCATGTCCAGGTGCCTGGATCTTGGTGTAACAGATGGGCAATTTTATGGAGTCTGGTTATAGCTGAATAAACAGACGGCGCGTTATTTGGAATAAAAATGCAGCAACTGGATCCGATGACTCTACAAGCCCCGCCCCTATCGGCCAGTATGACGTCAAGGACGAGACGATTTTGCAAAACTACAAATCTCATAGCAGATTGCTCTTCGGTTAGGTTACCTAGAGCAGAGGCAGTCTCATTTACTACAGCTTCAAGGGTTCTGGTTAATCTACGGATTAACTTACTATTCTGGACAGGGCCTATAAAGAAGAAGAAACCTTTATTGAAATCGGTATATTGTTCTAGAGTAGTTTCAGTATAATCGACAATTGGGGACTCGATCTCCCTTCTATGTCTAATGTGTACTAGATGTGTGTTTCTATGATAATCAGATGGGGCTAGGAAAACTGGTGGCAGTAGGAAGGCAATGTAACAGGTTCCCTCCCAATCGAGGGGCAGATGAACATATGCGGTCTGACCACAAATAAAATATGAATGACGTGAAGCTTTGAAAATAGATTTCCCACTGTCACTATACTTGACAACAGTAGTACAATCACTATGTCCTATATGTACAGAACCATTATTTCGGACACATAATTCGCCTTTGACTGGTAGTACTGAAATAGCGGGTAAGTCTGGAGTAGTATCAGACTGAACATTCAGGACCATAAAATTCGAAGAATAATTACCTAAATTGTAAACTTCATTCTCTAGATCTAACCCGGTTCTGTGGGGAAGACCTTGCTTGTCTGGGAAACATGTACTGTTAAGAAAAGACATATCTGTTGAGGATGACGTTAACGTGGACCATGCTCCACACGAACCATTATGTGAAAAAGGATAAGGAAAAAGTGGCAGAACTCCCTTCGGTGTCTGGAAAGGGGGGAGTCGACCACATACCCAACAATTAGTGGCATTGCTGGTCTGGTGTGAGTAATGTAACATGCGGATAAAGGAGTTATTACGCATAGCGAGGCGGTAAGAGAGTTCATGAGGGGGCAGATCACTAAACGTGTGCTCTGCTGTAACATTAGAAGACTTATTTACATGTGAAACTGAGAAACACAGATAAAATGCATAACTGGTGCAGGAAATCATAATGCTGAGAAATAATATGAAACTTAGAAAAACGATACATCGGATTGAGTTTTGACTGACTCTCTCACTATGGGGGTCTATTTTATACATGTCAGAAACAGTCTAACCGTTTCACCTAGGGGAGGACTTAGACAATCAAACTGGCTGACTTATTTTACTAGACCGTAGTTTCTGTTTATACTCCTGCTGCGGAGTTTTCTCTAACAGGGGGGGTTTTGAATCAATGTCATTTGCGGGACAGTCCTTGAGAACAGTGCTTTGGCAATCCTTCAAATCCTGGGAAATGTTCTTAAAGACGGGTTTCAGTCCATTAAATTGTTTTATATGAGAAAGGTGCACCCAGCCTTTGCGTCCTTCCAACTTCACGGCTGTACGGGTGGTGAGGAGGACTTGTCGGGGCTCCTTCCAGCGAGGCTCCAGCGGACTTGATCTGTCAAAGTTGCGGACCATCACCATGGATCCTGGAACGATTTCATGCGGTGCCACCTCGGTATTGTCTGGAAATGCGGCGGCAACCTGTGAACGACATGAGTTGAGGGCAGACATCAAGGAAGCTAGGTAATCTGTCAGCATATTACTTGAAACATCGGTAATACTTCGGGGTCTAGGAGTACCCCACATGTTAGGGGGGCGGCCGAAAACGACCTCGTACGGGGACAGACCTGATCTGGAATGTGCGACCATGCGCATGTAAAATAGAGCAACTGGCAGAGCTACTAGCCAGTCCACACCTTTCTCTTGACAGACTTTGGCGATGCGGATTTTCAGGGTCTGATTATGTCTCTCAACGAGACCGGCTGCTTCAGGATGGCGTACACAATGGAACTTCCACTGGTACCCTAACAAAAGGGAAACGTGCTTCATTAACTCTGAGGAGAATGGCTGGCCGTTATCAGAATATACGACTCTAGGGAGTCCATAACGGGGGAAAAACTCACGAACCAACTGCTTGGCAGTGGTCGCGGCTGTGTAATCTGGGACTGGATATGCTTCTGTCCACCTGGACAAAGCGCATACAACTACAAGGACATACTTGAAACCTCGACATCGCTCCATCTGAATATAATCCATCTGGAGGACTTCAAAAGGGTGGTCAGGGGGCTGGAATCCACCTTGTTCCACCGGGACACTTTTACCTGGATTAAACTGACAACATATCATACAGGTACGGACTTTCTGCTTAGCTGCAGCTCGTAAATGCTTGTTGAACCAAATGTTCTGGATACTATCTAACATAGCTTTTTCCCCTAAATGTGCTGGACTATGTGCGGTATTGATAATGACTTGAACCATAGAGTCGGGGAGAAACCATGCGGTTCTACCCTTTGTTAACCATCCTTGATCTGTCTGGACCCCTCCTTGTTCGGACCATTTCTTGATTTCATCGGGAGTAGCATGTAACTGGATATCTATGACATCTTGTGTAGGGTCCTTAACTGTCATGCATGTAATCGGATCTGGAGTGTGGGTCATGTTAACTGGAATGTCTAGAGTCTGTGCTGTAAGCTTGGCTGTGCGATCTGCTAGATCGTTACCTTGAGAAATGGTGTCAGTAACTTTCGTATGTGCTTTGCATTTCATGATAGCAATAGATGTCGGTAAGTGTATGGCATCTAACAGAGCTTGAATAAGGAGACCATGCTGAATCTTGGTTCCATGAGAAGTCATGAAACCTCTCTCCTGCCAGAGCACTCCAAAGTCGTGTACGACTCCAAATGCGTAGCGTGAATCTGTGTAAATATTAACTTTCAGGTTCTTGGCGTGTATACAGGCTTGTGTCAGAGCAACTAGCTCTGCTGCTTGAGCGGACAGAGTGTCAATACGGTGTGTCTTAATAACTTCAGTGTCAGTAGTCACTGCATACGCGGCGACTAGATCTCCTGTACTAGTTCTCATGCATGAACCATCCACATAAAGTGTCAGGTCGGGATCTGGTAATGGAATATCTGTCAGATCTTGCCTTGGTTTTGTCGTAATGTTAACTACTTCCACACAGTCATGTGTGTCAGGATTTGAATTAGCTGATGGTAACAGTGTAGCAGGGTTCAGAATGTTGCAGCGTCTGATTTCTATGTGTGGCTGGAACAGTGTCAATTCATAACCTGTTAGACGTGCAATTGTCAAGTGCTGGGTCTGTGTTCGGTTCAGAAGAACTTCCACTGAGTGTGGAACTTGTACTGTCAAGGTATGTCCTAAGACTATGGAATCACTTTGTCTGATAGCTAGAGCTGTGGCTGCAACTGACTTGAGGCACGCAGGCAGAGCCTGGGCTACAGGATCTAATGTGCTCGAAAAATAAGCACAGGGCTTGTTTTGTCCTGCTTGATCTTGTGTGAGAACAGATAATGCTGTACCTTCACGTTCTGTGACGAAAAGTGTAAAAGGCTTACTGTAGTTCGGTGTGGCTAGAACTGGAGCTTGGCATAAAGCTTTCTTTAACTCGTTGAAACTAAGTGTATGTTCAGATGTCCAAGGGAGAACAGTCGGTGCGGCTGCCTCCTGTGTCGTTAACTGTATCAGTGGCTTGGCTAGAAATGCATACTGAGGAATCCATTGTCTACAATAAGAAGTAAGGCCGATAAAGGCACGTACCTCCTTCTGGGTCTTGGGCTGAGGAAGACTCGCTATTAACTGGATACGATCTGGTGTCAACTGCCTACCCCTCTTGGACAGTAAGTGTCCTAAGTAGACCACTTGCTGGACACAGAATTGAAGCTTCGAAGGGGACACCTTGTGCCCCATCTCGGCTAGGAAATACAGAACCGTCAGTGACGCTCGCTCGCAGTCACGTTCGGAACGGGCTGTGATCAGTAGATCATCGACATACTGGAGCAGGGCAGTGTCAGTTGGCATGTGAACATTATCAAGTTGTCTCTTAAGTGCTTGACTGTAAATACTAGGACTTTCTGTGAAACCTTGAGGAGCGCGTGTGAACATATAGCTCCTTCCATTTAAACAGAATCCGAAAAGAAACTGGCTGTCTGGATGAATTGGAACACTAAAAAATGCATTCTTGAGGTCGATTACTGTAAAGAACATGGCTTCGGAATCAATGGCTGTCAATAGGGAAGAGATGTCTGGGACAACTGGGTACTGAGGAATAATACATTTATTAAGCTCTCGTAGGTCGATCACTAATCGATATACTGGGGGTGCATTTGGATCAGTACGTTTCATGACTGGAATGATCGGAGAATTGCATACGTTGGAGTCAGTTTCTACAACTACTCCTTGAGCGATGAGCTCGTCAATAATTTTGGATAAGGCTGCTACAGCCTCAGGT
This sequence comes from Lissotriton helveticus, assembly GCF_964261635.1. Classification (NCBI taxonomy): domain Eukaryota; kingdom Metazoa; phylum Chordata; class Amphibia; order Caudata; family Salamandridae; genus Lissotriton; species Lissotriton helveticus. Next base: position 1,113,549,626 of record NC_136061.1, read on the forward strand.
GGCAATCTGTACTGTCTAATTCGTGGTAACACTACACCTGGTTTGAGAGTCACACGATAGGGTGTGATTTGCATATACCCTACATCAGTTGGACCTTGCGCCCATAAATGCTGCGGAACATTAGACAATCTGGGATCAAAATCACGTAAAACATAGTGACCCTTAAAGTCACGTAGGAACAGACGTATTCCCTCTGGGGAACAACATATAACTGCACCTAACTCTTTCAGTGTTTTAATGCCTAACAGATTTTCTGGACATGACTTAGTAAGTAACAGATCAGTAGTACGGGACAATGGACCTACTTCTAGAGTGACTGGCTTTGATATTTCATTTATAATGGGTTTTCCTGAAAATCCAAGGGAAACATTTCTTGAGCCTGAGAGCGGAGCCCCTGGAACTTCGGCGTGACTAATTGTGGTCCTACTTGCCCCTGTATCAATCAAAAACTTTCTGTCTTTCCCTAATACTTGACTATGAACATAGGGACCCTCTTGATCTACAGGTATCTCGATGAGAGGCAAGCCTACCTCCCTCTCTAGGCTGTTTCATGAATATGGCTGATACTCTGGATACTCAGACTGTGCATACTGGTACATCTGCTGTGTAACGTGCTGTGTTGCAGCAATAGGCTGCGGTACTGTAACTGTCTGTTGTGCATTCTGTGGCTGAGGAGTCTGTGAAACTTGCTCTTGTCTAGGCGGACGTGGTCTTTCTTTTGTTTTACCAGTAGCTATGTTGTGTTTCAGAACTGCACACTCATTTATAAAATGACCTGGCTGTTTACAATAATTGCAGTTCCCTTTAACAGGAGCTGCAGGATGACTGGCTTGATTCGTACCCCTCTTCTGACTGTCTTGAGGAACAGATTGTGCAACTAGTACTTTCATTTTCGTGTCTTTCATACGTTTTCTTTCGTGTTCTTGCTCTTCTCTGATTCTATTCTGATGATACTGAAGCATTTGCAACATCTGGGACGGGGTATTAGCTTGCCAGGTACTTTCGACTTTCAAAACTCGATTTTTAATTTGTGGACTTGAATTCTCGACTAATTTAGTAACAAAAAGGTGAGGGTATGACTCACTACTTGTCTTGAGGCCACTGTTGATGCTAAAACATTTTTCAAATCTAGAATAAAAATCACTAATGTCTTCTTCTTGTTTCTGTTTACAGGCTGAGATTGCATCCCAGTCTTCCTTTTTCGTTGTTAATAATCTGGGTAAAACTTGAATCAATAATTCTGGTAATTCTTTACATTTCTCTCCTAGACCGGTACCTGGTACACGTGACTTATCTTCTGCTTCTAGAACTGCCCAATCTATCTTTTTCTCTCCCACCTCCCATTCTTTTTCCTTGAGCTTTTCATACACCCCTGCGGGCAACAGGACCTTTAACATTTTAATGATATCTGGGTAAGTGTATTCTCCCATACGGAGCATGTCTTTTAATTCTCTATGGAATCCTGCTGGATCTTTGTCATGACAGGGAATTAATTTCTTCATTTCGAGGAGTTCCATCTTTGTAATCGGGGTGTAAACAAACACTTGTTGCATTTCACCGTCCTCTGTCTTAACTGGATGCACTTCTCGTAACGGGTTCTGTCTTTCCATGTAAAAGGGTTTACTTTCTGGGGGTGAGACATGAACAAAATGCGGGTTCAGAAACGTTCTATATTTGTGGCGCTGTTCTAGAATGACACTAATTAAATCGGTACCTAAACCTCTCCATCTATACTGGAGTAACTCGTTCAGGATATCGTGTAACGGACCTGGATCAGAGTGCTGACCCTCATACAAAGTAATGAGGTGCTGAATCATATACATACCCGCCAGTCGTTGCTCGGCTGGGGGCAATTTCAGAAACATTTGTGCCAATATTTCGTCTGGAAAAGTGGTAGAATCAGTAATCCATCGGACTGCTGATCGGGCTAGTTCCTGTTCATGCATGGTACTTAACTCACTGTAACCGATTCGTGATTTCAGAATGTGATCGGTAGCTTGGAACACTTGTTCTAGAGAACCTTGTTCTGGTGCTGAATGATGGAAAATAGACTTGTGTTCTAGGCGTAAATGGCGATCTGGAAATCTAGATTCTCCTACATACGCTATCCTGGCGGGATTCTCGTTGTCTTCCTCTTCAGGATCAGAGTTACTTTCTTTCTCGCTTACTTGTGCTGCTTTACGCTGTTCGTGTAATTTTATTATTTCTCTACGGATTTTCTTGTACATACTCTCCATAGCACCGACGGTCTTGTGCTTACCCTCGGCTATATTATCACTCCACCTTGTCAGGATTTTCATTTCGCCTGGATCTTTAGACGGGTAATCTTGTTCTCTTATTAGACAATTGATCAGAAACTTTAATATCATGAGCTGGATCTCGGCTTTCCTTTGAGACATGGCCTCGCTAATGCTTTCTGGATCATCCCCTGTACGGATGAAACGATATATTCGGTCTAGATCTTCTTTCATATTCGGTAAGGTGACTAGATACTCGGCCACCTTTCTTACGCGGAATGAATATAAAACCATATTATCCTCGCCTGGGACTGGATCATAGCCGCATTCGGCAAGGGATTTTCTTATTTCTGCTACAGTCTGATGTCTAGGCGTACGCTGTGACGCTTGTGCATGTAATTCGGATAACGTTAAACGCTTGTGTGGCGGCGGGGTTTGAGGAGTACCTCCCCCTGCGGCCCCTAAACTGGAGTCGTCTACTGAGGCTCTTCGTCCCGGCAGAGTGGGAAATGGAAATGCAGGCTGGACTTGTATGGCAGGCTGGACCGGGGGTACCGTGACAGGTACTCCGGTGTCTGGAGGAGCGGGAAGTGCCTGATTTACAGGGACTGGCGGGGCGCGAACAGGATTTGCATATTCTGGGACTGTGTCGTCCAAATAGGACGAAATAAAAATATCAGCTGCGGTCTGTTTGTGACGTAGCTTGATCGGAACTAATGGTGGCGGGAAATTACTGGATGCCTCTGGGGTCGCTTTTGGCAAGCCCTCGGCAAAGAGAGGATACATACCCCTATTAAGGGCATGCCTCTGTCTGTCTGACTGTTCGGCTTTGACTTGTTCACCAATCTCGATTAGTTCTTTTTCTTGTGCTCGTTCTAAGGATTCTCTACTTAATTCTGACTTTCTGATTTCTTTTTCAGTTCTTTTATGAGCTTCTTTACGCCATAACTCGATGGCATCTTTCTGTGATTGTCTGGCTTTCTTTTTCCATAATGCTTCTTCTACTCGCATGATGCATTCGGCATCCCATGTACCCGATACGGGCCATCTATACTTTTCTTCTAACTGTTTGGTATACTCTACCCATAAATCTAGATACAATATGGCGCTTATGCCATGCTTCTGATACATAAAATGACCTGGACTGTCCCTCGGCGGAACAGGAACTGCTTCTTCTAACAAACCCTTTCTAGTTTTTAGCTGACGTAATCTCGAAAAGAGAGACATTGTAAACTTGAATCGGAACACAATACAATACACGAGAAACAATAACAACTGGGAAAACAATTCAGGCATACCACGACATTGGAAATACATTGAACAACATCATAACATAACAGTTCGGACAGAATATTACCTGGAATACTGAGAACAGAAACACAAGAATTTCTCGAGAACGGAACAGACTAGAGTTACTGGATGCACTGCTGAAACAGTACGGAACATACCGGTCCCATAAAGGGACGCATCAAGACCCGTATCCACCTAGGTGAACACTTCGTTTGTGAGTCTGTGTACCACCAACCCACGGACCAGAGTCAATTTAGATTGACCCTGTCTAGATACTACCCCAGTAATGGTACTCACCGGGCAGCAAGAACAGAAAGCCTCGGACTGGACTGGACTGCTACGACGACAGACGACGAACTTCGGACTTCAGTTACGGGTGGGCCACCGGATACCTCGGACCTTGGACTCTTGGCTTGGGCTCTGGTCGGGACTCGCCGCGTTCCTCCACCGTCTCGTTTGGATGCTGGACCGCCTCCTCCGTCTCCTCCGCGGGCCTGAGGGATACTTGAAGCAGAAATATCTGCCGGTGCGCAGAAGAGTTCCGTCACGACTGCAGAGGGTCAGGGGGTCGGCGTGGCTTCACCGACGCGTGGGGAAAGGGCAAGTCCCTGTTCGGGCGCCATTATGTGGTAAATAAATAAATAATACCCTATTTTTGAATGCATGAATGAATAACAGATAGCTCAATAAATAAGAGTCAAGATTCGAGGTAGTGGGAGTTTTGCAGGTTTATTACAGCATAAGGACAGGAACAGGACAACCTGCACAGGAATAGGATGGCAGCGCTGCCGGGGGCAGGATCTGGACAAGGGAAGGAGTAAGGAAGGGATCTGGAAGGAATCTGGAATGGAATCTGGATGATTTTCAAATAACAATACATGAGCATATATACATAGCGCAAACACATAGCATTACATTGCAATAGGCGTAGCAGTGGGTGGAGCAAGAGGCGTGACGCGTAGCAGTCGCGAAAGATAAGGGTGAAAAGAAGGTGTAACTGGGCGTATACATAGACATGTGATGCAAACGTAACAGAATATGTCATGAATGGGGCGGAAACCATGGAGGGGGCTACCTGAGGAGCCGGGACCTCTAACCTAATGGTGCGCGCAAACTGGCAATGACGTATTACTAGGAGAAGCTGGGGGCTGTGAACTCTGTGCTAGGAGCAGAGACTGAAGTCTGGAGGGTCGGAGCGACATGTACCTAAACCCTATCTAGTATCTGATGTTTAGGGAACATGTTGATATAAACTAGAAGTCAGGAGGGGAAAGGCTAACGGACTCTAAGACTGAAGCATGCATTATTCTACATGTAGTGCGTGATGAAGAATATTAAATGACCATTAAATACAGTATTTCTCTAACATGGAGCCCTGAAGGCTAGACAATGACGGAAACTATTGATGTGATTCAGTAGCTTTAGGAATGCAGGGAAGGAGGGCTGAACTGATAACTGGAATCATAACATAGTCTTGGCAGACTCAGAGACTGAGCCAGGCTGGACCGGGCACTGCGAGGCAGGAAGTAAGTGAAGGGTCGAGGATACAGGTGGGGGCTGTATCGCTCCTCAGCGAAGTGTCAGGAGACAGGAGCTGAATCTGGTGTCCAGGCCCTTTTGAGGCCTAGAAACGGGGACTTTATAATAGAATAACGTGCACACTGAGAAACGTGGCAACGTAGCTTTACATAGGCCTGATATTCGTAGTATTCACGAGGACTGGAAACTGGCATACTAGAGGTGGACACAACTGTAATTGCGTCATTAATCGAACATGGGGAATGCATATGCATATTTAATCATACACACATAACATATGATGGGTGACACGTAGGGACACAGAACATGGCAAAATTTACTTTTCCACATATACCTGGGGGTGACTCTGACTGAGCATTTTACATGGGACCATCAAGCCTCTAAATCCTCTCTGAGACTTGCACAGATCATGGGTGGTGTATGTAGACTCCATAACGGCTCAAACTTTAAATCGGCTACCCCTGCCCTAGAGATATACAGAACACAGGTTAGGTCTGCTGCTTTGTATGCTGCCGAACTCTGGGGACATATCAATGCATGTAACTTAATGGAATTAGAGCAGTCCTTTATGCGACATCTGTTTGGTCTCCCACAAAGCACACCCCTCCTACCATTACGTTTGGACCTGGGTTTGGAACCTATCTCTGACTTGGTGGCTGCACGTCCCCTGCTCTATTGGAGAAGGCTCTGGTCTGTCCCGGAGCTTGAACCCTTTAGAGCAGAATTTAACACTATTTGGGGACAGCTAAAGAGCAAGAATATACCTTGGCTGGTACATGTGAAGACTCTCTTTTATCAAATTGGCCTTCCCCAACTGCAAGAGTAGAGGGTGGCAGCCTCTACCTTGTTTTTGTGGACCTGCGGGCTGCATTCAATCTGGTTCCTAGGGAGAGGCTCTGGACGGTGTTGGAGGAAATTGGTCTCCCTCCTTACTTATTAGATGCCCTAATCCGACTTCATACCGGGAATTATGCCCAGGTGAGGTGTGGGAAAAACGGGGAATTATCTGACCGCTTCCCTGTTACCCGGGGCGTACGCCAGGGTTGCGTACTGGCACCTACACTCTTCAGTTTGTATGTTAATGGCCTGATAGATAGACTTAATTGTGTCAGGGACAACGACGCCCCACGCCTGGCTACTGGTAGGGTGCCCGCTCTGATGTTCACGGATGACACCTTGTTGTTGTCGCGGACATCATCGGGCATCCAGCGGGTTTTGGACGGTTTTGTCTTCTTTTGTGCCTCGCGGGGATTGGAGATCAACCTGGAGAAAACCAAGTTCATGATCTTCAACCCCCCGAGGCACACCCGTCCAAACCCCACACTGAATGGAACCCCACTTGAGCGAGTCAAGACCTTTATATACCTGGGGGTGACTCTGACTGAGCATTTTACATGGGACCATCAAGCCTCTAAATCCTCTCTGAGACTTGCACAGATCATGGGTGGTGTATGTAGACTCCATAACGCCTCAACCTTTAAATCGGCTACCCCTGCCCTAGAGATATACAGAACACAGGTTAGGTCTGCTGCTTTGTATGCTGCCAAACTCTGGGGACATATCAATGCATGTAACTTAATGGAATTAGAGCAGTCCTTTATGCGACATCTGTTTGGTCTCCCACAAAGCACACCCCTCCTACCATTACGTTTGGACCTGGGTTTGGAACCTATCTCTGACTTGGTGGCTGCACGTCCCCTGCTCTATTGGAGAAGGCTCTGGTCTGTCCCGGAGCTTGAACCCTTTAGAGCAGAATTTAACACTATTTGGGGACAGCTAAAGAGCAAGAATATACCTTGGCTGGTACATGTGAAGACTCTCTTTTATCAAATTGGCCTTCCCCAACTGTGGGACACACCGGAGGACAGCTGTATGAGGATGCAAAGGACTGTACTCGTGGCAGCTGTAAAATCGTACAATCTTAAATTGTTACATTGCTCTACCTCCCTGGGCAGCCTGTAAACTGAGTTCCTTACAATAAAAGCCGAATACAGGACGGAGGTGTTTCTGGACTTGGTGCAGCCTCCACTAGCAAGAAAACTGTACATCCAATTGAGGCACAGCTCTTTACCGGTAGGGGCACTGACATCCAGATGGGTAAAAACGACAAATGCCAACTGCCCTGCCTGTAATTATGCCAGAGAAGACATTGTACATATCCTTTTCTTCTGTCCAGCATATAGTGAAATTCGAAAATGCTGGATCATTCCATTATGCAAAAATCTTGGTTTCCGACACTGTGCACACGCTTGTAGAGTGCTAACTCATGACACTGTCCCTCCCATTGTTTTTGCCATCTCCCGGTTTCTACTAGGCATGTGGCGGAGAAGAACTATTTTTATCTACAAGAAATAACGGATTGTTGTTTTTATCCTTTACTATTCCTTTGATAACCAAAGTTTAATAACTTTTTAATTCTAATGTATCTATGTTTTATTATTGTGCTTGTATATATTTTATTGCACTTTTATGATCTCTGACCGAAATAAAGTTATCAAAGTAAAGATTGTTAAAACGCTCTATTTAGACTCGTTAACTTCATCAAAGGTGAATCAGAAGTTTGGCCTTTGATTCAAAATAGCCCTACACAGTGAAGATATTCTCATTGAACATTTTGGTCATGATAGGGAATAATCGAGTAGCGGGTTGACTTATTACTGGAATATTTTGAACAAAGCTCCGTATTTATTGGAGTCTTATGCAAAGACTGATTCGTTATAGGTGTCTATGGAAAGGGTGAATTATCTTCTTTGAATGGTGCTGTGGTATTTTTGGGATTGTGTTTGCACCTGCGATGCTCCTGCTTGTGTATAATTATTTTGCTATTGTTCTGTTACTGCCTGTGTGTCAAGTGTTTGTGTGTAGATTTCCATTTGGGAATTGTATGTGTTTCTCTGCTTCTCACCAAATGTGTTTAAGGGTAAATACAGGGCATCCCTATCAGATGTATGCAAAGCGGTGTTTGTTGTGACCATGAGGGCTTGGATGAATGACTATAGTACAGTTACACAAAGGGTACAATTGCTGCTTGATGGCATGAGACCCTGAAGGGCAGGTAGGGAAGAGATGATTAAGTGTGTGAATCTGGATGTGTTCTGTGAGCTCTAGTGTATTGTTGACACATACATCACAATCAAGTGGGTGCCCATACAATACAAAGGCTGCATCATGCAATAAATTGTGTCTGGGTTCAAAACTAAAAACTGCCCCAAATTCACAAAGATTTCACACAAAGCAGGGCAAGAAGTAAAGTTTCTGTATTGCATTTTATTGCGTGAACAGGATAGAGCAGAACTGCATCATATCCACTAAGAAGTGTCGCAGTTCTGCTCTCTCCCTGCACTGGCGCACAACAGTCAGTCGGGTGCGAACATAGGCACCCTTACGACATAGTGCAAGGGTGTGTGTGTTGTGGTTAGAATAGGTTTTATGCATCAAGGGGTCCCTGACAACACAAAAACTATGCTTTAAGGCAATTTCCTCTTTGTATGTGTGCTGGACAATGCAGCACACATACAAACAGGGAAAACAAGGAGAGATAACAATATTTCTTCTCATTACGTCTGGACTTTGGGGGCATCCATGTCTACAACTCGATGTAGATAGGACTTGCATCGAAACCCATGGGTGATTGCACAAAAATGCTCACGCTCGACCCATGTAACGTCCCCTTGATGCAAAGTATCACTAGTTATGTCATTCCATTGTATGTTTGTTACTTTGCTTACAAACAATCGCAAATTGGTATTTATGTTGGCTTGTAATTTAACCCCTTCGGTGCTGATGACGGCTCCGGCCGTCATGAGTCACGGTGGGCGTGTGCTGATGACGGCCGGGAGCCGTCATGACCATGCCCGCGATCGGAATGTCCAGCACCGACGCGGAATTCCAGCCACGGCCAAGGTGTTAATCTAGCCTTTGCATTGTATCTGCATTGAAAAAGTAATACAAACCTGACGCTAATTCTTTATCAATGTGGGCCTCTGTATGCAAGAAGCACTCAAAAACCTAAATATCCCTTCTTTAGTTAATTCTTAATATAGCCAAATCCAAAGTGCACAGCTAAGCTATCTCATGTTGGCCCCACCCTCTGGATAAACATCTAAAACAACACTGTGCTTTTAACAACTTTAAGGACTCACCCAAGACTATCACAAGCTCTTAAAGGATAATGGGCAGTGCAAGAGATAACTTTACTTGAAAAGCATTCAATAAATAACTACATACATATCTGGAGCTCTAAAAGAGCACATAGTTTATGGTGGAGGCATTTAACCTAATCTTATGAAAGACTAAATACAGCTTACTATACAGTTTGCTAGACATATGTGAACTAATTCAAAGAGGTAGATTAAGTCGTTAACCTTAACGAGGCATATAGGATGATGAGAAAGTCTAATTAATCCATGCTAAAAAGTGTGTCTTGTTTGCAAAGCACTTTGGAATTCCACTCGTAACGAGTGTCTCAAAGGCACATTATGGTTGTAATGATTAATATTAATATATCATGCAAATCAGTATTAGGAATCCATCATGTTCTTTTCATTGGCAGTGACGTCGAGGGAGGTGAATTGCAGTATAACTGCATATCACAAAGGTCATTCCTGAAGAGTAAAGCAATATTTGTCTTTGAAATTGTATTTTTAAAACATGAATGAAAGGTTTATAAAGAGGACGAGGAAATAAACGTGCTGATGACAGGGATGTACTGAGCGACTTAAGAGTGAAGAGGACAGGGAGACTTTTCAGAACAGAGTGATTAGAGTACTCAGATTGAGACATGGTAAGAAAAAAGAAACTAAATATTTTTTGTATTAAACATAATAAATTACCTATCAACATGGACAGAAAACATTGATAGCCAGTCTGGATCTCTTACATTTTTAAGTAGTCACCCTAAATGTATGGGCGTCTTGTGATCACGTAATTTCCTACTGAATTATCTACTTTATATTCATATTCAAATGTAGGGGCATAGTTGCCTACTGTCACTCCCCATTGCACCACTTCTATCACCTCCCCTGGGGAGGCATTAGAATCTGTCGCATTCCCAGGTTTATAAAACCTTATAAATCTGGAAATGCGTCATAATCCATAGCTGTTGCGTAAGAGCACCCACAGCAACACCCATGGAACGCCCCTTTCACCCAGATTAATGTGAGAAAGGGGGTCATATTTACAAGGTCATGAAAAGTCACGAAGGGTGTCTTTGCGTGGCCTTGTAAATATGGGCCAGCACACTACACCACCAGAGTGTCAAAAAAAAGTGATACTCCGGTGGCGAAAGGAGCTTGTAAATAGGCCCAGTATAGTGCATTATTATTAAAAATATAATATTAATTGAAGCCAGCTGAGAATGAAATATTTGCAGGCTCCAAATTCTATGAAACCTGCTCTCTACAGTAAGATGGGCCCCTCCAGGTAGAAATTCTTTTGGTGCCAAAATGTTCAAGAAGGGAGACAGAAATCTGTGAAAATAGGAAGTTCTATTGAGACTAATTAATCACTAACCTCGAGTCTAGGGGTACGATTACGACTTTGGCAGTGTGGGAGAGGGGATACATCCTGCTGCCCCACTCCCACACCGCTAAAGTCGTGTGAGCACCGCCCACCAGATTCTTCTGTGCAGTCCATGATGTGCAGGAACTGGGGTGCATGCACACAGGGGTGCACAAGATGTGCCCCACTGCATGCATACCATGGCCCTGAGGCAACAGGTGGCCCTGTAGGGTCCCCTTTGTTTGGTCTCCTCCATCGGACCGCCATAGTCATAATTGGGCCTAAGACATGGCTGCTGTTATCTAATTCAAACGTTAGAAGCAGTAGCTATTTTAACAGAGTCAACTTTAAGGCAGCCAGTGAAATAATGTCTGTCTGCAAATTACACCAATATCACACTAGCTGTGGTGTCCTCAATGAATGGCAGCATCACCTACTGAGCACACCACCGTGCCTAATTCATAGGCTAACAGGGCCATTCCATCACTGTGGATGACAGACCCACCTATCACAAGTAAATGGGAAAGATCTAAGGCATTTGACCCTGCATGATAGAAAAACTAAAGGTCTTCAACACACTGCTGAAGCTGCCTACAGTTGAGTACTAACAATGGGCGCAAAGAAAGTCCAGCAAAGTAAAACAAGCATTGATGAAGCCAATAGGTCTCACCTACTAGGGAGCTATTGCTTTGTCAATGTTTTTTAACCATATTGTACAGCAGCGTGGCACTATGCCGCTTGGCTGAAAGTTACAAAAAGTAATAAAAATGTGCCATGATGCTGCCTGTGCTGGCAGCAAGATAGCACTTTTTAAAATTGCTAGTGGGCAAGAGGAAAGCAAATGAGAGTGACAATGAAGCCCACTGAAGGTAAGCAATGGGACAGCTCTAAGTCCACTGTTAGAAAACGAAAGGTTCAAAGAGACAGCGCGTGTTCTGTCTAAGTGAGAGCTTTAAAGACTGCTGAACTGCAAAAATAATAAATAAACTCAATTGCTTTCTGTATAGAATGTGGATTGGAGATGTAAAATAGTCCATCATGCTATGCAATTCAAGCACTGAATAGGAGGTGAAATGATACACAAAACACAAATAGTTTTAGGTGAGAGAGCTAAAGTCCATTTTACATGTATTTTAAAGCATTTGAACTGGCACTTGGGGGAAACATCCTTTACCATGAAGCCTGAACTACAATATGCCTTTACCACGAAGTCATTGCCATGCATGCAACTTTACCACACATGCCATCACCACACATATGCTCTAGCCACAAATGTTATTAACACACATGCCATTACCATGTGTTAGACGTGTAAGTACAAAGGTAAGTATGTTGGGTGGTCTGGATATTGATTTTAAGTGTAATACTTGAGTATTCATATTTTATATTTACCAAATATATATAAATAGGTATAATATGGTATTTTATTGGAACATTTACTTTGAGGAAGGGAATGCAAAGCATATGGGGGTATAGGGTGGGGGAGTGTCCCAATATGCAGGGATTCATTTTAATACCAGAGTATTAATATTTATGCATGTTAATATATATTTATAAAATTTAGTAATTTAATTGTCACATCAACTTTTAGGCACAGGATGCATGGGATATAGTGGTACTGGGTGGTGAAGTGTATTTATACTCAGGCATTCATTTTAGTTCTTGAATATTAATTTATATACATTTTAATAAATGAATATTAATAATGAAAAATATGGTAATTTATTTGTAACACTAATTTTTAGGCACAGGAATACAAGGGATATAGAGATATTGGGTGGGAACGTATATTAATACTCCGGCATTCATTTGAATATTTATGTACTTTCATATATTAATACTAATTATTAAAACATGAATATTTACACGTGACACTAACTTTTAGGCATGGGATGCAAGGGATATAGGAGTAGTGGCTGGGGTAGTGTATTAAAACTATTAATTTTTATGTACAACACTCCTTAGCACACATATATCATTTTCGGAGTAACACAGGTACGTAACGTGTTTAGTAAATACAAACATTAATGATAGGCAAGAAATTGTTCATACTCGGAATCTGAATAACGCGGTGGCGTAGCGGAGGAGTTTTTCAACATAGGAGCGAACTCTGAGAAGAGTTTTGACTCGAAGGACTAGATACCATTAAAATATATTGAACATTGACGCCACCACACCAGAAACCGATTGTGGGTTGGAAATATCACCACATAGAAAAACAGTTCATACACAAGAAATAGCCTTGAGAAAATCGCAGGAAGACCTCCAGATTGAGATAAAACACGTGTTGGCTGTGGAGAACAATTTGCGAAGACTTGCACATGTGAAATTGAATGACAAAGAAGAAAGAACAACAAATTCTTGCCAATCATTTATGTTTGTACTTACTAAACACGTTACGTTACTGTGTTACTCCAAAAATTGATATATGTGTGCTAAGGAGTGTTGTATGTTCTTAAGGGCTGAGGCTTGTCCTGGGGAGTTCGGTGGTTCTCCTCACCTTTTAGCACCGTTAAGTAATTGGTTCTTTCACAATATTGTGTGCGATTATTCTATGTGGCGCCGTTATACCTAAAATCAATACCACTGCCCGGATTTATTAATTTTCATGCTTGAGTATTAATAGTGAAACATTTAAATAAATTATGAATAATTATTTTCAAAATGGTTGTTTAAATGTAACACTAATGTTAAGGCATGGGATGCAAAGGATATAGATGTACTTAGTGGGGAATTGTGTTAATATTCAGGTATTAATTGCAATGCTTATATATAATTTTTTATATATTTAAATAAATTAATATTAAATATTAGAATATGATATTTTAATTGTAGCACTTACTTTTAAGCACCTGATGCAAGAAATATAGGGGTATATGGTGAGGAATTGTATTAATACTTATCTTTTAATGTTAATACCTCAGTATTAATTTTTTAAACAAAAAACAACTTAATTTAATACTAATAAAATTATTTAATGGATAATTTCCACTCCTAAAATTTAGCACTAATTTTTAAAAAAGTAAAAAAAAATGCAGTCATTGGAAAACAAAACATTTATTATAATTTTTTTTATAAAGATAAAAAATCACACCATGTTTTGTATACAAATGTTTATTAAAACATTCGTAAAAGATCTGTAAAAAATGCAATAAATACAATCAAAAAGAATTTAATTATTTAGCAAATACCGTAACATATTCCAAACACATTTTTTATTTTTTCTCATGCTCTCCCATTGACTTAAATGGGAGAAATTGTTATTTTTAATTTTTACATTCAGCCATGGCGCTCACGGTTGTGCATCTGTTTCTACGGTTGGTGGAGCATCACTGTCAAGATCAGAAGCAAGGATTAGCTGCAGTCAGGTCAGAAAAATTTTATCTACATTTAAAAATACGTAGGTGGCTAACTTCATTGTAAGGATGGAAGCGGGGAGGTAGTTAGATGTTAGTGAATACTGTAGTATATATTTTTTCATTCCCATGCAGGTTGCTTTGGTATGCCCACGTCGGGTGGCTGATTTTTTTTCGACATAGGTTAAAAAAAGTTTTAAATGAAATAGTGAAATAGGGGACATTGTGACACCGACCTGGGCGTTGTTTGTTGGGGCTGCCGAGGATCATCGCAGCCTCCGCACTGCTCCTGCTGTTGCCGCCGGTCTCCCTGTCTTCTTGCTTCCTGCTGCCTGCTGCCTTTGATCATCGCGGCGCAGGCGACGGACCGGGGACTACATTCCCCAGCGGCCCTTGCGCCAGGAAGGCGTGCACGCCCTGTCCCGCCCCCGGAGGTGCCCTCAAGAACAGCGAGAGCCCCAGGGGAGTGGGGGACATTGTGACACCGACCTGGGCGCTGTTTGTTGGGGGTGCCGAGGATCATCGCAGCCTCCGTGCTGCTCCTGCTGTCGTCTCCGGTCTCCCTGTCTTCTTGCTTCCTGCTGCCTGCTGCCTTTGATCATCGCGGCGCAGGCGACGGACCGGGGACTACATTCCCCAGTGGCCCTTGCGCCAGGAAGGCGTGCACGCCCTGTCCCGCCCCCAAAGGTGCCCTCAAGAACAGCGAAATCCCTGGGGTAGCGGGGGACATTGTGACACCGACCTGGGCGCTGTTTGTTGGGGGTGCCGAGGATCATCGCAGCCTCCGCGCTGCTCCTGCTGTTGCCGCCGATCTCCCTGTCTTCTTGCTTCCTGCTGCCTGCTGCCTTTGATCATCGCGGCACAGGCGACGGACCGGAGACTACATTCCCCAGCGGCCCTTGCGCCAGGAAGGTGTGCACGCCCTGTCCCGCCCCCGGAGGTGCCCTCAAGAACAGTGAGAGCCCCGGGGGAGCGGGGGACATTGTGACACCGACCTGGGCGCTGTTTGTTGGGGGTGCCGAGGATCATTGCAGCCTCCGCGCTGCTCCTTCTGTTGCCGACGGTCTCCCTGTCTTCTTGCTTCCTGCTGCCTGCTGCCTTTGATCATTGCGGCGCAGGCGACGGGCCAGGGACTACATTCCCCAGCCGCCCTTGTGCCAGGAAGGCGTGCACGCCCTGTCCCACCCCCGGAGGTGCCCTCAAGAACAGCGAGAGCCCCGGGGGAGCGGGGGACATTGTGACACCGACCTGGGCGCTGTTTGTTGGGGGTGCCGAGGATCATCGCAGCCTCCGCGCTGCTCCTGCTGTTGCCGCCATTCTCCTTGTCTTCTTGCTTCCTGCTGCCTGCTACCTTTGATCATCGCGGCGCAGGCGACGGACCGGGGACTACATTCCCCAGTGGCCCCTGCGTCAGGAAGGCGTGCACGCCCTGTCCCGCCCCCGGAGGTGCCCTCAAGAACAGCTAGAGCCCCGGGGGAGCGGGGGACATTGTGACACCGACCTGGGCGCTGTTTGTTGGGGGTGTCGAGGATCATCGCAGCCGCCGCACTGCTCCTGCTGTTGCCGCCGGTCTCCCTGTCTTCTTGCTTCCTGCTGCCTGCTGCCTTTGATCATCGCGGCGCAGGCGACGGACCGGGGACTACATTCCCCAGCGGCCCTTGCGCCAGGAAGGCGTGCACGCCCTTTCCCGCCCCTGGAGGTGCCCTCAAGAACAGCGAGAGCCCCGGGAGAGCGGGGGACATTGTGACACCGACCTGGGCGCTGTTTGTTGGGGGTACCGAGGATCATCGCAGCCTCCGCGCTGCTCCTGCTGTTGCCGCCGTTCTCCCTGTCTTCTTGCTTCCTGCTGCCTGCTGCCTTTTATCATCGCGGCGCAGGCGACGGACCGGGGACTACATTCCCCAGCGGCCCTTGCGCCAGGAAGGTGGGCCCGCCCTGTCCCGCCCCCGGAGGTGCCCTCAAGAACAGCGAGAGCCCCGGGGGAGCGGGGGACATTGTGACACCGACCTGGGTGCTGTTTGTTGGGGGTGCCGAGGATCATCGCAGCCTCTGCGCTGCTCCTGCTGTTGCCGCCGTTCTCCCTGTCTTCTTGCTTCCTGCTGCCTGCTGCCTTTGATCATCGTGGCGCAGGCGACAGACCGGGGACTACATTCCCCAGCGGCCCTTGCGCCAGGAAGGCGTGCACGCCCTGTCCCGCCCCGGAGGTGCCCTCAAGAACAGCTAGAGCCCCGGGGGAGCGGGGGACATTGTGACACCGACCTGGGCGCTGTTTGTTGGGGGTGCCGAGGATCATCGCAGCCTCCGTGCTGCTCCTGCTGTTGCCGCCGGTCTCCCTGTCTTTTTGCTTCCTGCTGCCTGCTGCCTTTGATCATCGCGGCGCAGGCGACGGACCGGGGACTACATTCCCCAGCCTCCCTTGCGCCAGGAAGGCATGCACGCCCTGTCCGGCCCACGGAGGTGCCCTCAAGAACAGAGATAGCCCCCACGTCACGGGACGCGCACGGGCTAAGCCCGGGCAAAGGGCTTAGCCATCTGTGGCCGTCCGGGGCTGGACGTGGCTGGGCTGGGCCACCCCTCCAATGCGAGAGAACACTGACTACTCAAATTATAACGTACTGTGTATCTAGACAGGTTCATCACCCCCTGGTTTGAGTGATTGGCCGGCATTCCCTTCGTTCGTCTAATTTAATACACTTAGTAGGAAACTCTGAGGTGAACAATGGGCAAGAGGAAGGCAATGGAGGGTGGGGGAGCCCCTGTTATTACAACTAAAAAGAGGCGGAAGTCGAAAAAGGCACTGCATGCCGCTGCTAATTGTATGGTGACAAACATTGAAAACATTGTTAATGAGTGTGAAAATATTTTATTGACAGCACCCACCCCAAGCGACATGGCGATCCCTGTCCCCATAGGTGTAGAGGGACTGAAGAGAAGGGACAAAGTGATTCCAGCTATTTTTTCTAAGAAAGAAAAACCTAAGCCCATAGTAGATGAAATCCTTTGTGACCCTACCAGCCCTATAAACCCTATTGAGGTAAATGTCATAGAGGCACAAAGGGGGGTAAACATAAAAGCCAGCAATTTTTTGTCGACAACATCAATGGGGGATATCGATGGGCCTTCAAATCCGACAGCATGCGAATCTGGCATTACCTGCTCTAATCGCTTTTCCGTGTTGGAAGGGGAATCAAGAGAATTAGCTGAGGTCCTATTACAAGGCTTGGGGGAGGACACAGACATTAGGAAGAATAGTCCGGATAATTGCTCTAGATGCTTGAATTTTAATGTTTTACTTATGAAGAAATTAGAAAGCTTGGAAAGGGATATAGCTTTTATAAAGAAAACTACGATGGATTTGCTAATCCGGGAGGAATTGCATAAAACAAAGTCTTCATATGTTACACCGGGAAACATCCTTAACCACGATGTTTGTATAACGACTTACCTTAACCACGAAGAGTTAACAAGGAAGAGGGCTGATCCACGATCGACGGAACAACGAAGGTCGGAACAACGACTTTACCGGAGTTGCACGTCACTTCTTCCCGTCTTCCCCTCATTCTCACTGCGATTGGCCTTATAGAATTCCCAGATCAGGCTATAGCAGCGATACATATATGGGAGATAGCCTGGCTCCCTAAACTGCACATACCAATGGGGAGCTATATTTCCCCTCATGCACACTGCGATTGGCCTTATAGAATTCCGGAGTTGCACGTCACTTCTCACCGTCATCAAATCATGCTTACTGCGATTTGTGCTTCATTCGAGTGATTCATCACGCTACTCCGTCCAAACAAAATTCACCCTCTGTTACCCGCGGTAGTCTTGGAAAAGAATGCGGACATTATTGAAATACTAAAGTCGGCCTAAACGTTTCGTCTGCACCCTGGTTTACGTTTAAAAAAATTTATTAGGATGTAGTCTGTTTTTATTTTGCTTAGATGAACGACCTTGAAAAAGCATCTCTGAGATTCACTGACATTCTAAGGTAGGTTATTTAAACGAATATATGTTTATGAAATGCTAAAAAAATATTAATTTAGTGTTTTGTTTAAAAAAGGGTGCTAATACATGTGTATTTAATTTCATGTTTAAACACGTTTACTTCTAACAACAGGAAGTACATATTTTAGGGATAATGGTTTATGAAGTATTTTGAAACCTAGTATTTAATTTTATTTCTCAAGTTTAAAATTATTGTTGTTAAGATTTATCTAAAAAGATAAACACAGCCTTTCATTTTAAAATGATCGTATTGAACACGAAGAAAGACACAGAATAAACTTGTTGATTTTATAGAAAATAGTCTCACAAATTAGTAATTGGCAATTTAAAGGATTTTCGTTGTTAAGGAAGTCGTTAAAAAATAAGTAGTGGTTCAGAATAGGTCGTTGTTAAACTTTCGTAGTTCAGGAAGTCGTGGTTCAGGTAGTAGTTGTTTATTCATACAACCGTTACACCAGCGCTGATAAAAACCCCACCTATGCAAACAGTCGCACTAAAACACTTAGGAGGAGAGGCTTCAACTAAACAATAGCACCCAACCAACCACCTCAGGAGTCTCCAAAGCTATAGGGGAGTCACTACTTAAAACGTTGGCCAAACACACTGTAGCCAAAATGCCTTCTAGGCAGAGTTTATATGCGGATATAGCAAAAGAGAGTAGACCAATACTGCAGCATAGGGATACGCAGGGGATCAATGAAATGGCCGGGAGATCAAAATGGAGTACCAACAATACAGATACTTCATATAGAACCTTTAGTGACACCGTCTATATGACTGGGGTCCCCAAGCTAGGCGCCAACAACTCTTATGATAACAGTGAGTCTATACGCAATAAGGCCATTCACTGGGTTCGCAATGTAAGAGGGTGCAGATCAGTGATTAGAGAGGACTTTATTAACGTAAAAAGACTTTCTTTACCCAACTCGATAACTGACTGCATCAAACTAAATTTTGAAAATAAAGAAATTGCTGAAAACCTAGTAGCCTTTGAATTTAGGACATGCCCCCCCCAGGTACTCTAACATTCAAATTAGACATATGCCATCATGGTCTAAACCCAGGCCTGTTGAAGCATCAGGACTCAATAATATAGATTGACTGTCAAAGGATAGTAATCGGGATAACTTTCTACGGATACCTACCTTAGATAGATGTAAGCATCAGATTAACCCTATTACAAGCCTTTCTGATATGGCGGCCAGGGAGCGAAATGACGAGCTTAATGATGAGGTTGCCCCATCTGGGGAAGAAAAGAACATGGAAGCGGCTATAGCCCAAATCAACACTCAATAGTAGTAGAAAGAGTAGCACCTGACTTGGCTAATTCCGAGAGGGTTGCAAATATAGATATAAATACGATCAAATTATTTTCCTGGAATATAGCGGGGCTCCAAAAGAATATGACAAACCCTGAATAGAACATCTTTATAGATAATGTTGACATCTGCATGTTCCAGGAAACCTGGAGCACCTCTCCCTTGTACAAGTGTGGCTATTCTACTTACTTTGGGGCATATTACCAAGCAATAGCGATAATTATCGCTATTGCTTGGTTAGAGACAAAATTTTACCGCTGAGCTGCGGCGATTTTTTTCGCAGATAAACCTTGGTATCGCAAATGCGATAAAAAACGGCCGCAATGCATGAATATCGCTGAAAAGTCAGCGATATTCATGCATTACCGAGCTAATGCTCCTAGCCATGTTATCCACCTCCCATTGGATAACATGGCTAAGAACTGCTCAGGGCAGGTGTTAGCTTTTGGAGATATTCGCGCTTAGCGCGAATATCTCCAAAAGTTGGTAATAGGAGATAGCGATGTTAGCGACTGTTTCCAGTCGCTAACATCTTGGCACGCCCACTTTGCATGTCATTAGTGATAAATATCACTGACATGCAAAGTGGGGCCCAAGATGGTTGCTATCTCCTACTAGCTGTCGCTAACTGGTGTTAGCGACAGCTAGGTAATAGGGAGATAATTTTATCTCCGCTTTCTTGGCTTTTAAAGCCATAAAAGCGGAGATAAACCCCCTTGATAATATGCCCCTTTATTCCTGCTTCTAGTACAGGGAGGGGTCGCCCATCAGGAGGCTTGCTAATATGGATTAGTGTGGCCCTGAACTGGACAGTGTCTGTGCACAATTTACCTTCTCAGGACATACTTCATATTACTGTTAAGGCTCCCCAATGTGGAAACTCAATAGAGCTGTTTGATGTGTATGCCAGAGTGTTCCCGCGAGGCCAGACCTCACCCACTATAGCCATATTAGACGAGGAATTAGCAGCCATCCCTCCAAAGTCTGGAGTTATTGTAGGGGGAGATTTTAACTGTACATAAGAACCTCTTAGTGAGGAAGGTCTGTCAGGTCTCAATGAAGAGGATTTTAAATATTCTATCCCCTCTCTATCACTACCTCCAATTAAAAAATGGACACCTAGAGTGATCCAACTAAATGCCCTGACAGTGGAACACAACTTACGTGCCCTTAATGGCAGAACAATCTCAGACCCCAATGGCGCAATGACGTACAATAAACTCAGCTGTCCATCCCGCATCGACTATATCCTGCTCGACATAGGCTCATGGAGCAGACTGGTCGATATGGAAGTTAGGCAGACATATGATAGTGACCATAACTCACTTTGTATGGAATTTAGCTGGGGTAATGAAAGGGCAGGGATTATAGGCCCACTAATGATCACAAAAGAGGTGGTTCCGTCAAACTGCAAGCGCAGATTAAAATGGGACAAGGTGGTATGCCAAGAAGAGAGTCTAATCTGCATTAAATAATTAGTAGAAGTAGGGACCATGGAACATACATCCTGTAACCCATCGTACATTAACGAAAAGAGTACCAACTTTATGAATGCCTACAAGAATTTAACAGAGAAAATTTGTTTGTTCTTTGTCATGGGAAACACCAGAGTAGGCAACAAGAAGAACATGTTGAAAACAGGTACACCATGGTATACTACTGATTGCAGAATAAAGAGAAGGGCTATAGGAATTGCAATTAGGAACAAGGATTCCAATGCCGTGCGGACGGCCAGAAGGGACTATAAAGTTTGCCTTATTAATGCGAAGAAGGAATGGGGGGAAGATTATTGGCAGCAGCTTAAGGATGCTGCCAATCTGAAGAATTCTATCCAGTTCTGGACTCTGATAAATACGTATGACAGGAAAGGAGCAGAGCCACTCCCCAATCATATAACTGAGCACCAATGGCTTTCCCACTTCTCAAGCTTATATTGTTTAGAAAAGGAGCAATGCCAATCCCGGAGGGAACCAATGGATGTCCTCTCCACTGAGGCGTTAGTATTAATAGAGCCCTTTTTAGCACATGAAGTCTCTGAGGCAATCAGGACCATTATCCCCTCTAAAGCCGCTGGCCCCGATGGGCTACCGGGCGACCTGTACTTGCATGATCCTAAACTGTGTTCTGACTATATCGCCCCATTAATGAACCTAATTCTCCATGGTTATCCGGTTCAAGATTCATGGAAGGGGGCTGAAGTTGTGACAATCTACAAGAAAGGCGACAGGGAGGATCCGGTAAATTATAGGCCGATTAGCCTAATCGATGCCATTTAAAAAATAGTTGGCAGGGTCATAATAAACAGAGTAAATATGTGGCTAGAGGGAGGGAACATCTTGTCCCATTTCTAGGCGGGATTTCGCAAGAACGTGGGCACAATAGACCAGGTATTCAGGTTTTTTTTTTTTTTGCTGAGTTTTATATAGCGCGAACTAGACCCGAACCGAATCAGGTATCAGAGTGCTTTACATAGCACCAGTTATGTTACATGAGGACACACGTTCATTTTTAGGCACGGGGAGATTAAGTGTTTTGCCCAGAATCACAGGAGGTTTTGGCGTCGTTACCGAGACTCGAACCCAGATCCCCAGGTCCGAGGTCGAGCGCCCTAGCCATTAGGCCAACTCCTCTCCCCAACATATTGGAAAACTGTAACCATCAAGAGGGGGAACCTATACCTGGCCTTTATTGATTTAAAGAGCGCTTTCGATCTGGTGCCCCGCGATAAACTCCGGAGGGTACTGCTGGATATGGGGTTACCACGGTACCTACTAGAGTTTATAGTCAAACTCCATCAAGACAACTAGACCAAGATTAGATGGGGCAGGCAGGGTCAGCTAACAGGGAAGGTGTCTGTGAATAGAGGAGTACACCAGGGCTGTGTGATGGCCCCAACACTGTTCTCCCTCTTTGTTAATGGGGTGGTGGACCATTTGAGGGAGGACAGTGCCGATGCCCCGGTCCTGGCGGGAGAAAAAACACCTACACTCCTCTTCGCAGACGACACGCTTTTGCTGTCAAAAACTCCCTCCGGACTCCAGAAACTGTTGAATAGCTTTACTTTGTTCTGCGAGAAATGCGGGCTGACCATCAATACATCTAAATCTAAGCTAATGGTCCTGCCCCCTTCAAAAAAGGCAAAGAAAATCAATATTACCCTTGATGGGACACCCCTGGAAGTGGTGGAGAATTTCGATTACTTGGGAATTAGATTAAACAACAAAATGAAATGGGTTTCCCACATCTCCAAGATGTTGATAAATCTGAAGAGAGTGTCTGGCGCTATTTTGAGGAGTCAGCGTATGTCTTCAAGTAGGCCTATAGCCCCTGCGCTTGCAGTATACGAAGGAAAGGCGCTGGCCTCCACAGTTTACGGGTCTGAATTATGGGCTAGTGAAAATGTAACAGACTTGACTAGAGCTGAAAATAAGTTCATAAGGGATCTAGTCTCTCTCCCCACTTCAACCCCATTGAAGCCACTCTTTCATGATATGGGCAAACGCTCGATATCAGACATAGTTCGTCTCCGCCCTTTGCTGTTCTGGGTGCGCCTGCGGAGGACCCCAGAACTAGCAAATTACGCATTGGTGATGGACGAACTTATCGCACTAAATGGTGCGAATAAGATCCAGTGGCTAATTAAACTTAGACATATGGTCACAAAGTTGGGACTGGCGGAATCTTGGACCACGCAGTCCCCTGCGACAAAACAAGTAATTAAGAAAATCTACTGGGAGTGGATCCAGAATGTGGAACTGAGGAGTACAAAATGGGGAACCCTAACTGCCCAATTCCTAGAGCATAAGCCCACTAGGAGGTTTGAACCTCTTTTAGATTTTATTCAAAAACCAAAAGATAGAGTTATCTTTTTAAAAATGAGATATGGGACACTTCCACTCAATAAATTTGTGGAGGGCTGGTAAGGAAGGCAGGCTCTAGACGGCACTTGTCCAAGCTGCCCATGTAAAATTGAATCCTTACCGCATTTTTTGTTTGGATGCAAGGCATACAAGACAGCGAGAGCAAAATGGTTGAACCCATTATGCAGGATGATAGGGGTTAGAGATTTTAGGGCTGCTCTTCGCATTTTCTTAACTGATACAACTTCTCTAGCTGTTGTATGTGGAGTTGCTAAATACCTATCAAGTGCTTGGCTTACCCGTACCAAGTTGTTAAACTGTAATAACGTATAGAGCCCGTAGGAGCAGAATCTTTGTATGTGTATTTCTGTTACTGAATGATAGACTGTTAAAATATTTGTTCTTAACCTATATATATATATATTTGTATTGTCTTTTAATCATATTTTATCTCATGAAATAGCTATTAATTGTCCCTCCTAACTTTCTACTTTTTATTCTTCACCAAATGTATGTTTGTACTTTTATGATATTCATATCGAATTAAGTATAAGAATTGAATTGAGAATACTTTTTCAAGCCTATTTGAAATAAAAACAACATTTTAAATGTTTTGTGACTTTTTTTGTACCACTCTGGAATTTGAAATAGGAGAAACATCATGTTGAGGGAGGAAACAGATGGAAATTCGTGAAAGGATTACAATTGGAATTTTTACATGGAATTCCTTTTTTGAAGGGGACTTTTTGGGGTTTTTGGGCATTATCCAACATATATGGTTTTCTTTCACCATTTTTTTTCAGGAACTTTGGTTATGGAAGAGAATGGATCATACTTCGTTTTTATAGAGGGATTTCAGAACAGAAGTTTGGCTTATACTTTTTTATGTTGTGGATTGTTTTTTTTGGTTGAGAATGCAAATTTGCCAAAAATCGATTTTTCGGTATTTGTGCTTTTGTTTAATTATTGAATACCATGTTTAGATTATTGGCTCTGGTTAACAGTTGGTTTGAAAAAGTCACTAAGAGTTAAAGACAGAAGACACCTTCAGGTAGGAACACTAAAAAATCTTATTTAATTTAACTGTTGTTAAAACAGGCAAGTAATGTTAGAGGTTGTTATAGTGGGTTAGAAGTGTAGGATGTAGGCAATGTTTTCCTGGCTATCTGAAGCACCCTTCAGAGAAAAATCTTTAATTTTTGGCAATAGTCTTTCAGACATGTCTTTACTTTTTTGGGAACCCCAGTGGTTCAGTCTACCAATTAAAGACTGCACAATTCTCATGTCTTGGAAGCTTTGCTCCTTCTTCAAAATTTCCAAGAAATTATATAGGTTATGGTGTTGTCTGCCAATAGATGCATTAAAGGAGTTGTGCCATCCCTCAATAGCCTTGTTAGTTCTTGCACTTCCTTCTAAGTAGCTCAAGTAGCAGTTCCAGGGAACCATGGCTTCCTTCTACACCTGACCTGCTTTGATGGCCAATCCATGTACCCCCAATATAATGTAGTAGTGGGGCATATTTGGGTAAAATTGTTAGATTCAGTAATTTATAGGTTCGAACCCCACACCCTGCAGAACCTCAAGCAGATACCCGCATGCAACAGTGTTGAAAGCCTTTTCCAGGTCAATGGTGAGCAAGGCCATTTCGTCTCTACAATGCCCAGCCTCGTGCATAATATGCAACATGCACCAGAGATTCATCCCGGTATTACATCCTGGGATTAAACCGCATTGGTCCTTGTGAACCAGGCTGATCATAATGTGTTGTGCAAGCTGTTGGCAAACAGCTTGCACAACACCTTCATGTCCAAGTTGATCATAGTAATCAGCCTATTTGCTCCCGGATCAGTCTTGACCCTGCCTAGTTTAAGCAACATGTATATGCCCCCCAGCATCATGGTATGCAGCAGTACTGATGTCTCCTACACCTCAAGGAAAACCTTCGGCAGCCCTGCGTGACCACAGCAGTGAATACCTGAAAAAATTCCACCACGAACCTGTCCCCTTCTTGAGCCTTGACCTGTGGCAACATACGCAGTGCATCACGCTGTTCCTCCAGCTCAATGGCAGAGTCAGGATTTTCAGCCTTTGTCTCCTTGATTCTAGGAGGTTCCAGACCTTCCAGGAAAAACGTATATTGGTCTTGCGCAACTCAGGGGTGTGCCCCATACACTTGTTCCAGATGTCCCAAAAAAGCAGACATGATGCCCACCCTAGTTGTTGCACTCATGCCGTCAGGGGTCACCAGATGTGTCGTTCAGGACGGAGTGTGCTCCCTGCTCAGGATCCAAGCCAGCAGCCTGGCCAACTTGACTCTCTTACTGTGCAGTCGCTGGCTGTATTGCCTCAATATATATTTATCTAGTCTGTCCTATATATCTGCTATGCGCCTTCACACCTCCATTTCCCCCTATGTGATTCGGGACCCATCAGGTCCCTCACCTGCAGCACGACCTGATCTGTTTCCCCTGATTTAAGCTCAGCCTGAAGTTTGTGCAGTTCCCAGGCCTGGTGTAGTTCATGGAGTTTCGCAATGCAGAACTTCCGTAAGTGACAAAAAACTCTGCGGAGTTCTGCAAGTGGCTCAGCAGTGTGAACTGCCATTCGCGCTGATCTTCTTGCCACTCTGGTAGAAATTCTACCAGAGCAATAGCTCATGCTCCCCCAACTTACCATTCGCGAGTGGGGAAAAATCTCCACTGCACTACTCGGGACGGAGTTTTCTGCACTCCGCAAGCTCAGTGGAGCGGGAGTGCAGAAAACTCGGCAAACAGAGCTGAGTTCTCTAATTTTGGGTTCTGGAGTAGTGTACTGCTAATCGCAAAGCAGTTAAATGCCCCATCAAGGGTAGTAAGCACTATATAAATTCAATTTGCAAATACAATATGTGACAAAAATATATGTCTGCCAAGAGCATCACTGTGCCCTGCCTAGATGCAGTTAAAAGGCACAGCAGTGAGGTTCCAGCTACTGTACGAACGAAAACCTGTTTTGGCCATGTCAGACAGGGGAGTGGCCAAGAAGCTGAAGACAGGCTTGCTTGGTGGCAGATGGTATCTGCCTTGTTGAAACAGGGGACTCTCTGACTCAGGGACACAATAGCTGGAAATCTGAACTTATATACACAGAAAACCTAGAGATAATCCACTGACAAAGTAAACAATTAGAAATATCAGGAAAGGAAGATGAGAGGCATATTTGGGGCTGCAGGAAATTGTGAAAGTACTTATAGCCAGAGGGAGAATCATGCTGGAAGGAAGTGACCTTAGCACAAGACATCAATGCATTTCTATAATTTAAATGAATAACCATATACATAAGAAATCAATGACATGGATCACCAGACATTTGGAATAGGACTGCTTGACCAGAAGACGTAACACAGGAATTACATACAGTAGGATGTGGAGTCAAGGATCTGAGGAAGACACTATGTGAAACATATGAAACTAAATAAAAACAAAAATAAAATTATGGTTGCTGAGCAAAGGACTGATACGAACTATGGCCCTTATTTACTGGGAATTGACATAGGGCAGCCTTGCAAGGCTTCTTGCTGCACTGCCCTACGCAATGTGAAAGGGCTGGAATGCTGAGTATTAATGAAATACGGTGCATTCCTGTCCTTTCTTCGTGCGCTGTCACACAATTTGCTGCCTACTACCAATGTAGGCACCCTTGCACCATGACGCATGGGTGTCTGAATTGCAAGCAGGATTGTATTTGTGCAGGAAGGAGCACCTTCCTGCACAAAAACAACCCAGAGAGGCGTTTTCCTCTTTCTATGTATGCTGCAGAAAGCAGAACACATGAAAAGAGAAAAAAACGAGGAAAAATAAATTCTCCTAGCTACACCTACTCTGGGGAGGCATATGGTTTTGGCCCTGCCCCAGGTTTACTTGATTAAGTATATCTGGGACAGTGTCAAAGTCCATTGGTGTGTCACGGGAACCCCCATCTCAACGTCCATGCAATGTTTCTCTGGTGCAAAGTATGGCACTGCCGTGACTTGCGCTTCTTTGTCTTACTCCATATCTATGAGGCCATGTAAAGCCACACAAAGTGGCTTTGAACAGCCTCATAAATATGAGAGGCTTGCGCCACCGGAGCATAAAAAAAGTGGCGCTCCATCAGCGCAAACCTCTCATAAACAAACCCCTAAATGACCAAGGAAATCCCAAGGCTAGAGTGGATTGTGAGGCCATCTGTTATGCTATCTGCTATGACCTGGAAGTAGATGGTCCGTTATAGGTTTCATGTTTGTTTGGTACAACCAGATTCAGATTCAGAGAGGCTTTATTCGATTTTTAAAAGAAAATCATAAAAGCAAACATTACAATAAAAAATGGCCCTAAACATTTTATAATTATACACAGTTTTTTTTTAAAATCCGATAATAAATAGATAAAAACAAATATTTATCAGTTATCACAGTTAATAATTGGATTAATCAAAACAAGTTAATTCATTGTAATCCGGAATTTCACAAGTTTTAAGAAGCCAGAAACTGCATAAATTACAAAGTCATTTTCCAATTGCTGAAGTCTGATAAAAGCAAGTTTGCAGGTACGGATACCCCATTTTTTTTAAATTGGTTTCAGAAAGGTCCACCGGGGTATTTCATAGAATTTACAAAAAAAGGCACAATGAATATTAGACTGGACGGATATATCATCACAGGGACAGATTACATTTTCCATAGCCCAATTATTAACATGAGGGAGAGTAATCAAACGGTAGAAAGTACCAAACCCAAAACGAGAGAGTAGCATTCGGGCATAACAACTGGGGTTGGACGTAAGATACCTTTGGAGCCCTTCCAGAGGAGTAATTTGTTGGTATCTTATAACAGTATGCTTGATTTTTTCCATACCCCACCTCTTACTATTTAAGTGGTCCATGGCCATCTTTTTCTGAGATTTCCTAGATACTAGTTCCATGGTCAATGGGCTGGTATAGAATTCCGGATGACCAAGCTCTGTCATCATGTTCTTCACGTAAGTTAACCATTTGATATTGCCTACTCCCTCAAGTTTGAGGCACTCATTGATTAAATCGCGGTTTAATGAGGTCTCAGGGGTGACCCAGATTTTATGCCATAATAAAATGGGCACTGTTTTAATAATATCCAGTATGTAGTGAAGCCCCAGTTCAATATGTACAAGATAAAGATTTAGGTACAGCCAATAAATGGCGTATGAACTGGTTTTCGCTGTACTGGATTTTTTGGGCATTTTCTGTTCCCCAGAGGCCTGAGCCATATACAGCTGTAGAAACACATTTAGCATTGTATATATGGATCAGCTCTCTGACTGGTCTACCCCCAATTTTAGCCTCAAAGTTGTTCAGGGCGCCTTTGGTCCTAGAGAAAGCTAACTGTCTAGCTGACACAGCAGGATGCCAGCTACCTTTTCTATCAAAGTGTATGCCCAGATAGGTGAGTCTATCTGTGGACTCAATCCGCCTACTATCAAGAAAAATGGGACAGGGAGTCCTCTTGTCCCTGTCCCACATGACATTATGTATGTCTTGGGAATGTTGATTTTTAAACCCCTTTCTGCCATGTAGTTAGCGAATTTAAAGACGGCTCTCTGCAGTCCAATCCTGGTGTGGGACATGATGGCAGCGTCATCCGCATATAAAAATAATGGAGTTGGTATTCCCATTATTGTTGGATGATCGTGTTGGGACTCCATAAGGTGTTGGCTGATCGAGTTAATGTAAAGTGTAAAGAGAAGGGGTGCAAGAATGCACCCCTGTCTCACACCCCTCTTAATGGGGAATTTTTCAGAACACTCACCCAGTCTGGTGTAGCAGACCCTAGCACCTGCTCCCCTGTAAAGTTCTTTAATGAGCTGGAGGATTTGATTATCCAAGCCCAAGTCTGTTAATATTTCCCATAAAAAGTTGTGGTTGACGCAATCAAAGGCAGAACTCAGGTCAACAAAGGCATTAAAAAGATTCCACTTCTTGGCCTGAGTATACTTCGATATTGTCATTGCAAGATTTAAACCCTGCTCTATAGTGCCTTTCCCAGTTCTAAAACCATATTGCAAATTTGATATAATATCATTTTCCTCAGCCCATGATTGAATCCTGTGTAACACTATTCGACCTGCTACCTTCATTAGGGCATCGAGCAATGAGATCGGGCGGTAGCAGGTAGGATCATTTCGATTTCCTTTATTAAAAATTGGGACCACTATAGCTTCCGTCCAAGAGGGTATGAGCCCCTGTTGATTTACTATATTTAAAACGTTTGTTAAAAGTGGAGCCCACAGATCGATTTTGTTTTTATATACGTCTATAGGCACTCCATCTGGGCCCGGGGCTTTACCAGAGGGACTGTTGCTGATAGCTTTTGAAACCTCCCGACAGTTAAAAATAATATCCAATGGAAACACGGTAGATAGGGAATTGTCAGACTGGGTATTCAGCAATCCCGTTCCGGAAATTGCATTTTCTGGGGCGGTCGGAGTGTCTTAAAGGTGTGTAAAGTGATTAACCCATGTTTCCCCATCAATGGCCTGATCTATAATATCTGTGTCTCTGTTTGTTAAATAAGGGGTATTAACAGTTTTCCAAAAAGCGGTGTTATTCCTGCTTTTGGAAGCATCACATAAAGCTGACCAGGCCTCCTTTTTCAGTTGATTCTTCCTATTTTTAATGGCCGCTTTGTATTCTTTCCTAGCTAGCCGAATCGCAAGCAAGGATCTAGGTGATGCGTGCAAAACCCTTTTCAAAGAAGTATGTGCTTTAGTACAGCTTTTGTCAACCCAACCATGTAATTTGTTAGAATTTAGTCGGTGTTCCTTAGTTAGTAAATTCCTCATCTTGCCCTGGACTTTGATAAAGGAGCTCACAACTTTGGCCGGTTCCTCTGTACTAGATAAGCAGACAAGGAGATCTGCATGACAGGCCGATTCCAGTTTTAGAAGGAAATCAACTGGGTTCACCTTATCCCACTTTAACGTGTATCCATTGGAAGCAGCTAGTTTAACTGGCGGGAGGTAAACAGCTTTCTCTTTTAAGGTCTTAGGCTGTCCTCTAAATTTTAGAGTGAAGGAAATGGGATAGTGATCACAAAAAATTAGCGGAAGAGTTTCCCATGATAAAATAAAGGTTGCATGGGAAGTTGTTAAAAGGGTAAAATCAATCGTGGAATTGCAACCCCTGCCGCTGAAAGTAGGGCAGAAAGGAATGGCCGGTGAACATAATTCATTGATATAAGACAAATGAAAGTAGAATAACATACTGTTAAAAACATTTCCAATTTTGGAATGAATAAAATGGGTAGGAGAGTACTCTTTGTGTTTGGCTAGACCGCACATTTCCGACGAACCATATGGACAGATGGTACAATGAAAGTCTCCCATCCAAATAAGAACCATCTCACCGCATAAGTGGTCCTGAGCAATTGATAGACTACTTTTAAGTTTATCCATTACTTTATCCACATTGTTTTTGGGGATATTATTATAAAAATTAACTATGGTCATGTTTTTTACATGACCACCGCTCATACTCAGAATCTGATAGTGCTCTGTAGATATAAACTTTAAGATTTTGATTCCTGCTGCCGTGGAAACATATATAGAAAGGCCCCCTTTATTTCTTCCTTGGGTGGTTGTAATGGCAGGCGTGTGGAGAGTCTGGTTGCCAATTATATGTATGCCCATGTTTCTTGAAGGCAGATTACATCATAGTTATGGACAACGTCTAACCAGGGTTGAAAAGAGATTTTACTAGCTAACCCTGCGACATTCCAGGATATGAAGCTTAGAGTGGCTTTTCCCGACTGGGGGGTGGTAGCCGCGTCCATTTTTTCGCTTGTGTTTATCATCTGTGGGGGAGAAGGTTGCTCTGCCTCACGTGTCAGGTCGAATCTATGCACGTGTGTGAGATTTTTAAGTTTTGGGATACCCAACCTAACTGTAAACCCTGCTTCTTGCTCTTCTCCTCTCCTGTTAACGGGGGATTCCTTACTAGGAAGTGCTCTCCGGTGTTGTTTTAAGTCAGCCGATGGAAGAGCTGGGACCTTCAAGGTTGTTGTCTGCACCCTGTTTTCCCCCCTATATCAATCCTGTTCATCAAGGGAAGTTAATGCCTCATAGTGATTATATAAGGGAATAGACCAAGGCGGAATGTAAGTGGACCTCTGTGTTCTCGTATATTGGTGTGGGATGGGCCTATCTCTGTGAGTGGATCGCGGGTAATATGCCTCCTGCCTTCTATAGAACGAAGGTGTGAGAACTGCTCAAAAGAGGGTGAGATTATTCTCCGTCTTGCTGAGTGGTCTGGGGAGCCTCCCGGTTACTAAGGATTGAGGATAAAAATAGCTCAGGTCACGGGTGGATATGACATCGCCGCCTCTCTCGACATACCAGTCCGTGATGTGAGCTACTGCTCTTCGGTCCCTAAAGTTTATAATCAAGACATCACCTGCGATGCCCTTTGGCCTATGGCCAACCCATGCCAATCTTCTCACGAACATAATTTCACCATTTATGTTTAGTGGCAAGGGTCTATTGTTTTTTAGCCAGTAAATGGCCTTATTTTTTAGCTCCCGATAAGATTCCCTTCTCCCTACTGGCAATTCTGGGACCCCAGTGAGAATTATGACATAGGGGCGGAAGCTGGGGGGAGATCTATATGTACACCGATTTTGTTTAAGTTTTTAATCGACAAATTTTCCCTATTGAAAGAAGTATTTAGATCTTCTGGGATTTTTGTTGCAGCGATTTCATTTGGTCCTGTGTTTATTGTGTGGGTACTGTCCGTTACTATAAAACCAGATTAGGCTCTTTTGTGATAGGTAAGGTTTCTAGTATTTCTGTTGTTTTGTGAGCATCCCCCGCTATCTGGCCACCAAGAGAAATGCCTTGTTTAGATGTCAGCAGTTGCTGTAGGAGGTTGGCATTATTTGTTGTAGCTTCAGCCATGGTAGTTAGTTGGTCAGATATCCTCTTAACTCTTTCTATAATGGGTAAGAGTAATGATTTTACTAAATGCTCAAGGTTTTTCATCAGGTCATTTGAATCTAAGGACAAAGGTTCTTTTAGCAGTGTACCTTTAGACTTTAAGGGACTGCGATGGATTTTAGCTGGTTTTGGAGGTCTGCCCTGGTTGCATTTCCCTCCCCTTTTTCTCTTTGATGTGGCAGCCTGCCCTATTTATCTTATCTTCGAATTATTGTTTCTAGGTGTTATAATTTTTTCTGAGGGCTTTGAAAGTTCCTCCGATAGTAGATCTAAGGAGATGTCAAGACTGTCACTACTTTCTCACTGAAATTGAGGATGTAATACAGTCTTGCAAAAGTAGCGGGATACTAAGGTCGTCTATCGGGGTTACTTGAGTAGCTTGAGTAGCTTGTGGCGGCGGGGATGAAACTGTGATTAGGGAGCCCAGGGAAGAGTTCTTATCAGCTAGTTCCTATGACAGTCGATGTTAAGCAATCGCTATCTCATGGTCGATTTTTGAGGCCGCCTTGGTTAAAAAGTGGTCAAGCGTCCCTTTATGTAACACTCCCCCCAGAGAATTCCTGCCTTTAGTTGTTCGTGCTGTCATTATTCTTCTTAGTGGAGCTGTAGGCTAAGTCTAGCAGGCTACCAAACAGCGGTGATCGTTATAAAATGAGTGTTATGATGAACTTTGTAACATGTATTGTAGGGTTCATTACCAATTGGTAGGTTCTTACTGTGAGGGCAGTGTCCAGTGTTCGCTCATCAGCGAAAGGGGGGGGCCCGCTCCGGCCTCGTCTGGCCCCAGACGGCCACAGACGGCCCACCCTTTGCCCGGGCTTAGCCCGGCGCCACCCGCGCGCGCCCCCGACGCGGATGTAGCCCCGGTCTTTTATGCACCTTCCGGGCGCGTCAGTGGGCGGAGGAGTGCGGAGTCACCAGGCTAAGGTTTGTGGGAGTTGTAGTCCCCCCGTTGTGCGGCTGCGTGGTGTTCCTGTCAAGGCGGCGGGGGGGACTAGCAGCCAGGTAAGGGTGCAGGCGCTGATATCGCGGTGAGCTGAGAGGCTCCAAAGTCGGTATCACAGGTGCCCAGAATCACGTTCCAGCAAGGAAGAAAGAAGTTGCCCGCTCCCCGATGTAGCCACGGTCTTTTGTGCGCCTTCCGGGCGCGTCAGTGGGCGGAGGAGGGCAGAGTCATCAGGCTAAGGTTTGTGGGAGTTGTAGTCCCCCCGCTCTGCGGCCGCGTAGTGTTCCTGTCGCGGCGGCGGGGGGGACTAGCAGCCAGGTAAGGGTGCAGGCGCTGATATCGCGGTGAACTGAGAGGCTCCAAAGTCGGTATCACAGGTGGCCAGAATCACATTCCAGCAAGGAAGAAAGAAGTTGCCCGCTCCCCCGATGTAGCCCTGGTCTTTTGTGCGCCTTCCAGGCGCGTCAGTGGGCGGAGGAGGGCGGAGTCACCAGGCTAAGGTTTGTGGGAGTTGTAGTCCCCCCGCTCTGCGGCCACGTGGTGTTCCCATCGCGGCGGCGGGGGGGACTAGCAGCCAGGTAAGGGTGCAGGCGCTGATATCGCGGTGAGCTGAGAGGCTCCAAAGTCGGCATCACAGGTGCCCAGAATCACGTTCCAGGAAGGAAGAAAGAAGTTGCCCCTCAACCATATTAGAGGAGGATTTGTCAAAATAGTCAAGGAATGAAAGTTCTTGGGAATTTTACATCACTGCCTCAGGTGGACCACCACAAATGCCAAACTCCCAGATAATCCCTTTGCTGCCGTTAGGTGCCTATAAAGTGCAAAGATATTATGCCTGCAATGCAAAGTGCACATCACACAGCATCGCAAAGCCAACTGGTGCAACTGGTGAGCGTAAGTTAGCACCATTGTCCTCTCTGAATTCCTTCCACTTGACCAAGTGGAACCATCAGATTGGGTAGAAATTGTTAGGTAAAAAATCATTCAACAAGTGAGGGTCGTGTACACAAAAAGTAGGCTTTCAGGGTTGTCTCACTTCATGTCCATGGTGTACCAAAAATGGAATCTGCCTAAAAAGCATTCAGGATCCAAAATGTGTCAAAATTGTGACCTCTGTCAAAGAAAGATGAAGTAGAACTGAGCAGAGAGCCCTTGAAGAAGAAACTGGTCACTTCTAATAAGGTGCACTTCAGATGAGTGCTCAACTGAGCAGGCAAAGAGTTCAGCTGAAGCACAATTAATAACCCAAACAGTCAGAAACAAGTCTTATTAGGTGCAAACTAGGAGTGTTAACTGGCACATTTATAAATGCATATCTCACAAGATCAAATTGCCAGGACAAAGCGTTGGAGTAGGGAACTACCTACATTAGCATGTCCTTATATATTGGATCAACATCCATCAAAGGCTGGACACTTCCTGGTATTTTGTTGCATGAGAAAATGGCAGGGATCTGTCACCAAAAAAGAGAAAAGAAACAACTGTGGTAAATGTGTTGGGAGTAGGTCCCCCTCAGGGGCTCCTAGCGGAGGCTTTGCTTGCCCCCCCGGTTGTCAAGGACGGTCCGGGACTATGTAGGGAACACAGTCAGGGACTTGTGCAAGGACTAGGAAATGTGTAGAAAAATTACACAGAAGAGGAGTACAGCGTTGCCCAGGATCATACAGGGAGTCAGAGGAGAAATAGGGATCCAAAGGGGAAGACTGTACAAGTAAGCAAGATGGGTAAGCCTCAGAAAGGAAGGGCACTCACAAAGCAATTTAGCATTCAGAATAACTACACCCAGGACGAATGTGCAAGACATATATATGAAACAACATTAACAATAAAAGGGGGGATGTGGGGTAAAGCACTCAGGAGCTCCACACGGTAAGACTGAAGCTCAGTTAGTTCTTCACCCACAATTGCTGTTACCGATACTGACTGCAAACACCCATATGTAGGATATGCATGCACAGGCAGGGTCTGTAGAGCTTATCCCCAGGGTGATGTTATAAATGCAACTCAAAGACAAGACTCACAGTGAACAAGAACACCACTTAGGTAGTCAGCTGTACCCAAGGATCCTGGCAATCAAACAGGAACAGGCAAGGCAGTAACAGCAAGAGTGTAGAACTCAACACAAGCACAATAGACACGGAGCTAGCAAGGAGGAGTGCTTAACAGGAAAGGAAGGAAAGTACAGGGCACACCTGGCAGAAAGCCGGTAGCAAACATACAAGGCAACAGAGGCAAAAAAGCAGAATAGAAAGACAGCAAACTAGGAACTGGAACCAAGGAATTGGGAAGAAAGGCAGGGACTGGAAAGGGATATACTGAAGGGGAGGCTAAAAGGGTATATTAGAATAGTGCTGGTTAAGGAATCAAGAAAACAAAGTAGCATAGAAGGCAGCGCTGGGGCAGGAACAAGAATTAAGCTAAAGCTCAGGAGTCAAGGCAGCACTGCAGACAGTGCCGGTTCAGGAACAGGAAATTACCAAAGCTTCAGGAGTCAAGGTAGCACTGCAGGCAGTGCTAGTTCAGGAAACAGGGAAATTACTTTAGCTCAGGAGACAAGGTAGCACTACAGGCAGTGCTAGTTCAAGAAGCAGGACATAGCTACAGCTCAGGAGTCAAGCAGTCAAGAGTGCACTGTAAATAGTGCAAATCAGGAACAAGAAATAGCTGAAGCCCAGGTAAAGGAACAAAGAATATCTATAGCTCAGGAACTCAGGAAACAAGGTAGCACTGCAAGCTGTGCTAATTCAGGAGAAGGGAAACTGCTGCAGATCAGGAACAAGGAATACTGAGGCTCAGGGGTCAGGGTCGCACTGCAGGCAGTGCTAATTCAGGAACAAGGAAAACATCAACAGGTCAGGAACAAGGCATAACTAAAGCCCAGGAAACAAGCATAGCAAAAGCTCAGAGGCACTGGGAACAAGGATCGGTCTCACCGGTAAACAGCTACACTGACCAACCTTGGCCTGAAGGGAGCTGGGGCTTAAAAGTGCTCACAGTAATCATATGCATCAGGTGTGAGCAGGCTCGCAGCAACCAGCCACAGGTGAGCTGAATTCCTCCACCCATCCTTGGCCTGCAGGGGTGGAGACAAAGCAGTGAGCAGGGAATTCTGGGTAATGGAGTTTCAGGCATGAGTACGCTGGCTTCAAGTATAAGCAGGCTGGCTTTCACAAAATCCGGCATGGATTGGGAATGGATGTCAGTTTCCAATAAGTGTCCAAATGGCTGGAAGTCAGGATATGCATGCAGGGGAGGGTCTGGAACCTTATTAGAAGACTGGAAAGTCCCACTATGCGGCCCCCAGGTGGTGGGTATGAGAGCACAGGGAGCGAATCGTGACACCGGTAGCTGTGGGATGTGGTCAGGTGGGGCTGGAAAGTGTCCTGTGGCCCACAGCCCTGTTGATTTAGCTGGTTAGCACCCAAACATGGTCAATGGTCCCATGTGTACAGGAACATCAGGCACCTTAAAATCACCTGAAGTTGTATCCCTTCAGAGAAAATCACTGCGGGAGAGTAATAATGAGGGCCCTGGTCTCTTAGAGTATTTTATGGAGAATGTTATAGGGCAGAACATCTATGTGGAACAAGATGATCTGCGAAGAACATTTTGCAACTTAACACTGAATGGCAATGAAAGGGCTCAGGGATTTCACAATTACGCCTTTTCTGAATTGCTACTAACACATGTAATGCAGCTGGTACCATAGCAGAGGCAAAGCAAAATCACAATTATATATATTTTCACCAAACAAATATTAAAACAATGCCAACTTTCTTAACATAACAAAGGTGTGAAGCCTGACATATTCCTAAAACTTTGCAGAGAACATTTTTTAGAAAAAGCACGTTTGCTGAATAATTTTCCAGGACAACCTTTTTGTCTTGTGAAGAGAATAATTCACCTAATAAATGTGATGCTTTATCTGGGGTGGTTGTTTTCCACTAAACACAGTTTTGCTGGATTCATTTGCAAAAAGCATGCATTTTTTTGTTTTTTAAATCTTCCAAATGTTACACACCCTGAATAAATAAAGCGGAAATAATTTCAAAATATAGCGACACTGAAAAATCAAATGAACATTCCATGCCTTTCAGAATAGTGCATAATTCAGGCACTTCTTGAGACAGTCAATGAACATCAGTTTAGTCGGGGGGAGGGGGGTTAGAGCAGATGCTGCCAGACTTCGGGCTGATGTAAAGCATAATGCTGTATTTAGGATCCAGTGCAGTGGAACTAAATAGAAAACTCAATGTACACGCCTACACATATTCTTTAAATTAAAAATCCTTTTTTCTCCAAGTGAGTATAACTTCAAAAGTGCTACAGGTATGCAAAGCAAGAGAAAACGCTAGTCTTATCAAACCTCCAATGTGGGTAGTATAAACCCACATTGCTACTTTAAAAACCTCATTTGTATTACCTTGTATGTAGTTTTCTGAAAATATCTCCATTGTTCCTGGCCTTTTTTGCCGGGTTATCGCCCAACTTTTTGCTTCCTTCCTCGTATTTTTTCAGACCGTTTTTCGTTGGCTTTAGGACTCTGAGCACTATACCACTGCTGATCAGTGTTAAAGTGCATAGGCTTTCTGTACAGATTGTGATTATGATTGCTTATCAATGATTGGCATATTTGGTTTACTGGTAAGTCCCTAGTACAGTGCAGTGAGGGTGCCAGGGCCTGTAACACAAATGCTACTAGTGGGCCTGCAGCACTGGTTGGGCCACCCACACAAGTAG
This sequence comes from Lissotriton helveticus, assembly GCF_964261635.1. Classification (NCBI taxonomy): domain Eukaryota; kingdom Metazoa; phylum Chordata; class Amphibia; order Caudata; family Salamandridae; genus Lissotriton; species Lissotriton helveticus. The sequence goes on from NC_136061.1 coordinate 1,113,587,401, forward strand.
CCTTTTTCAAATGTGACACAGGCCTGCCACTGCAGTGTCTGCTTGCAGATTTAACTGCCAAGTCGAGCTGGCAATTGCACTCACTTGCCAGGCCTAATCCAATCCTTTTACAACATGTAAGTCACTCTAAAGGTAGGCCCAAGGTCCCCCTGGGCAGGGTACTGTCTATGTGAAAAGTAGGATATTTTCTAGTGTGTGCTACATGTCCTGATAGTGAATTACTGCGCATTTCGTTTTTCACCATTGCAAGGACTGGCTCTCCTATAGGCTATCATTGGAGCAGCCTTGTAACATTTTAAAGGTGTAACATTTAATTGGGGAATAGCTAGATATTTGGAGTTTAGGCTCTCTGTACTCAGAATTTAATAACCCACCTTTCAGTAAAGGTGGTTTTAAAATTGTGTGTATGAAAATGCCACTTTTAGTAAGTGGGCATTTTCTCGTTTATTCGTCCTGGGGACCTCTGCCTGTTTGTGTATAACCGTCTGCTTTTGGAGAGACGTGAGCTGGGGATGTGCATTCACTCTAGACAGTCACAAGGGCAATTGAGGTGTGTCCTGCCTTTCCTGGGTGACTCATAGCCAGGCTGAATAGTCCTTTCTGTATTTAAAGTGGTGGAAGGAGTTTTCAGTAGCACTGAATATGCTGTGTTTGCCCTGCACAATGCTGTCTCCACCTCCTGTAGTGAAGCTGGACCAGGAAGAACAGAACCTGTTTTTACTGAGCTCAGATACTCTCCTGTTTTTACTGAGCTCAGATACTCTGGAAACAAAGACTACAAAGAGTAAGTGGGGTATAAGTATTGGCCCTAAAACCCCAGAACTTTAGATCTTTTCTGGAACTGAGAGGACACTGCCAAGAACAAGCGCAGAAGAGCTACCAGGAGGAGTACCGATGCAGGCCCTGCTGTGTGGCTGAAAGAGTTGAAGTATCGTGGGACAGCGGCTAAATAAATTAATGCAGCACCTTTTTTGCCACAGCTGTATCAACCTCCAGTGTGTCTAGATTTCCACGCATCACACCTGTGCTACAAGTTTTCCGACACATCACCTGTGGACCAGAATCGTCTTGGAGTCGACGCCTCACTTCCCCCTACAGTGTGCGGATTCGACACGCACTTCTCCTGCATGCAGCAGAACTGTTGCATCGCCTCCCCAAGGACTCAGGAACTGATGCATTGGTGTGTTTTCTGATGCTTCCCTCCTCTGCGTCTATTTTGCCTTGTGGATTATGACGCATTTCAGGTATTGTGTATCAAAATCATGTATACATGGTTTTCAATGGACAGAATTGCTTGAAACCTTTTAAAAGTCACATTTTGAGTTGTGTATGTTGGATTTTTTTCGTTTTGGTCTTGTTTGGTTTGGATAAAGATACTTTATTTTTCTAAAGTCATGTGGTGTCCATTTGTAGTGTTTTCAACTGTGCTACTGTGTGTGTTATGTACAAATACTTTACACATAGCATCTTAGATAAGCCTGTCTGCTCATGCTAAGCTACCAAGAGGGTGAGCAGGGGTTATCTAAAGTGTATCTCTCTTATCCTGACTAGAAGAGTGCAAGCTGCTGCCAACTAGAGACCCCCAATTCTAACAAACTCCCACTCTTCATTGTGAAGATTGAGACAGTTGCCACAGTTTAGCTCAAATCGCTTTGCATTTCAGCACTAATAATCAAGAATGCAATGAGGAAATGTGCAACTACATAGTCAGGAAAGTATTTTTGGTATGTTCCATAAAATTGACAAAATACTGCAAAATGTGATGTATTCTGCATTTACAAGGTAAATGCAACATACATCGAAAGGACTAGCCAAACACTTAACAATAATTTTTCCAGAATAACATTACATATGCCATCAAATCATTTCTTGAGCAGTAGCATCTGTCACAAAAATAACAAAAACATCTTAACACCAATATAAAGGGCAAACAAATGAGAAATAACATTGGTTGCTACTTAGTTCTCTATCTCCCGCTTAAGCATTTTAATAACCGTATTAAAAATATATTATTGCTCCCTTATAGTTTCTTCCTTTTTTGTTTTTCTCTTCATCCACCTTATTGCCAGTTTTCCCAAATTGGCAAAGCATCCTTTTGTGCACCGTCCATGCAGGTGTAATATACGATGGAATTCAACACGGTGTTAATATAGGTTCTTTTTTTTACAATTATAAATGTGAAACTACATGTACTAGAAAACAAATAACAAAAAAAAATGGTCTAAGTGCTCACACGGGACAGCTAGAGGTTTAATGAAAGATCAGTGACTGAAATGCTTATTCGTAATGGAGAATGGCCGAGAATGTACATCCTTTATTGGACGCATTGAGATAGTGTATGCAGGAATGGAAGAGAGAATGATTGAAATATTTCTTATTGTTCCTCTTGAAGAAGGCAGACCATTAAAGAAAATGTTCAATATATGAAAATCTACACCATTCGTGCATGCTGATCTATAGAAGTAGCGCCAACACATTAACGTGACATCAAGATAGTGTATGCACTGAATCAAGCATCAGGGCATGGCTCAGGGAAGGTCCAATGGAGGAGGCGGGCAGGAGGGTGTGATAAACCGCACCACTGGTGCAAAGGTTGGCAGAACCAGAGGAAGATTCGTAAAATAGAGGGCTCCAGTATTCGTTAACCAGTGCTCTCATCCACCAAAGGGGGGTGAGGTTTCTGCACCCTTGTAGCATTATCTTTATAGCCAGCCTGTCCTTCTCTCACAGCACAACCTCAAGAATTAGAGCATATGAATGGCTAAAATAACACCACACCACCACATACTCTGCCAAATTAAGGTTTCATGTGTTCCAGGGCAACCCCAAAACCTGTATTAGGTAAGAACTACCACAACACATTAATTAACACCAAACACGACATTTTCTCATATACATTTGTTTAAAGTACTGCTTATGCTTCATTCATATTTAGGGTATTTAGTACAGGCAGACTAATTGTGCTCAATGCAGGAGTGTTTACACGTGTACAATAAGCATCATGTCCAGAACAATGTTAAACAGACAAACGGTCAAACAGTCGCCATAGCCCTCATAACCACCTGCATCGACTACTGTAACAGTCTATATGCAGGGACCAATAGAGAAGTCTGCCACAAACTACAGATGGTGCAACATGCTGCAGCCAGATTAGTATTAGGATGGAAAAAGAGAACCTCGGCCACAGCAGCAATGAACATTCTACATTGGCTGCCCATCTACAAAACGGTGCTCTTTAAAATCCTACTGATCACTTTCAGGGCTTTCAACGGAAAGGGACCCAACTACATACTAAGAATGTTCAAACATTACACCCCCACACGATGTCTCAGATCTCAAGGGGCCAATCTTCTCACCATCCCCAATTTCAGACTCAAGACTAAAGGAGGAAAATCCCTGGTGGTACTAGGCTCCAAAGCCTGGAACACTCTCCCCCATCATCTCCGTCAAATCCCCACAGAATCAATCTTCAGAAAAACCCTCAAAACTTGGATCTTCACCCTTTCCGAATAACAATGTAAAAACCTTGTCTAGAACTTCCCCCCTTCCCCACCACACTTACCAGACGTCTGATTTTCTGACTCTCTTTATATAGAGCAAAGACGCTTCCTGGAGTGCAGCCTGCGCTTTACAAAAACCCCATTACATTACATTACATTACATTACAAACAAACCGTAAAGGTCACAGTTATATACAATAGAATATTAGGGGCAATAGAGCAGAAAACAATGGATGAATCATACAGTTAAGTAAGTGGACCTAGCACATTGACCACATGCAGATCTGTCCATTTTCTTGGATTATTGCTAAAGAAGAGGGTACCACGCGACTCTAAAAAATAGTACAAATAAGGCTTTACATGCATTACACACATAAACATTGGGTCGTTTCTTAAACGGAAATGCTTACAAAAGAAATCTTTTCAGTTATTGACCTATGGTTCACTTGGCCATGTTACTAGAACCACCCTACTTCTGACTCATGTAAAATAGGTCATAGCAGCTTGGTTTGCTGAGAATCTGACCTTTCATCACAGTGTTTATAAGTAACAACTTCTAACTTATTTAATTGAGAAGGATTCTACCAGTGGTACAGCGTCCATATCACAAAGAAAGACACTACAAAATTACAGAGCCTATGAAATCAAACAACCAGGTGCTGTCTTAATTTAAAAAAGACCTCCAGCAACCAGTGGAGCCAAAGGATGCATTTCATAATTTATTTGCATGCCTTACATATAAAAGTAGGGTCTTGGCCCCTGACAAATACAAGTTAGTTATCCACTTTATGTGCCCACCGAAGTCCAGAGATGAAGCAAGGCGAAATAATTTCTAATGCTTCTGAACACAGTTTAAAAACTCTATTTTTCTACTTCTCGGGTCCAGGATGTTGGGTCTTCCAGCAGTCCACCTTTACATCAATGCATAAAGTTTGAGGGTGCTTCGAACTAAATATTTGTGCCACTCATTTGTCGGAAATGCATCCTTTATTCCAGTGATTTAAACTAATCTTTAAATATGCTTTCAACGGAACGTCTTATTTAGCAGGCCTTTCGTTCCATATTTGCTTTCATTTATTTAGGAAACCCTCCAAGCTTTTTGGTTGGAAAAATCCGTTCTTCAGGAGGAGATTTTTTTTTTTAAACGAAATAATACAGCATCTTTGAATCTTTCATATCAAACATTAATCTACCTAACATTTGGTTCCCATGCCTTGTGTAAACTCATTCTTGCCTGCAAAGCTTTCTTGCGAAATATATTGAAACCGAAACTGCTTCACTTGACTTTTCCATTACTTCAGCTTTATTTTTCGGTTGTGAAAAATCCCTCTGAGCGGAAAGGAAAAGATTTTATGACAAACAGAACGACATTTCAGCCATGTTTATCATTTTTAAATAATGCGTACAAAATAATTAGTTCATCTTCGATTTGCAAAATTTCATAAACAAACTATGATCTTACTCAAGTGTCATTTTACAAAAAAATAAAGAAAATTACTGTTCATGTAACCAGAATGGCCACTTAATTTGAAATGTCTATCTACCAACATGTTCTTTGCACCAGCAAGTAAGATCACCTCCTGGCTTAAGTCTCACCACATCACATACTTAAACAACAAAGTTTCATGACACGCCAGATTTTTAATTTGCATGAGGTAAATGTATAACGTTTTTGGTTTAGGATCAGGGAAAAAAATCTAGGAAATTAAAGTGTTCTATAGGCCGATGGATACACGGTATCGGTATATAATTTGGCAAAAAAGCTATTTCAAAGTACGGGTCAGAGCATATGAGTCAGGACTGAAACTGAATGTTACATCAAATGTGTGAATTTGTTCATACATTTCATCTAATTTCTAAGCACAAAAAAAGTTTTGAATACCTGAGAAGAGTAAATGGTACCAAGCACAGTGAAAACACAGGACTATCACCTAGATTCATCATTGTCCCGTTTTGCGAGTCCTTAATAGCGATTATTAAGGAATCGCTATTAAGGACTTGCAAAACGGGATTCATGTAGAAATCGCAATTTAAATTGCGATTTCTACAGCTTCCTTATTTGCTATTAGCAAATTGCTAATCGCAAATAAGGAATAAATCCCCATTCATTCCTATGGGCCCAAAGGCCCATAGGAATGAATGAGGAGTCATTCCTTATTTGCAATTAGCAATTTGCTAATCGCAAATAAGGATGCGATTTCAGGGGTGCCAGGGGCGTCCAAAGGACACCCTGTAGCACCCCTGAAATGTAAATTTAGCCTAATGTTGTGCACACACATATCCAAAGGACATGTGTGTGTGTAACATACCACTTAGAAAAATGCACTAAGGTGCATTTTTCTAAGTTTTCGCTATTTACCACAAAGTCAGACTTCGCGGTAAATAGCGGCCAGAAATAGCGAATTCGCAAATAATAAATGGTTAATGAATTGCATTTAAGGAATCTCAAATAGAGATTACTTAAATGCAATTCCTCGCAAATATGCGATTTCGCAATTAGCGATTTTTGCATTTGGGATGATGAATCCCAAATGCAAAAATTGCGCTCGCAAAGGGCCAGATTCTCAGAATCTGGCCCTTTGCGAGCCCATTTTTCAATGATGAATCTAGCTGTATGATTCAGAAGAATTTTGGAACCTTATGTTGAGTTTTGCAGTTGTCCTGTCAGCCACCATCGTCGTGCCAACAGGACGACCACCAAGCCCGTAGTGCACCCGCCCAATAGATAACGGGTGTAATCCATGGCAGGCGGGCAATGCTGCAGAGGTTTCACAGGGATGGGCTATTAGGCTCATAGGAGAGCTTAACATGCAGCCCACTGCCGTGACAGCACCTGCAGCACGTTCCTGCATGGTGTGGTATGCATGCCAAACTGTGTAAGAAGAGGGTGCAATTTACAGGATAGCCCAACATTTGCCCTCCCGCATGTACCCCCAGCCCTAGATATGGCAGGGGCCCTGTGAGGGCCCCCTTAGTTGCCTCTCCGCCACTTTTTTTCATGGTGAGCTCACCCCCATGAAAATGCAACTCGTAATATGCGTAATGGTGCCGGCAGTGGCACCACCAGCATATTCAGGCTGCTTGCAGACCACCGGCCCAGCGGGATCCTGCCACACTCAGACTACTGCTGGTGGACCCGCAGTGTGGCAGTGGTCGGATCGCCATCACAAATACGGTGGTCCTGAGAACCACAATACTCATAGTAAGGCCCTAAGACCAAGCACAAGAACAAGGTAACAAGGAGTCACACAAATGTATACTGCACACACACAAGGCAAAATAATTCAAATTTATTGTATGACTAATCAAAAACTTTACCAAAAATGTTTGCTAAAACAGTACAAAATTTGTAGCAAATCCAATCAAGACATAAAGTAGTGGTGATACTGTCGAATGTCCATACAGAAGGTGCCAGTCGAGGTGTGCATACCTTACTGTGCAACTAGTTTCCAGACTGTGTAAAGTGCTGAGCTTTCCCTTAAATATGGGAAGCAAATTGTCCTGGCTGATGTTGTGGGGGCACTTGAAATTGCCTGTAACATATTACTAGGTCAATCAGGTATCCATGTGAACATCCTTATAAATGTCCATCAGAAGTTAAGTGCATATGTGCTGTGCAAATGGATACGTCAGAAAATATGCATATTACACAATTAATCAAAGGCCTTTATAAATCAAATGAAATGTGGGGTGATCTAGTGAGTGCAAGAATACTTGTGCAAACAAAACCTGCCAGGATAGTCTAGTCTATTCAAGAGGGTTCATTGCGTGCTTAATGACCATTTGGGACACTAGATATTTTAACAGACAAGGCTCAAAACATAGAACAATATCCCTATGGGAAATATAAAAATGCACCTCATAAAGAAATTTCATCATAAAGAGCCAATATCTATATACATTGTCAGTGGCAGCTCCTCCGCTAGGGGGGAGGAGCGTCGCCCACTGCTTTTTTGCAGTGAATAACAGAGAAAATAAAATGATAATAACTCCTGTTATTATCATTTTATTTTCTCCTACTTCCACCCATATCTGTGCAAGAGGGAGCCGTGTCAGTTGAGGAGTGGTAGTACCCCCCTAAGGTGCACAATGACTGCTTGGACAGCCCTCTCGGGCCTCCCAAAACAGTCTTGCGCACTTCGCATGTTCTCCATGCAGGCTGCATAACAGCCTACATGGAGTACATGCCCAGGCCTCCAGTCAGAGTCTGAGCACCGAAACACGGCCCACAGACCAAGCACAATGATGCTAAGGCAGTGTTGCGATTGGCTGACTGGGAGCCAGGGTGTGCTTCTTGGGGCCAAGGGAGAGAGGACTACAGAGGACAGACGCAGCGAGGAAGCAGCAAGAAGGTCCATTTTACATTTTTAGTAACAACTTTTAAAAGCCACTTCTCCTGCATCCGCCCCCACCTCACATGTCACATGTCATCCCCCTCTCCTGCCTCCTCCATGCTTCCTCTGATCTGTGCCGGCCGCCGCAGTACATCGTACAATAACATCTAAAACGTATTACAGGAAAAATGATGAGAGCGAGGGGACAGGATTATTGTTAGTTCCTGAATATACACATACTAAGGGCCTGATTAAAATGTTTGCTGCAGCATGAGTGGGCAGTACGCCACCACCACATTCCCGCTTAACCAAAGCCGTGGTCAGGCCACCTGGAAGAATAAGAGTTTGCTCCTGTCTGGCAGGCTGGTTTTTGCTGTTCCCACTGCAGTGCCTCTAAAAATGGGCACCACAATGGGAACACCAAGAACAGTTCCTATAAAGTCCATTCCATGCAGGAACTGGTGTGCACGCACATAGGGGGCACATGTTGTGCTCCCCTGTGTGCAATCATATTGCATGAGGCACCAGGGGGTATTGTAGGATCCCCTTTGTTTCCCCTTCTCCACATTTTCATGAAGGTGGAACCGCCATAAAAGCTGTGGTGGAGAGGAAACTCGTAATATGCTTGGTGGGACTGTGGCGGTCACACCAAGCATACTGCTTCCTCAGGACTGCAGCGCCAACACCAGGGAATGACGGTTCCCTGGTGGCGTCGGCGGTCCCAAGGCTGTCTGACCGCCCAAGTTCTAATGTTCAGTATGATATTTTGTGGGTTCAGGGCTGTAATAATGGCTTGCCCACATGTTCAAACTTCCAGAGTGTTAAACTCTGGCAGTAGTTGCCGCCTGTATACTTCTAATAGCAAAGGTCATAGGTATATTACATAAACTACTGTTTCAGGGGCCTTCCGACATAGCCTGCACAGAGCGAGGTGGTCGGCTTTGCCACTGTGGGTAATAGTCCGATGTTGGTAGGGCCCCCAAGGGAAAGGCCATTAGACGGCTTTTAGTCTGCTGTGAATATTTCAATTCCAAACACACTTGCTTTCCTGGTAAATTATAAGATGCTAGCATCATCAAGGTCTGAGACAATGCAAGTTGTAAAGAACAACTGCACCTGTTCTGTGATGGTGGTTATCACTATTCGAATACATTCTGTTGTAATGTGATAGAAGCAGTGTTCATCAACCATTTAGGTTTGGCAGTGCAGCACTAAGAAAGTAGCGATCAGCAAAGCCCACATTAGGAATGGCCAATCACACTTACCAATATCAGTCTAGCAGTACAATGAATGGCACTGCTAATGTAAAACGTGTTCATTTTGTCAGAGCTCTACGTGCAACATACTCAATGTTATATTACCTGTTGTAGTCTCAAAACACTAGTCTATCCGTGAACAAGATGTCCTGCTAGTAAAAGGGTCTGTGTGCATCCTCTTCTGTTATTTACATATCTACCCTACTGCTCCATGGTTCCTAAGTTTCCCAGTTCCATACATGAGTACATGATGTATTCTGGTGCATATATTCCTGAATTTGTAGAGGGATAAACAGGCCTACAAGTTCCAGTATGCAAATGATGCTCTACTTTGACAGGATTGCTTCACTTCAGGGCACATGCAGCAATGAAAATACCGATAACAAACGGGCCGATTCGCAGAATCGACCCCTTTGCGACCGGTATTTTTGCATTTGGGCTGCATCAACCCAAATGCAAATTCACAAGTTAGGTAATGGAAAATTTTGCGATTACCTAAATTCCAAATGCATTTAGGGAATCGCAAATTGTGATTCCCTATTTGGAATGCAACAAGCATTTCCTAAATGCGACTTTGTATTTAGGAAATGCAAATTACCATCACTGCAAGTTGATGGTAATTTTCAAAAACTTTGAAAATGCACAAAAGTGCATTTTTCAAAGTGCCATGTGGTGCGCCTCAGGGCATGTGTGTGCAGCACATGTGCACACATGGCAATTTCGGGGGTGCTTCAGGGTGGCCTTTTGGCCCCCTTACAGCCTTGAGATTGCATGCGCAATTTGCGAGTATCTATTTAGTTCTAGCAAATTGCGCATGCAATTCCCATTCATTCCTATTTGCCACTAGGCCCATAGGAATGAATGGGAAGCTATTCCTTAATTGCGATTCGCAATTAAGGAATATGTAGGAATCACTAATATTTTAGCGAAAACTACATGCATAGGAAATTGCAATTCCATAATTGCGATTCCTTAATTCCTTAATAATCGCAATTATGGAATCGTAATGGCCTACCTTGATGCATGTGCCCCTTTATGTCTTTTTTCACCTCATCTTTCAGACTAACTTTAAAACCTGTATGAGTTTCTCATTTTTCACCCCTTAACTGACGTTTCAAAGAGTTATATTGAGATTTGTTGAAAATGTTTTCATTACATATCTGGCATCCTTTAGCAGTAGAGCGAAGGGGCTATTACCTTCATAATTAAGCAGGTCATAGAAGATCCTGAAAATCAGAATAATGTGCATGTTAGTAAAGACAAACACCAACTCCATCCTTAGACATTGCATTTGTGTGAAGTTTCTAAGGGTGAACCCGTCCCTCAGAAGTAATACTTCTACAGTGCCAGAGCGCTTGTTCTTCTGGAAACACCAGACATGGATGAATTATATAGAACATTTTGGGGATGACTTTGGAGTTATTTGACATAATAGATGTATATAAACAAATTGCAAAATATGTAATGGAAATTACTCAAGCTTGTTGATTTGGCCAGGGCTCTCAAGGACTTCCAGAAAGCAGATCACAGAAGCTTGATATCAGGCTTCCCAGGTAACATTACTCCATTACTTAGTTGAAAATAAAACCCTCCAGTCGAACTTTGGAGTGAGGTAAGTCGCGGTGCGCTGGGTTTTAATCACTTATGGTAAAATGTTATTATGAACAGCACTTTATTCTACGCATCTAGATTGCGAGGGATTCGTTTTCCCCCTCACAGGGAAAAGCTGAATGTTATAACTGAGATTATGATAAAATGGCTCTCCACAGCACCTTATGATTCAATGTTTTAGATGAAAGTGGGATGAGTTAAGTAAGTTAGTGAAAATGTTTGTGTTTTATAATCTAAATGTTATTAAGCACTGCACTTTATTCTATGCATCTAGAATGCGAGGGGTTAGTTTCCCCCTTTCAGGGGAAAAGCTGGATTTAATAACTTGATTATGGTAAAATGGATCTACATAGACCTTTACTATTCAGTGTTTTAGATCAAAATGGGATGAGTTAAGTGTGTCAGTGAGCATTTTTTTACCTTATCTTGTAAGCGATATTATTCACTCTACTCTATTCTATGCATATGGAACACAAGGGATTAGCCCCTCCCCTCTGGGAAAAAGATTAATTCAAAATTTTGATCATGGTAAAATGGTTCTGCACAGCACTCTCTTATTCATTACTTGCACTCTGTACCCTCTTTGATTGTATTTGAGAAAAATCTAAAGGTAATGAGAAATGAGGGAAAGGGATGTTAGATATGTCAAGAGGATAGATTGAATTTTATCTGTACAAACTAATAATAACAGCTGGTATAGTTAAAGGTATTCATTGTGACTTTTAATTCTGCTCAATAAAAATATTTTTTTTTAAAAGATTTTTAGCGTCAGGTGTTTGTCCTTCGCTGCAAAATCAGCACAAATGGCACCATGTGCAGGTTCTTTCTGCCGCTTGGTGAGATGTTCTACTCGATCAGCAAATTCCTCCATGTGAGCTGCAGTTTTCTCAATGCGAGCTGTAGCAACCTGCTTTGACCGCCCGCATTGAGAATTCTTGCCAGGAGTTGGCATAGCGTTGGATTTTCTCGCTCGCCAACTTACTGTAGGCAAGCCTCGAGAGAGAAAAAACTCTCCTCTGCGCTGCTACAAGGAGTTTTTTGGTAATCCACACTACTTGGAGCACAGAGTGGGAAAACTCCACAAACTCTGTAAGTGGAGTGGAGTTTACCGCCCAGGCATAGAAATAGTGTATTTGATTTTAGTGAGTGTTCCTATGATATCTCGGATGGATGATTGTCTATTGACCATAGAGCCACATCCATGTAAGCTATAAACAAATTAAGAAATATAGGGGGCAAAGATGCATCGCTGCTTCACATCAGACAAAGTCTGACTAGATTAGGCAATGAATTGCCACCAACAACCTATGGTTTATAAAATAGCTCTTCTTTGGCGCTGACAGTTGTACCTATTAAGGGTTGGAGATTAAATATGACCATGTTGTCTACTACCCTGTTGTAAGAAATTGGGCTATTAATTGTGCAGGATTTGAGGTCTGCACAAGTAATAGATTCACAATTGTCTCCTCACTGAGAATCAAACACCAAATTAAAATGTTTGACTCTCTCAGGGTAGAAGAGCAGAGCAGTCCAAGGTATTTTCACATTTAACCTTTAGTAGGACCTGAAACCCAACATCACAATACCCCCCATCAACATCAGATAGAACATCACAATATAAGGGTGTGCTAATTTAAATGAAGTACGCCAATTGGCTTTGATGGGGGGGCAGTCATTGCACCAAAATAAAAGGCAAGCCTTTTGGCTGTGTCAAGGGGTCAACACATTAAAAGACCAACAGCATCTTATCAACGGACTTAGTGACCTTGTTTAAATTCCATCCTTATTATCAATAAGAGCAATGCAATGTTTATAAAAATTAATTGTAATTTGTTGGAATCTTTCTTGTGCCACTTTATGCCATGTAGAATACAGCCATATGACCAACCTCTAGAGGCCCATGCACTCCTGAGATTAAAAGCAAAAACTCCAGCCCATAGTGCTTGACAAACACTGCAAAGTATCCTGAGGACATGCGTCCTTGGACCTGGGAGCCATTGGGTTAATTTAGGAAAGTTAACCATAGAGGGGAGGAGGGTTGCAATGCTTCTGCAACCCCCCAAACTCTTTCCCTACAATGATGGTTATGCCCTTGTCCCTCCTAGGGGCACTACAAGAGCCACGATTTGTGGAAATAAGCCTCTTGCTAGGCATTATGGGGCACTCCAAGCCAGGAGCAAGGAATACTTTATTAGTGGCTTAGGCCACACTTCTATTGGCACAAGAGGCATCATGCCCTCACCTGCTGGGGCACCCTGACCATTTCTCCACATTGGGGCAGCGCAGGGAATCCATTCCCACACTGCCCTGCTGAATTCCCGCACAGCTCCCACTGAGCTGTGCTGTCATGGGAGTCAGCATTCTTTCTCCCACTCACGGTCCTTTGCTGGCTGGAAGATGACTGCAGGCAGCAGACCTCTGGTCCTGGGGTCTGGTCCAGGACCAGAGGACCCTTCCTTAGTCTTGGAGCCCATGGGTGGGGCTTAATTCATAGGGTCCATGGGCCTATTATGACTCTGGTGAGAAGATCCCCCATGCTTGCCTCCCCCTGGGAAATAAATCATTTATGAAGCTTACACTGACCTCCGGGCCCTGGCCAAACCAGGGGAAATATTTGGAACTTACGGCAGAACCCCACACACTCCATTTCTTGAGCAAAGATCGGAGGTCAAATTTTGTCCTTAAGCATATCTCAGGCCCTGTTGGATAATTTGCCTTATATTGGGTTCATTTCACTCCTGGTGATGAGCCCCAGACACCTAGAGCTGTTTCAGAAGGCCGCCTGGCCTCAAAAAGGACACATTATGTGGGGAGCTGGTTTCACTGGCTCCCTGTGTCAGCTTTCTCTCTGCTCCTGCTGGGGCAGAGAAGTCAAGGTCTTCCCCCTAATGGTCCTCAGGGGATGTAAGGAGGGCAGCATCACTGGCCCTTGAGAGACCTACTATTCCTGGGGGTCAGCTGTAGAAAGGGTCCTTAGTCAAAAGTGCTTCAGGGTGCCTTTCCTTCGGATCACTGAACAGAATATCGACCAACAAAAATATCGTTGACAAAATATCGAGAGACAAAATATCGAGTTTCTATCTACAAACAGGTAACTACAAAAATATTGAGTTAAAAATATCGTTTACAAAAATATAGGGGCCGATTAGGATGGCGGACGGACTTGCGTCCGTCCGCCATCCCAGAGGTGGAGGGACCGTCCGCATGGACTGCGGAGGTCCCTCCATGCAAATCAGGATGTGACCGCCACCCTGGCGGTCACATCCTGGATATTTAACATTGCGGAGGGTGCTGCTTCAAGCAGCACCCGCCGCAATGTTAAATGTGCATGTGTAACATTTACATGCACAAAGCGGCAGGCACCGCACGGTGCCTGCCGCTTTGTGCATGTAAATGCTGGGGGGTACCATAGGTACCCCCCATGTGCACCCCCCACCCGCCTACGCCTTGGGGGCCCGCAACGGGCCCCCAAAAGTAAAAGTACACATGCTTTTCCACGGCGGAAAAACCGCAGCGGAAAAGCATGTTTACTAATGCTTCCTAATTTGGCTGGCGGTGTCTGATAGACACTGCCAGCCAAATGAGAGCTTTTCCGCCGCGGTTGTAATCCGACCGCAGCGAAAAAGCAGCGGGCAGAATCCTAGACCCACCAGCCATCGTAATGCGGCGGTGGGTCTTTGGTGACTCCGCAGAGGATTTTCCGCCTCCTCCGGGCCGGCGGTGGCTTCCGCCGGCCCGGAGGAGGCGGAAAATCCTCTATCATAATCGGCCCCTTAGTTGTAAAAAATATCGACTTTAATAAAAACAATGTTTAATTACATTAATATAAAAAATTAATTACTAAAATATACTTAACAATACTTAAAATAACTTTTAATAATTAAATAATTAATGAAAGTAAAAAAATAATATTTTTGTAATCATATTTCTTAAAACATATATATATATAGTAACAAAATTTAATTAAATAATACCCAATATTATTAACGTACAAATACAAAAGAGTAAAAATTACTATTCCCACTCCAGTGGGTGCAACAGTAGGGAAAGCGTTGGATAGCGTAGGGGTTAAAATTACTATTCCCACTCCAAAGAGTGCAACAGTGGATATATGACGTTACCACGCAACTTTTACAACGCACTACCATTACAACGTAAGTATTGGTAAGTATATAATAATTTTTTTAATTTAAATTATTTAAAATTAATTTAATATAATTTAATTTAATTTCATTAAATTAATTTAATGTAAATTTAATTTTACTTTATTTTTACACTGTACCCCTGTACCCCAAAAACCCAAAACTGACCCTGAACCCTAAAAAAACCCTTTACCCAAAAACCCAAAACTGACCCTGAACCCTAAAAATACCCCTTTACCCAAAAACTAAAAACTGACCCTGAACCCTAAAAATACCCCTTTACCCAAAAACTAAAAACTGACCCTGAACCCTAAAAATACCCCTTTACTAAAAACTGACCCTGAACCCTAAAAATACCCCTTTACCCAAAAACTAAAAACTGACCCTGAACCCTAAAAATACCCCTTTACCCAAAAACTAAAAACTGACCCTGAACCTTAAAAATACCCCTTTACCCAAAAATTAAAAACTGACCCTGAACCCTAAAAATACCCCTTTACCCAAAAACTAAAAACTGACCCTGAACCCTAAAAATACCCCTTTACCCAAAAACTAAAAACTGACCCTGAACCCTAAAAATACCCCTTTACCCAAAAACCAAAAACTGACCCTGAACCCTAAAAATACCCCTTTAATTTAACATAATTAGCAATTAATCAATTAAATTAAATTATTTACCAATTACATTTTAATTAATTAACAAATATGTGTTAATTAACAATTAATTAAATATTACTACCAATTATTAAATGTACATATTTAATTAATTATAATTAAATTACTTCCCACCCTATTCCCCTATAAACCCACAACCCGCTACAGGAAATCAATTATTTAAATTTACACAATTAGCAATTGATCAATTAAATTAAATTAATTACCAATTACATTTTAAATAAATAACAAAAATTATTTAATTACCAATTAATTAAATATTACTACCAATTAATACATTTACATATTTAATTAATTATAATTAAATTACTTCCCACCCTATTCCCCTATAAACCCACAAACCGCTACAGGAAATAAATTATTTTAATTTACATAATTAGCAATTAATCAATTAAATTAAATTAATTACCAATTACATTTTAAATAATTAACAAATATTATTTAATTACCAATTAATTAATTATTACTACCAATTAATAAATGTACATATTTAATTAATTATAATTAAATTACTTCCCACCCTATTCCCCTATAAACCCACAACCCGCTACAGAATAAAATGACACAATAATTAAAAAAAATCATTAATTAAAAATAATTATAACATAAAATGACACTTTTCACACATATTCTAACATAAAAGACACTATAAATAATTAAATATTATTTAAAAAACGATATTTTTTACTATCTAGATTATATACTTTGATATTTTCACTTTCTATATTATTTACAGTCGATATTACTTCACTTACCTTAAAAACGATATTTTGGCTGTCTATATTCTGTCCTGTCGATATTTTGTCCAAACGATATTTCAAACTCGATATTCTGTCCAAACGATATTTTGGAGTCGATATTATGTCTGTGCACCCTTTCCTTCCAGGTGTTCAATACGTTGCCACCATCACTGTCCAAGTACTGGGTCATATTTTCTCCCTTTCTCTTGTACAGGGGTTTTTAAGTGTGGGTAAAAGGTTCTAGATGCCAGGGACCGCTTTCCAATCCTAGTAGACCACATCACCCCTCCACACTTTTTCCACCATCCTGCACAGTATTCTGAAACAATCCAAAATGGCATTGCAAAGTTGTCTATTTGCATACCTTCTCTGATGGCCTCAGCTCCACCCCTACAGTATATCACTGCCAGGGACTTTCCCAACACATTTCAAGGCTTCTTTATTTGTTCAGTGGGCCTGAGCTGTCTCAACCTAGATGAAGTGTGGCAGCTAATTACCAGATGCAGGCTTGTCTCCCCATGCCTTCCTCCTCAGTAGCTGAGCGAAGGACTGATAAGTGTTCCTTTTGTGTGGGGAACCCTTGTTCCCTTTGCAGGAGAAAAGTGTAATTAATTTGACCCAGCAGGGGGACAAATGCCTGGAATATGATTTTGAGCTGAGCCAAATAAATATGGCAATTCTGGATGACCTATAAGATGTACATGTATGTTCTTGGGACCTGCATATTCAAACTCAGCTTGCATACTCTACCCTAGTTTGACACCTCATCAGACTGTGGGGGCCTAAGTTGAGTGAAACTGCACTTTAAGGCAGTGACCTATCTATAAATGTCGACTAATACTATAAAGTCTACGCGAAATCAACAACTATTCTTGACTAGTCACTTCTGTGCCAGGCTACCTGTGCACAATTACCGGGTTGCGCATGATGGTAGCATCACACACGTGTCCACACATGTTAACCTCTAACCAGCTCAGTGCCCTTTACCCTAGCTGCATTGCAGCGGTCTTATCTTAAAATGTGGGTACTGGATGTAAACACCACCAGTAAAATTACCATGTAATACTGTGATTGAGACTCGAGTAGTGATACATACCCACAGTAAATGCCCAAAAACGAGGTTATCAAAAAGTAAAAAATATGGGTGGATTAACCCATTTTAAAACAAATATTAACAAAGACCTAAAGGTACTACAAACCTGATGTCAGCCAATTGAAACCCAATCCTCAACTGTCATTTTATCATAGCCTTTGGTGGGCTGTGGTACTTTCATTTATCCCAGTTAATCCTAAACTGGAGAGTCTGCAATGGCTATAGTGTTTGGAAGAGATGTTCTAAGTTGCATGCTGCCATCCATATAAAGCAGAACATTGAATTGGTCTTGCTCTGTGTCTATCCCATTTATCCACCTTGACAGCCTAATTGCTGCTGCCAAGTGTTCTAATGTGAGGAAGAAGGGAAGAGGGAAGAGTGGGCAGCCCTGTCCCATTCCATAGGTAATTGAAAAGGTTGCTAACAAGACACCTCCACAGTCTACTAGGGCTGTCAGGTCATCATAAAAATACTTCCCTTTTGTTAGGAAGTTCAGCATATCAGGAACTGGGGTTAATAATTTGGGAGAGGGTTATACCCTTACCGTCTCACTAAATCCACTCTATTTCTGTGGAAATACAATTCTTAGATAATCTCTGATAAAACCTTGATAGCAGTGGCACAAGTTTCAGGCTTTCCCAGAGCAGTGTATGTTCAGTTCAAGTAATAAAAGTAGTTTTAAAGTAGGAAAAACAACGTAACAACATTCCATCAGAAACACATATAAAACACTTAATGGATAAATGGACACCAAGATCATAAAAATAGGCCATTGGGAATGAAAAGATTTGAATTTTGTAAGTTTTACAGCAAAAATGCTCCATGAAAAAGTAAAGTGCAATTCAAAAACTGGTGTTCGCTGTTGACCAGAATCTATTTATGGTGTTAGGCCAACTGCAATGGATCCGAGGTCAGATACACCCAGTGAATGGTCCTAGTCAAAATCTTCCCCTACGGCAACATTAAAGGCTGTAGCCACTGAGGGTCACTAGAAGTCGGATACATCATTGTGAGCTCCCACTGACCAATTGGATTTTGGGCCAGATGCTCCGAGAAGGACTTATTTGAATTTCATAGCTGTTGTTGTTGCTTCCAGAGGTAAAAGGCTGGAAGCCATGATAACTCATTGCTAAACAAGACTGGGTACCTTTGCCTCAAGGTCCAGCTGAACCAGTTTTCAGTGCAGCAAAATCTCCAATTAGGATGAATCAGGTTTTCATGCTCACCTCTGATGTAAAGCAACATGGATATGTCTCAGCACCTGGTCCTGGTCCTCTGGAGATGGAAAAGTGTCCATTTCCAAAGTGATGTCAATCCAGTAACCCATAGTTCCTCAGGGCAGCAGTCAGAAATCAGGCCTCTCTTCAGCCAGGTTTCTTAGAGGGTCCAGTCCCTTGTGGTTAGCTGACCCTTCTTGGAGTCTGGGGTGCTTCTGCTTTTCTTGTCCAGGAATTGGGAGTCCTTGAGTATTTGAATCTTTGTGCGGGCCCTCTTCTTTGAGCAGGAGTCTTCAACAGGACTTCTGAAATAACTAAGAATACAAGGTAATATTTGAATTGTTTAGTAAACAGGTGCTTTTCCAGGGACAAAAGTATTTGGAGAAAGTTGTGCTTGAGGTACCAGATTTAGCAAAAAAAGAAACAGAGAACCCTGCCCCAAGGATATATATGGGTCCGACAGGGGGATCCTACATTTGCCAGACGGCTGACAGGCTAGAATTGGAGCCACACATTCACAAAGACCTATATATACTTTCAGAGAATCATTTTATTTTATTAAATACTTGGTAAATTTTATATAGAACTCTGATTTCATTAGAATAAAACACATAACATGTACATCTAAAAACTGTTAAATAGATCGAGCTTATGGTCACACACCATACCAATCCACATTCGAATCACATTCATTTCTTTCATACTAAACCACTCTCAAAAGGTTTAAACATACATTCAATTCAGGGGTACATCAAGGCCAGTTGGTACAACTATGATGGATCAAGTTGTTGTGACAAAAGTAAATAAGTAATAGGGGTCAGAATCAGTTGGATCAAAACATCTCATTCAGATGGAAATTTGTCCCCCTCTAGAATCACGCTGAGGAGCGTTTCGGTGTTGGGCCCTACTGGGGCCACACCTTCCTCAGGGCAAGGAGGTACCACTTTGTGGGGGACATACCACTGTAAATACAAAAAAAACAACATATATATATATATACATATATACAGTCCGAATTTGCACATGTCATGCCAATACATAATATATACATCTTTGCAATATTCTAGATTCATGTTTTCTCTCTTTGTCTCATTTATAGAGTTATTTGTGTGACATAGCTCCAACTCCTCAGGTCAGTCCAAAA
The DNA here is from genome assembly GCF_964261635.1 of Lissotriton helveticus. Taxonomy (NCBI): domain Eukaryota; kingdom Metazoa; phylum Chordata; class Amphibia; order Caudata; family Salamandridae; genus Lissotriton; species Lissotriton helveticus. The sequence goes on from NC_136061.1 coordinate 1,113,607,113, forward strand.
ATCATTGGGTCTCCTCTAGATTTCCCACACGGAATCTAATAAAAACACTGAACACTCCAGATTAATCAGGTGCCCCTATACATCTACATATGCCCATATCATTTTGTCACGATTCATTCAAAAATGTCTACACATTTGCTGTCATATAATGATGAGTCCCTTCGAAGTTCCCTATAGTACACTCCCATCTATCCTCCATCATGGGGAAATTATGATAGAAAAAGCCCATTACAATCAATATTAGTCGTATTTTGGTGAGCACCCATGGACAAAGTCATAAGCATAGAGGAGAGTTCTCGGGGAGCCATTACAGTTCTCAGGGAGCCATTACAGTTCTGACTAGGGGTTATGTCTTTTTATGCTGAAGAATAGTATTGCCTTAAGCCCACAAAGTGAGATCGAGGCTAGAGAATAGAGACATTCCATCAGGACGGGCCTCTATGTCTATCTATACTGATCAAGCCCCATCCTTAAACTTCTGCCGTGTCCTCTAGATTAAAACGTGAGCAGTTTTATGATGGAAGTCCTAGTGCTCGCCTTAAAATATAACATAACTAACCGTTTCAAACTATGTTACCAAAGGTAGGACCGTATAAAAACTATATTTTATAAATACTCGCTTATTTTGCTTTTTTCCGCCCCTTAGCCTATGAAAACAGTGTAGAGGCTCTCCGGTAATACGGGTGCATCACCGAATGAAGTCTCCGTGTTTGAGACCCCCGAGTGGATCTATTTGAATCTTCCCCCTGGAACCTAAAACAAGGTAATGATAGGGTGGTTTAAGGATGGGGCTTGATCAGTATAAATAGACATAGAGGCCCGTCCTGATTGAATGTCTCTATTCTCTAGCCTCGATCTCACTTTGTGGGCTTCAGACGATACTATTCTTCCGCATAAAAAGACATAACCCCTAGTCAGAACTGTAATGGCTCCCTGAGAACTCTCCTCTATGCTTATGACTTTGTCCATGGGTGCTCACCAAAATACGACTAATATTGATTGAAATTGACTTTTTCTATCATAATTTCCCCATGATGGAGGATAGATGGGAGTGTACTATGGGGAACTTCGAAGGGACTCTTCATTATATGACAGCAAATGTGTAGAAATGTTTTAATGAATCGTGACAAAATGATATGTGCATATGTAGATATATAGGGGCACCTGATTAATATGGAATGTTCAGTTGTTTTATAAGATTCCGTGTGGGAAATCTAGAGGAGACCCAATGATTTTTGGACTGACCTGAGGAGTTGGAGCTATGTCACACAAAAAACTCTATAAATGAGACGAAGAGAGAAAACATGAATCTAGATTATTGCAAAGATGTATATATTATGTATTGGGATGACATGTGCAAATTCGGACTGTATATATGTATATATATATATATGTTGTTTTTTTTGTATTTACAGTGGTGTGTCCCCCACACAGTGGTACCTCCTTGCCCTGACGAAGGTGCGGCCCCAGTAGGGCCCAACACCAAAACGCGCGTCGGTGTGATTCTAGAGGGGGACAAATTGCCATCTGAATAAGATGTTTTGATCCAACTGATTCTGCCCCCTATTACTTATTTCCTTTTGTCACAACCACTTGATCCACCATAGTTGTACCAACTGGCCTTGATGTACCCCTGAATTGAATGTATGTTTAAACCTTTTGAGAGTAGTTTAGTATGAAAGAATTGAATGTGATTCGAATGTGGATTGGTATGGTGTGTGTGGGACCATAAGCTCGATCTATTTAACAGTTTTTGGATATGTACATGTTATGTGTTTTATTCTAATGAAATCAGAGTTCTATATAAAATTGACCAAGTATTTAATAAAATTAAATGATTCTCTGAAAGTATATATAGGTCTTTGTGTATGTGCGGCTCCAATTCTAGCCTGTCAGCCGTCTTGAAAATGTAGGATCTCCCTGTGGGACCTATATGTATCGGTGGGGCAGGGTTCTCTGTTTCTTTTTTTGCTGTTTTACCCCTTGTAGCCTGCCCTGCATCATCAAATCCCTACTGGGAGCCCCCTTCTATTTAGTTGTTTCTTCACAGCCCTGAGCTGTGGGGTTTTTTGGGTCTCCAGGTAACCAGGGAACCTATATATGTATGAAAGTGAGACTGACTTGTTGGAAAGAATGAATGGTTGATTTGGTGTTGAGATTTGACTTGAGAGTCCTTTGGCTTCTTTTTCCCCCCATCATAACTCTATCTCGGTACATTCTCCATTGGTTTACTATACTTCCCTTTTACGAGGCATCATGGATAGCATTAAAACATTTGGATTTTCTGATGAAGATTTTGCCAAAATGATTGGCTGGAATCCCAGCGGTAATCCTCAATTTACTCTCTCAAAGGGTCTAGAGGGTGAGTGGACAAAATTATTAAATCTCCGGAAAAAATCCAAAAGAACAGAACTTCATGCCCAATTTATGTTGGATTACCTTAGAGCTGGAACCATCCCCATTGGAATTAGGGTCCGGAACATTCCAGGTCTCTTTGTTGAGATCAGACAGTTCCTGGAGTGATGGGCCCTTATTTCTAACCGCTGCTCCAGGGACTTGATGATGCTCATCATAGAGACCGCCCGGGAAGTGATTGACATCTTAAATAAGGAAATCAAAGAATTGGAGGACAAATTAAGAGAGGGCAATGCTGTAGACCTTGGCAAAAAAAGCTGGAAGAAATCCAATTGGAGCTCGATTCATTTTCTGAATATCTTTTGAAGAGAAAAACTGAGAAATTCCGTAAGGATATCAGAAATTTCTCCCAAGAAGGAGCTTATCCTTACCTCGCCAACTGATTCTATACTAACACAGAAGATACTAACCAAGGATATCAAGCACAGAGATGGGAAACAAGATAATAACCACCTTCTCTGACATCACCGACTCTGACGGTGACCGTCAGGAAGAATATTACCCTCATTATGATCAAGGGTACAATCGTAGTCGCCCCAATCGATCCGGACCATTTGATAGAAATACCCCACAACAGCGTTTTTTGGGGAATCGCCGGGGGAATTCCCGCCCAAGAACGCGGACCCCGCTGGTGAGGAATTACCATCCGGGTCTAGGACAACCACAGTTATATGTACAAACGCGACACCATCAAAACTGGCGAACATAAAAGCTATTCCACTATTCAATCTGTCCCAAAAAGAGATAGACCCTAGCTTTTCCGATCTTTTGACCAGGGGCCTCTCTTTTGTTCCAGCAACGAATTTTGATAAATTCGAATTTACCAAGGATTTGCACAAGTTCTTTAGAAAGGTACGTCTAAAGAAATTTTTCGAAGGATGCCCCCCCATCACTGATCAAAACAACGAATCTGGATTGAGACCGCCGTCATCATTCAATCCCTCTATTGAAATGGTAGGGCCCTGAAGTCAACGTCTTCGTAAAAGTGGTCACTAAAAAAATTGACCAACTTATCAAATATGTCCGGATACCACCGGCGAATTTGCCCCCAGGAGAAAAATAAATTCTTAACGTCATGAAGGAGGACAAGAATATCACGGTGAAACCCTGTGATAAGGGGGGAGGAATTGTCATTTTCGACACTCCTAATTACATCGATAAAATGAACACCCTTCTTTCCTCCTCAGGCCATTATCAGAGAGTAATGCATAATCCTGAAAACATCCTTAAGCAACACATTTTAGGCCTGGTAAATGAGGCTGTGGAGACTGGCCTTATCTGTGAACAAGAGGCAGAATATCTAACCCCTAGTCACACACGCTTACCCATCATTTATGGGGTCCCAAAAACTCATAAAAACGCTCTGGACCCCCCCTTGAAACCAATCGTTTCTACCATTGGGGCGGCCACTGAGCCACTGTCTAAATACATACACAGGTTTCTCAAACCCATGGTAAGCGATCTTGAATCCTACATCAAAGATACAGGACACTTCATCAGTAAAATCGAGGGCATCCCATATCATAGGGATCGGGAAATACTGGTCACGTTGGATGTAGAATCTTTATAGTCGAACATCCCCCAGAAAGGGGTGTATAACACCATTGAAAAGATTCTAGCATCCAAACCCAAGATTACTCAGGCGGCATTCATCCTCCAATGCCTGAAAGTGGTTTTAAATGAGAACTAATTTGAATTTAACAATGAGCTATTCAAACAGTCGAAGGGAGTCAGCATGGGGGCCAGTTTTGCCCCCAGCATTGTGTGCCTTTATGTAGGTGAATTTGAGCGGATCAATATCTACAATGAAATGGCCCCCTTCCATGAAAATGTGACCATTTGGTCTTGTTTTATTGATGATATTTTTTTTATATGGAAGGGGGACCAAGATAGCCTGAATGAATTCCTACTCTGGTTAAATGCGGCGGACCCTAACCTACAATTCATGATACATGCGAGTAATGAAAGGATCGGGTTTTTGGACATCTGGGTGGAACATCAGGCTGAGATTTATTCTGCTTGTCACAAATGTATTTTGATTGATAACTTACTTTGTGTACTACTTGGCGTGTTCCCCGGTCCACCACTGAGCATTCAGGTTGTGTGGAGGGATATATCGCCCACCAGGAAGTGTGAAACTTCACTTCCGGTTAGCGCCGAGGTTAGCAGTCTAGCTGCTCACCACCACCGCCATAAAAACCAGATGCCCCCCCCGGACGCGCAGCGGACGTGCGTAGCGGACGCGCCGCGGGCTCGCCGAAGGCGTGCCTAAGGCAAGCCCGTCTGCGCCCGTCCGCGCCTGTCCCGGGCCTAGGGCCATACCCCCTGGTTCTGAGAGCATTCATCTCACTGGCGCCCCTCTGCGATATTCTTCAAAACAGCTAAGGGAGCTTAATTCCAGTAAGATTAGCCAGTGTTGCCAGACCCTGCCACTATTCACCAACAGTACTACTGCCCCGGAAACTTGCCCGGGTTGTAATTTTAAAATTCCCGTTTCCCTGATAGCAACGTGCCCCAGGACCAAAAATCGGGACTCCAGACCCGCATACCGCATGGCTCTGGCCAACGTCCGCTCCCTTCCTAAACACCATTTAGAAATCAATGACTGTATCATTGATCAGGAACTCGACATTCTTTTCGTTACGGAATCGTGGGGGGATGCGGCCTCTGGCCCTGATTTTTGTGCCGCCATTCCTGATGGATACGGTGTGGCTAGACTAGACAGAACCATGGTAAGGGGGGTGGCTTAACCATCATCCAGAGAGCTATCCATCCTGTAAAAATAGAACCCATACATGGAGTAGAATGTGAGGCTTTGGCTTATTCCATCTTCCTTAATCATAACCAAGCCTTTAAAGTCATCTTGCTATATCGTCCCCCTGGACCCCACGCACGTTTTCTTTCTGCTTTAGATTAACTTAAAGAACTCTCACTAGAATCTCTCGACTACACCATTTTAGGAGATTTTAATTTTCATCAAGAAGTTACGGGGTACAAGGACACCATTCAGTTAATCTCTGACTTGCAGTCAGTTGGATTACAACAAGTAGTCACGGGCGCTACCCACCAAGCAGGGCATATGCTGGATGGCGTATTCACTAACAATCGCCACATTTCGCTTACCAACATTCTCCCTCTAGCATGGTCAGATCATTGCGCAGCTATCTTTACACTATCAGCCCACAACCCCAACCCTCCACAGACCAGAGCCCTTACACCCAAAAGCACCAGAGTCTGGAAAAATCTCGACATTCCACTTCTTTCTGTTACACTCACAAATTCCCCATTTGAGGCTTCCCATGACCCAATCCGGGCATCAAATAAGTACCAGGATTGGATTCAGGAGGCTGTTGACCAATTAGTCCCGACTAAGTGCGTCTTTCCTAACAGCGCTGTTCCATCCGCGCCATGGTTTACCGAGGACCTTAGACTCCACCGACAGCACTGTAGGAACCTCGAAAGACACTGGCGCAAACATTACAGCACCAAAGAGAAACTAATTTATAAAAATGCTTTAGCGATATACAAAAGAGCTATCCTGAAAACTAAAAGGGACTACTTTTTATCCCAGATCGACTTGGCTCAGAACTCAGCTAGGAAGCTGTTCCAAGTTGTCGACTTCCTCGCTAATTCCCCAACAGGCCCCCCAATGGAGGCATCTCAAGACCTCTGCAATTCTGTAGCTACATTCTTCTCAACCAAGGTCGCCAATATATACTCCACTTTCACTACCCCTAACTCCCTGGAAATTGCTCGGTCTTACCTTCAGCTCCCTGTCCCCAGACCTACTTTCTCTGCTTTTCACCCGGCCACATCTCAACAAATTAGTAAACTCATTACATCCATAAAGTCAGGATCCCCCTTAGACCCTTGCCCACCCTCCATATCTAACGCTATTGTGGAAGTTATCAGTCCCCCTTTGACAGACATTTGCAATTCCATTTTCCAAACAGGAGTCTACCCGGAAATATGGAAAAAGGCAATTATCAAACCGTTGCTAAAAAAACGTCCCTTGATCCGAGTGAGTCTGTCAATTACAGACCTATTGCCTGTCTCCCGTTCCCCCCGCTAAAATCTTTGAATCTGTCATGAACCAACAGCTGTCAGAATTCATTGACACACATCAGCTTCTTGATGACACGCAGTTTGGTTTCAGGAAGGGCCACGGAACAGAAACCGCCCTGATAAAGGCCTCGGATGAAATTAGGAACATTTTAGACCACGGTGGGGCGGCGGTCCTTATACTTTAAGATCTATCCGCCGCCTTCGACACGGTTGATCACAACATCTTGATCAACCGTGTCGCAGCCTTGGGGGTCAACCATTTGGCCAAGGACCTGCTCACCTCTTTTTTGGCCAACCGTACGCAGGCGGTGAGGTTGGGGGAGTTTTACTCTCCCTTCTTCACCTTACCCTGCGGGGTACCCCAAGGCTCATCGTTAAGCCCTACATTATTTAATATATATGTAGCGGACCTAGAGAGAGTTATAAAAGCGCACGGACTATCCTTAACCACCTACGCCGATGACACACAGCTGGTGTTGGCGGTACATAGGGACGGACCGGCAGTTGCCTCGAGATTCCAGGAGGGGATGCTAGCCATCTGCTCCTGGATGTCGAGGAACTGCTTGAAACTTAACTCGGACAAAACCGAGGTTATGACCTTTGGCACCCTTTCACCGGATTGGTCCTCCATCTGGTGGCCCAAGCAAATGAGGCCTCCACCGATCCCGATGACCAAGGTCAGAAACCTGGGAGTCATCTTCGATGATAGGTTGTCATTTAAATATCATGTCAATTCAGTAGTCTCCTCCTCTTTTTTCCTACTGAAGAAAATAAAAAAACTACTCCCATACCTGCCAGCTTCAGCTGGAAAAACTCTGATCACCACCTTGGTTTTTTCAAAAATGGACTACAGTAATGCGCTATTCCTTAATACGCAAGAACAAGTCCTAAACAAGCTGCAGTCCATTCAAAACACGGCAGCCAGAGTTCTGCTTGGCATACCCAAACATCACTCTACTTCTTTGGCAATACGCCATCTCCATTGGTTACGAGTCAGGAACAGGATCAAATTCAAGGCACTCTGTATCGCCTATAAAGCCATACATGAGACTGGGCCTCGTTTCTTGAGGAATGCATTTCAGATCTATGCCCCAAAAAGACGCTACGATCAGCCTCTACTTTCCTGTTACCCGTTCCCCGCACCAGAACTTCAACTCGGGGAGACAGACGTTTTCTGGTGGCGACCCCCAAACTCTGGAACTCCCTACCCCTGTCCATCACAATCAGTCCCACGCTTATCTCCTTCCGAAGAGCCTTGAAGACCTGGTTATTCAATCAATGATCTCATCCGCTGGTCCTGTCCATCAAAGATCAAAAGCGCCGAGACACCCTAGGGTATTTGTTGCGCTATACAAATTACGTAAACATAAACATAAACATAAACAGAAACTCCAGGTTTCATTATACACGAAACCTACAGCAAGAAATGCGTTGCTGCAATATGAAAGTTTCCACCCCCGATGCCAATGCGACAGCATACCCTACACAGTCAGTTTCTCCGTATTAGGAGAAACTGTTCTGATGTAGGAGACTTTTTACATCAATCTGACATTCTCAAAGAAAAGCTCCTTCATAGAGGATATCCTGCTAAATTGGTGAAATATTTGTTTAAACCGGCAAGATATGCCAACCGAGAATGCATGTTCCAACCTAAAGAGAAGGGAACCCAAGATCAACTTGTATGCATTACTGGCCATTCGAACCTGGATCATAAATTGCGCCAAGTAATCAACTCCAGCTGGCACCTTCTCAATCTGGAGAAGGATAAAATTCCTTTCCCCAGGCCGATTTTTGCCTTTAAAACCTGTTCAGTGCTAATGACAAGGATAACTCGTCATGTATAATAGGATTCTCAAAAGCTTAGCATTGAAGGTGTTAAACGAAACAGAAATTTAAAAGATTTTTTGGTCAGAGGCAAGATGCCCGAGTTGGGCAAGGCACAAGAAACAGCTATCTCCAATTTGAACCCTATTTTCGGGAATCATCGGTGTGGTACATGTCAAGCATGCCCTCATGCTATCGTGTGAGACACTATAACCACCTCATACCGCTCTATATCGGTAGCCCGCAATAAGAGGCTGACCAACTGCCGCACGAGCAACATAATTTATGTTATTCTGTGTCTGTGTAACCTACCGTATGTAGGAGAGACTGGACGTGAATGCCACCTAAGAATAGGTGAACACAGATCGAACATTAGAAAGAAGAAGCTGACTGCCCCCATTGTGTCCCATTGGTTGGAGAATAAACATACAGAAAAGGATCTAAGATGGTTTATTCTTGAAAACATTCAAGCCAAACCTGGAATAGATCCTACCACTCTCCGTAAAAAGAGAGAGGTATTTTGGATCTTTTTTCTGAACTCGGTCAACTGTGGACTGAACGAGGAGTGCCCTTGGCATAATACCATCATATAGATCCTAACCTGTCCGGACCGTCATGCAATGAGTACATTTCCATGTCGGGCTTTCTTTATACCATCTATATTGTCCGGATCATCATCACCCAAGGAGTACATTTCCATATCTGGCATTCTATATACCATCTATATTGTAAGGATTGGGCTGAACTCCCAACCCAAGATGGCCTCCGCATTCAGTCTAGGGAAGTAGTCCGTCCCTGATTCCTACCCCCATTGTAAGAACTGAATTACATTTTATACCCAAGATGGCCACCGTGCCTGATGTAGGAATGCAGTCCGTCTTTGGTGCCTAACTACTATAGAGATGAATTGCAGTAGTGGGCATGTGACAGCCCTCATACGTATTTAAACACGTGCCTCAAAGATGGCCGTGAACTGGCGTTGGGCGTCCTGCGGACACGCTGCCGAGAATCCTCGCTCCGTGCGGCTAATTTATTAAACAGAACAAGTAAGTTTTGCTGCGCTTCAGAAAATCTGTTTAGTGAAGGACATTTGGCATATGAGTTTACGCAGCATCGCTAATCACCCTTTATACCCTCCCGGCTAGAGTCAGGAGTTTGGAATCAAGAGAGAGCCTCTTATGTTACCTGCGCCCTGCGGACACACAGCCGAAAATCCTCTCTTCGTGCGGCAAGTTTATTAAATAGAATGAGTACGTTTGGCTGTGCTTTGGTAGATTTGTGTAGTGAAGGACTCTTGGCATATGTGATCACGCAGTATCGCTAACTATTCTTTAAATCCTCCCTGCTAGATTCAGGAGTTTGGAATCAAGAGAGAGCATCCTATGTTACCATCGCAAGCCCAGCGCATGTGTATTTTTGAAAACACTCACCCGAAGAGGTATAGTGGCTTTGTTGTGATTATCGGACGGGATATCTCAAACCGAGGGGGTTAGTTCGATTTGACATATAGGATTAGTGCCTCTAATCTTGTTTTCGAGTGCAGAATTTTATGAAACATATATCTTGCATTTAAATTTAGCTACCTTCGAAACTTGGGTGGAGTCAGCATCAGAAGAGGGATTTATTTCCTGACGGACCGCCCGAAGTTAAACTGATCTACAAGCTAAACCTGACACCTTGAAAGTTGAAATAGGGTAATTGTCAGTCTCCCAATTTTAGAGATCCCGGCACCTCGATTGTTATCACGAGTGATACCACTAGTGCCTGAAATTCTACACGACTTTTGCCGTGTCCTCTAGATTAAATCTTGAGCAGTTTTCTGATGGAAGTCCTAGTGCTCGCCTTAAAATATAACATTAACTAACCGTTTCGGACTATGTTACCAAAGGTAGGACCGTATAAAAACTATATTTTATAAATACTCGCTTATTTTGCTTTTTTCCGCTCCCTTAGCCTATGAAAACAGTGAAGAGGCTCTCCGGTAATACGGGTGCATCACCGAATGAAGTCTCCGTGTTTGAGACCCCCGAGTGGATCTATTTGAATCTTCCCCCTGGAACCTAAAACAAGGTAATGATAGGGTGGTTTAAGGATGGGGCTTGATCAGTATAAATAGACATAGAGGCCCGTCCTGATCGAATGTCTCTATTCTCTAGCCTCGATCTCACTTTGTGGGCTTCAGACGATACTATTCTTCCGCATAAAAAGACATAACCCCTAGTCAGAACTGTAATGGCTCCCTGAGAACTCTCCTCTATGCTTATGACTTTGTCCATGGGTGCTCACCAAAATACGACTAATATTGATTGAAATTGACTTTTTCTATCATAATTTCCCCATGATGGAGGATAGATGGGAGTGTACTATGGGGAACTTCGAAAGTGACTCTTCATTATATGACAGCAAATGTGTAGACATTTTTGAATGAATCGTGACAAAATGATTTGTGCATATGTAGATATGTAAGGGCACCTGATTAATCTGGAGTGTTCAGTGTTTTTATTAGATTCCGTGTGGGAAATCTAGAGGAGACCCAATGATTTTTGGACTGACCTGAGGAGTTGGAGCTATGTCACACAAATAACTCTATAAATGAGACAAAGAGAGAAAACATGAATCTAGATTATTGCAAAGATGTATATATTATGTATTGGGATGACATGTGCAAATTCGGATTGTATATATGTATATATATATATGTTGGTTTTTTTGTATTTACAGTGGTGTGTCCCCCACACAGTGGTACTTCCTTGCCCTGACGAAGATGCGGCCCCAGTAGGGCCCAACACCGAAACGCGTGTCTACGTGATTCTAGAGGGGGGCGAATTTTCCATCTGAATAAGATGTTTTGATCCAACTGAATCTGCCCCCTATTACTTATTTCCTTTTGTCACAACAACTTGATCCACCATAGCTGTACCAACTGGCCTTGATGTACCCCTGAATTGAATGTATGTTTAAACCTTTTGAGAGTGGTTTAGTATGAAAGAAATGAATGTGATTCGAATGTGGATTGGTATGGTGTGTGTGGGACCATAAGCTCGATCTATTTAACAGTTTTTGGATATGTACATGTTATGTGTTTTATTCTAATGAAATCAGAGTTCTATATAAAATTGACCAAGTATTTAATGAAATAAAATTAATCTCTGAAAGTATATATAGGTCTTTGTGTATGTGTGGCTCCAATTCTAGCCTGTCAGCCGTCTTGAAAATGTAGGATCCCCCTGTGGGACCTATATATATCCTTGGGGCAGGGTTCTCTGTTTCTTTTGTTGCTGTTTACCCGTTGTAGCCTACCCTGCATCATCAAATCCCTACTGGGAGCCCTCTTCTATTTAGTTGAGGTACCAGATTTAACCTGTGTACTTGCCAGTGATAGGAGAAATCTACCATCCGATCCTAACTATTTTCTCGAAGTCTTTCAACCTGCTTTTTCAGCACCTCATCTTTGAGTTCCTGTAAAGATACCCTGGAGCCCCTGTTGTAGGATATCAGAACCAAGCTGCCACCAGGCAGGCCTGCCTTCAGCTCCTTGGACACTTCCCAATTTAGATGTTCTCATCTGATGGGGCAAAACAGACTGATCCCCCCACTGTGAATGGAACCAAGCTATCTGGGAGGTTCCTTGCAATTAATGAGAGAAGTCTTCTGTAGGAAAGTGGAATGTTACGTGGTATGGGGGTTAGTCCTAACCATGTAATACTGTCATGATACCCCAAAAATGGTCCCTGGATTCACACTAATAAATCCTAAACTGACTCCTGGTAGTGCGGCAAAGAGCAGTCAGGCTTTACTAGTGGAACATGTGTTAAACATTTTAGAGGACCAACATGGAAAATAAGCACTTTGACATGACTCAAGAGAAATCCAACACCAATTCAATTTATAAAGAGAGACAGCATTTTTATCTTAATTTAGACATCAAAACAAATGGAATAGAAAACATACAACCGGAGTTATAGATTTTAGAAGTAATAGAAAATCAATGCAAAATAATACAGTGAAAATTTAACATTGCTGTCAATGAGAAAGCCAGTAGTGACAAACAAACACTTGCAGGTTGAGTTGTGTTGTACCCTGTCAGGGTAAAGGTGATGCGGGTCCCAGGACCAAGCCATGGCAGTCAGTTCAATTTTACCTGTTCTGTGGAGCCGGGGTTCAGAGTTGTCTTGGCAGTTTCTGCAGCTGAACAGGAGCTGTGGAAGAGCTGCTTTTACCACTGAAACGGTGCTGAGCGGTTAAAAGATTCAAAAAGATAACAATGGTGAGGTTGCAGACATTGGTCAAAGGTTGGATGGAATTCTCTCTTAACTCAGCGTTGGGTAAAGGGGCTGGTTGCCGGACTGGTGGACAACAAACCTTGTCAGTTGTAAGCACACCAGCAAGTAACCTTGACGTCCGATAGTCCAGAAGAATGCAGCAGCTGCTTCAACTTCGTAAAAAGCAAGACTACAGTTCCCACAATGCACTTGTCCATCTGGACTTGGGATAGCTGTTAGAGGGCCCGATGGCCAGCGATTAATATCAAATATAACAGGTTTAGGAGTGAGCACATGCACTGGGGTATGGATAGCAGACTACAGTGCACTATCAGAGTCATTACCATCAGCATTTGAAGCAAAAGTTGGGGGATGACCATACAAAAAAGGCCACTTTGCTACTCCCCTCAGATAAAAGGTGATTTGCAACTAATCTATCCCCTGGTAGTTCTCATCATCTAAGTGGAAAAATCTGGTAAGGCCGTCTCTATTGGCATGGTCAGTCCCTGGTCTGTGGTCCACTGTAAAATTCATACCCTGTAGGGAAATGGACCACCTCAACAGTTTGGGGTTCTCCTTGCTCATCTGCATCAGCCATCTGAGAGGCCTGTGGTCGTTTTGAATCTTAAAGTAAGTCCCAAACAAGTAAGCTCTCAGCTTCTTCAGGGAAGAACTCTGTGAGAAATCCTTGGGGTGCCTAAGTTTGCCAAGTAGGTAACATCCCCCTTCTTCTCCAAGATTGGATAGGGCCCAATCCACTTGTCCTAGAAGACCCTTAGAGAGACAGGATCCAACACCCACACCAGATGACCTGGTAGGTACTCCCCAGTGCTGAATTCTGGTCCCACCAGTGCTTTATAAGCTCCTGGCTGGCCTCTGGGTTCCTGCTTGCCCTTTTCATATACTCTGCCATACATGAAGGCAGTGAGGTCCATTATGATGCCTTTCATGGTTTTGTTGAACCGTTCAACTAAACCATTTGTCTGAGGGTGATAGGGGGCAGTGAACTTGTAGCTCATCCCACATTCATCCCACATAGCTTTTAGGTATGCAGACATGAAGTTAGTCCCTCTATCAGAGATCACCTCTTTAGGAAACCCAACTCTGGTGAAGATACCAAGGAGAGCCTTTGCTACTGGAGAAGCAGTGGCAGTCCTGAGGGGAATTGCCTGTGGATATTTAGTGTTATGGGCCCATACCACTAGGAATAATCTATTCCCAGATGCAGTTTGAGGGTCAAGGGGACCATGAATGCCAAGCACTACCCACTCAAAGGGAGTCCCAACCACTGGTAGTGGAATAAAGGGATCCTTTGTTTGTGTGTCTGTCTTGCTACTGGGTTGACAAGTCACACACTAGTGACAAACCTCCTTCACTTTTTCAGACATCTGGGGCCAATATAAATGGTAACCCAACCTGTCCCAGGGTTTGGTTTGTCCCAGATGACTAGGGTTAAGGTAAGGATAAACTCTCTTTAATCTGACGGATCACCATTCTCCTGGATGCCCCTGGTTGGGGGTCCCAGGCCTAAATACACAGCAGCCTAACCACCCAGTAGTCTCTGTGGGTATCACTGACATCTCCCTCCACTTGCCTTGTAGCCTGCAGCCTTCAAGAGTAGGGCACTAACTTTGCCCTTGGTATAGGTCCTCTTGAGGGTCCCTCTACACTTAATCACTCCTTCAGCTGCATTTCCCTCCTCAGGTACCAGGAATCTCCCTAGGGCGAACTCTCCCCCAGTCCTGTGCCCTCTTAAAACCCACCTTAGCAGACGTCTTGCTCTTTCTCTTTCTTTGGGTCTCTTGGTCTACTCTTTCAGGATCTAAGTTCCCATGACTTCCCTGATGTGCTGCCTGTGCTCTGGTAGTAACACACACCCGCTCAGGGAGACCCAGCATTTCTACATGAGCCTTCCTCTCCACCTCTGCCCTATGTAGAGGTCTCAAGATCATTTCCTGATCAGACACTCCAATGGGATAGCAGGGGACACAACCACCATCTTTGGGCGGGCAACCCCTCCTCATTCTAAGCTTATGAAGGCCATTGGATTGAGCTTAAGTTCATTATCAGCATTGGTAACCTGGTGACTAACACCAGGCAACAGTTGGCCTGGAGAAACCAGTCTAGCTGCCACCATAGTAGCACTGCCACCTGTATTGCTCAGAGCTTCTGCCTCAGTCCCATTGGTCTGCCTCAGTCCCTTTGCCTACACTTCTCCAATCTATTAGGTTAGACAGCCAGGGCATCAATATCCACCCTACCCAGGGAAACTAAAGTAGCCTCTTTGTATCCTCTGGCCTCTCCAGAGTATACTTCTACCCTCACTACTATGCTAGAAAATCCCTTGGATTGTCCACCCTTGGGGGACTTTCTGGAGCATGCTGCATCTCCTTTCTTATGACCTGCCTAATGATAGCCAGAAGTTTTTGCTGGATCCCAGTTTTTACCTTGGTACAGTTGGACAGGGAGAAGTGTCAGGGCCCACCCTCCTGAGAAGTAGTTTGGGGCATTTAGAGAACTCCTTCTTTTTATCTAGATTGTTGCTGACCTCCTTCCCCTGCTGGGAAGTCTTAGCACCTTTTTCTCTGGTCACTCCCACCATGGGTGTTTATGGACACCCTGCTTCTGACCCAGTTGTCAGCTATCTTCCCCAGCTCTCTGGGAGAAGACGACTTAGAATCCACCAAATGCTGATGTAATTTCTATGTGGTACAATTAGTTAAAATGTGCTCCTTCATAATTAAATTATACAGGCCATCATAAATGTCCACCTCATTGCCTTTTATCCAGCGTACTAGTGCTTTGACTGAAGAGTCCACAAAGTCCACCAATGTCTGGTATTGACCTTAATGGCTGTCTCTAAACTACGCTCTGTTCTCTTCTGTAGTCAGTCTGAATCCTTTTATCAAGGTCTCCTTGATATGCTGGTAGGTATCAGCCACATCCTTATTAAGGTTCAGAAGTCTATCTTTGCCCTTTACTGAGAGTAACTCCCACAGTTTAGAGCCCCAATGCTGGTGTGCTATTCTCCTTATTTTGCAGGTCCTCTCAAAAGCGGTAGACACTTTTTCAATATCATCGCTACCACTAAACTTAGGGACAATCCCTTTGGGGATATAAGGGTCAAATGATTCCTTATTCGCCCTATTTAAATTGTGGCCACTGTTGTTGGGCCTAAGGCCCAATTTAACCCTTCTTTCCTCAAGGGTTTGACTCCTCTTCTCAAGTTCAAGGTTTTTCTTCTCCAGGAAGATTAGCTGAAGCTCATCTTTAAGGGTTCCAACCACCTTACCAGTGAGGGGGGGGGCTTACTAGAGTTACTCCTGTCACTTCCCACTAGTGAAGGGGGTCTGGAAAAGGGTGGATGGTTGAGGTCTTTACCTTCTACCCCATAGTTATTACTTTGGGCTAGGGCATCATCCTCACCTTCTTCAGGTTCTTCTTCTCATAGGAGCTGAGGAGCTAATCAGGTTCCTTAATTTTAGGTGCCACTTTAAAGCTAATGACCCTTGCTTTGCACAACATCTTCAGATCCATGATCCTTAGGGGTTAGATGACTGCCAGCTCAAGAATCTGGATGGCCTCCATAGTGCCTAACATTTTATTCCACAGTTGGGATCTTTTTAAAAATTTAGAAAAACACTTTTAAACCTTTTCTTAATTCACCTATGCCTTTCAAATGTAATATTCAAATAAGGATCTACACAGGGTCCTAATAATCCAATTAGAAAAATCTAAAAATTCTGAAAATGTTTTTTTATTCTAAAACTAATTAAGTGGATTTCTTGCACAAAATCACTCATGACCAAGTGGTACTGTGAAACACAGGTTCGGGATACCCATTGCTGTAACACCAATGTAGGAAAGTGGACTATTATGTGATTTGCAGGTTAATCCTTACCTTGCAATACTGTCATGATACCCCACATATGGTCCTTGGATTCACACTAATAAATCCTTAGCTTAGTTCTGGTAGTGTGGCAAAGAGCAGTTGGGCTTTACTAAAGGAACATGCATTAAGCTTTTCAGTGTACCTACTTGGATGATAAGTAATTGACATGACTCAAGAGAAATACAATGCCACTTTATAAAAATAGAGTGTATTTTATATTAATTTAGTCACCAAAATGAATAAAATAGTTTACAAACAACCGGAGCTACAGATTTTCAGAAGTGATAGAAAATCAATGCAAAATAATACAGTGAAAATGTAATGGTGCTGTCAGTAGGAAAACCCTTTAGTGACAATCTGTCACTTGCAGGTCGAGTTGCATTGTACCCTTGCCTCGTAAAGGTGATGTGAGACCTAGGACCAAACCCCAACAGTCATTTCAATTTTATCAATCCCAGGTGCAGAGTTTTCCAGGCTGTCACTGGTGCTGAAAGCGAGCTGTGGGAGCACTGCTTTTACCACTGAAAAGGTGCTGAGGTGTAAAAAGATGCCAAAAGCAACAACGATGTGGTTGCTGACGTTGGTCAAAAGGTTGAATTGAATTTTTTCTTAATGCAGCATTGAGTAAACTGTCAGATGGATTTCTCTCTTAATGCAGCATTGAATAATGGGGCTGGTTCTCTGACTGGTGACCATCAAGCTTTGGCAGTGCTAAGCATAGCAGAAATTAACTTTGATGTCCGGTGGCACAAGGGAACGTGGTTGCTGCTTGTAACTTTGTGAAAGGCAGTACTATAGTTCCAACAATGCACTAAACCATCTGGAATTGGGCAATCTTTCGGAGGGCCTGATGGCCAGCAATTCTTCAGATCCAGAGCATTGTTTTACTCGACTTTGCAGGGGACTAGTTCCACTAGTCCAGGGGAGTCTGAGGGTGCATCAGGCTTCCACATTACTTCTCTGTCTGGGGAAAGAGAGAAATACCCTAGGACGAGTCTCAATCAAGCAGTTCCTAGAACGTTGCCACAGGTACAGAATATCCCTTTTTTGCTTTGTGCAAGTCTTGATGTCATTGGTGTGGGTCTCTTCTTCTTTCCTCTTGACGCAGGATGTTCAGAACTTAGGTTCTGGTGTCAGAGGGGTCCCTTAAATCCTAGATTTTAGGGGAGTTAGGGGTGTGGGAGCTAGTAGACAAAGGTCAGCTGGTCCCTGCAGCTAGTCTACTCCGGTGGTGACCATATCCCGGGGTGTGGGCCACCTTTTCTACCCAGAACCCCTTGTTCTGCCACTTGTAAAGATGGCAGAAATCTAACTATAGTGTACAGACCAGGCTGCTCACCCTGGAGATGTGGCTATCATTCTGGGGGTGTTCGCCTCCTTGACTAACAGATTTCCCATCTGTCTGAGTGCAAATGTGCCTGCGGCAAGGGGAAGTCTGTTTCCTCTACTGGTGGTGAGCCCTGATGCATTTTAGAGGCCGTGCAACCTATGAAGCTCACCGTCTTGATGTGCCACTCCACTAGCCTGCTTGGGTGGAGGGAGGTGTGACATTCTTCCTGTTCAGCCCTATGCTCTTTACACCTGGGAGTGATCACACTGCCTGGCAGGAGGTCATAATTCTGTCTTAGAGGCAGCAAACATGGGGATCACATGCTGACCAGCCATAGAACAGAGTAGCTGGGGCAACCAGGTAGCCAACTTCTAAAGAAGCCACCTAGTTGCATGCCACATCACCCAAACACAAGGTTTGTGACAGGGGTGAGAAGACACATTGTTTGAAACCAAATATGCCATATTTCAGCTGTACCATAATGGATCTGCCAAACTCAAGAATGCCCCAGTGCAGTCCATGTTATCATGTGGACTGTTATTACTTACAGTAGTTTCCAATGGGGAACGCCACTATAGGGAAATATATGGTTCCACCTGTATATCCTCACCTTTAATATTATGCACCCTGTCTCCTGGACTGAGGAGACCTTCCTTAGTGGTGCATGACATACAAAATGGTGCATTGACTGTGAGGCACATGAGGAGTGCACAGTCGAGTTTGAGCAGTTTGCACTGCTCCTGCAGTCTGAAATGGCACGCCTGCTGTTAGTAGTTTACTTGGTTCACTCAGTGAGGCACAAAACCGAGCTGCAGCCCTGGGACCACCTTCACCACGTATGCCCTGTGTACACCTGGTACCATATACCAGGGACTTATAAGGGGGTAAAGTGTTTGCTAATTTGGGGTTACTAATTTGAACATAACTGTTTTGGGAGGGAGCCTAGCACTAGGTCTGGGCATCAGACTTCAACGCATTATCAGAGTCATACCCATCAGCAGTTGGAGCAAAAAGTGGGAATTTGACCATAGAAAAAGGGCACTTTCCTATAACCTCCCTAACATCTCCAAGTCAAAATAGTTAGTGCTAAAGCAGCCCATTGTTCTGCCAGCTGTTCCTGACCACCCCCATATTGCTGATACCTGCTAAGTAGTTACAGATTAAAACCTATTTGCTCTTCCTAGACACAGAGGCAGGCATTTTTCCTTTGAGCCTGGGACATAACTGTCCAGGTAAGAATTTGTGTTCATGCTCTAGTGGGGTGATGAGTGGCAAAATGATTTTTCACCAAGTCTGACTCAGATAGCCTAAAGCACATTTTTACTTTTCAAATTAAATTATCAAAAATCGGATTTACAGAAGTTTTTTTTTACTTAAGTACAACATAACTTTGAAGCATTTTTCTGACCAAACCAGAGAATAGATAAAAAAGACTTTGATCTGATCTAGTTGTGTTCCGGTAAAACTCTAACATGATCTAAACAGTGAAACAGCTTTGGGTTTTGTGTTTCACTTTGAGAGCACTTTCATTTCAATATGTAGTGTGCTCTATTTTTTTATATATTATCACAAGGCCCTGTGGGATGACAAGGCACACGTTGGGGCTGACCTGACTATGTAAATATATACTTTTCCTACATGGCAAATACATTTTTCCTGCCATGTGTCACTGCATTGCATTAAAAAAAAAATTTCCACCCAAGTTCTCATTCGCAGGTTGGGGTGGTAGCCTTAAAATAATAGGCAGAGTTTTGATGTAGTTCTCGTAGGCAGCCTTGCCATCCTATATATAATAATAATATAATAATAATATGTTATAACAGTTTACTGTTCTGCAGGGCCAAGACTAGTAACATCACCTCTTAATGCAGCCTTTCTGGTGGTCTAAATTCTCTGCAGCAATGAACCCAAATCCCTGTCGGTTTTCAACTAGTCACACAACTTATCCCTCTCTGTTGACACTTTGTACCTGGTGATATTCATTCACCAGCTTTTAGATTTAGGTAAAATATATTTCACCAAACCAGTTCCAAGAGTATAAGTAAGCAATGTGAGATCCCTCCCTCCAGGATAGAACAGTCCAAAACGACATCAGGACGAGATACTAGGAAATAGTTTGAGTGGAAGTATGCCTCTGCACGCAAAATAAGAATGTACATTCTTTGTCCATGGGATGTGATATACGTCAAAAGGTCTTCTAGTTCAAGGTCTACATTACATCATTAAGTATTACAGTATCTAGTACATGATTTGTCAATGAGGTCATTTCTACCTGTAATAGAGTGTAAAAGAGTCTAATGCCAATTTCCAGTCAGTTTCAATCATGATCCTCGTTTGCAATGCTATGATGGCTGTGGAGCTCCACATGGACTGATGAGTTCAGTATTGATATGTAGGTCCCAATGAATGCCAGAAAGCCAGCTCCATTCCTCCCACAAACCTGTCCTCTTTTCCGATGCTAACATATAAGCTGTATTTAGTATCTATGTCATGGTATCATCGACCCTGTAATATTTAACCTCCATGTCACTCCCTGTGTTGAGTTCAACAGAAACAGGGAAGCATTCAAATTGCAAGAGTCCAGTCAGAGCAGCAAGACCTACAACCCTGTTTTCTTGCCAATACCCTGTAACAGTGGGAGAGGGAAAGGCAATGCCCGTTTCCACAACCATCTTTTCCTGACTCCCAGTAAAACCGGTGGAACATCGAATCATTTGTTCAAGGGCCTAATTATGGGGATGGAAACTAAATTGCACCTGGAGGAGAAAGAAAATAAAAAAAGCACCAGACTCAGCAGAACATGTGGTAATGAATGAAGTAAGTTTAAAACTTTGCTTCTATTCACATAAAGCTAGGTTACTATGTTCAATTCAATTCAATGAACTTTATTTCAGTCTTTTTAGGCAATAAAAGTACATAAAAATAATATAACACATTTCCATCCAAATCTTAGCGATAGCATTCTTTGTCACAGTGGATTGGGTGGAAGACATCACAATTTACCCAGATCCATCCAAAATTTACATTTAAAAACAATAAATTCATAATACAATAAATACAATAAAATGTTTAAACAATTAAAAACTCTGTATTAAAAAGGATTTATATATAAAATCTTAGAGCCACGCGCCTCAAAATTACTAATTGTCAATGACAAGTACTATCTAATTGTCCCACAAGATTAAATATTTAGAAAATTCATCACTGGGTTCTTTATAACAATTAAAGAGTTTAAAAACAAATTATGTATGATATTACAAAAAATAAAATGTCACAGTTTCAAACCCTTTTTAACTTTAATGACACACAAAAAACCACCAGTAGTGAGGTATCAGACTTAAGTAGACGTTCTGCCTCTCTGCAGTGCCTTACTTTCAAGGCAATGCAGAGTGGTTTAATACATCTTTTTCTTGGTGTGTCATATAAGGGACAGAAAAAAAAGATATGTGCATCATCTTCCTTGACTTCAATCAAATGTTTACAAGAAGTGCATTTGTCATGATCTTGGTCATTGCGACTACTAACCCATTTTGATTTCTTATCATTTGTTTGTAAAACCCCATATCTAAATTTCAGGTACAATGATTTGGCAATTTGAGGGCATACCTCATCCATCAATGGTTCGAACTGGGGTATATCTTTGAGCAAGAGAAATGATGCAGTTAGAGATCCTAAGCTGGAATCATGCTGGAAAGTACTGCTCATATAATTCCAGAAGGATAACTTAACAACCTTGTTGCATGCCATAGTCAAATCTGAGGGTGGATGTATGACGGTACGACGCGGGCTGTTACAGCGCGTGTTTTACAACGCAAGTCGTTATCACGACTTGCGCTGTAGGGTGCGGACTTAGGAATAGTTTAATTTACTATTCCAACACCAGTCCCCGTGGATAGTAGGGAAGCTGTTGGAATAGTAAATTAACTATTCCTTGTCCTTGAGCGCCCTCCAGCGCAAGTCGTGGTTACGACTTGCGTTGTAAGAGACACGTCGTAATGGTAGCGCGGAGTAACATCCGCGTCGTAAAGGATTGTAAAAACCTGATGCGGGTCGGGGACAATCGATATTTGCCCGGCGGTATTGCCTCTGTGACCCTCTAGTTATTTAATCAATGAAGAGGCAGGCGCTGGAGACTGGAAAGCAGGAAACAAGGTTTTTATTCTCTCCGGAGGAGAACACAACGAAACGGACAGAAGGTATCGTTCTGAGGTGCTCTAACTGCATCCCTGAGGCCTGGCCTCTTATACACAAGTTTATGACTTTATTGTACATTACACATTCATGTTAAAGCTTTGATGTATGAAAAAGACATTCCCGGAACTCCCTTTGAGCCCGTTCCCACACACATTTACAGTCAAAGTCCCCACCCTAGTCACAACAGGTGATGAGTATCACGCAGCTGGATATTCCGCCGATTCACGGAATGTGGGGGTTTGATCGGATCTCATGGAGTGGGGGCTTTGATCAACCCGGGGATCCTTTGATGGGGGAAGCTTTCTATTGTACGGGGAGGGGCAAGGGATGGTATCGGCAGAGCTGGGTGTCGGCCTGGGAACGGGGAAGACAAAACGGGCACACGGGGAAAAAGGGGGTTTGCATCTAAGGGCCGGAGATCATGAAAGGGAAGCAGGGAGGTGTCGCGCTGGGAACAGGATGAGGGCCTGGGGCAGAGCAGCGCCGAAGAGGGGTTTATGACTCAAGGCAGGTGCAAGCAGGGGGTGGTCAGCGTGCAGGCTTAGTGAAGGCGAAAGGCTATGTCAGGGGCCAGCGGCATGCAAAAGGGTTCGTTCTGATCGGGGCATCTAACAAAATGGCGGGCGCGCACGACAAAAGTGTGGCATCAGGGGAAGAGGCAAGATGGCGCAGATAATGTTCACCAAAACGTACTAATTTTCAACAGTCCTCCCTTTAACATATTCAAGACATCTTGCTGGTTCATTTTCTACTCGGTTCTATTGTGGTGGGCATGAGAAAGAAAACGGTAGGAACCCTAGATGAAAAGAGTCGTAAACAATACATTTTAACATTTCTAGTTTTTAGGAGGTGGGCCTATTTGATAAACTTTGATCAATTTGTCTAGCAGGAAAGTCATAGAAATGCAATACAAAAACGATTCTGTAGCGAGAGCAGCAAGCATATTTCATACTGGCAGGTTATTACATATATATCAGGTTCGGATTGGAGCATGATCAATACAATGGCGGCTGGGAGAGAAATGAGGTCTAGCAGAAACGGCGATTGGGGATGTCAAATGTTCGAAGTTTAACGAGTTCTCATCATTCTTTGTTGCCTTTCGTTGGCGCTGTTGAGCACCGGCGGTGGAGCTACAAGTCCAGCTCTGTTCTAAGTTCTGCGTTGCAGGGCACGACCCTTTCCTCGCGTTTCTGGTCGGAAAGGTCCTTTTCGCCCTGTGTCCTTTGAGGTGTTTGTCAGAAAGTTCAAATGGAAGAAGAGCGTACAAAACAGTCCACAGGGTAGGTCAGAGGAAAAGGGGGATGGAGCAAGGCCAAATTAGGAACAAACTAGGGGAACGAGAGACTTCAAATAGGCGGGCGTGTGACTGAATTCAGAGAGCGGGGACTTGTCGACAGACACTGGACATCGAGCAGGGGCATCAGGTCGACCCTTTCTTCTCATGTTGTCGAAAACAGTGCCTCGTCCTGCAGCTCTTTTCTGTCGTGGTCTCGCCTTGGCTAATGTCGCAGGTGTTCCCTAGTCTGCAGTCAGGCCTCGTGCTCCCACATCCGGTCCTTCTCTCCTCCAACAGCAGTACCCTTAAACAAGTTTGAAAAGACAGTCTTTAGAGAATTTGCAGATGAAGATAATCAAAAAGTCTATTTCTCTCCCAGCTCCAGGCAAAGAATGAAAAAAATGCCCGTTCTATTAGTGTTCACAACTGGCATATGAATGACCGGCGACGGGCCTGTTGGATTTACTATGACTTTCCTTTAAAATTATTTATCACAGTCACGACAGTTCATCTGATGGTGACCCACCTTCGTGAGACGTTAACATGGTACTACACAGGTATTTTGCTGAGAGACGAACATGGCTAAACATTTCCTTTCTATCGATGCATCCTGCCTTTTAACTACTACGGGGTTCATTTCGATGATTTCTTTACCTTGGACTAGTCTGGTAACCTTGTAAAACGTCATTCTGGATCCTACGTAACCTTTTACAGCCCGATTACTTAATTAGGAAGGACAGGGGTTTTATGGGGAACAACCAGGGACATAGGAAACTTGTGGTAAGGGCATAAATCGACCCATCTCTCACAACCAGAAATGAGGGGTAGTTTCATAATTCCAGTTTTTGGGCGGCTGATACAGGGGAGGTAACAGGGGTGATCATTTTTCCGGTCTGGGTATTGCGACAATTCGGGGAGGGGAGGGTCGCGTATTCTGAGGTCCTTGTTTTATGCCATAGGAGCCGTCGACATGTAGTTCCCTTATTTCGGGCCAGATTAGGGAACCTCTGTCGTCTTACCTGTCCTTTCCCTTACGGCCCAACCTCGGTTCATTGACTTCTAGCGGAAAAGGAGAGGTAATGACGCGGCCTCAGGGTGATTGTATTAAAGACACGTTTTTGTGCAAATACTGACGGTATTTGAAGCCAATTAGGAGGTGTGCTAGGGGTGGCAATCTGCCAATTTCGGGGCTAATCACTCGGAAGAGTGGGAGTGCAAAAATAGAGGGAGAGAGAGAGAGAGAGAGAAGAGAGAGAGAGAGAGAGAGAGAGAGAGAGAGAGAGAGAGAGAGAGAGAGAGAGAGAGAGAGAGAGAGAGAGAGAGAGAGAGAGAGAGAGAGAGAGAGTGCAACGGCAGGCTAAATAGTACACGTGCAACAGAGAGGGGGGCAGTGTATTCAAGAAAGGCTATTTAGTGCATTACACAGTAAAGGGTATTCACGGGTCTGCGTTAGAATCTTGTAATCATGCAGTTTGAGCATTAGACAGGGTAGAGGGGACGTGCCTTGAGAAAAAGGAAAGAAGAAAGGAGGTACCATTTTGTCGCACTTTCTCGCATTCTCGGTCCTTCGACCAGTTGGGTCGACGCCTCAGTCACACACACACATTCCCTCATAGTTTCGCATCATACGTGACATGGGTTCATTCGTCCAGTCTGGTTTAAGGGTGATCACTTTTTATCAGGTTGTGCTAATTTTTCGGGTTTGTTCGATACGTGAGTAGTTTGCAGGCGTGCTTAGACACCACCTTGCGGTGCTAGTCCGCTTCGTGTATTAGACATGGCAAGGCTTCAGATCTTCGCCACACCTTGGCTGTAATCTCTGATGTAACCTGCAGAGGGAGGAAAAAGGGGTGGGGGAGACAGCATTCGCGCATATTCAAACACATGGGTTCATAAGTCCTTTACTTACCTCTTACTCGTCTTTCCTCCTCGGGGCAGGGTCCCCGGGGATATGATTTCTGGAGTCGGGGGGGGTAGTGTGTCCATATAGGTCGTGTGCGGGGAAACGTAAAAAGGAAACCAGAGGTGCTTAGTGCGAGGTATCTAGTCAAAGGATGTATCTCACTATCGGGATCCTTAAACCTCTTTCAACGCTGTGGCGTTCTAAGGTTCTTTGGTTCTTGGGTCAGCTCCGTTCCCTGATACTTTGGAACGTTGTACTTTATCACATTTACATTATTTCATTTCACCCTCCTTTTACATTCCCTCATTTACACCGTTCGTTTTACCCATCCTTGGAAGTCGAAGTCTTCCTCTACGCGAGAGGTCATGAGTCAGTCGCGTACTTTGAAGGCGGAGTGTCGTGTTGTCGATCCGATCCGTCCTCCAGGGCTGGGCAACCATCTTCTTTTAACCTTAAAGAGAGAGCAGAGTAGGGTGCACAGAAAAGAACTTTCCCACCGATCCCACATTTTTAAAATAAGGCATGCAATACCCGTCCATAGTTTCAAAAACTTTATTTTGCAAAATCATTTCAGCATGAGGATTATGAGGGTGCGGTCGTATTTGGCCGGTCGTGGCGATGGCTAAAGTGCGTACAGTGGGGTGTCGTTTGCAGCAATAAAAACATCGGAAAGTTTTACTCATTCATTGGTAAGAGACTAAAACGTCTATTAATTGGCTGGGGGTTCGGGGGCATTTATTTTCATAATTTAGAAGCATAATCATAATAGTGGTAATCAGATTTCCTATATGCATACCGTACGTGAGCGTCGTAAATGAGGTTTACATCAGTTATAAAAATATAATACATTGTACATTTGTAATCAACATTTGTAACGGGGATCCTTTCATACTGTTCGTCGAGTGAGTTCTCCTTGTCTTTTCTAACCAAGTGTACAAAGGATCATATAAAATCTCAGAACATCAAGTTTATATTAGTGCGAAGGAACACCACGAGGTGTTCGTAAGTTCCGATTGATACCAGCGCCATTTTGGGCGGGGCCGGCTCAGTCCGGAAGCAGCATCAGGGGGAAATGTTTCCCATTACTGGCAGTTTGGACCAGAGTCCTTTTCGGCAGTTCTAGAATTCATGCTAACAGAAGGAGTGGCAATGTCATGTTTGTTTCGTTGGCGCTCAAGGCAGCCGTCCCTTACCGGAAACCTGCAAAGGCCGAAGGTTCCGCCGGGGACCTTTGTAGGATCTTCAAGGCTGCGGAGACGCTGTCGGAGATGGGGGCTCGTGCTCCAGGGGGCAAATGTTCGAGTTATATTGCTGGTCAAAGTTACTCTAGTGGCCGGGGCCCGCCTTCCAGCGGACCCAGACGCCATTTTGAGGCCCTACAGGGGCCACTCTCGTCGAGTTTGCAAGAGTGGGAGAGATCCTTCGGAGTGAAAGGAAGAGGGCTCTGTTTTGTGAAAGCGGGACGTTCGGCTGGGGTGCAGCTGTGATGCCCCCACCTGGGGGGCGAGGGAGACTCGTCCGCATCGTCTCCTTCTCCCGGTGCACTCCATGCCGCTCCTTTTCATCGCCCCGCAGGAAGGTCTCTCCACATCCGGTGTTCCCCAAGTCCTGTGCTCGGTGCTGTGGGAGTATGGCCACCTGTGGCGCGCATTCGGCGCGGCACGAGTATCAGTGCAGTCATTGCAGGTTCGGTGTTCCGAGAATATGGCCACCATTGTACGTTCGGTGCTGCGCAAGTACTGGGGTGCCACCATGGTGTGTTCGGTGCTGTGGAAGTATTGGCACCATCGCCTGACTGGGGGTGTTCGGCGTCGGGCCGGGGGCTGGGAAACCTCCTATCGGTGGAGGTGGGAGAGGCTCGTCCGCGTCGCCTCTCCCTCCCAGCCCAACTTGGACAAATTGTTGTGGAGGTACGTGCAGGACATCCCGCCGTCCAGAGCTGCTGCGGCTGTTACGGAAGAGAAAAGGAAAAAAAAGGTGCCTCGTTCTCCTCTGGACATGTGGCGGGACTACTTAAGTCTATCCAGGCCCGTTGCGGCTGGCTGAAGAGACATGTGGCGGGACTACCTACAACTGCCCCGGCTGCTGGCTCCTGCCTCTCCTCCGGCTCCCCCATACGTTAAGATTTCCTGACCAAGAGTTGGCGGCCGGGCCCGCCTTATATGGGTTGCCGTTGGTTGGGCGTAGCCGTAACCCTGCCCTACTTTGGAAGGTTCCAGAATGGGGGGGGGTGTTCTGTTTGACTTTCATTTTCTACAGTTTACCGTTATTATTCCTTGTTTGTTGTGTTAAATTAAAAGTTCAAGTTCATTAATGGTCTACGGATTTTGTTTTACCATTTCTTTCTTTTCAGGTTGTTTTTATGCTAAGTTTCTGCTAACAGAGGTTGAGTAACACGGAAACACGTGTAGAGGGATGACGCAGATTTGTACATTACATACACACAAACTCAGACGGGGGGACAGTACAAGTACGACATACAAAGACCCAAGACGAATATAAAACAGTTATTGGTCATAATTATCTCTTTCCGTCAGTGAATTTGAAACAAGGCTGGGTTCCCGTCTTGACGTTGCCCGACCTAGGAAAACTTGAGCATGCCGCTGAAATTGTCCTGGCGAAATCTGTGCCATCGGGCATAATCAAACGTGGTGGTTCTGTCTGGTCTGTCTATGTAAGTCGGGTTCTTCTTTGTCTCGCGCTTTTTCTTGTACTGCCGGTCTGTCGTTCCTGTCGGCCCTTTGCCTTTACTCACGCTCAGTAGAGTCGGGCATTGGGCTTTCCAGTGTCCGACATACCTACAAAAAGCGCATTGGGCTGGCCCTAAGTCTGGTCGTCTTTTGCATAGTGTCGGGGGATAAGTTGTGGGTAGCGATGTCCTGGGGTTGTCCTGTCGGTATATTTCTCTATTTGGTTTGTCCTCGTCTTTTCTCTGTCGTTGCATAGCCTCTCTGCGCCACATACCGAGACTGTCGAGCATAATTGGCGTTGTCTTATTATTTCGAAGGGCTATTTCTAACGTTTCTATTTTATCAAGGTCAAAGGATCCTGCCAGTGGCCACTGTTTGTCTTGACTATCTTCGGTATACCTGTGCCACAATTTATTATAGGCTATGGTGACTAATCCATAGTTTATGAACATGTCCTTATTAGGGGTGCCTTCTAGTGGAGCTATATGGTCCACCTCTAATACTCGGTCCGGGCTAAACAGGCTATTAATCAGTGGGGAGAAGACAGACATGACGGCTCGTAACGAGGGACTAAAAAGTCAGCACTGCCTATCTTATCACTAGGTGCAAAGACCGGACAGAATATTTCTATTCAACGTTGTTTGCAGGCAGTGAATACCTCATGGATCAAAAATAATAAAAAAAAAGACCAATAAATAACAATGGGGAGAATGAGTAGGTCCGCAAAGATCTGCGTTACCTACCCTTTTCACTATCTGCAAAAAGGGTGGTCTCTTCCCTGTTTGCAGACAGGGAATCTCCAGGAAACAATAGTTTGCGAACAACAGTTCAGTTTCAAGTAATTATTGAGTGGGGGAGAAAAAATAAGCACGGCTGCTGCCCTACCTATCCTCCACTGCTTGCAAAGAGAGAGCCCGTTGTTTCTCCGTTTGTAGACAGTGAATCTCCAAATAAAATAAAAAGAGCAATACTAGTATTTCTAAACAATCAAGCAAACAAGCAATTATTTCGCAACTTGTCGTGATTACACGACCTTACCCGGACCATGTGGACAGTTTCTTGTCTTCCGAATCCAGCGCCCGATCGTCCTCTTTTTCTCGTATTTCTCACGGCACTCCTGATGGTCCCCAGTCAGGACCGTAGATCACTCGAGAGAGGTCTGTTCGGAACTAGTGAAGTTCGGATGATCGGCTGCCAGACGAGGGTCTATTGGGCAAGAGCTCTCCCGATCGTTGCAGTCGTTCACTCTGTCGTCGGGACCTCTCCCACTGGATCCACGAGTCGCTGATGGGCCCCACGCTTGGGACGCCAATTGTAAAAACCTGATGCGGGTCGGGGACAATCGATATTTGCCCGGCGGTATTGCCTCTGTGACCCTCTAGTTATTTAATCAATGAAGAGGCAGGCGCTGGAGACTGGAAAGCAGGAAACAAGGTTTTTATTCTCTCCGGAGGAGAACACAACGAAACGGACAGAAGGTATCGTTCTGAGGTGCTCTAACTGCATCCCTGAGGCCTGGCCTCTTATACACAAGTTTATGACTTTATTGTACATTACACATTCATGTTAAAGCTTTGATGTATGAAAAAGACATTCCCGGAACTCCCTTTGAGCCCGTTCCCACACACATTTACAGTCGAAGTCCCCACCCTAGTCACAACAGGTGATGAGTATCACGCAGCTGGATATTCCGCCGATTCACGGAATGTGGGGGTTTGATCGGATCTCATGGAGTGGGGGCTTTGATCAACCCGGGGATCCTTTGATGGGGGAAGCTTTCTATTGTACGGGGAGGGGCAAGGGATGGTATCGGCAGAGCTGGGTGTCGGCCTGGGAACGGGGAAGACAAAACGGGCACACGGGGAAAAAGGGGGTTTGCATCTAAGGGCCGGAGATCATGAAAGGGAAGCAGGGAGGTGTCGCGCTGGGAACAGGATGAGGGCCTGGGGCAGAGCAGCGCCGAAGAGGGGTTTATGACTCAAGGCAGGTGCAAGCAGGGGGTGGTCAGCGTGCAGGCTTAGTGAAGGCGAAAGGCTATGTCAGGGGCCAGCGGCATGCAAAAGGGTTCGTTCTGATCGGGGCATCTAACAAAATGGCGGGCGCGCACGACAAAAGTGTGGCATCAGGGGAAGAGGCAAGATGGCGCAGATAATGTTCACCAAAACGTACTAATTTTCAACAGGATGTTCCCCCTGAGGGTACATCCCAATAATGTGGTAGTCTTGAATGAAATGAAAAGACCATTTGTAAAGCGCGGTGGCTACCCTTAGGTGTCCCAGCGTTGCACAGGTCACGCCTGTGACAGAGCCGATAAGAGCTACTCTGGTTTGTTAAAGAGCAGGGTTTTTAGGAGTTTGCGAAAGGCGAGCAGTTTGGGCTCTGACCTAAAAGAGAGAGGGAGGGCATTCCAGAGTTTAGCGAGATTATGGGAGAATGAGCGGCCTCCACACCTAGCTCTCTTGAACCTGGGTATTACGGCAAGGAAGGAGGACCCTGACCTGAGCTGTCTGGTGGGATGGTAGGCGGTTATCAGGGGGCGATTGAAAATGGGGCCTGTTCCCCAGTAGGATCAATGTGCAATGCACATTGCCTTGAATTCTATCCTTGCCCTTACTGGGAGCCAGTGAAACTCCTTCAGTCTGGATTTGACCGAGACTCGCCGGGGGATTTGAAGGAGGGTTCTAGCGGCACAGTTCTGGATTATCTTTAGCTTGTTTAGAGTGGCCTGGGGAGCCCCAAGGTATAGGGCATTCCCAAAGTCTAAGCGAGACCATTATCCATCTGGCGTGAAAAGGTAGGAGAGGATGGATTTTGCGCAGGAGTCTTAGAAGGCCGAAGCAAGTGGCTGATAGTTTGGTCGCCTGGTGGTTAAAGTCGAGTGACTTGTGTAGCCAGATGCCCAAGCTTTTGATCAAATCTTTGGGTGCAGGGTGTGATCCCAGACAGTAGGACCAGAGTGGATCAATGGTCTTATTAATGGAGTTCCCAAGGAGCATGAGCTCTGTTTTGTCCCCATTCAATTTGAGGCAGGAGGATGTCATCCATTCGGTGACTGCTTCCAGACAGTTTTTCAGATCATGGGGAGAGTTAGGGGTGGGATTTAGAGCCACCACTACCTGAGTATCGTCCGCATAAGTGACGATTTTTACTCCAAAGGGGCGGACGATCTCGGCTAGAGGGCTCATGTAAACATTAAAAAGGGTAGGGCTTAGAGAGGAGCCCTGTGGTACCCCACAATTCAGGGGTTTGCTGGGGGAGGTACATTCACTCTCAAATACCTGGAATGAGCGGTCGGAGAGAAAGGACCTAAACCAGGTGATTGCCATTCCTGAAATTCCCTTTCCGCTAAGTCGGTGCAGTAGGATGTTATGGTTTACAGTGTCGAAGGCGGCGCTTAGGTCGAGGAGAATGATAGCTGCCGAGCCTCCATTATCCAGGATCCTCCTGGCCTCCTCTGTCACTGCAACCAGAGTGGTTTCAGTCCTGTGGAGGGGGCAGAATCCCATCTGGGAGAGGTCCAGAAGTGTGTTGGACTCTAGAAAGTTAGTTAGCATCGTGTTTACATGTTTTTCTAGGAGTTAGCTTAGCCAGGGCAGTAGGGAGATAGGGCGGTAGTTTGAAGGGTTGTTGTGATCCAAGTTTGATTTCTTTAGAAGGGCTTTGACCATGGCTTGCTTCCAGGGGAGTAGGACCATACCAGTGAGAAGGGAGGTGTTGAGTAGATCAAGAATGGTGGATGAGATCTGATGGATGACTGAGAGAAGGGTGCGCGGGGGAGCGGGGTCTTTTGGTGAGCCAGACTTTACCTGATGCATGATTGACTCTAGGTTGGCGGGATCTAGAAGAGGGAGATGGTCAAATGTGGCTGAGGGTGGGGGGCCAGGGTCTGGGGAGTTGCTGGGCAAGGAGAGAGGATGGGAAAAGGAGGTGTTGATCATTTCGATTTTACAGAGGAAGAACTCAGCTAGGTTGTCGCAGTGGGTTTGGATATTCGCAAAGTCTTTAGGCTCCTGAGGTAGTTGAAGGAGGGATTTTGCTATGCGGTATATTTCCTTGGGTTTTGAGGCTGCTTTAGCGATTTTTTCCTCAAAGAAGGATGCTCGTGCGAGTTTAATGCTGGCTTTGTAGGATTTGATTGCAGCTCTACAGGCCTCTTTTTTAGAGGGTGAGTAATCTAGGCGCCATTTCCTCTCGATCTTTTTGCAGATACGTTTCGATTCCCGGAGTTCAACGGAATACCAAGGGTGAGTTGTATTGCAACGTTTGGGTTCAGTGGTTTTGAGGGGGAGCACCAGGTCAAGTGAGTTGGTGATCCACTTATTATAATTCTCATTCCCCTGGGTGGGGTTGGAGGTGTTGGGTGGTTTGGTGGATTCGAGCCTCTCCAGCCATTCCGATTGGGGGAGTTTCAACCAGTTCCGGGATTTGCGAACTGCTACGGGCTTGGATGAGCATAAATTTGGCACGGTCCACATGAGAGGGATAAGAAAGTGGTCTGTCCAGGGAAGGGGGGAAGGATTTCCAATCTGTAAGTCCGAGCAATTACTGAAAATAGGGTCAAGGAGATGACATTTATGATGGGTAGGTGAGGGCACTACTTGTATGAGCTCGAGGGCGGGTAGGCTGGAGATTATTTCTCTGGCATTGGAGTCATTGGGATCCTCAAAGTGGGCATTGAGCCTCCTAAGAGAGTAAAATTAGAAGGGCAGTAGGCAAGATTTGCTATGATGGATGGAAGGGCGAGAGGAAATTGCCCGTGGGCGCCGGGTGGGCGATGTAAAAGTATTCCCGAGAAGGTGCTAGTGGGTGTGAATTTAATAGTGAAAGGGAGGTTTTCACAGTCTGGACAGAGGTGGGAGAGCTGTGAACTGCATAGCAGTTTTTGTGAATCACTGCTAGTCCATCCCCTCTTCCTGTTTTGCAGTCGTTACACAGTATTTGGTATCCTTGGGGGAAGGGCCTGGACGAGGGCAGGTTCTGACTGATCGTGCAGCCATGTCTCTGTGAGGAATAGAGCGTCAGGGTTTAGCTCCTTTAGTAGCATTGAGATTTCTAGGGAGTGCCTAGGAAGAGACCTGCAATTTAAGAGGTACACACTATGTTGTGAGGTTTTAGTTGGAGGTGTAGGTAGAAGTTGAAACCCACACTAAGGGCAGATAGTATGTTGCTCTGTTGGGTCCCAGGAGAAGTGGCACGGGGGGAGTATTTTCCCCCTTAGCTAGTATAGGAGGTTTGGACTGTAGCTCCTGATGTGGGCAGGCGGACGGACAGGGGTTGTGGCCCTTGGCCCCGGCCGGCCGCGGACGGGTGCAGACGGGCTTGC
Organism: Lissotriton helveticus; assembly: GCF_964261635.1. Lineage (NCBI taxonomy): Eukaryota > Metazoa > Chordata > Amphibia > Caudata > Salamandridae > Lissotriton > Lissotriton helveticus. The sequence goes on from NC_136061.1 coordinate 1,113,640,287, forward strand.
CTTTGGCACACAGCCTACGCGTCCACTGCGCACGGTGAAAGGCATCTGAATATATGGTGTGTAGCCAGTGAGATCCGCCCCCTCTTCTCCTTTAACCCGGAAGTGGTGTTTGTTCCGCTCCTCCCTCCACAACAATCGGGAGAAATCCCGTGGTGGACCGGGGAGGTGCGGGGAAGCCGGGTGTCAAAGGGTGCAGGCAGGAGTGCGGGTAAGTTTGCTAGAACAGCAGATTTAAATTCTAAAAAGTGGCGCAATATACAATTTTAAAATACTAGTTCAATAATATTTTTAAAGGTTGCAACAGTACCGGAGAGAGCAGTCGCTGCTCTGCCTAAGCGTGCCTCCGCAGCGCGATTGAGATGTGGCAGGTTTTGTAGAGCGCTGCCGGTGAGATCCGACCTCTCCTCCCCTCTAACCCGGAAGTGGTGTTTGTTCCACTCCTCCCTGCACAACAATCGGGAAAAATCCCGTGGTGGACCTGGGAGGTAGGGAAGCCGGGTGTCTAAGGGTGCAGGCAGGAGTGCGGGTAAGTTTGCTAGAACAGCGATTTAAATTCTAAAAAGTGGCGCAATATACAATTTTAAAATACTGGTTCAATACTTTTTTAAAAGGTGGCAACAGTACCGGAGAGAGAAGTCGCTGCTCTGCCTAAGCGTGCCTCCGCAGCGCGATTGAGATGTGGCAGGTTTGATAGAGCACTGCCGGTGAGATCCATCCCTTCCTCCCCTCTAACCCGGAAGTGGTGTTTGTTCCGCTCCTCCCTTCACAACAAATTGGAGAAATCCCGTGGTGGACCGGGGAGGTGCGGGGAAGCCGGGTGTCAAAGGGAGCAGGCAGGAGTGCGAGTAAGTTTGCTAGAACAGCGGATTTAAATTCTAAAAAGTGGCGCAATATACAATTTTAAAATACTGGTGCAATAATTTTTTAAAAGGTGGCAACAGTACCGGAAAGAGCAGTCGCTGCTCTACCTAAGCATGCCTCCGCAGCCTGATTAAGATGTAACAGGTTTTGTAGAGTGCTGCCGGTGAGATCCGCCCCCTCCTCCCCTCTAACCCGGAAGTGGCGTTTGTTCCGCTCCTCCCTCCACAATAATCGGGAGAAATCCCGTGGTGGACCAGGGAGATTTTAGGGGAGTTAGGGGTGTGGGAGCTAGTAGACAAAGGTCAGCTGGTCCCTGCAGCTAGTCTACTCCGGTGGTGACCATATCCCGGGGTGTGGGCCACTTTTCTACCCAGAACCCCTTGTTCTGCCACTTGTAAAGATGGCAGAAATCTAACTATAGTGTACAGACCAGGCTGCTCACCCTGGAGATGTGGCTATCATTCTGGGGGTGTTCGCCTCCTTGACTAACAGATTTCCCATCTGTCTGAGTGCAAATGTGCCTGCGGCAAGGGGAAGTCTGTTTCCTCTACTGGTGGTGAGCCCTGATGCATTTTAGAGGCCGTGCAACCTATGAAGCTCACCGTCTTGATGTGCCACTCCACTAGCCTGCTTGGGTGGAGGGAGGTGTGACATTCTTCCTGTTCAGCCCTATGCTCTTTACACCTGGGAGTGATCACACTGCCTGGCAGGAGGTCATAATTCTGTCTTAGAGGCAGCAAACATGGGGATCACATGCTGACCAGCCATAGAACAGAGTAGCTGGGGCAACCAGGTAGCCAACTTCTAAAGAAGCCACCTAGTTGCATGCCACATCACCCAAACACAAGGTTTGTGACAGGGGTGAGAAGACACATTGTTTGAAACCAAATATGCCATATTTCAGCTGTACCATAATGGATCTGCCAAACTCAAGAATGCCCCAGTGCAGTCCATGTTATCATGTGGACTGTTATTACTTACAGTAGTTTCCAATGGGGAACGCCACTATAGGGAAATATATGGTTCCACCTGTATATCCTCACCTTTAATATTATGCACCCTGTCTCCTGGACTGAGGAGACCTTCCTTAGTGGTGCATGACATACAAAATGGTGCATTGACTGTGAGGCACATGAGGAGTGCACAGTCGAGTTTGAGCAGTTTGCACTGCTCCTGCAGTCTGAAATGGCACGCCTGCTGTTAGTAGTTTACTTGGTTCACTCAGTGAGGCACAAAACCGAGCTGCAGCCCTGGGACCACCTTCACCACGTATGCCCTGTGTACACCTGGTACCATATACCAGGGACTTATAAGGGGGTAAAGTGTTTGCTAATTTGGGGTTACTAATTTGAACATAACTGTTTTGGGAGGGAGCCTAGCACTAGGTCTGGGCATCAGACTTCAACGCATTATCAGAGTCATACCCATCAGCAGTTGGAGCAAAAAGTGGGAATTTGACCATAGAAAAAGGGCACTTTCCTATAACCTCCCTAACATCTCCAAGTCAAAATAGTTAGTGCTAAAGCAGCCCATTGTTCTGCCAGCTGTTCCTGACCACCCCCATATTGCTGATACCTGCTAAGTAGTTACAGATTAAAACCTATTTGCTCTTCCTAGACACAGAGGCAGGCATTTTTCCTTTGAGCCTGGGACATAACTGTCCAGGTAAGAATTTGTGTTCATGCTCTAGTGGGGTGATGAGTGGCAAAATGATTTTTCACCAAGTCTGACTCAGATAGCCTAAAGCACATTTTTACTTTTCAAATTAAATTATCAAAAATCGGATTTACAGAAGTTTTTTTTTACTTAAGTACAACATAACTTTGAAGCATTTTTCTGACCAAACCAGAGAATAGATAAAAAAGACTTTGATCTGATCTAGTTGTGTTCCGGTAAAACTCTAACATGATCTAAACAGTGAAACAGCTTTGGGTTTTGTGTTTCACTTTGAGAGCACTTTCATTTCAATATGTAGTGTGCTCTATTTTTTTATATATTATCACAAGGCCCTGTGGGATGACAAGGCACACGTTGGGGCTGACCTGACTATGTAAATATATACTTTTCCTACATGGCAAATACATTTTTCCTGCCATGTGTCACTGCATTGCATTAAAAAAATAATTTCCACCCAAGTTCTCATTCGCAGGTTGGGGTGGTAGCCTTAAAATAATAGGCAGAGTTTTGATGTAGTTCTCGTAGGCAGCCTTGCCATCCTATATATAATAATAATATAATAATAATATGTTATAACAGTTTACTGTTCTGCAGGGCCAAGACTAGTAACATCACCTCTTAATGCAGCCTTTCTGGTGGTCTAAATTCTCTGCAGCAATGAACCCAAATCCCTGTCGGTTTTCAACTAGTCACACAACTTATCCCTCTCTGTTGACACTTTGTACCTGGTGATATTCATTCACCAGCTTTTAGATTTAGGTAAAATATATTTCACCAAACCAGTTCCAAGAGTATAAGTAAGCAATGTGAGATCCCTCCCTCCAGGATAGAACAGTCCAAAACGACATCAGGACGAGATACTAGGAAATAGTTTGAGTGGAAGTATGCCTCTGCACGCAAAATAAGAATGTACATTCTTTGTCCATGGGATGTGATATACGTCTAAGGTCTTCTAGTTCAAGGTCTACATTACATCATTAAGTATTACAGTATCTAGTACATGATTTGTCAATGAGGTCATTTCTACCTGTAATAGAGTGTAAAAGAGTCTAATGCCAATTTCCAGTCAGTTTCAATCATGATCCTCGTTTGCAATGCTATGATGGCTGTGGAGCTCCACATGGACTGATGAGTTCAGTATTGATATGTAGGTCCCAATGAATGCCAGAAAGCCAGCTCCATTCCTCCCACAAACCTGTCCTCTTTTCCGATGCTAACATATAAGCTGTATTTAGTATCTATGTCATGGTATCATCGACCCTGTAATATTTAACCTCCATGTCACTCCCTGTGTTGAGTTCAACAGAAACAGGGAAGCATTCAAATTGCAAGAGTCCAGTCAGAGCAGCAAGACCTACAACCCTGTTTTCTTGCCAATACCCTGTAACAGTGGGAGAGGGAAAGGCAATGCCCGTTTCCACAACCATCTTTTCCTGACTCCCAGTAAAACCGGTGGAACATCGAATCATTTGTTCAAGGGCCTAATTATGGGGATGGAAACTAAATTGCACCTGGAGGAGAAAGAAAATAAAAAAAGCACCAGACTCAGCAGAACATGTGGTAATGAATGAAGTAAGTTTAAAACTTTGCTTCTATTCACATAAAGCTAGGTTACTATGTTCAATTCAATTCAATGAACTTTATTTCAGTCTTTTTAGGCAATAAAAGTACATAAAAATAATATAACACATTTCCATCCAAATCTTAGCGATAGCATTCTTTGTCACAGTGGATTGGGTGGAAGACATCACAATTTACCCAGATCCATCCAAAATTTACATTTAAAAACAATAAATTCATAATACAATAAATACAATAAAATGTTTAAACAATTAAAAACTCTGTATTAAAAAGGATTTATATATAAAATCTTAGAGCCACGCGCCTCAAAATTACTAATTGTCAATGACAAGTACTATCTAATTGTCCCACAAGATTAAATATTTAGAAAATTCATCACTGGGTTCTTTATAACAATTAAAGAGTTTAAAAACAAATTATGTATGATATTACAAAAAATAAAATGTCACAGTTTCAAACCCTTTTTAACTTTAATGACACACAAAAAACCACCAGTAGTGAGGTATCAGACTTAAGTAGACGTTCTGCCTCTCTGCAGTGCCTTACTTTCAAGGCAATGCAGAGTGGTTTAATACATCTTTTTCTTGGTGTGTCATATAAGGGACAGAAAAAAAAGATATGTGCATCATCTTCCTTGACTTCAATCAAATGTTTACAAGAAGTGCATTTGTCATGATCTTGGTCATTGCGACTACTAACCCATTTTGATTTCTTATCATTTGTTTGTAAAACCCCATATCTAAATTTCAGGTACAATGATTTGGCAATTTGAGGGCATACCTCATCCATCAATGGTTCGAACTGGGGTATATCTTTGAGCAAGAGAAATGATGCAGTTAGAGATCCTAAGCTGGAATCATGCTGGAAAGTACTGCTCATATAATTCCAGAAGGATAACTTAACAACCTTGTTGCATGCCATAGTCAAATCTGAGGGTGGATGTATGACGGTACGACGCGGGCTGTTACAGCGCGTGTTTTACAACGCAAGTCGTTATCATGACTTGCGCTGTAGGGTGCGGACTTAGGAATAGTTTAATTTACTATTCCAACACCAGTCCCCGTGGATAGTAGGGAAGCTGTTGGAATAGTAAATTAACTATTCCTTGTCCTTGAGCGCCCTCCAGCGCAAGTCGTGGTTACGACTTGCGTTGTAAGAGACACGTCGTAATGGTAGCGCGGAGTAACATCCGCGTCGTAAAGGATGTTCCCCCTGAGGGTACATCCCAATAATGTGGTAGTCTTGAATGAAATGAAAAGACCATTTGTAAAGCGCGGTGGCTACCCTTAGGTGTCCCAGCGTTGCACAGGTCACGCCTGTGACAGAGCCGATAAGAGCTACTCTGGTTTGTTAAAGAGCAGGGTTTTTAGGAGTTTGCGAAAGGCGAGCAGTTTGGGCTCTGACCTAAAAGAGAGAGGGAGGGCATTCCAGAGTTTAGCGAGATTATGGGAGAATGAGCGGCCTCCACACCTAGCTCTCTTGAACCTGGGTATTACGGCAAGGAAGGAGGACCCTGACCTGAGCTGTCTGGTGGGATGGTAGGCGGTTATCAGGGGGCGATTGAAAATGGGGCCTGTTCCCCAGTAGGATCAATGTGCAATGCACATTGCCTTGAATTCTATCCTTGCCCTTACTGGGAGCCAGTGAAACTCCTTCAGTCTGGATTTGACCGAGACTCGCCGGGGGATTTGAAGGAGGGTTCTAGCGGCACAGTTCTGGATTATCTTTAGCTTGTTTAGAGTGGCCTGGGGAGCCCCAAGGTATAGGGCATTCCCAAAGTCTAAGCGAGACCATTATCCATCTGGCGTGAAAAGGTAGGAGAGGATGGATTTTGCGCAGGAATCTTAGAAGGCCGAAGCAAGTGGCTGATAGTTTGGTCGCCTGGTGGTTAAAGTCGAGTGACTTGTGTAGCCAGATGCCCAAGCTTTTGATCAAATCTTTGGGTGCAGGGTGTGATCCCAGACAGTAGGACCAGAGTGGATCAATGGTCTTATTAATGGAGTTCCCAAGGAGCATGAGCTCTGTTTTGTCCCCATTCAATTTGAGGCAGGAGGATGTCATCCATTCGGTGACTGCTTCCAGACAGTTTTTCAGATCATGGGGAGAGTTAGGGGTGGGATTTAGAGCCACCACTACCTGAGTATCGTCCGCATAAGTGACGATTTTTACTCCAAAGGGGCGGACGATCTCGGCTAGAGGGCTCATGTAAACATTAAAAAGGGTAGGGCTTAGAGAGGAGCCCTGTGGTACCCCACAATTCAGGGGTTTGCTGGGGGAGGTACATTCACTCTCAAATACCTGGAATGAGCGGTCGGAGAGAAAGGACCTAAACCAGGTGATTGCCATTCCTGAAATTCCCTTTCCGCTAAGTCGGTGCAGTAGGATGTTATGGTTTACAGTGTCGAAGGCGGCGCTTAGGTCGAGGAGATGGATAGCTGCCGAGCCTCCATTATCCAGGATCCTCCTGGCCTCCTCTGTCACTGCAACCAGAGTGGTTTCAGTCCTGTGGAGGGGGCAGAATCCCATCTGGGAGAGGTCCAGAAGTGTGTTGGACTCTAGAAAGTTAGTTAGCATCGTGTTTACATGTTTTTCTAGGAGTTAGCTTAGCCAGGGCAGTAGGGAGATAGGGCGGTAGTTTGAAGGGTTGTTGTGATCCAAGTTTGATTTCTTTAGAAGGGCTTTGACCATGGCTTGCTTCCAGGGGAGTAGGACCATACCAGTGAGAAGGGAGGTGTTGAGTAGATCAAGAATGGTGGATGAGATCTGATGGATGACTGAGAGAAGGGTGCGCGGGGGAGCGGGGTCTTTTGGTGAGCCAGACTTTACCTGATGCATGATTGACTCTAGGTTGGCGGGATCTAGAAGAGGGAGATGGTCAAATGTGGCTGAGGGTGGGGGGCCAGGGTCTGGGGAGTTGCTGGGCAAGGAGAGAGGATGGGAAAAGGAGGTGTTGATCATTTCGATTTTACAGAGGAAGAACTCAGCTAGGTTGTCGCAGTGGGTTTGGATATTCGCAAAGTCTTTAGGCTCCTGAGGTAGTTGAAGGAGGGATTTTGCTATGCGGTATATTTCCTTGGGTTTTGAGGCTGCTTTAGCGATTTTTTCCTCAAAGAAGGATGCTCGTGCGAGTTTAATGCTGGCTTTGTAGGATTTGATTGCAGCTCTACAGGCCTCTTTTTTAGAGGGTGAGTAATCTAGGCGCCATTTCCTCTCGATCTTTTTGCAGATACGTTTCGATTCCCGGAGTTCAACGGAATACCAAGGGTGAGTTGTATTGCAACGTTTGGGTTCAGTGGTTTTGAGGGGGAGCACCAGGTCAAGTGAGTTGGTGATCCACTTATTATAATTCTCATTCCCCTGGGTGGGGTTGGAGGTGTTGGGTGGTTTGGTGGATTCGAGCCTCTCCAGCCATTCCGATTGGGGCAGTTTCAACCAGTTCCGGGATTTGCAAACTGCTACGGGCTTGGATGAGCATAAATTTGGCACGGTCCACATGAAAGGGATAAGAAAGTGGTCTGTCCAGGGAAGGGGGGAAGGATTTCCAATCTGTAAGTCCGAGCAATTACTGAAAATAGGGTCAAGGAGATGACATTTATGATGGGTAGGTGAGGGCACTACTTGTATGAGCTCGAGGGCGGGTAGGCTGGAGATTATTTCTCTGGCATTGGAGTCATTGGGATCCTCAAAGTGGGCATTGAGCCTCCTAAGAGAGTAAAATTAGAAGGGCAGTAGGCAAGATTTGCTATGATGGATGGAAGGGCGAGAGGAAATTGCCCGTGGGCGCCGGGTGGGCGATGTAAAAGTATTCCCGAGAAGGTGCTAGTGGGTGTGAATTTAATAGTGAAAGGGAGGTTTTCACAGTCTGGACAGAGGTGGGAGAGCTGTGAACTGCATAGCAGTTTTTGTGAATCACTGCTAGTCCACCCCCTCTTCCTGTTTTGCAGTCGTTACACAGTATTTGGTATCCTTGGGGGAAGGGCCTGGACGAGGGCAGGTTCTGACTGATCGTGCAGCCATGTCTCTGTGAGGAATAGAGCGTCAGGGTTTAGCTCCTTTAGTAGCATTGAGATTTCTAGGGAGTGCCTAGGAAGAGACCTGCAATTTAAGAGGTACACACTATGTTGTGAGGTTTTAGTTGGAGGTGTAGGTAGAAGTTGAAACCCACACTAAGGGCAGATAGTATGTTGCTCTGTTGGGTCCCAGGAGAAGTGGCACGGGGGGAGTATTTTCCCCCTTAGCTAGTATAGGAGGTTTGGACTGTAGCTCCTGATGTGGGCAGGCGGACGGACAGGGGTTGTGGCCATTGGCCCCGGCCGGCCGCGGACGGGTGCAGACGGGCTTGCCTTTGGCACACAGCCTGCGCGTCCACTGCGGACGGTGAAAGGCATCTGAATATATGGTGTGTAGCCAGTGAGATCCGCCCCCTCTTCTCCTTTAACCCGGAAGTGGTGTTTGTTCCGCTCCTCCCTCCACAACAATCGGGAGAAATCCCGTGGTGGACCGGGGAGGTGCGGGGAAGCCGGGTGTCAAAGGGTGCAGGCAGGAGTGCGGGTAAGTTTGCTAGAACAGCAGATTTAAATTCTAAAAAGTGGCGCAATATACAATTTTAAAATACTAGTTCAATAATATTTTTAAAGGTTGCAACAGTACCGGAGAGAGCAGTCGCTGCTCTGCCTAAGCGTGCCTCCGCAGCGCGATTGAGATGTGGCAGGTTTTGTAGAGCGCTGCCGGTGAGATCCGACCTCTCCTGCCCTCTAACCCGGAAGTGGTGTTTGTTCCACTCCTCCCTGCACAACAATCGGGAAAAATCCCGTGGTGGACCTGGGAGGTAGGGAAGCCGGGTGTCTAAGGGTGCAGGCAGGAGTGCGGGTAAGTTTGCTAGAACAGCGATTTAAATTCTAAAAAGTGGCGCAATATACAATTTTAAAATACTGGTTCAATACTTTTTTAAAAGGTGGCAACAGTACCGGAGAGAGAAGTCGCTGCTCTGCCTAAGCGTGCCTCCGCAGCGCGATTGAGATGTGGCAGGTTTGATAGAGCACTGCCGGTGAGATCCATCCCTTCCTCCCCTCTAACCCGGAAGTGGTGTTTGTTCCGCTCCTCCCTTCACAACAAATTGGAGAAATCCCGTGGTGGACGGGGGAGGTGCGGGGAAGCCGGGTGTCAAAGGGAGCAGGCAGGAGTGCGAGTAAGTTTGCTAGAACAGCGGATTTAAATTCTAAAAAGTGGCGCAATATACAATTTTAAAATACTGGTGCAATAATTTTTTAAAAGGTGGCAACAGTACCGGAAAGAGCAGTCGCTGCTCTACCTAAGCATGCCTCCGCAGCCTGATTAAGATGTAACAGGTTTTGTAGAGTGCTGCCGGTGAGATCCGCCCCCTCCTCCCCTCTAACCCGGAAGTGGCGTTTGTTCCGCTCCTCCCTCCACAATAATCGGGAGAAATCCCGTGGTGGACCAGGGAGATGCGGGGAAGCCGGGTGTCAAAGGGTGCAGGCAGGCGTGTGGGTAAGTTTGCTAGAACAGTGGATTTTAATTCTAAAAAGTGGCACAATATACAATTTTAAAATACTGGTTCAATAATTTTTTAAAAGGTGGCAACAGTACTGGAGAGAGCAGTCGCTGCTCTGCCTAAGCGTGCCTCCACCAGATCGACACGTGGTGAAACCACGGAATGGCTTTTAGAAGAGCAAAACTCATTATCTCTTGCAGGCCCCTTTTATAATGTACGAGCTCAACCGTTGACCAAATTCTTACCCAAAATAAGAGGGGGTGTAATACAGCAAGACTATCTGTACGTTTTAGATTGAGGTCAAGTATTACAGGAAGCATCGGGGTTCTGTTAGGTAGAGAAAGTAACTTACGAATTAATTTATTTTCTCCAATTTCTAAGTTGCGTTTACAGTATGGTCCCCAAAGTTCTGCCCCATATAAGGCAGCTGACTGAGCCTTGAATTTAAAAACCTCAATGGCCGGAGAAACAGCCTTAGAGGTACTACCCCCATGCTTTTTTGTAATTGGAGTACAATTTTGGATTAGAAGTAGTCTATTTTTTTCCAATTGCGGGTTCCAAGTCAGTTTCGAATCTAGTGTGATACCTAAATAATTAAAACTGTGTACATATTCTAATCTTTGGCCATTTAGCTCTAAATTCTTTTTAAAGGATTTACGTGAATTAATAGACATATATTTGGTTTTCCTGGGATTCATTTCAAGTCCCTTATTAGTGCAGTGCAAATGGAATGAGTTCAGCAGGTTTTGAAGGCCACTGTGGGTTTTGGAAATTAAGATGGAGTCATCTGTAAAGAGTAATGCAGTTATCACTTCCCCTCCCAGCTTGGGGGAATAATTTTTACAACCTTCCAGGAAGCTGAGGATATCATTTACATACAATGTGAACAAGGTGGGCGCCAACACACAACCTTGTCGTACTCCCCGTTTCACAGGTATCTCCCTGGTAAGTTCTCCTCTTGGCCCCCATCGCACTTTAGCATAATTCCCTTCATGTAGCCTAGTTATCTGTACAAGCAATTCGATTGGTACCCCTAGATCTCTCAGGCAGCCCCAAAGGATGCTCCTAGGTACCAAATCGAACGCAGCCCTCAAATCTACAAATGCAATGTATAGGCTACCTTGCCTTAGGGTTATGTATTTCCAGCACAAACATAAACATTTGAAGACTTGGTCGATGGTACTAGTCTTCTTTCTAAACCCAGCTTGGAATTTTGAAAGTAAGTCAACATCTTCAATCCAGGTCAATAAATGAAATAGTAAATGCCTGGCAAATAATTTCTGTGGAATGTCAATCAGACTAATGGGGCGATAATTCGCCGGATCATGTCTATTTCCCTTTTTAAAAATTGTGACTATTTCCGCCCCCTTCTACTCGTTTGGAATTGGTTCAAAATTTGCTATTGCATTACAGAGGTGGTTAATATAAGAACCCCAAATATTCAGATCATGTTTTAAAAGATCGCCAGGTATTTTATCTGGTCCTGGAGATTTACCAGATTTAACTAATTACAACATTAAAATCGTTTCATTTAGCGTAAAATTCAAATTGGCTGCCTTTGCACTATTAATCATATCCTCTGATAATTCAAAACAATCACTGTTGGATTCAGAAAAGAGTGCAGAAAAGTGATCCACCCATGTATTTTCATCAAGAAATAGGTCTCTTTGCGTTCTCCCTGACCTATTACCTTTAGCCGACAAATTCCAAAATCCGGCCTGGTCCTTGGATTTAGCCGCACAGATTAGGTCTGCCCAGATCTCCTCATCTCATAGCCTCTCTGCGACTTCTAAAGTCTGTTTGTAATTGAACCTTTTTTCCCTTATCTTATCTATTTCTTCACTCTGGATAGCCTTAATTAACTCTTGCTTCGCTATTCGACAGTCCCTGTTATACCTCGGGTTGCTAGGTCCAGTGGTCTCTGTTTTGCCTATCTTCCTTTCTTTGGGCGTTTACTTAGTACTGGTCCTAAGGCACTTACTAGCATACCATGCAGATCTGTCATCTTTATTTGATCTATTTTATTTTCTAAAAAAGGTGCAATGGTATCTGCAAAAATTGAATAGATACTGGCCAGTAATTTTTTATTCTCCAAAATGTGTGGCCAATTTACAGATCGGTTGTTTCTCTTTAATATAATTTCATCATCCAAGCTGCCGATCTCTACAGAACCAGATTGGGGCAGAATTTTTTTTGTTGGTGTAACCGATAACCTCAAGGGTCGATGGTCGCTCTCTGTTCTGGGATCTATTTTAAAGTCAACCAAATAACTCCAGCGTCCCAATTACACTAGAACACAGTCTATATTACTACGTCATTTACCTCTACTGAACGTGTAAGCATTGGGTCTGTCAGATGGGAGACGCCCATTACAGGCTCTAATGCTATGTCGACCTTAGTAGTTGAGTCACAGCTACTGTGCACTTGACCTCTTTGTTACTTTCCATCTCTGGAATGTTATAATCCTGATCTTCCACCCCCAACAGATTACCAAAACCCGATACAGGCTCAAAATTGCAATTAAAGTCACCTCCTACTATAATATTTGCTCTATGCCTCAATGAGTCGAGGGTGAGGTCCACCTGCCTTATTACTGGTGACTCACGATGTGCAGGGTAGGGTCTGTTATAGATGTTAAACAAATAACGACCCCGCCATTCTTTGCCATCAATTTAAGGCCCAGTATGTCTTGTGACGATACATCCAGAGATGAAGTAGTGATTTCTAAGGAAACCCGGATCCAGATCACTAATCCTCCCGACGGCCTTTCCTTTACTGAGGGACTCGCCCCCACCCAAAATGTTTTGAAACTGACTCTATGGGGTATATCTAAGAGCTAGGTCTCTTGCAAAAGTATCACATCACTGGCCTCTATATAATCATTCCATGTTGAATACAACATATTCCCCTTTAAGCCTGCAATGTTCCATGATGTAATATGCAGGTTCAATATATTGTTAGGGTTCCCGAGCCGCAATAAATCGTTCCCCAGAGTCTCAGTATTTGAAGTTGGGTCACTACTGTCTAACATATGGGATGGGGAAACATCAGTTTTTACCACCTGTTGGTCGCAGAAATCGTCTGCCATCAGCAGGGGTGGTGCTTGAACCCTGGAATCTTTTTGCCCATATGACTGAGAATCCACCACCATTTGTGGTTCGAGTACAAAACTCTGATCCAAACGATAATCCTTCCTATGCACTATTGATATTTCCAGCTCAAAATGCAAAGACTTTGAATGTCAATCCAAATCCTCAAGGGATGATAGGACCTCAAAACAATTATTCAACGAGATCTTTGGGTCGGAATTATTTGTATTTCCTCTCTCCATCAGTCTGTAAAAGTAACCCAACGGTAAGACACTAATACTTGTATTCCCTAGAGAGTAGCTAAAATAGCCCTGATCATATGTGGCCGCCTAAAATTCACTACCACACAATCCCCCTTATGCTCTTCCTGGATTCTCCCACCCAACCTACCATACGAACCATCAAGATGTCAGCTTCTCTCATTGGATTAAAGTGCCTAAACTTTGTTAGTCAATTGATCACCTTATTTTTCAAGTTCAACCAGTACTCTTTCAAGTCCCTCCTAAGCACCGATACACCTGCTAAGATTAGCGTATAGGGGCATGATGCAGGTGGCAGCTTTAAGACATCTTCATTAGGGGTTAGATCTGTGCCTTTCGGACTATATAATATTGGTTTATCTACTTGGCCACAGCGTCTGTCGCAAACTGGGGCAGGATGTATTTTACCTCCTAGTTCCTGGTGTGACTCACTACTAGCTCCTACCTCAGTCACCATTGGTACTACTCTGTTGTCTATTATTGGCTTATCATGTAAACTAGGACCTTTCCTGTCCTTATCGCGACATATAATTATCTCTGGTTCGAGCGGGATAGGCCTACTCACTGCTTGTGCACTAGCTTTTAATAAATCTACTCCCCTATGGGTGCGGTCACTAGGTGGGTAGCTACCAAAAATCAGTTGTCCCATAATATTTTCCAATAGACCCAACTTCTCTTCCAGTGGCTTTAAAATCTCGCTAATGTGGTCCACTAGGTCAGATAGCATGCCTTCCTTGGCAAAATCCAGGGATCTCTTCACAATAGATTTGAGATCCCTGAGATAGTTTGCCGGAAGGGAGTGGTTCTGTTCGCCATAGGGCTCTGTCTGGGTTGATACACTCTTTACAAGGATTTTCGTGGGTTCCAAACTAGATTTTGTTATCCCTCCTTGTAATGAACCCACAACGACCCAAGCCCTAGCCTTCCTGGGTGCTGGTGCTTTCTTTTTTGCACACTTGGGCCTAGATGTAGGTAATTCCCATTTACAGACTCTTAAATACCGAATTTTACCAATTCTGTATTTAAGAGTCTGTAAATGGGAAGGGGGCAGATTTAGGTAATTCCGAATTCAGGGATTCGGTATTTACGGATTCGGTAAATACCGAATCGGTATTGCCCATTGATTCCTATGGGCCTTGAAGCCCATAGGAATCAATGGGCAATACCGAATCGGTTTTTACAACGTACGGTTAATAGAATGTATGATCTGACGAGGAAAATACAGCCATAATCATGAGTACCTTTGGGGCAGTACAACTGTCCAACCTACAGAAGACATGAGTGGCCTACCATTGGGGCATTTTTGTATAGTGCAACTCTACTTTCATGCTTCCATGAGTTAAAAGTACAAAAATGAGCAGATGCTATGTTAATGGTAAAGGGTTTGAAGAGAGCCGCGTTCCTTCTCTCAGCAGCCATATTACCAATGGAATTTCTGATTGGTGAAGGCTTAGCATTCATTTTTTTTACGGTTTATTTTAGTGTGCATAATGCTTTTCATGTTATTGTTTTTCTGAACAAAAAAAGAAATGCTCAAAGCATCCCACATCAGGTGAATGCAACTCCTCACTCTCTTCCAGTGTTACAGACGTTCAAGGCAGAAGCCGAGTGGTAGAAAAACGAGCCAGACTCCTGTCTTTCAAGCCAAGACCATTCAGACACAGATCAGAGTGTTTCCTATTAGCTGAGCAAGTCCATGACTTATGAGAACAATTAGTAGGCTTGCTGATTTAAGTGGAACCCAATTGCTCAACAAGACATTGTCACTTTACAATAGCAAGTGGATGTAGTGATCGTTCAGTAACATTCCCAGCAATAGCCTTCGTAGTGCCATCCAGTAGGATCCGCACACAGGAAGCCACTGGAAATGTAATGGCGTTAATTTTCTGATATTTAAGACCTCATTCCTTTTAGTTTATTTGTCTTCTATAGACCTAAGAGCCTCATGCTTAGCACTTTCTTGCATGTCATGCACAATGCTCTTGTGCTGCTGAATTGCCGCCTCAGCACCTAGCACCTTGCTGCTTACAAGGCGGAGGGTAGAACCTGAAAAGAGCTAGCAGCCCTGAGAGTGAAGATAGAGCTGATGGTCAGTTAACATTCACACAAAGATCCAAGAACATCCACTGCACACAGTGATATGAAGGAAGGCATCAGCACATGGGGACCTTTGTTGGTGCTGGCTGACATGGGAAACTATGGATCTAAAGTGCCGATGCCTCAGCATCGCTGCTCACAGGACGTAATTAGTGAAGGGGGCTTTTTGAATGAACACATTTGTCAATTGTGCATGGTGACGTGAGGAAGGGTATCAATGTGGGTTTCTTATGCAGGTTTTTGCGAGTAACCACCCAGAAGCAGTTTGTTTGGTTAGGAGAGGTTTATTCCTGTAGTCAAACCCACGACGAGCCCAGAGCAGCTGGTCGGGATGCCATCCCAGCGTAAACTGTCATGGAATCCCAACCATCGCCTGGGACACACGAGGGACAATTGTAAGTAAACACATAAGATACAAGGGCACGCGGGGTTGCCGTGTGCTCCTTTAATTAATGACAATAAAGCTTGTAAATGAGCAATGATTACATCACCTCCCCCCCTAAAGCAACAAAAACTTAAAAAGAACTATGCAAGAAGGAAGGCAAAAATAATACATTACCAAAATCTTTAGATAGGTTGAAGTAAATTGAAAGAGGAAATAAAGGCAATCAAAATATAAATATATTACAAAATTCTTACATTTGGAAGGAGCTTTGACTGTGTGGGCATTAACTACTGGAGTATCAGTAGAGGCAGGCACACAGGTTGAATCTGAGGTGCATGACAAGTTAATAGAATTACTAGGTGCAGACACACCGGTTGAGGCTGAGGTGGATGGTGAATCAGGTGTGGATCCTATTTTAATTGATCACCTGGCACATTCACTGTAGGTTGCACCCAAGCTGCCCAGTCTGACTCTAAAACGAGTTTTATCTTGTTCGAGATGTTGTTGGCTTGCTGAGGTGTTAACTTGACCAGTTGCCATTTGTTCCAACACCCCCTGCCCACCAGTAATACAGATAATTTGACAGCTATTTTAATCTTGACTGCAGATGAGTATGTGGATTGGCCTCTGGTAACTTTTATAGGACTCTTTATAAGCACCCAGTCGACTACCACAAATGGTTGCAATGATACATTGTGCTTTCTGTCAAAGTACTCTTTCCATCTATTTTGTGATTGTATAACCTTGGAGGTATGTTTTTCTTTCGATGCGGTGACCTTGTCTACACGATCTCCTAACTATGATGGAAACAAATGTGTGTGAGCTTCTCTGCCTCTAAGCAAGGAAAATGGGGTGACTCCTGTGGTGCAATGTGGTGAAGTGTTGTAAAACCACACGTTCTGCTTACTAAACATACTGACATCCATGTTACCTGCTACATCAGATTGTACTCCTTCCTTTATGAATCTGTTGCCTCTTTTTACTAGTCCATTGAATGAAGGGTAATATAAAGCGACCTGCAAGTATATGATGCCATGTTGCTCAAACAAGTTGAATATGCGATCAAAAGTAAAGTGTGAACCATTATCAGTGACAACATATGAACCTTCAATAAAGAAAACTTGCTTTAAAAGCTCAATTGCTGACTCAGACATTGTGGATTTCACAAAAGAGAGGTACATCCATTTTGAATGATCAAAAGTACTAAGTACCTCATGTGATCAGAAAACAGTATGAATAGTCCTGAAAAGTTTAACCCTAGTTTTTCCCATGCAGAATCAGGATACTGGGCCGGGTGTAAAGGAGTGTTGTGTGTTTTCCAGTGTTTGTCAGATATGAGACATTTAGTGCACTTGTCAATTAAAAACCTTACCTGGGCATCAATACCTGGCCACCAGTAGTACTATTTAATTCTCATGATGGTTTTCGTGGCACCTAAATGGCCTCGGTATGCTTGATTAATGATAGAATCCTGTAGCCTTGCGGGAGGTATATACAAAACCCCGCTCATGAGCAACCCATTGGCCAGAGACAGTTCATCTGCTACTTGACAAACGTTTTTATTGGCCCAAGGAGTGGTCTTTTATCTGGCCACCCCTGAACAACATACTCACAGGCTTTGCACCAGATTTTGTACTCCTGACATGCCCCAACCATTCCAGTTCACTCAAACATGCACAATATTCAACACCAATGTCATCCACAGATGCTACGCTGACCACATCATCCACAAAGTCATCTTCTTTCACATCCTCAACAGGCATTCGTGAAAGACAGTCAGCACAAAAGTTTTTCCCACCTGGAACGTGCTTAATTTCAAATACAAATTCTTGTACTTTGGAGACTAATCTCGTTACCGTTGCTGACAGGTTGTTATTTGCCCCTGCTGAAAAAATGTGCACCAGGGGTTTATGGTCCGTCTGTAGAACAAACTCATGACCCCAGGCGTACATTTTGAATTTGTGAACAGCCCACTCACCAGCTAATGACCCCCACTCGATGGTGCTGTATTGCTTTTCACATTGTTTAAGAGCTCTCGAGGCAAATGCTACTGTTCTCTATTTACCCGCTTGCTTTTGACTTAAAATAGCTCCTAGACACATCCGACTTGCGTCTACTGTGATAATAGAAGGCTGACCCTCTTGAAAGGCACTTAAGGCAGAAGCTCTGTGAATGAGTGCCATGACCTGGTTAATTGCTGTCTCTTTATCTTGGAACCATATGTACTCTGTTCCTCTTCTCAACAAGGATCTAGGGGGCTCCACAGCTGGTGCATATTAGGGGACAAACCGAGCATAGTAATTGGTGAGACCAAGAAAGGAGTGCAAAGCATCCCTGTCACGAGGAGCCCTTGCTTCCTTGATGGCCTTGATGAGTGACAATTTGGGTTTTATCCCTGAAATGTATATAGTATGACCCAGGTAGTCTGTTAGTGGAAAATTTGCATTTGTCTTTCCTGATTTTCATGTTCCTTTGAGAGAAAATATCCAGAACCGTATGTCGTACACAGTTATGCTCCTCTAATGTGTCAGCATAAATTAGGACGTCATCTTGGTAAGCCTGCACGCCTTTGAGATTGCGAAACAGATGATCCATAAATTAATGAAAGACGCTTTCAGCAGACGCTAAACTGAATGGTAATCTCTGGTACTTGTAGGCCCCGAATGTTGTTACAAATGTGGTAAGTTCTTGTGAGTCTTTCTCTAGGGCAACTTGGTGGTAGGCAGACCTCAAATAAATCAAAGAAAACCATTCATTTAGAGCTCCCCTCTTGGATAACGACTCTTGTATTTTTGGGAGGGGGTGGCAGTCTATGATAATATTACTAGCATTCAGACTACTCAAATTGGCACAGAGTCTAATCTCCCCTGACCAGTACAATGGGTGCGACCCAAAGTGAGAAATTACAGGGTTCAATGATACCTTGGGAGCATAAACCTTGTAGCATGATTTTAAGTTCTTCCCTCACACTAAGTGGAATGGGTCTTACCTTGTGAACCATGGGTTGCGCATGAGGCTTGAGTCTTATGTAATGCTCAAAACCTTTTACACTGCCAACTTCCTCATGAAACAGGCTTTTAAATTGATTCAGAATACCTTGTAAAGGGTCTGTGAGGTTGTAAATGTAATCTACAGGTAGTTCCCCCAACACTATAGGATTTTCAGAGCCACATTTCAAAAGAATGCCCATTTTAGCTAAATCCTGCAACCCGATAAGGTTTTTACCTTTGACAGCTACGTATATCTTAGTAACAGCTTCCCTGCCCAAGCAGACCAATTTGGCAGAAAAGAAACCCAGCATTATCTATGTCTTTTTCACCAAATGCCTTTGGGTTGAAATCATTAGGAGATAATTCTCTATCCCAAAGATCACGAAAGCTGGTATCCCTCACAATGGTAATAGGAGAGCCAGAATCTGCCATCACTTGAATAGTAAAACCATCAATAGTGGCCTCACCGGTAAGGACCTTTGACTGGTACACTTATAGTATTGTATTCTACAGTTAATACTACATTACTAATTGAGTCAGTACATTCATCCACTTCTGTGTCTACAGTGATAACACTTATGGTGTTCTTGTTGCTTCTGCAAACTGACTGAACGTGTCCCAGCTTTTTGCAAAAGAGACAATGTTTCCCTGTATCTGGGCATCCGGCAAAACTACCAATGTGACTCCTAGAACCACATCTGAAGCAAATGGTGCCAGGTTTGCGTTTAGGGGATTTGGAATTCTTGTACTTTGTGTTCACAACACATATATGTTCTGTTTGTGGTCTATCCTCTTTTGTTACGGTGCTGACTGAAGTATCACTATGTAAAGCCTTAGTGGAGATGAGAGAACGTTCAATGCTTTTAGCCAAGTCAATGACCACGGCGAGAGTGGGGTTGCGGCAAATTAATATTCTTTCTTGTATTTTGCGTGAAGAACATCTGAATACAAACTGATCACATATGCTGGTATCCACAGTAGGGCCAAATTTGCAAGTGGATGCTGTAATTCTAAATTCTGTGATATATTCCACCATGCCCTCACCTTCAGCCTTTTTGCTTTTGAAACAATTACGACATTCCAGCATGATATTGGGTTCAGTTGAAAATAGGTTTTTTTTAAACGTTGAAATGTCTCAATATAAATATTCCATTGTGAATCACCAGAACGACCAGCAGGGACCTGAATTTGTGGTAAGTTGTTAAAGATCTGTTGTTCCGTAATGTGGGCTATGCACACCGCGCTGTGGGGTTTTTATCAAAAATCTAAATGTCTAAACAAAAGTGTGTACCTTCCACACCGTATCAAACACAAAAAAGAAGAGCGTCAGCGGCCAACCTGCCTACTGGACTCAGTTACGCAAAACTATAAGTGTTACACAATCTATCATATTTGAAAACATGGACATTCAATACTGTTCTCACAAGAAGTATTTAATCTTGTTGCATACAATTTGAGCCATGGGATTTCAACCATGGAAATCTTCTGTCATATGAATAAACACAAATGAGTGCCAATACTATATTGCTGTTACAAGAACAAATGAAATTAATAATTCTAAATCATGTCATAACATCAAAGCATAATCAAAAACAGATGACATAAGCCCAATGCATTTCGGGACTATTGTCCCTTCTTCAGGGACAACACTGCAAAACAAAAATTAACATTGCATTATTATAAAATGTACACTGATTCAGATCAATAGCCAAAATATTAACCATTTCTCATGTGAAGTGCATGACCCTTTTCCAAAACATGTCACAAATGCAGTCCCAAGCACATCATGTTGGAAATGTCTACAGTTTGAAAATGTAAGAAATGAAATGAAAAAAGTGAAACCAGCAAAACAAGGAAAGACAGAAAAAAAAGAAAAGAGAAAAGCCAAACTTCCTAATGACACAAACCTCTTAAAAATGCCAAGGAACCATACTCACATGATGTATGGCTAGTCATAATATTGTGGTACAAAAGGGGGTGGTGATGGACGGAGCATCTGAACCAATCAAACACTCACACCCAGTCAACAGCTCTGGGTTTAATTCATCACCATTCTTTAGCCCAGTCTGCCATCCCAGTTCAGACACGGCCATATGAAAATCAGTCTGACACTGTGCCTCATGGGAACAGTCTAGCCCGAACTGCCAAGCCATGCCTTCCCTGGACCGGAAACAAGCTTCCGAGGACCGGTTTCTGGCATTTCAGTTGTCTTCAGCCCGGCTTGCTTGAATCCAGTGGCAAAGTGAGCAAGGGACTCATCTCTGAGCATACCCTGCCGACTTATGGCGAACATAGTCATAATATTGAACAAGAAAAGTCAAGCAGACTCACTGGAATAACACGAGCAGCAAGATAAATACAGGAAATCCTATGTAGGTTTTAGAACAAAGGTAACTGCATGCATGAAATCTGAAATCAAAAAGGACTTACACCTTCTAGAGACGAGGCAAAAAATGACAAAAAGCTGTCGAGATCCTCACGAGAAAACATTCAAGATTAACATCAGCCCCAAAAAACGATACTTCTCTGTAATAAAGATAGCCGAAAATGCAAGATCACACTAATATTAACTACCGCAATATATTGCATCATGCTGAAAATAAACATGACTACCAATTGAATGGCTTACTCAAAATCCAAAGTCTTCTAACTCATAATGCTGCGTCCCTATAACAAAGAGAGTAGGGATGAGAATCACCCTAATGGCATTACTGCCAATATAAAGCAAGTCAAACTCCCCAGGCCAAAGCTTACCGCTGTGTATATCACCATATATCTCCAGAGGACGACGCGTACGATATGAAACGGCCGCCATGCAACTAATAAGGAAGTGAACCCTGTCAAGTGTTGTTGGATGATTCTACGTCATAATCAACGCCATGTTGTAGTGGCACTACAAATATAACTTACAGGCACATGCATCAATGTAGGCTTTTGCGATTCCTTAATTGCGATTATTAAGGAACCACAATTAAGGAAATTCAAAAGTCTATGCATGTAGGAATCACTATTAAATTTGCGATTCCCAAACATTCCTTAATTGTGACTCGCAAATTGTGAGTCGCAATTAAGGAATGCCTTCCCATTCATTCCTATAAGCCTACAGGCCCATAGGAATGAATGGGAGATTGCAAGCGCAATTTGCGAGTACCAATAGGTACCCGCAAATTACCATGACATTTCAAGGGTGCAAGGATGTCAAAAGGACACCCTGTTGCACCCCTGAAATTGATCTGTGCATGCATCTTATCTTATCTTATCTTATGCTGTATTTATAAAGCGCACTGACACCGGAGGTTTCCTGGCGCTGTGATTAGGATTGAGGGTGAGGGCCATAGCCTAAATGAGGTTTGATAAGAGCCATGTTTTTAGGCTCTTTCGGAAGCTTAGTCGGGTGCCAGAGGTTTTAATTTGAAGGGGGAGGGAGTTCCACAATTTGGGTGCTAGGTAGCTGAATCTGCGGCCGCCCAGTTTCTTTAGTTTAACCATTGGGGTGGGGAGGAGGTGGAGATGGGCAGAACGGAGGTTACGAGCCGGGCAGTGAGAGTTGATGAGGGATTCCAGGAAAGCCGGACCCTTGGTCTGCCAGGCCTTATATACCAGGCAGCCTATTTTAAAAGCAGCTCGTTGTTCGATGGGCAACCAGTGCAGCTTGGCCAAGAGGGGTCTGGCGGATTGCCATTTGGGGGCTTTGCAAATAAGTCTAGCTGCCTGGTTCTGCACCAACTGAAGACGATGGAGGAGGGACTTAGGAATCCCCCAGTAAAGAGAGTTAGAAAAGTCCAGGCGGGAGAGGACAAGAGAAATGACGATTTGCACCAGGGATTCGTAGGAGGGAAGATGGGAAATTTTACGAATTTTTCGTAACTGGAACATGCTGGTCGAGATGATGGTGCCAACATGAGTTTTAAGAGAAAGGTCGGTGTCGATGGTAACGCCCAGGCTTTTTACAGAGTTCGTGGGACTAGGGGGAGTGCCTAGCTCGTTTGGCCAAAAATGGGGGCCCCAATATGAAGGGCTTGTGCCGGGCAAGATGAGTTCCTTCTTCTCAGGGTTTAATTTAAGCTCGTTGGAAATCATCCATTGTTGGATGTGAAGCATTACTGCCTGAAAGTCGGATGCAGCGTCAGGGGTATCTAAAGGAAAAATAATCTGCATGTCATCAGCATAGTTGAGGACAGTGCAGTTCCAGTTGCTCAGTGAATGGATCAGTGGACGAAGATATAAATTAAACAATAAAGGGGAGAGGGAGGATCCCTGGGGGACTCCGCAGGTAGTGGGGACCTGGGTAGCATTGAAGGGGCCTAGGTGGACTGTTTGTGCTCTGCCCGAGAGGAAAGACTTGATCCATTCCCAGGCAGGTCCCTGGATGCCCGCCTGTCCGACACGGTGGAGAAGGATGTCATGATCCACCGTGTCGAACGCGGCCGATAGATCCAGGAGGACAAATGCCTGTGGGGACCCTCTGTCGGCATTCTCCCGAAGGGTGTCGAACCCTTTTAAGATGACTGCTTCAGTGGAATGTGCTGGTCTGAAGCCAGCTTGGTTGGGTTCCAGGAACCCGGAGCTCTTGATGAATGCCGAGAGGCAGGTGGTCACGTAGGCCTCCAGGAGTTTAGAGGTGTAAGGCAGAAGAGAGATGGGCCTGTAGTTGGCAGGGTTGGCCGGGTCAGCTCCTGCTTTTTTCAGAAGGGGAACCAATATGGCTTCCTTGAACGCCCTGGGGACCGTGCCAGTGCTGAGGGAGGTGTTCAGAAGGGGGAGGATGCTGTCAGGCAGGGCAGAAAAATTCGCCCTGAGAACTGGGGGGGCACAGCAGTCCCTGGGAGATCCCGATTTGACACGAGTGGTGAGCTCGGAAAGAGTGCTGAAGGTGATAGGTGGGAACTGGGTGAAAGAGAAGGGGTTGAGAGGGGGGGAGTCAGAGGGGCTAGCAGGAGTGAAGAGAGGGATAGCACTCTTGATATTTACAATTTTCTGAATAAAGTAGGAGTTGAGCGCATTACAGGTTTCTTGGGTGGGGGCCTGAGTTGGAAGTACTCTATGATCGGATGAGAAATCGTTCAGAATTTTAAAAATTTCTTTAGATTTATTACTGGCTGTGTCAATTCTTTCTGTAATATGTGAGGCCTTTGCTTTGGTGATAGCATTTTTATATTCATTGCGGGCCCTCACGAACTCAGTGCGGTCCTCCTTGGAGTAGCCCCGTCTCCAGTTGCGTTCTAAATGGCGTAGTTTGGATTTTTGTGCTTTAAGTTCCTCTGACAACCAGCGATGGAGTTGCCATGTCTAGTATGAGCAAATTTAGTGAGAGGGGCGAATATATCGCTGGCTGATGAGAGCCAGGTAGTTATCCCGTCCTGCATAGAGTCGATGTCTGATTCTGGGTGGGTAATAGGGCAGGTGTTGATCAAAAAGTCAAGGAACCCCTGGGAGTCATAGGAATTCCATTTGCGACACAATGCCCCAGGGAGGGTGGGAGCCTTGAGTTTCCCTTTAATTGATATAGTAACCTCGATCAAGTGATGGTCTGACCAGAGGCAGGGGGAAATAATTGGATGAGACAGGACGAGATTGTGAGTCCAGATGTGGTCCAGGATATGACCCTTGATGTGGGTAGGGGAAGAAATGTGTTGGGTCAAATTGAGATTTGTCAGAATTTCGAAGAGTTCAGTAGCATGGGGCCCGGCTTGGTCGTCATCAAACCCTTGGGGCATGTTGAGCACACACATGCCCCAAGGGCATGTGTGTGTGTGTAACTCACAACTTTCAAAGTTTTAGCAAATTACCATCAAGTACAAATTGATGCTAATTTGCGCCCCCTATTAGCAAAATCGCTATTTGCAACTCCATCATGCATTGCATTTAAGGAATAGCAATTTGCAATTCCTTAAATGGAATCGCAATTTAAGAGATCTCAATAAATTGCGATTTCTTAAATTGTGAGAGGCTGAAAGGTTGATGCTTCGCAAAAGCCCTTTTAGCGTGCGAAAGTGGACGATTTTTGAGAATCGCACCATTTGGGCTCGCAAAAATGGTTGATGCATGTGCCTGTAAATCTATTAAAAGTTACACATATATTTCAAAGACCCAATACTGTCTTCACTGATATGAGTCACTGACCTAAGTGTAAAGTAAGAAGTGAAAAATAATGGAATACGCGAGTTCACGGATGGGAAAGCCAAATGACTGATATGCCGACCTATGGTGGCCATCTTGTAATGATGAAGATATACACCAAGTAAACCATTATGGATTCTTAAAAGCAGTGATAGTACATCGTAATCGACATCAAATTGAAGTAGCAATAAAAGTATAGCTTAACTCTGAGGAGTTACTCAAAAAACCAATAATCTCTTCACTGATGAAAATCGATAACCCAAATGAAAAGTAAAAAGTAATCAACTATGCGATGCTCTACAGGTGTTTGTGCACAAATTCACCAAAGAGCCTAATGACTGATGTACCGGCCAATGGTGGCCATCTTGTAACGAAGCGTGCTAAACAGCAAATGAATCAGTATGAGTTCTTATAAGTGAATTACCACCCCAGAGGATAAATTACAGGAAAATGCTCTAACTACAGCCCATTGTGAGCAACCTAACCCTACCTCTTCATTGCATGGCGATCTAAAAACTGCCATTATGTGGATAACATCAATGGAAATGTTCCTACTACTGATTCAAAAATCGATCTTTGTTACCTGAACAAACGCAAGTAGAAGATGTAACCCACTGTACTTCAACGTCTCATACACCGTCAGGTCCATCACCTGACTTATTCAAAATGATGCAACAGTCACCTAATGCGTGAATAACCCATATCAATGCTAACGTAGAGACAAAAAAAATAACGAAAGAGACCAAAAGTGCAGAAATACAAACAAAATAGGAGAATGAATGATTGACTAACATGGTATCATTAAGATGTATAATGTGAAGAGAGACACATGGGGTGACATGTACCCATTACTCAATACACATGAGAAGGTTAAAAAATCACTCAATGATCATCAAGCCTAATTTCTCTTAAAGAAAGCAACTCATCTCGAGTCTATCACTAGGCCCTCGTGGCTTTAAAGTGCCCAAACGCTTCATCCAAAATATCTACCTTTGCAATAAGTGTTTGTTAATGTCCCATCCAGGATACTTAGCCATTATCTCAATGATCTGGAATTTAATCTGCGCGATAGTGTGGTGATGCTCAACCCAATGTGTTGCCAAGCAAGAAGTAGTGCTTTTGTTGCATATTCAACTTTTATGTCCCAAAATCCGTTCCTTTCTGTCTTCCCGATATACATGGCGCAAGGGCACTTGATTGAGTAAATAACATTATTGGTATTGCAATCCCCTCTAAAAGATAGCTTAATACTTTCATCTGTGTGTGGATGTGAAATGATGTTTCCAATGATGACGTTATTGCAGTGTATGCAGTTCAGACATTTATGCATTCCAACACTGTCCTTTTTATTGGAGGTGGTTGTAATGGCAAGTAGTTCCTTAATATTTCTAGATCTTGTATATGGAAATGAGGGTTTAGATGCAAAAATATTTCTGAAATCAGGTTCTTGCTGTAAAAGCTCCCATTTTTTTTAATGATTCAAACATATACAAAGTCTCTTGGGACACTGGAACTTCAAAAGTAGTCTTGGGCTTAAACTCACTTGTCCTAGCTTTTTTCGATCCTGTGGTGGAACGATATTTTCAAAATAAATTCCTTAGCCTGAGTACTCTCATGAACTTGTACAAGGAAATTTCATTTTCCAAGGAAGAACCTGTGTATGTAGGAACTAAAGAAATCTCTTTATTCAAAATAGCAGTCTCCTTGGATGTGAGTACTCAAGATGATATATTAATCATGAGGGTTTGCTCTGACTCCTCAGGCCTTTCTTCCCTTTGTCTTTTTCTTTGTCCTCACCTTGATTTTTGCTTCCTGTTTCTTTGCTCACATCTGGGGGCTGACCAATATCTGGTGCCTGCGACAAAAAAGAAACCTGCTGCGTGAATGACCCCGCTCTTTCTTTGGATCTGATGTGCAGCATGTCCCAGACTGCCTAATAATAAAGCACATTTCCTTTGGGGGTTGTATCGGCCAGCATCAATTGCCATAAGAGGATTTTCAAATAGTCTGAGCCATTCTGACCATTTGCTAGGTGGCTTACCTGGTTTTGGCAAGGAAAGGATATGGCTGAATGATTTGTTGACGAGTTGCCAAATTGGGAAAACAATGTAGAAATTTCAATATTTATTTAATAACATATTTATATATATATATATATCCAAAATACCACGTCTTGCTTCCTATTTTCAGGCTCTCCCCCTGAACACGGAGACGTATATATATATATATATATATATATATATATATATATATATATATATATATATATATATATATATGTATATATATATATATATATATATATATATATATATATATATATATATATATATATATTAATGCAAATCCTGTGACATTTGAGCTAAAACACTGTGCCAAATAAAGGTGAACTGATAATAGGATTGAAAGACTGAAAAGAAAAAAAGTTAGTGGCTCACCAAATGTCAATGAAGAAGTTGTGATCCTATTTTTTCCTTGTTTGTCATGACAATTGTACCAGTGAAGGTACAGTTACTTGAACGACACTGCACTAAGATGGCCTCTACATTGGACGTGGTGTGACGTGATACGCGGGTGTGACAGGCACGCTAAGAGCGTCTTGCGCTAAGGTAGCCTTGTACGGGGAAGCATACAAGCCCCAGGGGCACAGTCTTTGCCTCTGCTTTAAAGCGGCAATATATCAATTGCTGAAGGGAGTCTTGAAAGCACAGGACTCTGGAGTTTGGGCTTAGATCCAGCCCGGGTTGGGACATGGCTTCTACACCAACCGGGATCCATGCCAACTGGTGTCCGTGTAGAAAGACATGAAGGGGCTGGTAAACAAAACAGGTGTTGGTGGGTGACAAGGATGCCGGAGAGGTTTGTCGCCAATATGTTCAGAGTGCCCACGCAGAAGCAGTTTGTTTTGTTTGGAGGGGTCTTTTCCTGTAATCATACCCACAATGTGCCCAAGGCAGTTGGTCGAGATGCCAGCCCAGCGTGAACTGTCATGGAATCCCAGCCATCGCCTTAGACACGCGAGGCACAGTTGTCAGTAAACACATAAGATACGAAGGCACACCGGTTGCTGCATGCCACTGTAATAAATAACAATAAAGCTTGAACATGAGCAAATAATACAAGGTGTCATCTCAGATGAGAAACCATAAATCGCTGGTTTGGCTGACTCGCCAGTCCTTGATGTGACAGACTCTCGCTTGGCTCTCCTATATCTTTATTTTCCCCAGTTGTCCTGCCTAAGGAATCTAATTCTTAGCGGCACACGGGCATCCCCAGTTTACTGATGACTCGTGCTGTAAGATATCTGATCTCATTATAGAGCAGACCAATATTCCAGTGGTGTGCAAACAAGCCAGCGGTTTAAACCCTATCTTTGGACTAGAATGGCATACTCTGTCTCGTCCTGACAATATGGGAACAGCCATCACCTCACAGCTCAAACAGGTAACTGATAACCAAAATTACACACCAATTCTAAGCCTCACCCGACTCAGACCCCTAGATAACTCAGGAAGGCCTCTCAGCCTTAAATGCCCCTTGTCCACTGATCTTTTAAGTCTATGGTAGCTTTTTCTCTCTGATTAGTACTGCCACCCTCTAAATAGGCCCACCTAGTGATTTGTGATATTACCACCCCTGCTTTAGAACAAGGCAGCTAACAGACCAGTTGGTGACCTAATCAAAATATTGAATAATGACACATCTCAAGATTTTGTCCACATCTTTAGCTGTGCAACAGTGGTTTAATCGTAATGGCTTGAGAGTGGATTCTCTACATCACCAGATAGATCAGATGACGTTATGAGATCCTCCAGTGAGTATTAGTATGTAGCGTGTACGAAAAATTCTAACAACTCACTTTTATGCCACACAATATAATAATATGGACGAGATTTTTTAAATATGCAGCATGAGAAAGCTATCACTTTGAGATGATTAATGGGTATGTTTTCTATTCTTTTCAGAAAGCCGGTGGACCCACAACACATAAGGGCCATCGACCTATCTGACAGACTATTCAATCGGTGGCCACTATATTTTGATTTATTTGTCTTTATTTTCTGTTGAGTGTCATCTCTCTTGGTCCTAAAGAATGCCCCAGAACCCCTGTTGGCCTTCTGTCTGGGTACATTTGCTCATAGCCTCTAGTCCTCTATGCTTTTAATCCTATCCCAGGAGCCATGGAATAAAGGTTATATGGCCTTCTGAAGACAGTTTTACTCTTTATCTTCCTTTGCATTCTGCCCTTCACTCTCTCCACTATTGCTCTCAAGTTTCCTAAAGCACCTTAGCTCTCCTCACTCTTTGAGGAGATATAGCCTACACCAATGACTTTGCAACCTTTGTGTGAGGAGGGAACCCAATGATGAAGCATGTCATCCTCTGGTGAGTGAGTGTTCTCGACCTGAAAGAGGTTCCCTCCTGCAAAACAGTTGAAACACACTGTTCAATACTCACAATGTTATGGACAGTGATTCTCTATTTCTATCTTTATTTCTATGTCTAAGTACTTCCAGATGTATTTTTGTGAGATTCATACATAGACAGGGAGTAGTACATCTTTGGTTTGGGCCTCTCCCGCTAGATCATATGCGTTTCAGTGAACTCAGCTACTGTTTCCATATAGAAAAGAAGAAGTGTTTGCAGAGACGGCTGACAAAAATCAGCTTTATGAGCGGCTTTCACTCAATGGCTATAGCTAAATTGAAGTGCAACACCGGAAAAAAACTGAGATTCTTTTTTTTTGGCAGTGCTTCTCCAGAAACCTGGCAGAATTTCTGGCCAGAAAATGCCCTCCCCCACCAGGCCCTCATGGAGCCTTTGTCATGAATTAAGGGGTCATATTCGATGACTGCCTGTCTTTTAGGCCACAAATTAAGTCTGTGGTGGGCACTTCCTTTGGTTTTCTGAGGTCCATAAAAAAGTTTCTTCATTTTTTGTCCTTCACTGCAAAAAACCAACAGTTATCCAGGCCTTGATACTGATGGAGCGAGGGTGAATGCAAACATTTTTGTATACCCCTCCTGAAGTTTCTCCCCATAACAGTAATATGTTTTAATTGTGTGGTTTTAAAATTAACCAACATAGAATAGAATGCACACACAAATACATGTGGGATACTAATTTGCTTATGTTGTGAATTATAACTTACAAATTAAGTGAAATCGTTATATTAATTAGGTATGCAAATGCCATAATCTAACCAAAATCTGTGTTTATATGCTTTTTGTATGTCTTATTGTGGCAGAAATGATGGAGAATGGGAAGTAAACCATGCTTATCTAAAATGCTAGGTAATAACTAACAGGGTTACCTTAGAATGGAGGGAGGTAAACAGAAGGGCTATACTTCGAAATCTAACGTTTCATTGTGTTTGTTTCTGTAATAGTTCCCATAAAGGCCCATGAGGTCTAAAGTAAAATGGAAGTTTGTGAGACTCCAAGATTGTGATGATCTACGCATGCGCGACTGTGCGCGAGAGAAGTGCATGCAGCTTGTGCCTGTACAGCGTGGGTCAAGGTCAGCGTGGCCTGGATATTCAGCCAAGTGCCAAAAATTTGTATGTCCGCATCATGAGCATGGGAAACCAGTCTGAAATAACAATTTAAAGGACACAAGTGAAAAAACTGTTAAAGAACAATCAAGACTTTATTTTTGATTATAACGATGACTTGGCGGAAATATGGACAATGAGGAGATGAGGTTATGCTCATCCACCCCTTAATTCTACCAATGAGACTGAATGAGGACCCTAAATGTTTTAAATCTTAGATAGATTAGTTAGGGTAAAAGGGTATAAAAGAGGCCGTTTGGAAGTAAGAAAGAAGCTTGCTTTTTATTTTATTTTGGCACCACGACATGCTGTCGGACTGATCAACTTTTTCTATGGTGCAGAAACTTTTACATTTTCTTGACTTTAACTTTTGATGGATGTGGAGTCCGGATGGGAGGTGAACATCAAGAAAGAATAGAGAGGTGTTTTTTGGGAACTATGCTGTCCTTGCTCTGATGTCCGTGTCCTGAAATCTTGGTGATATTACTTTGACTTATTTTTCTGAACTGTTAAGCTAATAAATATAAATGATTGAATTTAACTTCTCTTTCTCTCTGGGTTATTGAATGTTTAAATGATTATTAAAATAAAGTAAATAAAATAAGGTCATGCTAGGAGATTTAATCTCTAAATAAAAATTAAATAAATGGAGAATTAAGCTGGTCTTGTTGTCCATTAGTTAACTTTTACTTGCAGATCCATTGACAAAATAGTGGGGTGTTTTAATGTTTCTTAAGAATAAAACCATGGTAATATCGACAAACTGCAGCTGTATATAGTGTATAAATTTAGTATGATAAGACACTTTACTAAAATCCAGCAGCTCTCCTCTAGTCTTCACTAATCCTGGGAGCAGGGTGAATGTGTGTATAAATGACTTGCGGTGTTATGGGCCCCACTGACGAGTAATGTGCGAATAGCTCCTTAGGAAGTATGGTGATGGTTTGCAGGTATTGTTTGGAGCCGCGCTGGATCAGTTTTCCTTGGTAGCAGAGCCTTGGTTGCTATAGGTTAACTAGGATAAGTAATGTATAGAATAAGTAGGGCACTGTATATAGAGTTTTGATGTACAGAATTTATGACACACTATATTTTGAGTCTGTAGGAAGAAGGAAGCTGATTACTCTGCCTTGGAAGAGGAACGTGCGGCATGTAAGTCGCACACGTGCGGCATGTAAGTCACACATCACATAGTTTGTTTCAAAGTGGTGACATCGTCGTATGTTACAAGTTTAGGGACCTCTACGTGTAAAAGTGGTGAACGTATAGCGAAGGCAATCTATAAAATTTTGGGCTAAAGCACAGGAATCATTGTGTATTCTGACTTAAAACATATCCCTGAGAGAGTAATAGAGTTTTCACCTACACTTGAGAGAAGGGTAAGGTAGAGGGGTGTGCTACTTTATCGGTGAAACTAAAATTCGGTGGTAGAGAAGAGGTAAGCGCTGTCTACTGGAAATACAGAATACTTGTATGATTGAGGAAACTATCACTTTGGTTTTAGTGAAACAGACGAATGGAGATGTTTTATTTCGTTACTAACCAGTTTTAGTGTATAAAGGTGTAAATACAGTGTGCTGATAAATTCTGTAAAGGAGGGGTCAGCCGAAGCTGTGGAGACAGGAGCAGGGCTGATGTAAGAAGGGTCGCGCTGGGATTGGTCCGCGTGACTAGAACGGAGTAAGCGCTGATTGGTGCACTGGCAGAGGCTGTATAAGCATTGGTTGTGAGTGATTGAAACGTATCTTGTTCTGATTGGTGCATTAGTGTGAACCGCGCTGTGTTAGGTTGGTGAAGCAAAGCAGTTTGCGGATGAGTGCGCGATTGTTTTGAAAGTCAGGAAACAGTCAGAAAAATGAAGTTTTATTATGGAGAGGAAAAAGAAAAACCTACATGATTTAAGAAATTGAAGAATGTGTTTAAAAAGGATAAGGAAATAGTGACGAGAGAGTGAAAATTGCTCCCTCCGCCTAAAACGCCTGCATCGTACATGATGACAAAATACGGCTACCATACATGAATATGGTTAGAAAATTGGGCTAGATATACTAAGAATGATGGTGCATTAGCATTCCCAGAAGTAGGTACTTTTAGCCTTGCTGTACTGCGAAATTTGAGAGAAAAGATGACAAAGCTTGAACCAAGACCTAGACCAACTCAATTTGAAGCATTAGCTGAGTGGGAAGATGAGATGCATGAATTGGAGTGAGAAAGGTCTGAAGAGTTCCGAGGACCTAGAGGTAGATTGCGAGGATTATGGGGAACGACTCATGAGAGTAGAATGCGGAGATGGAGAAATGCTGATATGTGTGTTGGAATGTATCCGGTGAGGACAGTTGATGAAATGGTAGGACGGAAGTATTCGGAGAAAAGAAATAATGTGGATTAGGAAAGATTATGAGAATTGTGAAACAGGGGATGTAGTACTGGAAGAGATATTAAATAGAAGACCCCCTCCATACCAACCAAGTTCTGTAACTGTGACTCCAAATGCTCCGCCAATGGAGGACTGATTTACTGGTACCCCGAGAAGATGTTCTAATTTTAAAAACCTTCTGGAAAGAGAAGACATGAGATATGATTCTAATGCCTCATTAATGGATTCTAGACTTACTGATACTCCCAGAAAAAATGATGAAAACAGAGGAAGTGTAGCTAGAGTAGAGGGGAGAATTGAAGAACACCCAAGTACTTCTGAATATGTACGGTCTACTAATGAATTGGCTGAAAAGATACAGGAACTCACAAAAAATATAGGAGCTGTTACCGTCCCAGTAACAATAGGGCCTGTAATTCCAGTGTTCGAAAACCAGAAAATAAAAGAACCATTGTTAACAATTTGAATCAAACTTACAAAAAGTAAGAGAAAAAGTTTATCCAGATTTGTCCGAGGTTAGGCTTACTAGTCATATGACACCGCCTGATTTGACTTTTAATCAAAGTCTCCCATGTAAGTTTCCAGCGGGTGCGGAATCAGATTCTGCAACACCGAGAAAAGTATAGAGAAAATCGATTTGTCACAAACTCCGGTTGGACCAACTGAGCAGGAATTAAGTGATTGGCTTAAAACATTAAAAGTAAGAGACCAAGAACCCAAAGTATTAGATGTGGTTAGGCTGAAAATTGATATGGAAGAATTAATAATTGGAACAATTGGAACAGATAGGTTAAAAGGATACCAAGATGATGAATTATTGTTTATGTGTAAAAGCATTACTTGGAGAGCGAAAAACCTGCATGATCGACTTGAAGGATTGGCAAGTGAACTCAATGTAGATTTTGCAATGAATAAATTGTTACAAAAGCCCTACAGAGTAGATTTTACTGAAAAAGATATTGACAACATGAATACTGCTGGAAGATTAACCAAGATAAAAGAGTTAATTGTGTTGCTGAGAAAATCGGGAGATGTGGATAAGTGGAAGGCTAAATGGACAAAGAAAAGGGAAGAGAGCAATGATAAAACAATGTTAGCGTTCCCAGTGAGAGAAAAAGAGCCTGTAGCAAATTAATTCCCTTTGAGAGAAATACCAGGAGGAGGGTATGTACATGTTCCCTGGACTAGACAGGATATATTGTCGTTCACAAATGATTTCCCCAGTTTGAGAGAAAAACCAGTGGAATGGTATTGACAAGTGGATCGATTTGTAAAGGTTTCAAAGGTACTATGGCAAGATTTAGATGAGTTGTTTGACATAGTAGTACCATCAGACATATGATGGGAATGCAAAATTACCGTGGACTGGCCAAAAACGGAATATCCACGAGATCCAATAACAGGTGCTCCTGGACCTAAGGTAATGCGGAAGTATGAACAAGTAGTGGTGTTTTTGAAAATTAAAATCCCGCCAAAAAAACAGATTTGCTAAAGATTGACAGGACATTGCAAGAACCAAAAAAATCTGTATATGCATTTTATGAGAGATTGCTACTAGTGTTTAAACAATACAGTGGATATGAGGAGTTGAATGAAAAAGACACGAGTCAATTTGTGTATCGCTTTGTGTTTGAATTAAGGCCAGAAATAGGAGAAATGATTAAGCATAATTTGATGGGATGGCAATCATGTTCGGTGAATGAGGTTTTGCGACATGCGAAATACTGCAGTCATGAGATTGCGGTTAAGCAAAGAAAGCTTAAAGAGAAAGCAATGTGGGCAAAGGTAAAAGTGGCTGAACCTCAAGTTGCTCAATTAGAGAATAAAAGCTCAGGAAGGAGGTCAGGTAAGAATGAAAGGAAATCTTAATAAAACAAAAGTAATGGGAAATCTGGATGAGGCCAAGAAAAAGTTTCCTTGTCATAATTGCGGCAGGTTAGGGCATTGGAAGAAAGAGTGTAGGTATCCACCAAGAGTTAATCCTGAAAATACATCATTGAATCCACAGGTGCAAAATGAGGTAATTCAACAACCATCGCTACAGCAGCAACAGATTCAGGTGCCACAGCCACCACTTCCACACAGTGTAAATCTACAGAAATACAGTGCAGAGACAGGATTCTGTGGAGGAGAACAGGTAACAAGATCACCTAGAGTGAATGTGAGTTTGCAATATTGTTTGAAGGAAGATGGGAGTGAGTCTGATGACAGCTTCTGACGGTGCCTAGGAAAGGGAGAACAGTGCATACTTGGCGCAACTCTAGAGGTAGATCAATCTGGTCCTTTTGTGAATGGAAAGGTGAATGATGTAAATGTGACTTTCCTAGTGGACACAGGTGCTAGCCGTTCTACTGTCAGATCAGTAGAAGTTCAAAATCTTTCTCTGGAGACAGTATCCAAGTTGTCGGTGTAGCGAATAGACAGATCAAAACATCCCTAACAGAACCAGTTGAAGTGGAAATTGGAAATTTCAAAGATATGCATCGATTTGTAGTGTGTGACAGTAGTCCTATTATCCTTCTTGGCAGGGACATACTGTGAAAAATGAATTGTGCCATTTACTGTTCACCAGATGGCCTTGAGCTTCAAACCCCGGATGAAGATAGCTTGTATAAAATGACTATGTCACTGATAGACTCAGAACGAAGTAGTATGTTTCCTTCATTTGACAGAGAGAAGATACCTGTTGAATTGAAAGAGTTAGTCAAAGAACAAGTGTGGGATTTCACAGGAGAAGATATTGGACTAATGAAAGTTGTAGATCCTGTGAAAGTTTCTGTAAAAGAAGCAGTGAGATACCCAAACATTCCTCAGTACAAAATGACAGCAGAAATAATCGAAGGAATAACTCCAGTGATAACCAAAATGATTGAGCAAGGAATTCTGAGAGAAATAATAATCAGTCCATGTAATTCACCTACAATGGGATTGAAAAAGCCTAACGGAGCATTTAGATAGTACAAGATTTGAGAAGAATTAATAAAGTTGTTGTCCCATGTTGTCCAATTGCACCAAATCCAGCAGTAATCCTGTACCAAATTCCCCATGATGCAGAATGGTATACTGTAATGCGTTCTTTACAGTTCAATTACACCCAGATAGCCAGCCAATATTTGCTTTCCGGTTTGGAGACCGTATTTTGGCATGTTGCCGAAATTCCTCAGGGGTATACTGAGAGTCCCTCAATCTTTAATCAGTTGCTAAGGAAATCATTGGAGAGTTTAAACATGCCTGGAGAATCAGTACTAGTTCAATATAGTGATGACCTGTTGGTGTCATCAAGAACACAGGATGCATGTGTTTCAGACACCATTGCATTACTGAACCATTTGGCAGACAATGGAAATAAGGTGCCCCCATCCAAGTTACAGTTCTGTCAGAAAGAAGTACAATACCTAGGTCACAAAATTGCTAAAGGAATCAGACAAGTCAGTATAGAGAGAATTTGGATGATACAGGGAATGCAACCTCCAAAAACTCAGAGACAATTGAGAATGTTTCTGGGAATGGTAGGTTACTGTCGACAATGGATTAGTGGATTTTCACTGATAGACAAACCATTACAGAGGTTGATAAGAGCAGATGTAAAAGACCCCATAGTGCTGAATAAAACTGAAATGGAGGCTTTTGAGCGACTAAAAACCAGTCTATGTGAAGCACCAGCATTAGCGATGCCTGATTATGAAAAATAATTTGAATTATATTGCAGTGAAGGAGAAGGATGTGCCTTATCAGTTCTAATTCAGAGACGTGGAAAACTGAGAAAGCCAATTGCATATTTCTCAGCTGTTTTGGATCTAGTTGCAAAAGCATTGGCAGGATGTTTAAAAGCAGTAGCTGCTACAAGTGTGAGTTTGGACCAAAGTAAAGGTATAGTGATGGGATATCCTTTGAGGGTATATGTACCTCATTCAGTGGAAATTCTCCTCACTAGGATATAGACACAGTTCCTTACTAATAACAGGATGACAAAATATGAGAAGATAATTCTAGGTGCATATAATGTGACAATTTCACGATGTGTGAATGTAAACCCATCTACACTGTTACCTGATGTTATGGATGTTGAGGTGAGGAATGAAGTTGATCATAAATGTTTGGGTGTTCTTGAATATTGTACCAAACCAAGACCTGACATTAAAGATGAGCCATTGCCTGAATCTGATTATGTAATGTTTGTAGATGGTTCATGTCTGAGAACAGATGAGGGTGCTCTAAGTGTTGCATATGCTGTATGCACAGTGGCAGACATCCTGGAAGCATCTTGTCTAAAAGGAATTTGTTCTGCTCAAATAGCAGAATTGATTGCTTTAATTCGAGCATGTGAATTGGGAAAAGAAATAAGAGTCACCATAGTGACTGACAGTCGATATAGTTTCAAGGTTGTCCATGATTATGGCCAACTGTGGTCCCAAAGAGGTTACTTAACTTCTGCAGGATCCCCCATCAGAAATGCTAAATTTGGGAAAATGTTGATTGATGCAATTCAGTTACCTGATAAAATGTTTGTTGTAAAATGTGCAGCTTACAAGAAAGGAGATGACTATGTCTCCAGATGTAATTGTTTCGTTGACTCAATTGCAAAATATTGTGCCAAATGTCTTGCATCTATAAATCGGGACAGAAAAGCTGAACATGGTTCAAGTACTTTAATGCTAACCACAGTAGTTGAGATGTGGTAGGAAGTGAGACAAATGCAGGAAGAAGCAAGTTAGGAGGAGAAAGATGTCTGGTTAAAATCAGGTTGTAGACAAAGAGAAGAGTCAATAAAGTAAGGTCAAGCCAAGAGATTTAATCTCTAAATAAAAATTATATTAATGGAGAATTAAGCTGGTCTTGTTGTCTATTAGTTAACTTTTACTAGCAGATCCATTGACAAAATATTGGGGTGTTTTAATGTTTCTTAAGAATAAAACCATGATAATATCGACAAACTGCAGGTGTATATAGTGTATAAATTTAGTATGAATAAGACACTCCGCTAAAATCCAGCAGCTCTCCTCTAGTCTTCCCTAATCCTGGGAGCAGGGTGAATGTGTGTGTAAATGACTTGCGGTGTTATGGGCCCCACTGACGAGTAATGTGTGAATAGCTCTTTAGGAAGTATGGTGATGGTTTGCAGGTATTGTTTGGAGCCGCACTGGATCAATACCCTCAAGTTTGGACTATGGCAATGCCCGTTACTTTGGAATAACATAGTTATTCCAGCTGATGACTTCAAAATTGTTGTCCAATCGCATTTCCTTTCCAGAATTGACTATGGTAACGCCACACTTGCTGGCACCCCTAAAGTCCACCTTGCACCGATTAAATCTGTTCTCAACCTAGCTGCCAGACTTATCTCTGACTGTAAAAGATTTGACCACATCTCTCCTGTTCTCAAAAATCTCAATTGGCTCCCAATAGAAGGAAGATCCACTTACAAGATTGCATGTATCACTCGCAAAGCTCATCACCAAAACACCCCCTCTTACCTTTCAGACAAACTACAAAAAGCAGGGTGCTCCAGGTCCCTGAGGAGCACTAACTCCCTTGTCCTAATCCCTCCTAGACTCAATTGTAAAAAGATCCAATCTCGTGCATTCTCTGGTAATGCTCCTACGATTTGGAACTCTCTCCCCAAGGATCTACGCTGCAACCCCTCCTACCCTCTCTTCAAAAAAAGACTCAAAGTACTTCTTCTCAACAAATATTGGGGTACCTAATGTTACTGAATCTGACTCTGTTCATTCTTTTTTTCTTGTTCTCTCCTCGACCCACTCCCTATCCCACTATTCATATTTCCTCTCCCCCTCTCTACACTCCCATCTCTCTCTTAAATTTCAACATTCCTCGTCCCCTTAAGTATCTCTTTGTTTCTTTGCCCCCATCGCTCATTTGAATGCTATGTTTTATCCTATGTGAGTAAACTGCACATTGTTAATTTTGCCTTAATATGTTTAGCTACCTTGTAAATCGATCTGATACTCTTGGGTCCAGTAGCGCTATATAAAACTTTTTAAATAAATAAATATCTGCTATAGAAAATTCAGGTGGTCCAAAATGCGGCAGCTCACCTTCTTTTGAATTTGTCAGTTAGAATGCACATGTCCCCTCATCTGCATGCTCGTCACTGGCTTCCTGTCAGAGTGCTGTATAAGGCCTTGCTGCTAGTTCATGGAACCCTGTATCAGACGGTCGCAGTCAACCTCAGAACTAGGTTTAATTTCCATGCTCCAACAAGAAATCTGAGGTCAGCTAACAATTTTTAGCAGAGACTGCGAGATGCCGGCATGCAAGAGTTGGAGGAAGGTCTCTCGTCTATCTGAGATCCATAGCTTGCAGCAAACACCCTCTTGAGTTCCACGCTGTTAGCAACATGACAATGTTTAATCAGAGGTTGAAAACTTGGCTATTTGTCCCAGTTTGAAACAACCAGGTTTATTTTCTCTTCTGACCTGGGAATAGTGCTGGGACACGTTTTGGAGTAGCTGGGCGCCTTACAAGTAGCTTCATCATCATCATCATTGACAGTCCCATTTAAGGTCAAGCGAAAAATCGTATTTAAGCCCAGCCACACAAGTATAAACCGACGTAGCTGGTCATATATGAGTTCCATTCCAGTTTTCAACAGTCGAGTGTGGATAATACATTTGACATGTATTTAATTCACCTTGTTTGCGACCAGCATTTATCATTGTCCATTTTATTAGCAACTCAAAACAAGTTCCCATAGGTAGACCAAAAAGAAATGATAAAAAAAATAAAGAGTTAAAAGTAATTGACAGCCACCAAATAATTCCTACACTATTTTAATCACACACACACTTGTCCTAACGATGGGTACCAGGGTCAGTGGTTACACACGTAGGTTAATTTTCTTTTCAAACCAACAACCACTTATGTTTACAGTTCTAACCCCTCTACTTAATTCACGGCCTAATTACAAAAAGCTAATTTTGTTCATGCATGTGGCAGTTTGATATCCTTGACCCAATGCCCGCATATTGAAAATCTTATCAAAACATATTTGCTTTTATGCTGCAGACTGTCTCCATTGGATTTCCTATAGCAGCGTGAAGCATCTGTGAATGGAAGAATAATGTGTGAAAGGAAACTGCCTCCGTTACAGAACAATTCCATGCTTTTGTTTACAATTTCAGAGGGTAAATTGGTCCGTCAATAGTGAACGTGCGCATGCGCACACCGTCCACCTATGCCAAATCTGAGGGATTTTAACATTTAAGAAAAGACAGTCTCTGCGGTATTTGCCCAAACCGCGGCAGCTTTTCACGGTTTTATCAAGACCCGTGACGCTCACCGTGCAGCAGGGTTCAAAAACGCAACTGCCGCAATAAATACATTCGTTTATCATATGGTCTGATGCTGTTGAGAAATGCGCAAAAATAAACGCGAATATTTGATGTATTTGGAGACAAAAAAATCGGTGCTGAAAAGAGTATCGGCAAGTGAAAAATAAACGTTTAACATGGTGCGCGTTCATTCTTCCGAAACTGCAGGTATGCCTAAGCAATGCCTGGGCATGCTTTGGCTGTTTTAAAATATGCTTTAGCAGCCTTGACTGAGCAGCTCTGTTTTTTGTGGGTTTGCAATGGTGACATATGCTAATTACTAGGTCATCAGGAATTTTATCACAAGAAATTACAGTGATTAGTCACACAGTAATTATGTTCAGCATAATAAAGTAGATGTGAAATAAAACAGTAATTATCACAATATCTCATATAAGAGGATACTGTCAAACCCCTAAGGCCCTATTTTAACATACCTTTAAAATTAACACGTCTTCTTTCGAATAAATTGCTCATTTTATATTTCTGGTGATTATTTCATTCATTGGGTTGGTTGATCATACGCAGAATGGGAAAAAGCAAAGCGCGCATTCATGTTTTTCTGGCGCGGGTTACATGCGAGCTGTGTTTATGGTGCTGTACGTGCAACTTCGCTGTACTTTTGAGCATTTGACATTTATTACAAGAGAGAGGCAGCTTCTGAGATGTACTAGCAATATCTGACACTTAAAACATTTAAGTATTGGATGCAAACGTCAAAAATGTGTTTAATTAGGCGTAGTGCATTGTGGAAGAGCATTACTAAAGCATTGTTGCAGAACACCACGGGCGGGAAAGTATAGTACCTGATACTGATTTACTTCAAGACAGCTGGATATACACTCTCAGTGGGGCATATTCCCCAGAATGTTGTGCGGGTCCATTAAGTTGTCAAAATCAAACTCTGTATTTTAGATTCCAGCCCTAGCCCACCGTTATTTTAACCGATATATCACGGTATCTATTCAACCTAAGCAAGACTTTTGGAAATGTGTCTTATTAATTTCATAACTTGTTAGGTCTGGCATTAACCAAGACCTTTTGGTTTTACCAAAAATATATATATAATATTCTTCTTTAAAAGGGGTTTCAGCCAGCCCTCTTCATTCATTGGTGTGTTCTATCATTCACGTTTTTTTTCTCCCACTAAGACAAATAGCATGGGGCAAAGGATCGCCCACTCCATCCATTACCTAGCTTTGCTGTGAGAGAGCCCTATGCAGAGGCGGCTCCTCCGCTTAGGCAGAGAAGCATCGCCCCACTCCTCTCAGAGCAAGAAAAAAGAAAAAGAAAATGATAATATCATTGTTATTATCATTTTATTTTTCGTTGCTACACATCTGGGTTTGGACGGGGCGGGGCTGGTGGCACAGGGAGGAGGAGTGGTTTGTGCACACTAAGGGGTATATTCACAAGAACGTGTGATAACTACTGCAGGAACAGCGTAAAACAACTTTCAACTTTGCAGCCCATATTGGGAAAATCACCCCGTGTCAACGTGGAATACACAACAATGCGGAAGCATGGAATAGTCATCAGATAGCACGTAAAAAATCAGCGAGAAAATCAACACCACGCCGGAAAAATGCAAAACGTAAACGCAAAAAAACATGTGATGAGGCCAATCGCGGTACAAAAATCAGCGAAAACCAGCCACAGGCCTGCAAATCCCACGTGTCTGGCGGGAAAATGCACTATAAAAGAAAAAAAGAAAAAGAAATAAACATTTCAAACTGCGTCACACCATGGATGCACCCGGACTGAGTGCAGAGAACAAGCCGAACCCCACTAGCCCCACGGAGGACCAGCATGGAACCCCTTATTCGGGGAAGGGCAAGGACGAAAGGAAGAGGAAGATGCGGTTCAGTCTGCAGGAACACCGGATCATCGTCACAGAGGTCATAGGACACTACCAACAACTGTCTGCCACCTCTACTGCGGCACTGGAAACCCAAATGGAAATATGGCAGAACATCGTCAACAATGTCAATGCAGTCGGAGTGGCGAGGAGGTCACAAGAGGCGCTGGCATGAAGTGCACTGCCAAACCAAGGAGAAGCTCTCCGCCAACAGGAAGGCAGCAAGGGCGACTGGAGGTGGGAGTCCTGCGACACAGGAGGTGATTGATGAGCTGGAGGAAATGGTGGCCACCGTCAGCAGTGTGGAGACGGTGACAGGAATTGGGGGCCTGGACACACTACGATACAAACAAAGAAATTCCTTTCTGTGTATTACAATTTACGTAATCATATGCACTTTTGGAGATAACACTTGTTTAGACCAACCAATTCCCTCTCAACCTTCCCTAAAGTAGATTTTTAACAATAACAAGATAGAATTGTATGTATCTAGGTACTTTTTTATTAAAAATATTTTTCCATTGATGATGTATTCACAATTTA
Organism: Lissotriton helveticus; assembly: GCF_964261635.1. Lineage (NCBI taxonomy): Eukaryota > Metazoa > Chordata > Amphibia > Caudata > Salamandridae > Lissotriton > Lissotriton helveticus. The sequence goes on from NC_136061.1 coordinate 1,113,682,522, forward strand.
TTAAAAACAATTTTACATATGCATGTCTAGTCAAACAAAAATACACAATTTTTACAATAAATCAATGCGTTATTTATAGTACATAAATTTGATAAAAACAAAGTTATACATATACAGAGAAACTTATTTTCTGTGTGTCGACGCGTTTCGGTGCTTTGATTTTATAGAACACCTTCCTCAGGACTGTTTCCATTAAAAACATCAGTTCTTCTTTCTAAAATAAATACATACAATTAGTACTCATTTAGGAAACGTATTTACACTAAAAAAGGGGACTACTGGAAGGTATGGTCATAAACAGATTTAAATTCATAATAACCTTATCTTTTGGGTACCAGATGTATCCCAGGGGTCACAGTAATCATTCAACCGCCTCTTCCTCTATGTATTTCATCAGAGGATCTATGTGTGAAGTATCATGTATATTAGATTACACATTTAAAATATCGAGTATTTTTAATTTTACTCTAACTATGTGAATTGCGGTATCTATTTTGCATAAACAATGGCCGCCATATTGACTTACTTCTTATTTATCAGAGGGCATAATACTCCAATTCAGAGAATATATCTCATATTTGTCCAACAGATCTGATGAGGTTCTTGTGTTAAAATCCGCCCGAAGAGATTCTTTTCTTTAACTCTTCTATGGGTCATGCAATATACATTCCTCTTAATTATTTGAGGCAATGTTCAGCATCTGGGTAAAGAAATTGTTTGATATCTGTTGTAAAAAATCCATTTTGTTGTTCGTTAATTTACCCCATGTTTTAAGCAAAACCTTAATAAAAATGCAACTTAAATAGTAGTGCATTACTGCCTTTCCTAATTAAAGATTTGAGTCAAGGAATCACCTTAGCGTATATGTATATCCCTCTGGGATCTTAGAAGGGGAGTATACAGTTCTTGTTGCTTACTTGCAAGCAAAGGTTTTTTAGACGATACAAGGAAACTGATGACGGTGAAAACCGCCCCTTTTGTTCCCCGGATGTGTCATTACTATGTTCACTCAAGTATGGACGTATGGCTGGATGTAGGGACAATGATTGCACATGAAGGTAAACCATGGTAACTTACATCTATGCACATGTGTATCCCTGAAACACATGGCAAATTAGTTGACTATGAAGGTGAGTACTAGCTGTGTCCCCATTGCACATCAACAATAATCTCACAACCCCCCAGACTAGGCACACGTCCATGTGTTAAATAGGGCTGTGGGTAGGACTGACCAAATCGGTAGCAGGCCAGGAGTGGTGGCCTACATCACATATGACAACAGAACAGCACGTCACATACCCACTTACACACATCTGTGTGGACACATTCTGTTATGATGTATGACATTGCTCCACATGGTCAGAGGTTGCACACCATACTCACATTGCTGAAGTCACGTAAGTGCACATGTCGGCCAGAACCTATCCCAAAACAATGTCTGGCTCACAGATGTTGAACTTGCAAAAGGAACACACCACCATTGCACATGCATCAGTCAGTCCCTCCGTGTGTAGGGACAATGCTAATTATGGCACACAAGTGGACAATAAAATCAACACACCTCACAGTTAGACACCAGTGGGGTGACATAGACTTTTTTGGCATGTGAGCATCAGTATGGATGAGGCAATGGCCACAACAGGCAGGGACATGCTTAAGAAACTTGCACACAGCATGGGTACATGTTGAGGTTCATACATTGTTGTTGCAACCGTGGACAAAAATCATCACGGATGGCAATGCTCCCAGCCCACATTGCCTTGATGGATGAGTCAGGTGTTGTTTGGAGCCTGCCCATTGCCCCATGTGAGGGGGCACGACTCACTGCCCATGAGATCTGCATAGTGCTCTGGCACCGGAGTGCGCTTATTGTCTACTCTGTTGACAGTGCTCAAGTGAACGGGTCCGAAAGGTTCACATGTTGTGCCATAGTGCTGTGTGTGTGCTGTACCCCAGCAGTGTTTCTGAATTGGCAACGTTGCCAAACAAAGCTGTGTTGCTACAACCATGGACCTGCCTCACCATGCACAGGTGTGTGTACACACGCGTTGCTTCACGCACATGTATCCAGAGTTCGGACGATGGCAAAAGTGTCCTCTGTTGTGGTGGGATATGTGTGCAATCCCCACAATGCAGCATGTTGTTGGGACCTGTGTTGTGGGTAAGAATCGGATGTGGCTGCAGGAACGTAGTTACTCGTCCATGAATGCCCGCGCAGCTTCATATGCAATGTGGTCAAATAGTACGTTGTTGTCGTGATAAAGGAACACCAGGGTGAGCCAATCCATTTACTGGTCCGGGCAGGTGTGCTCAGCCCACACCATTATGCCAATCCGCAAGACAGTCCAATAGGGTAGCGCCTCTATGTGGTCACGGCACACAAGGAATTGTGCAATCTCCCATGCACAACTGCCAATACACACGCAGTATGTCAAGGCATCCCATGCACAGCTGTCTCGGTTACACTCCTGTTTGTGATCCAACAGGGGGAGCAGACACAAGTCATAGTCCAGTTCATCTACAGTTGTGTTGGATAGGCAGACATCCATGGGACACTCGAATGTGTATGTTTAGCATTGGAACCAGGGCTGGACGCAGGTGACGTAGGCAATGCAGAAGCTGAGCCGGTAACTGATCCGCAGCACTGCCAGTGGCACTGCGCCCAGTAAATGCAGCATAGGTGCACGGTAGTGTTCCACATAACGGGGTTGTGCATGTCATTGCCTTGGTGCGTCTCGTGGAACCGGCACTCTTCTGTACTGCGGCAGTTGTGTAGAGGATATGTCACAGCTATGAGCAATGATTCGAATATGTGTGCAACGTTGGGCTGAATGGGTTGCTGTTTCCGTAACAGTCAAGGCCATCTCATGCGGGGGTACCTCAGGCTGTGGCTTCTGTGTGTGGGGTGTGGATCAGTCGGATGGTTCCTTTGCGCAATGCGTGCTGTAGGAGTCGTCCACATCTGTCATGGCATCTCTCTCAGGGTGTTCCAGGCAAATTCAGGACCAAGGTCAGAGATGCAGGTGTCCTCACGCCTTCTGCATTGGAACAATGGAGCTTTCATCCCTGAAGTTTGTGTGTCTACTACTTGTGGTTTCGGAATGTGATGTGGCTTTGTGACTGATATTGGGACACAGCCTTGGGCTCACGGTGTACGGATGGCAATACACACACACATGTTGCCATGTGGTACCAGGTGCCCTGCAAGGCTTGCGCTGATTGTGCAATCTCACTCCATCTCTCCTCCTCACTCTCTCCCTCTCTTTCCTTTGTTGAATGCATGGCACACCTTCTTCTGTTGGATTTCGTCTTCCAGGCTATGTCCTGCGGATTGTTTAGCGTGAACCCACTAGGACTCATCAAAGGGGTTGTTTTGTCTTTTGTTTGTATGGTGTTTTGTGTTGGGGATTGCATTGCTGTATGACTGGTTCTCCATTTTCTGGCGAGGCATGTATGTTGATTTTCCTGCTTGTGCGACCTCAGGCAACATATTTGTTTTGCGATTTGTGGTGTTGGTGTGCAGTTTCTTGGTCCGGGTTTGGGGATGGGTCGGGGGGGGGGGAAACATTGCAGGCCAGTGTGTTGTGTCGGTGGGTGTTGTGACCCTCTTAGGTGTCTGTGCTGCATGTTCATTTGCTCCATGGCATCTGTTTGTCTTCAGGAGTGGCTGTGGGCTGTGCTCCCTTTTGTGGTGCAGACTGTGGTCAGACTTTACACCACGTCAGAGCAGGTGTAAATTTCCTGCTGCTAACGTGGCTTATCGCGTGTTTTGTGTTTTTAGCGTGGTTCTGTCTGGTCATTGTGAATATTGTGGTGTGGTGTTGTCGCGGCTTTTGGCACGGTAAGGCCTACTCTGCACCTCATTAGCGATATTTGCGGGGGTCCTCTGTTGCGATGTTTTTTGCAGTTGGTGTCGCAGGTAAACTGGTGCATGGGGCTGTTAGCACCATCTTGTGAATGGGGTGGTGAATTTATCCCGACTTTGGCTGGGCAAAAGCGCCGTTAATTCGGTGATAGATCCTTTTGAATATGCCCCTAAGTGTGCATGACTGCCTGCTGGCCGTCTTGGACGTCCAAACAATAATTGGTACATTGCATGTTCTCCACCGGGCTGTAATACACAACCTTGGTGGAGAACATGCGCAGGCTCCCTTTCCCCGTCTGAGTGCCAAACAATGTCCCTCAGACCAATCACAACACTGCATTGCAGCATTGTGATTGGCTTAGGGGAGCCTGTGGGCTTCCTCCTTCTGGGTCGAAGCAACGATGGAGGAGAGACGATGGCTGTGAGAAGGTAAGTGGTTTTATGTTTTATATTTTGTCCCGCCTTCCCCGCCATCCCTGTTCCCTGCCAGCCACCACTGACCCTCCGCTCGTTTACAAGGAGCACATCCACAGACAGGTGGTAGGGATTACTATGGCAATGTGTGATTTTTGAGACCAAAAAATATATATGCTTTTAGCTAATGTCTTTCTTTAGATTGACGAGAGCCTGACAGCCCACTCAATAATAAATGTAAACTAAAAACAATGACAAAATAGGCACTGTCCAAGTCAAAAGGCTGGCAACCAATAGAATACTTTGCCAATGCTTGCTTGTTATGTGATCCAGAGTTTAGAAATCGGACAACTGCCACAAGCGTGGCTTTGTAGCACTTACACTGTTCAGAGAGATAACAGATGGACCTCAATGTTTGTTAATAGGGTGCTTGGTTGAAGTACATCATATGGTGAAAGAGTATGCTGTGGCACATGAGGTCCTCACATGCCAGGACTGGCCATTGTGACACTTTTCATTTTTCCATTGGGCTACAGGGTAGAGCACTGCTTTCAGAGCAGGATGGGTTACATGGCCCAACCATGCCCCCAAGCCCCATTGCCATGTAACACATGTGAGAAACTTTCTGGCAGGACAAATTTTTCTTTCCTGGTTGCTCCTGTAAGATGAGACCATCGAGTTAAGGCAACTGTATTGCCTCTGCAAAAGCATGACAAAGTTTATAGAGGTATGTGAGATGAAATAAATTGTGTTTAATGCAATATTTATTTAAGGCACATCATGAATGAGCAGTTGCTTGATCAGTTTTGTACTCTATCATAACAGTTAGAACTCTCTGTGTAGAGGTTGTCATATTTTGCTTATTCATTGGGAGCACTTGTGCAAATCTGCCTACTGTAATGTGGCTCATACGTAAGGTTGCTGTGTTTCAGGGACAGATTGGTGTGTTGTGAAGCTGCTTTCTGTGGAATTTGCATGTTGATTTTCAATCAATTATCTATGATAACTTTGCTGACTCTCACCGTTGGAGCACTGGGCTTTACAACGTAATCTTTTAGTCAAGCTGTCAAAGAACTTTCCCCATTGGTTGTATGGACTTTTATTAGCTAACGTGAAGCACAGAAAGGGAGAAATCATCAACACTACATTTCTAATTTGTGAAACCAATGTGACTCCTCAATAAGGAGCAGGAATCAATGAATTTAGTGGAACGGGATTTATTTTGGATTTCCAATCAATCCAGTATATAGACAAACCAAGAATACATTTAGTAAATGCAGCAATACAATAGGTAAGCTGAAATATCTCAGTAAGTTAAGGCGCAACAGAAAGACTTATCGAATTGCGGTAATCACTATTGTATAAACACAGATTAAAGTAAAAAGGTGTTCCAGAAAGAACCTTCCCTTCTCTCTTCTGAACATAGATCAAGTATAGGATTATCTATCAAGGTTCTCTAAATCGGGGCATAGGAAAAAAGCTGTCAGCATGATCAGATTTCAGTAGAAGGGTAAAGAAAAAGGGAAATACGTGTTTAGTATAAAGCTTCACACTTGCAAGAATAGGGCCAGCAGAGAGTGTCCCTCTCGAAGTCTAAAGGGAAGCCCACACAACTCTAACTGTCAGTACATGAATTAAAAGTGACAGGGGATTCAGAACATTCTTATCTCCTTCATACCACCAGGAACCTTTCAGGTCTTTACTTAAGTGCATCAACAACATCGCTCCAGGTTCAAATCGCATAGAACTTGAACATCTTGCCATCCTGGTACATGATGAACAGAAGGCCTCTTTCGACCACTGTTTCTCCACATTCACTGTCATGTTTCCGTCCAGGCTTTCTTTCAGCAGTCTAATACAATAAGCCTTTCTCTAGCTAAAGAAAATAATGATAATAAACATGTAAGGAAAGAAAACATGCTGGCAAAGCAAAATGCATTCAAGTGAGGCCTGTAGTCAGACAAACTTTAGGAAAGCATTTAATGTACACTTGAAATACAGGGTAATACTTACACAGACAATTGTAGGAATAAATGCAAAATATGAGTAAAATAATACATGCTTACATATGCAAATGTAACTTTAAAAAATAAATGCAATATAACTTGAAGTGTTGTGTAAGTGTTAAATGTGAATAAGAAATGCAGGCTTTCATGATCAAACTAAACATTAGTGCAAATGTGTATAAATCTCCAACCTCTCGAGTGAATATTCCAATAATGCATGTAAATGCTTCACGCATGGTAAAAAAAAATGAAGGAACACAGTGAATATAGTGTCAACACGTATATAAATGCATTTCTGTGATGTGCGAGGGTGGAGCCTTAAATTGTGCTCCTCCATCACCATCTCCAACCTGATATGTCCTTCTGCTTCTGATTTGTCTTTCTCAAAAAAGTAAAATTATCACCCTTGTGTGGTGACAGGTGTAACAATGGACCAGAGGCTTCCAATATCTACAAACATCTGAAGCATGCACTGCAGATCTATCTCAATTAAAATATTTCTGATTTCAAAATGAATCTTGCACAACTGGTTGTTGTTGTCATGCCAAGCCCCCATGAGCACCATATTTAGGATGAACACTCCTTGTTACTTTCCAGGGGGTGGATAAAGCCAATGGTTAAGAGACTTACTAAATCATCAGTATTTAGAAATGCATCGAGGGCAAGCCCTAGCCATGCCCCCTCATCAAAAAGGTATCTAGAATTCCTCAGCAAAGAGCTGAAATTTCCACCCAAATGTGAACAGCAAAACTCTCACCTAGAAATCTCTTTGAAGCCCTATCTAGATGTTCTGCAATGTACTTCATTTCCTCTGCTATGTACTACCCGGACTCCACCTGCGAAGACCTAGCCAGATCCATTTCCACAAAGCACCATTCAGACATATATTACAAAGCTCCATCCAAGCACCTCTTTACAACACACCTTTTAGGCCACCTCTGTAATACCTCATCCAGAACCCTTTTTCAAAACCCCATCCAGATCTCATGTTGAGCAGCCCCATATAAAAGACCTCCGTTGCTGTTGAATAAAGCAAGGATGCCAGGAGCCTCTTTTGTGTTCTCAGGTTGGTCCCTAGCTCATTACCTCGCAGCAGCGACTGGCCTCTAAGCACAAACACTAACAATCGTCCCCCAACTCACCCAAGGCTCAGTTCAGTTACGCAGGTGCCAAGTTGTTGGCAGGGGGGGGGGGGTAAGTTGTTGGTGCATGAAGGCAGAGGGTGAGAGCGAGATGTAAGGGAAAAGAACATGATTTAAGTGGTGTTTAAAACAAGGCCTCCAACATCTAACAAATTAATTAAAGTTGTTTAAACATATGTGAAGTGAGAGAGGTGCCGTCATTTCCACGATCTTATCACAAACAGCTTCTTGTGCTCCTCTGAAGGTAGGAGCCCTGGGTGAACTTGCCTATGCCATAAGAAGGCCCTGCTAGTCAGTAGCTTCTCTAAAAGCTCACATTCAGTACCTCTTTACTAAAATCTAGCTCCACTCTCCCTTCTGAAAAATCCTATCCAGTCCTGTTTAGAAAAACTTGTACATCTTCTATTGTTTGAAGAGAAGTTACTTACATGCCTGCACCCCTTTAAAAATACCCATCCAATCCTGAAAGTGCATTCTATATGCCCTGTTGAAAGTCCCACCCAGCTCCCATTAAAATTCTTATTCAGTTTCCTCCTTTAAAGCCATAGCCACTTCCCCCTTTTCAAAACCATAGTTGCTAAGTTTCCCAGGTCCACACACAACTATCTGGCTCCCGTACCGACTTTTCATCTGCATTCTCAGACATGTAGACTTCGTTTTATAGTAAAGGGAACAAGACTACAAGTGCCAGATTGCAAAGGACAAAATACTTCAGTGCAGTAAAAGGGGTGCAGCAGGTGCAGTGTCACCAGGGCATAGAGGCCACAAGGGCCCATTAAACTCTGAATACTGCATTTTTATTACAAACACAGCAGCTAGAGGAGTGGTCATTTTCTTTGATTACTGTAAATCAGACTGAAAAAAACAATTGGAAAGTATGTTCAGAGCACAATGCTTCAGGCTCCTTGCCCACTGAGCCTATATTGAATTATCTGTAATGACCCTGTAAGAGTGAGCCAAATGCAGTACAAGCCCCACTAAATAATCCCAAAACTCACAATGATGACTAGGATAAACAAGCATTGAAAATGCAATAGGTCTCGCAATAGAAGAGTTTAACATTTTTCGTTTTGCAAATGGATGAGTGGCGTTGCGTGGATGAGTGGCGTTGCGTGGATGAGTGGCGTTGCGTGGATGAGTGGCGTTGTTTGTGTGAGTGGCGTTGTTTGTGTGAGTGGCGTTGAGTGGCGTTGCGTGGTTGAGTGGCGTTGCGTGGGTGAGTGGCGTTGCGTGGGTGAGTGGCGTTGCGTGTGTGAGTGGCGTTGCGTGTGTGAGTGGCGTTGTGTGTGTGAGTGGCGTTGTGTGTGTGAGTGGCATTGCGTGGTTGAGTGTCTCGTCTTCATAAACGTTGGACAGAGTAGCGGATTGCCTCGTTGACAAAGGCCACATAAATTAGACAAACAGAAATCCAGGTAAGCACACACTGACACGGGAACTGAACAGAAAAAGACAAGCATGCACATGCATTAAAGGACATACACACAAGCCTATGAAAACACATACAATGCTAAACTAAAGCACTAGTTAGTCAGATGAGACGTTATGCAAACCTTCTTTACACAGTAATCCCGCACCAAAATTAAATAGCAGGGCTAGATTTTCCTAGAGGTTAGAGAAGCTATGTGGCCTTTAATTGAGATAGATGGCCGCGTATGACAACTCCATGTTTGTTCTGGAGTGGTTTATTGTCCCAGGAGAGCCGCAGAGTCTCATGTGAAGCAGAGGCTTGAGGAGTGTCCACATTTTGGCAGCCCCTTTATAACAAGCATGAGATGGGACCCGAAAACACTGGAATGAGAAGGGGCTGAAAGGAGCTAGTGACAGAGTTCAACTGGAGGAGAGGTGGGCAAAAACAATGAAAAGGTGGACAAGGGAGGAGAGAAGGAAAGGTGACAGAGAACTGCTGGAGGAGCAAAGAGGAGAAAAGAAATGCGACACGGCGGGCAGGGGAGGGGGCGGAGCGGGTAAAAAAAAAAACAAGACGGAGGGAAAGGCAGATAAGGGGAGGGGGAGCAGACGGTTGGCAGTGTCCTCGGCTCTGAAGTAAGTGTTTCTTAGCACATGTGTTTGCAGGGATGCCTATCATCAGGAGAAAGGGGTCGGAGGAGGCGAGGATCGGCCGTAAGCATGTGTGCTTTCTGAAAAACAAAAATGTTAGGGGACGGCTGGGGGGGAGGGGTAAGGATAAGCTGAAAACACAAGCTGCAATCACTTGTGTTTTCAGCCGATCCACGTTTAGTTTGCAAAGCAACTAACGAGGATCAGCTGAAAAAACAAGCACTTGCAAACTAAAGTAGGATCAGGTAAGTTAAGTGAAATAAAAGGGTGGCAAATAAATGTTTGGATTTTTGTAACGTGGTAATAATTCAGCCCAAAACGGCTGCAAGGCTGAAAGATGAAGCCGAGGCACTTATGTGAAGCGCTTGTAAGCCTGTGAAGTGAACAAACAGCGCAACGAGGGTTAGGTGGGAGATAAAAAACAAAACAAAGTGAGGCTGCAGGCGTGAAGGTTTGAGACCCGGCATAGGCTCAACAACCTGGGAGTGTGGGCAAATCATTCGGTCAGCACGGAGCATGATGGCTTTATTGAGGGAGGCCCCCTGCGGCAGGGTAAAACCCCCGCTGGTGGCATATCACTCGGTCAGCATGGAGCATGTTAGCTTTATTGAAGGAGCCCCCCCGCTGCATGGCAAAACCACCCGCTGCTGTGACCGCATGCATACGCAACGCAGTGTAGGCGGAGGAAAAAAGCAACACGAGGTCTGGTGTTGAAAAAGCGAAAGAGCCGTAGGCGACATGGTAAAAAATACAAGCAACATGAGGTCTGGTGTGGGGAAAAGAAAAAGCGCCATAACACACTGATACAATGCCTGGTGTTGGAAAAGCGGAAGCGCCGTAACACACTGATATAATGTGCGGTGTTGGAAAAGCAAAAGCGTTGTAAGATGTAGTAGCACACACGCAAAATGAAACCCCGCAATTTGCCAAACTGTAAGCAGCTGTAAAAGCGAAAGCGCTGTAAGACGGAGGGAAAGGCAGATAAGGGGAGGGGGGAGGAGAAATGCGACACGGCGGGCAGGGGAGGGGGCGGAGCGGGGAGAGGGTGTGAAAGCAGCAGGGGCCTCGAGTGCGGCTGAGGGAACTGATGTGCACGCGCTTTTAAGCTCAATGCACATGCGCATTGAGCTTAAAAGTCACGGGCACTGCAAGGAATCGCCACGATTCCTTGCAAGTTAGTTAAAGAGTGGTTAAGCCCCAATAGTCTCGCAAGCTCGATGCGCATGCGCATCGACAGGCGAGACCTAAAAACATCAGTGAAACCTGTATGTACATTTCAGTGTAGGGAGATTCAAATGCCCCTTCAGATGGCTCTAAACTCTCACCCCAGGGGGCGGGAGCACAGTTTGGAGACTTCTGTGTTACATGCATGAGTCGCCTCTTATTTATGGAATTTACTGTACCACACAAGCAAGTAAAGTCAAGGTGACATCACTTTAGCTCCAAATGCCTTTCTAAGAATAGATCAGACATAAACACCGCTCCTGGACAATGCTATATTGAAGGCAGACATATTGTTGCAGAGATGTTCCATTTTTGGGAACTAGCAATGGAGAGGGCAGAGATATAGAACATGTTCTGGAACTATAAATATATGCGTGAAAATAAACATGACCTAATAAAATATGTTATTACATTTAATGGTACTAATAAAGCTGCACACACATGAATTACCACAGTGCGCAAGTCAAATTGCATTTTATTACTACAGTTCAGAACAATTGACAGTGGGAAAACACTTTACTGCTCACAGAATGTAAGTAACTATTGCACTACACAGAAAAATAATTCTCATAGTTGTAGCATGTGCTCACCAGTGTGATTTTGCCATATGCACAAATGTAACCCTTACATTCTTAGTGTGATGAAATATATTGTACTAAAACATGTGCACATGAAAATAGTATGGCATTAACCATACATGCTATGCACAGAATAGAAACATGCCATTTAATATCAGGGAGGGGTAGGTTATCATGGCTTACTTAGCTTATTGTGAGTCATGCCCCTTTCCCCCACTCAACAGTGGAAATTAATTGCATATTACACTCGGCACATCTGCATATTTATCATATATTACATGGTGGGGTGCTTTCATTACACAAAATATGGGGATATAAAGACCCATATGTCACAGTTCACAGCCAAATACAGATCCCAGCATTATAATGACAGCCCCCAAACAATTCCGCAGACATTTAATAGTGGCTGGGTACAAGGAATATATAGCATGGAGGCCCAAACTATGCAGGATGATTTCCTAAATTATGTGGCAGAAAATCAAATTATGGGACAGATATTCTGGCAGTATTAGCTACAGCCAATCTTTTTTTGAAATGTGCACAATTTGCAAATTTTATCACATGGTTTTCCCATCACTCCACTTATGGTTCACAAAGAATCTGCAGATCCTAAAAATGGCAAAAATCCCATTAGCAACAGGAGTTAGTCCCAGGCTCCACCCTTTGTGGGTGTGTAAACCCCTTAGCAGAGAAGGGGAGCACTACCTGGCATCAGGCCAGAAACTGCTTCTCACTCTCCCAGGGCAACCAAACCACCCTTCATAATGCCCTTCACTGTGTGCAGCAGGGCTGGAGTGCCAACCCTGGCTTCTGGCCAGGCCCTGTGCTGGGGGGTGGGGGAGGGGGTGGGATCCAACAATTACTGCTCATGCCCCTTGGCAGGTGCAGTAGGATTGGGGCACTGGACCTGGGCCAGCCCTCTGCAAACATCTGACAGCCTGTGTTTGGGCTGCGGGCATGCACAGTGGGGTGGGTTTAAGGGCCTGGACTCTGACCAGAAACTGATCCCCAAAGTCTGTGTGTGACTGAACCTCCTAGGCACAGCCTGTTGCAATGTGCAGCAAGAGAAGGGTGCAGGGCCTCACCTTTATCCAGACTCTGTGACCCACACTCTATGGGTGAATGACATCAACTGCACATGATCAACAGCCATGCACAGTGTGTAATGGAAAACATTACCCCGTCTTTACTTGACAAACCCGCCACATACGTCCTTCAACCATGAACAGAGGTGGAGAGCAAAGACAAGCCCTGTGCTTCTGGTATTTCTGACCCAGCAGTGCATAGCATGATTGAGATGGAGGAACTAGGCTCTGACCAGGAACTATGCATCAGCTTTTGTGATTATTCAACTTCTGGTGGCGCACATCTTTTGTCATGCCCACTGGGTGGGCACAGACACTGTACCCCATCTTCTTTGGGCATATGATCCTTGTTGCACCCATCCATGGGAAACAGAAATGAGGATCAATGACTTGGCCTTCATCTAGGCTTATGACCCTGACTCTACACTGTCTTCTATAGTGTTCTGTGAGTGAGGGGCACAGGACCTTGCCTCTAGTTACATGGCAAGCACCTAAACCCGGCAACACGGTCTCCCAATGTTAATGCCAGCCACTGACAACATCATCCTTTGTTTATTCATACTCCCATTTTTTATGGAGTTGGCCACAAAGAAATGCTGATGCTCCAGCAGTGATAAAGGACTTGCACTGCTCACTATCTGTGGGGGCAGTTCATACTTTTCATTCAGATAATGGAGCTGTGTTTGCCACAAAAGCATTCAAGGATGCTATGTCAGCTTTGGGAGTATGTTGGCATTACTTGTACCCCTTTTAACAGAGAGTAACAGGTTTGCAAAGCGATTCAGTGATATGGTTTAACATGCCTTGACCACTAGGATGTTAAATACAGGACTGAGTTGGACACATAATACGTTTGGGGTCCAAAGAGTATTAAATAATTTGCCTTTCGGATTATTAGTTGGTCACACTCCATACAAGATGCTTTTCAGTGTATATATATATATATGTAACTGACCTAGATAATCCAGACAGATGGCTGAAAAACGTATGTTTGAACTGGACCACTGTTTAATTGTTTTACAGAATGGCTAAGAGGTCAGAGATAAGGGCCTAGATGTATCAAGATTCCATTTTGCGAATCTTAAATAGCGATTTTTAGCGAATCGCTATTTAGAATTAGCAAAATGGAATGTATGTAAAAAATCGCTTTTTTTTAGCGATTCCTTAATATTCTTTATTTGCGAATTCGCATTTTGTGAATTCGCAAATAAGGAATAATTTCCCATGCATTCCTATGGGCCAGGAGGCCCATAGGAATGATTGTGAAGTAATTCTCAAATTGCGAATTCGCAATTTGCTATTCGCAATTTGAGAATTATTTCAAGGGTGCAGGGGTGTCTCATGGACACCCTGCTGCACCCCTGAAACTTACATGTGTGTGCATATGGCGCACATACATGCCCTATGGGCATGTATGTGTGTCACATGCCACCCTCAAAGTTGCAAAATGTTGGGTTTTGAAAGGATTTCGCAAATTAACACGAACCTCAAATTGGTGTTAATTTGCGATTCCTTAACCTGAATTCGCAATTGAAAAAAGCTTCATACATGGCATTTAAGGAATCGCAAAATTGCGATTCCTTAAATGCTTAAGCAAAATAAGGAATCGCAAATTTTTGCGATTCCTTATTTTGCTAATTCCACATACATCCCAAAAGATGCAAAATGTCCGTTTGCGATTCGTTAAGGCCGAAATTCTGCGAATTTCGGCCTTAACGAATCGCAAAAGGCTTGATACATCTAGGCCAAGGTGTCTAAGATGAAGCATTCTGAAACAGCCACTGGTGACCAAAAAGTCTTTAAAGCTACAGACTGGTGGATACCCAATATAGGTGCTCTAGTTCAAGAAAATATCCCAGATAAATTAGTATGTTGGCCATCCAAAAGACAGAGCACCTGTTACAGTTCTCGGGGTAGGAGCAAAGGAAATGTAATTTTGCCTCCATTGCCTGTTTTAACAGAAAACAGAACGATAGCCATTGATCAAGTTAAAAGTATTATGTGGCTGATGCTGTTCAGTAGACCCCCTCTGACACGAAAAGCCTTCGGAGTAGAGCCTCACAACTTCTCCCTACTCCAAGAACCTATCCCTATAGCAGTACAATGATGATGATAGCTTAAGTCTCATTCTGGGGACTCTTAAGCCTGCTGTGGCTCCAGCTTTACACCAAGTACCAAATTCCATTAAGTAACATGATGTTTACTATGAACCCATGAGTGAATAGACATCATGTCCTTTCACGAAATAACACTTCATGCAAAAGACTCTGCTTTGAAATAAATGATTTGCCTACACAAAATACTTCATGTTTACCATTGGTGACAGGTATCTAATACCACTGTGGTTCTACTTTTTGGGTTGCTACATGAGTGTTTTTCCTTCAAATATTGCTTATAGTGCTGATTGCTGTTTTGTTATTACTAAATGGACATTACGTTGCTGATAAAACTGTGCTGGTTCCTGTGGGTTGAAAACTGCAACTGTACCTTCTGCTCACAGAGCACAACAGAATCATCATGCTGTGAACATCACCGCATATCCTGTTTTGGATGGCATACTTTAGGAAAAGGTTTCATATCAAATATTGGGACCCATAGAGTTACTGCAGATTCCCTATATAATTTAAAAAATGTGGTGCATGCCTTTTCAGATGAATGGGACATTAAAACCGTAAATGTTGTTAGAGTTACAACCCTTGACAATAAATAAATGCTGAAAATTATGAATACATGTATTGCTACCATCTCTTTGGCCATCACTACATACACTGCACTTAGGAATATACAAGTGCACACAGTGGGAACGCTGTCAGGTACTTTCTATAAATAGTCACCTACATTTTTAAAGAAATGTCCTTATTTCAACAGTGTTGACTGGACAGGTCCTTCAGGTTGTTATTATTTCCAAAAATCAGAAAAGCTCCAAAATAACCTTAATAACAATAACAAACTGGTCTTCTGTGAGTTTATTAGAAAGCTTGCTATACAACGCTATGGGTATTGGAAAACAATATTATTGAAAAAGGTTTTTGGAGAACAAAAGTTTGTCAAATGCAAGGTAAAGAAACCCTATTTGGAACATGCATTATTCCCAGAGAAATACATTTCCTGAAAAAAACAATCCAGCAGAACACTTGTCTGGAATTTGGATCCATATGTGACTAAAAACAACCTTCATTCCAAAAGTCAGTATGGCACAATTTCCAGATTGACTGAGAAAAAAAGATCACAGAGGTTGAAGTAAATTACATGATTCAAAACTAAATTACACCCTGAAGGTAAAGCCCTGTAGCCCATTGATACTGTTTTATACAAGCATTTATTTCTTTTGAAAACTCCTGGTCCTTCATTTAACCACCCACATGCCAGGTATGACAGATCTACACCTGTAACTGTTTCCACAACACAGGGTGGGTAAGCTGTGCCAATAATCGCTAGCACATTCCAGCTTAACGGCTGTGAAGGAGATGCTGTTCCAAATTCATCAAAATGTACATTTACCAGATTTTGTCATGGGTAGACATCCAGCTAAAATGAAATTTTATAGTCACAGTAGGCTGATTAGAGAATTAGACAAGCTCATATAGAAAGTTTGCACGTTACATTTACAGTTATAGATAATGGGATGCAAACGCCATTACAATATCGCCACTTGCATTGTAAGTTTATTGTTTTTTAAGATGAAGGCTTAATGTCAACATGTAGATAGAGCTGACATATTTTTGTCATCTTAGTTTAGTGTTGCAGTAGTCTTTGGGTCTTAGTATGAGTTTGGCAATCCCATGGCCCACTGTATCGACAGTGGTGGTCTGAGAACGGTAATCTTTGCGGTCCGACCGTCATATTACGCTGCAGGACTGCCAAGACTGCCAGCAGACCACCGACTGCTGGGTTTGCAGTCGGGGAAAGGCAGCCACCTAGGGCAGTACAGGGGAGCTGCACCAACATCCGTATTACGAGTTGGCTGTTCCACGAGCAGACTGCGGTTGTCCGACCGCCTGCTTCAAGGTGTTGGTGACGTAGAATTTGGGGTGCGTACTCACCTCTTTCTTCTTCCAGGCAGATTGAGACGTGATTCCCTTTGGCCATGTCCGCCCTTCACAGCAGTATCTTCACCCTGTGGATTGCAACTCTGTTTGCTGTGATCTTCAGGTGAGTCCTTTCCTAACCATATATCTAAAAGTACAGTTGTAGCACACCCTTAATAGTCACAATGAATTCAATCAGATCATATATCCCATAAAATAATATATCCAAACAATATATATCAAGGTCTCAAAGTCCAAAGGCTAATATATCCTATTCCAATCCAAAGTCCGTCTTAAAGGGCCATCCACCAATTGAATGAAAAAAGACTTACTTTATTTATGTACGACAAACTCCCAGCAGTTCTTGATGCTATCACGTGTTTCATCTGAACATATTAGTATTCAGACTTTTTCAAGGCAGGCTAGAAAACTGCAACGCAACGGGTACTTCTCGTTAGCGGTGTCCATATATACACCACAGTCATTTAATTCCTGGAGAAGAAGGCGAGTCTACCCTTTTATCCAATATTAGTTCACAATTATTCGTGGTGGTTAAAGTAAAAAGCACATCCACACAAATGGTGTCCCCAACTCAGGAAAGTGTTGTCCCACGAGGTCATTTGGGAACACTGTTACTCAGGCACTGGACCGGAAATAACTACTATTAGCAAAGGGAGCCAGATATTGCTACGTTGGTACCCTCAACTAAAGACAGTGCTGTCCCACTAAATATTTTGGGAACACTGTCACTCAGGCAATGGACCAGAAGTGACCACTATTTAGCAGAGGGAGACAGACGCTTATATGTCGGTTCCCTGTCCCACCAGAGCGTGCAAAACTGACGTCGTCCATGTGTCCACTTCGTCATTCCTTTTCGAACCATATACCCATTGCCACAACTGCCCACATATGGGCTGAACCCTTGTAATGGGTATATGGCATTTTTCCACCTATATCATATATATGTGTGCATCCGACACATCTGCAGTTGAAATGCACACACAGGCATCAATATATTTGTGAAAAATACTCACCAATGCTGTGGGCTGCTGGTGGGGGCAGACATGTTCCTACGGCGGTCAGACCGCAAAACTCATAATAAGGCCCTTGGTGTCACCAAACCCAGTTGTATTTTGAAAACATGAATAAAATCACATATTTGTGATTCCTCAGCAGAACTACTGTGAAGGATAGCTGAATCCAGGTATTCACAGGTATGATGTGAGCCTTCCATAGAAACTCTAAAACTTGAAAGGCAAGTTTGCTATTTAATGTGCTAGCTAAAATTTAGCAAAGGGCATAAACATACCTTTAGGGTGTTAGGATGTCAGAAACACACTAAAATCCTCGAAGCTTTCATATCATTTTTGCTGACTATTACCTGTCTATCTGCTATTATTTTTGCCTTCCGTTCCGTTACTGTTCATGTTTTGTGCACTACACTGATGACTTTAAAAAACGTTTTAAATTACTTGAGCCCATTTCTTAGTGCTGTGTTTGAATGTGTTATTCATAAATGAAAGATTGCTTAAATTGCTCTGTGTCTCTGCTGAGGTCTAAAGGTACTGAGAGGGACCAGAAAACACTGCCTACACAGGATTGCTCACTGGGCTAGTGCGAGGGCTATAGTCCAACTTGTTTTCTAATTCAATGTTGGTTCATTGAACTTAGCCCCTGCATCTGATAGTTAGAAATTAGTCCCCTGCCTCTCTGGGTACCACCCAGATTCTATATCATTCCAACACAAATAGACTGTCATCGTTTTATTTATCTTTAATTTCTTTCCCTCAGCCACACATTCTTGTATTTGCACCATGTTTCCATGTTTTACAGCTGCAGCATTTCCAAAAGTGGTCACCAATTCTTATTAAAAATTTTAATTGACTGTGACTGTGATTGTGAAATTTGAAGTGACTGAATAATTATGATGGCAATTGAGGGTGTTTCTTAATGTGTCATAGTCAGGTGTTTTCAAAGTTGTTGCACAATGCCTTGTCTTAATTTGTGGTGATTCCTTACAGGATGTTGTGATGAGTCTAATTATTCCATCCATTTATTTATCAAGTGATCTTTGGTTCATAGTTATCAAAAGACCGTCTGTCTTCTTTTTCAATGCTCTCATGTGTGCTTCTACATCCACATTTCCTGGATAGCCTGTCATGTGGAATCTCTATTTATTAACCTTGACAGTGTGTATTGCTTCAGACTCTAATAATTAAATCTTTAATATTTGTCTATAAGGTATTTTCTATTTGAGATTACCATTGTGCTAACTGTCAGCACAAAGGACACTATTTGTTGCAGTGCTTCTCTTAAAGAAGATAGTCTTGAACTTTCCATGTTCAACAAATCTTTTAGTATTCAAGAATTCCACACATTGTCAACCTAATAACGTGTGTTAGAAAACTATTATATAGGCTGCAGTACAAGCTCTTAAATCGTGCTCAAATTCTCCTTGTGCTCAATCACAAATTACTAGTAATACATCCAAGTAAGACAGCCAGAGGATAATCATGTTTGCAAATGTTTCAAGTCTTTCAGCCCAGGACAACTCTTTCTCCCACCAGCCCAAGACAAATTTCCTGTTGCAAGCGGCAAAGGAGTTGCTTATCATATTCCCACTCATTTGTTTGTACACGTCTGTGCCAAAGAGAAACACACTGTTTTCCAAGCTGAACTCAATCTTTTCTAGCAATAGAGTCCTGTTTTAAGTTTAATTTCTAAAGAGCCAATTTGCAACTGGATTTCACATCAAGGTAAAAGGTTTGGTCCATGTTTTAAAAAAAATATATATATATATATTATTATTTTTAGTACAGGTACAGCATATATGATCAAAAACAATCAATCTGAAAGTTGCCATTGCGCAATCAGCAGGCATGTTAGTCGTGTATAGTACAGTCGCATATCCTAACATTTCGTGTATTTCCTTCCCACATTAATTCTGTCTTTTCCCCCAACCCCTCTACAATATCCTGCGATCAACATTTTATTTCCCCCTGTGTTCCCTCCCCCCGGGAGTCCATAGTGCAGTATCCAGGGGTTCCAATTTTTTAAAAACTTTTTGGGACATCCTCGTGCCTTATACGTTGTCTTTTATCCAGACATGTATAAGTCCAGGCCTCCTCTCCATTCATGCAACGTAGGCTGCATTGCCTTTCCCCAATTACATGCGAAATCTCATTTTGCGACCACTAGGTCTAAATTTGCTAATTCTAGTTTCATTCTAGGGAGGTCTATATCCGTGGATACACCCAGCAACACAAACCGTGGGTCCATGGGTATCTTTTCACCTAATATTTACCTATATTCTGTCGTTATGATTTTCCAGTATCCCTGTATCACTGAACATTCCCAAATTGTGTGCATAAATGTGCCTTCTTTGTGGATGCATCTGTGGCAACTGGAAGCCTCATCCCTTCCCATTTTGTGCAGATGGAATCTGTCATAATAGGTCATATGCAGCACCTTAAATTGAATAAGGCAGAGGCGGGATTTAATAGCAACCTCTCATGGGTGCATCAGCACTGTCTCCCAATCGAGGTCTTCTATAACTCCCAATTCTGATTCCCACTTTGCCCTCAATTTTATGAGATTGGCCGGTGTATAATTTATTAATGTTTTGTAGGTTCATGAGGCCATTTTCACCCTAATTTCTCCCATAAGGAGTCTTCCTTCTAGTGGGGCGTAATCAAGGGTATTTCCCTTGTCTACTCTTTGGGCTCTCCAGGCATGCACCATTTGCATACATCTATAGTATTGCTTCTGATGCAGCTCATATTCCTTTTGCAAATGTGCAAAGGTGGACAATTCTTTACCCGCTATAATATCTTTGATTTTAGAAATGCCCTAGAGTTGCCAAATCCCAAAGCCCTTTAATTTTTTCAAAATCTGGATGTCTCTTCCCTTCCCAGAGTGGAGTTTCTTTTGTAATTTGGTCATTCCATTTCATCTGTCTTTCTGCTCTCTTTCATGCATTTATCGCCACCTATGTAGCTGCCAGTAATTGTCTATCTCCTTTTACTCCATATAGGTAATGGGTGTGCAAGGGCATTTCAAATTGACTACGCTCTAGTGCATATGTGGGTTGGTCCTCCGGTATGTGCTCCCATACCTTTATTGCAATTAAATGAGCTGCCCAGTGGTATGCCTAGATATCCGGAAGTGATTTTCCCCTGTTATATTGGTTTCGTTGTAGCGTGGCTACTGCCACTCTAGGGGCAACACCATTCCATAAAAACCTCCTTAAACTCCCATCAATCCTAGCAAAAACCGCTTCAGGGAGAGGGCAGTATGTATTCTGGAGCATGCATAGTAATTTTGGCACTGTGATCATTTTGTATGGTGCTGCTCTCCGTAGACGTGTCAGTGGCAAAGATTTCCATCTTTCTTCATCTGCATTAAATTCCGTGATGGCACGATATATGTTCTGATTGATCTGTTTGCTGACACATACATGCCTACGTATTTTATCCCCTCTTTCAATTTTATCCATTCCGATGTTCACGTGTGGTTCAAAGCCTTGGGTTGCTGGGTATAAACAGAACTTTTCTAATTTGATTTTATGTCCTGAATGCACTCCATTTTGTTTGAATGTGCTGAAAATACATGGGATAGTATCTTGGGAGTTAGTAATATAGAGAAGGATATCATCTGCATATATAAATATTGTTTGTCTGTAGTCCCACCCACATCTCTTAGGAAGCCTGATATCCCCTGATGCGCCCGAATTATGCATGCCAGAGGCTCTAATACTTGGGCAAAAAGCAGTGGGGACAGGGGACATCCCTGTTGTGTGCCCCGTCCAATAGTAAACTCCCTAGCGGTTACTCCATTTACTCATACACAGGCCATTGGTTTTTCATACAGGATAGCTATCCACTTTTGAAACTTGGGACCAAATTCAAATTTCTCGATGGTCACTAGCAGGAAGGGCCCATGGACTGTGTCGAAGGCTTTCTCAGCATCCAATAACTCTATTAAATGTGGGTTAGTCCTGGCACCTGCAACCTCCAGCCAGTTCAATCTGGTTGAGCTTTTGGGCATAAAACCAGATTGGTCATGATGAATGAGGTTGGATGTGACAGCTCTTAGTCTACGAATTAGTATGCGGGCTCAAACTTTTGTTTTTGTATTCAGTAACAAAATGGGTCTTTACGAGTCGCACTTCTTGTGGGCTTTATCTGCTTTATGTATTACCACAATGATGGCCTTTTGGAGGTCGGTTGGAAGGATGCCTACCTTTCGTGCTTTAAGAAACAGGATTAGGAGGTGAGGGCACAGCAGGTCTACATTTTGCTTGTAAATTTCCAGAGGTATGCCATTAGGGGCTGGAGCTTTCCCAGGTTTCAGGGAAACTATGACATCTCTAATTTCTGACAGAGTTATATCTTCCTCTAGTATTTGGGCTTCTTCCTTGTCTAGCGTAGGGAGATCTACTTTAGCGAGGTACTGTTCTATTTGTGGTACTTCTGCTAGAGGGCGTTTCGCATAGAAGGCCTCATAATATCTGGCAAAGGCATTTGCTATATCTATTGGTGTATTATATATTTGACCATCTTCTGAGTCTATCTGTTTTTTTTTTGTTGTTGAGTTTATCTGGGTTACCCATCTTATCTCCAATTCTTTTGCCTAAGCTATGCGAGTACCCTGCCCGGCTTATCTCCCGCATCGTATAGATATCGGTGAATAGCTTGTATTTCCACCCGCGTATTTTTCTGAGCTAGGGTCATGTAATCCCTGCGGAGAACCTTCATATTATGCTGTAACGAGGTATCATTACTGGTAGAGGCTACTTTTTCAACTTGAAGGAGTTTCGCTTCAATTTCCTCCATTTCTTCCCTCTCTTTTTATTTTTATGTGTGATTATGTTCTGGGCTGTATCTCTTAGGACTGGTTTGTATGCCTCCCAGAGTGTTGCGGCAGAATACTCTGATCCCACAATTTCTTTGAAATATATTTCCATGTCCTTCTGATTTCTTGGGCCACTTTAGAGTCTTTGAGTTCCCAGGCGTTAAGTTTCCAGCCTTTCCTGTCAGGGTGATTTTTGTTTCCCACAGTGAGCCAAAAAAGTGAGTGATCAGAGAGGCTTCTTGCCAGATACATCACTTTATGAATCTCAGTTACTTCTCCAGCCTGGGCAAACATATTGTCAATTTTAGAAAATAATCTGTGTGTCCCTGAATAGAAGGAAAATGCCTTAGTGTGTGGGTTTTGTCTACGCCAGACGTCTGTCAATCCTAAAGTGTCAGTGAACCATTTGAACTGCGTGTCCTTGGGAGCACCCACAGTTGCTGTGGTGTGATCCATCTGAGGGTCTGTGACATCATTAAAATCTCCCCCTATTAGGTGGACATTTGAACCCGCCTGAAAAGTATGTCTGTACGTTTTCTAGTGTTTGTTTCTGCAATCGTGGGGGAGCATATACACTTATTAGCGTAATGTCTTTTTTATCCCAGATCCCTTTTACAACCACGTAAGTCCCGCTGGGGTCTATCCATTTACTTTCCACTCTAAAGAGCTGGGATTTTCCAATAAGAATTGTAACTTCTTTGGTGCCTGTGGAGAAGCTCATGTGTGCAAGCAACTTATATGCCCCCCTCCCCAGGAATCCATGCTGAGTTCCTTTCAGGTGTGTTTGTTGGAGGAAAATGACCTCTAGCTTTAATCTTTTGATGTATGTTGCTACGAGGCACCTTTTAACCAGGTTTGCCAACCCATTCACTTTCGAGGACAGGACAGAGTGAGTTTCTTTAAGGTGTCTCATCAGGCTGCTCTCGCTTATATAGACTGGCATTTATTGAAGTTTCCCTCATGCGTCTAACACTCCTGCTTTGCTGTTTAAGGATGCTGCCTGATTTCCACTTTAACTTAACTGTGCCCCAATGCCCCAACTCCCAACCCTCCCTGACCCCCTACCACTTTCCCCCAACGCACACACTACTTCCCCTTTGAGTCAACATGACCAACTACGTCATGGATGGATTGGAGAGGTCTGTCGCCCTTCCACCTCTAGCCCCAAATCCGTTCCTACTCTCCTTTTTCCCCCAGGAGCTGGTACTTATTGATCAGTCTGGGGAGCGTCTTTCAAGTCTATTGCAAGTCTCTTCCGTTATTGCAGGAAAATCTGCACGGAGAGAAGAAACAGAAAAAGAAAAAGAAAATGAAGAAACTACAAGAAAAAAAATAGGAGAAATACAGAGTAAGCGAGAAAAACAAACACTAAAAGGAGGGCGATGGCTCTCTGCCAGCTTACTGTCCCTTCGGCCCTCATTCGGCCCAGTTCCGTTCATCCTTCTCCACTTCCATCTTGTCGAATCTGTGGTGTTGACTCCAGTGCCACTGTGTCTGGGGTGGGTTCCTCCAAGAGGTTGAGATTTTGCAATAGAGGGTGATCACTATCCTTGTCCGACAATATTTGTTGCTCCTTGTGATCCGGGGTACGCCGTCTTCTTGCTTCAGTTCTGCGCACCTTTCCTTCTTCTTTGTCCCCAGGTCGATTGTCTTTGTAATCTGAGGCCTAATGTAGGGTTTCTGAAGTTTTTCTTCTCCTGTATGGAGTTACCCATGTGGATCCTCCTACGCGGCCTGTAGTGTACCTCAATTTTAGTCTTTGTGATCTGTGTCCTTTATCTCCTGTGGAATCTCTCCCGGAGGGTGCTGTCCGATCTCCTGGTATTCGTTTAGGTGGATATTCCTCTATCCACTGCCATACCTCTTCTGGCGTTTTGAAAATAAATGTTTTGGCTTGAAATATTCCTTTTAATTTGGCCAGGAAAAGCAACATGTATTGTATTTGGAGGCTCCTTAGATTTTCTTTCTCCCCCATCAGCCTCATTTGACTGAGTATGAGATTCCGATCTTGATAGTTTAAGAAACGTGCAATAAATGGTTGTGGCAGTGCTCCAGTTGGAAGTTTCCTACCTGGTATCCTGTGGGCTCTTTATTCAAAAAGGAAAGTGAGTCTGAGCCTTCAATAGCCTCTGGAAAGCCTCTGAAGCATAGATTGTTCCTGTACAAGCGATTTTCTGCATCATCAACCCTCCACGCTATCCCTTTCATGGCTGCCACCAAAGATGGAACTTCTTTTCACAGGGTGTCGGAAGTGTCTTCCGCCCGTGTGACTTTTTCCAAAATATTTCGAAGGTCTTGGCGCAACAGATTGATGTCAGTACGTATTTCGTCTATCTTGCCCTCCAGCACTTCTCTGGAGGACTGACTCGCTTGCAATAAAATTGTGTTATCCTGTATTTCTGCCATAGCTCCTGCTGACGCAGGGTGGGCTGTCACCACCTTGGCAAACTTGTCCATTTCCGCTGCCTTTGTGGTTTTGGCTCCATATCTTTTGCCATCAGGTGTGGCCTCTACTGTGTTTTGTTACATTACAGGTATCTACAGTGTTTATTTCCTTGGGAGAGGGTTCTTCTTAACCCTGTATTAATCTAGCGTTTCCCTCTGAAGGTGCAGTCTATTTATTTGCAGAGAAGTCTCTGCCTAAGTGGCCATTCTCACAGCCCTTTTTTGTTTTGGGGTGGACTTCGTTATGGCCGATACCTTGGACACGTGTCCGGCCCCGGGTGTTTCTGTGTGACCTTGACTCATGTTCTCAGTTCCCCGCGATTTGACTTTCACTTATTATGGGGCCTCAGGCTATTTCCAAGCGCTCGTCAGACGTTGCCCCTCAACAGCACTCCTGCTTGTTGTTTAATGCTGGCTAATGCCTAGGGAGGGAGGGGTGCCCGGTGTCTCACTTTATTCATGGCTGTTGTTGTATTGCCAGTCCCTTACCCATGTGAGAGCCTTGTTCCCGCTGTCCAGTGCTCCCACTCTCCGCCTCCAAGATATAGTCATCTTCAGTTTAGCTCCAGTCCCAGGCCCCACCCTGCCCTATCTGGCTTGGCTACAATGCGCTCGATCGCCGGGCCTTTTTCTGGGGCAGAAGCCGATGCCTATGGGGGTCCTATTTTCTTAAAAAGGGGGGGTGTTGTCACTGGTTTAGGGGCCTCTCAAGCCATTTCTCATACGCCCACACTTATTCCGGTCTTGGGCCCTTACTCGGTGGCATGGGAATCCCAGGATCAGTCGCCCCTCTCTCTCTCCACTAGCTTACCTGGCTGGCAGGCCAGTGCCTCTCTTTCCTTCAGGTCAGGTCAGCATCAATCTCGCCTCTGAAGGGGGTGTGGTTTGGATGCCCATGTAGGCGGCAGCGGACTCCAGAGCTCCTCCGCGGCCACCCTTCTCCCGCACTCATCCTGCCATTGATTCCGGGCCCCCAACCCCGGAACATACCTTAAAAAGCCTTGTGCCCATATCGGAAGGGGTGAAACGAGATACCGGGCGCCACAAGCGGCGAAGGGGAAGCTTTCCTCTTGCTCGGTGAGTCCCGCAGTGCGAATCCACAAAATGGTGGCCAGCGCTGGCAAGGAGAGCACCTGACTGAGGCTCGCGCTTTGTCGTAAGAAGACTCCTGCGGGGGCTGAAACAAAACTAAACTGAGCGGAAGACACCGGACCCTCACAATCGCCAAAAGTGGGGAGCCATTACCTGTGTCCAGCAGGTTCTCACGGGCGGCCAGGCTGCTTGTTGCCTGACTTCAAGATGGCGGCGCCCGAGCTGCGTCTCGGAATCCATCTCAGCAGAGCTCAGGAAACAGAAGATTAGCCCCGGAGGAGCGGTAATCCTTAATTGTTGGCGGTTGCACTGGTGCCAATCCTGGAACAAAGGGGGAGAGACAGCCACTGACTCTTGCGATCCCCTACCGCCTGAGAGCTTCTCCTGGGACCCTGGTCGGACAGGTGATACAGATCTGAGCACTGGGTCCTGAATGGGCAGACGCCGGTCTACAGAGGGCACGCTGTGAACTCCTCGGAGCTGAGGTGAAGAGAGTTGATCGGGGACACTGGGCCGAGGAGGGGCTCTGACTTGCCGGAGTGGGTCTCATCCTCGAGAGGCTGAGACTGAAGACGGACACGGGGGTCTTATATCAGCGTTCTTTGGGGGCCGTGATTGGACCTGCATGTGAGATAAGGAGCTGAGGGACGCAGATACTACGGGTCGTTAGGCATTTGCGACCTGATACTGACGGTGTGCTTCCGAGTTGCCTGCACTGACCGCTGAAAGAGAGAATCCGGTACAGTGACCTTGCAGGGTTGGCTGGGTTGAAGAGAGGTCACGGGCTACACACCTGAGAAGCAGTGAGCGAGGAGACGCTGCGAGGCTGGACAATCACTAATACACTCATAATGGGCAGAGTGTCCAAGAAGAAAGGATTTGAGGCGCTACATCTTCATGACCCGGGTCACAATAGGGAAGCCGGGGAACCCGCATCTGGGAGTAGAGTTTCCACGCAACCACGGGACCCCTCTTTGGGCGACATCATGCAGGCTATCATGGCCTCGAGGGAGACTTTGGAGAAAAGAATGGACTCCATCGGGTCGGACCTTTACCTACTAAAAGATGACCACTGGAAACTCAGGGAGCGAGTGGCGTCTAACGAGACAACCATGAAAGACATTCCGGACACAGTTGATGCCTTACGGAAAACTCTGAATGAGGTGGCACAGAGGGTCCGCGTGCTGGAGGTATGAGCAGAAGACAGCGAAGGGCGCTCCAGACGCAATAACCTCCGAATAGTGGGAGTCCCGGAGCAAGAAGAGGGTTCCGATGCTGTTCAATTTTTGGAGACCTGGATAAAAGCGGAGGTGGCGCCGCAGGGTCTCTCCTCCTTCTACACGCTGGAGCGGGCGCACAGAGTTCCGGCACGACAGCCAAAGCCTGGGGCCCCCCGCGCCCGATGGTGGTGAGTCTTCTACATTACCGCGATCGCGACTTTATTCTGCAGAAGGCCAGGGAGATGCAAAATTTGTGAATTGGCAATAGCAAAGTAGTAATCTTCCCAGATTACACCAGGGACGTGCAGCGCCAAAGAACTTCTTTCTTAACGGTGAAGCGGAAATTGAGACAACTACACCTTCCCTACGCAATGCTATTCCCGGCCCGGCTACGAGTAACTGCTGACGGGGGTACGCACTTTTTCCTTACGCCGCAGGCTGCCTGGGACTGTCTGAAACCTGTGGGGAGTCTGGCAAGCGTTCCCCCTTGCGGCCTCGCCTCGAAACCGCTCCCCTTCCGCGCTACCGATGCAACTCTCCCACTGATTGGCGCCAATAACGGGACTGGGCGGTTTTGGCGGTGGCGCCATCAGCCACGGAGATCTGTCTAACCAGCAACAATTCGGAGCGCACGAAGGATGGAGAAGAGAGCCCCAGTTCCAGCAGCGGCCACGGGCTCTTGGAGGCTGATCTGCCAGAGGTTACCCCACAAACAGCGGATGGGGTATTTGGCTGAAAGAGCAACATGAACAATGTGACTGACTTCATGAGGTATCTGTGTTGCCTACTGGGCCTTCCGACCTTATATCTATTGGGGGCGCGAGCTGGCTGGGCACGCTGTGGGAACTTTGATGGGGGCCTGGACAGAGATATTAACCTATGGGAGAGGGGAGGGGGTGGGGAGGATATCTGGACTTATTGAGTCAACGTTCCAGGCAGCCTGAACTGAATGGATTTCTTTGTTTGGATGGGGATGCCGCGTTGGGTGCCTGTCATGGGGAGGGGGAGTTGTGGATGTTTTAATTGTGGGGTTTGGATCAGGGGACCTGGGCGTGTTGGGGGGAGGACGGGGTGGAACATTGCCTGTATCAGTGTCAGCAATGGAACCCGCATTAGGATACACATGTCTCACATGGAACGTACGGGGTATGCATACTATGAACAGGCACCACAAGATACACTCATTCTTGACACTTAGGGGTGTACACATTGCCTTCCTTCAGGAGACTCACCTCATTGCGAAAGAAGGGAGAGCTCTTTAACGCTGCTGGAGGGGTCAAGTCTATTACACTACATTCTCTGTGTATGCAAGGGGGGTCTTAATTTGGGTAAGGGCTTGGGTCCCCTTCCAATGCACATCACAATTGATTGACCTGGAGGGCAGGTATGTGGTGATCCATGGGAAACTAGACGGTAGAGATTTAACACTGGGATGTCTATATGCACCTAATGTGGACCAACCCACCTTTTTCTCTCTTCTTTCCCACAAACTGGCGACGGTCCTTGTAGGGTCACTGCTACTTGGGGTCGACTTTAATTGTATTACAGATATTGACCTGGATCGCTCTCACCCCCCCCTGCTGAATGCACCCGCGTATAAGCTGGCAGTGGCGCGATCTACCTGGCAGCCGACTTGGGGCTTAATAGACACTTGGAGGGTTCAGCACCCATTGGTTAAGGATTACTCCTTTTTCTGCACCCTCCACGAGTTACATGTCCACCTAGACGCATTTGTATGCTACCCTGATGTGCACGGAGAGATTTGCAATAGCGAATATCTCACTCGCACTATATCTGACCATAATCCGCTGATGGCCCAGTTGAAATGGTCGCGGCCGCGCCCCAGAATCCCTACCTGGAGGTTGCGTCTGGAAACGCTTGAAGATCAGGTCTTCCGCGCTACTATAGCCACGGCCATTGAAGACTATTTTCAGTTCAATGAGGGGACTGTGGGGTTGGTGACTGTTGAATGGGACGCCTGTAAAACGGTCGTGCGTGGGAGATGTATTTCGGCGATGGCTGGGACCCGAAAGGCCCTCCTGCAAGACATCCAAAGGGATGATTATCGTTTGCGCACCTTAGAGAAGGAGCGCCCTGAACGTCCGGTTAAGCAGGATGAATTATTGGAGGCAAAAGAAGAAGTTGCAGCGAATGTAAAACGCCTGCGGTATTTTGATTATAAAGCCTATATCCTACGGGCGCATTCAGAGCGAGATAAATCGGGAGCCTTTTTGGCCTGGCTAGCTAATCCCGCTCGTCGTGGCTCAGTCATACTGGAGATGAGAGACCAGATGGGAGTGTCCCGCTTTGATCAACAAGGGATAAATGAGCTGTTTTTTGACTAGTGCACGGAGCTTTATCTTAGTAGAGGGCTTCCATCTGAGGAAGATTTGCAGAATTTTACGGGGGGTCTGAACTTGCCGGAATTGGGGGACGAGGATGCAAAACTGCTGGGCAGGAACATTGAGGTGCGAGAAGTGCGGGTAGCCATCAAAAGTATGGCCCGGAATAAAACGGCGGGTTCAGATGGCTTTCCAGTAGAATTCTATCTCACTTACATCGACCTCCTTGCACCTCGCCTCGCGAGGCTCTATAATGAAGCCAAGAAGTTAGGTAGGTTGCCGGACTCCACCAGGGAGGCGATCATTATCCCGTTATTGAAACTGGGCAAACAACCCTGGGATAGAATGGCGTACCGTCCGTTATCTATGCTCAACTTGGATTACAAAATCCTGAGCAAAATTCTAGCGACTCGGCTGCTTCCCCACATAACCACACTGATACATGCCAATCAGTCCGGGTTCATCCATGCTCGGAACACAGCGATTAATGTACAAAGGCTCCTCCACATTTTGGAGGCTGATTCCTATGAGGTGGATACTGCAGCGGTGTTTGCTGGCGACATAGAAAAAGCATTAGATAGTTGAGAGTGGGAGTACCTATTTCATGTTATGCGACAAATGGGATTGGATTCAAAAGGGGGTGTGATGGACAGAGTATCTGAATTAAGCAGAACACTCCTACCCAGTCAAAAGATCAGGGCTTTATCCATCACCGTTTTTTAGCTCACTGCACCATCCCAGTTCAGAACCTGGCTACATGCAAATTAGTCTGACCCTGGCCCAGTGCATCATGGGAACAGGGCAGACCAAACAACCAAGCCAATTCTTTACTGGAAAGGAAACAAGCTTCCGGGGACCGGTTTCTGGCATTACAGCCGTCTTCGGCCCGGCTTGCTTGAATCCTGATGCTCTGTCCATCACCACCCCCTTTTCTGAATCGTTTTGGTCACTATAGGAGTGGCAGGGTATGCTCAGACATGAGTCCCTTGCTCACTGCACCATCAGGATTCAAGCAAGCCGGGCCGAAGACGGCTGCAATGCCAGAAACCGGTCCCCGGAAGCTTGTTTCCTTTCCAGTAAAGAATTGGCTTGGTAGTTTGGTCTGCCCTGTTCCTATGATGCACTGGGCCAGGATCAGACTAATTTGCATATAGCCAGGTTCTGAACTGGGATGGTGCAGTGAGCTAAAAAACGGTGATGGATCAAGCCCTGATCTTTTGACTGGGTATGAGTGTTCTGTTTAATTCAGATGCTCTGTCCATCACCACCCCCTTTTACAAATGGGATTGGGTCCTGACTTTGTGAGCTGGACGGCTTTGCTATACGCAGATTCCACGGCCAGAGTTCGAACGGGGGGTGATTTCCGAGGCATGTAAAGTGGGAAGGGGCACACGCCAGGGGTGTCCCTTCTCCCCATTGTTGTTCGCTATGGCGGTGGAACCCCTCGCGGCGCACGCTAGATTAGGGCGGGCATATCAGGGATTAGACGTGTATGGACAGGTCCACCATATCGCACTTTATGCGGATGACCTCTTAATGTTTTTGGCAGATACGGGGCAGGCCTTGCGGGGAGCATAGTCTCTGCTGAGAGCCCTAAGCGTGGTGGCGGGGTTAAAAGTCAACTGGACGAAGTCATGCCTATTCCCGACGCAGGGAGGTAGAGCTTACCCGTGGAACACTGAGGGGGTGACCTGGGAGAAGAGGCGTCTTCCTTACTTGGACACGGTGATTTACCACGAGCAGAGAGATATACTTGAAGGGAACGTGGGGAAGGCGATCAGGGGAGCCAGAGCTAAATTTGAGTTCTGGAGCACCCTTCCTTTATCAGTAGCAGGACGGGTGGCACTACTCAAAATGGTGACCCTTCCGCGGTTACTCTACTTCTTTAGGACCCTCCCGATCCGGATCCCGGTTGGCTATTTTAAGAGGCTTAAGACTATGATCAGTTCCTTTCTGTGGGGAACGGGCAGGCGCAGAGTGGTGCTCGGAACGCTCATGAGGCCCTGAGCGGAGGGGGGACTAGCGTTCCCAGACTATGAGACGTATTACATAGCAGCCCAACTTCAATGGCTCACACAGTGGGTGGCGAGGGCCACTAGGGGGGAAGGAGAACCAGGGGAGCTGACGGGTCTCCTACTGGTATTGTCTCGCATATTTTTGCGGCTCCCGATCGGAGACGTGCACCTTACTCAGGAGTTTGCCACAGCTCGAAAATGTTGGAATAGGTACCTGCGAAGAGGGTCTATAGTGATCCCTTACATGCCCGATACCCCACTAAAGATGTGCAGGGCACTGCCGCACGGAGGAACCTGGCAGAGGTTGGAGGCCTGGGAACAACAGGGTTTATCGACAATTGGTGACCTACATGAGTACGGTATCCTAATACCGTTTGATGTCCTCAGGGTCCCTTTTGAACTGCCAGGGGGGGACTTTTTATTACATGCTACGCTCAAGGCAGCGGTTCGTAAACACTGGAAAACGGGCATGGCAGAGCCATCTACATCTATGGGTTGCCAATATGTCGTGGTTGCTGCTGGCACAACCAAGGCAGTAACATGCTTTTACAAGCGCATTACCCAAGAAGCCCTAACCCCATTGATAGCTTTGAAGACGAAGTGGGAAGCTGATATAGGGACGGATAAACCAGACATTGCGTGGAGTGGGATAGTGGAGAGGGCCTTGAAAGGTACGCGAAATGCGAGGTTCCAGTTGGTGCATTTTCACATACTGCATAGGGCATACCTAACACCGGTCCGTTTACATAAATACTTCCCAACCCAGTCAGCGTCCTGCCCTAGATCTGCAATGGATGACGCTGATTTCAAACATATGTTGTGGGCTTGCCCGTCGCTCGAACCCTTTTGGCAAGGGGTGACGGCACTGCTGAGAGATCTCACTGAAAGGGACCTACAACCCTCCATGGCGCATTGTATCCTCCATTGGTTTACTCACACTTCAAAGAACAAAATCACCAGTAAATTTATAGACCTGGCGTTCCTCTTAGCTAAAAGAACCATAACCTCTCAGTGGAAAGGGAGCAAAGGCCCCAGTTTAGATAAATGGAAAAATGAATTTAGTAAGTGGGCTCAAAGTGAGGGGGAGGTCCGGTTACAACTTGCACACAGAACGAATAGTGAACAGGCGTTAGAGAGGGCGAGAGCCTGGGAAAGACTGGTCATGGAACACACACTCCCCGCGGATGAGGATGAGGAGGCCCCAGCAAATAGCCCTGGGACACACCCACTATAGAGTATCAAGGTGGTCGCAGGAAACCTTGCCTTGTCCGGATGACACACTGCTGCCCCTTCCTGTGAAGTGAGACGATTCATACCACATAGTATCCATTGGTCCAATTGCTAGGTACGACCAGAGTTGTAGGCCCATTTACATTCCAGCGGGGACACACCACGACACGTCTGGGGGGGGGGATGTATTGAGAGAGGGAGGAGGAAGGTATAGTTGGGGTAGTTTGTAGGTGGTTCGGAGGGGGAGGGGGGATTGCTTAGGGGGTTTTGTTCCAACATCCACACTTGGTTTGCACTGACACTAATGCCAGAAGCTTAATGTGCATGTGAAAATATTCTCCTGATGGACAATGTACTACACAGAGTGCCTGCCCTGTGATGGGCTGACAATTCTGTCTGATATTAATTTTCTGATATGATGTGCTGCGCTTCTTTGGTTCTTTCCCGTACCTGCTGGAAGAAGGACTACAAGTCCCAGGGGGAAAGCGGATCACCCGCACCTGTGTTGCTGCTGGAGGAGGAGCCCACGACCCAGCGCCAGCGCTACATCTTGCGCTGCGCTTCTTTGGTTCTTTCCCGTACCTGCTGGAAGAGGGACTACAAGTCCCAGGGGGAAAGCGGATCACCTGCACCTGTGTGGCTGCCGGAGGAGGAATCCATGACCCAGCGCCGCCACTGTGCTTCTTTGGTTCTTTCCCGTACCTGCTGGAAGAGGGACTACAAGTCCCAGGGGGAAAGCGGATCACCAGCACCTGTGTCGCTGCCGGAGGAGGAGCCCACGACCCAGCGACAGCGCTACATCTTGCCACTCCCGCTTCGCGGGAGCCGCTGTGCTTCTTTGGTTCTTTCCCGTACCTGCTGGAAGAGGGACTACAAGTCCCAGGGGGAAAGCGGATCACCTGCACCTGTGTTGCTGACGGAGGAGGAGCGCATACACCTATTTAGGTAATCGCCAACTCCGCTTCATGGAACGCGTGCGGGCGCACGCCGGGCGAAGCCTGGGCCAAAGGCGGGCCCATTTTAGCCCGTTCGAGGCCGGGCTGGGCCCCGTCTCTGTGCCCCAGCTATCGAAAATACCAGCCATCACGCCCCATCAGTAAGTGGACCCCCCATTTATTTTTTGTGTTTTGGTCAAGGAGAATCGTCAAAAATAATAAACTAAAACATGACAACATGGGAGGGCCGAGGTAGGAAAGCGGCAGGAGCAGGCTATGTTGCAGGGACTTTAGACCAATTTATCACCAAAGCAACTTCTGTCTTGGCTCACGAGATGAATTTACGGAGCGTAGACTATCTATGGATCCTGTGTTTGCCAAGAGGTCGTCCCAGGGGTGATCACAAATGCGCATTCACCACAAAGAGCTTCCCAGCCCCTCAATTCCCCTATTTGGCAGAGGTTGAGTAGAGGTACTCAACAAGATGATTGCCTAGAAACAGACAAGGCGGAGCCAGGGGGTGTAGCCTTACAACACATGTCGAATAATATTGTATCATGTAACGTTATGGTTCACAATCAGCCAAATGTTCCGAATGACTGTGTACAAGGGGCAATCCCTAAAAGGAAGCGAGAGGGAGCCCAGCAGAACGGAAAGAATCCCAAAATACCCAAATTAGGCAAAAGGAATGAAAACAAAATTGCCAGCCCAGTAATCCTTGAGGATTCACCGCAAAGGACTGATCTCGCAAATAATGAGAATCCAGGTGGAAGAGGAACTGGATCGCCAGTGTTGATAGATGAATATTTGTCCAAAATGGGCGCCATAATGAATCTGCATTTAGAACCCATTCTATCGAGACTTGTGCAAATTGAAAATAGGCTCGCTGGTCTTGGACTATCAATAACCAATGCTGTAAAAGCTACGAATACTACTCCAGTGAGCAATAGCCATGACAGAGACGACACGAGGGCTAGGATTGGAGGTGGGTCTGCAGTATCTGCAGGCCTGGTAGATTTAAATGTCACCTCAATTGTGGGCGTGGGTCACCGTCCATCTGTTAAAAAATCACTTATGTCAGGAACAATTGCAGAGTCTCAGGGCACCACTTGTAAAGGTTATAGAGTACCCCTGGGATTGCGTGAACCCCAACCATCGGGCATAGTCCCTGAGGGAAACCGGAAAGGGTTTGTGATAGGAAGTGACTATCAACACTTAAACCTCCCCCCTGACTGTTTGCCCTATGTTATTGTTCTGACTGGTGATCCAAGACTTAAATCAGGGCAATTAGAAACCAATGAGCAGCTGAAGAACAAGTCAATGCACTGGCTAAATGCCAATAGACCACTCCCCCGGGACATGCAGTCAAAAATCCTATTTGTAAGAAGGGTGGACTGGGTAGGACCGATGAAGAAAAATACCATTGGTGATTGCATTGTGATTAATTTTGATGATCTGAGGGTTGTCGAATACGTCTGTAGGGGAGCACGGGCAAATTCAAACACCAATATACAGCCTAGGGACTTGGGTTATTTCTATATATTCCCACCCCTCATGATAGATCCAGAGAATTTTGAACTAGTGAGAGGTGGGAGGGGGAACGTGCCAGGTTGATAAATAACTCAAATGGGGGCAACAATTTTCAATGCCTCTGTACAATAGGTTTGTGCGGCTGGATTCGGTGGATTGACTGATTCCAGCTGGCACAGACCAGGTTGTGAGTTTCCCTGGGTGGAGGTCATTGATCAATGAAGGCCCACAGGGGGGTTGGAGCATAAATCCCGAAGCCCCAGAGAAATAGGGATTAGCCATTTTGAAGGCCAATTGTTGGTGGCCAAATGCCCTGAGGGTTGCAGTGAAGGGCAAAACAGGGGTACAACCAACAATGCTAGAGTAGCTATCTTGCACCCAGAAGCTTCCCACCATGACCCCCCCTACTTACTGATTTAGGTGCACAAGAAAATGTAGGGCTCGATGTTAATGCAAGGAGTGCCCTAGTGGGGGGGGGGGAAAGTGGAATAAAAGTGCTTTCCTGGAACATTGCGGGTCTTGCATCCAAACTTGTTTTGCCAGACTGGGGGGACTTCATTGATCTACATGAGATTTGCTTATTACAGGAAACTTGGACAGTAACCCCGATTCATAGAACGGGGTTCATTACATAACAAGAACCAGCTGTTAAGGGACCCAAGGGTAGACCATCGGGGGGATTTTGTACATGGGTGGCAATCCACCTTGGATTAGTCATAAGGAGAGTTGACACCCACTCCCCTGACATAATTTGTATCCTCCTGACAACCACAAACACAGAAAAACTGGCACTCATTAATATTTACTCTCGTCCAGTTCATTATGGAGGTACTTCCGCTACTCAGGATTCCCTGAATAGCTTTTTGAAATCTCTCCCAGATGATACGCATCTTGCAATTGGAGGGGATTTTAATTGCCATTAAGGGTATTTCGCAACTGCAGACGAAGATGCAACTTGGGCAGTTCCACCACCCAATATATATCCGGCTATGGGGTGGACTCCAGCCGTTCTCCAAATGCTTTCCCTTACTTTAACCTTCTCCATCAGGGCTTGCAATGAGCGCTTACAGAAAGACAACCCAGGCCAACCCACGTTTCAAAGAGCAGGTCAAACATCTGTGATTGACTATTTTTTAATCAGCATAGATCTATGGCAAAAAGTTTTAGATTTCAGTATTGTGCAGTGTACTGAAAGTGACCATAATCCATTGGTCACCTCTTTAGATATTTGTTCCAACAATCCAGAATAAGATTTGAGAATTCCATCTAGAAGTGACTATAGAGTTGGGGTTGGAGGGAGACGAATATGCTGGCAAAAATCACCCAATTTATTGAAACAATGGCTAGAATGTATAAAAGCATAATTCCATTGTTAGAAAAGGCATGCTCCTCATCAGAAAATTCCCGTAGCACTCCTTGCTGTGAGGATATAGCAGTTATCCACCAGGAAATGGTTGTAACCCTGTCGGAATTCTTCTTTTATACCTGCCCAACAAGAGCAAACAACAAGGGAATAAGAATCCATGGTTTACCAAGGGATGTAGGGCAGCAAAGCTAACTCTCCTATCCTCTCTTAAGGAGGGAAACCGTTTACGTATTAAGGAAGCTAGGGCAGTTTTAAAAAAAACCATTTTTAACGCGAAAACAGAATGGGAGGTGGAAAGATGGCAGAATATAAAGTCTGCTTTAGATTTAAAAGACGTGAAGGCCTTCTGGAATCTGGTGCATACCGGGAAGGCAGAAGGCAAGTCCACTATCGACCCAAATATATGTGAAGAAGCATGGAGCTTGCATTTTAAAGAATTATATTCAAATCACTCAGTTGAAGCAAGTGAGCTGCCTGCTTGTCTTCGAAATCCTGATCCCAAATGGTACATTCCACCTTTCACATTGTCCGAGGTACAAGTGGCCTTAGCCAAGCTCCAAAGGAATAAAGCACCTAGCTTGGATAGGATTCCGGGAGACTTATACAGAGAGGAACAGACAGTGTGGACCCCATACTTACAATTATTATTTAATGCAATTCTAGGTGGCCTCCCAGCCCCCTGCACTTGGCTGGGGGCGGAGATTATCCTTATTTAGAAAAAGGGCTCGCCTATGAAACCGGTAAACTATAGGCCAATTAGCCTGATTGATGTATCTCAAAAAATGTACGTTAGGGTCTTGCTCCAACATCTCCAAGAATGGATGAGTGACCAAGATATCCTGACACCTCTACAAGCAGGTTGTAGGGCTAAAACATCCACAATAGATCAGCTATTTAGGCTCCAGCTAATTTACTGGAAGCATGTTGTGTTGGGAGGCGGTAGTCTATACCTAACCTTTGTAGACTTGAAGTCAGCCTTCGATATGGTGGACCGTAACCAGCTTTGGAGTATTTTTCTGGCTATGGGGGCTCCCTTATATCTATGCCCCCAGTTTAAACTTCTCCACGAAGGTGAGTTTGCGAAGGTGAGATTTGGTAGGGACGGGTGTCTGACGGCCCCATTCCCTGTGGATAAGGGGGTCAGACAGGGCTGTGTACTCGCCCCGACCCTCTTCTCTCTTTTCCTAAACGGGTTGATAGAAGACCTCCTCGCCACCAAGGATATAGGCTGCCCAAAACTGGCATCACGCAGCTTTCCCGCTCTTATGTTTGCGGATGACACGCTGCTGCTATCAATGTCATCTATGGGCATGCAGCGTGTGTTAAATGCGTTTTCCCAATTTTGCCAAAAAAGGAATCTTGTGGTTAACATTAATAAAACCAAATATATGGTTTTTAATGTCAACTCGACCAATTGCCCTCATCCAATGATGGGGGATAGACCCCTGGAAAGGGTATCCGTCTTTGATTACCTGGGCCTCACATTGAATGACAAAATGGGGTGGGGCCCGCAGATGGACAAGGCTAACCTGAGACTGACGCAGGCTATGGGGGGAATCCTAAAACTACAAAAGAATTGTGTTTTAAAAACCATAGGCCCACCTCTGGAAATCTATAAAGTACAAGCCACGGCAGCATCCCTATACAGGGCGGAACTGTGGGGGCATAAACCTACTAACACCCTCACGTTAACAGACAATAACTTTATTAGGCAAGCCCTGATGTTACCGAAAAATACTCCACTAGTACCGCTTAGGATGGACTTAAATATTCTTCCAATTATGGATGTCATTGCATCGCACCCGCTACTTTACTGGCGGCGGTTGTGGTGCACTCCTGAGTTGGCTAGTTACAGGGAAGAATTGAGAGCGGTAATGACAACATTAGGGGACGGAAGCATACCGTGGTTAGCCTTTATAAGGCGCTCTTTTAGTGCAATTGGCATGGAAAACCTCTGGACAAAACCTGAGGTCTTCTGCCCAGAGACATAAAAAAACCATTGAAAAATGCACTCAAAGAGCTGAAATTGACGGAAATCTTCTAATCCACGAAACCATCAAGCTTGACACACAGGTTTTTGGATTTTAAGTGCCATTACCAATTTGAGCAGGTGCTAGATATTATTCAGTTGACTTTAGCGAAAAAGCTTTTCCTACAGTCTAGATATGGCACTTTACCGCTATTTGCTGTTACAAGTAAATGGGCGGGAGCTCCAAATAGTCCCTGCCCTGGATGCCTTACAGAGGAGGAAACATCAGTCCATGTAGCACTCTTCTGTGCGGCATATAAAAAACCTAGGGAAAAATGGATAATACAACTGTGTAGGAATCTGGGTATTAGGAACTTTGCAGTTTTTTTTAGGATCCTAAGAACAGATACTAGCCCAGTTTATGTGGTTTCAGTAGCAAAGTTTCTGTTTTCTATGTGGATAATTCGCAGAAACCTGCTAAAGTCGGCTTAGATCCCTATAGTTCCCCACTAGAGCATGTACATCCCATGTTGTAATGGTTTTAATGAGCATGAAATGTTGATTCCACCCAGAAAGTGTATTGGTTGTACCAAGCAGGGGACGGGAGTTTAGTCTGATGGTTTTAGTGGTCTTACTTATTATGGGTCGGGAGATTACTGAGATGTTTTCTATATTTTTAGAATTGTACATATAATTTAAACTTTTAAAGTGTTTTTGTGCACTGATGTTATTTGATATCTAAAAGTTTCTTAATTTTACCATCGTATTAGGCCCGAAATTCCGATGTACGTAGCGAAATCCTATCTTAAGTCAAGATGAATTTGTAATAGTTGGATGTGAATGTGCCTTTATGGTTAGAAATAACCGCAATAAAGTTTTTGAACTGAACTGAACTGATATGATGTTTTACTGATTTTTGACCCAATAAAAATTGTTTTGCAAAAATCAATCTCGCCTCTGAGTCTGATACGTCCCAGGTCTCCCCCTCCGTAGTTATTAAGTCCTCAGCCTGCCCTGCTCAACAGCGATTCCCCAAGGCTTTGTCTCTCAGTGTGCTCTTATAAGCTTATAGCCCGGCACCATTTTCTCCTTCAAGCACTCCTCTCTTTCTTTCCACAATTACCTTGGCCTGCTACTTCACCGATATGAACGAATAATTCTCCTTTACATCGGCAGTTGAGTCTCTGGATTTGTCGTACGGACGTAGAATTTCTTGTGGAGTAAGGATTACGGCAGAATTATCTATGGGCCATCGGTGAACATCTAGTCCGCTATGCTGCTGGCCACGCCCCCATGTTCGGTCCCTCTGTGATCTTGGCAAGCTGCTGCTAATATACTATTAATATGAAATTAATGTCAAAGTATGGGACATTAAGAAAGAGATTAGCCAGCTAGAGCACGATCTTTTTAGAAGAACCAATATCCATGTCAAGTGGTGATAAAATGATATGTGAAATGGACTGGAACACATTTCTTTTTTGAGTGCTATATACTGAATTACATTCACTAACCCATTAATGTATGATTGTCTGATTAAATCACATTTATTACATTTTTCCTTTCTACCTATGTTATGTACCATTTTGTCTTAGCACTCAAATGCATGTCAAAGACTGTATTAGAAATTTCTTATGAGTGAGCAATTTTCTGATTATGTTTATTGAACCCGGTCTGGTGGTATTTAATCGAGTGTTGGTTAATTGTCAGTGATTCTGGTTAGTTTCTTTTCTTTGAACTTGCTCCTTGGGTTGTTTTTTATGTAGAACATGTGCATAATATTTCAATTTACAGGATTTAGTGTGAAATTAAAAGCCAATATGAGACCTTGTAATTGAGAATAACTGAGTACCATCATGCTAGAGTTTTCTGTGACAGCTAGGTGTTGAGGTTTGTTTTCACTGTTTCTATTATAAAGTCTGTCTGCAATATTAATGTTCATGTGACAAGTGAACTTATAAGGCCTGTAATTCTATTTTTGTCTGTGTGTGGTAATGAAGGGTCTTGTGTACTGCAGTCATGGCTACATCCACATTAGAAAGGAAAAAAACTATTATGAACAGTAGTACAGCACACACACTACTAAAATCAGAGATATATCCCACTATAAAGATTTATTTGAAAATAGACACAAAACCATGCACGTTTACCCACATTTGGCTCTCATTTGTCTACATATAATAGTCACTTTTTGCTGTGTATTTGTATTGAATACTGAAATGGTCATCCATCACCCCATAATGACATGGATTGTGTATATGTGTGTGTGTGTGTGTGGGGTGTGTGTGTGTGTGTGTGTGTGTGTGTGTGTGTTGGGGTGGAGTGTTCTCAGTTAATCCCACTGCTGAACTCCAGAGACAACCCCAAAGGGTGGAGCATCGTTGCACATACTGAAGAAATGTGTGTGTAATCTTCAAGCCAGTGGTTAAAATACTGTCTCCCTCTAAGCTTTTCATCCATTAAATCCTTCGGCAACAATAACAATTTCTCCTGATTAAACACCTATTTTGTTACTGATGTGGGTAATTCAATGCAACCTGGAGGACATTAAAAACGTACAGACTTTGCTAATGGGACTAGTGAGGGGAGTGATGTGTTGGTTAGAATGGGAGGAGGAAATTTTTTTGGGCGATGTGGCTGAGGGAAAGTTTGGTACTATAATGTTACAAAGGCAAAACAATTGTACCATGGATGCCCACGATATGTCAGCATTCATGCCCAGGTCTGCATTTTACCTGACTGTACATCAGTCATGGGTGCCTACAATATGACAATTAAAGTACTACATTCATACATACATATGTGCACTCGAGAACTCTTTGACAGATACACACACAAAGTAAGCATGCAAATGCCCTCATTGTTGAGGCACCGCGCAAAATGCCTTTCTTGCAAATCCTCTACCCTGCATTTTTTTTATGGTTGTAGGGTGTTAACGTGGCTTAATGTGTGATGTAGAGTTAAGTGTCTGTAGTTTCAGCGACACCATTATTATTATATGGAGATTCAAAGGAAAATGATGTGGATTATTAACACTGCAATTAATATTTCAGGCAAGACTCTTGCAATTATTAATCTACCTAATAATAATTTTCATAAGGGTAAATCCTCATCCCAACAATGAAGCATGGCACAATGGAGGGTGATGATCTTTACAATAGAAAAGGGTTTTTCTTATCCCTCTTTGTTTATCAACAAAACCCAGAATATATAAGGGTTTAATTAGGTCCAGTAGAATCTCAGTTTAGTTTTTAGTGTAGTGTTACTTAATTGCCTCTATTGTTTTTTATGGGAATGGGAATATGTTGTAGTACTTGTCATTGGCTTTTGTACTGCTTGGCTTAATTCAAAACTGGGCTGGGTACATTTGAGCCTGTTTTGATACAAAGCTGTAGTAACTAGAATTTTAGTTTGTGAATAGAAATGCTCTTGAACTCTTGGGATGTGTGTTAGTCCTAATATGTCACTCCCTAAACCTCTCTTTAAATTTCCATAACTCCTTCCATTTAGTGGTAAGTGTACCCCATTTGAGAGCCAATCCCCATGGTCCCCGTCACATTTGCTACGAATCCGTATACCAAGGGGCAGATTTATGAGGCCCTTGCGCCACGTTTACGCCGCTGTTGCGTCACGCAAGGCGGCGTAAACGTGGCGCATCCCTACGAACGATTTACAACGTGACGCATCTAGGCAGATGCGTCACGTTGTAAAGCCCTGCGCCGCTTGTGGGCGTTCCGGCGCAGGGGGGGCGTTCCGGGGAAGGTGCGCCTCGCAAAAGTGGCTGAGTGAAATCTATGAGATTTCACTCAGTCACTTTCAGGCCAATGCTGCGTCAAAAGCCTGCGCCTGCTTGAAGCAGGCGTAGGTCTTGACGCAGCATTGTTAAGATGGGCACCCCCGAGCCTTGCTGGAGCTGCGTCGCACTTGCGACGCAACTCCAGCAATGCACCACCTTTACGGCACAGATGCGTCACGCATCTGTGCCGTTTTTGCCCCATGGTGCGCCGCATCATAAATGCGGCGCACCATGGGTGGCGGAGCAGTGGCGCACTGTGGCGCATGTTAACTGGCGCATCCCTGGGGATGCGCCAGTTAACATAAATCTTCCCCCAAGTGTGCAGATATCTCAGCTCGGAAAAGATGGGAGTGTCCAGACGTAGGTTTGTGAATTGCATGTTATAGTACATGAGTATTACTACTGCATTAGTATTTGAATTACAATGCAATGCAGTTTTTGAAAAGGTCCCAATGTGTTTGTTTATATTATAATATATGGTACTTGCTTATCCTATGCAGGTTTTCTGCCAGTATGCTAATAGTCTCCTGTACTGTTTATAGGTGATAGATGTCAGACAATTCTAACCTAAGGACAAACCCAGCGGTGCCGTGTTCAAGTGTCAGGAAGGAGCAAATCATGTTAGTAAATTTTTGCATGCTCCTTCTCCATGAACCATAAATAATGGGCCTGATTCACAAAGGTCCTCCGCACTCTTGGTGGAGGCCCCGCAGTCGTGGGGAAGTCTCTGCACTCATGTGAATTCTCATTGTGGAGATTCCACACAGAGTGCTGAGATTCCTCCACAAATGCAATGCAGATTCCGCCAGAGTGTGGAGACTCCCAATGGCTGTGAGGTCTCTGCCAAGAGTGGGGAGGTCATTGGTGAATCAGGCCCAATGTTTTTAATCATAACAGATCAGTAAGTGGAGTACGTAGAGGAGCCACGTTTTGGAGTGGAATTTTGTTGTATTCACTGTAGTCCCACCTGGATCTTGTTGTAGCGATGCCATATAGATCTAATTAAGTCCTCAGTTTAATTTTTATAAGGCAGGATTACATTGTCATATACATACACCTAACAGGTATCACATTCTACTTTCTCAAAATACAACTTGTGAATCGGCAGTTCAACATCTCAAATTCTAGCTTAGTGTTGTCATTACATTTATACAAATGTTTGTTATATTTAAGATCTGGTAAGTTGTAGAACTCCAATCGTTCCTCTAATTCTTCTAAAGTTGCCATATGCCAAAATAGTTTTTGCCCACTTATATACTGGGCCAAAATCAAATCTATCCAAAAAATATCCATTTCCTTAGGTTCTCCTTTTCAGATATTTTGTTTATACTGCTTTCTAAATGCCTTTACTTTAGATTATCACTGATTTTTCCGTAGGTTCAATGCAATTTGAAAGACTTAAGAAGCTGTTTGCCCAGACATGAGTCCTGTACTCACCGTGCCACAGGACTCCAGTTGCACTCTACTGACAGTGTACAAACAGGCTGAAATCGATCTGGGGATGTTACATTCCCAATCAGAGGGGATCCGGCCTGGCAGAATGGGCTAGACTGTTCCTATTGGAGCAGGACAAAGGCAGAGTTGCACATGACTGGTTCTCTCCTGAGGTGGCATGGTGGGCTAAACAAATAATGGACTACAAGGCAGCCAGAATAATTACCAGTGGTTGTGAATATTTCAAACAATCCACACATCACTGTTTTGTTTTCCTTAGAGTAGAGTAGGTTGCGGATGTCCCTTCCATAACACAGCATGCTGGGAGAAATTCAAACCAGTGATTATTTTAACCATGCCGTTACATTAATTCTGCTTTGCTTTCTCTGCTCCTCCAGGTCTTCCCATTTCTCTCTGAAACTTTTATGGAGCTTCCTGATGGCAATGAAGACATAAGCCAACCCTCTTTCTATTGTTCAGGTTGATAACATTATTCGTTAGACCTTATTGAAGCTCAATGGAAATTAGATGAAAATCTTGATTTTGGTGATGGCTATAGTGATTGGTTCATTGTCCCGGCTCACTTGCATGGGAAGTTTAACCATCATTGCCCAGAGGGCTAAAAACGTTGAAATCTGGTTTAATAAAGATCTTTCTTTTGGCTTCCAAATTTACAAACTTGCTGCATCCAGGTTGTCAGAGATTAGATTCTTTTTTACCTTTTCCATCCCCTGGTGGTCAGTTACCTAATCCTTTCTCACTTAGACCATGCCTACACTATCTAAATTGGCAC
Organism: Lissotriton helveticus; assembly: GCF_964261635.1. Lineage (NCBI taxonomy): Eukaryota > Metazoa > Chordata > Amphibia > Caudata > Salamandridae > Lissotriton > Lissotriton helveticus. The sequence continues at coordinate 1,113,726,939 of NC_136061.1, forward strand.
TCTTTTAGCACAGATTAGCACACTACAAAGGGGTCAAGATATGGAAATATGGCTGGTGACTGGTTTGTGAAAATTCATCCGTGTCTCCAAAACTCAAATTATTCTACACTAGCTTTCAGTCAAGCAGCACATTCTGTTTAAGGCTCTTTGCTTAAATTGACGAGCATTCTATCAGCAGGAACCCAAATTTCTGTTCCAGTGGTTGATGTGTTACAGGAAGAAATACATAGGGGCATATTCACAAGGAGCTATTGCTGATTTAACTGCACTTTAACGCAGCCAAAGTTGTGATAAATGTACCTCCCTATTCACAAGCTGGTGTTAACAGCCCACAGCACCAGTTTACCCGCGATAGCAGCCACAAAAAGCATTGCCACAGAGGGCCCTGGCAACTATCGCTAATGAGATGCAGAGTAGTCGTTCCTGTGCAAAAAGCTGCGACAACACCACACCTCAACATTCTCAATGACCAGCCAGATCGGGGATAAGAACACAAAACAAGCAATAAGGCGCGTTAGCAGCAGTAAATTAACACCTGCTCTGACCTGGTGTAAAATCGGATGTCAGCCTGCACCACAAAAGGGAGCCCAGCCCAGGGCGCCATCGGAAAATAAACAGATGCCATGAAGCCACTCATCATGCAGCCCGGACACCCAAGATGGCCGCAACACCCACCGCCTCCACCCCAGGACCCCAACCCCCACCCGGAACACCCCTCCCAGACCACCACAGAGGCAGCGCAGACAGAAACAGCGGCCCCAGGAAAAGCACCTGCCTCACATACCCAACATCTGACAATGTCACTGTCCACTACAGGCTGAAAGGGACCACCATCATCGCCTAACAGGCCTACGGCACCAACACAGCGGACAACCAGCATCCCACCACACTTCAAGCTGCTGGCTGTGCTGCACCTGTTGGCCCCTGGCACACCCCAACCAAGACCCGCCAGAGTCAAGGAGTCTCACAGCCAGCCACATCCAAGTCCCCCACACCTGTCCTGGACATCACCATCACCCTGGCACTGCAGTCCCCATAAGTCCAACACAATGTGCAGTATACGCTGGAGACCAAGCAAGGACCATACGCCATAGCCAGATGCATGCACTTGTTGGTGGGCTTTCCACACCACACATGTCCTACCTGTACCTCCTAGTGACACAGTACACTATCACCGCAACAGGAAGCAAATGTCACACATCAATGTGCAGGCAACATCGGAACACGGTGGGACGTCCACCAATGTCGCCTCCAAATACACAGCCAGTGTGCATGATTCCTTCAATCTCCGACAGTCCATCAGCAACCAGATTTCCCAGGATGGCACCAAGGAAAATGCACAGCCCCTTGGCAAGTTCCAAATTAACACCCCACTCACCTCAACTCAATAATGGTGCAAACCACAACTCTGGCAATGCACAGGTCACAAAATCACCAATATGCACATCAACATGCCCACCCACCAGATACGTCAAAAAAACTTACAATGCAAACCAGGGCAGGCCTCGAACATGAGCCATCAACGGAATGGCATTTCAGCCACACAATAGCCGAATGTGTGGAGAGGTGGCAACCTGGCATGTGTGAAGGATGCAGTAAAACAATGATTGGGAAAATACACAATGCCAAGAGTGGCGGCGTTGTGCTGGACAGACCACAGTATGCAGAACACACCCATATCCACGGCGACATACGCCTCTGGTGTATGGAGTGTAGTGGACAGTGGCCGCAACCATGTCACACCAGCCAGTGGGGGTCCTCGCAGAAATGTTGCCTGTTACGCCCTCCCTATAAGCGTGAGCAGAGTGGGATGGCCCGCGTATGCCAGGCCAGCGTAGGGGTGTGAATAAAAAGTATGTAGCCCTGAGCGTGGTCCTCTTCCGGAAAGCCCAATGTCTCTGCCCGGGCCTCTCCTCCCACCCTGTACTCGTGAGCGGAGTTGCCTGCGATCCTGTGCCTGGCATACCCGGCCTGCTGGACCACAAACTTGTCAGGCCCGCCTCTGCGCAGCCAGGCCACACTGATCACCTGCCGACACTGACGTGTGTCAAGGAGGGACCACCACGTGCCTGTGTAAGCTCCATGCCTGAGGCCGCAACCCTGCCAGCCTCTCAGACCATCGCAGGCCCCCCGACGCTGGCCCACATTACTCCTTCCTCAATCACATACAACACCGGCATCCTCTTCGGCCCAGTAGGTCCCATATGTGAAACTGGGTCCTGGGTCCTGAATGGCAGTGGCCCTAAATCTGGGCCAGCTGCCACAGGACCAGACCCCCCCGATCAGTGAGGCATAGTTCTATATGGGTATCTTGCGACACTTGGTGCCATTACCCCTGTTCACGCCAGCTGGCGACACGTGGTGCCACAAACCCTGTTCAACACCAGACGGCGACACGTGGTGCCACAAACCCTGTTCAATGCCGACAGTGACACGTGGTGCCACAAACCCTGTTCAACCCCAGCCGGCAACACGTGGATGAGGGACCAGGACTACCCTGCGGACCAGTAGGTCTCACATCCAGCACCTAGTCACCAATCACGAATGGCCGAGTCCACACCAGTGGTCGCACAGAGAGGAATAGGAGGAAGATGCGGCTCACTCCGGACAAAAGTCGGGTCACAGTTACGGAGGTGCCAAACACGTGGTGCCACTGGACCTGAACTACGCAGGCCGGTAGGCCACCAACCTATGCCGGCGACACTCTGTGAATGGCCCATGCTGACCGCTGCCTCCGGCCTACACTACTTTCGGCCTAGGCTGCGCTCGAGTAGGTCACAGATTTGGACTGAACATCGATTATGCAAAGGCAGATTACATATCATTGTATGCAAGGAGAGGTGTAAGAGGATGATGCGTTGCATCTTAGCTCATAAAAAGGATCATCGTTACGGAGGTGATCGAACACTACCGACAACTGCCGTGGTGTCACTAACTTTGTGCATTGTGAGCCAACGACATGTGGCTGTAGCCACTGCTGACCACTGCCTCCGTCCTACACTGCGATCCAGTAGGTCACAGAGCCTTGGTTTAGCAATGGTGGAGTTCATTTAAGTGTACCAGCATCATTGCAGACTGTAAACCCTCTCAGCCCCGGTGCCACTAAGTCTGTTCCATGTCATACATGGACACTCACTGGTCGTACATCGGTTGTGTCTGTGTCCATGGACTAGGGGCTAGTTTTCATCCTCATGTAGCTGATACCGAATTGGTGGTGAAAACGAGGCTTGGGCTTTCCACCGCACTATTTGCGGCTTCCGGATAAAATAAAATCTTCTGCATCATGCCCTGTTGGGCACCTTCCACTGTCCCCCGCAACCCTCTGCAACATACACCTCGGACATTAATGGGGACCCGCTCAGGTCGCATGGTCCATCTGACTGCACCGCAAGTCACCGGCCCGTGGCTGGGTGCCTGTGCCGGCCGCAGTGCATCTGGGGCCACTAACTCTGTGCTGGTTGAGGCCGGGACCCCTTCTTCTGAGATATTGGTTGGCCCCTGAAGCATTGGCCTTGGGGTCCAGAGCGCCATTTCTCTGTGGCCTTGCGCTGTACACAGCCTCTGGGCTCAAATGCGTCCCTCCAGGGCTTACACACCAAAGCGAGCCCAGACCAGCCTGGACATCGCATCGCTGCAGGAGGCACATGCCACCACCACAAGGACCACCTCCAACCGCCATCTGCCAAAGTCGAACCGGTGGTCCTGACAAACTTACGAAGTTTCTCAGACCTGTCGCAGATGCCATCATTGGCCTGATACTCTGCTCAGCACTCCAGGTGCCAGTGACTCAGTGCACCGCAGGCCATTGTCCGTTGCTGATTGTGTTTTGTGCTGTGGAGTGGTTGCGCAGCTATGTCTCCTCAAACAGTGTGGGGGCCCTGAGACGTTGATGTGGAAGATGATGCAGGTCTAACACACCCCACTGCATCTGCATCAGGAATATATCAAAGGGACACAATCCAAGACTTTTTCTTCACATGAGCGCGCTCATCTCTAGTGTCCCAAACCTCAGTGCACTGCAACTTATGGACACTTCTGTTTGCATGTTGGCTGTTCTCTGGACTTTCTCCAGCTCACTCCATGTTGCTCAGCAGTAGACTCTGTTATGCATGTGTTTTCTGTTTCCGTTGCACTTGTGTCCAATGTTCAAGTGGTTGCCAGCACCAGACATTCCTTGCACAATGGCTTACACTCACCCACACACCTCCAGCACAGGCGTCACTGAACATGTGGCCCTGCCAATAAAGGGGCTGGGCACATGTGCCCGTAGCCAGTTCAACGTGATATTTGCGTGTGTCCCTGTAGTCTTGTTGTATGCATGAGAGCCCTGGGCCCTACGACTTTACATTGTGCTGTGTACATCGGATGCAGATATGTCACCGCAGGGAGTGGGTTGGAGCTTGGACATGTAGCTTTGTTATCACCCACTCAATTCATAGGGGGAGTGGCCATGGCCGTCGTACACAGAGCCAACATGGGTGTGTGACTGCTATTTGAGAGCCCCTGGACGTGGTTCTGTACTGTGTATGTGCATCTTCATGTGTCTCTATGGCAGTGTGGGTCTCCTTAGTGGGGTGTGGGTGGGCCCTGAAGGGTGATAGACACCTACGTATGTGTCCTAGCTCGCATTCCTTGGGTTCGGCCCCAACCAACACCTTTTGGGCCACCTCCTTTTGGTGTGCTGACACAAGGCATTGGGGTGCCATGTGTGGGTGGGTGCAGTGTCGTGAGCCAGCTGTGTTGCGGGTGCTTCCTGCTGTGTGGTCTGTTGCAGGCTCGGTGTTCTCCTCTGAGTAGCTTGGCTGGCCGGGTCCTGGTGGGGTTGCATGGGATATCCATGGGCTGTTGTAAGGCGTCGGTGTCGGTGGTGTGGTGGTCCTCTCCGCCATCACAGATGTGTTGTATTCTGTGCTCTGCTGAAGGTGTTGTGTGCCCCTCTGCAATGTGAAGGGGAGATGCATGTTGACATTGTGTTGACATGTATGTTGGCACATTGTGCTGGTTTGCATGCAGACTGTATGGCAAAGTACATTGTGACTGTTTGGGGGGGTGCTGGATTCTTTAGAGGGACAGTGACGGATGTGAGGTCGTATGCGTACATTTCCATTTCACAGTTTCCAGCTCTGTCAGCTATAATAGGCTTGTTTCTGTGCATGTGCAGAGGCAGTTGTGTCCTCTGTTCTGCAGTGTCGGCTATGCACATTGTACCACGTTGTTGTCAATGTGGCATGTGCTGTTCTTGCTATGTGTGTGTGTGTTGCCGTGTGCTAAGGGGATCTGGTACATGATCCTGGGTAATTGTGAGTGTGCAGTCTGCTACACCTCGGTGTGCATGATGGCCATTGTGCACATCTCCCCTCATCGCCCCAGTCCCTGTTCGTTGCACTCCCTGTTGATGTTTTGTCAAGTCCTCTCGAGATGATCCATACTCCCTACTCCTTGCACGGTCTCCACACTGCTGACTGTGGCATGGATTTCTTCCAGCTCCGGAGCAAGGACAGCACACCCACATTCACAGAACGAACTTAAGAAAAAATCCTAAACGTACTACTTTTGGTATTCACAGAACGTACTTACTACTTTTGGTATTCACAGAATGCACTTACTACTTATGGTATTCACAGAATGGATTTACGACTACTAACTTTACGTCCACACTCGAGTTGGAGATTCCGACCCGGCGGCGGAGATTCCAGCTCGGAGGTGAACATTCTGGCCCAGAGGTCGAGATTCCGCTGCGGCAATGGAGATTCTGCCCCGGAGGTGGAGATTCAGGCCGGTGAGGGAGACTTAGCCACGGCTGAAATCTCCACAACCGGACCGGAATCTCCACCTCCGGGCCGGAATCTCTGGCCTGAGTGAGGACGTAAAGTTAGTAGTCGTAAATCCATTCTTTGAATACAAAATGTAGTAAGTACGTTCTGTGAATACCAAAAGTAGTACGTTTAGGATTTTGTCTTAAGTTCGTTCTGTGAATCAGGCCCAGTGATTATAGAAAGTTTGTCATACAGATCGATGACAAGAAAGCACAAATGTAGCTTTACCTGTGTCAATAAAATGAAAACCATTCCAGAAGAGATATGGATTATCAAATCTATACTTTCATGACAAATACTGCCACATTGGCAATCTGAAAAATGTGCCATTATAATATAGTGAACAATGTGACAGTTATGCATAATGTTGCAGCTGTACTTGCAAGTGAATATCCGCATCCAATATTGGGCGATAACAAAGTGATGCAAAATGGTAAGGACTTTGGTGTAGAAAAAAAGTGGACTTGGAGGATATCCATGGCCATTGATCATTGGCTCCCTCATGTAAAATAACTACGTCGGGATGGGGCTGACAATATTATTGATGTAATTTTTGAATGAAACCACTCCATTTCATACCATGAATTTACAGCCAGGTTATCTTATGAACTGCAGAATACATATCACTCTCTTAGCTATGCTCACAAACTTACTAACAGGATCAATAAACCTAGGAACTGATGAAGATCTAGGAAGTTAAAGACCTTCAAAAAACATCAGACCAGCCCTTCAATAAATTGAAACAGCTCAAAATATTTTCACAATTACAAAGCTATAGTAAAAGAAACACAAACACTGCAATTCTCCTCAAAAACATTAAACCTATCAGAGGGCGATTGCTTATCATTTGTCCTTGATAGTTATGCCTTGGACATGAATTGTTTCAAAGGGTCTGATTGGATGGCACAATAGATGCTGAAGTCCACTAGTGACATTTAACTAACTTGTCCTGGGTAAATTTTTTACCATATACTTGGAACTCATATGTAAGTTAAATATGCCAATAATAAAGATACCAAATTCAACATGCTTAAGGGAAGAGCATAGGCACTTTATCATTGATTAGTAGAGTTGAAGGTCACAGAATTCAGAAGCCAACAAAAACAGTCAAGGAAAGAAATCTGGGAGTACACCACGTACCAGAAGGTCATTCCTATGGGGCGGATTCCTTTGGGAAGTTATGTCCAAGATGTGCATTGTCTCTATGTATAAAATGGGGTTTCAGGTTGCTAGGGTATGCACCTAAGCTGGGCAGAACCCATTGCTGGAGGCAGGATAAGAGAATTACACACCAAAGATACCCGCTTCACACCCCCATGGTGGCTTGGCAGAACAGTCAGGCATATCCTAGAGGCAAAATGTAAAGCATTTGTGCAACACACACCACACACACCAGCAACTCATTAAATACAACCCAAAAGAGACTCCACACAATAGTATATAAAAATAGGTGTCTATTCTGTTAATAAACGCAGACCATGTAAACTAATAATCATTTTGCCAACTAGGCAATTGTCAAAACATCACAGTTAGTGAAATAAGATACAGAGATATGTTGCACATGCCATGAAAACACCACCGCTGTGCACACAAATGCGAATCCTGAAAAAAATACTCATTATCCTGACAAGAAAATGCAAAAATAACATATTTCATAACATCAGTTGATAAAATGCAGCAGTTAGGTTATGGAGAGAAAACAACACGTGATTCAACAAACATCATACCATCATACAGGTAGAAATACAGTGCATCTGCAACTCTATTATATGTTAGGCAGTAATGTGAGCACTATCCGTTGGTTACTGCATCTCTACTACATTGAATGTGGCAATCTCGCCAACATGGGGGGGGGGGAACACCCACACTGAGAAATAAAGTGGGGAGGCCTTGTTTGGTCTCCCCAGGGACTACAGTATTACCGGAACCCTAACAGTCACCCTGGTCAAGGGGCTGGACACATGGGAGCACCTTAGCACTCGATTTCAGGGTTTATGCTACATTTTTGGAAACAGTAGTGATCCCTGCCGGGGATAGTCCATTGGTTTTTTCTCAGGGGGAGCACGGGAAGAGCACTCGCAAGTATGGCCCGGGGGGGTCCTGGCTGCCCTGAGCACAACCGGGTTACAGCCCCTAGAGATTCAGATGGCAGTGGGGAATGTAGGTACCCTCAGGCAGGATTGTGTCAGGTTTGGGGCAGCCCCTCCAGCCTCACAGTGGCACAGGCTCCTTCATGTGCAGACCGGGTGACTCTCCCACCGGTAAGATGTCATCAGGCCTCACACACGGGGCCCCCTCTGATTGACAAGGCGCTGGTTCTCAGGTGCCTTCTCCTGTTGGTACCCCGTGGCACTCTTCTGAAAGCGCTCAACACACACTACATGTGGAGAAACAGACAGCTACATGCTGACTTCAAACAAGTGCTCCACATGCTGCCCTATTCTTGGAAAGTGGGTTGAGCACTCCCCATGCTTGTGTCCCAAACGAAGTACCCGGCATGCACTGTGTCTTCCTAACCACCAAGGAAATGAGGCGCAAGTCCCAATGAAAAGCGAGGAGTAGTCCACAGTGCTCTGCTTCTTACTGCCACTTGAGTAGAAGTTCTACTAGAGTTGCAGTTTCCTCAATGCAAATGGAAGGTTTCACCACGCGAACAGTAGGAACCATCTGTGACCGCCCATGTTGAGAAATCTCGCTGGGAAGTGGTCTTGCGTTGGACGTTACTCACTCACCAACTTACAGTTGGCGAGCTCAAGCGAGGACAAAACTAGGGGAGTGTACTTTTTTGGAACTCCATGTGCTCCACGGAACGCAGGGTGTGAAAAATGCAGCAAACTCTGCGAAAGGTGTGGAGTTCACTGCCCAGGCCCACACACGAGTAGAAAAACAGGCAGCAGGCCATCACAAAAGGTAGTGCAAAGTAGTAGTCTCTCCTGCAACTAAGCAGACAGCAGGCCATCCGACAAAGCAGGCAGTCCAAATGGCAGTACCTCCTGGCAGCACAATAGTCCCCTGGCAAGGTGAGGCACACAGAGCCAGCAGCATATGGTTACACGTCCCACTCAGTGTCTAAAAAAATGAAAATGTGCAATTTATGATTCTCTATGGGTGTATTAGGATTCTTTGTACTCTCAATTCACAGTTTTTTCATTGTGGTATTGACTCTGTTTTAATATAGATCTATATTTATGTCATGGCATGTTGTCAACAGTAATTTATACTGAGCACTTACTCACTTTACCCTGCATTTGTACACTGTATCATGAGCTGAATTCTCTCTAAAATAAAATAAAGCATCTATAACCATGTGGTAAGAACCCCTGTAATTATACTCAAAATGTCTTTGATGTGGAGGTAACTTCAAAAGAACTTTAGAAGTGCACAACACACTCATTCAATCCCAGCTCTGGCTCCAGACATCAGTAGGGTGTAAATAAGCCCTTTGTGTGAAGGTAGGGACCAGCATTTACAAACGTAAGTGTGCCACACCTCCCTCTCTCACAACCCAGGAAGACCATTCAGTATGCAGATGAATCCGAATGCAAATGCAACCCTTCCTGTGTGATGGCTGTCTGGAAAGTATGCACACGCCCAGCTGTCACTCTACCCTAGATGTGGATTCGAGTCAGGCTGCAAAACACAAAAAGTCACTAGCACATAGGAATGGCTACTTTTTAAAAGTGCCATTCCTACAATAGTAATGAAAAAAACATCTACACAAATAAACAGGATTTATCACCACTATTCCAGATATACTAAACATAGCATCACTACTCCTTTCAGATCAGAAATTACCACTGACCAACATATTAGGACATTCACAATGCAGAGGAGCATCACTCACATCATTGAGAAAGCAAATAGGATGTTTGTCACTACCAGGACATGATTTACAATCAAGGCACAAGTCCTATCTTTTACCTACACAGCATCCTGCCCATAGGGCTACTTAGGGCCTACCTTAGGGGATACCTAAGGTAGGCCCTAAGTAAAAGGGGAGTTTCAGGCTTGGCAAATAATTTTAAATGCCAAGTCACTGTGGCAGTAAACTTCACACGCAGGGCCTTCAGTGGCATAGGCCTGAGACAGGTTTGAAAGTCTGCTACTGTGGGTGGCACAAGCAGCGCAGCAGGCCCCCTAGTAGCATTTAATATACAGGCCCTGGTATATGAGATACCACTGTACAAGGGACTTTTTTTTACTATTAAGCTTTTATTGTTCAATTACTTAAAATCAATATACTAACAATATTAAAAGAAAGAGAGTTAAAATCCCATGCATGTTACTACAACCTCGTAGGGCATAAAAACCTTAAAACTAATATCACAATCTGGTTATAAAGTACATGTGCAAATGCATTAGACTTAAAAGGGAGGTTTGTCTGAGACTCTCTTGCTTGTTTTCTTTTGTGGCTCTATTTTCAGCGACAGTGCGGCTTGAATTGATTCTATAAATTTCTCCAGCCGTGCATCTATTTGAGCTGTATTAGAAGAGAAACACAAGTCTGAGACTTCTCTGCATCATACAAAGCCCTGGGCTTTGCAGATAGGAAGGACTAGTCGGTGCCTCTCGCTGGCTAACTTGGGACAACAGCACAGCAGATGGAGCCAGGATTCCTGATGGTAATTACAGAGTCGACATGTGGCTAAATTGTCCTGCCGGGCCCAACCTTGATTAAAGTCCACAATGGGCAATGCAAGAAGTCTCATGTAGGTGATATTTTTTCGGGCTTGGACTGTCAGTGCTTGCTCGAATTAAGGCTGTGGTTTTCCCACTATGTAGGAGGCATCCAGTGATGAGAAATTGGATTGATGGTGTAAGATTTCCAGATCTCTTTCGTGTGATATTTTCTTAGCCTGTCTGTTCACTGCTCTTTTCCACGCAGCTACTGGAATGTTTGAATTGTCCAAGTTTTGCTATATAATTCTAACAACTTTGTGGCTGCGTCAATTGCACCTGCCATGGGGATCCACTTTCTTCGAAGATTGTTTCAAAGATGTTGCTGGAGCTCGCAGGATGCTAATATAGTATTTTAAAGTGTTCCCAAAGCAGGTAATGTCCGGACGAGTTACACCCAGCTCCAGCCTTACTCTTGCTCAATACTTCATGGTGCTCCTCACCAGTTGAGGGAACCAATGTTCCCAGTTTTTTTGCGGATTTCCCATTTAAATCAAGGGATACCCTCAATTGACTGTGATCACTCTCATCACTGTTTGCCACTTTGAAGTCGTTAAAGTATGTTAGCAGATTCTCAGAGATAAAAATGTAATCGATTGTTGACTTATCCTGAAGGTGGGCAAAAGATGCCAGAGAGGGTCAACTGCTTTTTTGGTGGAGTGGGCTGAAACCATGTTTTGCGAGAAAAGAAGCCGTTGTAGAGGAGCCGATTTTGTTTTGTTTGGAAGATCCCTTGTTACGTATCCCAACTCCCTGGTGTTTATGTCCCCTACGATGATTGGAAGATGTGAGGAATATTTATTTATAAGGTTGTACATTCTTGTAGTTAAAGTTTTTAGAACTTGCTTTTTTACCATGTAGCAGGGTTAACATAACAATTAATTATCAAAAGACGGATTGAGATATTGTTACTTTTAAATCCGCAGATCAGTACTGCTTGCAAGGTGGGAGTGTAAGTCGTTAATGATGTTACCTCTATTTTGCGGACATAATTAAGAAAAATTGAGAGCCCACCAGCTGCTCTCCCAAAGATGTTGTGTTTTATTGCTGCAGTGTGAAACTCATATAAGCCTGGGAGAATTAGGGGTTCAGTGGCCCACGTCTCTTGTAGGCACAGAATGTCATTTGCTCGGAGGTACATGCATGCTGCATTGCAGCTAAGCAATCTTTTTAGCCCTGCGACGTTCCATGATATGATGGACAGATATGTGTTGTTACCCAATGTTATATTCTTGTTCAGGTAACAAACCGCCTTTATTCTATTAGAAATGCTGTCGTGGGGACAGGCCACCAGGTCCGTTCTGCGTGCCTTGCATTGCACTGTGCTTTGTCACACTGTAGTGGAATGACCTTTGATCGAATTACCTTATTATCTTGTAAGCGTTGTAAGGTCTTAGTTCCACGGCTGAACTTTTCCCTGGTTGATTGCACGCTGTCCCCCTTAACACTGAGTAAACCTCCTTTGATGGTGATGGTACTGCTAATACGTGTGGGTATTTCTCGGGTATGGGGAATGCTATGTCAATGCCCCAATCAGCAATTTTTGCTATTTCTTGTGTTGTAAGTCCCACCTGGGCATGGCGACTCGGCCCTATTGAAGTTGATTCCCCATGAGAATCGCTGGAAAGGCTCAGGAACTTAACCCAGACTAGGTCGTTTGAGTGTAGTTCAGTGAGTGGCGGAATGTGCTTGAATAGTCTAAGTAAATTGCCCCTATTTAAAATATCATGTTGACCTTTGATTAAGTATCTGGGGGTGAGAATCACCTGATGTGTAGTTTTACTAACTTGGTTTACTTTATGCTGGGTATTTAGATCTGCTTCCAGAATACTTATATTGTGGCTAGAGCCAGGGTTCCGTTGGCGTGGTTCTAATTGCTGAGTCGGGCTTTAGAATGGCTGAACTGCTTGATCACCGGGTCTCTGCAAGCCCGGGAATATGCGTCCCTGAAGCATGTTGTCCCCGGTATCGGGTCCTTGTTCCTTGATTGAACCTATTTGGTTTTCTTTGCTCTACCTTCTTGATGTTTGATAAATTAGTTAGTTGCGCTGTTGTTGCCGGGCCTGAGGGACTGTGCAAGACCCCCATGTGGGAAATTGGCTGTGCGGGGCTATCATACTCATTTGTAATGCCCAAAGAGGCTGGTGCTATGAGTGTTAAATTATTTGAGACATGATTTTTGGTGAAAATCGGTTAGAGACATATTTTATCTTTATTAAATTGTGAATTTTGAATATGAGTTGGTAATAGGAGGGCACTTTTTTGATGCCATAGCTTTTATTTCTTGTTTCTTTAATTTTTTCTTAGCCCTCCTTGAAAGAGGTTCCTCCTTCCTTTTCTGGTTGGAGTTGTTGCCCTCAATATGCCTTCCTGGATTTAAGATTTGAGAGCGGAAATTGCAACTGGATGGACTGGTAAAAAGTTTAGTGGATACTAAAAGTCCTTGAGTCTCGGGTTTTGTTGAAGGGTTACCCGTATTGCTTCCAGCTGAGTTGCCCAGAGGGCTGTCGGAGTTTAAAGTGGCTAAGATACTGCTATTATTCATCGGGTCCGTTGTGCCTCCTGTTTGAATTTTTAATGAGTCTACCATGCCTTTCAAGATTTCTGGCAGAGTTGCCCATGTGTCCATGGCAGCTGCACATGAACAGGTGCAAATGCAGTTATTCTGGGTTTCGTTGAGCTTGTTCTCTATGAAGTCCACCTTGTTGTTCAGTTCCACTAGTCGTTGTGCAATGGTGGATAAAAGATCGATTTGTAACTCCATTTTTGATGATTGCCAGAGCAGTGACCTGGCCATGGTTTGAACTGTTTCACCGGGTGGGGATGCTCCTGGATCGTAAATGGCACTACTATCATAAGGACTCTGACTTTGAGTACTTTGTGTAGGGGAGGGAGAGCGCCGGGTACCATTAGAAGTTCTGAAGAGTTTTGGAGTCAGCTCCAGTGTACTTTGTATCTTTGATTCCAGGTTTTGGAGGAATATCGATGATAGAGAACCCGGGTTTTGCAGTCGCTCTGACACACCTGTTTTAGTTGGGCCAGATCCTGTGAATACAAGCAACGGTAACTGTACGGGAGAGTGTAGGATAGGTTGTTGCTGACAGTATATTTGGGCTGTCACTACCTGCTCTAGGTTTCTACGAGTTGATACAATGCTGTCACCGACTGGGTCACTTGCATGTCTGTGTTTCTTTCCTGAGGGTTAGCACAGCCCCGAACAAGATTGAAAGCGCTGTCTTTCGATGTTGTGCTTCCTATGTTTGCACTTTGCGCTTGTGTTGCAGAGAGCTTATGGTTGGACTGGCTCCCTGAAATGTGGTCCATACCATTGCTGGTCTTGGCTCTTCTTATTTAGTCTGTTGGGGCAGAGACGCTCTCCGCATTGGGCAGACGTTTGTATAAAAATTGGGTTATGAGACCTACCGATGGAGACTTTAAAAATTGTTTTTTGTTGTGGACTACGGTCCTTGCGGTCCTTAAGATTCTAGGTGATACTTTGGTCTGGGGGAGTGGCTTTGCGTGGACGTTTTCTTGGTGCTGAGCGTTTTTTTTCTTTTTTTTTGTCATTCTTCAGTGAAGATGCTCGGTTTATAAGTAAATCTGGGGTTTTGCCGATATCTTGAGCCTAAGCTTGCTTGCACCTTGAGGTTTGGAATTTAAATAAAGTTGTTGTCTGTACCCTAAATCCTTGCGGCAAAGCTAGATGATCTTATGGGGAGTGAGCCCGGGAGATTCTTGCTGCGTGCTCTGAGTGTAGATAGGGTAAGTCCCAGATCGTCTACACAAGTTTGTCCACTCTTTGGGACTTATTCTGGCCTGTGGTGTATTCCAAATGACTTTTTAGACCAGAGCGATGAGGCAGCACGCAGAGCAACAAACTGCAAACAGAGAACCACTCCAGCGGTGTGTAAGACTTTAAGGTGCTCCCAGCTCCCACCGCACGCCAACCTAAGCTGTGGACCAGACAGTGAGCAGCTCATCCAGTGAGAAAAATCTTTGTGTTGCTTTGTGGTGCTCCTGGCTCCTGCCACGCCCCTACAAGAAAGGCAGTAATTGGGGCTAGGTGTTGCAGGCTGTTGTGTATTTAAAATGGTGCCCACCGGTACTACTCAATGAAAACTGCAAAAAAAAGATGTTTACGGTGCTCGCGGCTCCTACCACTCACCAAATCAGTTTAGTACTATGTTGGGACCGCGTGTTGCTTTTTTTAGAGCTAATGTGGAGATCACGGCTCCTGCTGTACCTCAAAGAGGTCTTAGACAACCCTCACACCAAAAAAAATAAAGAATAAAAATGGGGGCAGAAAATGTCACGGGCCGCTCTTCATACACTGCTCCCACAGCTGCTTACCTCCTCTCGCGGCTCTCCCTGCCTCTCTCTCCCGGCTGCAACTCTCCACCGCACATGGCCTGCGGCTCCCGCAACTCGTTTTCCGCTGTATTGCAGGCATGGAGGTGCACTGTGACTCCCGCCGCTGCTCTGCACACTGTGGGGGGGAGAGGTGCTCCTCGCAGCTCCCGCCGCCGCCACTGCCGCCGAAAGGGAAGAGGAATGCTTGCGGGGCTGTACTTCACTCCTGGGACCCGCAGCTACAATCTCCTAACTCTGACCCAGCTGCAGCCGCAGTACTCCTACACTCAAGGCTGACACACAGCGTTCGGCTTCCGGGTCAGTCAGTGTTCGAGCAATGACAGAAAGCCCCATCTGCACCCTTGTACAAGGGACTTACAAGTAAATTAAATATGCTAAACAGGTGTAGCTCAATAACACCATGTTTAAGGGACAGAGCACATGCTCTTTAGTAGTGAATAGCAGTGGTAAAGTGCCCAGAGTCCTAGAGCTAACAAAAACAGGTCAGAAAAAAATACAAGAGGAACACAAAAAGTTTAGGAGCAACGCTGCATAAAGGGCCAGGTCCAACACTCTAGTTTTATAGGTTGTTGACAGCCCAGTCTGAGTCCACAAAAGCAGTAGTTTACTGGTTTGCCTTTCTGAGAAGATGGTTCCGACCATCTGAGCCGCCCTGATTTTTCACTTTTTAAACACCTGATTTTGGAGCTTTTACCGTGGGAGAGCCTCATAAGCTGGGACTTACCCACAGGGAACTCATGATGAAATGGGCTGCATGTGGATTTCACCTGTGTCCACCTTTTAAGATAAGGCTGCTGTGCTGCAGCCACGTAGTGCAGGGAAATTTACAACATGCATTTTTAACATCGCGGCGGTTGATGCAGTCAGCAGCACCCGCTGCAATGTTAAAGTGCAAAATGTGAAAATGTTAAATTGCAAAATGAGACCGCCATGGTGGCGGTTGCATCCTAATTGGGTGTGCGGGACCGCCGCATGCATGGCAGGCGGTCCCGATTCCCACCAGGATGGCGGGCTGACTCAAGTTCACCCGCCATCATAATGACCCCCTTAGTTTTCATCATCTATACCATAGGTAAGTTGTTGACTATTATATTTACAACATTCTTTGTGCCAGAAAGCCTTCTTTAATTACACTTATTTGTGATTCTACAAGTCATAGTTCATTCCATTGTGCCTTTCACCAAATTCATAAGGCTTAACAGAAAGTCAACAGGCTTATTGGTCAAGCTAGGCCTTTTCTATGGGGTGGGATCCTAACTTTAAAGCAATTCCTTTCATGTCCCTTGGGGGTTGGTGGCATTCCAGTTGTAATTTTGGTAACCTTTAAACAAACATCCTTCCCAGAATGCCTGCTCTTCCGTCTGTTGGTTCTGGCGATGGTGATTGAAGCACTAAAGTGCGAATATCCTCACTCCTGGGGGTAAGTACTCACATGAAAGCTTTGTCACAGCGACGGCAACTTCACAAATATGGTTGACTAGTAAGAGAATACGAATCACAGCAACAACCGCTCAATGATCTCAAAGGATCGCCTGGGCGCATGAGCAAAGTGTTTGTTTTCTTCTTTTTTTTATGACAAAATTAGGCAATAGCCAGGTTTCTCCATGGGCTTAATACCATTGATTGGTTTCAGAAGGAAATGGTTTTGAGATTCCATTTTGCTCAATATGTCCTTTATTTTTTTCACCATGGAAATACCTAATCACGCATTAATTAGGCTATCACTGGTATGACTGACTTATGACCAGGGCCTTTAGTCAAATTGTATTAATTGTATTTGCATATTTATCTGTAGGTATCTATATTTCCTTTTTCACACCAGTTTGTTATTTATTTTTATTGTTTGCTCTGTGAAAAACGAAGTTGTATAATGTAAGGTATAAAGTACCCCCTGCTGTACATTATAAGGATATTGCAAGTCTCCATATAGGGGAACGAGGCTGAAGGCTGGGTTCCTTTATAAGTTTATGGAAATCCAAGGCGACATGCAATAAACTTATCATGTTTGCCAGGGGTACTTTATTCAGTATAATACATGGTAACACCATCACCTTTTCAACAAACCACTTTAAACCTTGTTGCATAACTTTTTCATATTATAGAGCAAGCATGTTTACAAACATGAAGAATAAAAATAAAACCTCTAGTGCAAAATTAGACACACATAAAACCTGTTAGACATTTGTTGCAAACAGATATTAGAAGCGGTTCAATACAAGTTAGCTTAAGATACATCTGCAGTAGCTTGGGTGTGTAGAAACATGCAGAAAGATTCTATCTTTTCTCTATCTAAGGAGTGGAAAAATAAACATATTATGTCTGCTTGTCATTGTAAACCATTAAATAGAGCAGAAGAAAGAAAAGCAACCTTACATTTTTTGGTACTTTAAACAGTTGCTTGATTTATGTCCATGACTTCACCTGCCTTTCACCTTGGCTGCTGGCTCTGTCAGCAAGCATTCTTACATCAGAACTGGACTGTAATAATTTATAATAGTGGAGTTCTGAAATCCTTTCATTATAATTGGTGACTGAGTGCGTCACTAGTCACTGATTATATAGAAATTAGAGACATGCATTTATACAGGAATTACGGAATCCCATGTTTTATAAATTAAAAATGTAGTCTCAATTATATTTTAATCTCTATAGCTTCATAAGTGGTGAGAGTCAAAAAGTCTGATCACTACTCCCTTGTTGACTAAGTTCACTGGCTACCTTTACACAAAGGCCCTGATTAGTGTCAGACTGATCAACTTCGATACGTGAGATGAGTGGTGTTTTCGCTCATATCGCAATTACTAGTTGTGTGATACACCTCATTGCCCGCATAAATGTAGGCAGGTCAAACCTTGAAGATATTTATTAGGGGTGAAATAACAGTACATACATATTTTGGTGCTGCAAGTATTTGTGCTTTTTCTGAGGCTGCACTTCCAACAATGGGATTGCCCCACATCATAGAGAGCACGCAGGGCTTGCACTCTTATTGGAGAATTGAGAGCTGGAGTTCTTTGCTTAATTTGCCTGTATTTCCTAATGTTATGCAAATTTGTGGAGCGTGTTATCACCGGGAGAGTATCCTGGTGCTAGCCACACCTTGGGCCTAGTGGGACTACCTTGCAGATTTGAAGAAGTGAGGAGGAGGCTAATATATGTAGCCTCAGGTTGTGCCACACTTTAGGAGTGATGTAGGAAAAGGCTAGGCCACCGGATCCGATTTTCCATATCCTTGGTATGTGTGCAAGTATGAGCCCTGAAATGTGGAGGTGTCTGGAAGATTTCTGACAGCAGATGTGATTGTTGTGGTATGCTGGGTCAGTGTTATGTAGTGCCTTGAAAGTGTGGGTGAGGAGTTCGAATTGTGCTAGTTTGTGAATGGGAAGCCAGTGGTGCTCCTTCAGGTGTGGTGACATGTGAGTGTGGATGGCAGGCTAGGAGTGATTCTCACCGTCGCGTTCTGAAGGGTCTGCAACTTTCTGGTTAGTTGTTGATCCCGGCAGTATTCCTGTAGTCCAACTTGTTTTTGAGCAGGGTGCGTGTGACGTTTTCCAGAAGCTGTTTGGGTGCCATTTAAAAAACTTCCTAAGCATGTTCAGGGTATGATATTGTATATCTATTCCTTTTCATAGTTTTATTGTTTTCTTTCTATGGCTATGTGTTCATTATCTTTCATGAATTTATTTCTATACCGCCCGAACATTGCTTGCAGATGGCATCTACTTTAGAAGTTGTGTAAGCAATAAAATAAAGACACAATGAAAGCTGTTGCCTCGCTTGCGCAGCATAGATGCAAAAAAAGCGCTTATGCCGCCTTCAGTATATGCCTTTGCCTGCTGTTTGCTATGTAAATAAAGCCAATTCTGTTGTGAACAATGAAGCCTAACAGAGAGCATTCATGACCCAGCCAAAAGTAGCATTCGAAGTGAGGCGGACGAGATGTAGCAACCAGTGCTCCATTATTTATCATGCACACAGGCACAGCACAGAACATTTTATCAAAAGAGGAGCACGCATCAAAGTTCATTTTGCCGTCCACCTCATTCAGGTCATTTTTCCACCATTTTTGTCCGGGCACCTTCTTCCAATATTCTTCAATGGTAAAATCTTTAATGATTGGATGGAAAATCCTTTACTAGGCGTTACTTCAATGCATCCCAAGAAAACCATAATCGATCATACATATTGCATTTCGTTTTCAATAAACAGGCTCATTTTGAATGTACCTGGGGTATTTGAAAATAATCAAACTAATTAGACGTGTAAAATTTAAATCTAAAGTAATTATTGATATTTTTTTAAGTGCAATATATATTCTGAACAGCACAAGCTGAAGTAAACAAACCTTGTTTGAAATCAACATCTCTGAAGGCTAAGTCAAAATAATCTAGCTCTCCTCTCTGTGTTTACCCAGAGCTCTGCGGGGGGAGCCAGCCTTCGGAGCTTTATTAGAGGGCAGAAGGGAAGCAGCTGGGTTCAGCGCGCTAATGACGGAAAAGATGGAAATATAAGCACAAAGAAACATCAGCTGGGGGCTCCTTTGTGTCCCTGGCAGTGGCAGGGGGAGTGGCGCCCTTGTGCAGGTTTGTGTAGCGGGAGCAGATTTAAACAACTCAGTTCAAAGTACAGAGAAATAAATGATGGCTGAAGTTTCAGTGCTACCTGATTGGAAAGAATCTGGTGCGCAAAAGTATTTTAAAATTGATCATAAATCAATGCACTAAAAATATTATTTAGCAATGTGTTATGAAATAGTTCGAAATTAAAAACCCTCAGATGCCTCTAATTTCATTTCCCTTGGGGGCTTATAGTGCGATCGTACTCTATCCCTATCGCTTTCTAGGATCGGTCTGCGCCCTCAAGCTCAATGGCGTAGTATGCATGCAATGGGCCCTAAAGAAACAAAGGGATGTAGATTTCGCTTCCTCTGGTTTGGAGGTGAAAACAAAGCTACAATTGGGGCGCAGAGGACCCCAAACAACACAGGACCCTGGTAGTGGCGTAACAAAACCTCCCCCTGCCCCCCCACCCCTGCAACGTAATTTCCCATTCCCTAAATGCCTTGCTGATTCAGTGTTTTGTTTCGCAGATGGCCAGCCCAAGGGGCCCCTCTTTGAGGTACACGGTGTTGGCCCCTCTCCCAAAACTACTCCCTCCCCGGTGAATGGTGTACCTGCCTCCTTCTCCTCGCGGCACAGCGGGAATCCCCTACGCCCCTAGATCCACCATACCAGGTGTCACTGCTGCATTATGGTGACCTCCCGTGATAGGTTCCAAACTCCGTGATGTTGGCCTGCAGGAAACAGTGGCCCACCATCACTGCATTTTCATTGTTAAATTGAAAGCTTTTTTTTTTATTAGAAAGTCAGTCAGTCAAAAAAAACTTTATTCGATTCAGACAAAGAATCATAAAAGTGTACATTTTAAAAAAAACATGATTACAGTTTTAAAACGAACCATCTATAATTACACATTAAGAAAATTAAAACATAGACTGATACATTTCACAGATCAATTATCAAAATAAAAACATACAAACAATAGGGCTCATACTAATCGCCCTAAATCAGCGAGTATTATTACACACAATAGTTATAATTGAGTGACCCTCATACAAACAACAGGTAAATACAAGTTCCCACAACAATGTATTAGTCTAAGGCCAAATTAGCCATACCGTTTCCTAATCTGGAGTGACACTCGTATAAAATTTAACATGGCGGAACATACTCCAGAAGATGATAGCGATAAAAGGTAGTCAAAACCTTCTTTATAATTACAAGGTTGCCGCCCCTTCAGGATAGGCTTGATAAATCTAATCCTTGGTTCCTGATATAAAGAACAAAAGAGGACAACATGTATGGTGTTCTGACTAACTCTGTTATTGCATGGGCAAGGGGGCAGCCTCTCACACCAACCCCCTTGTTTTGGTAAGGCGAAAAGAAAGTGAAGAAGGTTTAGCCTAAACCTTGTGAGATAAAACCGCCATTGTACATGGGTTGTGAAAGTTAAATAAAACTGGTGCTGTAGTTTAACCACACAACCTGTTGGCCTAACCGGACATAGTGTGTTTAAGGATTTCCAGTAACTTGTTTTAATTTGGGCTTTAATGTCTCCCTGGATATTTTCAGGGTTGTCATAAACATGGCCCAAACCTATTTTATGCAACATATCACTGACATATGACAACCAAGGAATCTGCTTTGCATTGTCAAGACTCTTACAGTCTAGGAGAATATCTCTGGAAAGCTGGAGATCCTGAGATAGCCATATTTTACCCCATAATAATAAAGGCGAGAGACGAATGATATCAGTCACATAACTCATTCCCATTTCGTCATGGCAGAAACTATTTTATGTACCTGATGGAATTGATAATACGCGTTTTAAAAAATTGTTTTCCGTGACCTGTATCGTGGCAGGGCTTTCAGTCCCCCATACCCCTGCCCCATAAGTGGCCACAGATAGACATTTAGATCTATACAGGGTTTTTAAGTGCGCCACCGGTTTTTGACCAAGCTTACCACAAAAGCGAAACGGGCCCTCTATGGATCGACTGGCACTCTGAGCTCGAGCCTTCATTAATGGGGCCCAGCTCAGTTTGTTATTAAAGAGATTTCCCAGGTAATTGAAGTTATCTACCTTTTCAATGGTAAAGTCATTTACCATGAGCTTCCTGGATTTTGACCCTTTTGGACCACAGACCATTGCAAAAGATTTTGCAAAATTTACCTTCAGATCCAGGTCCAGCATGAAGGTATTAAAGGCATCAAGGCAAATCTGCATACTATTTCCTGTAAGGGTCATCAGTACCGTGTCGTCGGCATAGGAAAGCATGGGAATACTCTTACTGTTTACCTTTGGAAAGTCACAGCAGTGATCCAACAAATACTTCTCCAGGCCGTTTGTATATACTAAAAACAAGAAAGGCGCTAAAATACAACCTTGTCGCACACCCTCGGTTGAGGGAATAGATTTTGTTTCCCCCCCCCCCCGGACCGAACCTTATAGCCACAGTTGTTGCTTCATGCAATCTGCGGAGCAATGTAACCAAAGGTTCCTCAAAACCCATGTCATCCATCATTTGCCACAGCTTGCTTCTACAGACAGTATCAAAAGCACTTGACAAGTCCATGAAGGCAAGGTGGATGGAAGAATTCCTTGCCTTCATGTACTTGCCTCTAATTAGTGCCAGATTCAGACACTGTTCAACAGTCCCCTTTCCTCTTCTGAATCCGTATTGGGAGTTCACAAAAAGGCCCACAGAGTCTGCCCATGTTTCCAGTCTGGCCAGAATAATCCTTCCCAATAATTTACATGATGCATCAATTAATGATATAGGGCGATAGCATCGGGGATCACACCCATCACCCTTCTTAAAAATCGGGACAACCACTGCCTCCTTCCATGATGCAGGGATACGGCCAATAACAGCTGCCCTAAACACATTCAGTAACAATGGTGCCCATACATCAGTATTATGCCTAAAAAGGTCCAGAGGCACAGCTTCTGGACCAGGAGCTTTTAATAGTATACCTTTCCTCAAGGCCTCTTTCACCTCTTGCAATGTAATCGAGGAACTTAGGGGAAAAGCTGTGGATGAGGCCACCACCTCCCTAGTGTCATCCGGCAAGCCCAGAGGTGATATTGCATTTGGGTTAAAGATTTTTCCAAAATGGGCTTCCCACGATTCACCAGTAATCTGCATCACTATATTATCTTTACTATTGCTCATAAAAAGGGGACGATTCACTACTTCCCAAAAAAGCCTACTGTCTTTTAGCTCTGAGACCTTCTCTAGATCTTCCCAGGCAAGGTTTTTTAGCTCCTGCTTTCTTTTTCTAATAGCCTCTTTATAGGCCATTCTAGTCGTTCTGACCAACTCTTTATTCCTTGGTTTTTGTTGTAGGGCCATTTTTAGGGATTTGTGAAATGCAGAGCACACGGTGTCAAACCATCTAAAACCCTTTGGGTTATTTTTCCCAATTGGTTTTCTAAGATGCTCAGCCACATGCCCACATAAGGTTTCAAAATTCTTAATGACCTTTTCAGGATCGGATGTTGGCACTAGGCATGACTCAAATTCAGAGCTATGGGCGTTTAAGATCTCTGCCTCTAAGCCTACAGCATCTATTTTCCCCCACTTCAAAATGACACCTTGGTTCCTGTTATATTTTATGGGCTGCTCCCAAACTGGATGTTTTGTAGTAGCAGGACAACACAAAGATAACATTAGGGGGTTGTGATCACTTGCAGCATTTGCAATTACCTCAAGCTTGTCAACATAATGGAAGTAGCTACTAGACACAATGGCAAAGTCAATGACACTCATCAAACCTCTAGTTCCCTGAAAGGTTGGTATTGGTGATAAATTAGGGGCAACCCAAGGCTGCACTATGCATAGATCATTTAAAACAATGATGTTATTTAATGCGTTCCCCTGTGGTGTGTGCTTAAAGTGTATCAGGGGTTGTTCATTTAGATCCTCCAAACCACACACATTTGAACCACCAAATTTACACAGCGAACAGTTGAAGTCACCAACCCAAATGATGAATAATAGAGGCCGATCACTGCGTGCCTTACATATTACTTCCTCCAGGCTCATAATTATGGATATCTCATTTACATCAAAAACATTATGATACCAATTGATCAGTAACAGCGGCTCAGGGAACAGATTTTCCAACAAAAGCAGTTGGTACCATGGAGTATCCACTATCTTAGAATTTGCCAAATTGTTCAATTTAAGGGAAATTGCTGTCATTATCCCGCCCCTTGCCCTCCCTGCTGGCGATGGCACCGCCAGAACATTAAATGGTTGAAAGTCACCTATGTTTCCTTTTGGGAATATATCAGAGAGGCAGGTTGAGGTCCCCTGGACCACAGGCTGTTCCCTCCAAAATTATTCTTGTAGGGGAAGGTGTCTGAAAGCAGGGGCGTAACACAGGCCCCCGCAGCCCCCGCGGTGCACGGGGGCCCGGCTCCACGTTCCAGGGACCAGGGGCCCCATCCCCTTCACTCTCAACAGAGGAAGATGGCTGCAAGCAAGGCAGCAAGCCTAAATTAAATAGTGCGCACATGCCACCACGGATGGTGACAGTCTCTATAAACATTAAATGACAGGGGGGGTGTATTAACACAGCCTTCCTCACCCCTCCCCCCTGCAGGGGGCCCCCATGCTCCAAGGGCCCCCTCACGTCTCTCCCCAGAAGACGCCACACACAGACACGGTGCTGGCCTCTATAAACATTAAATTACAGGGGGAGCATATTAACACAGCCTCCCCGTTTCCCCCCTCACCGCAGGGGGCTCGCAGCTCCAAGGGCCCCCTCACGTCTCTCGGCAAAAGACACCCACACCACAGACATATAAACATTCAATTACAGGGGGGCGTATTAACACAGCCTCCCCTCAACTCCCCCCTTCCCCTCCCCCCTGCAGGGGCCCCCCATGCTCCAAGGGCTCCCTCACTCTCTTGGAAGAAAACGCTGCACACCAAGGGCCTATATAAACATTAAATTACAGGAGGGGCATATTAACACAGCCTCCCCCCCGAGGGCCCCCTCACTCTCTCGGCAGCGCCCACACCAGGTGCCTGCCTATATAAACATTAAATTACAAGGGGGCGTATTAACGCAGCCTCCCCCCACCCCAGGGGCCCCCCATGCTCCAAGGGCCCCCTCACTCTCTTGGCAGAAGACGCTGCACACCGGGGCCTATATAAACATTAAATTACAGGAGGGGCATATTAACACAGCCTCCCCACCATGGGGGCTCCCGCTACAAGGGCCCCCTCACGGCAGAAGACGCCCACACCACAGATGGTGCCTGCCTATATAAACATTAAATTACAGGGGGGGCATATTAACACAGCCTCCCCCCAACTCCCCCGCCTCACAGGGCCCCCCCATGTTCCAAGGGCCCCCTCACTCTCTTGGAAGAAGACGCTGCACACCCAGGGCCTATATAAACATTAAATTACAAGAGGGGCATATAAACACAGCCTCCCCCCCAGGGGGCCCCACGCTCCAAGGGCCCCCTCACATCTCTTGGCAGCACCCACACCACAGACGGTGCCTGCCTATATAAACATTAAATAATAGGGGGGGCGTATTAACATAGCCTCCCCCCCATGGGCCCCCCATGCTCCAAGAGCCCCCTCACTCTCTTGGCAGAAGACGCTGCACACCGGGGCCTATATAAACATTAAATTACAGGGGGGTAATAACACAGCCTCCCTCCCCCTCTCCCCTCCCCCCTGCAGGGGGCCCCCACGCTCCAGCCAGGGCCCCCCTCACACTCAGCAAAGGAAGACGCGGAGCACAGCAAGCAAGGCCTCTAATTTTTTAAACACTAATTATGGTGCCATGCCGGCTCTTTAGTCTTCTTCACATAATTTAAAATGGTCTGTGCTCATAGGCGTGGCGGCGCGCAGTTGTTGTCTATGCGTCTGTGCGCCGCAGTGCCGCGGTCTTTAGGGTGGGGGCGGTGCTTGTGACTAATGCGTGCCAATTTTGTCATGCGCATTGTAAAAGTGTGCGTGACTTTAGAAGAAGCCAGAAGAAGGGTGCGGCCCTTGGTACTAAAAGAGTACTACTACTAGCCCTGCCTGGCCCTGGAGTATGCCATCACAGGGGAGGCATGTGTGTGCAGCTGTCAGTAATAATGGTAACCTGTGGCTATATTTCCACCCCACAGTGGAAAAAAAGCACCCACCAAAGACAAACAGCTATCCAAAAGTGCCGGAAAGCAGTGTGGGCTAGAAGAATCCTGCACAACGAGGTAGGGTGGGATTTCTACCAGGGATAGAGAAGAGGTGTGATTTCAATGCACCTGACGTATGGCAAATGTAACTAGTAAAGAGGGGACGATCACCACAGCGAGATCCAACATATGACACCACTAAGTCAGAATGCCAAAGGCGTGTGTCCAGGCAGATCATTACAAGAAAAGAGCTGCTGTTTCATCGAGCAGCAGACTGAGGGGAATGCCAGCTGCTGAGGCCTCCAAAGGCCACAGGAACAACCTGCAGGGAGAAAGAAGACACTTCCACCGGATGTTCGGTCAACTGTGGCAATCCCAACCTTGCTGTGGTTGGCGACTAGAAGTGAGGTGAACTGCAAGCACATTATAAGCACTAATAAGTGGTTTGTGGGTGAAATTAGTAGAAAAACAGTATTGATAGGGACATCCTGTTTTATGGGTGTACATGGTATGCGAGTGTAAACATGGTCTTTCACTCTGCATGCATGTTGTGGGGATTTGGACATGCTTTACACTTGTGCCTTTTTGCCCTCCTAATTACATACACTAGTGCTTGGTCGACACCTGCATGTCCCTGCACGATAGCTGTTGTTAAAGTCCTGCTTTTGTGAATTGTAATGTAACACTTATATAGTACTCACAACCTTTATGTGGGGCAGTAAAGCACTTGGCTTCATCTGTAGTATGCTACTTCATGCAGGGTGAACATTTCTACAAGTCCTTATTATGGTATTTCTTTCTGTCTGCTTGGGTGTCCATTCTGAGATATTTAGGTAAAAAATATGTTCCAAAGCACGTATAGATTGCAAGAAGAGTTGGTGGGAAGATTTGCTGTGATGGACTGTGTTACTATGATCCGATAATGATTATCATTGCGAGATTATTTTACAAAAATTGCCTAATATGTAGCTAGTTTAGACCTGCAGTGATGGACCAAGTCCTCCACTAGCCAGCAATATGGCAGATCTCTTCATTTATTCAATGACTGCTCAGTTGGTGATGGGTGGTTTGTTGCTGTTGACCGGTACAGTTCTGGGCAACACACATGACGGAGAGAAGGTCTGATTTATGTTAGTGTAATGAGCAGGATATTAGTCTGTCTGAACTACAAAACACTGCCTGGCCGCTGAATGTTATTGGATTAATATTAGTGCGGGATAGGAAGGTTATATATGAATTGACATTACTATATAATACCCACACTAGACGGTCAGTGTTTCAAAATTACCTGGACATGTACAGCTGTGAGCTGGTTGGGCTGTTCCATATCTGTGGACTGTAGATGGTACTTGAAGGCGTGCTTATTAATCTGGGTTCAATCCCAGGTTTGTGGGATGGTATAGTGATCTTGGAAGCAGCTATCTTTTCACCTATCTTCTGAAGTGCATATGTTGCTCAATGATTCAAATCTTGGCAGGTAACAAGTACCAGAACTTGGTGGCATGTACAAAGAAAGTGGTGATTCCTGGTGTGCAGTGTCCTATTATGTTTGCATTATTTGAATTTCAAAAAGAAGCAACGAAGGGTCGAGGCAAACTACTGCACCTGTTAATAAAGTGGCTTACTAGTCTTGTGATGGTGCTCAGGAAACCAGGGAGTATAACCCTATTTACTCCCAACTGGGCAAAGGCCCAAACCACAAATGCAAGAATTTTTGGAATCAGCACCCATCAAAAATAACGTAACATTCCTTTCACATTGAATCAGTCTAAGAGCAAAATGATATAAGAAGCAGGTCTGGAATCCACTGATGGTCCGAATAAATTCTTTATTAGTTGATCCAGACATTAAAATCCAAGAACATAAGTGAAATTCTCTTAGCCTGGAGAGAGTGGAGGGAGACAGTGGAGAGAGAGTGGAGAGAGAGTAGAGAGAGAGTGGAGAGAGAAACAGTGGAGAGAGAGTAGAGAGAGAGTGGAGGGAGAGAGTGGAGAGATAGTGGAGAGAGACAGTGGAGAGAGAGCGAGTGGAGAGAGAGTGGAGAGAGAGTGAGAGAGAGTGGAGAGAGAGTAGAGAGAGAGTGGAGAGAGAGAGTGGAGAGAGGGAGAGAGTGGAGAGAGTAGAGAGAGAGAGAGTGGAGAGAGAGTGGAGATAGACAGTGGAGAGAGAGAAAGTGGGGAGATCGTGGAGAGACTGTGGAGAGAGAGTGGAAAGAGAGAGTGGAGAGAGAGAGTGGACAGAGAGTGGAGAGAGAGTGGAGAGCGAGAGTGGTGAGAGTGGAGAGAGAGTGGAGAGAGAGTTGAGAGAGAGTGGAGAGAGAGTGGAGAGAGTGGAGAGATTGGAGAGAGAGTGGAGAGAGAGTAGAGAGAGAGAGAGGAGAGAGTGGAGAGAGAGAGTGGAGAGAGAGAGAGTGGAGAGAGAGTGGAGAGAGAGTGGAAGGGAGAGAGTGGAGAAAGAGAAGAGAGAGAGAAGGGAGAGAGAGAGTGGAGAGAGAGAGTGGAGAGAGAGAGTGGAGAGAGAGACAGTAGAGAGAGAGAGTAGAGAGAGAGTGGAGAGAGACAGTGGAGAGAGAGTGAGTGGAGAGAGAGAGTGTGGAGAGAGAGTGGAGAGAGACAGTGGAGAGAGACAGTGGAGAGAGAGAGTGGTGAGAGTGGAGAGAGAGTGATGAGAGTGGAGAGAGAGTGGGGAGAGAGAGTGGAGAAAGTGGAGAGAGAGTAGAGAGAGTAGAGAGAGAGAGAAGAGAGAGAGAGTGGAGAAAGAGAGAGAGTGGAGAGAAAGTGGAGAGAGAGAGTGGAGAGAGAGTGGAGAGAGAGAAAGAGGAGAGAGAGAGTAGAAAGAGAGAAGAGAGAGAGAGAAGGGAGAGATAGAGTGGAGAGAGAGTGGAGGGAGAGTGGAGGGAGACAGTGGAGAGAGAGCGAGTGGAGAGAGAGTGAGAGAGAGTGGAGAGTGAGAGAGAGTAGAGAGAGTGGAGAGAGAATGGAGAGAGAGAGTGGAGAGAGACAGTGGAAAGAGAGAGATTGGAGAGAGAGTAGAGAGAGAGAGTAGAGAGATAGTGGAGAGATCGTGGAGAGACTGTGGAGAGAGTGAGCGAGAGAGAGTGGAGAGAGAGGGAGAGTGGAGGGAAATAGAGTGGAGAGAAACAGTGGAGAGAGAGTGGAAAGAGAGAGTGGAGAGAGACAGTGGAGAGAGAGTGGAGAGAGACAGTGGAGAGAGAGAGTGGTGAGAGTGGAGAGAGAGTGGAGAGGTTGGAGAGAGAGTGGTGAGAGAGTAGAGAGAGAGGAGAGAGAGAGTGGAGAGAGAGAGAGTGGAGAGAGTGGAGAGAGTGGAGAGAGAGTGGAGAGAGAGAGGGAGAGAGTGGAGAGAGAGAGGGAGAGAGTGGAGAGAGAGCGAGTGGAGAGAGAGAAGAGAGAGAGAAGGGGGAGAGAGAGTGGAGAGAGAACGAGTGGAGAGAGAGAGTGGAGTGAGAGTGGGGAGAGAGTGGAGAGAGAGTGGAGGGAGACAGTGGAGAGAGATAGTGGTGAGAGTGGAGAGAGAGAGTGGAGAGAGTGGAGAAAGAGAGTGTAGAGAGAGTAGAGAGAGTGAGAGAAGAGAGAGAGAGTGGAGAAAGAGAGAGAGTGGAGAGAGAGTGGAGAGAGAGAGTGGGGAGAAAGTGGAGAGAGAGAGAGTGAAGAGAGAGAAGGGAGAGAGAGAGTGGAGAGAGAGTTGAGAGAGAGTGGAGGGAGACAGTGGAGAGAGAGTGGAGAGAGAGAGAGGGAGAGTGAGAGAGTGGAGCGAGAGTAGAGAGAGAGAAAGCGGAGAGATAGACAGTGGAGAGAGAGTGGAGAGAGAGACAGTGGAGATAGAGTTGACAGAGTTGAGAGAGAGAATGGAGAGAGAGAGAGAGGGAGTGGAGAGTAGAGATTGACTGACTCAGAGACTGAATACAGACTGACCGAGAGACTGACTGGCGGAGAAACTGACTGAGAGAGAGAGAGAGAGACTGACTGACTGAGAGAGAGAGACTGACTGACTGACAGACTGACAGAAAGAGAGAGATAGAGAGACTGACAGAGAGAGAGAGAGAGACTGACTGACTGACTGACAGACTGACAGAGAGAGAGAGAGAGACTGACAGACTGACTGGCTGACCGACAGACTGACTGACTAGGAGAGACTGACTGACTGAGAGAGACTGAATGACAGAGAGAGAGAGAGACTGACTGACCGAGAGAGAGAGACTGACTCACTGAGAGAGAGAGAGAGAGAGAGAGAGAGAGGGAGAGAGAGAGAGAGAGAGAGAAAGAGAGAGAGAGAGAGAGAGAGAGAGAGAGACTGTGATGTAATTGGGGTCACAGTGTGTATGAAGCTATGCAATGCCTCTTAAGGTTGCTATTGTCTACTAATCAAAATGTATTATCAAAATTTGTTCATTGTAGTTACATCAGCTTTTGAAATACTGCATTGTCGCATTGTCTAATGTTTTAAAACGGAAACGAGAAGGAGCAGTGAATGCACTTTTGTCAAAACTAAACAATGAGCGGGCCCAATGTTGTATATCATGACAGGAGTCTGCATCAGGAGACCCACCTAAAATTGGGCAAACTTCCCCGGGGTACTGATGGCAGGGACCCTGTAATGAATGGACCACCACCTATGATAGCCTGCTGGCAGACTAAGCCCAACCTTTAACTCCATCATCCAGTGTTACTTATTACAGCTGTATTGATGACATCCCCTGCAGTATGGCAGGTCACTGGCCTGAGAGGTCTAGAATGGCACAGAGAATGTGGGGGGGCCCCCTTCATGTAGTTTGCAGGGGGGCCCCCTCAAGTTTCGTTACGCCACTGTCTGAAAGGGATCCTGTCCCCTTTGCAAATTAGTTATCATCTCCTCCATGTTGACGGTACCTAATCAATGGTTTGCATCCTAAATTGCAGGTGCAAACCATTTTTCATACATTGCATAAGCATTCACAATTTGGAAGGATGCTCCTTTATGTCCCTTCAAAATTGCGAACCGGTATGGGTCACAAAACTAAATATTATGAATCAGAATAACTCTTCTGAGTCTTTAATAGGTTTAGTATATATTAAATAGCCATTTGGCAAGTTCAAATCCTGTATTC
This sequence comes from Lissotriton helveticus, assembly GCF_964261635.1. Lineage (NCBI taxonomy): Eukaryota > Metazoa > Chordata > Amphibia > Caudata > Salamandridae > Lissotriton > Lissotriton helveticus. Next base: position 1,113,757,614 of record NC_136061.1, read on the forward strand.
GTGCCTCTTAGACACTGCGATCAAAAAATTACCTTCTATGTCTGCCTTTTTGACTCTAAGGTGGAAAGTTATCATATGCGAAATTTGAAAGTATAGAATAAACAGAAGGTTATGGAAAATCTACCACAAGACATTCATTATCTGGATGAATGTAGGAAGGAGCTTTTTGGTCATTAATAGAATACTTATTAAGAATGTATTGTTTGAAGTGTTTCGTTCTAGCTGTAATCTCTAAGAGATCATGCAAAAGGAATTGTAAATGTTGTCTGCCTCTGTGAATGAAATTATACTAAAGTTGCACAAATTAAGTTTCACTGTGCACTATTTGTAATTCGATTAATTGGAATGAACATCTGTTACAGAAAAAGGGAATATTTTTGTAAGGAAAGGATTACTTCTTTGGCTTTAAAAAAAATGCAATGAGAGACACAAGTAAAATGTCCCTGAAGCAAAGTCAACAAGTTACTAAATTGGTTCAAGAAGTCATGCACGTAGCGGGTGGCATCTTACAGGAGGAAATGCAGCAAAAAAGATTGAATTAGGATAGTGATTCCTAATAATGATTGTATATCATGCTATTCAGATCACTAATGTTAGTGGGAATAAGATCAGTGTGATTTTGAGTTCAAATGTCAATTTAATTTTATAGTTATTCCTAAAAAATCATAAAGTTTAATCATAGATTACCACTAAACTCTTGAAAAAAAATTCAATTTAGTAGTTGGATTAGACACCTTCATACAGAATTGCAATTTAAAGTGTAAATGGTTTACGTTTAATACTAATATTTTTAATATTGCCATTGTGCTAGTTGAACTGTGGATGGATGCTCCCATAAATATCTTGGGTACATAGATATCTATTTTAACCCTTCTGGGGATATTAGTGGCTCATTGAATATGTTGGAATGTTTTGTGCAAGAGATGTGCGTAGTAAAAATTCAGGATGTGATCGTAAAGTAAAGCATCAAGTAAAGAAGTCCCCAAAAGATTAGAACTTGTTACAGATGAGTTGTTTGATTACAAGACCTATTTTCAGTCAAAATAAAAGAGTAAAAGAGGGTTAAGAACTGAATCCTGCCTGAATGAGGTGAGGATGAACTTGCTTAATTGTAATTTTTCTGAGAATCAGCAGACCAGTCCAACATTTATGAGCGGAACACGTAAAGGAGTAGAATATATAGCATATATATTCATGGATCATTGGGTAAATAATATTCTTGTAAGACCATCTTAGACACAGTACTGGGGCGGGGTGGCAGTAATCACCTCCTAATCAAGGTAATTTTAAATAGGAATTTTAAAGAGACAGGCATATTTGTGAAGCAATGTAATGCTAGGCAAGCAATAGTTCTACTAGAGGAACAATTATGAACTTGAAAAGAATAGGCAATTGTTAATGGTTGTAATGAATGCGATTTGCCTAGAGCAGTGGATGATTGTAAGAAATTGAGTTATTAGTTCCAAAGGATGTGAGTACTTCACAAGTAATAGGTCAATAATTGTCTTTTTACTGGGACCTAGGTACCCCATTATAGCACTTGAATCTCAAAGCAGAGCAGTCAAGGCCTACTACGGGGATGGGGTTTTTCTAGTAAACCCAGTTTGCTGGTGTACAACAACACTCAATAAAGGATTATCCAGTCAGTGCTTTTTCATACAAAAAGGAATAATACTTTTATTAGGCACACATTACTGAACACTGCACATTAAATTAAAAAGATATACCATCAGGCATATGAAAATAGCTTTGATGATACCGTCATATCATGATATACCCCTAGTCGCTCCTGATCCCATAACCGTAAATACCTCACCTACGCTAGGTGCAAAATCACAATATAAGGGGGCATCATTATAAGTAAGGCAGGGTGTCACCACAGCAGTGATGGAGTGCAATAGTCTTTATTTAACACCTCATCACAGGCCAAATGGACCTTGAGTTTTCAGCTGAAATTGTAACATGGGAGCTTGCATCAGTTCAAATGATTATCAAAGTACAGTAAACCCCATCTGGTTGCAGGAAAACGAAAGAGAGGATGGGTTGCAGCTCACAAAGATTCATTATCAGATTAGCCAAGGTAACAATATATTCAGTCAACTAATTATTGATCAAAAAGTCATCAGCGATTAGCAAAGTTAATCAATCCAACAAAGCACAATTTAATACTTGTGACATAATCGTTCGAATAGTGCCATACAAAGCTTAGAAAGTTTCAGTTCCTTAAAGGAACTTCCATAAACTAAACTAAAATCAACTACCGCGACATAGGCAGTTTGTAAGCAGAAGGTGTCAATCACTTCGGCTCTAAAGTATCATTAGGTTCTAAAGTTGAACCAAATATAGGTTCAAGCACAGGAATACACTTGTGTTCAAGAGCTAAATTTAAGAATAAATAATAGTAAGTCTCAAATAAAAGAGCTGTAAATCCTAACATGCCAGGGAACTATAGACCCATCTCTTTGTTGCCTGCGCTGTCTAAATTGCTGGAAAAATTTGTCAACCGGCAACTTTCATGTTACTTAGAAATTAATGATCTGTTACACCCCAGCCAGTCAGGCTTGAGGCCCATTTTCAGTAGGGAGAACACCTTGCTGGAAATCACAGAGCTTCTTAAGATTACTCTAAATGTAGGAGGTAAGGCTCTACTGATATTATTAGTTCAATCAGTAGCCTTCAATCCTGTAACCCACTCTAGGCTCCTCTCCAGCCTCCAGAGCATTGGAATTGATGGCCATGCACTGAAGTGGTTGATGTCCTTTTTGGGAGATAGAGGTCAGGAAGTGTGGATGTCCCCCTTCTCTTCTGGTACCAAAGGACTTAGGGGCATATTCTCTAGAACGTTTGATAACCATCGCAAAAGTAACTTAACGCAAATTCCAATATTGCAGTCTATCGCGGGGAAATTATGCGGTGTTAACCAAGCATTCTCAACACGGCGGTACCATGCGATAGTCTCCAGATAATGCGTCAAATGTCCGCCTTAAAACCAACGTCATGCCGCTAAAATGCAAAACACTAACACAAAAAGTCTTGCGATGAGGCCAATCTCTCTACAAAAAGCAGCGAAAACCAGCGACAGGCCTGCAAATCCCACGTGTCTTGCGGGAAAATGCACCATAACAATAACAGAAACAACACACCAGAAACAATCCAAAGCAAGTAGCAACATGGATGCACCTTTATTGAGCGCAGAGGCCCACGCAAACCCCACAACCCCACAACCCCCACAGACCACCAGCAAGGAACAACGGGGATGGGGATGGCCAAGGAGAAGAGGGAGAGGAAGACAGGGTGCAGTCTGCAGCAAAACCAGTTCAGCGTCACAGAGGTGACAGAACACTACAATCAACTGACCGACAAGTAGACAGACAAGTAGACCACCTGGAATGCAGTCGAAGTGAGAGGAGGCCAATTGAGGAGGCCAAGAGGTGCTGGCATGATGTGACAACCTAAACCAAGCACAAATCCGCTGCCAACAGAAAGGTTACAATGGCGACAGGAGGTGGGAGTCCTGTGCCACAGGAGGAGCTGTAGGAAACTAAGGCCACAGTCATCAGTGTGGAGACGGTGCAAGGAGTAGGGAGTACGGACACAGCTCGAGAGGACCTGACACAACATCAACAGGATGAGTAATGACCAGGGACTGAGAGACGGGGGGAGATGGGCACAATGGCACACATGTACAACAAGGTGTAGCACACTGCACACCCACAATTACCCTGGATCATGTCCCTGATCCCCGTGGCACACTGCAGTACACACACATAGCAATCACAGTACACCCACATTGACCACAGCGTGATACAATGCGCAAAGCTGACACTGCAGAACAGAGGACCCAACTGGCTCCGCACACATGCAGAAAAATGCCTACTACATCTGACAAAGCTGGAAATTGTATGCGTACAACCTCACATCTGTCATGTAGTCCAAATGTACACTGTCCCGCAGCAATATTCAGCACCTCCCAAACAGTCAGAATGTACATTGTCATACAGTCTGCAAGTAAACAAGAACAATGCACCAACATACATGTCAATTTACTGTGCCAACATGAATCTCCACTTCACATTGCAGAGGGGCACACAACACCTCCAGCAAAGCACAGAAGACAACATATCTGTGATGCCTGAGAGGACCACCACACCTTCGACACCAACGCCCTACAACAGCCCATGGACATCCCACACAACCCACCACCAAGACACGGGCAGTCAAGCTACCTAGAGGAGAACACAGACCCTGCAACAGACCACACAGTAGGAAGCACCCGCAAGCACAGCTGGCTCACAACACTTCACCCACCCACACATGGCACCCCAATGCCAGGTGTCGCAACACCAAAACGAGGTGGCCGAACAGGTGTGGGAGGGGTCCGAACCCATGGAAGGCAAACTAGATCACATACGTTGGTGTCTATCATCCTTCAGGGACCACCTACACCCCACAAAGGGTACCCACACTGCCATAGAGACACATGTAGATGCACATTCATGGTACATAACCACACCCAGGGGCATGCAATTATCAGTCACACACCCATGTTGGCTCTGCGTACAATGACTCAGGCCACTCCCCTTACGAATTGAGTGGGTGACAGCAAAGCTACATGTCCAAGCTCCAACCCACTGCCTGCGGTGACATGTCTGCGCCCGCTGTACATAGCACAATGTAATGTTGTAGGGCCCTTATGCATACAACAAGACCACAGGGACACATGCAGATATTATGCTGAAATGGCTACGAGCCCGTGCGCCCGGCCCCTTTATTGGCAGGGCTACATGTACAGTGACGCCTGTGCTGGATGTCTGTGGGGTGAGTGTAAGCCAGCCCGCACGGAGTGCTTGGTTCTGCCAACAACTTGAAAAGTGGACACCAGTGCAACAGAAACTGAAAACACCTGCATAACAGAGTCAACTGCTGACCAACATGGAGGGAGCCAGAGCAAGTATGGAGGTCACCCAACATGCAAACAAAAGTGTCTGTGAGTTGCAGTGCAATGAGGTTGCGGCACTAGAGCTGAGTGCGCTCATGTGATGAAAAAGTCTAGGATTGTGTCCCTTCGAGATATTCCTGATGCAGTGTGGTGTGTTAGACCTGCATCATCTTCCTCATCAATGTCCCAGGTCTCCCACACAGCATGAGGTGACATTGCTGCGTAAGCTCTCCACAGCACATAACCAAAACAGAAATGGACGATGACTCGTGGTCCACTGAGATAGTGGCACCTGGAGTGCTGAGCAGGGTATCGGGCAGATGATGGCATCCACGACAGGTCTGAGCAACTCCGTTAGTCTGCCAGAACCACTGCTTTGACTCTGGAAGATGGCGGTTGGAGGTGGTCTTGGTGATGGTGGTGTGTGCCTCCTGCAGTGATGCATTGTCAGTGCCGGTCAGGACTCGATTTGATGTGTGAGCCCTGGTGGTCCGCAGTTGAGGCCAGAGGCAGCATACAGCACAGGGCCACATACACATGGCGTCGATGACCCCAATACCACCGTCACAGAGGTCATCCAGTATTCATTCAGACAGGGTGACTGACTTGAGCTACACAAAGTTAGTGGCCCCAGATGCACAGCGGCCGGCACAGGCACACCGCCACAGGATGGTTACTTTCGGTCCACTGAGGTAGGGCCATAAGGACTGAGTGGGTCCTCGTCGAAGGTGAATGTGACAGAGGGTTGCGGGGACAGTGGAAGGTGTCCTCTAGGGCATGATGCAGAGGGCAGAAGCTATCCGGAAGCAGAAAATGGAGGAATGGAGTGCCACAGCATCGTTGCCGCCACCAATTAGGTATCAGCTACATGAGGATGAAAACTACCGCCTACTCCATGGACTTAGACGCCACCATGTTTGACCAGAGAGTGTCCATGAATGTAGGGGAACAGAATTAGTGGTACCGGGGCTGAGAGAGGAGGCAGTCTGGGATGATGCCGGTACACTGATATGAACTCCACCATTGACAAATCAAGACTCTGTGACCTACTGGACCGCAGTGTAGGCCAGTTACAGTGGTCAACAGTGGCCCACAGCCACCTGTCGTTGGCTCGCGATGCACAGAGTTAATGACACCAGGGCAGTTGTCGGTAGTGTTCGATCACCTCCGTAACGATGATCCTTTTTTCCGCCCAAATGCAACGCTTCATCCTCTTATGCCTCTCCTTGTGTGCAATGATATGTTCTCTGTCTTTGAATAATCGATGTTCAGTTCCAATTCTGTGACCTACTCAAGCGCAGTCTAGGCCGAGAGCGGTAATCCGCATGGCCCCACAGTCACGTTTGGTGGGAGTCCTGTGCACAGACTTGGTTGCACCACATCGGAGGGAGTATAGGGACATAACCTCAGCCTTAAATAATGTACTCTGCCATGGGGTAATCAAGACTCATTTCCAAATGTGTGACCTACTTGTCCGCTGTGTATGCCGGTGGAGTACGTCAACGGTTAAGGAGTTCCGCGGGCCTGTGTCGTGGAGGATGTGATGGTCCAAGGAGTCTGCCAAGGTCTCGTGTCTAGGGCTTGGAGCTTGCACGGCATGTTATTGGACCTCTTCGACACATGTCGGTGTTGGCAGGTGGGCTTTGAGGCCTGGGTGCCCTAGGATCGACAGGATTTGTTCAGGGACCAGCGTGCCGTGGTGCAGCAGGCGCACTGGATCTCTGGCAACTCCACTCATGGTGTCGGCTTCATGGCGGGCTGAGGGGAGCCGCCCTGGCAGAGAGGTTGGGCATTCAGGAAGAGGACCACACCCAGAGTTACGTGTTTTTTATTCACACCTATACGCTGGCCTGGTGTATGCCGGGCCAGTCCACTCCACTCATGCTTACGGGGGGCGTAACAAGATACCTTTCCGTGATCTTCCCCACTGGTTGGGGTGACATGGTTGCATCCACTGTCCACGACACTCCAAACACCAGCGGTGTGTGTCGACATGGATATGTGTGTTGTCTGCATACTGCAGTCAGTCCAGCATATCCACGCCACACTTGGCATTGTGTGCAGACTCATTCATGGGTCACTTACCTCCTTTGCACATGCCTGGTCCCCACCTCTTCCAACATTCTGCTATTGTGTGGCTGATGTGCCATGCCGTTGATGGCTTATGTACATGACTGGCCCAGGTTCCCACAGTGAGTTGTGCTGTCGTGTCTGGTGGGAGTGCATGTTGTATATGAGCTTATGACGTGTGCATTTCCTGTGTTGTGTGTTGCATGATAGTGGAGATGAGGTGTGTGGTGTGTGCATTTGGTATTGGCCAAAGAGCAGTAAATTTCCAAGAGTGCCATTCTGGTGGCGCAGGTTGATGATGGACTGTCGGAAGGTGTAGGAATCATGCACACTGCCTGGATGGTTTGCGGCCGTGTTGGTGGATATTCCCAGGTGGTCCACTATTGCCTGGACATTGGTGGGATATGTGCCCTTTCTGTTGCGCTTATTATGTGCAGTGTTGCCAGGGGGCACAAGTAGGACTTGTGTGCAGTCAGTTGCCCCTTGACACGTGCGGGAAGTCATCTGTGGCGTACAGGACTTGCTTGGTCTCCAGCTGTTCCTGCGCATTGTGTGGGAAGTATATATAGTGGGATACCAAGCTGATGGTGTCATCCATGACTGTTGTGGGGGACTTGGATTACCCTGGCTGTGTGACTCCTCCGTCTCAGGCGGATGTTGGTTGGATGGTACCAGAGGCAAGCACCTGCAGCACGGCAGGCAGCTTTGTCTGAGGTGGGATGTTGGTTGTCCGTTGTGTTGGTACCGTCAGCCTGTGCGCAATGGTGGTCAGGACGCGGAGGAGGGTTGTCCCTTTGGGCATGTAGTGGGCAATGACATTCACTGGTGTTGGGTCTGTGAGTTTGGTGCATTTTCTGAGGGTCGCTGTCTTTGTGTGCGCTGCCTCAGTGTTCTTCCGGGAGGGGAGCGGTGGGTGTCCAGGGGTGGTGGTCCTGGGGGTGGTGGCGGTGGGTGTTTTGGCCCTCTTGGCTGTCCGGCCAGCATGATCAGTGGCTCCATGGCATCTGTTGTTCTTCAGGTGTGGCTGTGGGGTGGGCTTCCTTTTGTGGTGCAGGCTGCTGTCTGACTTTGCACCAGGTAAAAGCAGGTGTTAGTTTCCTGCTACTAACGTGCCTTATCGCATGTTTTGGGATGTTATTGCCAATCTGGCTGGTCGTTGAGAATGATGCGAAGTGGTCTTGTTGCTTTTTGCTCTGGAACACCTACTCTGCATCTCATTAGCGATAGTTGCGGGGGTCATCTGCGGCGATGTTTTTTGCGGTTGCTATCGCAGGTAAACTGGTGCTATGGGCTGTTAGCACCGGCTTGTGAATGGGGTGATATATTTATCACGACTTTGGCTGCGATAAAGTGCTGTTAATTCAGCAATAGCTCCTTGAGAATATGCCCCTTACTGTTGAGAACCTCAGATCTCTACCTTGAGTCCCACGCTATTTAACATCTACTTGACCCCACTGGCTTACCTGGTGGAAACCATTGAGACCAAAATAATCTCCTATGTGGATGACGCACAGCTTTAGTAAAGGAGAAGATATCACACCAGATTTTATCAAACCTTGTCTAGCTGCGGTTTTCCATAGATGTGTATGAATCAGCTGAAATGCAATGTGGCTAAGACTGAGGTTTTCTGCTTTAGCCAGACCTTTTCAATAGACTGGCAGATTTGTTGGCCGAATGGAGCACCCCCACTAGGCCCACAATCCAAGGCTGTTAAAAATCCTGGGTTGAAGTTTGACAATCAGCTAACATTCAAAATCAAGTTAACTGGGAACTGCTTTGGACTGCTACACACTGCAGAAAAGTTTCAGCATTTTTTCCCCCTCCAAGTCATTTTAGCACTCATTATGGCCAGATTGGATTACGCAAATGCAATATAATGTTGTCTCTCTCAATGCTTAGTAAATACTAAGCTACAGGTAGTACAAAATGAAGCTGCTCACTTAAGCTTCCACTGAGAGCTCAGACTTCACACCTTCCTTCTTTACACTGCCTCCCAGTGAACGCCCGTATCCTGTTTAAAACTCTAGTTTTGAGCGGCAGAGCTCTACAAAACCTGTTTCGTCATCATCATCATCGGGCATTGTCACTGTAGCAAAGTTACATATAGTCCGTGAAAGGAGGCTGAATTCAGGCCCTGATTCCCCCCTGCTCTGATAAATGTCTTCATTTGGCAGAGCTAAGGAGAAAAAGCTCAGAAGAATGTCTCCCATGCTCTTTCATGTCTCCAGTTGTACAGTGGACCACAGATGGAGAGAGGGAGGAAAGCTTGCTCTTTCCCCTGCTCATTCCATATATTATGGAGCAGCCATGGAGAGTGAATGTGAGAGTGTGCATTAGGACATTAAAACCCTATAGCAGTGTTTATAACCCGCTGTTGCTCCATTGTCTTCAATGGAGCTGTCAACATCTCATTATTCTAATACTATTTGGCAATTACTATCAGAGCCCTAAAGCCAGCAAAACCATGTGGGAAAAATGGGGGGAGGGGCAAGACAAAAACATGAGGTTTTATTTTACGCATCTAAGAGTGATGTTGCTATTAATAGTTATATATCACAATGCTCCCTCACTTTTCACCTAAATTTGATTTTGGAATTAAGCATGATTTCCCACCTGATAGTGTTTGTAAACATACTTGTGATTTGTGCTTCTAAAAGTATTCCATACTCATGCTGATGTTGCACCAATGTGCTGGTAATTAAAAATGGAGTCATATGATACAACACATTTTACACATAATGTGGTATTTTACTACTACATTTCCTCTCTGTTTGGAATTATTATTTGCGCATGAATGTCATATTACACTCCTGATGGCTATGCACCAATACCAGATTTTGTGACTTACAGCAAGATGTATGAAGACACCGTTTTGCGATTCACTAATTGCAAATCCTTGCGATTAGCAATTAGGAAATCACAAAATGGCATGTATGAAAGTGTTTTGAACACTTCCTAGGCTTTCAAGTGGGTCGTAAATGACATACCTCATGAATATTAATGAGGTGGGTCACAATTTGTGATCCATTAGGAATCGCAAAAATCATACGGATGGTGGCCTGCTAATGTCAGCAGAACACCATGTCTGTTATTGCTTTTAAATAAAACAATCTTTTTTTTTTGTAAATCAGCCTGTTTTCCTCATAGGAAAATGGGATGCTTTACAAAAAGAAAAATGAAAAGTTTTCTTTTCATTTTTTAAGAGGCAGGCAGTGGTCCGTGGGACCACTGCCTGCTCTTAAAAAATGTTTTTAGAAACATTCACGAAGGGGAAGGGGTCCCTTGGGGACCCCTTCCCATTTGCAAATGGGTTACCAACTACTTGAAGTAGGTGGTAAAATGCAGATGTTTTGCAAGCACATTTTGGTCGCAAGACATTCATGCATACCGATGCGATTTGCTATTAGGAAGGGGCGCCCTAAACACACCCCTTCCTAATACAGAATCGCAAAACAAAATTGTGATTCGGTTACAGGTTACCGAATTGCAATTTGGGATTGATGCATGTGCAAAGCCTTTTTTGCGCTTATAAATAGGCCGATTTGGCTTCATACATGTGGCCCTAACTGTATTTGTGCACTTAAATCGGTATTTTGCTCCTAAAGGTGTTTTTGAACTTAAAGGTCTCCACATTCCTCTTCATGCTGCACTAGGGATAATTTTACACCTCAATGATATCTTCCATCACTCTGTGTTTTTGTACCAACAGTGTTTCCCTACTCCTGTTGATATTGTACCAATAGTGATTTAGTACCTAAACGTGTTTTTGCTCCTAAATGAAAAGTATGCGCCTAAAGGACTTTTTCACATTTCTTCTGCTGTTGTACAACGAAGAGTAGGGACCTCATTATGCTTTTACACTGAAATGGTGCACCTTAATTGTGTTCTGCATTTACGACAGTTTTGCTCCTCTAAATGATTTTGTGCACATGAAAGTGATTTTTTGCACATAAATATGATTTATACACCTAAACGTTTCACAGACTTATGCTGAAGTAGCACCAAATGTGACTATGCCTGAATGTTCTATCGGCCAAATGTGAAGTCATACTGGTGCATACCTTTTACACCAAATGTGACATATTTCTGCTACACTTTCTCTCTGTAGTGAGTGACAACCAACAACTGCATAATGCAGATGTCCCATACTGAATCTCCTTCTATCGCTCTTATTATGTATAATAAATCTAAAATAAATAAACCTTCATATAAGATCCAACTCAGGGAAATATGCAATATAACACCGCAGAGGTAATATTTAGGATAGCCTGTCCAAATTCACCTTCACACTCCACAAACACTGAGCCCTGATGGTCCAACCACAAACCATAATCTGTGACAAATACAGTTGTCTCTCTCTGGGCTCCATTTGAACTGATCTGCTCTGTTTTCCGAAGGTCATACACCCAGACTGAAACAACTTCTATTTTTCTTTTTTTTCTAAAAGAACACAAAATCCCTTATGAAAATAAAGGTATCTTATAACATTTTCATACCCAGAATATGAGGTACATATCACCCTGTAAGAAAACGAGTTGGTGAAGGTCTTTTCCTTCGAGGAGACAGTTCCACATTAGAAAATTCCTCCTTAGCCTATATGGGTGGACACAGGACATATAGTATTCAGAGTATTGCAATAATACCACAGGCAATAATGCGGTAGGTAATACCTGAGCTAAATTGAGCATAACATCACAAAGTTTGAGAATGACATCAGGAAATCTTTGCAGTAACACCCATAATTCCACTCAATGGAATCCGAAGGGATACGTTATTATCCTACGATAAGACCATACTGATCTGCTGAATTATTAATAACGCTTGCAGTTTTCCCACCTCGTATTTACTGCAGTGGTTGCAATGTGGGACATAGTGCTGTTATCACTGAATTTGACCAACAGTTGTTATGGCACAGTGCGTTTCCCTCTGAAATGCAAATATTCTTATATCACTTATAGTTTGGTTATTCGCATACATGTGTTTCACAAGTGTGCATAAAAATCTTTGTGAGTCAAGCTCTACCTTCCCATAGAAATCATGCTTTCAAAGTGATCTCATAGCACTTCAAAATTGGTACAGGCCAAGCAGTAGTATGAAAGCATTCAGCTGGCTTATTTATCAACCAAATATCAGCACGCTGCAGTTGCTTTTGAACAACACTCCTAAAACCACGTAAAGAGTTGCTGCTGTGTACTGGAAAAAGTTTAGATTGTTGTGATCCAGCATTTGTTTGGGACTACCCTCTTACCAATTATCCTCTGATGGACCTTTTTCATCTAACTGAGAGGTGAGGAGCGTTAACATTTCATCAATCAATAAACATTTAATAGTGTAACCCATTTGACTACACAATATGAATGAACATGAACTCCTGAACACCATCCACTCTGGCTCACCTTCCAACCCCTGCCCCGAACACATCTTCAACAAAGCAAGCTCCATCATCAAACCCCAACTCCGAAAGATCATCAACAGCTCCTTTGAGACCGCCACCTTTCCGGAGAGCTGAAAACACGCCGAGATCAATGCCCTTCTTAAGAAGCCCAAGGTGGACCCAAAGGACCTCAAGAACTTTTGACCCATCTCCCTGCTCCCGTTCCGGGAGTAAGTCATTGAGAAGACCGCCAACAGACAACTGACCCACTTCCTGGAGGCGAACAACATCCTGGACTCCTCCCAATCCAGATTCAGCAGCAATCACAGCACCAAAACCGCTGTCATCGCTGCCACCGACGACACCAGGACCTGCTGGACAAAGGCAAATCCGCAGCCCTCATCCTCCTGGACCTCTCGGCTACCTTTGACACCGTCTGCCATCACACCCTGCGCACGCGCCTCCATGACGAAGGGATCCATGACAAAACCCTAAACTGGATCTCCTCCTTACTCACCAGCAGAACCCATAGAGTCTGACTCCCCCATTCCAATCCGATGCCACCACAATCACCTGCAGGGTACTCCAAGGATCATCCCTCAGCCCAACCCTTTTCAACATCTACATGGCACCTCTCACCAATATCGTCTGAACACACCACCTCAGCATCATCTCGTATGCCGATGACACAAAGCTGAGGCTCTCCCTCACCAAGGACCTGGCCATCGCCAAATCCAACCTCCGAGAGGCAACAAAGGCCGCAGCAGACTGGATAAAGTCCAGCCGCCTGAAACTGAATTTCGACAAGTCGGAGGTCCTCATCCTCGGCCCCACCCCCTCTGCATGGGAGGACTCCTGGTGGCCGGCCACACTAGGAGCCTCCCCGACACTCACCAACCACGCACGCAACCTGGGCTTAATCCTGGACTGAACGCTCTCCATGACCCAACAAGTCCACGCTGTCGCCTCCTCCTGCTTCAACACCCTTCACATGCTCCCCAAGATCTTCAGATGTAGCCCCACCAAAACCAGAAAGACAGTCACCGAAGGCCTCGTCAGCAGCAGGCAGGACTATGGCAACACCCTCTATGCCGGAACCATGGCCAAGCTCCAGAAAAGACTCCAACGTATACAAAACGCCTCCGCATGTCTCATCTTCGAAATCCCTCACCACAGCCACATCACCGCCCATCTAAGAGACACTGGCTCCCACTACACAAGAGGATCACCTTCAAGCTCCTTACCCACACTCACAAAGCACTCCACAACACCGGACCAGCATACCTTAATGAACGGCTCACCTTCTACACCCCGAACCGCCAGCTTCGATCTGCTGACCTCGCCACCATCCCACGCATCCGCCGAAAGAACACCAGCGGCAGATCATTCTCCCACCTCACCGACAAGACACGGAACACCCTTCCCATCTACCTGTATCAGACCTAGGACCTGCTGACCTTCAGGAGACTCCTCAAGACCTGGCTGTTCGATCAGTAGCTGCAAAATCCCCCACCCCCCAGCGCCTTGAGACCCTCACGGGTGAGTAGCGCGCTATACAAATAGTTGATTGATTGATATGGACCAGAAATCAGTAACTGCAGTTAGGAAGGTTTATTACAAGTTAACAATCAAGTTAAGGTACACAGAGCTTAGTACAATGCTTTAAAGGTACGGAATAACAACAGGGAAGCCAAGCCTCTGGAAGAAATTGAGGCACGCTACTGTTTGTCAAACAAGCAATTAAGTCACAGAAATACAAAAATGTTATAAAAGTTTTTGATGCTCAGAGAAGATACCAGATTTTCTCATCTCTACATGGGTAGATCTAAGTTTACGAAATTAAAGTCCAAGTAGAACCTAAAACATCAAAGAAATCAGGGCAGTTCCATAAAATAAATATAGAACAAGGCAAGGAAGTAAAGTAGGAAGGTGTCAAGTGTCTTCTAGGGTCCAAGAAATAGGTGTTAACCTTAGCCACTATTAGGAAGAAATCAAAAGGAAGCAAAGAGGTGTAAACCTCTCAAAGTCTAAAGGAAAGTAGTCTATTGGGTATGGACAGGTACTGGAAGCGATCTGGGGTCTCTCTGAAAGAGATCAGAGGAAATCTGAAGGAAGTCTGATCTCAGATGGTGTAAACACTAAGTTATAACACACAAGAATCTCCTGGACAACATCCCTCTGTATGCATCATCATGGGTCCCATTGTCCTTCTCTGTTCTCACAAAGTAGGCTACAACATTTGCAAAATATCTCACACTGGACATGAGAACAACATCCTCCTCTCACACTCAGGGTAGGTGGTAGCATTGTTGAATAAGTCTTTCAGTTAACGCTCTGGCTCTCAGTCAGTAAGTCATCACACAAACTTTATTCACATTAATTAAAACACATAAAAGTGCAATAAATGCACGTAGCTGTTTTAACACTGAAGAGTATTTCTAAAGAAAATATATATTTGTACCATGTTCAGTACTAAAATACAGATAAAATCCATCACTTCAGATAATAATAATTTGAGAATCCCCAAACCTTCTACATGTATTCCCTCCATCTGGTTCATCTAAATCTAAATAAAAACACATGAGGAAAGACGGGAATAAGAAGATAATCTACGCCCCACATCTCCCCTAAACATTGTCACTATAAGCCAGCCTTTAAGATCTTGGAATAATAACAAAGATTAAGTAGAAACTCTGCACTAACCACCGTTGCAACAGCTAAAAAAATGTGGCATTGTTTTAAAATTGCCCAAGAAATTAAGCAATAGTATTAAATACATAGTGATCTGCCAAATGTTGAATAAAATATACAGATGGTAAACACTGTCTAAAAGCTTGTTTACGTAAGAGGGGAATAATATATTTATCTCTCTCTTGGCTATATAAAGTGCAAAAGATTAAAAAATGCATATTAAACTGGATAGATTTTTCATCACAAGAACAGGGCAACAATTGATTCAGTGCATAAGTGTTTTTTCGGGGAAACAAATATTAATAATTTGAGAATACCAAAGCCTCCAATATTTATTCCCTCCCTCTGGTTCATCTAACTCTAAATAAAAACACATGAGGAAAGACGGGACTAAGAAGATAACCTCTGCCCTGCATCTCCCCTAAAAATTGTCACTATAAGGCAGACTTTAAGATCTTGGTATAGTAACAAAGATTAAGAAGAAACTCTGCACTAACCACAGTTGCAACGACAAAAAAACTTGGTGTTGTTTTACAATTACCCAGAGAAATTAAGCAATAGTATTACATACATAGTGATCTGCCAATTGTTGAATAAAGCTGGTAAACACAGTCTAAGAGCATGTTTACGTAAGAGGGGAATAATAAACTTCTCTCTCTTGGCTAAATAAAGTGCAAAAGATTAAAAAATGCATATTAGACTGGATAGATTTTCCATCACAAGGATAGGGCGACAATTGATTCAATGCATAAGTGTTTTCTGGGAAACAAATAATAAGTAGGATCAAATTTAGTCAAAAGCTCATCAAAACAGATCAATGCTGTGAGATTTGAACAAAGGACAAATAAGAAAATACACTACGATTTGCAGGTGGTAGTGTTTAGTTTAAAATTACTGTGCTTTGCCCGGACAAATTCTTTTAGCTTAAGCTTCAGAAAGCTAGCACAGAGCAGTGAGATTTCATACAGATCATGCTGTCCCAACAATGTCAGAGTGGACTTAACCACGAGATTCAGAGTGCACAATCCATTTTTAGGATGTCACTTAGCACTGATTGGCTGAGTCTAACACTATCCCTTTTCCATACTGAGAACCACACCAGCAGACGGGCCAGCTTAATTGAATCACAAATAAAAGGTAAGGCCAGTTTAGTGTGGCAAATAAGATTCAAGCAAGCACAAGGGGCAGATAAAAGTATTTTACAAAAAGCCTCCTGGCTCTCAATGTTCTTTCATCAATGTCTTCTTCTCAGGCTCTCTCCTTCTATCACTAGTACAGGAATGTATCTATTCTCAAACTAACAATGTGTGTGAATACCTGCAAAAAATGCATTTATTTATTTAATTGGTGTTTTATATAGTGCAAAAAACACCTTTCTGTTGACAGAGCGCTTTACAGATAGACGACAATAAACATGGGATGGGACAATAGGAAATAAAGAGACACCAAATAAAAATAAAAATGCAATATATTCAGATATATATATATACATGCCCCAATGGTACACGTCAGATAGGAGCACATAGTGTAGCATGAATCCTGGCCTAAGCATATTCTGGCATGCCAGGAGGCAACTAATAGATTAGGTGGGGGGTAACAGATCAAGGGGAGAAGGAGGAGAGTACCTGTTCTTCTATAAGGAAGTACAGGTCTGAAATATTAACTTTAGTGTATTAAATCAATAGTGCATATTCAATATATTCAATATGCATGTACACTTTCAAACACAAATGAATGTAAAATATCAGTACATTAGATTCATATTACATACACATTGCATAAGTGAAATTACTTTCAAATGTATGTTCCTAAATGTAAGTGAGTTTTATTGTTTAGGTTCATTAAAACCATTACAAAAAAGAAAAATACATTTGAGTACACATATCTTTGGATAAGAGTTAAGGGACATTTTTTAAAAACAAGAGACCTTTAGTCATAAAAGTAGTAGTGCTAAAATCAGTGGGGTGTGGGAGCTAAGCATTGTTCATTACGTCCTGTCTTGGCCATAGCTCCTTAGGTCTAATTCGGGCTGAGTTCTTGGCTTGTTAGTTTGAACTCCACTAGTTTCAGGAACTTCACCAGCTTTCCATTAAGTGGGGAAAGACCTGGATCAAAGCAGGCGAGAACAGCTTGTCTGCGAGTGCGAATTCTTTGTTCATTGAAGGACATTTTTAGCAGGACTGCTCTTTCCTCTTTCAGCCTCGGGCAGGTGCATAGCAGATGTTCAAAGTCTTCATTCCCTGCACCGCACAGCCTGCATTTTGTCCCGCAGTTCCATCTCAGCCATGGTTGTAGGTGTGGTATGGCTGGTAGGATACCTAGCCTATGTTTTAGAAAGGCTTCTTTAGTTTTCCTGCCATACCCCAGACCAAAATACGCTTGTAGCCCCGGTAATTTATATGTGCCCAGAGTCATCCCGGAGTGACGCCTGTGGGAAAAGATGGCTTTATCTTCCACGTGCGACTGTCTCTATATGCTCTTATTTGCTACGTGCTTAAATTGCACGTGCGATACTGGAGTATCCCATAATTCTTTCAGTCCTGTAACAGTCAGCAGCTCCTTCAAATATTTTTTCACCGGCATCTTAGAGAAGCTGCACAGTTCTCGCCAGAGCTGATGGTTCAGTGTATTATCTGGTGCGTTCTTTATTTTGTGCCTAAATGTGACTAAGAGCTACATTTTAATGCAATATATGAAACACTAGAGCACACATTACATACATCAGATGTTCTTTCTAATATAAATGAAATTTCTTAACATAAAAATGGTTCTACTCAAGATTTAAACAGTACATGTCAGTTAATGTATTAAGGCACACATTATGTAAAATAAACTTTGTTTTTATACTGTGCACATGTTTTCTAAATAAGAATGGTTTATTAATATCCTATTTATTACAGTTAATACAACCAGTATGGGTATATTCACTAATCTTACAGTGAATAAACTTTAAAACATAATGTTCAATGCAATACCTTTTTTAATGTAGAAGAGGTGTGGCGAAGCGGCCAGGGTGCCTGACTCCGGATCACGGTTCGATCCCTGGCACCAGCAGCAGGTTTACTCAGCACTATGTGTCTCTGGGCAATAGCTTGCTTAATCTTCCCGAGGGCTCCCAGCACCGGGACACCTCTCTGGAGGTAGCTGTGCTCTTTACACATACTGATATTTTTATTTTCATTTCAATGTTGTTAGACAATAGGAGAAACATGTTCTAAGTGCACATTTAGGGTATGTATTTATGACTCGTAAAGGTGTAGCCAAATTTGCGCTGCACTAATCCCCTCTCTGCTGTCCAATCAAGCCATCACATCAATGTCTTATCAGATGAACAAATCACAATCTGGTAGTTTTCATTATCTTTCTTCTGGAGTCCTTTGCTCTGTCTGTCTTCTTGTTCCACTTCTACTCTCTTTCTCTTTGCTCCTTTTTTCACTTGTGCATGTTTTTTGTCCCTTATAGATCAGAGACAAATATAGTCCACAAAGTGCAATTAGCTCTAAGGGTTTCAAAATGCTTCCAACAATTCCACTGCCCAAGTTTCCGAACCATCTGCCTAAAGCACAAAATCCATTCCCTCTTGCTTCCCAAGCCCCTGTTGCTGCTAACCAAATAAAATCTTTCTTTAAGTCAGTAATATTCTTTATGTATTTCTGCAATTCCTTGCTTACATCTGGAATGTAAGTGCAATATTGTTGAACTTTTAACATCTGGCAGACTCCAACCTTTTTAAAAATGTATATTTATGCAAAACCAAGGAAATAACAAAATCCAATACACCACCAATATTGGTGAGATTCTCATACTACAAAGATGATTCTGTATGCAATTATATACTTCAATGCTACCAAGGAAAAAGGTATAAATAGCTGTACAAAAATACACTCAGTAACATACAGTACCATCCATATTTGTACAAATAGACAACTACATAATGTGTGCATGCTTCGTACAGTACCAAATTAGTTAGATACAATTACCACAAAGTATTACAAACGTATTATATAAAACTGGGTGTAGACAAGGGCATGATATAATAAGAAAATAGAGCATCCAAGCCACATATATCACACAATACAAATTGATACCAATGATAATATATTGCAAGTGCCTCGTGGTTCTCCAAATCAGCTAGGAGTTGAAACAACAATACAACTTTTCATTTCCTATTGTATTAAAAGTTTAAAAAACTCCTCCGGCTCAATTTGGGCCCACGTTTCCTGTCGTACATTCATCTGCTATATACGGACCTGACGGCAACGGTCAGAATAGCGGGAGCCACCTCTGACACATTCCTCATCGGTCGTGGCACCCGACAGGGATGCCCTCTCTCACCCTACCTGTTCGCCCTGGCAATGGAGCCGCTTGCGGCCTGGGTGAGGATGGATGCCCAGTTGCGTGGTGTGGAGTGGGTGGGGGGCCCGTCTGACAGGATTGCGCTATATGCGGACGACGTCCTATTCTTCCTTACGGACCTCAATAAATCGGGGCCGAGGGTCCTTGAAATAATGCGCGTTTTCGGTGAAGTGTCGGGCTTCCGACTCAATCCGCAGAAGTCGAAATTATGGGTCCTGGGCGACAGGGGGACTTTGGGTCCCTGGGCCTCGGTCCTTCAGGAGGCGGCGGGAGGCCTTAAATATCTTGGTGTCTTTCTAACTGATGTGCAGGGAGTGTCATGGTCCCGTAATGTAGTGCCTGTTTGGGACAGGATCCGCTCAGATATGCTGATGTGGTCCAGGATGCCTCTAAATGTCTATGGCCGTTCGGCCATTTTTAAGATGGTGGCCCTACCCCGAATTTTGTACCAATTGCAGAACTACCCGTACCCAGTTCCGCAGCAGTGGTTTCGTCAGGTGAACTCGGCTCTAGGTCGGTTCCTATGGGCCGGTGGAGCGATAAGAGTGGCGCTCCGCACCTGCTTCCTGTCGACCTACTGTGGGGGGCTGGCCACATCTGATGTCCAGTCCTACTATCAGGCATCACACCTACTTGTTCTTAACGAATGGTGGTACGGGGATCGCAATGACCCGACCTATGCCCTAGAGAGGTATATGATGGACCCACACACGCTCCATACTATTTTATACTCGGCGACTATCCGGAAGAGACTTCCGAGGGCCACACAAGTAATCTTCAAAGTGTGGCGCGATGCGCTCCGCCGCATGGGATGGTGGAACACGCTCACGGGCGAGACTCCTTTATGGCATAATGGGAGGCTGCCCGGCCTGGCTGCGCTCCGGGGCTTTGAGGGCTGGGATGCCATAGGCATTTCGGCGCTGGGTCACGTCCTGAAGGGCACAGTCCTCAAATCGTTCCAGATGTTGCAGGATGAATTCGATATGCACCGGTCCCAATTCTTCAGGTACCTACAGCTCCGCCACGCCCTGACCCCCACACTAGCGGACTTGTCGTCCTTGCCGGAGTTTAGTCCCCTAGAAGCAAAAGTCTTTATGGGGGAATTGGAATCGAAAAAAATCTCAACCATATATCAAACATTAGTTACGCATTGTTCCCCCTCTCTTGATAAGTTGCGGGCAGTCTGGGAGAGCGATCTGGGAGCCTTGGAGGAGGAGGACTGGAGAGAAGCCCTGGAGGCCCCTAGGGGAGCAGCGATAGCGGTGCGCCTGCGCTTTATTCAATTTAAATACCTGCACAGGGCATACGTCACGAGGGAACGATTGTGGAAGGCGGGGCTGATAGCCTCCCCGGATTGTTTGAGGTGTGGCAGTGAGGTAGGCTCCTTCTTACATACAGTATGGGGATGTGCACGGCTGCAGAGGTTTTGGACCGGTGTGTGGGAATGCTTGGAGGAAGTGTTGGCATGGGAGCTCCCTCGCACGCCGCAGCTGGGCCTGCTCCACGTTATGGAACAAGTGGGGGGTAATCTGTATAAACGGCACTTGCTCCTTCTGGGTCTTACAATAGCCAAACGGGATATAGCCCAAGCCTGGAAAGCCCCCAAGGCTCCGTTAGTGGGGGTGTGGAAGCGGGGCATGGACTTTAGCATGGGATTGGAACGCCCGATCTTTGAGGCCAGAGGCTGCCCCAAGAAACATTATAGGATTTGGAAGAAATGGGCTGATTATAGGGGCCTATTGCTGGACCCCCCGGCGCCACAAGCCTCTGATATGGATCACGTCTGTACTACCCCCATGTGAACTGACCACCTGTCGCTACCATGCTGCTTTGGCTCCTGTTTCTGGACAGTATGAACACCGTGCAGGGAGGGGGGTGGGAACCGGGTGGGGATGCGGGGAGGGGGGTGTTGGATAATGTTGACTGAATCTCTTGAACACTGTTGCTCTTCTATGCTCACTGTCTTTCTGCAATCTTGGAAGCAGTGTTTCTTGTGTATTCTGTCAACTGCCATAACACTAATAAAATCTGTTCTGAAAAAAAAAAAAGTTTAAAAAAGCTTTTTTTTTTTTTAGAAGAACCCAGGGTCCAAAAACCACACCAACCCTCATTCTTAGTGATTTATAACACATTATCAATGCCGTTTGTAATCAAGTGCCAGACCCGGGCTCCATATTTTTGAGACTTTCACCCTTTGCACTCATGCGGTTTAATCTCCATATTATAAATTTCCAGAAATCTAGATCTCTACTCAGAAAATGTGTGTGGGGGGGGTTCTGGAGGTGGCTATACCCATTTGTGCTACACCCATGGCAATAAAAAACATATACCCTTCTTTTTTGGGCCAGGCTTGTATCCCCCAAATTCTTTGCCACACCTAAGGCTTCCAGTAAAGGACTGAAATTAATCTGACCCCCAAAAACGTGTTCTAAAAACATGCCAATCTCTTAAAATAAAAGACGTAAAGCTGGAAATAAAAAGAGCATATGTACAATTTCCACTTGCGCAGCACCACAACGGTGACAGCAGCCATTCTCTCTCCTGCCCAATTTATATACTTTCACTGGGGTGTAATAAAGATCAAATATAGCATTCGAATGTTGGATCTTCAATACGGCTGTCAGCATTACTTTACTATATTGAGTGATTCTTGCAATATTTGACCCTCCACCCCAAACCTAATTTCCCACTTGGTGTTTTGGGATTCCAGATCATCAAGTAAATCCTTAACCAGAAGATCATATAGGACTCCAGTCTTGGCCCTCTTCTCAATTGCCTTCATCAAAGGATTGAGGCAGACCGACAATTGGTTCTCAGGCAATTTGTTAACAAAATCCCGAATCTGGAGATAAAAAACAGCAGTTACGTGAGCCCATATTTCTCCTGAAGATCACTAAATGAACATACTTGTTCACAATCAAATAGAAGCCCCAGCTGAGAAGTGCCATTCTGCAGCCACCTTCTAGCCCTTAGACCGTGAAATATAGAAGGCAAAGCCAGTGAGGCCTATAATGGTGTGCAAAAATTATATTTGGTAATTCTCGCCCTTTTTTTCAATTTCAGCCACATCCAAAAAGCACCTTATAAGATCCTACATTTTGTTTTTTTGTGGTAGCTATGTTCAATATTTTTCAGCAAATATCCCCTGGCCTCCTCACCCATACTGAGCTCATAGATTAAGGGAGCGTCATCTAGTTTGAGCATATGTGTTCTACCCATGATTAAAATACCCATGTTTCGCAACATGCATGCCAAATAATCTAAAGTTATATTAGGTACAGCCCAACCTCCACAATTTCAGGAGGGTCATACATTTAGAAGCTCTTCTTGCCTTTTTAAATCCCCACATCAAACCATACTTTCATATTTTAGAGAGCCAACGACCATTCAGCTTCAACGGGATGGCCCAAAACAAATATAATCATTTCAGTGGTATTGTCAATTTTAGGACATTGCCCCTCCAACTAATGAGAAATGGAGGCAATCCATTCTCTTAAGATTCGGCTCTATGTTACGTGCCAACGGAGACATGTTTAGATTTACTATATGCCCAACATCTGAAGAAATGCGTATCCCCAAATAGGTTGCCTCTTCCTACACTCAAGGGTAAAAAAGGCCCACATCCTTAGCACCCACCACTTGAGTTTACCCCTGATTCGACTTAAAGTTTGAGGCTGCCCCAAATACCTTTGCTGCTTTGTCAATCTCCACTAAAGTCTACTGAGGATCCACTGCAATAACTGCTACGTTGTCCACTTATGCCAACATTTTATGTTCAGCTTGCCCTGCTGGCATTGGACATATCTGCTGATTCCTTTTTAGGATTATAATGAAAGGGTCTATAAACAGGGCAAATAGTAATTTTGAACATTGACAGCCTTGTCATTTCCCTTGAAGACCTGGATTTCCTCTGATTCTAACCCCATAATCAGTAGTCTAGCCCTGGGGACAAGATACAGTTACTTAATGGCTTTAATGAAGCCAGGGTCAAACCCATATTTCCCTGGACTGGCCAAAAAAAAGCTCCATGAAACACAGGCAAATGCCTTTTCGGCATTGAGCAAAATCAGGCAATTTTTTTCTGAGTTTGTCATCAGTTCCGCAACAGGGAATAAACCTGTGTTGTCCTGGGGATTCTAACAAAGCAATAATTCTACCTAGATGATTTTCCCAAATTTTAGAGTACATTTTGGCATCACAGTTAATCAGAGTTATTGGTCTATAAGACCCTGGACTCAATGGTGATTTAGCTTTTTCTTTTAAAACAATTATTTTCAGTGTTCCTCATGACAATAGGATCCCCCCACCTTGTGCTTTTAAAAAAACTGATAACATATCTTGTGCCACCTCATTATGTAATGCCTTATATAATTCAAGGGGGATGTTATCTACCCCGTTGCTTTCCCTGAGGACAGTGATCTAATTGCTTTTACTATTCCTTCTGAATATATAGGTTGGTCCAAAAAAGCCCAGTCCTCCGGGCTCAGTCCAGCCTCATCAATTATTAGTAACACATCATCATGACTACTCTGTGGTACACCAGCTTCCTCTGTATACAACTACTCATCAACATCTTTAATGACGTTCACTATTTCTCCTGGCGAGTCATATTTAGATCCATGATCATTATCTATTGCCTCTATCCCTGTCATCACCTCCTTTTCCATTGTCCAGAGCGCAAGCAAGCGTCCCACATTTTCACCGTATTCGTAGCACTCCCTCTTATAACTATAATCTTTTACTGTAGCCTCTTTGTAAAAAAACTGCATAACTTTAGATCTTACAACTGCTATCTTCTGCTGAATCTCCTTATTATCCAACCTACATGAGATCATATAAATTTGAACGTCCTCTAACAGTGACAGGTCTTTAATCTCGCTGCACTCAGACTTTGTCTTCCTTCGCGAGAAGGTCGCCTAATGCAAGTCGATTCTACAAAACCATGCTTTGGCTGCACTGATTTTATCTAATAATTTATGATACATGCTTGATTTAAGCAGGTTTTATCACTTTGTTGGTGTATGCTTGTTTGTTTTTAAATGTTTGATACTATGTTTTATTGCTCTTTTATGGCTTACAGCCAAAATAAAGATTTGAAAGGTAAAACCATGGGTCTGCTATCAACCACCTCAGTATCTATAACTAAAAATCCTCCAGCTGTACTAGAAGATAACGTATCAACTACAGTAGAAAGCTTTCTACTCTTGTGTGAGTTGAGTACCCCTCTCACAGAAGGTATTAAAGCAACAAAAATGTATTTGACAATTTCACTAGCACCCCTTTGGGCTCTCACATGTTGTTCCCCTGTTGGACCATCAAGTTGTCCCACATGATAAATCTTTGGAAAAACTATCCCCATATTACATGTTCCATACCATCTCTTGGGTAACCTGTCAAATGCATTTTACCACAAATATAATAAACTCCAGGAGGAACAGGATCTGTTCCATCTGAATATAATACCCGTTTCCTCGAACCTGAAAGGTATGATTACATTCACTGTTACCTGCGAAATCTGTGTCAGTTGCGGATTTTCTATGAATATGCGTAATTTCCCTTTGTGTTACCAATCTAAAGCTAATGCTGCCACACTTCCCACTAACCTATGCTCAGTTGCATCTTAAGCCCACTGAGGTTGATTTGAATGATTTGTTGCTTTAGCCAGTTTGTCTTTTCCTCTATCTTCTACAGAATCTATGAAGTTCTTTTCTACGTCAGTTAAGGAACAAGACTGGGTCTAAACAATAGTACCCCTGTCTCTTTTTTTTTTCTGTCTCTGAGTTTTTAGCATCAGGCTGGTGATTCAAGTGTTTCACCACAGTAACTTCTGAAAAAAACAAGTCATGATTTGTGTATTAATATCGTAAATGACCCTTTCCATAAAATAAGCTCTGCAACAAGCTACAGGTAACTCCATATGTCAAGGGGAGGTGATGGTATGTTATTCCGTCAGCAACTGGATAGGTAATTGCATGCAAAGGTAGCAATCCCTAGTATCCATAGTGTCAACATATTCGTAAAGCAATTTAGAATAAACATTCAGTGAGTACTCTCCTCTAGATGCATCTACATGTTTTTCACATTTATTGTAGACAAACTATTGTATGTAGGAAATGGTGGTTGAGGGACACATTAGATCTAAGCTCCTCTGCATGAGAAGGATGGGGTAGACTCAAAAGTACAAGCAAATTAATTACTACTAATGTCACAATGAGAAATACTATTACACATAAGCGTCTATGTATACTAGGGTTTGGGTTAGGCTCCATGAGTTTATTGTGGTCAGACCGTTTAAATGAAAGATTTCTGTACAGTCTTTTTGGTAGGTTTCTACTTGCATAAACAGTAAAACAAAGTTCAAATGTCTTTTCAGGAAAAATATGTACAATGATATGAGACTACCTTAGCCCTACTTCATGTTCTTTCAAGGGACACATGTATGCTCCTTCAGCAGATTCAGGCCTTGGTACTCTTTTCAGTAGTATGAGAAACATCTATTAAGTTCTTTCTCTAATAAATGACAGTTCAACCTCACTTATGGTCACATCCAGGATAAATAGACTCCATCTGTTTAGTGGCAATGACATTTCATAGCTCAGTTCAGCCACAAAGTTCAGTTCAAGGAGGCTCAATTTAATGTGAATAGTTATAGTAAAAGGTGCAAAATGCTCTATCCCAGTCATTGACAGCTAGGTATGTCCATTCAGGTGAGGAGAACCTCCGGCAGGTACTCCAGCTCTCTTTGATCTCCTTATTGTTGGCCCTTCATCATCACTGTCACTTAGGCCAAATCTTTCAGTGTGCTCCCGAATATATTGTGGCACATGCACTTCAGACAAACTGCTTCCCCTTCCTCCTTGGCCAACGTTCTCCAGGGACAACTTGTGTTACTGCTACACTAGAACCTTCACCAGGGACTGAATCTGGTGCAGTGAACACTACAGAATGGGACCCTCCTGTATCAACTGTTGACTCTCTCAGACCATCCTCAGGCCAAACAAGTGCTGTCCCAGCTTCTTGCTGATTCCTAACAGCTTGATTAACCTGCCCTTGGTCTCACTATAAACACTGGCCCATCAAGAGCAGGTGCTGTTATGAAATCAAGGGGACAAGGTACTCTGCGAGTATAGCCAGCTTGTACCCAGTTGGGGAGACCTCTGCACTTCACAGATCCTGTAGTGACCAAAATAACCTGGTAGGGCCCAGGCCACCAAGGTTCTAATCACGACTTGCACATGTGCTTCTTCACCATAATCTAGTCACCGGGATGATAGCATGGTGCTGCTCAAGTTGAGGCAGGGCTTTAGCCTCTCCAACCTCTTGAGACACAGAACGCACCACATTAGCCAGTCCTTTACAGTTATCAAGAATCATATCATCTGTAATGTCCACAAGTGCATCCACAAGCACAGCTTGCAGTTTTATGGCTCAGCCCATGATCATTTCATGGAGAGGCAATCCTGTCCTCCTTTCCATTGTACTGCGTTTGCTTATCAACACAAGAGGCAAAGCATCAGGCCATTTCAGGGATGTTGAAGCACACACTTTAGCCAATCTGGATTTCAAAGTGCCATTGACTTGCTCCACAATTCCAGAAGCTTCCGGTCGGTAACTGCAGTGGAGCCCCTGTTCTACTTGCAATGCTGCAAATAACATCTTCAGGACCTTACTAATAAAAAGAGTTCATCAGTCGTGCTCCAGAAAAATCGTGAAACGACATTTTGGAATCACCTGCTTAACAACAATTTTGCCACTGTGAGACTATCATGTCTCCTGGTCAGGTAAGCGTTAACACAATGTAAGAATATGCACACAATCACCAGGACATATCTCAACCAATTGCACATAGGCATCTCAATAAAGTCCGGTTGCATCCTGTTGAAGAGACCTCCTGATCTCTGTATATGACTCTGTGGTACTGCTGTTCTTCTGCATGCATTCTGCTGTTGGCACACAACTCACATGTGACACAGTCCCTCAGCCATCAATCTGAATGTTGGGTTAAACCAGGTTTGCCTGAAGAAGTGCCCCATGGTGTCTCTTCCTACATGTGCAGTGTCCATGACATTATCTCACCTTTGAAGGTAACAAGCTGTCTGGCAACACAGGTCTTCAATCTCCTAAAACCCAAATGTCATCCTCAAATCTTTTGACACAACCTGCTCTAATCCAGCCTTACTGTTCAGCCTCTGACACCTCTTCCTGTAACCTCTTAACTTCCTCCCAAGTATCAACTGCATTTAACAACAGACTGCAATTTGTGGCATCCGATTTTTCATTGTGGTACTCTCCATTGAAGGTGCAAACATTCAGGGCGCAGTATCTTGTGGTCTCATCGGCATACCTTTTTCCCAATGCCACATAGTCAGTGCCCTTGGAGTGCACAGTGCATTTTACAACTGCATATCTATTCAGGTAACTCTAAAGCCTTTAGAAGATAGTGAGCACTCTTGCCACTGCAGATTGGTTACACCGAAGAGGTCATAAATCCAAGTTGGAACCATAACTGCCCAAAGTCATGAATGACACCAAAACCATACTATCAGTGAAATGTGTTGCTCTCAGCTGGTCTGAAACACAGCATGCTCTAGTAAGAGCAATTAATTCATCTACCTGTGCTTAAAATACTCCTTGAAGCTTGGAGGCTTCAACCATACCTGAGAGAGTACAGACTGCTTAGGCAGCTCTCAGGTTGTCATTGTGGTTTAATAAGCAGGAGCCATCAACAAACATTATATAATCTGAACCAGATAGTTGCATATCTTGCATGTCACGTCTCGGCTTGGTGCATAGTTCAGTAACACCAAGGCAGTCATGCTCAACTTCCCCTAAACAGATTCATTTCCCGGGATGGGTAAAAGAGTAGCAAGATTTATCAAAGTACAACTCCTCAATGTGATATTTTCGGCACCAAGAATGTATTGCTTATTCGTGGTGAGGTGGCTATTAATGTGTGCTGGTGCGAGTTTATAAGACCTTGGTGGAATGAGGGGCAAAAAGAGTCAAAGATTGACCCATAACAATGCTCTTGCACTGCTCAATGCTAACACCTGTGAAAGGCATGACTTTGAGATAGCCAGGAAAAGCAGCAACCGCTGGATCAAGTGCGACAGAAAAATATGCAACGGGTCTGAGAGCATTCCGGTGCATCTGGGTTAGCACTGAGAGAGCGCAGTCCTCACTCTCACTGCAAAACAAAGCAAAACAACTATTAAAATCAGGCTTTCCCAGTGCCCGGGGCATGGCAGAGCCATTCTCTCATGCATAAAGCTGCCATCCCATAGTACTGGATCTGACATATCCTTGTGTGCCAGCCTCTGTAAAGGCTTGGTCATTAGACATAATTTGGGAATCCACTGTCGACATTAGCCCACCATTACCAAGAACATCCTGACTTCTTTCTGAGTGGTTGGCAGATGCATTTTCAGAATCACCACAATTCTCTGTTGTGACACCTTCCTCGCTTCTTTTTCAATGTGACGTCCTAGGTATAGGACTTCTTTCTTACACTACTGCAATATAGTCAGGACACTTCTCAGCTAAATAATTGTGTCTCATTTGCAAGCCTCCTGTGTATTTGACGCCACAAGTAAGTCGCCAATGTACTGGACTAGGACTGAGTGAAAAGGCATCACCAGGGACTCCAGATTCTTTTTGAGTATCTAGTTGAAAATTGTGGGGCTATCAGTATACCCTTATGGGACTCAGCACCATGCCAAAACACGGCTGTCAAAATGGAAAGAAAAAGAAACTGCCTATCCTCATTCAATGGCAAAGAAAAGAAGACTTGACACAAATCGATGACAGAGAACCACTCTGCCTCACGTGGAATCTGAAACAAAATCACAGCTGGATTCAGTACCACAGGACAAGAAGGAACAACTATGGAGTTAACCGTACTCAAATCCTGCACTAGGCAGTAATTGCCATTTGGTTTCTGCAAACCCATGATGAGGGAGTTACATGGAGTCCCCATAATCTCTTTCAGAATGCCGTACTCAATCATTGAGTCAATCACAGGAGTAATCCCAGCAATGGTTTTAGGGGTCAAATTGAATTGTGGAATTCTCGGGTACTCAGCATTAGCCTTCACTGTAATGTGGTTGGTTCAACAACTTTGTTTTTCCCTGAAAAGTCACAGACTTCAGGTAACACTGTGTCTCTAAGCTCTGGGGTCAAATCGTCTTTTGCATACATGGGGTAAGTATGACCTCTGTCTGACAAGTGTAAAGGCACTGTCGTCTTCATGGGTTTGAACCACTGTACCGATTAGAGTACAATACATGAAACAATTTAGCTTTCACAAGAGATTACATCCAAGAAGATTTACAGGACAAGAATCACACACCACAAATCAGTGATTCTCCTCAAAGGACCCTATTTTGAAAGGTTTCAAATCTGAAACATGGCTAGTAATTTGTTTATGTGCAACTTCTACAACTTGGATTCTTTGTACTGAGAGGGGTAGGTTGGGAACCTCTACTGTTCTCACAGTAGAGTGGGTAGCACCAGTGTCGATGAGGAATTATATTGGATTCCCATTTACCTCACCATCCATGAATTGACCACTCAATCTACCTCTATGGCAGTGCCAAGAATGCAATCCTCCTCCCCTCTAAGGTCTCAGGTCTGAGCTGTAATCATCGTTTGTTTCTATCATACAGTACTGCTGATATATACCCTGAAACACAAAAGGATTGGCGTTTGCATTGGGAACTTGACTCAAATAGTATCTTTGAACATTTGCATTTTGTTGTGGCAGTGGGGCTTGTGGAACCTTCATTACCTGAGCTTGGGGTACATTGGGATTGTGAACCCTCTGTCTCTGCCTCTGTGCTTGCCGTTAGCCATGTTACCAGCATTAAATCGACCTTCCCACTTCCAATCTCCCATTCTGCCACAGACATGGCAAGGATTAGTCTTCTTCAAAGACGGAACATCAACCACAGTACTGGGATCAATTGGGACACCACAACCTCTACCTTGTGGATACAATCCATTACCACCTTGCATTATCGGAACTCCCTGCTGATACATTCCCTGCATGGGATCAGCATTCTTAACAAACTGCTGATTCTGCCCTCACTGTGTAGCTTTAATTTGGGCTACCATTAGCTTTTCCTTCAATTTCTTGTGTTTCATTTCCAATTTGTCGCGGCAATACTTGGCATATCCCAATATCTCATCAATGGGCTTTCTCTACCAACAAATTAAATGCTGCTGATCATGGATCTAGCCCCAGGTTTCAATCCATACACAAATCTGTAAACAAAGTGTCCCATGTCTTTTGCAGTTGCGGACGGCATGACTCATGGGTAGGGGGGGTTCATTTAAAATAAAAAAAGGGTTAACTTACGTTCCTCGGCCCGGTTCTGCGTTGTCTCTGCTCCTCTCCTGCTCTCCTGCCTCCGGCAGGAACTGGAAGCAGGCGGCCTCCCTCCCCTCCCCTAAGCCAATCACAATGCTGCAATGGCAGCATTGTGATTGGTCAGGATGCCGACCGGCCAGGCGCCTATGGGGAGGCCATTTTCTCCATGTAGGCGGCATGCAGCCTACATGGAGAAAAGGCAGAGTGCTCATGACTAGTTTGGTTGCCCTCAGAGGGCCGACCAAACAGTCAGCGCCCTCAGCAGTGGGCAAGCCACTCCTCCCGTGCCCTAGAGCAGCCCCGCCCACTCGCCTGCCCCTAGCCAAGCACTACTGCATTCTCACAGTGCGAGAAACATAAAATGGTAGTTTTACCATTTTATGATTCTATTTCTCGCACTGCGAGAAAGCAGTGGGATGACGCTCCTCTGCCCTAGGGGAGGAGACACCCCAGGTCTTTTGCCTCTATTGTCACTGCCAAACTAAACTGTTTAACACCTTGACCGCGGTGCAAATTCCTCCACGATGCTGGCATTCTAATCAGTGGGTGGGGTTCGGACGGTCCCCGGCCCCCGGCCTCCGCACATGCCCACCGTCATGTGGGATGGCAGGGGGCCGTCCGCAGCATCGAAGGGGTTAAATGCCTGCAACTGTCTCCCATGTATTAACTCTTTGGACTCGTGGGTGGTTATGTCAATCTTGACCTAATCAAACTCTTTAGGATACATTTTTGTATTAAAAAATGTAATCACTTAATTAACATTTTTCATTACCAGTGGAGACAGAGCATGTGATTGAGGATGTCTCATCGAGTCCACCTTGGCCCAATCAACAGCAACTTTCCATTAAACTCACAAATCACCAGGAACAATTTAAAATAAAGTGTTAAAATCAATCCACATAACTTTCGATATTTTGACAAACCGATCAGCTTGTCTGTACCATTCCACTGCGTTTCTCTCAATTTCAGAAAATCATTTGTGAATGACACAAGATCAGACTTGCTCCAAGGTATGCAAATGTAACCTCCATAAGGCACCTCTCTCATGGCGAGCGTGTGTATATCCCCCTCCTCCCCCGGTGTTATAGACTGAGGCAGTGCTACCCTGACCTTCCTTGGTTCCTTCTTTTTTGGCAATCTGCCTTCCATTTACCTAACTCACTCCACTTTCCAACATAGGCAATACATTCCTTGATCTGTAATTTCATTTGCGGCGGTCCAATGTTGCAACATCTCTGTCACTAAAGCTTAACAGGTAATTCCTTTGTAAGGCTTTAGATTTCTGCAAATGAATTCCATGTCTATGAGCCAACTCAGATAACCTTTCATGAGCCTGTCATGCATGTCAAGTAATATCTTTAAACGGGAACAACAATTATTCTTCCTGATGAGCATTTAAGTTTAGACAAATCAAGAGTTCTAATTATCATCTCTTGTAATTCTACTTTTAATCTAGCCACATAAATTTCCCTTTCTCTGTCTGGGACCTAAGCACTCTTTCCAGTCATTCCAGTATTTCCACTACCAGTCGAAGTGTCTTTACCTCTGAGCCAGTCAGCAAGTTCTCAATCATTAAGCACCTGGTTGTTCTGCTGGGTTGTTAAGAATTCTCTATCCACTATAGGTACTGCTATTAGCAGTAGTTGGCAAGTTCAAAAGGGGCAATGTCAGAATTTGGCATTCCCATAGGCATCTCTGTCATGGGAGTACTGTGGTTACGATGGGGAAGTTCATTCGTTCTAGGCATGCACATGCCCTTGTGTCGGAACCAATGAAATCTGAGGAATGAGTCTCATAACCAAGTCCACTAAATTGCTAATTACAGTGTTTGTTCCAGTAGGAAGAGCTAAAGTATGTGTTGTCGTTCCTGCTAATCCAGGTTTATACAAAGGAACTACATGACCAATTGTAACAGGAACTGTCAAGGCATCTGGAGTGTTTAGAGCAAGTGAATGTGAAGGGGCTGTCATTGCTGAATTCTCTCCCATCAAATTTGGATTTACTGGTGCCATAGGCAAATCAAAGGTCTCACCAATAGGCACACTACTCGCTCCTCCAGTTTGGGTGACGTTTTATGGAGGTGGATAATTTAGTAATGAAATCCTCATTTGAATCACTATCACTGTTTTCAGCTATGTTTTCTGTGTCATCTGACTCTTTCTTTTTTTCTTTTAATACTCCATTTACCTTTCCCTTCTTCCTCACTCAAAAAAACAAGTTATAGTCAATCCTATCCATTCTGCAAGATTTCTGTTCTGCATCCCATCTAGCATCCAGATAAGTGTGTATGGCTTTCTTGACTTTTCCTCGAAATCTCTCTCTCTGTCTAAGACGGGCTGTATGTTCCCCTGCATTAAGTGGTTTGTATTGTATACCTTTAGGAAGCAATTTCATGACATACAGAGTCCCCTTTAAATTTTCAATAATTCTCAAATTAAATGTTCTATAACGAGGGAATGTCAATGCACTATCTTTCTCAGTGATCTTATGTCACTGTGCGAGCCAAACACATGTGTGAAGACCCACGTCTATCACCATAGTGTGACCTGGCGTACCTTCAAGTGGTGCCTCTTGCCCCTTTTTATTAGACAGAATCATATCCCACTTCACTAGGCTTTTTAATGCTTTGTAATGCTTTGAAGAATTTCATTTTCGATCAACAATATGCAATATTTGCACATGACTTTCCGTTGAATCCATGAAATTATTTTTTACCCACAGTTCTCTGCTTGGCGACAACAACCAATATCAGTGTTGTCATGGGCAAACCTATTAATATTAACTTGTTGCCAAACCCCTGAAACTCATTCAATCCTCCGACCAAGCCATGGACTTTTGAGGGTTTGAACTGGGCTTGGGCAATTTCTAAGTAGGACACCCTAACTCCCTCACATCGGTGGATAAACAAGTCAACATGCTACCAAGTTGATCCAGCATTTTTGGGCCTACCCTCATACCATTTTTCCTCTGATGGACCGTTCTTATCCAACTGAGAGGTGAGAAAAGTTTACATT
This sequence comes from Lissotriton helveticus, assembly GCF_964261635.1. Lineage (NCBI taxonomy): Eukaryota > Metazoa > Chordata > Amphibia > Caudata > Salamandridae > Lissotriton > Lissotriton helveticus. The sequence goes on from NC_136061.1 coordinate 1,113,791,426, forward strand.
TCATCAATCAATATCAGTTAATAGTGTAACCCATTTGGCTACACAATAAGGACAAGGAATCTGTAACTATAGTTAAGAAGGCTTATTACAAGTTAACAATCAAGTTAAGGTACACAGCTCTTAGCTCCATGCTATAAAGGTACAGAATAACAACAGGGAATTCCAGCCTCCGGAAGAATTTGAGACAGACTAGTGTTGGGTAAACAAGCAATTTAGTCACAGCTATACAAAAGAATAACAAACGTATTTAATGTTCAGAGAAGAGTCGCAGATGTTGTCTTCTGCACATGGGTAGGTCTAAATTTCATAAATTATAGTCCAAGTAGTACCTAAAGAATCTAAAAAAAAGCAGGGAAATTACATAAAAGAAAAATAGAACAAGGCAAGGAAGTTAATTAGAAAGGTGTCAGCATTGCAGAAGCTTGATCAAGAGTCGTCTCCTGAATGAAACATTTGTGTTAGCATAGGCCATACTTAGGACGGAATCAAAAGGAAGGATAGAGGTTTAAACCTCTCAAAGTCCAAAGGAAAGTAGGCTACAGAGCATGGACAGGTTCTGGAAGTATAGCTCTGAAAGAGATCTGAGGAAATCTGAAGGAAGTCTGACCTAAGATGATGTGAAAACTACGTTATAACACACATGATTCTCCTGGGCAACATCCCTCTGTATGCATCAACAGGAGATCCATTGTCCTTCTCTATTCTCATGTTGCAGGCTGTAACATTCGCAAAAGATCTCACACTGAACATGGCAACAACATTGTCTTCTCACACTCAGGTTAGGTGGTAACATTGCTGAATAGGCCTTTTAGTTAAGACATTGGCTCTCCATGTTCTTTTATCAAGGTCTTCTTATCAGGCTCTCTCCTTCTATCACTAGTACAGTAAAGTATCTATTCTAACAATGCATGTGAATACCTGCAAGAGGTGTCATGTTAGTAGGCAATGGAAAACAGTATTTTATACAGCATATGAAGTAAGGGCCTGAAATGTCAACTTTCGTGTATTAAATCAATAGTCCACATTCAATATGCGTGTACACTTTCAAACACTAATGAATGTAAAATGTCAGTACATTCAATTCATATTACAAATTGTGTAAGTGAAATAACTTTCAAATGTACGTTTCTAAATATGACTAAGAACTACATCTAAATACAATATATGAAACATTAGTGCACACATTATATAAATCAGATGTTGTTACACATATAAATGGAAGTTCATAACATGAAGATGGTTTCTACTCAAACATTTAACCAGTAAATGTCAATTAATGTATAAAAGCACACCTTATTTAAAACAAACTTGTTTTTATAGTGAGTACATGTCTACTAAATAAGAATGGCTTATTAATATCATATTTAATAAAGTGAAAACACACAGCATGTGTTGATTCGCTAATCCTACAATACATACACTTTAAAAATAACGTCAAGTGCAACACCTTTTTTTAATGTTCTTAGACCACACATGAAACGTGCTAAGAGCTAAGCATGTTTATGTTTTGTATTTATGGATCGTAAAGGTGTAGCCAAATACGCGCAGTACCAGTTGTTTTAATAAAACAGCTGTGAATCTTCGAGTCACCTGTTTTAAAATAATGTAAATCGTAAATAAACATCTGTTATTCGACGCCAAGATTCCCCTGGGTGAACATGCGCTTTGCAAATACAGTTATGTTATGCTATTTGGTGGACTGGGATGGCTTGGCACTGATTTCCAATGTAATAAGTGTAATCACTGTTGTTACCGTGCTTTAGTTTTGATAGCTGTTTGGTATTGCACAAGTTCCGCTTTGAATAAAGGTTTATTCTTGTGCGAAAACATTCCTTTTCTGAGATATAGCTCATCATTTTGGACATATTATTTTTACCTTCTTTAGCCACAAGCTTTGGTTTCAAATAAAAAAATGCCTGTTTTCTGTAAAAACAAAATAGCCCTTTTTAGTACAATCTGGTACAGACTGTAATTTTTTTAGGTGATTTAGCTGTCATCTTCCGCAATAAAACAATCACAGTGACACTATGATGACTTTTATTTTGGTAAATGGGACATTACATTTTTATATTTATGTTAGGGTTATAACATGCTAGGTCAAAGATTAACAAAGTAAGATTTACTATATGAACTATTTGGATATAAAGTCACCCTCTTATTTGTTTTGCGTTTCCTTGTGTGTCTCAGAAATCTTTATGCCACATTTCGGTCTGGTCCATTTTAAAGAGGGGCTTACGGCCACATGCATCATTGTTGCCGTTTGCGATTTCTTAATTGCGAAAATTAAGGCATCGCAATTAAGAAATTGCAAACGGCTATGCATCAAGAAATCACAATTTTTTTGCGATTTCTTAAATTTCCTTAATTGCGATTCACAATTTGCGAATCGCAATTAAGGAATCCCTTCCCATTGATTCCTATGGGCCTAGAGGCCCATAGGAATGAATGGGAAGCCATTCTCATTTTGTGATTCGCAATTAAGGAATAGCAAAATGAGAATGCTATTTCAAGGGTGCAGGGGGGGTCCAAAGGACCCCACCTGCACCCCTGAAATGTAACTTTAAGAACATTTTTCACACACACAAGCCCCAAGGGCATGTGTGTGTGTAAAATGAAACTTTGAAAAATGCACTTTTGTGCATTATTCAAAGTTTTCGCAAATTACCATGAAGGTGAACTTCATGGTAATTTACCTCTCCCTATTTGCGAATTCGCAATTTCTAAAGTGTGATGCATTGCATTTAAGAAATCTCAAATTGCGATTTCTTAAATGCAATCGCAATTTAAGAAGTCGCAACATAATTGCGATTCCTTAAATTGCGAAAAAATAAAAAAACATGATGCATCCCTAAAAAGGAAATTGCATTCGCAAACGTCCGAATTTTGCGATTCGCACCGTTTGCGAATGCAATTTACCTTGATGCATGTGCCCCTTTGTGTCTGATTTTCTATCAAACTCGTAATGACAACACTAGCAGGTACTTGGGAACCAAGCAAGAGGATTTACCAAACATGAAAAGCTGTTGTTTGGATGACATAAAGGTATTTAAAAAATATGCAAAGTTGTCTTTTTAAGAATTCCATTTGTTTAACAAACATGAAAAGTGTGCATTTTTGAAGACATTTCGTTTTCTTTTTTAAAGAAAATGTCAAGCTGATGTTTAGGGACAAAAATAATGGATTTCCTTAGCACGCTGAAGAGTGGACAGTACTGCTGGTGGTATTTGCTGAGAGACAACATGATGCTAGAACTGTTCTTTCAGGATTTATGTGGAAGTACTTCAACATCTATCTAGATAAATACTTTTGTCACATTCATGTATTTTAGCGCTATGTGAGGCTAGAGTCTGCAAGATGAGCTCAATGTCTGGTGTCTTAACCACTAATATTTTTGTAACTTAAGTGTTAGTTCTGGTTCCAGAGCCTGAATATCTCTCCAACCAGCGGCGGCTTCTCCAAACGAGGAGCGTCCACTCTCTTGCTGGTGGTGGAGAAAAAGTGAAAAATAAAATGGTATTAAAAATTACTTTATTACCGATTTCTTTTTTCCTTTGCCAACCCAAGCTAATTGTGAGGGCGGGATGGGGCCATTGCTGTGATTGGCAGCAGGAATGAGAGGGTGAAAACAGCAGTGTAAAGTGCGGATGTCACTTTGGCCGACGGTCTTGCTATGGCCAGCCTGACAGGCATACTTTAAACCTCTCCAAACCGAGCTGACTTAGATAGCTGGCTGGAGGGCAGAAGTCTCCAGTGCCCGTAGGAGTGCTGAGCCACCCTGCTCCAAACAATCCTAGCACTTCTCTCGTGCTTGCTAGCAGCATGAGAGCAGTATCTGAAATGGTTAGGGGAGTTCGCTGGGGCTCATGCTTGAAGACTGGCGAACACCAGGACCAGAGAACGCCCAGCCAGTGAGCAAGTGAATATTTATTTTTTATTTTTAAATATTTAATCAAAGTAGACAGTATCTAAATTGCTGTCATGCATTACATTAACGTTTTAAACTTAAACATTTTGGGGTATATTATCAACAACTAGCGATAATTTTTGTCTCTAACTTGTTTAGAGACAAAAATTATCGCCGCACATCGGCGATTTTTATCGCAGATAAACCTTGCTATTACCAAGGTTTATCGCAAATGCGATAAAAAACGCCCGCAATGCATGAATATCGCTGAAAAGTCAGCGATATTCATGCATTATCGAGCAAATGCTCTTAGCCATGTTATCCACCTCCCATTGGATAACATGGCTAAGAACTGCTCAGGGCAGGTGTTAGCTTTTGGAGATATTCGCCCTTAGCGCAAATATCTCCAAAAGTTGGTAATAGGAGATAGCGATGTTAGCGACTGTTTCCAGTTGCTAACATCTTGGCACGCCCACTTTGCATATCATTAGTGATAAATATCACTGACATGCAAAGTGGGGCCCATGATGGTCGCTATCTCCTATTAGCTGTCGCTAACTGGTGTTAGCGACAGCTTGGTAATAGGGAGATAATTTTATCTCCGCTTTTTTGGCTTTTAAAGCCAAAAAAGCGGAGATAAAACCCCTTGATAATATACCCCTTTAACTTTAAAACTTTAAGTTAATTCATGTCAGCGCATTTATTGCAGGCAAGTGTTTTGTTTCATTTTCCTCAAGTCCGAGTATGCACCTTTTGACCCATCAAAGGCATTGTGAGAAACTCGCACTGCCTTCAGCCTCAACTCCAGAGCTCTCAGTTATGACTCGTTATAAACGTTTATAACGAGCAACGATTGAGAGCTTTGGCACTGAGCCTAAAGGCTTTGCAGGTTTCTCTTTTCAATTGTCTCCAGCCACCCGTGTCTCCGACCGTAGGAAAAACTCTGCTGTTTTTCCACCCTACTACCTGGAAGAAGGTTCTCAGTGACAACACTTGAAAGAAAATATGGGAGGTGCAAGATAGGAAATGGGAAGTTAGAACTGTAAGAAAAAGAAAACTAGTGCCATCTTGAAAACCATCTTGGAAATCAAAGAAGGCCATGAACTGCCCATAGGAACTATCAATTTGTAGACACCATTTAATGAAATGTGAATGACAATGCTGCATTTTGCTAACAGGTATTATCATAAGAAGGATGAGAGTTTTCTGGCATACCATAAAAGTTATTGGAACATTTCATGAGGGTCCCTTGAGAACTTAGTACAAATCCTAGGTCTTAATTAACAAATGAATTTGAAAATTGTCCTGTGAAATACAGAACGTTACCCGAGTTGTTCAAATGTTTCTTGGGGAAGAGTTACTCCGTCATCCTCTCTGGGGAATGTAAAGTTCAGCAGGCAGATCTTATTGACTTAGATTATTTAATGAGTGTCCCCATAAACCTTGCAGGAAAACCTATAGCTTTATGGTCATCTTCTTTAAAACTAAGGGCCTGATTACAATGTCGGTCGGAAAGCCTCCCACCAACAGTCGGATTCCCTTAGACTGTGTTGGAGCCCATCCGCCTGACTCAGTCAGAAACAATTCCGACTGACTGATTACAATGCTCTTGATCGGAAGGGGAACTGTTCACCCATTACAAATTGGTTCCGACCGGCAATCGGAGATTCCAAGTCGGTTGAAGCTGATTCGTACAGCTCAATGGACAGCGTTTCCAAATGACGGATTAGGATGTCCGATTCCGACAGCCTTTCCAACTTGGTCTGTCTGACATAAAAAGGCAGTCAGAAACTGACTTTGGGGTCCCCTAGTTGGGCCCTCTTCATCCTGAGTCCTCTGGTTTGGGGTTGAGGGGGTACCCTGCTGTAAAACCATGCACAGTGTGGCAGTCACCATGGGGTGCCTGCCACAGGGTGCAAGGTTTTCCGCGGACACCCATGTTCCCCATAGAAGCCTGTGTTGTCGGTCGGAACACCAATTCCCATTGAAGTCAATGGGAGTACTTCCAAACGGTGTTCAGAAGCTTCATATTCGGTCGGGAGGAGCCACTGACCGCGAGTCAGTCGGAACCTAATCCAATAAGGAGTCGGGTACTTTAGTTTCAACCAACATAATAATCAGGCCCTAAGCTGTGAAATGTACTTTAAAATCAAATGGTTTGAGGATATCTTCAAAAAAGGGTAACCCTCAATTATTTCAAGTGAGGATAGTTTTAGCTCACTTCATTCACTCACTGGTGCTATTTAGGATGTGGTTGAAAGGACCAGAGGTGGAATTTTATTTATGATACTCCTCCTTTGCACATGGAACAGCTCTGGAACCTCCCATTACATCAAGATTAGACAAAGTGTAGCCAGCAGAAGTGCAGCCACAGATAAATGCACATACACAACAGGTGTGCAGTCTTCCTTCCAAAATAATGACACAATTTAAGCAAACAGAACAACATTGATGTTTAATGAGTTTGCATCCTATGTGTCCAGGAGCATGAGTCTCCGTGGTGGGAAGATTATTGAATGTGGCAACATTAAATAAATGGTTAATGCAAGATCACAGAAACAAATTACACTAATCCCAACAGAGCATTTCGTGTTCTCATCACTGTTTTTAAACATTGTTACAGTTGTTACTTTTACCTTTTTTATGGTACCCAGTGAATGCACATGTTGTATCAAATCACTGATATTTTCACATGTTGTGAACATTGCACTGATTTAAAAAACATAAAACAGCTTGCTCTTAACAAATTCGCAAGTGACCTTTGGGCCATCATGTCTTCCCTGTTACTTAAAAAACCAATGGCGAAGTGTGAACATTTAGATTATTAGTTGGAGGGCTATGAGTCCTCACCAAGTAATGTCACAATTCTGTGCCAGGTCAGTTAGGTCTCAGTAATTTAAACCTGAGCTCAACCCTTGGTAGCTGTAGCACAGAGGAGTCAGGTGTAATTTAGGAAAAAAATATAAAGCATTTATCAGTACAAAAACAGTCAGAAAGTAGAAAACATAATACAGAAGTTAATAGCTCCGACTGGTACTATCTGGTCACGCTTGACCAGGACATATCCAAAAGGTCAGTCTGACCGTGATGGAGCAAGGGCCGGATAAAGGAGACACTCAGACCCAATGACAGTACCTTGGATGCGTCGCAAATCGTAGACGATACTGTGCGCAGGAGGGGATGCTTTGCGGAATCAGGTGATGCGTTGGCTCCTGAGGGAGGTAGGGTGTAGATGATGGGTCAATTTCAAGAGTGCGGTGTGTCAGTTCCACAGCATTGATGTCGAACCGCGGGGCTGGAGGTGCTTGTCTGTTGGAAGCCAGGCAGGACTGGGAATATGTCAAAGTCGGGACAGTGCACCTCAGACTTCAGGGATGCTGTGTCCGAGATTCGGTTCTTCAGAGGCGCTGCACCAAAGTTGAGACTGCATTGGAAGTCGAGGTAATTACGTCACACACTCAGTGAACAAAGCCTACGGCCAGCAGCAGCTGGTGCAGGGAAGTGAGGTGAGGTGGGACGCTACTGGGGGATGTTGATAGACGACGGAATAGGAGTTATTTATTTATTTAAATGACCCTATTCCAGCGTCTGTTGACACCCCAGCCCACCTAACTTACCTGCACTGGCCGCTGCTGCCCACAGCTTTGGTGCAGAAAGTGGCGTGATGTCGAATTCACAGGGATGCGCCTGTTCCGAAATGACGCTTTGGAGTCAATGCATCAATTTTTTGGGTCACAGCACTAACACTCACTTCCAAGGGTCCTCGGCTAGATTTGGCACCACTTGGCAGAGCAGGACTGAGAGAAGAGGAGCCCTGGTGCTGGTAGCAAGATGTAGGGGAAGTCATTACTGTCCTTGAAACTTCAGAACTAGGAGGCAAGACCACAAAAGACTTTGGAGAATCTTTAGGTGCAGGATTTAGAGCAAAGTCCTTTCACTCCCAGGCAAGAGGCAACTGGCCAACACAGCAAAGCAAGCAGCAAAGTGGCAGTCCCCCGTGGCAGCACAATAGCTCTTCTTCCTGGCAGGTTGTCTTCATTCCAGAAGTTTTCTGAGTATATGGTGTCAGAGGTCCAGTACTTATACCCATTTTAGCCTTTGAAGTAGGGAGACTTAAAAGAAAGGTGTTTGTAATGCACAATACTCTGCCCTTCGTGGCTCTGCTTCTAGACACACTACAGGGGGGTATGCAGCTCTTTGTATAGGCCAAGGCAGAGCCCTATCCAGCTGCAAGTGTTAAACCTTCCCACCACTCTAGTTCAGAAAGACCCATCATCCTGAACCATCAGGATATGGAGGGCACACCTCAGCTCCCTTTGTGTGTGACTGAGGGAATTTACAAAGCCCAGCTGTCATCCAACCCAGATGAGTATTCTAGGGACAGGCAGAGGCACATAATGATTAAAGTAAGAAAATTCCACCTTTCTAAAAGGGCCATTTTCGGAACTGCAATTTAAAAAACCAAGGGGCCAATTTACAAAGATAAACGTAAACGTTTGTTTTAAACTTAGACCAAAAGTCTAAGTTTGCGACTGTGGGATATTTACGAGTACTACTCTTATATCCACACTCGGGTAACACAGATTTTTATATGCACCTAGACACCAAGATCATCATAGTTGGATAACTACTTATTTAGATAGCAATTTTTCAAGATTTAGAAAATGCACTGCTATTATCTTTAAAGTGGCAATGTTATCCTATGGGGGAAAAACATATGCACTGCATTTGGTCACTTAGCAAACACTTACTGGACTGTTCTTCAGGACTTAAGGTACCTATGGAGCAAGGTCCAAAGCAGCACCAACATGTCACCTTGGTCAGCTCTGGGGCGTCCGAGTGCAGAGGTGCTTTTTGGCATAGGGTGCCCCATTTACATTCATGAGAAACTGTCCTGTTAAAAGAGGCTGCAAGCGGGGACTGGCAGGCCAGTCCGCTAGAAGCCACAGGGGGGGCTCAAGTTTTGAGGGTCTTGGGCATGCAAGGACACTGTCAGTACACTTGAACTCAGCCTGGAGGGCTCGTGTGCAGTGGGGTTTTGTCCAGAAGGGTCACATCCCTGTAGACTCTTGTGGTTTTTGGTTCCTGCAGAAAGAGGTTGCAGGCAGTGATTGGAGGACCAGTCTGGCCAAACCCAAGGGTGGACTCAGCCACAGAGGGTCTCAAGACCACATTGGCACCGCCGTCTCCCTCGGACTCAGGTTGGGATGCGTGGGTGTAGGGGTGCCTTAAGGCATAGAGTTGTGTTCGGTTGGAGGTTTTCTGTGGATCGTGGGGACCTGGTTAAGAGGGAAAACAGAGCAGCAGGGCCCCTCTCGGTGTTGGCCTGGTGGAACCTGCTGTCCCTCAATGGTAGGTCTTGCTTTGTGCTGTTGGAGTCTGAACTGGACAATTAACAAGCCTTGGTTGCTGCAACTTTTCCTGTACACAGGAAATTGCTGCTGGGCGGCTCTTGGAAGTAGTGGCATCTCCCAACTCAGTAAGGAGACCGATATGACCTCCTGTAACATGAAGACCCATGCTGCTCCTTCGTTGAGCCCATTGACTGGCAACACAGTGGACCGAAATATACTTTTAAGGCCTGCAGATGAAAGGGAGCAGCTCCTCTACTACAAGGGATCTCTTTCCTCCTTGTTGCGGTGCTTGGCAGTCCTCCAGAGGTTGTGGGGAGGGTGTCCTGTGTTTTGTGTGTCCAGCGATGGTCGAAGTGCAAGCAGCCTGGCAGGTTTTTGTGCCAATCCTTGGTGCAGGACTTCAGTTCTCACTCTCTTCCTTCTTTTTTTTCTCAGCTCCTAGTAGTTGAATCTGATTTCCTGGTGTCAGGTGGTCTCCTAAATACTCAATTATGGGAATTTACAGGGAGTGAAGGGAAGTAACCAATGGGCTACATACCCCTGGGGTCACTACAACCTCTACACAACCACTTTCTATAGGGACTGGGCATCACCCATTCCCAGAATCCTAAATTTCAGCACACACAAGATCGTGGAATTCCAATATTCATGTTCACTGCAGGCTGCCCACCTTAGAGGTGTGTCCTGTCTGGCAGTGCAACACTCCTCCTGCATAGCTAATTTCCCACCTATCCTGTTAACAAATGGGTCTCTGGATTGGGAGTGGCATCCTCCAGGTCTGGGGGAATCCAGTCTTCCATAGAAAAGGCAGTGGGCTCTTTGATACTCCCTGTCTTGATATGCTAATTTACTACCCATCCTGTTGGAGGAGGTGTAAACACCTCCTGCCAGAGTAGGCATTCTTTCAGACCTTTGGGAGCAGTGATTTCACCTCCTAGGGTGTCAAAAACTTGTCTGTGGTGTCAGGCTGGGCAGGACTCATCAGCCAGCTCACAAGAGGACAAGTAGGTGTCAGTGGGTACATCTAAGTGAACCTCTGAGTACCTGCATTAATAAATCGATCTCTGGAATAATCATTGTGCGTTTGTTAATATGAGGTGTTTGATACCAAACACCACAGGTTTCAGATAAGCCATTATGTAGCTGGGTACCCCGTTTTGATCAGTGCCTAGTACATACCTTAAGATGGCTCCCTTTCTCACTTGTAATATCCAGCAATGGAACTAAACACTACAGGAGAATATCTGCTACTGGAGATATGGCCTCACATGTCCTATAATGCACCCTGCCATAGGGCTCCAAGGCCTGCTGTAGGGGTGATGTACATATAGCCACCACAGTATCTTTGGCATGGCACACAGTATTGTGCCATGCCATGTTTTCAAAATGTTGTTTGCACCATGTCACACAGCCTGCAATGGCAGTCTATGTGGAATTTGTGTGTGGGCCCCTTAGGGTGGCATAAGATATACTGCAGCCCTTAGGAACCCTCTTTAGTACTCATGCCCTAGGTACCAGGAGTACCATTTACTAGGGACTTATAGGGGTGCTAAAGTACTTAGCCAGTTACAAAACAATCAGACATCACTTTATTTTAAAGAAGGAACACTGGCACTGATGTCTGGTTAGCAAGGCTCAGTGCACTGTCAGAGTAGAAAATCAGCATCCAGCAGCTAAAAGGGGGGCAAAATGTTGGGGCTCTACTGCAACAAAGCCCAGTTTCCTGCAGAGATTAACTTTGAAAAGGCTACCAGATGCGTTAGGCATGAAAATAGTGACTTTCTAATGTCACTATTTTGCAATAGACAAAATGTAACTTGGACATTAAGTTGGATTTTGTTTAATTACAAAAATGAGTATTTCAAGTATTTTCAAAGCTAGTGTCAATTTTAAATCAGCATTATTAAGTGTAATAAAGTAACCCAGTGTTTTCTATGGTACAACTAGCCTTGTTACAGTGAAAATCAGGGTGTGGGCCTTTTTCACTTTAAGGACGTGCAAAAACATTAAATACATATGTCAAACCTTTAAATACTATGCACCCTGCCATAGGGCTGGTATGGCCTGCTTGGCCTACTTTAGGGGTGACTCACTACTATTTGAAAGGAAGGTTTTGTCCTTTTGTAGGGTGATTTGACAGTTTGAAAACTGCCAAGCTACACTTTTTTAGCTGGCCTAGAGTCATGTTTTACATGGCCAATTCAATGGTGGTACAATAAATGCTACAGTCCACTAGTGACATGAACTGTGAGGCTCTGGGTACACAGGGAATCATATACTAAGGAATTTTATGTGAGTTAAGTGTGCCAATCAGGATTGTTAACCAAATGTGTGAGGGGTGTTTGGATAACCATTCTTCTTCCGGTGGAAAAGAGAAACATGACGGCGGGCTGACGCCGGTCGTGGGAGCTCCGGGAACAGCGAGGCACACATCATCATTATTCGGTGATTTTAAGAGCTGACTGAAGTAGAAATGCCCGGTAAGAACGTGGTGCCCTGTTAGCATTTGCTTGAAAATATTTAAATTTAGATTTCTTAATTTTCCTACCGGTGGACGGCATGCCTGGGAACTGTAAGCCGATCTCCTCGTTCTGGCGCAGCAGCTGAGGCTCGTATGGGGCTGGAGGCGGAGTCATCAGCTTACTGCGGCTACGGAGGTCACCACACTAGGCTTTGGGTGCGGATCCAGGCTGCAGCTGCAAGAGTCAGCTTTCGAGGGTCGGAAGGTGCAGGTTATGAGACTCTACGACGGGCGGCCTACGTAGTGAGCTGTACGGCAGCACAGCACTACTCCGTCCCATGCTGTAACCTGGTAGGATGGATGTTGGCAGGGAGTGAGTGTTGGCGCATGGATTCTGACCTTGCTGCCATTGAACTGGCACCTACCTCTGGCGTTGGGGTTAGCGGAGCAGCAGGTGTGCATACTCTCAAGAGTGAGATTGACTCCCTGGGAAAGCTGCGTGGTGCGGGTGCCTGTACTGGGTCTCTCAGGGTCCCTCGTGCATAAAATCGATACCAGTTGGAGCCCAAGACTAAAGGGGGTCAGGATTTTGCAGAGTGCATGGTAGGAGTGGTTCCCATGACTTCTGGCAGAAGGAAGGCAACTAAATCAGGGGAAACGAAGAAGTCAGGGGTGTCTAAAGCAACCCGCCCCCTTTAAAAACTACCCCCTCAGTTAAATCCTACTTCAAGATAATGGAGCAGGCAGTGATTTCCAGGGAGCCAACCCCTGCCTTTCTGCAGTCCCCCTTTAATTCCTCTTGAGAATCGCTTTTCTCCTCTTATGAACATTTCAGAATTGGAGAAAGGTACAGGCGCTGCTATTAGGGCTAATCAATTAAAATCCCTTTCTGGTGATATTTCTCCCGCGCCAGATCAGTTTTGTGTCTCGGCTATCATTCCTGTCACCATTGATATTGCTGTCACCACTACTCCCTTTTCTTCAGCGCCATCAGCTCCAACAGCACCTGCATCTACTACAGGCAGCAGTTGTGATTCAGCAGTAAGAAAGGAAGCAAACAATGGCTTTATAACTCAGGCTCCGGGGGGGAGAGAATGGATGGTAGTCAGTCGCAGCTTGAGTCCCTGCTTGAGTCCCTAAGGATTGATCTGCTCTCTAAGTTTGAGATTTCGGAGGCAAATCAGAAGGGGATCCATGAGAAATGTGAAGCCCTGGAGACGAAATTGGATGATATTTGTGCACAAACTGGGACTCTCGAACTTGAGGTTAAATCCCTCTCAGAAGCTGAGCAGGGTAATACGAAAGACATAGAGTCCTTGAAAATTAAAAATAGATCTCTACAGGCAGATATGGAGAGGCTCGAAATGCAAGCGCGGAGGAACAGCCTGAGAATCCTCAAAATACCAGAGGGATCTGAGAATGGGGACATCAAGGCATTTGTGTGCAAACTGTTGAGGGATGGAGTGTTGAAAGACAGAGAAGACATTGATCTCGAGACAGAAATTCTGAGTGCACAGAGATCCTTTTAAGCTGCACCCTGACAGGAAAACCCCCAGGAAAATATTAGTCAACTTCCAGACGTACACGGTCAAAGATCTGATCCTGGGGAGAGCCCTGACTGAGACGGCGTTGTATTTTGATTCTGGGCTCTATCAAATTCGCGCTGACCTTGGAAAAAGAACAGCTTAAAGGTAATGGGAGCTTGGCTCCAGAATGCCAGTGTTGAGGAGTTTGGGGGCACATGTCCAAATGAAATTCCCTGCATACTGAAAGTAATGTGGAAAAATAAGATGCACAATTTCAGCTCTCCAGAAGACGTGGACTCCTTTTTGGCCCAGATGAATGGGTAGCTATAGCTGTTTAGGGATCCGATACATTCCCTTGCGGGCATGGATTGAATACGATGGGAAAAAAAAGAGAAGGGAAAAAAATGCAACTTAAATAAATTAAGAATAAAAATACAAATAGAAAGCACAGGGGTCAGGGCTTATTGGGTATTAGTGGAATTTTTATTCTGAGTGGGTTAGGTGCCTTCGCTGTTCCGGGGGGTGTCCCAAACACGCGTTATTTTCTATCGCCAAGGAATGATAGGGGGATTTCTCATGGGAGGGCGAGGGAGGGGTGAACAGGGTGTTGGGAGCAAGGGGGAAAAAACTGAAAAATGTGTTTTCGTATGAGTCAAGGTAGAACATGTTAGCTCAAGTTGGGAAGTCTTTTGTTTTGAATATGCGTAGGTCGAATAAAATCCAATTCCTCACCTGGAATTGTTGTGTAGCATTTTAGGACCCTAGTGTAACTTTCCTGATTCATGCCCTTATATAGGTATAAATTACCATATCCTTCTATAGGCATAGAAATCATACCCTTATTTAGACATAGCTCATGCAGTCCAAATACGCCATGGCTACTTCCACTAGTTCCGAAAATCCACAACGATTTCTTGGAAAAACTTGGCTTCAGCAGTTAGGGACTTCCCCTTGCTGGAATACTGACTTGTCCAAGAACTCATGGAGTTTTCAACGAACTGAGACTCTTTGATGACGTTATTATGTCCACCTTTACGTCAAACTCGGCACCTTCAAGGTATAAATATGCCCACACTTGCCACAGCAAACACACGGTGGTTTGGAACAGTTTGACTATCTACTTGCCCGACGCAGCTACAGCAAGTGCCGAAGGAAGCCCACCCTCCAGCAGACGTACTGAGAGAGACACTGTCTTTTCTCTTGCCGAGAAATCCAGCTCCAGTGTTTCCAAGCTACCCTTGCGGGTTGTTGGGAAATCGAGTCCTGAGACAGAGAGATACCAGACCTCCTTCATTCTAAACCAAGGTAATGAGCTGATTATACCCTAAGAGAAATCTTGGATAGATTCTTGGCAAAAAGAATACTAGATTTATGCTACATCTCATTTACTCCTTCCCTCGTACCTGACTTAGGTTAGGCACACCGGGGTAGGCGTTTTTTAGAAGCACCAGTTGAGTACCTTTTAAACCTTTTATTATTTATGTATGTATTCTATGGCTAAGAAACCATACCATGCTTTTACAGTATTATTTTATAATACTCTTTTTGCTGTACGCATTATACTTTGCAGCCAGTATTATGATTGTAGCAGTTCATTTCTTCTGCATGAGAAAGAAGACTGTTCAATAAATACTTTTATTGAAAACGCCTGTCTCTCTATTTTCTCTGCACCTCTGGTGAACAAAGCATGCACGATTGACTGAGTACAATATCTATCTATTGTTTCCACGACTCTGAAGATCAGTTTTATCTTGGGGAAACAAAGTTGTCATGTTTATGTGGTTGTCAGAAACTAATCCCTTCTTGTTCATTCGAGAAAGTTTCTAGTGACCTCTGAGCTAGCTGGCACTCACAGTTAAGTCTAGTATATTTGATAGAGACCTAGTAGACCTCAATCCTACATCTAATCTACAGGATATACTATTCCAATGTGCAGAGCCTATTGGGAATAAAGGAACTTCCCTACAGAATGTGAATGTTCTGAGGAATAGTAGGAAGCTGTCCCAGGTCTGTGAGTTTTTAATGAATAGTGAGGGTCATATCTTCCTGTTAGAGGAAACCCATCTAGAGGCCCATGAATGCAAACAGGGGTTCAGTAAATTAAGCTGGGTCCAGGATGTGCTATGCTCTAGACAAAGGGGCTGCACGAGGTGTGATCACAAGAGGCAATATGGGGATTAAGGTTGAAAAACTAGATACGAATCAGTCACGGAGGTGGCTACCCTGACAATCTGTGGTTCCCCGCTAGTCTGTGCAGCTTATTATGGGCCGAACAAAGACAACTCGGGGGCTCTTTTGACTCTAGAGGCCAGCTTGCTAAATTCATACTGCTCCTGTCATAATTGAAGGCGATTTTAATTTGGTATTTGATAAGCAGCTAGATCGGACTTTGAAATCAAAATATGTTATTCCACCTAGAACATTTTCTGTGCTCAAAAATGTCATTAAGGTATTTAATTTGTTAGACATCTGGAGGGTGAAAAATGGTAACTTAAGGGAGTTTTCCTTTGATAGCAAAAAATAGAAACACCATTCCAGAATCGATTATTTTCTGGTGGATCAGATTATGTTTTCAGAGCCCGAGTCTATAGCTTATATCCCGGTGACTCTATCAGATCATTCCGCTGTCGAGCTGATACTTAATTTTAAGCGAAAAGAGCGCCAGAGGAGGTGGACTCTGTATAGGATTCTGCTACTAAATGAGGGGGTGAGGTCTGAGCTAGAAGTGAAAACATAGTAATTTTTCAGGCTTAACATAGATTCTGCTAAGGATCAGATGGCTTGGGAGGCCTTTAAAGCCTATTTAAGAGGACTCTTAAGTTCTATAATGATCAATAAAAGATCTATGAAAGAGGCTGAAGCCGATAGGCTTAAGAGTATTAAGGAAAAGGAGGCCGAGCTACAGCGGGCCACCCCGGTCTCTTGGAATCTTATGCCGCAGCTGGAAAGAGAGCTGGTGCTTCTTCAGGCAGACTTTCAGGCCAATCTAGATAAGACTGAAGGACAGATGGGGTGCTGGCAAATTACAACATTTCGCCTATGGTGAAAAATGCGTTTCCCTTTTGGCCTGGAAGTCTAGGGTAGATAGGGTTAAAAACCATATAAAGAGCTTGGTTCAAAGATGGTCAGAAGCCCTATTATATGATGATGACAAGATTAGAGAGGAGGCAAGATCATTTATGCATAATTTGTACGTGGAAGATATTGATTCTAGACCAGAGAAAGCCAGGGAGTGGTTAAGTTCAAGGGATCTTCCTCAGTTGTCTGAAGCTGATAGGCAGTTTCTGCTCACCAGTATTACCGAGGGTGAAATCAGAGCACAACTCAAAAAAATTACTAGGGGCAAAGCAGCTGGTCTGGATGGACTCCCAATAGAGGTCTATCTTGGGCTATTGGATAAGGTGGTGCAGGTTTTAAAAACCCTGTTTAACGAAATATACATGCAGGGAGAATGCACCCCCTCTTCATGCCTGAAGCAACAGTGTCCTTAATCCTTAAACAGAATAAGGATCCGCAGAAAATCGAAGCATATAGACCTATCTCACTACTAAATTCTGATCATAAAATCTTTGCAGGGACACTAGCTGCAAGGGTGGCGAAAATTATCAAGACCATTGTGCATCCAGACCAGAGGGGGTTTATACCTGGAAGACAGCTAATGAGCTCACCTTTCAAGTCATAGGGGCAATAGATGTTGCAATGGATAAAAAGCTGCCACTCACGATAGTTGCAATAGATGCCACTAAGGCGTTTGGTCAGGTGAATTGGTCCTATCTCTGGGAGACTCTGCAAAAATTTGGTTTCCCGAGAAATTTTGTGCAGGCTGTTAAATCCTTCTACTTTAACCCCCAAGCAAAGGTTTTAGTTAATGGTGCTCTGACGGAGTGGTTCAGTATTTCCAGAGGCACCAGGCAGTTGTGCCCTCTATCACCGTTGTTATTCAATCTATATATTGAACCCTTCATATGTTCCCTTAGGGCAGATCCCCTCATTAGGCCTTTTAAAATCGCAGAACTGGAGTTAAAGTTTGCTCTTTATGCCGATGACCTCCTCATGTATACTTCAAATCCCGCAGAATCTATACCTAGGATGTTCGAGTTGGCTGAGAATTTTGGTGAAGTCTCGGGTTATAAAATCAATAAGGAGAAGACTGATATAATGGAATGGAACTGTGCGAATATAACACAGGGGGCAAAGTGTCAGATGAGATACCTCGGGGTCCATCTAGCGCAGACTCTTGTGGATACATCAAAGATCAGTTGGAAGAAGGTGTCTAAGGAGGTTGGTAGCGTATTGTCGCGCTGGGCAAATCTCCCCTTGAATATCTACGGGAGGGTCGACCTCGTCAAAATTATAATTCTGCCCAAATTAACTTTTTTGTTTCATTCAATTCCATTATCTTTTAGCACTAAGGACATCTCCATACTCCAAGGTAAAATCAGGTCTTTTATATGGGCCACTAAAACCCCCGAGAGTCGCCTGGAAAAAGCTCAGGAGAGGTTTAAAACTGGGTGGACTTGCTTTACCCGACTTACTCTCTTATTGCCATGCATTCCATTTTAAGAATCTTGGCTAATAAAATGGATTCTTCCTCTCTTGGTCTATTATTCCAGGTTATGTTACATGATGTTCCGCTGTGACAGGAGTTGTTTCTCTACAAATTTGGCGATCCCAAGTTTTACAAGAATGTCCGACTTAAGATCCTGCGAGCAGGGTTCTGAAAATTCCATACTATACAGTACAGGCCCCGATTTGGGGTTCCCCCGGTATCCCTGAATGCCTTCAGGACCAACTTTGCCAACCACTTAGACTAGCTGGTATCAGACTCTGGGGAGATCTTCAGATGGATTCACAACTGATTATTTGGGAGTCAATCTCCAGACTGACTGGCGGGACTCTGACAAGATTTAAGTTCTACCAGTTATCCGCATGGTGGGCAAAGCAGTCGTGGGGCAATGATGACGCAAGTCTGAAATTCGATTCAGTTTCCAGAACGGGTACATGGAAACGTGAAGTCTCATTCTGGTATGGGGCCCTTTTGGAAGCTGGGGATCATGCGGAATTGGAGGTTGGGAAACTCTGGGGCAGTGTTTTTGGAGAAGATGTGGAGACAATGTGGAAACTCTGGTGTGACTCTTTCATTATGTTGCAGGCAGTGGTGAAACCAGCCACACTCAAGAGGAATCACCTTTATACTGCCTACAGAGTTTACTGGACTCCTTAGAAACTGTCTAAAGCAACCGGGAGGGTCTATAACTGCCCCAGATGTAAGTATCCAGCAGCGGATGATCTGCACATGTTTGTGGATTGCCCAAGAATCAAGCTCTTCTGGACTGAGGTATGCGGTTTTCTAGAGGATGTGCTGCTCCAGCCGTTTGAAGTAAGCCTAAAATTAATCTTGTTTGGTCTTATGTCGGATTATTGTTTGAACGCACCAGCTTCGAAACCTGTGTTCTATGTAATAATCATCACCAGAAGGGAAACTTTTAGAGCTTGGAAATTGGAAATTCTTCCATTCTTTGCGGACTGTCTGAAGCATAATATTTTGACTAGTCAATCCGACATGGCCTCTGATGAAACCAGCATACGAAAGATCTGGGCGGCTTTAGTGGCCTGGAACGAGAAGTAAAAAGGGTCCTATGATTATGCCAGGGTACTGTTGGTCCGGTCCTCCCTAGTAACATACGGTCCTCTAGGTGCTGTGATCAGAAGTGGGATTAGGTAACAGTTTTATCTCGAGGGAGAACTCCGCTCCCCTTCCATAGGCATTAAACAAGGGCGGATATCGAATTTGCCTGTTTGGAAGGCGTGGTGGAATCCCATCTATAGCGTCCCTGAAGGCATGTATGAGGAAAAAAAAAAAAGGATTGTTAACCAACACAACAAGCTTTCAGGGGTCAGCGCATATGCACTTGGCTTGGTAAGTAGGGTCCCAGTGTACAGAGAACAAAACCCAACAGCATAACTCCAAAATAAATGGGCGTAATAATTAGTCCCTGTAACTTAATGGAACTACTTTCTGTGTAAATGTGCTCGCTGTGAAAAGGTAACATGCTGTTGACGTTAGCCAGCCCATTACCCTATATTGTCTACTCTTGCAGGCAGAAGAAAAATATGAATGACACAATTACAGGCCAATAGATGAAGAGGGCTGCTCGAAAGCCTCTGTTAATAAGCCTATGATATACATATTTTTAGTAAAAACAAAAGGTCTTGTGTATAGCCAGACATAAAAAGAGGTAAAAACATAAAACATATTAATTTACGATACTAGAAGTTATCCAGCAAGCCTCTCAGTAACACATTGCACACTCATGATGGCATTTGATGACTTGCTCTTCTGGAGTCTCCTAAAAAAGAGAGGCCCTGGCAATTGCTAGGTGTTAAACCATATCTGCCCTGCACAACACAGGTTTAGATATATAGGGGTAAATTAGCAAGGGCGATATCGCCGCTTTAGCGGGACTGTTTCCTGCCAAAGCGGCGATAATGTTATCGCCCTATTAGCAAGCTGTCGCTAACAGCAGTTAGCGACAGCTTTTAGGAGATAGCTACAGGTTTGGGGCCCGCTTTGCATGCCAGCGATATTTATTGCTAATGACATGCAATGTGGGCGTACCCAAACTGTTAGTGATTGAAAACAGTTGCTAACACAGCTATCGCATATTAGCAATGCAGGGGAAGCGCAAAAAAAATTGCACTAAGCACGAATATTGCTAAAAAGTTGACTTACCTGTATAGTCAATGGCGGTGGATTATCAGATTAGGCCCCCATTGGCGTTAATGCCAGAATATCGCTGGATTTCCAGTGATATTCTCACATTGAGCCGCTATTGCCGGATATTTTATCGCATTGGAGATAAACGTTGCTAATAGCATGTTATCTCTGAGATAATATCCGGCGATAGGCAGCAATAAAAAAAAATGCGCTAAGCGCATTTAGCGATATTTATCGCTATTTGTTTCTAATATGCCCCATCGTTTTTTTTATGCCACAAGAGCAATGTGAACATCTGCAGGAAAACAGCCTCAAGAAAAGGAGTTCTAAGGTTAGAGTCCAGACCTAGCCCCCACCTCTTATTGGGACCATCCCTAAAACGTGTAATTTTGCTGGTTCTTAATTAACAAAATTAAGTTAATTCAGTTAATGCCCTGTAAGCCCTGCATAGCACTGTAATTATTAACCTTGACGGGCTTTGAATCAGGAACCCCCTGGATGTCATTATACTCTGTTGTCGTGTAGCGCAGAACTTTAAAATATTTCGTATTTCTTTGACTAGCGAGTGAGGAATTTCCATTCGAAAGTATTTTAGCCACTGGAAAAGAACAAAAGGTACGGCAAACATAGAAAAATAATTATAAACTACAAGCTTTAGACAAAAACAGGAACGTTTCATTTTGTGTTGGAGAATGTAAGGCCTTGGTAGATGAAGGGATCGAGCATTTTGGTTCGTTATGCTCAGCACACCAATTTATCTTAAAAGAACAGAATTTTGGTGGGTGATTTCGAAAATGTCAAAGCCATTTCCGCCATTGAAAGCGGTCTGTGTGACATGAAAATTGGAAATACTTACTGCGGAGTTAGAAACAAAATAACTGAGGCATATAATTAGATATGAGGCGCAGAAGGAAGCTGCACTTTTTAACTTAAGCACCCCCAAGACCAGGAGCATGTCTTGTCCACCAAGGATGCAGGTTGCAGGAGGAAGGAAAACATTCATAGAAGTTCATGTTTTTATAGAGGCGCTTGTGACAGCACTCTTTCCTACTCGAGTTCTTACAGACACACGTGGCAACATGATACAGGACAGATCCTGGAAGAGAAAGAGCTAAAAGTGCATGTTGTGACTCATGCCAGTTGCAGTGAATAAACCGCCCTAAAGGGCAAAAGCATCTTTAGGTCGAGCCTGGCGAAAACAGCGTGAAGCGCTGCTGCCAGCGAGAAGTATTGTTACGGAGTTGCCTCTCATGCAAGACAAGAGATGAGCACGCGCAAGAGATGGATTGGCAATGTGGACGCGCGCGTGCGTGGGGCTCAGCTCGCTGCCTTTCTCCCTCTTCCTCCCTGTCTACGCGCACGCAGGACAGGTGATTTGCACCCGCGAGGGACGTCGGGGCTGCTCATGGTTCCAAGGGGGTCGGAGACACGGGTCTGAGAGAGAAAACATACATCACAGCCCTCCCAGCGGCAGGTCTCTTATAGAGCCCGAGGGGCTGCAGGTGCGGCTGGGATCCATGCAGGCCTCACCGGAGGGGGAGGGGCGTGGGTGCACGGGGAGAGGGCTCGGTCCTCACTGGGAGTTTTAGGGGCACCGCACGTGTGTAGGGTGCAAGCGTTCAGTTCTCTCTGAAGGTGATTTGGGGGGGTACGTGTGCACAGTGAGAAGTTGCAGCATCTTTCGCAGGGTGAGCAGGATATGCTGTCAACATGCAGTTAGTACTTTATTACTCAGTTTTCACCCAAACTTGAACCCGGACTTTCATATTGATTAAAACATACGGTCTATTTTTGGGGATTGGTTAACAAACCCTGAGCTTTACTATTTACAAACCACTTTCATCTGGTAATTAAGCACAGCTAGTGCCATGAATGTGAATCAAGACTCCAACTCCCAGAATGCATTATGTTTAAAATAAAAGGCATGACTGGGGCACAGCATCTGCTGTGACATGGGGCACCTGGTCATGTTTTCCCTTTGAAAGTAAAGCTGAGATCCTGGGTCCATGCGTGAGTATTTCAAACAAGAACCGTTTTTTGACTTGCATTCTGGGATATGTACCTCTTGTTTGGTCTCACATAGACTCAAAACTATTAAGTTCCAGAATGTAAAAGGGAAACACAAAACCGGGACTGTATTGGATAGTAAACCCTGAACTTGGGAAACTTCGGTGCTCTGTAAATGGGAGGACTCGTTTTCGGAGGTAAGACTTGTAGGGTTGACTTGGTACCAAGGTCACCTTGCAATTAAGGCATCTGTTTGGGACTTATTGCGCATGTGCGGAACAGGCCACGAAGCCGGTTCTAATGACGAGCAGCACTGTGGCGCAGTCCTCCAGTCAAGAGCGCTGATAGAGAAGAGGGGCGCCTAATGCCCCAGGTTTGCTTGAGGGACCATGACGTAAGAGTGCTGTGACATCACAACAGTGTCATGTGCCTCTCCACAAAACTGAGCTCCCAGAAGGGCGTTGTGAAGGGTTATGTATGACATATTATCACCGGCATTCTACGTTTTCATTCACACGGTTTATTTTTTAAATATTTTGTACAGGTGTTTTAGTCCAATTGGTTCAGATTACCAAAACCAAAAATACAGCTCCCAGAATGCATCACCGGGTGAAATGGAAGTCAAGGCTTGGGAAAGTCAAGTCACATTGATATATGGTCTTCTGGTAACCATATCTGGGATGTCTTTATATGCTTCTGTCATAGTATCAGTCACTCCGGATATCAACAAGCATTTGCAATACAATAGGTCTCACATTTACGCGGATTTAAGCTATTGGCATTGTAAATGATAATGCTGCCATTTATTTATATTTTAAAAACAAAAATAAAAGGCAGTGTTATTTGTAACATCAATAGCTCAAACTTGCATAAATTCGGGACCTATTGCATTGCAAATGCTTGTTACTTATGGAAACAGCCCAATTCTCAGAATCGAGTGGTAACAATGTTTTTTCATATGTACAAAACACAAATTGTAAATCGGTAACAGAATCACAATTTGTGTGTAGTGATTCAGTATTTGGAAAGGGCGTGTTTTCATCCCCTACAAATACCGAATTGGGGTGTTATGGGTATGTTTTGTGACTGAATCCGGTTGCATAACATTATTTTTTACTGGCACATCATGGGTAGTGGTAACCATTCTCAAATGGGAAGGGGTCCCAATGGGACTCCTTCCCCTTTGCAAATGTCAAAACAAATATTTTTTAGGAGCAGGTAGTGGTTGAAAGGTCCACTGACTACTTTTAAAAAATGAAACGTTATTAAAAAAGCAATCACAGAAATGGTTGTTTGCTGACCCGAGCAAGCCCTCATCCATGTGATGTCTGAAGTTCCTAATGGGGGGGACACTGCAACCTACCTCATTAATATGCATGACGTAGTTTGATTTGCGACCCACTAGGAATTGCTAAAGAAACTCAATGTGTTGCATACATTCGGAATTTCAATTTCCTTTTTGCGATTTGCCGAAAATTGCTATTAGGTAATCGTTAATCCTAAAATGTGTTCATTTGGCTCATAGAGATTAAACAGAAGTGAAAAAATGCAATTTATCGATGAAAGTCAGAATATGATTCTCTCCTTGAAATGGGAACCAATACATACCAAGCATTTGCAATGCAAATAGGTCTCGCAATTGTGAAATTTTTACCTATTGGCATTGTAAATGACAATGCCTTTTATTTATGTGTTTAAAATACACCTGCAATAATAAAAGGTATTGTAGTTTGCAATATCAATATGTCAAATGTTCTAAAATGTGAGACCTACTGCAATGCAAATGCTTGTTAATATTTGTTGATCTTGGTAAATAATAGGAATTGTATGGTGGACATCCAGGTGTTGATGATGTGCAGTCAGTGTTTGAAGTGTTGACTTTGAAGCAGAGGAAACTTTCAAGTACAGATGTGTACCATTGGAATATTGGGAAATATTAATGCTGATATCAGTGAGTCAAGCACCAAGTCACACCACATAGAGATTGAAGATGACATGAGACAGTATGGATCCCTCCAGACTACACAGATGACAGTGGCGTTTTGGAACCTGGAGGAGCAAAGTGAACCTACTATATATAACCGCTGTTGAGGGGAGGAGGGGCAGGGTCACTAACTTGATGCCTTGGCTCACGTGAGCTGTGGCCCCTCCACACAGAGAATGATGGTAAGAAATAGCACATTACACTCTGCAAATCATGATACGTGCTATATTTTTTTTACAAGAGATGGGATTTGGAGATGTTATTAGGCAGGGGATAGTTCTGCTGGTAGTAGGCAAAACAGCTTTGATCAGGGGGGTCCATGCAAAATTTGAGATACTTCAGATGTGGTCATTTGTGTAGGATGAAGACTTTGGAGAGCTCTCGAATGACTGGGTCACTGGTGTTCCAGCTTGCCAGCTGGATCTGATCTTTTCTAATATGGTCCAGGTTTATTTAAAACTGCGGCACTCTTCTATCAAATATGCTACACCTAATGAAACTGTATAATTTCTCCCATCACATTTTTGGGAATTCACCAATAACATCTATACTGAGAAAACAATAATATCCAATAATAATATCCCAATTGCATAATACGAGTCAGATTTCCATATCGATTAACTGGAGTCCGGTGGTCCTTCTCATACCTAGTGCCAATGTGTTTCATTTGGGAATTAGACAATGTCCTGCTTAACCATTTTCAGATGTGGGCCTGGACAAGGCGCTTGATTTGTGATTACCGTATGAGAAGACAACAAACTGTGGTTTCAGAGGAGTCATTTTTGGAGCCGGCTTCTATGGAAAGTGTAACATTAATACCGGTATTTACCTAATGGTCGGAACTTCTAGAGTTAAAACAGGGACCCCCTGAATCGGATAAGTTTCCTGGGTCAGGGTAAAGCAATTGAAAGCAAGGTAAAATACCCAGGCAAAACAAGGAAAAGCAATCTGGCAAAGTGAGGTTATGATAAAATCAATTTCAATCAATATGAACAAAACACAAGAAAAAGAGCAACAACAACAATAAAATATGATAACATATAAAATTTAATTATAAAGATATTTTTGATATAGAAATGTTCAGTATTTTATAAAAAGCAAATAAAGCATATTTTTAAAAAATATGCTTTATTTGCTTTTTATAAAATACTGAACATTTCTATATCAAAAATATCTTTATAATTAAATTTGATATGTTATCATATTTTAACACAAGAAAAAGAGAAACAACAACAATAAAATATGATAACATATAATTTAATTGTAAAGATATTTTTGATATAGACATGTTCAGTATTTTATAAAAAGCAAATAAAGCATATTTTTAAAAAATATCTTTTATAATTAAATTTTATATGTTATCATATTTTATTGTTGTTGTTGCTCTTTTTCTTGTGTTTTGTTCATATTGATTGAAATTGATTTTATCATAACCTCACTTTGCCAGATTATTTTTCCTTGTTTTGCCTGGGTATTTTACCTTGCTTTCAATTCCTAATGGTCGGAACCCCATGCCTGCAGGTTTCTTTGCAAATAGGAAACCGGTTGACTGCACCGAGCCTTCTAACTATTCCTGGTCACTACTAAATATTTCTGTGTGTACAAGAACCTGAGGAACTACTTTCTATAAATAAAATTGCCTTTCTCACACACCAAAGACTGCAGCAGCAAACAGTTAATTGAAAACCACACTGACGAGATGCCTTTGAAAGAGAAACAGTAGTATTTCTGTTATATTAATATGTAATTGGCCGGAGGCCACCAGGAGCAAAGGAGTCTTGGCAACTCCAGCCTTCCTTGCAAAGAAAAGGGATTTCCTACTGGTTTTTTGATGCATGCACTAGGAAATTGGCGTAACATCTAGAAATCCGAAAAGTAACCTGCTTAAAAACACAGCTGTGAAAGGCAGGGATGAGAGCTGCACAAGATCGACTGGTTCTGGGCCATTTTGTCTTGCGTTTGAGTGATTTAATCGAATAAAAAAGACGAACATTAGTGTTGTTTTAACTAGGCTGATCTTCAGATATGTTTTCAAAGCATGGGAGCAGACCTCCGTTCGAGACAGGCTCATGACTTCCTGGAACTAAGCAAATACTATACATGCCTTTATGACACATTTGCAAAACTGCAGATTAACACCCACATAAGAAACAAGAACCCTCACAGAGACTTTCAATGTAAAGCGAGGGACAGCAATTGCCAGTGTGCGGCTTGTCAGGAAGGCGAACACTAGAATACGATAACGTAAAATAGGCAAAGGTGATTAGTAAAATTACAGCGCATGAATGCAGAATGAAAAAAAGGAAAGGAAAGAACATGGACAAGGGCGGCCATGTAGGAGTGGGCTAGAATAAGGCAGCAAAAAAGGCTGAAATCATATTTTAAGACTTGAGAATGCAGACAGTAAACAGTGCTGCTCTTAAAGCGTGCAAGCCAGAATATTTTCTAACTTGTGGTAAAAGATGGGCGTCTCCTTGTTGTACCAGTTCCCGCAACTGAAAGCATAGCAGTACTGCACCATCTTCATACCGAGCACTAAGGCTGCTGCACCATTTTGAAAGAGGACAAACAATGTCCAAAAATAAAAAAAAATATTTAGGCATATAGATGTTGTTTTACTATTATTAAATTGAGTTAAGGGAAACAAAACAGACCCACCACCTGTTAAAAGAAGCCCAAACAAAGTCATATCCTACCAAACAAAAGCCCAACCACCGATCAACATGGAAAATTGCAAAAAGGTTAAAAAATACAACCAATGATGCGGGAGGAAGAAATGTTATAGTTAAAGATAAACAGATATGCCACCAAAGATGAACACAGGCAAACAGTAACAGAGCAGGAAACCAAGAAAATAAACTGTCCTCAAATGAAGAACCATTGCGTAATGAGCCAGCATTTAGTCACTGCTGCTAGGAGGAACAGAAGAGAAAAAGGAGGGACAAAGAGGCAGGACTGGCCACTAGCAAGCAACAATTTTTAAAGGGCACTAAAACAAACAAATCTAGAGCAGGGGGATGGTTTTAAGCCACAAGAGAAATTACAATAGGTCTCGAATGCTCAACCTTAAAATAAACCATTTATGGAAATTTCGTATGCTCAGCCTGATGTTACCAAGAATCAGTTAGCAAATTGATTTATTTAGTTCAATAAGCTTCACTGACAAATGCAGGGATCTGAAGGCCACAGGTTGGAATCCACGTAAGACATACTCAGCCTTTCATCCTTCCTGGTTTTATAAATTGAGCACCATTAATTGGTAATAAAAAAGCAAAGATTATTGTAAAGTTATATTTAGGAAGTGTAATAATATTGCTTTATATTAAAAAATATCTTAGAAATTCATTGAAAAAAGAAAGTTGAAAGGAATATTATTGCAAGAAATTGCTTTTAATGGTTGACAGGTTTGAAACCCTTCTCAAGCAGCAACTACAATTCTTTACAGGATGAAGTCACAAGCAAACCTGTACTCAACCCTCCGGTAGTTTGACACAGAGCAGTCAGGCTTAACTCAGAGGCAATGTGTAAAGTATTTCTGCAACACTTCAACAGCACCACAGTGAAATAAACACCTCAAAAGGATTCAATGCCAGTTTAGAAAAATAGAGTAATTTATAAAACAAATATCCAATCAATAGAACAGGAGTTTTCAGTGTAAAGAGTGCCAAAAACTAGGCCTGGGCGGTAAATTTCGTTCGTGGAATTTGCAAAATGTTGGTAATTTCCCGTTCCGCGGAGAACGTGAAATTGCCCAAAATTGTGTGTTCCGCGACTTCGCAAAATTGTTTGCTTGTTCTCAAATGCTTGTTCGCAAGATATTTCCCCCGAGCACGCAAACAGCGATTGTGAACAGTAAAAAAGCATCGCGAACAAGCAATTCCGCGTGTTTCGCGGAATTTCTGTGTGTTCGTGGAGATTTTGTACCGTTTCGCGGAGATTTGCGTAACGCGATTACGCAAATTCCGCCCACCCTTACCAAAAAGCCAAAAGTGTCACTTGCGGCCATCTGGTCTTACGAGACTAGGAGAAAGTCAAAAGTTCAGGTTGATCATGTCAGGTCAGAAACATGGGGAGCAGACCTGGCATCATAGATGAGTATTGCTTTAGTGTGAAGATCCTTATGTCGTTGCGAGAATGTTATGTCATCTGTTGAAGAATAAATACATTCAAATAAGTGCTTCTTGAAGTATATTAATCCAATCCACATCAACCGAGAGCAGCAGCCACCACCATCAGGTCCCATTTTCAACTTTCCTCCTGGAATCCTCTCTATACAGCATTCCTGGATGACAGGATCCCACATTGAACAGACAACATGTCATCTATTCTAGAACAGAGGACATGTTTACCTCAAGTACAACACAACACATATCCATTCCTTAAACATAAAAAGAAGGTTTACAGCAAAAGGACATGAACTGTGAAAACTAATTCAATTAAAAGAATATACACATGTTCAATATTATATACAGTGCAATATTATCAGCATCGTAGCGCAAACAAAAGTTTGCAGCAACAGAAATTGAAACATATGAACCAATGCTATTAGGAAAAAATAAGTATACACTGTGTAATATCATCAGTATAATAACAGAAAATAAAACAACAACAACTGAAGACCACACAGCAATGGAAAACAATATAAATGAGCTAAGTAAAAAATGCAGCGCATGATACTAAGACACCATACACCTTCCACTAGATAGGTCTGGTAGAAGACTTGGTGGTACGTCTGGCAAACAACTTGGGAACGTAACTACCAAAGTGATTACCCTGGGGATCACTATTCACACATTTCTCATGGCTTAAACTTGCCCCAGAATTAAGTTAATTGTTGGTAATGTCATCATTTGTTTCATTTCATTCACCAATCTTGACATACTCCACACATCACCATTATCCAAACTAAACACACTTCTTCATGACATTCTTAGGGCCTGAATTAGATCCTCTGGGAACTGGTCCCACTGCTGCATTTTCAACGGTTTTCCCACACACCTACTTGGCAGTCTTCCTGCTTTACTTAAATGATGGTGCAATCAGCATGCTGCTGACTCCACCAGGTATGTTTGCCCATGTCGATTGGTGCAATGGGCAAAAGTGGCATTTAGAGGGAAGACCGCAAGTGTGTCCACTGGGCCAATCATGATGTGCCTTCCTGTCGACGTGACTGCGGCGCTGAAACTAACTTTTCTTACCATTTAAATATTTTTTTTATTATTAAATTTGTATGAGCGCCACAGCTACCCAACTAGGGTTTCCCGGAGCTTTCAAAGGAGCAGCAGAGTAAAAACAAAATACTGGCCAAATAGCCAGGTTTTAAGTGACTTTCGAAACAGGAGAAGGTCAGATTGCATGCATAGAGAAAGAGGAAGAGCATTCCATAATACAGGGCCCAAGTATGAAAAGGACCGACCGCCCATTTGGGAAAGTCTTATCTTAGGGACCTGGAATTTAGCTTGTGTGACAGACCGAAGAGTGTGGGAGGGTACATAGGGCTGGGTGTTTAAGATAACAGGGGGCTCTATTGTGCTTAATACGGAACTTATAGGTTAAAGCCTTAAACCTGGTCGGTTTTTCGACTGAGAGCCAATGTAGCTTATTCAGCAGACTGGAGGCCGAGGAGAATCTGGAGGCCTGGCACAATAATTTTGCGGCCATGTTTTGCACGTGCTGCAACTTGCGCATGACATCTTTATTAGCTCCCAGGTAAAGGATGTTACCGTAGTCCAGCCTTGAAGTGACAAGGGCCTGGACTACGGTTCTCTGGGTAGGGACAGGCAACATCCATACAATCTTCCTCAGCCATCTCAAGATGGTAAAGCAGGTGGCCGCAACCTTGGTGACCTGTTGACGCATAGATAGAGATTCATCAATGATAAAGCCAAGGTTGCGGACCTGCGAGGAGGGCTGAGGAAGAAGACCCATTTCTGTCGGCCAATGTAGAGGGCCCCAGAGTCCTTTCTCCTTTCCCAAGACCAGCACTTCCGTTTTTTCACCATTCAATTTTAAAAGATTTGCATTCATCCAAGACGCCACCTTGTTTAACGCCATCCTAAGGGCTCTGTTGTCTTCCCTGCTGAAAGAGAGAAGACAATCTGGGTGTCGTCCGCATAAGAAAAAATCGACAACCCAGACTCCTCAACAATAGTAGCTAGGGGTCTAACATAAATGTTAAATAACAGGGGACTAAGAATCGAACCCTGTGGGAACCCATAAGGTGATGGGTGGATCTTGGAATTGGCAGTAGATGAAAAAACCTGATATGTATGGTTCGTGCAATATGAAGTCAGCCAATTTAGAGCAGCGCCTGTTACTCCTATGGATTGGAGGCATAGTATTAGTATGGCATGGGAAACAGTATCAAAGGCCGCGCTCAAGTCCAATAGTACCAAGGCCACCGTATCGCCTGCATCCATGTTCCTGCGAAGCAGCTCCGTAACACCTAAAAGTGTCGTCTCAGTTGAATAACCGGTCCTAAAACCAGATTGGGAGGGATGAAGCTCATAAGTTTTGACGTACTGAGATAATTGGATGTTGATATGTCTCTCTAAGACTTTAGAGAGGGCAGGAAGCAAAGAAATAGGTTGATAGTTGGAGGGAAGAGCCAAGTCTGTATTAGCTTTCTTCAATAGAGGAACCACCATAGCGTGGTTCCAGTTAGCAGGGACGGAAGACTCCATAAGGGATGCATTAAGAAGTTCCAGAATGCGTTGACGGGCTGGCTGTTCTAGCTGCTGAAGTACAGAGATGGGAAGGGTATCAAGCGGGGATCCAGAGTGAATCTTATTAAGGGATAGTTTAAGCATGGTCATGTCACACTTCCTTTTCTGCCATGGACCCGATCTTCTAAGTCCTGCTGCTACTGCTTGAACAAAATCAACACCGTAGTGGGCAGAATAGACAGTAAACTCCACTTTTACCTAATACCGTTTGACTTGCCTGTTAAAATTTGCAGTGGACTCATGCATTTTTAAATCTCGCTTAAAAGCAATAGCACGCTGATGATTATGAAATATAAAGAAACACACCTGTATGATCACATTGTATGTATACATTTGGTACAAGTTGCCTTTAAAAAAATGTACACTCGCACAAAAAAGATATCAAATCAAAAATCAAAATGTCACCAGACATCTGTGTTGAAATAAATGCTGAAAATTATCACATTAATATATGCAACACACATCACTGGGATAAGTGCAATGTAACACAATGTAGAAATTGCACTAGACAAGGTGCTTCCTTTATTTATAAATTACCAGTAATATCAATGTCCGTCCCAAATTTGAAGTGTTCAACATATACATCCATGTAACATTTCTTCTTGTCTAGTGCAAGTTCTGTACTTTATCTAATTCCAATTGTCAAAATATTTTATAAGGTATATTGCATTGGTGCTCATACTGATCAGTAATCAAGATAAAACAAGCACATCTGTAGTAACACATCCCAACATTTTTTAAATATTAATTAGTTGGTGCAAGTGGCCATTACTATGATGAATGCCTGCACCTACACTCAAATGACCATCACATACTATATTAACCAATGTATGCACTTACCAAAGTAGCATTAAAAAATATGTTGTATTACCTGCCATTACGGTGAAGAAAAATAAGTATGTTACAACTTAGTCAGGAACATTGCTAGGAAGGAAACAATTGCAAAGGCAAATTAATACCAGGACTAATTTGGTAAACTCAAAACAATGGATTTATGATAAAAAATGAGATAAGTCTCTTTCAAAATCTCTCTCAAAACCAAATGACAGTCCACAAAGTGGCAAAGTCCTGTCCATTGTTGTGTGGTGGCATGAAACTTGCCTCCTAATTTGCTGCCAAGTGTAACCTCCTCAGGAAGGGGCATCTTGTTGGCAGAGCAGGCACTTCAAAGAACTTACCTGGGGGTTGGGTTTGGGAGTGAAGCTCTTGGGTTTGAGAGGGTTTCTCCTGTGTTTGGGAGGGGTGCTCTTGGCTTGGGTGTGGGGGTCTGCATGTTGGAGGGGGTCTTTTAGTTTTAACATGAGTGGTTTCTGCATTGGGAGGGTTGGATTGGGATGTGGAAAGGGTGGGTTGGGTTGCGTGCGAAAGGGGTCGTTTTTTATTTGGGAGGGTTCGTTTGGTCTTTGGAAGGGGTAAAAGCAAGGGAAAACAACAAACTCTCATGGGGAAAATGGGTAGGATGTTCAGCAAAGAGTTGGGTTTGGGAGGTAGAGGGAGAGGCAGTAGCTGATTTGCATATGTCTATTCAGGGTGCGGGTGCCTGTGGGCCTGGTGTATGTTGTGCACATTTGGGTCTGTTTTGCATTCTAGGTGTCTGTTTTTTGGGTGAGTCAAGGCATGTGGGTTTTGTACGTGTGGATTCTGATGTGTGTGTATGGGCGTGCAGAGTAGCTGCTGGTGTGGTTGTGGTGCATGTGGATGTGGTGGTGCATGTTGGTGTGGTAGTGTTGTGTACAGTGTCTGTGGGTGTTCCTGTGGTGGTGCATTTAGGTGTGGTGGTGAGGCAGTGTCTGGGTGTGATGGTAGTGGTGCACATGGGTATAGTGGTGGGTGCAGTATCTGTTGTAGGGCTGGTG
The DNA here is from genome assembly GCF_964261635.1 of Lissotriton helveticus. Classification (NCBI taxonomy): domain Eukaryota; kingdom Metazoa; phylum Chordata; class Amphibia; order Caudata; family Salamandridae; genus Lissotriton; species Lissotriton helveticus. The sequence goes on from NC_136061.1 coordinate 1,113,823,961, forward strand.
GTGGGGGTGGTACATTTGTGTGTGGTGGTGGCTGCAGTGTCTGTATGTTTACTGGTGGTGGTGCTTGAGGGTTTGCTGGAGGTTGTGGTGTCTGTGGGTGTGCGGGTGGTGCATATGTGTGTGTGTGTGTGGTGGGTATGGTGTCTGTGGGTGTGCTAGTGGTAGTACATGTGGGTGTGGTGGTAGGAACAATGTCTGTGTTTGGTTGCTTGCCTGTGCTTTTTGTGGTGTTTAGGTTTTTGTGTGGGTGTGCTGCTGTGTCTGTTTGAGTGGGTGCATGCAAAGGTGTAAGTGTTTGACAGGGCTTGGAATAGGAAATTGGGATGGGTAAGGGACAGAAGGTGGGCACAAGGTTGTGATGTTTGGTAGGCTATGGTCAGTGAGGTGGCTAGACCTTTAAAAGACCTCTGTAGGGCATCCATAGCTGTGTGAATGCCTTCCAGGTATGTTACCATTTGTCGCATATGGCAGCTAAGCTCCTGGATGGCATTCAGTAGTGCAGTCTGGCTTACAGATACGTTCTGGAGGAGGTAAATGATAAGCTCTTCCCTCAGTGCAACTGGGGGAGTAGGGGGTGAAGTGCCATCAGCGAAGGAGATAAACCACTTTTAGGGGATGTGGGTTTGGCCAACTGGGCTGGAGCAAGAGGGAGGGTGGAGATGATACTCTGGGTGGCAGACAAGGATGCAGGTGGTAGAGTTCCTGTCAGGTTTGTAACCACTGCTGAGTGCTCACTCTTGGAGGCCTCAGAAGAGGATGTTGTGAAGCTGGCAGCCCTTGTTGCACTCCCCTCTTCCTCCATGCTTCTGGGTCACTCGGTGTCAGTGGTGTCAGAGCTTGGACCTCAGTGGCCAGCTGCTTCTCCTCCTCTGTGGCCAAGGTCGCCTCCTCCTGCTCCTCATGATGCTGAATATATATAAAAGTTTAATAAATTCTGTGCAAAAACAACTTATCATGAACTTTGATCAAAAAACAGTTTCCAAGTTTTCATATTTCACCTGCTTTAGGCTCTCAAACTTTGTTTCTACATTAGCATTAGCTCATGCATGCACACAACAATTTCAGAAACCATTTGGTCACAGTTTTGTCATTCCCCGTGATTGCTCTGATATCATGTATGATCTTGTCTCTTATCCATTTTTATGTCTCTCCAAGAACTGTTTAACACCTCTGAATGGATGGGTTTTGTGGTTTACAATAGTGAACGTATGTCACCAAAAAGGATATCATCCAAAAATACCTTTGTACAGTGTGTCCACAAGTCCCAAAAATCTGCATTATAAGTAAAATTGTAATTAATGTGTGTCAACAATACTGCAATGTTCTACCAATATTTATATAAACGGAAAGCTGTTTCCTTTGGGCATTTCTCAATGGTAACACTTACTTCAAATAACTAAAGTATATATCAAATGTAAGAAATAATAAATGGATTCTGTATTGAAGTAACTTTTCAATGAGTTATGTACTATGTTGATACATATGTTTTTAAAGACATTAAAAATAATATATTTGGGTACATTGACAAAAGACATCAACAGTATAACTAAATACTTGCATGCAAATGCGTCAAGGTAGGATTTTGCGAGTCCTTAATTGCGATAATTAAGTAATCGCAATTAAGGACTCGCAAAAGACCATGCTGCAAAAATAGCAATTCCTACACATTACTTATTTGCGAGTCGCAAATAAGGAATGACTTTGTATTCATTTCTATGGGCAGGCCCATAGGAATGAATGGAAAATTGCATGCACATTTTGCGAGTACCAATAAGTCCTCGCAAATTGTGCCTGCAGTTTCAGGGTGCAAGGGTGTCAAAAGGACACCCTGATGCACCCCTGAAATTGATCTGTGCACATATTTTGCATCACACACATGCCCTAAGGGCATGTGTGTGTGCAACATGAAACAAAAGTGCATTTTTCAAAGTTTTTGCAAATTACCATGAAGATCAACTTCATGGTAATTTGCGCCCCCTATTAGCAAAATTGTTAATTTTTTTACTTCAATGCATTGCTTTTAAGTAATCTCAATTTGCAATTCCTTAAATGAAATTGCAATTTAAGTAATCGCAATTTAGAGATTACTTAAATTGTGATTTTTGCATTTGGGATGATGCATCCCAAATGCAAAAATACCGGTTGCAAAGGGGCAGGTTCTGAGAATCTGCCTGTTTGCGACCGGTTTTTCTTGTGATGCATGTGACAAATAGTCCCTGAAACATTTCCAACCCACTTCAGTACAGAGCAAAAACATTTGACTCCTAAATAGCTCTAGTTATTTGAAGTTTGTCTTACTATTGTAAAACTGTTTCACGAAATATGCAACCTTTTACTTCATGTAAAAATTGGTACATCACAGTAGTTATTAGATACACTGATTCATATATAATGTTTACTTCACAGATTCAAATGTAAATTACAATATGCAACATATTACACCTTGATGCATTTTTACATTTGCCCAATGATTCATGAATTTGGCCTGATTCTACATATATGTGATGGAACATGCCATCTGCCAAAATCCCTTTCAGTATCCCATTTTTCTCGATCATTCATTAATTGTCTGGCCATAATAATGGACATTTAGAAATGGTTTGGGGTATGTGTTACTCTATCATCAATGTTTACATATTCCTGACTATGTCTAAAATTGTTTGCCTATCACAATTATTTGTCCAAAAACACATTAGCTTACACACACATTTGTGAAGGCATAAGATATCATGTAAATCAGTCACTTTTAACATGTATGAAATAGCATTTCTGATGCAAAATACAGTTGGGATATGTTTAGAATTCCAACTGTGGCCATTAATTCTGATGTGACTACTCATTTTGGCTCATATGCTCTGGTTTGTGTAGAATCCCAAACTGAGCGATGTGACCTTTGGGTTATCCACTGTATCATAGGTGCCTATAATGCTATTTCACATGTTATTAGGCTTCCTTAACATCATAAACACAAGCCACTAATAGAGGGTCCTAGGGCAATTTTATAGACCTTTGCATGAACACATCCCTCAACTAAATATTCAAAAGACACAGGGAGCCCATGGGTCTTAAGTGAAAAAACCTAAGAATGACATGAACCAACAAACTGAATGTGATGGGAAGCTACTAAAGGTGTATCTGTAGCAAAATAAGATATCCCTAGGTAGATCAGGATACCCATCAGTCGCTGTCCGATACTGCCCTTGTCATCATCTGGGCTTCCTCATACCATGGAACTCACAATAACAACCATCACGACTAGGTGTATATGTCCAATGGCCCAAGATGTGAGAGGTATCAAATGGTGTATGCTGACTGAATTGCAGTGCATTAAACAATGTGAAGAAAAGGGATGTGGTTTAAAATTTGGATAAATGAGAGAAAATACATTTTAATAGTGTCCCTCAATTTTCCACGATTAAAAAACAGTGCAAAAAATAGCAGTTGAACAAATATCTGCTAATAGGAATTATAGGGTCAACATGTTTCAGCAGAAAGTTGGACACAATTAGCCTCTGCCTTCGTCAGGACCTAGATGTAAAATTGCTACTGCAAAGGGTGAAAAAATCTTATCAAAGAATTAATCGGAACCATATCACCTGGAAATCCTAGGTGTGTTGGGTTTCACCTCCTCTGTACAGGAGCATTTTTAAAAGACGATGTTGGTTTCATGTCATAAAAAGGAGAAAAGAAAAAACAAAGCATTTGTTGGTAACGTCGTCAGTTGGCATACCAACATGGTCTTAGTGAGTACTGAGTCGGTGTTAATGAATCAATCATCAACCCAATGTATTAATATATACATCACCCTGCTTACCTATTTAGATAGGAGGGTAAGGCCTCATCTCACTTGGCTGCGGCTCAGGCGAATGAAGCACCGCTCTAATAAAAACGAAAACAAAAAGCAGGTGTGGACATCACCAGTGTTTCCAAACCTACTGATATATGCATATGTCAGGACTCCACCATCTGTAGGACAGCAAGTCACAAGTGGACAAAGACTAGTGGTATGTTAGCAACTGCAGCCTATTGTATGATTGCAGCTCACAATCGCTCAACCAATAAACTTAAATACTTTTGTGCTCTGTGGTTTAATATATTAATATCCTTATGTGCAAAGCAGAACAACCACTCACAGGACAACAAGTACTGGCCCCTCTTGATCTTAGTTATAGTCCGTGCATAACGACCCATATTCATGGGTCTTATGCGTGCACATCTGGTTTACGGACTCGTGAGCGACTCCATGTTAAGGTCAATGTTCTCCCTCAGACTCAATGAGACTAGTAGAGCTAAATTAAATTAAAAGACCAGCACACTGCGGATTTCCAAACATAAAAGTACAATAAGGTGCAGGAAACAAGCCACAAGGCTTACGAGCCACTTCTTGGATGCCAAACATGGACCGACAGAATTCACATGGACAGTAATAGAACAACCGTTCATCCCTGACCATATAGTAGACATCAGTAAATATCTACTGTTAAAAAAACAGAAGTGGGTGTATAAACTAGGGACAGACAAAGAGGGCCTGAATGAGGAGATTCCCTGGATGTCACTATAAATGAACATACGATATCACACCCAGGCATGACATTCTCCCTTTAGTAACACAGTTATACCTATGCACATACACAATAGATCAAGAATCAGGGCTCTGATTCAAGTTGAATTGTCCGCCACGGTAATGATGAGGCTTATTTTTTGTGTGTAGTAATGTCCATTGACACTACAGATATGACTAAAAATGCTAATTACCCGCGGTTAATCAAGGCTCTGGTTGTACCGTAGGATATATAATGCTAGATTACCAGATGACAGATGCTTAAACTATATGAGACCAATACTCTATACTACATGGTTTTAGTCCTAAGCCATTCTTTGAATTCTTGCACATGTAGGCTGGGACTATTATTCCACATGAAATGATCACACGCCTGCAACTAGATATAATTTTGTCCATGACTAGGTGATATTCAATAAAGTTTGGAAAACCAAAGGTCAAAGAAAACACTAGACGCTCTGCTGCAGACATGGGATACTATTACATCTTTTTATTGCCTAGTCTATTACAAAAGATCAAGTCTTAGCGGGGGCATTTTCAATTGAGGGATTGTACACCCGGGTGGGGCTGTGTGAAAATACCAGAAAACCACCAGACTACCACTCCCAAAATTCTCCTTAAATGCGCAAAATGGCTTGTACGCACCGATTATGAACGCTGTAAATAGCCCTGATATTAAGGGGCATACCGTGATTTAATACATCTTAATCCTCAGAGCTTTATACATGAGACAATCCGAGATCACGATTACTTTGCAAAATGGTAGTACTGTCTTAAAAATAGTCCGCTTTACTAGAACGATAGGATTATAACTACACATCCCATGATTCCTTTGTGTAATGACGCACGGCGACGCGTCTTCCCTACGTGTGATCGCGGCTGTATCACAGGGAATATAGATGGCGCCCAGACGCTGCCGGCTACCTCCCTGAGACGGTTCAGCTGACTGCCAGGCGTACCGACGGAGAGGTAAGCCGGCAGTGTTTTAGCAGGTCTTGTTCACCGTGCACCGTCAGTTTAATCGAATACACTGCCCCGTCCATTGTTGGTCCAGTTCGTTAGCGGGGGTTTTGCTGGTATTTTAATTCAATTTAGCTCTACTAGTCTCATTGAGTCTGAGGGAGAGCATTGACCTTAATATGGAGTCGCTCACAAGTCCTTAAACCAGGTGTGCACGCATAAGACGCATGAATATGGGTCGTTCTGTACGGATTATAACTAAGATCGCACGGGGCCTGTACTTGTTGTCCTGTGCGTGGTTGTTCCGCTTTGCACATAAGGATATTGATATGTTCCACCACAGAGCACAAAAGTTTTTAAGTTTATTGGTTGAGCGATTGTGAGCTGCTATCATACAATAGCCTGCAGTTGCTAACATCCCACTAGTCTTTGTCCACTGGTGACTTGCTGTCCTACAGATGGTGAAGTCCTGACATATGCATATATCAGTTTATTGAAGTAGGTTTGGAAACACTGGTGACGTCCACACCTGCTTTTTGTTTTCGTTTTTATTAGAGCGGTGCTCCATTCGCCTGAGCCGCAGCCAGGTGAGATGAGGCCTTACCCTCCTCTCTAAATAGGTAAGCAGGGTGATGTATATATTAATACATTGGGTTGATGATTGATTTATTAAAACCGACTCAGTACTCACTAAGACCACGTTGGTATGCCAACTGACGACGACATCCACAAATGCTTTGTTTTTTTCGTTTCTCCTTTTTATAAATGCTCCAGTAGAGAGGAGGCGAAACCCAAGACACCTAGGATTTCCAGGTGATATGGTTCTGATGAATTATTTGATAAGATTTTTTCACCCTTTGCAGTAGCAAGTTTACATCTAGGCCCTGACGAAAGCAGGGGATATTTGTGTCCAACTTTCTGCTGAAACATGTTGACCCTATAATTCCTATAGCAGATATTTGTTTAACTGTTATTTTTTGCATTGTTTTTTAATCTTGGAAAATTGAGGGACACTATTTAAATGTATTTTCTCTCATGTATCCAAATTTTAAACTACACCACTTTTCTTCACATTGTTTAATGCACTGCAATTCAGTAAGCATACACCATTTGATACCTCTCACATCTTGGGCCATTTGACATTTACACCTAGTCCTGATGGTTGATACTGTGAGTTCCATGGTATGAGGAAGCCCAGATGATGACAAGGGCGGTATCGGACAGCGACTGATGGGTATCCTGATCTACCTAGGGATATCATATTTTGCTACAGATACACCTTTAGTAGCTTCACATCACAATCAGTTTGTTGGTTCATGTCATTCCAAGGTTTTTTCACTTAAGACCCATGGGCACCCTGTGTTTTTTGGATACCTTAACATCATCCACAATAGCAAAGGAGCATCACATCTGACACAATGTAGACTATTGGATTGTTTGGTACAACTGTCCCTCACAACATTAAACAACCTGATGTATATGTGTAGTTTAGGCAGCCATGCATCTGCTCAAAACAGTCCATTGGTAGTGAACAAGAATCAGGTGGGATCCTTTCCAACAAATTAATCGACAAAGCACATCCTCATACACATTGTGCAAAACTTACACCTTCAATAACTCTTCTTGTGGTTGGACATGGGTCAGGTAACATGTGAAACTCAAATAACAGCTTACCCTCCTGTTGCTGCTGTTGGGCTCTTAACTGCTTATCAAGCTGGATATAGACCACTGCAAGAATGCTGGCCTTTAAAGGGGGGGGGGGGGCAAGTTGTGGTGAAGATGCTTCCCACATTAGGAGGATTGCCCAAGCTGGACTTCGGCTGACTTTCTGGTCCAGCATCCTAGGGCCTCCCACCTCTTCCTACAATGGAGGCTGTGCCACCAGCAGACCCCCAAGGTCTGCACTTTCCTGGCGGTGGCATTCCTGTTCTCCAGCTTCTGATGGGTGTTGACCTGTATGGATAGAAGAAATGTAAGCAAAAAAATGGGTTTGTTACTTTTTGTTTGCCTATATTGATGCAACACAATTTTACTAAAATCTATCATAAGCATGCCTCATAGGTTACCATACAACATGCATACTTTCACATGCTGGCCAAAACAATTATATTCATACACATTTTTCTAGTGACCTGTCCCTCATCCCTTGTCATGTCCCACACTTACTAATCCAGGCTAGTGGCATCATCTAGCCCTGGGGGCTTCTACATTTTCTGTGACGTTAGCTACTTTAGATAAGTGCAAAACATTGTAAACTACTGAAGACTAAACAAATTGCATATTGTTACAACACACCCTCACGGCCAGGTTCATTGACTTGATGCCTAAAGTCCATAGAGCCAGATACAATGGTTGAAAATTCATACTTGACTGAGGGTATGTGTGTCAGTGAGAGTGTGCTCTCTGAAGATGTATAAACATGTGTACGTATGAATGAGATATAATTGTACAGGTGACAGAGTCTATTTGGTATGTACTTATAGCACAGGGCACAGCTTTTGCCATATGTGGCACCGTTACATGGATAACACAACATACACTTGTATGTCCTTTTAAATTGGGAGAATTTAGAAGTGCAGAGAAATATTCTACCTTCATGTCATGGAACATTTTTCTGCACTATTAAATTCTCACATGTAGAAAAGGGCTGTATCTTGCATAAATACTTATGTCACAGTGAATACTGATCACTGGGAGTAAGATGCCTGCAGTTTGGACATGAAACACTTTGAAATTGGTGTAAAATGAAATTAAGTGTTAGCTCAAGAAGTTAGGTCACTCTCCTTTTCAATTGTCACTCATTTAAAATCATTCATAGGCATATGTTTGTGCACACCTCGAAATTTGAATTGACATGGAAATATTTTTATTACTGATATATCACAGTGTTTTTGTCCCTGTGGCTCAGCACCAGCCTGGCCTGATTCTGACAGAGCTCTGCTCGTTGTCAGGCCCTGCTATCTGCAGCCTTCTCCTACCTCACTGTAAAGACCTGGAACACCCTGCCTCTCCACCTAAGGCAATCACCGTCACTGCCCCAATTCAGGAAGGACCTCAATACCTTGATCTTCAACTGAACCACAGTGCCTGAAACAGATCAACAGCCACGCCCGGGCACCTTGATACCCTTAAGGGTGAGTAGTAGCACTTTACAAGTCTCTTGATTGATTGAATGATTGATTGATTGATTGATTGAAAGAGTTCTTTTGTCAATGATGAGACATGTTGGGCTTTGCCCTTTTTACAGGGTCATCCCTGATCTTTTTGCCTTCCTCCTGGTATTTCTTCTGGCCTGGTGTTGGTGGTTTTAGGACTTTGGTCATTTTATCACTGCTGTCCAGTTTAAAGTGCATGTGCTCTTTATGGTAAATGTGGTAAGATTGGACTACGCCTATTTGGCGTATTTAATTTATCTATCAGTGCGCAGTAAAGTGATATCTCATCTACCCGGGACCAGTAAATTAAATGCTACAGGTGGGCTTGCAACGCTGATTACGCCTCCCACCAAAGTAGCCGTTCACACCTGTCTCAGGCCTCTGCCATTGCAGGGCCTACAGGCGCAGTTTACTGCCGCTGTGGCATGGCACATAAAGTGGTTGCCACATCTCTAACTCCCCTTTTCCTACCTATCAGTCAACCCTAAAGTAGGCCCTAGCTAGCCCTATGGGCAGGGTGTGCAGTAGGTAAAAGGTAGGACATGTGCCTCAACTGTGTGGCATGTCTTGGTAGTGACAAACAACCATTTTGGTTTCTCACTACAGTGAGGCTGCATCTCATAGGAATGCATTGGGGATTCCCTGAAATGTGATTCAGTGGTAATTTCTGACTTGAGAGGAGTAGAGTTTTCAAGTTTGGTATGTTTGGAATAGTGGTGATAAATGCTGCGTTTTGGTGTTCGCATATTTATTATCACTATCTTAGAATCCCCTTTTAGAAGTTGGCATTACTGTGTGCTATGTGTCTTGGTGCCTGACTGTTGTGTATTGCATGTCTGGCTCTGGAGTGGCAGAGACTGGGGAGGTGCAGTCGCTCCAGAGGGGCTGGGCGAGTCAGCACTAGGCTAAATAGGCCCAATCTGCATTTTGAGTAGTGGGAGGAGTAGCCCCTGACCCTGAATAGGTCTGTGCCTTCCTTGTACAATGCTGGCTCCGCTTCCCTGTGGTGTGTCTGGAGCCAGGACCTACATAGTCAGTGGGGACTGTAGTGCACTTGTTAAGTTCCCCCCAAGAACGGGTTTGAACTGGGTTCCAAGCCCTGTGCCTGGGAAGAACAAAGAAGACATGTAGTATAAGTATTGGGGCTGTGAGCCCATGTAAAGTGTACCTGCTTGGAACTGAAGGACTGCTGGGCGTGAGGAGGAACTGCTGTGGGACCTATCTGTTGTCTCCTGGTGGTCCAAACATGCTGGCTTGCCTGTGCCCAGCTCTGCCCTAGGGAACGATTGACTTAGTGCTTTGTGAGCGCTCCACCTTCATTGCCTGAGCCCAAGGAGAGGGGCCCCAACCTTGCCTGTCGAGGAGCGCTCCTGTGTGAAGCAGCGCTGGTGGCCTACCCAGTGCCGGTTAGCGTAGGCCTGAGGTTTGAGCCCAAGGAGTGAGCTCTACCTGCCACAGCGCGGTGGTTGTCATGGCCAAAATACAGCAAAATCAATGGAGCCTTTTTGTGCTGTGAAATCGTGGCATCCATGAATCCAGGCGGGCTGCCTGGTTGTGGGCGGGGCCGCGCTACGCACGGCAAACCAATCGGAGCTGGCTCGGCCGCCGAAAGTCAGGCAAGATTGTGCCTGGAGGAGGACGGGGTCCCGTGTGTGGTGAGAGCCCCGTGTGTTGCCAGAGAAGGAGCCATGGTCGACAGAGACTTCGCTCCGTACTGAGGCCCCCCCTGCGGAAGTCTGGCCTGTGGCCCGGTTGCCGGCAGAGGAGAAAGGGAGGAAGTCAGATGTATGAGTGCCTGACAGTGGGTGGGGCTCCCTGTGCTGAGGAGGAGAGCCCTGCGTGCCTGCATTTGGAGATGGAGCCTTGCAGGATCACTGAGCCCCAGGAGGTGAGGACCGGAGCCTTGCGGGATCCTCAAGTGACCGCATCCGTCCTGGTGTGCATATTGATCAACTCGAGAAGCCCCAGTGAGTGGGGCTTGGAGGGCACACTGTTCGTGCCTATTTTGCTTGCTATACAGCTGCCCTGCTGGATTGCGTGCAGCTGCAATGTGGGGGAGGTACCTTGCTGTCCATAAGAAGACACGGGTGAGCTGCACCCATGCCCCCATTTCGGTACCAGCCCATTGGGGCCAGTACTCTGCTGCATCGGCAGCCTGGTGGCTAGTACAAGGCCACCTAGTAATAGAGCCCTGACTTTGGGACATAGGGCATTATGGGACAGCCCAAGACGTGCCCCAGAGGAAGGCCAGTCGGCCTGGTGTTCATCATGTGTTTTGGTGGGGGCGCAGTGCCCTGAGGTGCTGTGTGCACCTTGTTAGTGTTACTATGGTGCACTAGAAAATGTGGGATATATGCCTAAGATGTTATGCATAATGTGTTTATACTAAGTGCCTTTACCAGTAGTGACTGGTTATTTTTACTACGCCCTGGTGTGGTGATGCTATGTATCATACTTTACCATTTTAATCCTGGGGGTGGGCTTGATAGGCTTATGGAATGTGCACTCTGATTATTCCTGTGTGCAGCGGTACTGATAGGGTGCACTGCTCATGATTTATGTGTAATGTGTTTTATGCTATGTACAGTGCCCTGTTGCCAATAGTTACTAGTTGTTTTCACTACCTGTGTGTGCTATTGGTTATGACAGTGGCCCTGTAATGTATATATCCCCTTGTAAAGTCATACCAAGTGCCAGGTGGCACAGTGTATATATGTGATTGCATTCTAACGTGCTTTGTGAGTAATACAAAGGCTATTTTTTAGGTAACCTTGTGTGGACTTTCTTTTGTGGTGTGTCTAGTATGCCACTGCTGTGTGAGTGTGTTGCGCAAACGCTTTACATATTGCTTCCGGGTCTAAGCCTGACTGCTCGTGCCAAGCTACCAAGGGGGTGAGCAGGGATTCTCTTCAGCATGTTACTCCCTTACCCTGACTAGAAGAATAGTTTCTGCCTAGCTTAGGCCCTTGCCCTAGCCAACCAGAAATCCCATTTCTAACAGGACACATCTACAGCCTCATCCAGTTTCCACTACTTAAGGATTTTGGAAATGTGGAGGGCGATTTCTATGGTTTGGGTCGCCTACTATATGTGGTTGGAGCAATTTATGGCACACATTTTGCCTTAGTCAGTGTGCAATGAGTTAGGCTATCATAATATTTCCAAACAACTCACATTACGAATATATGCATACTAGGGCAGAAAAACAGATCTATACAGCGTGTATGGTCACAATTTTTTATTAATAATGAATATTCAATAATCATTATATCAAAAATAGTGGATACACTTTTTAACAAAAATAAAAGTTTACAAATCAATATAAGTTTCAAAAATCTTTGTGTAGTTCAAACAAGCACCTTTTGCGTCAACATTAATTCTAAAACCACACACACTAAAAAGCAGAGTGCAGAAAAAAAATTTAAATGTATTAGCAGTGGAATGTTATACTGAGGATGCAATATGAAATGATATACTACAATCACTCTTTGAATAAATTAAACCACTATATGGTACCGATGCATCATCATGTGGCTTCTATTCAAATATCTAAGCGTGTTTTGGTATAACCCTTTTTTCAGGAAAGCCACATGCTAAATACAAAACAGGATACCTGCACTTTCACCGAAACTGCAAGAAGAGAATCTGTGTTGAAACATAAACCGACAGTGCAAAGGCCATTGTGATGTACCAAAACACTCAACAAACCCCAAGTGATAGAAAGGAAAGAACCTGATGAGGAGAAAAGGGCAAGAAACCAAGTGGCGTAGAATTTGAGAGCAGAAATACTATAAAACACACTGTGCCGGTTGGGAACACACAGTAAGGGTTAGCCAAAATCAAACAACCTATAATGTAGGTGCTATATTTATACAGATGTTTATATTGCACTAGTTGTATACGGGAAACAACCATTACAACACAGTCATTACAACGCACTACATTTACAATGCAGTCATTACAACGCAACTGTCTTTACAGCACATGCAATTACAACACAGCCATTACAACGCATGTTACTACAACGCATGTCATTACAATGCATGTCACTCCAACGCATGCCATTACAACGCATTATGAGGTAAGTAATGGGGAATAGTAATTTTTATCCCTACACTATCCAACATTTACCCTACTGTGGCACTCACTGGAGTGGGAATAGTAATTTTACCCCTAAACTATCCAACACTTACCCTACTGTTGCACTCACTGGAGTGAGAATAGTAATTTTTACCCCTACACGATCCAACACTTACCCTATTGGTGCCCTAAAAGTATTATGTGTTGTAATAGTATGCATTGTAATGGTATATGTTGTAATGGAATGTGTTGTAAATGTAGTTTCTAAAAATGCGTTGTGATGGGGTGCGCTATTAAATAATGCTTTGTAATGGATGTCGCGATGTAAAAACCACATTGTAGAGGCATGGGTTGTAAAAGTTTGCTTTGTAACGAGTCCTATTCATTCACTACATATAAAGCTTTCTGACAATTATTGTCGTCTCGGGCTGGGCAAAGTATTTCCATCCCGAGGAGATAAGGAACATGCATTGATTACATAAAACTGTCAAGTGAGTTTCATGTAAACAAGGAAAAACGTTGGTGGTCTTCCAATGGGACTGCAGCTGTCCCACGAAAACTGCCTAGGCCGTGGAGTCTGCCAGCCAGATTATGAGTGTAATGCAGGGCAGACGAGGCGGTGCTGCGGCAGTGTCATGGCAGCTGTGTTCGGCTCATAGAAGAGTCTTATCAGCATATCGGCGCCATGAGAGTGCCTCCAGCACGTTCCCGGATGGTGTGGCATGAATCATCTTGTGCATGCCACACCATGCAAGAACGAGGATGCAGTTCTTGGGGGGTAAAACATGTTTCCCCCCGCATGCACCCCACAGGCCCAGAATTGGCCAGAGAGGTCCTCGCCATGAAAAGGGCAGTGGATATGTAGGTTGAACTTGCTTGGCGATGTCAGCATTGGCAACGGATCACTGACATAATATTGACGGACATAATATCGACTACCAAAAATATCGGCGACCAAATATCGACAGGCAAAATATTGAGTTTCTATCTACAAGCAGGTAAGTACTAAAATATCGAGTCAAAAATATTGTTTAAAAAAATATAGTTTGTAAAAATATCGGATTTCTTAAAAACAATGTTAAATTAAAAAATATAAAAAATTAATAACTAAAATACTCTTAAAAATACTTAAATTACATTAAACTTATTAAATAATTAATTAAAGTTATAAAAAAATTACAATCATATTTATTAAAACATATATGAATATATATAGTAACATATTATAAATAAAAAATATGCAATATTATTAACGTAGGATAGCGGAAGTGTAAAAATTACTATTCCCACTCCAGAGAGTGCAACAGTAGGGAAGGCGTTGGATAGCGTAGAGGTTAAAATTACTATTCCCACTCCAGAGAGTGCAACAGTGGGGAAAGCGTTGGATAGAGTAGGGGTAAAAGTTACTATTCCCACTGCAGAGACTGCAACAGTAGGGAAATCGTTGGATAGCGTAGAGGTATAAATTACTATTCCCACTCCAGAGAGTGCAACAGTAGGGAAAGCGTTGGATAGCGTAGGGGTAAAAATTACTATTCCCACTCCAAAGAGTGCAACAGGAGGGAAAGCGTTGGATAGCGTAGGGGTAAAAATTACTATTCCCACTCCAGATAGTGCAACAGTAGGAAAAGCGTTGGATAGCGTAGGGGTAATAATTACTATTCCCACTCCAGTGAGTGCAACAGTAGGTAAAGTAAATACTTCATATATTATTTTAAAAAATAGATTTATTAATATCTATGAAAAATTAATTAAACGTAATTATCAATTTAATATAATATAATAATTAATCAATTAAAAATACAAATTAAAATAAATTATTACAATTAGTTACCTATTATTACAAATTAATTACAAATTAACAATTAATTAATTAGAAATTAAAAATTAATTAACAATTAATTCAAAATAAATACCAATAAATAAATGTACATATTTAATTAATTATAATTAAACTACTTTCCACCCTATTCCCCTATAAACCCACAACCCGCTACAGAAAATAAATTAGTAAAATTAACATAATTATCAATTAATCAATTAAATAAAATTAATTGGCAATTAAAATGTAATTAATTACCAAATGAAAATTAATTAACAATTAATTGAAAATAAATACTAATAAATAAATTTACATATTTAATTAATTAATTATAATATTAATTATAATTATAATTATTAAATATACTTCCCACCCTATTCCCCTATAAACCCACAACCCGCTACAGAATTAAATTACGCAAAAATTAAATAACATAACATTAATTATTTAAAATAAATGATAACATAAATACACACTTTTCACACATATAATAACATAAAAATTCGATAATTTTAATAACCTATATTATATACTTCGATATTTTGACTTTCTATATTTTTAAAATTCGATATTACATTACTTACCTTAAAAACGATATTTTTGATGACTATATTCTGTCCATTCGATATTTTGTCCATTCAATATTTTGAAGTCGATATTTTGTCCATTCGATATTTTGAAATCGATATTTTGTCTGTTTACCATTGGCAACACCAGCATATTCAGGCCAATGTCAGACCTCCGCCTCAGCGGGATCCTTGATCAGATCAGAGACTGCAGTCTTGTGGCGGTTCCACCGCCACATTGATACTCGGGCAGACGGGTGGTGGCGGTCAGTCCCAGGACTGCCATACTGGTAATTAGGCCCTTAGTCTCATGAACCTATGAGGGCACAACATTAATGTGTGATGAGCAGATGCTTGAGATAATAGAAGAACTAGGTGCTTCTCTGCAGGAATCTAAAGAAATGATGAAATATACATTTATATTCAGCGCTTGGCAGCAAAGTGGTAGAACTCTTCAGCCGTAACTGGTGCATCAGTATCACAGTAGTGGTTTAATACATTCAAACAGTGATTATAGTTTCCCATTCATATAGCATCCTCTAATACATTTTAATGATTTTTCCGCACTCTGCTTTTTATTCTGTGTGGTTTTAGAATAAATGTTGAATCAAAAGGTGTATGTTTAAACTACCCAAAGATTTTTTTAAATTAATATTGATGTTTAAGGTTCTAGCTTTGTTAAAAAGTCTATCCAGTATTATTAACATAATGATTATTGAATGTTCATTAATATTAAATCTGTGTGACTGTACATGCTGTATAGATCTGTTTTTCTGCTCTAGTGTGTATATAGTCGTAATGTGGGTTGTTTGGAAATATTATGGCAGCCTCAGTCTTCGGACACGATTACATTATCCCTGCCCTAGGTACAGTATAGAAGAGCAGGGGGGTCCCCATTCCTTTTCAATATTTACACGCATTTTGTCTTAGTGCAACACATGCCAGAGAACAAGTCTGCCGCAATTGGAAGAACTTCAATTCAATCAATGAGCAGACTGTCTGCACATTGATTGAACTGATTTGTACATCTCACATGTCTGTGCTTGTTTTCCCGGATCAGCCCCATATTCAGCAACATACTCCTGCAAATGTCACAACTTGAACATGAGAGGGCCTGGCTTGTTGGTAAGTAAAATCTGGCATAATATTGCTTGGGTAATTTCAATGTGAATCATCTGAAATGGTGCTACATAACTTTACTCTTCTCTTTTTTTCCATTTAGGAGACTCAGCTTATCCTAACTGACCAAGGTTGTTGACACTGATGAGTAATCCAGCAACGCCAGGGAAAGTATGATTTGGTGAGGCCCGTGAAAGAACACGGAGGACAGTGGAATGGGCTTTCAGGCTCCAAAGGTCAGATTTCGCTGCCTGGACAAGACTGGTGGAGCCCTCCTCTGCTCACCCGACTAGGTGGGCAAAATCATCCATGGCCTGTTACATGCTGCACAACATAGCCCTACGACAGAACAAACATTACATTGCAGAGTATAAAGACCATAAAGAACCACTGGGTGAGGGTCCTGAAATGCCAGATGAAGATGATAAGGAAGAGGTGGAAGGAGATGACTTATGTCAGGATGTCATTGACAACCTCTTCACATGAGTATAAGGATCTCTTTGCATATCATCACCTTAACTGTTAAACCATCTATTGATGGAATGAGGAAACAAGTATGTCTTGGACGTTTTTTTAGGATGGGGGAGTTTAGTTAAATCCAAGCCACAGGTCTTTTAGATCATAAGTGCTGACACATTGACTTTTGCATTCATTTTCATTGCGTATGACTGATTGTGTTTTTGAAAATGTATCCTCAGAGAGATGAATTTGTAATGTGTTTATTTTATTATGTTTCATTACTGATCTTTTTGTTCTAATCTGTTTTAGGTATCTTCACAGTGTCATTGTCATTTGGACTTTTCAAAATTGTGACATTTGCAATTAAATGGTGCTGTTTCAAAGATCAAAGGGACCATGGGTTATTCCTGATGGAAGACACCTGCTGAATTTGTGTGTGCATATCTTGTACTGAGACTACTTGCACACAGATTGAATGGAAGATTTTTATATATTTAATATTGATAAGGCGCAGCAAATCATGCCCAATCATGCCCAGGGGGATCTCTCCGTGCCCGGGAGGCAGATTACAGGATGGACAGTGTTCTAGCAAAACAGCCATGTCTTGAGAAGCTTCTTGTATTGTGCCAAGTTAGGATATGCTCACAGCTCCTCTGGGAGACTATTCCAGTGGGCAGGGGCCAGATAAGAGAATGCATGCTCTCCCATCCTGGCTTTCCTAATTCTAAAGGTGCAAAGTAGCCTTTGACTGCTAGATCTCAGGAGGCGCCCCAGTGAGTACCATTGCAGCTTTTTGATTAGGTAGGCCGGTCCGAAACCTTGAATACCAGTCATAGGAGTTTAAAAATTGCTCTTTTCCTGATAGGAAGCCAGTGTAGTTGGTGCAGTAGAGGGGATGATGGGGTTCGTGCGGGTTTGTTTAGGGTCAGGCGTGCTGCTGTGTTTTGTACAACCTGCAGCCTTGATAGCAGATCTTCTCTAATCCTTACCACTAGGGAGTTCCCATAGTCTAGTCTACTGACTAGAAGTGCCTGAATGAGAACTTTCCTGGTGTAAAGGGGGATCCAAAGAAAGACCTTTCTCAGCATGCACATTAAGCCAAAGCACTTTCCTGAGGGGATTTTCACATGCTCCTCCATCGCAAGCTTGTCGTCAATCACCACACCCAGGTCCTTAGCACATTTTTTGGGAATGGGGGCTACCCCAGATCCTTCGGCCACCACTCCATAGACCATGTCTCCTCAGCTTTCCCAAATAGCAAGATCTCAGTTTTACTAGAGTTCAATTGTAAGAAATTATTGCTCATCCAGGTTGCAGTTTTTAGCATGCAGCTCTTAAATTTTTCTCTGGTCATAGTGAGGTCTTTCCCTATGGGGAAGATTACCTGGGTGTCTTCTGCATAAGAGATCATATGGAACTCACAGAATCTAATGATAGGGGCCAGCGAGGAGATATAAACAGTAACAGGGTGGGACTAAGGATGGAACCCTGTGGTACCCCCTTGTCCACCACTGTATTTTGAGATACAAACGTGTCCAGTTGTACACATATGTTCTCTCTGTCAGGAAGCTATATGTCCAGTTTAAGGCCGAGCCTCTGACACCAATCCCTCGCAGCCTATTTAAAAGGACACTGTGAGAGATGGTGTCATAGGCTGCTGACAGATCCAAGAGAACCAGCATAGCGGGGGTTCCCTCATACAGTAACATCCTTATTGAGACTGTTACCTCTGTTAATGCAGATTCCGTGCTGTGACCAGCATGGAAACCCAACTGCGAAGGATCGAGCACATGATTTTGTTCTAGATATGCCGATATTTATTGATTAATCAGGGATTCCATGATTTTAGAACAGCATGGAAGAAGAGAAATTGGCCTATAGTTTTGTGGGTCTGCAGGATCTTCTAGTGCTTTTTTGAACAGTGGCTTTATATAGGCCATTTTCCATTTTTCTGGGAACACAGCTGTGTCCAAAGACAAGTTACAGACTTCGATAATTGAGGTTGATAAGGCCGGAGACAAATCTACGATGATGTAGGGGGGAGGCACATCTGACGGCAAGCCTGATTTAGTACGTAGCAATAAAGCACACACTTGCTCGATATGATGGCTGTGAAGGACTCTAGGCGGGGGGAGGGCAGGTCTTCAAATGGAGGAGTAGATGCCAGGACAGCCGCTTCCACCTCATAAGTGTAATAGATGTTATAAATTTCTGTTTGCAATAAGTGGCAAGATCATTGCATAGCCCTTGCGTGGGTGGTAGGGTGGAGATATTGGCTGTGGGATTGGTGAACTCTTGAAGAATCTTGAAGAGCTCCTTAGTAGAGTTGCTGGCTTCTGCAATTCTTTTCCCTAAATGCACTCTCCTGGCTCTATTACAATTCCCCAGATAAATTCTATGTAATGATATATATGCCACTCTGTCCTCCTCCCTTTTTGATTTCCTCCATTTCCGCCCAGTGACTCTACAGTGAGCTTTTTCTACCTTCAAACTTTCTGAGTACCAAGCTGCTGGGGCGGCTCTGTCCCTCACTGTGACTGTCTTAGCTGGCACTGTGGTGTTGAAGGCTGTTGTTATAGAGTAAACAAGCATATGAAGTGGGGAATTACTATCCGTCCCATTGCTGAAAGACGGGGGAGAAAATGCTGAATTAAATGCTGGTAAAGTCACTTTCCTCCGTGATCTGCGTGAGCTCTTCTGCCCTTGAACCTGGCTTGTGGGAGTAGGAACAGCCAAGGAGAATCGTAGAGCCATATGGTCAGTCCAGCTTAAGGCTAGCGGAGGATCTACTAAGAGATCCTTCATGTTCGTAAAGATGTTATCCAGCGTATGACCCACTGTATGTGTAGGACTATGAATTCTAGGAAAAAGGCCTAAGGACTCCATGGCTGCTAAAAAGCCTAGGGAATCTGTGTTAGAGCTGATGTCTAAATGATGATTAAAATCACCAAGGATGTGAAAAGTTATCGGCTTGCATGGTGTATGGAGCTAGATTCTCCAGTAACGACACGCAGAAGTTCTTTTTGCTTTCCCCAGGGCTATGGTATACTACCGCTCCCATCAGACTAATGCCTAGGGCTGGTTCCATTTTAAATATCATTAATTCCATGTCAGGAGTTGAAATAGAATCTAGGATTTTTATATGATGGCTTCTCGGGTAGCTATGGCCAGCCCTCCTTCCTTTTTGCCTGTTCTATCTAATCTCGCTACTGTATAGTCTGCCCGGAAGGCTGCCGCTACAGAGGGAGCAGATTGCAAGTGCACCCAGGTCTCAGTAAAAAATAATATAATAAATAGTACCATTTTGATGAATGAATAACTATTTTTACACACATTTTTTACTTAAATAACTTCCTATCCTATACCGCCACAAACTAAACAGCACACACCTAAAATATGTCTAATAATATTAACACATTTTACATAATGAATTACCAATGACACAATTAATAGTAATTAATTAATATTAAAATAATTATATTTAATTAACTTCACACCCTTTAGCCCGACAGACCCAACAATATACACCACATATATATAAATAAAAACATATCTTAACTATATCGTTAACATAATTAGCAATTAAACAATTAATAATAATTCACTAATAATAGATTTATTTTATTCAACTACCTTGCCACCTTTTACCCCTACAAACCCAGCAGCCCGCACCTAATATAACTTGAAAAGTATCTTAATTACACAATTTACATAATTAATGATCAATTAAATAATTACAAATTAATTATTTATTAAATATAATTAAAATACTTCCCATATTACACCCCTAAAAACCCCACACCTCTCCTAAAAGATAACCTAATAAAGCAAATTGCTCACTTAACATAATTAATTATCAATTACATTTTTAATATTAATTAACAATACTTTATTAATTATTTATAAATAATTTACTTCCCACCCTGTGTCCCTAAAAATGACTAACTATAACATTTAATTTAATACAACAAAAAATGTACACCCTATATTAAAAAACATTACAATTATACAAACAATTTATAACATGTATAATTAAAATATTTTCTAAAATACATAAAAATAATTAAAAAATATTAACAATGATATTTTTGTTAACGATATTAACATCAGAGATATTTTTAACATCGTTATTACTTACCTTAAACTCGATGTTCATGTCAACACTAGTTTTTGCACACAATATTTGTGCATCATGATATTTCCAACTCGACATTTCTGCATCTCAATATTTTTTCAATATTTTGTCAAAATACCCATATTTACTATGTTAAGCACACATATGTTATATGTTTTATGTTATTTGAGTACAAACACTTAGAAGCACCATAATATCATGTAAAATGTGATGGCTATTGAAACTCTTATCTTAAATACAACTCAGTATATTCAAACAAAAACTCCAAACTTGATGTTACTAATATATTTAGGTTTCTATTTAAAATAAATTGTGCTGATCACATTAGCAACAGCTAACTTCAAAGCAAACAGGACATTCAGGTTTAGGGACACATTGAAAAGTATAACTTACCAGTCTTCACTCCACCAGAGATTCCTGTCAAGCTTTAGAATATGCAAGACCTTCTCCCCCAGGGCATGAGTTGTCAAGGGGATGGGGGCCTGGGAGAACTACCACCAGGGGGCACATTAGGATGCCGGGCGGACTTTTTGTGCCCGCCACCCCGTCGTAAAAATGGACCACACACCATAAGGGCGGGGGTCCCGTGGGTGCCATTAGGATGCACCCACCACAGTGGCGGGCGCATCCTGCATTCCTAACATTGTGGTGGGTGGTGCACTCAGCACCGCCCACCACAATGCCAGGAAGGCATGTTGTGCACTTCCATGCACAACATGGCAGGCACCGCGCGGTGCCTGCCATGTTGTGCATGGAACTGCAGGGGGTACCATAGGTACCCCCCCATGTGCACCCCCCAGACCCCCAGAGTCCCTGGGGGCCCGGAACGGGCCCCCCAGCGGACTCCGCATGCCTTCCCAAGGCATTTCGAAACCCACATTCTAATATGGCTGGCAGTGTCTTTCAGACACCGCCACCATATTGAACCCTTTTCTGCCCGGTCGACATGCCGACCGGGCTGAAAAGCGGCGGACAGTCTTTCCGTCCGCCGCAAACCCCAAACCTTTGTAATATGGCCGGGGTTCATTTCTGCACGGATGGCAGGCGGATCGCCCCCGCCGGGCCGGCGGAGACTACCGCTGGCCAGGTGGCAGCGATCCACCCGCCATCCTAATGGGGCCCAGGTCTCTAGGCCTCCAGGTGACACTTGGAAACCAGGGATTGCACCCTCCCCTGTAGGTTGGTCCAGGTCTTCCTAATTTCCTCCAGTGTGCACAGATTGTTTGCTACACCATTCACTGTGTTGACTATTCTGGACCACATTGCGCTTTTCTGAGAGAGGTGTATTTTGGCCTCCAAACAATTGTACCTCTACTCTTATGATTTCATCCACTATGACTGCCAATTTTCTCTCAGTGAAACATGGATTTTTGTGCCCTGGCATTATCAAAATAAATATGTTAAAATCAAATGAATTAACCACAGTTACGGTAAAGGTGGACTAACAATGACGTAAGCTACTTCGGCGGTAAACACACTGTCGACACAGACGCAGAGTTAGCCAGCATACATCCAAATAGGACGGGTGGAACGCCATCAGCTTAACGGAATACTTGGGACCACCACTGCGATGGGATAGTAGTAGTACCACCAAGATCTAAATCAGCCAATTAATCTTGAATGGACGCATTTAATTTGTTTCCCCCTTCTTCACAAAACCAGGCTTCCTCACTAATACTTTTCACCCACCAACCATGGCAGGAGTTTGGTACAGTTTTTATGATTGTACCTCTTCTCGCAATTGTTTTGATATGAACTTCTCAAAAACTTGCCATCTCATATCAGTTCCTCCATGTTTACCTCTCTACTCAATTGTCTCAAGCCATTAACTCTATAGATAGATTTTCCCAAAACTCTTGCATTTCTTGTGAAGTCAGCCGGACATCAATGGAGACCAGGAGCCAGACAAGGGGGAAGAGAAACTAATCATCAATCTCTGAACCAGGGCCCTCACCCCTATTGAGGAAAAGGTTCTCCAAAAGGGTTTAGATTTGTACCTGCACCCAAGGTTGATAAATTCCGCGAGAACTGCGAAGTCCATGTTTTTTTTCGGAAGATAAGATTACAAGCCTTCTTCCAGGACCGTGAACCACCTCCTATGGAGGAGTCCAGTCTACAAAAACTCTCTACCTTTACTCCAAATAGTAGCATGGTACCCAATGAAGTCTTGACTTTTGAGCAGGCAGTACTCAAGGACCTTAACCAGTTGAGCACCTTCCCCTCTTACCACAATCTATCAGCCGGGGAATCAGCTGCAATTAGGGATTTGGCTAATGATAACAACATTACTACCAAGCAAGCCGACAAGGGTGGGGCGACGGTAATCATGTCCACTTTGGACTACGATATTGAATGTCTCAGACAACTGAGTGACAGAAGGTACTAGATCCCCATCAGGGAGGATCCCACTCCCAGACTAAGTAGGGTCATTTCTGCTATGACTTTCTCTGCAGAAAAAGAGGGCTGGATCTCTAAAAAGGAATCACATTTCCTACTGACAAAGGAACCCATAACACTGTATTATTACTGCCTCCCTAAAATACACAAAGGCATTACCCCGGTTCCAGGATGCCCCATTGTTTCCGGCATTGGGTCCATCCTGGAACCTCTGTCCAAATTTGTGGACCATTTCATCCAACTCTCGGTGAAGACTACTCAGTCTTTTGTCAAGGACACGACTGATGTCCTCCGCTTTTTGGAGGGGGCCTCACATCCAGAAGAAGTTGACTTCCTGGTCACTCTGGATGTTGAGGCCTTATACACTAACATTCCACAAAGGGCCACCCTGGTGGTGATTGAGTTTGCTCTGAACAACCAAGGATGGAGCTCACCAAAACCAGTGCCTTTCATAAAGGAATATGCCACTTTGGCACTAACGGAGAACTACTTAAGTATGGCACACAACTGTATCACCAAACACAGGGCACATCAATGGGCAGCACGTTCGCACCGAGTCTGGAATGCATGTACATATCAGCCTTTGAAGAAAGGGAAATTAACAACCAACAGAATCCCTACCGGGCGAACGTGCTGCTTTGGAGATGTTTCATAGACGATATCCTGATTCTCTGGAAAGGAGATCGCATGAGATGTGAAGAATTCTGCAAGTGGATCAACACACATCACCATCTCCTTATATCGGAAACCCACCGACAAGAATGGCTTGTTGCTCTTCAGCAGCCACCATGCTAGGGCATTGCGACAAAATTTGCCCTTCAGCCAATTTCTGCACATAAGGAGAAATTGCAGTGCCTTACAAGACTACCAGCGTGAATCTGGTACTTTAATGGAAGATCTTATTAAACGTAAATACCCTAAACCAACAGTTGCTCTGGCTCGCAAACGAGCAAAGCATAATAATTGTGAGAGTCTACTAGAGCACGTTACATGAGAGCCAGATAACGCCATGACTTGCATGACAACCTTCACATCAGATTCCAATCAGATTAGGAACATAATCCGCACACACTGGGATATCCTGAATACAGGTACCCTGTCCTTACCTACTCCAAGATTTGCATTCATACGCACTAGCAACCTTAAAGATCTACTTGTACACACCAGACCGGAACAGCCTGTAACAAACCTACAAAAGACCTTGTGGGGTCTCCCGCCTGTACAAGGACATTACCCCTGTGGCGCATGCACAGTGTGCCCCCTAACCAAGGTCACAATAGATTTGACCTTCCCTAATGGAGTCACTTGTGGGATCATGACCCACACAAATTGTAATTCATCTAACTGCGTTTACATACTGACCTGTCCTTGCGGTCCTATCTATATAGGTATGACTACGAGACAGGTCAAGGTACGCATGATCGAACATAAAAGCAACTTTAGGTGCCACAAAAATAACACCAAGATGACTGCACACTACCTTGAGAAACACCATGCCCCCGATTCATTCAAATGGACAATAATTGAATCACATCCTGGTACATCTAAGAAGGCACTGTTCTGGTTGGAACAGCGTTGGGTTTTACGCCTGTCCTCTGACAAAGATGGGCTCAATGAAGAAATCCCATGGAGTCAACTGACATAAATAGCTCGCACCAGGGTTCCGTATCAACAACTGTTCCCACCACATACTGGGCACTAGTACATGACTTCAGTCCCATGAACACAGCACGATTGTCCCTTTATCTATACCTACTCTGACCATCACTATGTAGACACCTCCTCCTACTTTGTTTACCTCTATAAGAAATTAAGAAACTCCTTTGGGATTCTGGCACAATCTCATCATTAGCAACCCTTACCTACCAGTAGCACTTTTACTAGCTGGTACTGACTCTTGCATTTACTGATTTATTTGTATGCATGCATCCCGAGTTTACTAACCTCGGTTGTCCGACAATTACATTACTGTAATACGGGTCCTACACCACATGTCCTTACACATGTTTGCAATAGCAATGCCCCGCGTTAGTAAATGAGCGAGACAACATCCAGCGCTGGGGCTGCCCTGATCCTGGACGTAGTGCTTCGGTGTCTTCACGCTTGCCGTACTTGACGCTCCAATATGGCGCCCGATCTTTGGGGTTAGCAGTCTAGGACCGCAGAGCTTCCGGCAATTACAGAAGTCCCGTTACTTCCGGCCGGCTCTACCAGGGTATAACCGCACCGGTTGCCAGCAGTAAAGAGCAACCCTGGCTGGTAGCTGAGCGTGGGTAGGATACGGAAGGTCCTCTAGAGCTGCAATCGTAAGTACACTCAGGCACGACATGTCCTAGGTACCACGCATCCCCGCTTCGATCATCCCCCAGCGGTGATGTCCACATTTGTTTGGTGAGTGAACCGCGGCGCTACTCCGGTCATTGTTTTCCCGGTAGACGGGCATAGTGGGATATTCATGAGCGGTTATTGTCTCCAACTTTGACTTTCCGTATCTGGGTGTTCCTAACCATTTACGATGTATTCGGTTTCTTGTTTTTCTGTATCGTGCATTGTGGTCACCTCGCCGAGTCGGTGTTGGATGCAAGGTTTTGTGTTCCCTTTGTCTGGCCAGGGCTTCTTCCGCAGTTAACGACTATTGTTGGGGAGTTGAATATGCCTCACTTGGGGGGCAGGTTCCCTGTTTTAGACACATGGCTTCGCTTTGGTATCATAACAGGCTCAGCCTTCATTCAGCCTGGATAGCTTGACCCAGCCCACTCGGGGTGAAAATTGCAAAAAACACAGTTGATGGACAGATTGTAGAACAATATTATACATTCACCCCAGTACAATGATCTGGGCCTAAATGCATCGTTTTTTTGCACTCCACACATGGGATGGGTATGCTCGGACGTGAGTCCCATGCTCTCCACACCACAGGAGTCAAGCTATCCTGGCTGAAGACGGCTGATAGCCAGAAACCGGTCCTAGGATGCTTGATTCTGGTCCAGGAAAGTCATGGTTTGGCAGTTCGGGCTGGACTGTTCCCATGAGGCACAGGGTCAAGGCTGATTTGCATATGGCCATGTCTGAACTGGGGTGGTGTGGAGTGCAAAAAAACGATGGATTTAGGCCCAGATCTCTGTACTGGGGTGAATGTATGACATTGTTCTGCATTCTGTCCATCAACTGTTGTTTTTGCATTTGTCACCCCGAGTGGGATGGGTATGCTCAGACGTGAGTCCCATCCTCTCCACACCACTGGAGTCAAGCTATCCTGGCTGAAGACGGCTGATAGCCAGAAACCGGTCCTAGGATGCTTGGTTCTGGTCCAGGAAAGTCATGGTTTGGCAGTTCGGGTTGGACTGTTCCCATGAGGCACAGGGTCAAGGCTGATTTGCATATGGCCATGTCTGAACTGGGGTGGTGTGGAGTGCAAAAAACAATGGATTTAGGCCCAGATCTCTGTACTGGGGTGAATGTATGACATTGTTCTGCATTCTGTCCATCAACTGTTGTTTTTGCATTTGTCACCCCGAGTGGGATGGGTATGCTCAGACGTGAGTCCCATGCTCTCAACACCATTGGAGTCAAGCTATCCTGGCTGAAGACGGCTGATAGCCAGAAACCGGTCCTAGGATGCTTGATTCTGGTCCAGGAAAGTCATGGTTTGGCAGTTCGGGCTGGACTGTTCCCATGAGGCACAGGGTCAAGGCTGATTTGCATATGGCCATGTCTGAACTGGGGTGGTGTGGAGTGCAAAAAAACGATGGATTTAGGCCCAGATCTCTGTACTGGGGTGAATGTATGACATTGTTCTGCATTCTGTCCATCAACTGTTGTTTTTGCATTTGTCACCCCGAGTGGGATGGGTATGCTCAGACGTGAGTCCCATGCTCTCCACACCACTGGAGTCAAGCTATCCTGGCTGAAGACGGCTGATAGCCAGAAACCGGTCCTAGGATGCTTGATTCTGGTCCAGGAAAGTCATGGTTTGGCAGTTCGGGCTGGACTGTTCCCATGAGGCACAGGGTCAAGGCTGATTTGCTTATGGCCATGTCTGAACTGGGGTGGTGTGGAGTGCAAAAAAACGATGGATTTAGGCCCAGATCTCTGTACTGTGGTGAATGTATGACATTGTTCTGCATTCTGTTCATCAACTGTTGTTTTTGCATTTGTCACCCCGAGTGGGATGGGTATGCTCAGACGTGAGTCCTATGCTCTCCACACCACTGGAGTCAAGCTATCCTGGCTGAAGACGGCTGATAGCCAGATACCGGTCCTAGGATGCTTGATTCTGGTCCAGGAAAGTCATGGTTTGGCAGTTCGGGCTGGACTGTTCCCATGAGGCACAGGGTCAAAGCTGATTTGCATATGGCCATGTCTGAACTGGGGTGGTGTGGAGTGCAAAAAAACGATGGATTTAGGCCCAGATCTCTGTACTGGGGTGAATGTATGACATTGTTCTGCATTCTGTCCATCAACTGTTGTTTTTGCATTTGTCACCCCAAGTGGGATGGGTATGCTCAGACGTGAGTCCCATGCTCTCCACACCACTGGAGTCAAGCTATCCTGGCTGAAGACGACTGATAGCCAGAAACCGGTCCTAGGATGCTTGATTCTGGTCCAGGAAAGTCATGGTTTGGCAGTTCGGGCTGGACTGTTCCCATGAGGCACAGGGTCAAGGCTGATTTGCATATGGCCATGTCTGAACTGGGATGGTGTGGAGTGCAAAACAAAACGATGGATTTAGGCCCAGATCTCTGTACTGGGGTGAATGTATGACATTGTTCTGCATTCTGTCCATCAACTGTTGTTTTTGCATTTGACCCTTTCACAATAGCACACATCCCCACATACCTTAGAGTGGGAGGGTGCGTGTTTCATTTTTAACCAGGGTAGTGGCCAAACCTCATTAAAATTGTTCTGAGTGGACCACTATTCCCTGTTTTAATTCACGTTCACACCACATAACCACCTACACTCATATTACACGCTAGGGCCCTTACACGCACTGCACCCAACGGCTAATGGAATAAAGATCTCTGCGAAGTAGGCCCCATCACAGGCGCCTGATCGGGTATTGCAGCGCCAACCCGAGTAGGAGCAGACCAACTGATGAAGCAAGACACCTGCTTGTTGGGTGTGTGAGGGTCCTTTTCCAAAAATGATGTATCCTGTCTCCTGAACCTTTTGTACACCCTCACTAAAGGGGTACAAACATCATGATCATTGACCTTCACCTGTGTTTGTTATTAGGAACTTCATACCTTATTTGTCGCATTATGTTTAGGGCATGTATGTTGGACCTTTGAAAATAAATCCCACGCTTCCCCTCTTTTGAAATAACATCCTTAACTATGCAATTCTTGAGATCTCTAATCTCCTTGTCACTTTCTCTAGCCATTCATGTTCACATAATGCACTTTCACATACCCAAATGTTAATGTCAATGTCCATTGACATCGCCTCCATGTCTAGCGGCAACCTTTGGTAAACAATCTGCTAGTTTGTTCCTGGAACCAGTAAAATACTCCAACTGGAAACTGAAATAACTTCACCCTTCTATCCACCTCTTAATCCTGGGTGTTAGCTCATCATCTTTCCTAATAGAAAACACATGAACCACAGTCTTCGATGAGATCTGACCACAAATGGCATTCCCCACAGATAGAATTTGTAATGTCTGATTGCCCTTGCACATGCCAAGGGCCTCCATCTCAATGACAGAATACTGTTCCTCTTCATCCTCAACAGATCATGATGCAAACGCTACCACACATTCTTCTCCTCCATCAACTTGTGAGAGCACTGCCCCCAGACCCTTAAGGCTGACGTCTGTGGTCACAATGTTTTTTTTAATACATTGAAGTGCCCCAGACTAGGCATTCTACCAATGCAGTTTTTGATATCTTACACTCATCAGAGGACAACATCTCTTTGATTTCTTCAACAACGTATGAAAGAGCTGAAACCACACTGGAAAGATTTTGTATAAATTTGGAGTAGAGCTCCACCAGCCCATAAAAAAACCTTACTTGAGCTTTGTCTTGAAGTGCGGGTGCTTTAAGAATCGAATCAACCAACTCCAACATGGGTTTAATTCCTTCCGTAGAAATTGTATAGCCGAAATAGGAGTCAGATCAGACTAGAAATGTGCCTTTCTTGTCTTAAGTGTTAGTCCAGTCACCACCAATTTCTCTGGCGCCTTCACAAACATACTGTCATTTTCTCCCAGATCTTTTCCATAAATCAGGATGTTATCCTGAAAGAAAAGTATTTCTGATACTCCATTTAAAACTTTCTTCATAATTCTTTGGAAACATGGTGCTGCGTATGCCAAACTAAAGGGCATCTTACCAAAGTGGTAAGACCACAGAGGTGTTGCAAACACACATGCCTCAACTCATCTTGTAACTTAACTTGGTGGTATGGAGATGAGAGATCCACAACACGGAACACCTTGGCACCCACAAGCATGGTCAAAGCCTCAGATGTTGGCAAGAGGCTACGATCAAAAACATTTGCTTGTTTAAACCTCTGAGGTAAACACACAGTCTGATCTGTTTAACCCATTCTTTAGGTGCCAACAGTATTGGGGCAAGGCATTCTGAGGATTCAATCTCCTCGATTATGCCATCTTCAATCAACCTGCTGATCTCCCTTTTCATAGGTTCCATCATAAAATTTGGAACTATCCTGACCTTGCAGACAGAAGAAATAGTGTCTTTCTTTAAGATTATTCTATGTTCAAAATCCTTGAGATTACCCTACTTACCATTAAACATGCTAGGAAATTGTGAAGATATGTCTCCATCTTTCTGTTCTGCAGACACAATCATAACAGGTTGTACCGCATTGGGATTCAACATATTACCCATGTCACATTGTTGATACCGACCCAGCAAATTATCTCCCCTGTTGGCCACATACACTTTTCCTACAGTCTCTTTGTCCAATAATATAATTCTCTCTAGCTCACAGGATTCATATCAGGTGTAACAAGAGGAACGTGTTCAAATTCCATCTCACAAGTTTTTTGTTCACCCACCATGGTATAAGTTGAACCGGAATTTTCTAAAACAACTATTTCCTTAAGATCAAGCTTGATGTGACTCTCAGGCATACTCAGAGGACTCACATCAACTTGACTCGGACTGGGATTAATGGTAAAAAAAAAAAACATATCAACCATTTGAGCCTTGTCACCCTTACAGACTCTGGTATAATGACCCTTCTTTCCACATTTCTTGTTGATAGAATTCCTGGCATAACACTGAACACTATTTGTAGTGACCAGGGTTACCACAGTGATAACATTTCAATTTACCATACTCTGTTTCCTTGTTGCTACTACTTTGTTTCCCTTCCACTTATAGATAACATCTTCAGCATTCTAATTTACATCATTATTGGAGTCACTCTGTGAAGGGGGCATAACTCACATCTCACGTACCCAAGTGGTTATGCTTTCTATGCTTTTCACAATGGTGATGGCCTCTCTGAGGCCAGGGTTCTATGTTAACTACTTCTCCTGAACCAGATATTGATAGTGCACCACATCAATACATTCATGCTAAGCAAATCAGTTAAGAGATCAAATTCACAAGTGCTTGCCAATGTTCGCAAACAAGCTACGCAGTTCCCTACACTCTAGTTTTTCAGTTGCATTCTTGAGAAAAATGTGTGGCGATCTAATACCACATTGATTCTTGCTTCAAAAATGTTCTCTAGCATTAATAGGTATATCTGGGTTATTCTTCCACATTTCCATGAGGGATGATTTCAAGACTGTCATAAATATTACAACTTTCCACCACTAAATTGAGTAGTTTTAACACTTGCTTCCTGGCAGCTGAAATGTTCTCTCCCCAATGTCCACAAAGTATGAATCAAAAAGCTTCTTCCATTTCTCCCATGGTATCAGTGTTTCACTCTTGTCTGATAAGAAAATAGGAGTCTCTTATCCCATTATTCTCAATAGGTTGCTGCGCCGTTGTCAGTCCTAATGATGCAGCAATTATGGTGAGTTAACGCTCACTGCTTTCATGAAGCACACTGCTCCTTGAGTGCTTCATATCGCTGATGTCCCCAATTCAGAATGGCTGCTCTATTGTAGGTTTGATGACACAATGGCTCAATGTATCAACACTGCAGCTGTGTGCCTCGGTGCTTTCGATCGCCTATATCCCAATATAAAATGGCCTCTTCGTTGTGCTAAATGTGCAGATGTTGCCGCTCGGCCCCCCCCCCTCCATGTGCATCATAAATCCATCTTACTGTTGTGTGTTGAACTCTGGGCTACAAAGCTGCTGTACCACATGCTTGGGTGCCTAGTGGTTGCAGTGCTGTGAGCCAGTGCTGAAACACGAGCCTGGCCCGAAGGACAAAAACCTTTAAAATATCGATAAAGCAGTGCTTCCTTAGGACATACCTCGGAGGGGTGGTCAACTCTGTGGAAAGCAGGTATAACTTGAACAACCGGTGCTACTTTGGTTGTCTGAGATGTGAGTTCAGGAGAGGTAGGTGTGATTAAAGATGCCTGTCTCCTCCCAGGCTCCTCTTTGCCAGTGTTACGTTGTCATGTTTACCTCAAATAATTCACATCAGAGCGGTTGAGATGCAAGTAGATCACAACAGAGCAGTTGAGATGGTACTTCGTAATGGCAATCCCTGTGTTGGTTGATGCTGTAGCATGAGGGTTCAGGCTGACGGATCTTCACATTGGTGGGCTGTGCCAGTGATAAGGTTTTGGCATCAACTGCCCTGTTCGCAGACATACAGAGCTCAAAACCTTCAATTCAGCCATTCTGAGGCCACACCAAGGATCCAGGACTTGAGGGGCATCACTTGGGGGTCAGGGGCTTGCTCCAGTTGGATCTGGATGCTGGGTCAGGTGGTTGTGAGCCTATTATTGAACTGTATAGGCGTTTATCCGACTAGCCCCTGGAGTCACTCTGGAAGTCTTGGATTCAGGTGCAGGTCCAGTTCCTCTGACTCAGGCAGGATTGCTGCAGGGCAGTAGGGCTGCAATCCTGCAAGGTAGCAGTCCAGCAATGTAGTTGTTCAGCAGAGTTCCATTCCTTTCAGCAACACAGCTGTACTTCTTCCTGGCAGAGAATCAACAGGTCCAGAAGTGTACTGAAGAGGCAGTGTCTGAGGTCCAATATTTATACCCGGTGCCCTTCTTCTGGAAGGTAGGAGAAACTTCTAGAAATTCCCTATGACATCCCCAGGCATCCTGCCACCTCTATCTGTGCTCCAAACTAATTACAGGGGGCATGCAGCCCTTTGCGTGGAGGCAGGACAAACCTTTTCAAGTGTAGGTAGGGCTGTGGCCAGCTACTCCCTCCCATCCTGACAGTGATGGCCCATCCAGGCACACCTCAACTCCCTTTATTGTGTGGCTGTCTGGATGAATACAGAAAGTCCAACTATTAATTACACCCAGTCATGTAAACCACAGACAGGCTATAGGCACTAATTGGCTAAGGGCCTTATGTTGAGTTTGGTGGTGCGGGAGCAGGACTGCCCCACTACCGCCCTTCCAAACCAGTGTTTAAACCATCTGCAAGATTAGGAGTTTTGTCCTGTCTGGTGGGCAGTTTTTCAGTGTTCCCACAATGGTGCCTATGAAATTGGCACTGCAATGTAAATGTCAAAATCAGTACCTGCAGTCCATGCCATACAGGTACTGGGGTGCATGCACCCAGGTGGGCACGTCATGGCACAGATGCACAAGGGTGACCAGTAGGGCCACCTTTGCTTTCTCACCACCACACCCACACTTTTCATGGCAGTCTCACTGCCATAAAAAGTGTGCAGTGAGGAAACTCATAGTATGCTTGTCAGGGCAACAGTGGCTCGCCCAGCATATTGCGACTTCAAGACCACCATGCCATCACCAGAGATCTCTGATCCCTGGTGATTGTGGTGGTGCAAAAAATTGAATTAGATAATTTCAAAGTTAGTCTATGGGAGAGGTAGGCCTTGCAGTAGTGAAAAACAGATTTAATGTTTTTTCACTGCAGAACATACAATGTAAAGTACATATCCAACCTTTTAAATATACTGTACCCTGCCCTCTGAGATGTTCAGGGCCTACCCTAGGGGTGACATATGTATACAAATGAATGGTTTGGGCCTGGCAAATGATGTATTTGCCCAGGTTAACATGACAGTTTAAAACTGAACACACAGGCTGCAATGGCAGGCCTGAGACATGTTTGAAGGGCTACTTAAAAGGGTGGCACAATTTGTGCTGCAGGCCCATAGTAGCCTTTGAATGTATCGGCCCTGTGTACATGAGGGCCACTTTACTAGGAATCTATAAATAAAATAAATATTCCAGTTGGGAATAAGCCAGTGTTACTATGTTTTAAGGAGGGAGCACATACACTTTAGAACTGGGTAGAAGTGGTAAAGTGTGCTGAGTCCCAAGGTCACCAAAACGAAATCAGCATAAAATGGAGGAGGAAGGCAAAACGTTTGGGGAAGACCACCTTACGGCTGATATGTCTAACAGTTATAGTTAAGTGAAAAGGTCAGATAAACATACCGTTTTAAACTAACAAAACCATTGACATTCACCAGCTATAGGTATCTCAAGTAACTACACCTCCTGTCCTAAAATACCTATAACTCATACTCCCACCATGCATAGTGTTGTTATCAATGATGTCATTTTAGATGTTGGTGTGATGCTATCAATGATGTCATAGAACATGTCATGAATGATAGAATATGTGAGGTAATTACCAGTGCATGGCAAGGGAACGAGCGTTATAGTTACCTAAAATAACTATAACTGGTGAATTTCAGATATTTTGTCATGGTTAAACTTAAGTTTTAGCTGTAATTTTCACCTAACTAACTATATAGTACTTTCATTTTTTGTTTTTGTGAATATATTTAATGATAATTGTTTTCTAGAAAATTTACATTTTCCAGAGAAATGAGCTTAAAGAGTAGCTCAGGTTGGGCTTGAAGGGATTAAAAAGTTAAGTATATCTGAATGGTTGGTCTTGCACGTGTCCAATGGAACTAAACATTTAAAAATTAGGGCCCACTGATTGGCCCAGGGAGCTTTTGTCACTGTAAACCATTTCAGTACCATTGGGGTGGGACCGGTCCCCCGGTACCCAGAGATCTAATAGACTGGCAGCAACTCTGATGAAAATGTTGCAGACATCATCATAGGAATCAGGGTTCTGCTTCCTATGTCTTGAAAATATGTTTTAAATTGTGTATAAGGTGGCATGGAGGATCACTGTAGCACTTGTAAGAAAAACCTATATATCTCACTAAGGTACAAGGGTAGTTGCTTAAAAAATAAACCTAACAAAAGAAGGGGGGGCTGATGAAGGTGGAGCTAAATGTATAGGCTAGAAATGGTAAGGTTTGATGCAGTTAATTAATTGACAATCAACTGCATCACTATCGGTTCGTAGTGTTGGTGATGAACACTGATGGGGTAAGATGGAGGAATGGTATTCTATGCTCTATTGATTTTGTTTTTATATTTTCAGCACCTTGTGGACCACACTAGATGCTGGTACCACGAGAGTGCCTCATACTAGTGCAAGTATGGTTCTCACTTTCCAATTTTCTATAAAAGTAGAATGACAAATGCTTTAGGTCCTGAGGCATGCCAAGAACCTGCTGGTCGAGGTAGGCAGAAACATGTTGACCAGATTATAGGATAGGGTAATATATATATATCCCTATTTCAAAGTGCTTGTTTTTAATCCTATCCATTGGGGGCACCAGAATAAAAATTGTCCTCGCCCACCAAGAGATAGTTTTAACCCGCATGCTATTTTTGTTTGCCCCCTGCCACTCCCTCCCCAACAATTTAGAGAACATCTGTAGTGTGGACATATATAAACCCTCCTGCTCCTCTCTTAAGGGAGAGTTGTAGCCCACATTGTGTACCTTGTGGTCCCAGTGTAAAGAGGGGACCACATGCTGAATCATGTCACCCTTGGGTGAGTGAGGGCTTTCGTATTAACACAGCAGTGCTTGAAAGTTTACTCCCCTTCACCCCACCCATTCTTTTGTTAGGTTCATCTTCTTAGCAACTACCCTTGTACCTTAGTGCGATAGATTGCGTGGAGTAGTACATGGGGTGGCGTTCAAATACTCCAATAGAGACCCTTCAGTGCAAGATTATACTTGTATGAAGGACCCAGAGGGGCCTCGAAGGGGCCAAAATTAAAAAAATATATAAGTATTACAGTGGATACTGCAGTACTCCTGCAAAGCCCAACACAAGGGGGTCGATTCCGATTCGGGAAAAAAAACGTCCGTACGATTTGTATCTGGAGCCCTCTCCATACGAATCGTATCCGTCCGTCCGAGTCGCGTAGTACGATCCGTATTTCGTGAATCCGTCCGAGTCGTCGCGATCCGTACGTATTGCAAGGCTGAAACCGTGAACCGTACGACTCGTACACATGCCGTACGACTCATACACATGCCGTACGACCCGAC
Organism: Lissotriton helveticus; assembly: GCF_964261635.1. Lineage (NCBI taxonomy): Eukaryota > Metazoa > Chordata > Amphibia > Caudata > Salamandridae > Lissotriton > Lissotriton helveticus. The sequence continues at coordinate 1,113,859,686 of NC_136061.1, forward strand.
GAGTACGATCCGGACCGGGGTATGAGGACGCGATTCGTACGGTCCACGGCAGGGAAGGGCGAGTCGTACAGAAAAGCACACAAACACATACACACTGTACGGTCCGTACCCCCCATGATTGCAGGGGTACGCACCGTACCCCTGCGATAATGGGGTGCATGAGCCGTACCCCATGTACGATGGGTGTACGAGCCGTACCCCATGTACGATGGGTGTACGAGCCGTACCCCATGTACGATGGGTGTATGAGCCGTACCCCATATACCGAATCGGAATCGACCCCAATGTGGGGTCAACGTCAGGGCCTGGTCAGAGGCTAGCCTGTATGCAGCAGTGGATGGCAGCCCATGTGGGCCTTGGCTGGAGTTAGATACTTGAAAGATGGGATCTGTGCACAGCCTTATTTTTTGCAATTGTTTAATCGATTTTGGGTGCTCCATCGGTGGCGGCCAACGTCCCTGGGCGCCTAATTGACAAGTCAGCTTGTGTGTCCTTAATGAGACATTAAGGACATCCCTCCGGGCACACCTACTTCTCCTCCCTTGATACAAGAGGATTCCACACGTTATTGTTCCTTTGTTTTCAAATGTTTATTCATCTTAGTATTTCATTTTCATTGAACTTGTTTTGTAAATATTCTGATTTCACTTTTTCATCATATTCACATCAGCGACAAAATTACATTTCTCTCCAATGCATTTCGGGCGTGACCATGTCGCCCTTCATCAGGGAATCAACAGTGTCGCTGTAATCTGTTCTATCGTGAAACTCTGATTCAAACTCGCTCGGCGTTTATCTTCGTTCATCACCGCGTCCTGCTTTCCTCCATTACAAAGGAACAATAACGTGTGGAATCCTCTTATATCAAGGGAGGAGAAGTAGGTGTGCCCGGAGGGATGTCCTTAATGTCCTTAATTGACTGCTTATCAATATAGGCAGACACCGGGAATTGGTGGTCAGCAACCTGATAGCGTAATGCGGAGGACTGCCGCGTGAGGTGCTCCAGTCGTCCGAACGGACGACTGGAGCACCGCGGTGGACCAGTGCCCAATAGATCCTGACATTGCTCAGCTAAAGCCCATTGCTACCGAGCACGCCAGGAGCCATCTTCCAGCTCACGCGGCAGCCCTTCAAAATAGGCTATCACGCTGTCTTACCACCAACTAAAGGCCCATTGCTACCGAGCACGCCAGGAGCCATCTCCCAGCTCACGCGGCAGTCCTCCGCATTACGCTATCAGGTTGCTGACCACCAATTCCCGGTGTCTGCCTATATTGATAAGCCGTCAATACAAGTGCTAGAGAAAGCCTTTTCGCTCAGCACCACGGTCCCTCGTTAAATGAGGCGCATTGTTTATACCAGGCAAAATAATTGTTTCTAGTCCTGATGATGATCCCTTGATATAGAGCTATGGATCGAAACGTCGACTTTTTTAAGTGGACATAAATGTAACCACTGTGTAATTGTATGTATGTTTTACTCTGGAGAACACTTCCTACACTGATTTAGAAAGTGTCCAGGTTGCTCGCTTCCCTTTGCCGGTAAAACCTTTTTCTACTTTTTCTATATTTTCTTTCTATCACCCTTCTTGTTTCCCTCAGTACGGTACAGGATTGTGCCCTGCTAAATTTTGACTGCTGTCTTTTGTATCCAACTTTATGTTGTCATTCAAATAAATTCCTGGTCCGGCTGGACAGGAGTACTATATAGCGCCTATTGTGTTCTATATTATTACCAATTAGATTCTTCAAATTGCTCAGGACCACTGTTTTCTCAAATGTATTAGTGTTGCAGCTATGTAAACCCCTCCTTTTTCAGATTTTCAAACAGAGATCCAATATGAATGCCCTGAGCAGAATCTAGCCAATGTGGAACTTTAATAATTGATTCAAAAGGAGCTTCTATAACAGAAGCCTTGTTTAAGATGATAGTCCACTATCCGCCCCAGTATGTGATCAGCAGCCACTAATGTTGATTAATACATCTGAATGAACACATATCTGACTGAGTATTTTTGCTATTGCCTCTGCTTCTTGCCACTTACACTCTAAGCAAGAAAAACGGACCCCGAATTTTCAATTTAATTGAAAATCTTTCCTCGATTTGTGTCTGATTCAAAAGACTTTTACAAGAACATAAACACCAAAATAGATATCTAAATTTTGTCGTAGCAAAGTGTCAAATATAATTGCAAAGAAAAAGAACACGATAGATACTTCTATAGAAGATTCCATTTTCACCGCTTCAAAAACATTCAGAAAGACCATTTTTCGGCTACATTTCTATTATTCGCACTACCTAATTATAAATGTGTTAGAACTGAATAACAAATGTGCCAGCTGAGACCCACATATAGATTAAAGCCACATATCCCATGGTCATTGGTTTTGGCCATGTGCACTACATCAACAATTACGTTTTGCATCTTGAACTTTGTTCCACCTAGCTCTCGCAATCTTTAAAATGATGGGGTATCCAATTTAGGACCAGCAGTACCAGAATCTTAGGCTAACCATTGACTATGTAAATAACACCCAGTTAAATTAACAGTTTATGGCTGTATCTAAAGGTATATCTTGAATATTTGGTATGAATCTCGCCCTCCTGGACCTACAATGGTTACCCCAGAAAAAGGTGGATGATTTATTCCTTCACCATCATCATAACCTAGTCTGTATTGTGCTGATCTGCTACACATAATGGGACATCAGCATCATAGCAAGTTTCACCAAATGTATTGTTTGTTTCCTTTTGGTTCAAAATTAGTCTAAGAATTTTGCAGCTGCAAACCTTGCGATTTGCAAAATCACAAAATGTGCGACCGCAAAACCCCTTTTTCTTTTTTACAAGGCCTTATTGTAAAATCCGGTCATAGATAAATGACAGACTCAAAGGTATTAGAACGGAGAGTCTTTATTCGTAGCGTTACATCTCCTGCGACCTCAGCCACAGCCTCATCTCTCTCGAAGTCCCCGGCGCTCGCCTTGGAACGCCTGTCGCGGTGACATTCTAAGTGATGTCACCGCGAGGGCAGCTCCATTACATGCGAGGCGTTGGGGGGTTATTGTGTGGAAGATACCACACATCCCCCTTCCCTGCGGAAAGTAAAACACAAGTGTAATGCAAACAGTAGAACGTGCCCGGTGGTACAGTGACACCCAACAGGGTGTGAGACTGTCAACATTTTACTACATCTGACGAGAGGCTAGCAACACTGAAAATATGCCAAAGGTTACATCATTACATATTGATCAAAATATCTAGGGGGTCTGGTCACCCTCTTGACAGGCCTGCCGGTTGTGGGGGGAACCATGGTTTGCCTCTTAGTGGTGGGACTGGGGTCCTGCCTAGGGTCTCCCTCCCCCTCCCTTCCCCTTGGATTCTCAGGTGGATGGTACCTCACAACCCTTCCCAGGTTCCATATTTTTCCTTCTTGAGTCTTGACCGCATTTTTGAATAATTTGGTGATCTTGGTTGGGCTGGTGTATTCTGACCAACTCGCCCTCCCTGTTGGAGCCCTGATTTTGATGCTGTCTCCCACCTTGAATCCCACATCCTGCACGGCTTTGTGTCGGTCATATCCTTCTTTTCTCTTTTCCATGGCCTCCTTCTGCTTCTCCAAACTCCCAGCTTCTTTAGATCGGTCCGACCACCCCTTGTGCCACTCCATCCATCCTGGGGTCAGCTTAGTGTTGGGTATCCTGGCGCGGAGCAATTCAAACGGGGTGACTCCTGTTGTCTGATGTGGCGTGAACCTGTATGCCTCTAGACGTCTCCACGCCTCCTCCTTCCAACTCATGCCACTGGCCCTTGCCAATTGGATGCTTTCTTTGAGGGTTTTGTTAAAGCGTTCGACCATGCCATTCGTTTCGGGGTGGTACAGAGCGCAACGCTTGTGTCTGATGCCTCTTCCCTCCAAGAAGTCCTCCATCTCTTTGGAACACAGCTGTACACCGTTATCCGTCAAAATGTTTTTGGGTAGGCCTTCCCGGATGAACACCTCCTCCAGAAAGTTGATGACTGTCTTGGTCGTGACTTCGCTGACAAACTTTATCTCTGGCCACCTGGAGTACAAATCTACTAGCACCAAAATGTAGGGTGTCCGCTGCTCTCCCGACATGGGGCCCACGATGTCCAGTGCCAACTCGACCCACGGTCCTGAAGGGGGCGGCCTGCACACCATGGGTGGCGTCTGTTGCCTTAGGACCTTGTCGCTGCTGCTGCACGGGATGCACTCTCTGATTCTCCTTTCAGTGATCAGATCCATGCTCGGCCACCAGTAGCTTTCCCTGAGTCTCTGTTTGGTTTTGGTGATGCCCAAATGTCCCTCGTGGGCTAATTCGACCAGATTATTCCTCACGGCTGCAGGAGGTACCAGTCTTGTACCCCTGAATAGACATCCGTCTATTACGGACAACTCGTCTTTAATGGCCAAGTATGGCCGTAAGTTTTCATCCTGTTTGTCCCCGTGCTTCCAACCGCCTCTTACTCTTTCGTAAATTTCCTCCAACGTTTTGTCTTCTTCTATCGCCTTCCTCCATGTCTCTTCTCCCAACGCCTTCTGGATGGTGCAGACATCCTCTACTTGGAGGTCCTCTTCGTCCCCATCCGCCTTTTCCTGCTTCTCCCTCGTTTCTTCATCACCAACGAGCCTGGATAGGCAATCAGCTGCCAGGTTCTGTGTTCCAGGGACGTACTCAACGTCAAAGGTGTATTCTTGAAGGCCGACTACCCACCGCCTTATCCTGCTGGAGATGGCATCCAAACCCTTCCTACTGAATACCTCCACCAACGGCTTGTGGTCAGTTCGGAGGGTGAACTGAGTTCCCCACAAGAAGTCTCTGAACTTTCCCAACGCCCAGGATACCGCCAAGGCCTCTTTCTCGATAACCGAGTAGTTGTTCTCGGACTTCTGGAGTGACCTCGATGCAAAGGCTATGGTTTCTTCTCCTTCATCTCCAACTTGGGTGAGGACAGCCCCCAACCCTTTCGCACTTGCGTCGGTGGTGACTATGGTTGCCCGGTTGGGTATGTACGACTTCAAACTGGGGGCCTCTGCGAGTGCCTTCTTTACGTCCTCAAATTCCCTCTGGCACTCTTGACTCCACTGGAATTCATTCTCCTTCTTCAGCAGTAACCTGATGGCATATGTTCTCCCCGCCAGGTTCCTTATGAACTTCCCGTAAAACTCCAACATCCCCATGAATGACTTAATCTCGTCCTTGCCCTTGGGGGGTGTCAGGTTCACGATGGTGTTTTGCAATTCAGTTTTAGGACAGATACCCTCTGTCGTCACCTTGTGTCCCAGGAAGTCTAGTTCAGCACAGCCAAACACACACTTGTCTCTTTTCACTGTGAGGCCATGAGACTGAAACCTCTCTAGCACACATCTCAGTCTGCCATCGTGCTCCTCGTGGTTTTTTGCAAATACGAGTACGTCGTCCTGGTAGCACATGACGCCTGGGATGCCCTTCAGCATGTTGCCCATGATCCTCTGAAACACAGCGGCCGCCGAGACTAGCCCGAATGGCATTCTTTTGAATTTGTATGCGCCCATGGGTGTCACGAATGCTGTGAGTTCTTGGGACTCCTCGTGTAGTCTTATTTGGAAGTATGCTGAGGTGAGGTCGAGGCACCTTGGCACCTTCAAGCATGCTCATCATCTGGGTGATGTTGGGTAAGGGATAGCGGTCAACCACGACCTCCTTGTTCAACGCCCTTAAGTCTATGCAGAGCCGGACCGACCCATCCTTCTTTTTGGCTGCGACAATGGGGGCCAACCACTCAGTTGCTTCCACTGGTTCGATGACTCCGGCCTTGCACAGTTTCTCCAGTTCAGACTTGACCTCCTCCTGGATAGCAATGGGGAGTTTCCTGACTTTGGCTACGACGGGCTTGGCGTTCTCCTTCAGTCTTATTTTGTGGCAGTAGTTCTTTAGGCACCCTAGTTCTTCCCTGAACACCTCTTGGAATTCTGTCACCACCTCTGCTTTGCGTTCAGTGATCTCTTGTATAAGAATCTGAGGATCACAGTTAGGATTCAGATAGACCCCTAACTCTTTCTGTGCCTGCCACCCCAAAATGTTATCCCCTACCGTGGACACATACACCTTGGAGACTGTAGTTCTGTTGCTGTATTCTACTTTCCCAAGGAAATAGCCCTTCATGGAGATGGGGCGACCAGCGTACCCCCCTGGCCTAAGATCCATTCTTCTCAAGGTAATCCTTCCCTTAGACACACGTGAGAACTCTTTGGCATTAATAATAGTTATTCTGGAACAGGAGTCAAACAATGCTTCCATCTCCACCTCCCCAACCTTTATGGTGTCTTTGGGACTGGTGACCTGTCCTCCCTCAACCTGTACCACAATTTCCGCACACACAGGGTTGCTGGGACTGGAGGCTAGTACATCCTGTACCTGTACAACGATCTCGTCGCACACCACATTCGTCCTGTCCCTACCTTGCCTGCCGACTCCCTGCCCACTCTTGCAGTACTGCTTGAAATGCCCTTTCTTCCCACACTTGTTGCACGTGAACCTGAGAGCAGGGCACTCCTTGTCGTTAGCTAGGTGCCCCTGCTTGCCACATCTATAGCATGTGCCTCTAAACGCTCCCCCCGGCCTGCCTTCTTTGTATTCTTTACTCACTACCTTCTGGCCCTTGACTACTGACACAGTCTCACATTCAGTCTCTACCTCACTGACACTGGCCTTTTCCTCATTTTTCTTCTCCCCTGCATCCTGCTTTATTTCTTTGACGCACTGAAGCATATGCTCTACTTGCTTAGCTACAATGAGCACCTCCCGGAGTGGCGGGTCATCCTTGAGCCATAGCTCTTCACGCACTCGTTCCACTCTACATGCCAAAACAAATTGGTCCCTGATTCTTTCTTCGCTTGCTCCACCAAATTTGCAAGTGGCGGCTAACTTCCTTAACTCAGATACAAAGTCCTCTATCGATTCTCCCTCTCTTTGTGTCCTCTTCCCAAAGTGGTACCTCTCCATAATCGTGCTAGTCTTGGGAAGGTAGTGCAAGTCTAACTTCTTGAGGCTCACCTCAAACTCATTGAGACCTCTAGACTCCTGTGCCCCTAATTCCGGGAGATGATCTAGGACTTCCTCACCCTCCGCACCAAGATAATAGGCTAATAACGCAACCTTCCTCTCCAAACCCAGGTTCGGCCCACATACAGTGGCATAATTAACAAACACCTTTTTCCATTTCTTCCACTGAATATTGGGATCCCCTGGGGTGGTCAAGAAAAAGGGTGGAGGGGTCACACTCTGCATGCTGCGTGTAAACTATCGCCTGCTAACGCCCTGAGAAAACACCCACCCGCTAGGCACAATTTCACTGAGGAGATAAATAAGGGTGGGTTAGCATGCGCCTTAAAGAGTACACATTCTTTGTCCTGAAATCCCCTCAGATATACTACCACAGGCAGACAAAAGGAAATCCTTGCACAGTCTTCTACGTATGGGGTTGAGGTGCAAACACTCCAGGGTGTGTGTCTATGGTGGCTGTGGTGCTGACTGCACCTGCTGCACCCTGAAACGCTGTGCTTGTGCTCAATGAAGTCTGGCTTAACCCAGTCACGTGAGGCAGGAGAGTCTCGGGTCTGTAAGCACATCCGGCTGTGCACTACCAGTGTGAACCACCTTCCAGGCAACGACTCTTGCTGCATAGAACACGGCTAATTCCCCTCACATTCCTGTCTCCTCACACTGCCACTCGATCACGGTGTTATACGGCATTGCTGACAGGCTGCGCACCAGACGCTGTCTGACTAGCTGCGCTCCCGTGCTCCTCCTTCGTGCCCTCCAACGTCCTACACTCTGTGTTCACACCGCCGAGCCTGTTCCCCGCAGCGCTATGTTTCAGTCAGTTTCAGATGCGGCGGGATTAAACTGCGGCCGCCAATCATGCACGCTACCCTCTGTGCGCTACCTTCTGTGAAAGGAGCTCGCCCTCGTACCTCAACTTCGGGTGTACGTCTTTCCCCGCATGCCAGGCCGAAAGGTCACGTCCCCTTAAGCGTGCAGTAGATGCCAAACGCCCGCTGGACGCGACTCGCGAGGGTGCTGCTGGGGTGCGTGCTGTGTGTGTGGAATCGCCTTACTTCCAACGATGACCCGGCAGTCCGCGCCTTCACCACGCTGAGCCTGCTCTCTGCTGTCAGTCACCCGATGTCCCGCAGAGCAGTCACCACTGCCTTCCACTGCTGATCGGACGCCTACAGACACACTCGCTTCCGTGTGTCGCGGTCAGCTGGGCATCCCCACGTCAAGACTGCCGTCACACTTGCTTCCGTGCGACGCAGTCAGCTGGGCTTCTCCTCGCAGGCGTGTTGAGGTCGCAGGCAGGTTTACCCTCGTCGCCAGTGTAAAATCCGGTCATAGATAAATGACAGACTCAAAGGTATTAGAACGGAGAGTCTTTATTCGTAGCGTTACATCTCCTGCGACCTCAGCCACAGCCTCATCTCTCTCGAAGTCCCTGGCGCTCGCCTTGGAACGCCTGTCGCGGTGACATTCTAAGTGATGTCACCGCGAGGGCAGCTCCATTACATGCGAGGCGTCGGGGGGTTATTGTGTGGAAGATACCACACTTATCACTAGTTGGTAAAGTTTTATTGACTCGTAAATGGATTTAGAAATGGTTACCAATTTACAATTTGAAATCAGTGGATTGCAACCGTAATTCATGATGCCCATCACTGGACTGTTACAGGCGCTCAAATTGGGGTGGTAACTGCTTTTCAAAGAGGAAGGGGTACTCTTTGTACGCTTTTCATTTTGGAACTCAGTGTGGCAACTTCAGGGGCAGTAGGCGTTAGGCCAGGTGACCACTGTCAACTCTCAGTGGCGTGTTATATAATTACATTTTTTCTTGTTCAAAGCTACCAAATTTCCGATAAAGAAATAGGCCTACTTTAAAAACGTTTTCAATTTTGAAATGCAACCACAGCCACCGTGCCTGTGAATGTAGCCAAACATAGAGTGTTGCAAATTGCGATCTGCCAAATTAATATTCATTAGGCAGATCATTCTGCGACCACACACCCCTTTGCAATTCCTCATTTGCAAACTAACCTTTTAATAAACAGGTAGTTAGCAAAATTAGCGACTGTTGACAAAAATTATGGCTGCTATTTGCTATCACTTGTTGTGGAAAGTATCTTAGTATTTGGTAACAATTAAGTTGAACTATATAAATTTGGCTGTTCACTGATACAATTGAGCATAACTTGTGCCTCTTCTGCCAGTAAATTCCTACTTTGCAGCACATCTTTTAACACACCATTATTTCCCACTGTAGCACACAGTTATAAATATAAAGAGAACTTTAGTACCCCTTGAACTTTGACAAATGTCATTGAACATGCTTTCCTTCATGAGTTCAGTGTATTACTGAATAGAAACCTATATTTATATATGTTTCTCTTTTTCAAACAACGCATATTCATTTGCTGCTGATAAAGTGTTAACATTTCGACTAGGCTCCGTTTCCTTAATGTAGAAATACATTTGATTATTACTTTACAAGTGGTTGAAATGTACAATCTATTCGTAATGTGTGAAACAAAAACGTGAGCCCTTGAAGAATGAACTGTTATGAGGTTATCCGTTTATGCCTTTACTGAATAAAATGGGAACTCCAGCAAAGCATTACTCAGTTTAATGTCAGGCAAAGTGCTTGTGCCATCACTCAGGACTGGTCAAGCAGCTACAGACATTTGGCTTTAGAAAACATTCATTCATCAGCTTCTAGACAAGCAGTGACATTTAATTCCAATATACAGTACCCTGTGGGCAGCATAGAAACGCATGGTAACTTAGTTTACAATTCCCACGGAAGTTGTGTATGCTTTACCTTACATTCTCATGCTTGCTACAACTAGCTATATTTAATTTTCACATACAGAGACTGTAAGGCAGAAATAAAGAGGATAAGAAAGAACCCCTCCTCCCAAGTCGCTTTGCTCTGGATTGCTGCTATTTTGCTTTTAGTGTCAGAATATGATTTTCACTGACTATGCCTCGATTATCAATCACGATAGAGCTCTGATAAGTGGAATGTTTAGGTATTTTATAACATTGACTATTTATCTGAACAAAGGGCCTTACTCATAGTTTGGTGGACGGACTACCCCCTCACAAATATGGCAGGAGCCTTGTTCGTCGTATTACATATGCATTATAGTCAATGATTTTTGCAATATGGCATCTGACACATTTATGAACAAGTCTGTGTCCTCCAATCTCTAAATTTTGCCCACATTTTTCCCTTTAGGTTTTCAATACATAGTTGCTAAAAGCAGGAATACCTCTAATTTATAACCTGCCCCATTGCCTAATATTTTACCATGATATCAATGCCAGTGATGGCCAATCATTACGGCCAACAGGGCTCTGCACCCTCCATTTTCCAAAGCATGATAAATGCCTGGCCGGCTGAGCAAAGGTCAGCCTGACAGACACTCAGCATGTCAGAGTCAACAAAGACTTTGGAGGCCCTTCCCCTCATGATGAAGAGGTGTGTCACCAATAGAGTGCCCAAGGCTTACTGTCTTTCGATGATGCCTCATCACAGAGTGAGTGCAGTAGGTTCAGCAAGTTTCACTCACCCCTTCTCACTCTAAAATGAGCTAGGGAAGGTCCTCCTCTCATTAGCTGATCCATTACAAGCCCAGCCAATATGAGAAGGTGGCGGGAACTTCCTTGAGTCCCTTCCCTCTCCGAAGTCTCTGTTGCATTTCTTTGCCACCAGCCAATGGCATCACCGCAGCCAGATAAGAGCTTGTTGAATATTAGGTGAATGTGAGTGTATATATATATGAATTCATGTGTATTTGCACATGTGTGCTGTGAATAGGTGTGTTTGTGAATATGTGGTGGAGAAAGGTGGGTGTATGTGTGCATTCTTCTGAATGGATGGGTGTGAGTGAGTGCGCATGTGTGCCTCCATGCCCTAATACTCATCCACACTTCGAACCAGCACTGACCAATGGTATGGAATTTTCTTTATTTAAAAGGGAAAAATCAACAGCTTTGAAGGAGGGCCACATGGTGAATACTCAATGAATGTCTCTCTACCGTAGTAGCTCTTAAGTACTGTAAAGCTCACAATTGGGGGCTTGTACAGTATGAAGTTCATTTTTCTAGCTAGTTCAAATGTATATAATTTCAAAAATAATTTAAAATTAAATTTACATACAAATATGTCCAGTTGATACCGTTAGAGTGCGCTTAGTGTTATTATTGTTAATATTTGTGACTGCGCTGAGTTGTACGATGTCACTCAAACTTGCAATGTTTGACGGAATATCTAATATTTGAGGGCCATTCAGGCAATGCCTGTATACTTTTTTAATTGCTTCTGATGGCAGCAAGATTGACAGTCTTGTAAATTGAAACTCTCCATTTATTTACCGAGTTACCAAACAACTGTCACTGCAAAGCAATATTCCCCTCACCGCACAAGCAGCGTGCCTGCTTTGGGGTCTTGTGAGCATTGCAGATTTCAGGGACTGTATACTTGGAATGCCTATTTTCGTAGACCACGTCTGGCTGTCAATCTGAGAGGAAAGCAAGATGGGAAATGTCAGAGCTATCTCAGGGGGTTGGATCAGGGCACCACCCCCCACTTGCATGATTGTAGTGGTCCATGCTTTCTTGATGCTGGGTCCCAACTCCGGAGGGCCCGAGATGCCCTCGGGGCTCTTTGAATTGGGCATGGTGACATCTAATAACAAAGTTGGCGATGTCTCACTTCACCAGACTGATTTGAAATGGTATATGACATTAATGTATATGCGTGCATTTATAAATACTCACATGACATTTACTTTACTGCTCACAATTTACTTGATTCACAAAAGATTTTGCAAGCTTAAGGTGAGCTGATGTGCAAAAATAACATTATAAATGTGTGTAAACTTATGTTGGGTGTTTAGACCCGCAAATAGTTTTGCATTTGCACATTCACAATAGCATGGTATGATAATACATTTCAGCAGTTCTGCTAACAAGTGAAGGTTGTGCATGTTCCAGTGCGGGGATTCACACCAAAGACAGTGAGCACCCAAAAACATGAGAGGGTTTGGGCATTCACACATATTTTGCCGGCACAGTTTCCCCCCTAGATACAGTCAGCAATTTACTTCTATCAAGGTCAAGAGAAAGTCGCTGTCCAGGATGGTAAAGGAGATGGAGCACAACCAAAATGTTTGGGACCCCAGGGAAGTGGATTTCTCCTAGGACTGCGCATATTCTTTATTATGCTTGATTGTTCATGGAATAGCAGACTTTTCAATCCTACTGGTAGCAGCTGGAGTATTTCAATTTTTACAGCTTCATGATGTGTAGTTAAAAAACTTTCAAAGACTATTTTCAGCTTCTGTAAGTACTGGGGGTCGGAAATACAAGAGAAGGAAATGGCAATAATGAATGCTGCACCGATATATATATATATATATATATATTCACTGAAAAAACCATAGGTTATAGACCATATATAGTTAGAAATTAGCATTTACAAAACCTTGAAAATTCACTGAAAAAACCATAGGTTATAGACCATATATAGTTAGGAATTAGCATTTACAAAACCTTGAAAATTCACTGAAAAAACCATAGGTTATAGACCATATATCGTTAGGAATTAGCATTTAAAAAACCTTATTTTACCCACACAAAACCATTGAAATTCCATATATAGTTAGTTGCACTAACTATATATCGCGCACCCGCAATCCACTGCTGATGATGTCACATATTACATCATTCATGACATGGTCAGTGACATCACTGATGACATCACTGATGACATCTCAAATGACATCACTGATGACATCACTGATGACAACATCCAGTGACTGTATGTTTCTGTAAAGTTAAAATATGTCTTACATATTGAAGAATGAGTGGAAGTATAAGTGTCTGGATGAAGGATTTAGTAGGTGCATGACTGAATGTATGAGTGAGTGATTAAATGTGTCTCACTGAGTGCATGGGTTAGTGACTAAACTGTCTTAATTTGTGCATCATTATGTCTGTTGTTCTGTAAACTGCTGCATGTGTTGATCAGTAGCTATATGATTAACTATATGGGTTATTGATTGATTGTCCAAGTATTTGTATGGGAGACTGAGTGTGTGTGTGGCTGGCTGGGAGGTGTGTGACTCTGTGCAGATCAATGTGTACTTGTATCAATGATTGTATAAGAGAGTAAGTATGTGTTAGTATATGTTTGAAAATGTAAGGTGCTCTATGTTTAACTGTATAGACAAGAAAATGGAAGTGTGATTGATTCTTTACAGGACTGACTAGGTGTGTGAGTAACTCCATGGATGAGTGGCAGAGTGTGAGTATCTGTATAGGTGTATGAGTGCATATGATAGTGTTGTAAAGATGAGTGATTGTATGTATGAATGATTGTATGGGTGAATAAGTAAATGTGTGTGTAGACGTAGGAATCAGTGAGTGCGTATGTAGTAACTAGTATTGGTGTGTGAATGGTTTCAAAAATTATACTCTGTATTTAACACTGGGTGTAACAAAGGTTATATTAAAATGTGAGGAGATGCATTGTATTGTCACATGAATGATATCATCAGTGATGTGGTCATTGATGTCAAATGAGATGTCATCAGTGATGTCATTTGAGATGTCATCAGTGATGTCATCAGTGATGTCACTGACCATGTCATGAATGATGTAATATGTGACATCATCAGCAGTGGATTGCGGGTGCGCGATATATAGTTAGTGCAACTAACTATATATGGAATTTCAATGGTTTTGTGTGGGTAAAATAAGGTTTTTTAAATGCTAATTCCTAACGATATATGGTCTATAACCTATGGTTTTTTCAGTGAATTTTCAAGGTTTTGTAAATGCTAATTCCTAACTATATATGGTCTATAACCTATGGTTTTTTCAGTGAATTTTCAAGGTTTTGTAAATGCTAATTCCTAACTATATATGGTCTATAACCTATGGTTTTTTCAGTGAATTTCAATGGTTTTTTTAATAGCAAATATCATAAGCTGTCGAATGTCAAGTACGTGGTAAGTAAAAACATTTTCGTGTTTATGCACACTGATCTGCTTTGAATGCTGCCCCCACCCCTCATTTCTATTAGGAGTACTCTCTCTTTGCAGATAGTGAAGGGTAGTTAACGCAGGCCTTTGCCCCCGTTGTAATCCGTCGTGCCTGCTTCTCTCTCCATTTGAATGATTGTTCTCTTTGGTTCATTCTCTATTTACAAACAAGCACAGAGTCGCAATACTCTGTTTAGTCTTTGCAGATAGCGAAAAATCGTGTAAAAAAACAAAAGAAATCGAGCAAAATCAGTAGGCCACTAATGGGATCTCTTTTTGACCTCGCTAAAATAGAAACATTAGGAACAACCTGTTGAAAATAGCAATGTGTATGTACATAAGCGGCGTTCATTTGTGTTCACAGTACCCCTTGTTGATTGTTTGAATCGAGCATTGAATTGTTCGAAGTTGGTTCTCTTAAGGATCTTCTCTGCCTGCAAACGAGGGAGAATAGAAATATTCTCTCTCCCTTTGCAGATAGTGAAGGGTAGGTAACGCAAGCCTTTAACACGTCGTACCTATTTCATTCCTCATTGATTGATTGATTGTCCGAACATTGACTGTTTGGGAATTAGTTCTTTTTGGAGGTATTCCCTGTTTGCAAATAAACGTAGGAAAATCTTTGCAAGTAGTGAAAGGGTACGTAATGCGGACCTTTCTCCCCCGTTGTAATCTGTCATGCCTATCTACTCCCCACTGATTGATGCACCTGTTTCACCCGGACCATTTACTAGAGATAGGTCATCTGGCCCGACAAGAGAGCACCCCTAGTGAAAAGGACATATGCAATAATAACGAAGTGATCACTGTATCCTGTTAACAGAAACTTTAGCATGAAACAACCTGGAAAGAAAAGAATAGGAAAACGAAAATCAGTAGGCCACTGATGAACTTTTTATTAAATAACAAACAAAGAAACAATAACAATACGTAATGATAAAACCTATTATTGTCCTAGAAACAAGAAACGTTAGAAGTAAGCCCGTAATAAGAAACCTGAAAACATCGCCCCTCACTGCCCCAAAACGTGTCTGTCCCACCGCCTGCCACGGCCAAATAACGGCAAACTGGGAAAGATAGAAGTCAGCAGACATCCGCCCCATTCTAGAAACTTCCAAAGGGCAACAGGTTTTCGGCTACGCCCAGCCGGAAGCAACACATATAAGGCGGGTCCTGCTGCCACGCCTCGGCCAGGAGATCATCACGTAGGGTGTAGCCGGAGGAGAGGCCGAGGCCAGCGGGACCCGGCCAGGGGAATTGACAACACTGGAGAGTTTTAGGGGGGGGGAATGTCCGTGTCCTCGACCCTCCCCTCTCTCTCCCAGTCCGGCCGCGGTGGCCCTTGAGAGTTGCAGGTTGTCCCTCCACACTCTCTCCCGGGCCGGCCACCAACGGCCGGGGGCTGGGGCCGACGGGATCCAGCTGCAGCCGATGAGCCAAGGAACCCGTTCATGGGGCCAGAGCAAAGGGCGTTCGGCCGCCATCCACCGGAGGTCCGGCCCAAAGACGGACGGGACATTTCTTCTTTCTTGAATAATTGCTGCAACAACCCTGGGGGGGGGATGTCTTGCACATGCCTCCGACCCCCCCCCTCTCGTCCTCATCGCCTGGTCCGGCCATAACAAATCTCAAGCGAGACGCCGTGGGGTGCACTGGGAGGGAGAGACGGTGCGAACAGGCCTCTCCCGCCTCCCCAGGTGGAGGCTTCCCACCTGCACCCTCAGCGCTCCAGTCGCCCGGAAAAGGGTTCTTCCACTGTGGCGATGCTGCAACGTCTCGCCCGGCAGGGTGGAGCCCGTCCGCTCATTTGACCCCGCGATCGCCAGTAGCTACCGAACTCTCAAAATGGCGGTCGACCTGGCAAGAGCGGGCCCAGCATAAAGAAATGGCCCGGTCACTGGTTGACTCCACCACCGTAGTCCTCCACGACCTTGAAGATTCTAGAGGAGCCGCGGGAGTCCCCGACCCCCACAGACACCCCCGATGGGGAATGACTGCCATGATCGCCCGTGGAGTGACGAAACTGTAGCCGCGGGACGTCGGCGCTCCCATGCTGGCGCCAGCCTCAGTTTGAATGACTAGAATCCTGCAGACCTCAGTTCCGGTGAAAGCACAGTGTGACCCGGTAGGAAAAATTGTTGCACCCCCTCCCCTTTTTGACTGATGGTTCAAACCACCGATCCTTTCCTTTGCCCTTTTAACGGAACTTTGGACTGCCTCCCCCCCCCCCCGCGGCGCCCCACGCCGTTATTTGCTGGGCGGCAACTTACTAGACATCACCTTCGTGCCATCTAGATTTCAGCGCGTTCTGCTGCCTTGGAACTATTCGCACAACAGACTGCTACTGACGACCCACCCCCAGGCAACATCTTCTGAATTTTCATAATTTGAAAGAACTAGTAACATGTCCTCATCAGGAATTTCCTCTTCAATCATCTCATCAGGAATCTCCTCATGAAAAGTCTGCAATGATGATTCTTGTAACTCTATGGTCTCCAAACATTCGATAAATTCGCCATCAAGAGATTGATCAAAAAAATCATTCAAGTCATCTCCTCCTTGTGAGAATATTTCATTATTGGTGCTGTCAATTTCATTAAATGTAGTGGATAATTCAAAAGAAATTGCCACGGTCTCTTCATTGTTTAAATGTTTTTACTGTTTTTGTTTTGTTGTATATATTTATAAGTTATTAAAGTTTTATATTCCTACTACTTTGTTGGAGTGCTATATATTTTTAATGTGACACATAATTGTAAAAACTTTGATGTACAAAGAGTCATCCCTGGAATCTTCCGCTTCAGGCTCGGTCCCCTCCCCAATCACAATACAGGATGGTTTTCAGATAGTATGAACACGTGTGGTGTGACGGATCTCATCGGGTGTGGGCCTTGATCCACTATAACTCCTTTGAAGAGGGGTGATTCTTTACAGCTGGGGCCATAAACTACATCTGCAGGGCTAGCTGATAGCCTAGGACCGGCCTGGACAATCGGACACAGAAGAAGAGGAGTGTCAGAGGGTGCGGTAGTGAATAGGGCGAAAGGGAGGTGTCGGGCGGGCACAGAGTGTGATTCTCAGGGAAGAGCAGCGCAGATGGGGGAAGGTTTATTGCCCATGCATAAGACAGAGAGCGGGGGTGAGCAGTGCCTGGGGAAGATGCTTGCGAGGGTGGAGAGCCATGCTACGAATCGACAGCGTGCAGAGAGTGGGTCTGGTCAAGGCATCTAAAATGGCTGCCGTGCACAACAAAAGTGTGGCATTTCAAAAAAGGCAAGATGGCGCAGACAATGTTTTTCAACACTTCCTCATTTCCTTCGAATCGAACGTTAACAGACGTTGGTGCATATTGCCAAATTTAAGCGATATTTATCGCTAACGATGCTTAGCAACGAATTTTTTTACCGCTAAGCATCGTCAGAAATTATCGAAGATAAACCTTGCTATTATCAAGGTTTATCGCAAATGCGATAAAAAACGGCCGCAATGCATGAATATCGCTAAAAAGTCAGCGATATTCATGCATTACCAAGCTAATGCTCTTAGCCATGTTATCCACCTCCCATTGGATAACATGGCTAAGAACTGCTCAGGGCAGGTGTTAGTTTTTGGAGATATTCGCGCTTAGCGCGAATATCTCCAAAAGTTGGTAATAGGAGATAGATATCTTGCATGTTGTAATGCAAGTTATTGTGGTATATGGAACTCTTACCATAATCTCTCAGGAAAGCAGAAACTGATCCTTTTGGGACCGCCTGAGAAGGCCTAGGGGGTGAGGGGTACTCTACTTTGCCCCCTTTTCACGTTCCGAACTATTTTATTTTACTCTCTTCTGTAATTACACAAAATGGCAGCGATAAGATGCATCAGAGACAGACAGTGAGAGAAAGGAGGCCGGAGATGAAGAAGAGATGTCAAATACACATTGGAGATAATATAGTGGAAGAAGGAAAGTAAATATGAGTAAACTTACCATGTAACATAAAAATGTTCCACTCTATACTATAAGTCTCATTTTATACTACAATCACTTCGCTACAACCTCATAAATTAAAAATAAAAATGAATAATGTCTCAAACAATTTTTGTATTTCTAAATATAAATTTATTCTTCTGAATTTTCAAAATTTGAAAGAACTAGTAACATGTCCTCATCAGGAATTTCCTCTTCAATCATCTCATCTGGAATCTCCTCATGAAAAGTCTGCAATGATGATTCTTGTAACTCTATGGTCTCCAAACATTCGATAAATTCGCGATCAAGAGATTGATCCAAAAAATCATTCAAGTCATCTCCTCCTTCTGAGAATACTTCATTATTGGTGCTGTCAATTTCAATAAATGTAGTGGATAATTCAAAAGAAATTGCCACGGTCTCTTCATTGTGAGCCATTTTATTTTGAAATTGCTTGCTGTAAATTGCAGAAAAAAATAATCACTTTCATTTATCGTTTTTAGTAATACATAATATAAAACTAACTTTATCAAGTATTTAGTATAACAGAAGGACTGTAAATAAATAACAGAAAACATTTTTCAAATTATCTTAAAGTGTACAACATAGTTCCCCTTACAAATTAACAACTCACCTTTTTAAAAGTAGGAGAAGTGTTAGTACTGTGTAAACCAAACACCAGAAATTGAGCACCAAAAATTCCTCACAAATGTACCTCAGACAGTAGTATCACAAAATGGCTGTGGTTTCCTCTCATTTTAGATATATACATAACCAATTAACTTTCATCACACACAAATACAAAACCAAAGTAACATTTTAATTGGTTCTAAATTTCAACACTTTCAAATGAGTTTTCCCCATGCAATTTTCCATAGGACATTTAGATACGTCTACAGCCTGAATGGCTGAACGGAATTACACCAAACTTGGCAAAATGGTACATCAAACCTAAGAGGTCAGGGAGGATCTACTATGCCCCCTTATGGTCATTTGCCCCTTCGCTTTGGCCTCCTCTTGTCTCTCGATCCTACCGAGAGACAAGATGGCGGCCGCTATGGACTGTTTGCAATGTTTACAGACGCCGGAGAACCAATCAGCTTCGCAAAGCTCCGTTACGCGAAAAGTACGCGAAGCGGAGCGCTGTTACAGATATATATCTTTTTTTGAACGTTAATTTCTCAAAATCCACTGGAGCACATATATTGAGACCTAGCAAAGGCACATCGGGCTACCAGTCCCTACAATTTTGCCAAGTTTCGTGCAAATCCATTCCGCCGTTCGATTATTATTATTATTTATTTTTTTTGCCCCGCGGGGCCCTTTTAAAACCTCCACATCAAACCTAGAGGGTCAGGGAGGATCTACTATGCCCCCTTATGGTCATTTGCCCCTTCGCTTTGGCCTCCTCTTGTCTCTCGATCCTACCGAGAGACAAGATGGCGGCCGCTACGGACTGTTTGGAATGTTTACAGACACCGGAGAACCAATCAGCTTCGCTTCACAAAGCTCCGTAACGTGAAAAGTACGCGAACTGGAGCGCTGCCTGGTCCGCTGTTACAGATATATATCTTTTTTTGAACGTTAATTTCTCAAAATCCACTGGAGCATTTATATTGAGACCTAGCAAAGGCACATCGGGGTACCAGTCCCTACAATTTTGCCAAGTTTCGTGCAAATCCATTCAGCCGTTCGGGCTAAAAGTGAGGCAAACCGCCCTATGGAAAACTCAATGTTAAAAACACGTTTTGGGACCCCCCTTTTTTCTCGGACCCCCCTTGACGAAACCCCCCCCAAATTTTCAGGGGCTGCTCAGAAACAAAATGTTCCATTTTCCTGAAAATTTCAGCCAATTCCGTCCACAAACGCCAAAGTTATTAGACATAGAATTTTCAAAAATCCCATAGAGAAAAAATCCTAACTATATATACCTACTGGCGACCGCCAGTAGGTAATATATATTTACTGAAAAAAACATAGGTTTCACACCAGTTATAGTTAGCTGGAAATGAGTGATGTCACTGACCATGTCATGAGTGATGTAATATGTGACGTCATCAGCAGTGCATTGCACGCGCAAGTTATAGTGAGTCCAACTAACTATAACGTGGGAATTTCAATGGTTTTATGCAAGTAAAATTTCCAGCTAACTATAGCTGGTGTGAAACCTATGGTTTTTTCAGTGAATTTAATAGGTTTTTTAAATGCTAATTCCTAACTATAACTGGTGGGAAACCTATGGTTTTTTCAGTGAATTTCATAGGTTTTTTAATAGCAAATCTCTATAGGTATGAAATGTAATATTTTTTATAATGAATTTTATATTTTATAATTATACTATCTTTTTTTATGTTTATTTATTTATATTTTTTTTTTCTGCCCCGGAGCGCTCCCGGGGCGCGTACTGATGCGCTCACCGGTGAGCGCAATGTTACGGTGCGACCCGGGGCGCGTACTGGTGAGCGCCACGTTAGCGCTATTGCCGCGAACGAAAACAACATTGTGACGTATCGCGTAACCGCGTGATGCGTCATATGATGCACGGCGTAAGCGCACCCGGAAGCACCCGAGCGCATACGATCGCGCAACGTAAGCACTGCCGGCCGCGCCCGGGGCGCGATGACGTGCGCGCCCTGGGGCGCGACGACGGGCGCGCCCCGGGGCGCGTAGCGTAAGCGCGTCGGGTCATGTGACCTGAAAATAACACTTTTCATTGGTTCACAACACTTTTGGTTTCCAAATGATGAAAGCCCTGGTCATGTGACTTGAAAATAACACTTTTCATTGGTTCACAACACTCTTGGTTTCCAAATGATGAAAGCCCTGGTCATGTGACTTGAAAATAACACTTTTCATTGGTTAAGAACACTTTTGTTTACCAAATGATGAAAGTCCCCACCTTTTTTCCTCATTTTCACTTTGTTATTTGAGTGAGGAAGACCTGCTTTTTCCTTACAGAGATGGCTACAGTCATATCAGCAGCTGGAGCATATGCCCCACCACCACCACCACCACCATCAAAAAGACCACCAGAAGATCACATTGGTGGTCAAGAAGAAGAGGAGGAGGATGAGTAAAGCTCTGTGGCAGAGGGCAGAGGTGACTGCGCGCTGAGCGCTAATTTGCAACTTTTAATTTTAAAATACCTGGAGATCTCTGCTGCTGACTGCGAGCAGATTCGTGCTTGGACCGCCCCGCTGAGTGCGAGCGGCGAGCGGTAACTGGAATCATTTTAATCACTTCCCCCCTATCCCGCCCTCTTGACTCCTCCCCTCACTGGCGTCACCGCCTATATAGGCTCCGCCCATCTGGCCTCGCGTTGTAGACCAAAGCTCTGTGGCAGAGGGCAGAGGTGACTGCGCGCTGAGTGCTAATTTGTAACTTTTAATTTTAAAATACCTGGAGATCTCTGCTGCTGACTGCGAGCAGATTCATGCTTGGACCGCCCCGCTGAATACGAGCGGCGAGCGGTAACTGGAATCATTTTAATCACTTCTCCCCTATCCCGCCCTCTTGACTCCTCCCCTCACTGGCGTCACCGCCTATATAGGCTCCGCCCATCTGGCCTCGCGTTGTAGACCAAAGCTCTGTGGCAGAGGGCAGAGGTGACTGCGCGCTGAGCGCTAATTTGTAACTTTTAATTTTAAAATACCTGGAGATCTCTGCTGCTGACTGCGAGCAGATTCGTGCTTGGACCGCCCCGCTGAGTGCGAGCGGCGAGCGGTAACTGGAATCATTTTAATCACTTCCCCCCTATCCCGCCCTCTTGACTCCTCCCCTCACTGGCGTCACCGCCTATATAGGCTCCGCCCATCTGGCCTCGCGTTGTAGACCAAAGCTCTGTGGCAGAGGGCAGAGGTGACTGCGCGCTGAGTGCTAATTTGTAACTTTTAATTTTAAAATACCTGGAGATCTCTGCTGCTGACTGCGAGCAGATTCATGCTTGGACCGCCCCGCTGAATACGAGCGGCGAGCGGTAACTGGAATCATTTTAATCACTTCTCCCCTATCCCGCCCTCTTGACTCCTCCCCTCACTGGTGTCACCGCCTATATAGGCTCCGCCCATCTGGCCTCGCGTTGTAGACCAAAGCTCTTTGGCAGAGGGCAGAGGTGACTGCGCGCTGAGCGCTAATTTGTAACTTTTAATTTTAAAATACCTGGAGATCTCTGCTGCTGACTGCGAGCAGATTCGTGCTTGGACCGCCCCGCTGAGTGCGAGCGGCGAGCGGTAACTGGAATCATTTTAATCACTTCCCCCCTATCCCGCCCTCTTGACTCCTCCCCTCACTGGCGTCACCGCCTATATAGGCTCCGCCCATCTGGCCTCGCGTTGTAGACCAAAGCTCTGTGGCAGAGGGCAGAGGTGACTGCGCGCTGAGTGCTAATTTGTAACTTTTAATTTTAAAATACCTGGAGATCTCTGCTGCTGACTGCGAGCAGATTCATGCTTGGACCGCCCCGCTGAATACGAGCGGCGAGCGGTAACTGGAATCATTTTAATCACTTCTCCCCTATCCCGCCCTCTTGACTCCTCCCCTCACTGGCGTCACCACCTATATAGACGGCCCTCATGCGTCAGCGCAGCGGACGAGCGCAGCGGGCGCGACGTAGGCGCGCCGGAGTCGTGCCAGAGTCCTGCCCGTCTGCGCCCGTCCGCGCCTGTTCGGGCCTGGGGCCTAGTCTCTCTGCTCCTATTTATGTCACCTACTCCCGTGAGGCCTTATTGCAGCTGCGGGGGCCACCCTGCTCCTCTAATGTGATTTTTAATCGTCACAACGCACCCACATCGTGCCCGATTTGTTGCCTCACAATGGACTCCTCTGCCTCAAGCTTAGACTATATGTCTTCTACTTTTTGGAACATGTCATCTTTAAATCACAATCCCTCCCTCACTCTGCCTAAACCTTGCCCTACCTGGAAGTTTATCAGTATTAACTGTCGATCCCTTGTGAAACATAAGAGAGATATTTTTGACTTATTGGAGACTGATGGCCCAGCTGCCATGTTCGTCACTGAAACTTGGTTAACGGATAGCTCTGGCCCTGACATCGCCATGGCTCTTCCCGATGGATACACCTTCATTGGGCATAACCGTGTTCTCAAAGACGGTGGGGGAATCGCTATCATTTTCAAGAGAGAATTCTCTTGTAAATGGGAAGATCTCGCTCTCCCAAATTGTGAGGCGGGTTTGTTTAAGCTCTTACTCTCCCCTCAATTTACCTTAACGGGTACGCTGATCTATCGTCCACCGGGTTCCGCTAGTAACTGGGCTTCTTCCTTCCCAGAATTTATTTCCCCATTTTTAGCGCAATCAACTAACTTTATTATCATCGGCGACTTAAACATTCATTTTAACTCTGAATTGTGTGCTATTGCTGCACGTCTCTTACAGGACCTGGCAGCCTTAGACCTTCATTTGCACAATTTTGATCCCACTCATAAAGCCGGCAATCTCTTAGATCCTATCATCTCAAATCTTTCTGGCATCGCCTATCAATCCTCAACACCAGTTATCTGGTCCGATCATTTTATTGTAAATTTCTCAATTAAAATAGGGATGGTTAAACCTTCGAACCCCGCTCTTCCTCACAAAGCTAGCAGGAACTGGAAGCACCTTGATATTGATAACCTTAACTCCCTTCTTGTCAAGGATAAACCTGCGCTTTCCAGTATATCCACTAAGGAGCTGCCCGCCATAAGACGATGGATGACAACGGCCTTAGATATTTGTCTTCCAACTCAAAAAAACAAACCTCAAATCCATCACCCACCAGCACCATGGTTTACTGATGCGCTCCGTCAAGAAAAATCGAACTGCAAAAAATTGGAACGCATCTGGCGTTCCAAGTACAATTCTGACCAGAAATTAAAATATAAGGTAGCTCTTAAAGCTTATCATCTGTCTTGTGACACCGCCAGAGCCAATTTTGCCAGTACCTCTATTCTTACGGCACAAAATAGACCTAAGGCACTGTTTAAAATTGTTAAAGAGCTTTCACGTGCATCTGCGGCACCCAAAGACCCCTGTTTAAATTCTGCTCAATGTGAGGCTTTGGCCAATTTTTTCGTTGAGAAAATTGATAAAATCTACGATACTTTTAACTCTAATTCTGTTGGATCTATTAATTCCGATCCAATTTTATGCACTCCCGCTCTTGATATTAACCCTGGTTCCATTTCTGCATCTCCTTTTTTGTATGCCTGGGTTTCTATTTCTCCCACACTTTTAAAAAAATATCTTCAAGATATTAAATCTGGCTCCCCTCTTGACCCAATGCCTCCTCAAGTCTTGAGAGCCCTAGATCCAGCCTTGCTTCAGATTATCCTAAAAGTTCTGAATGCGTCGCTAACTGAAGCTATCGTTCCCAATGAATGGAAGCATGCTATGGTGGTTCCATTATTAAAAAAGGCCAATGCAGATCCCAACATCCCATCGAATTTCCGCCCTATCTCCTTGCTTTCATGTTTTTCCAAAATTTTGGAGAAACACGTTAACTCTTTACTTACCTCTTACGTTGAAACTTCTAATTTTCTTCATGGTTCTCAATCCGGGTTCAGGGCTGGTTTTTCCACTGAAACCACGCTTCTTGGAGTGTCGGAATCCATTAGACTAAAGGTGTACAATGGGGAGTCAGTGGCACTCATATTACTTGATTTGAGTGCCGCATTTGACACCGTCTCCCACTCCATCTTGTTGTCCACCTTGAAATCTGTGGGTGTCGGTGGCTCCGCCCTGGCCTGGATTGCTAATTTTCTTTCTGATCGCACATTTCAAGTGTTTTCTCCCACTTCTGTTTCATCTATCCTCCCTTCTAAACACGGTGTTCCACAAGGTTCTATCCTCAGCCCCCTCTTTTTTAATTTATATGTGAGACCCCTGGCTTTCCTGGCAGAACAGGCAGGACTCACGATTTATTCTTACACCGATGACACGCAAGTCATCTATTCGCTCTCCACCAATAAAAATTCTTCTTCCTCGTCCCTTCAAAATGGACTTCGACAAATATCTGCATGGATGCATGATCACAAATTAAAATTAAATGGGGATAAAACTGAACTGCTTCTGTTTGGCCAAGACATCTCGCTATGGGGCCCACAACATTGGCCTATGGAGATGGGTCCTCTCCCTACCCCAACTACGAATGCTCGTAATCTTGGGGTCCTCCTCGACAATCAGTTGTCTTTTAAGCAGCACGTCGTGAAAGTCTCCGCCACCTGTACCACCATCCTCAGATGGCTGAGGAAAATCACGTGGATGCTGCCTGCTGACACCCTGAGAACGGTAGTCCAGGCTCTTGTCATCTCACGCCTGGACTACGGGAACATCTTACTCTTGGGTGCCAGTAAGGAGGTAACTAGGAAATACCAGGTGGTACAAAATATGGCTGTTCGCCTTATTTGTAACCTTCCTGCTAGAACTTCAACCTCGTCTCACATGCGTAAACTGCATTGGCTGCGCATCGAGAATAGGATTAAATTCAAGGCTCTGTGCCTTATGCACAAAATCCTGACTGGAACAGCCCCACACTATCTATCTGTTTTAGTGCAGCGTTATGTTCCCCCTCGCGCACTAAGGTCCTCCACCCAAAATAAAGTGAAAGTACCGCGTATCAAGAGAGCTAAAATGGGAGGTCGATCTTTCTCCCTGCTAGCCCCCTCTCTTTGGAACTCCCTACCTCTATCTTTACGCTCGGAAATGTGTTTTCTGACCTTTCATAAGGGTATCAAGACCTGGCTATTTGATATGTAAGAGGTTGATCTAATGCTCCCTTCACCTTGTCTACTTTGTGTCTACTTTAGCGCCGGGAAACCTTCGGGTAGCTGTGCGCTTAACCAAGTGTAATTATAAATAAATAAAATAAAATGATCAAGAGGAGGAACAGACAAGGCATTTCCTGCCCGAAGATAAACAGCCCTACAAACCAAAGGAGCACTTCGCATGGGAGTTCTACAAAAACCCAAGGGGTTTTAAAAAAGTCAACGCTGCGAAGGTGACTTGTCTGATTTGTGGTGCTGAGCTGTCCAGGGGGAACCCTAACAAAAAATATTCCTTCGGGAATCATACCATGATGCGGCACATGATGCGTTTGCACCCAAACAACTATTCTGCTGCAGAGTTAAGGGACCTCTGCAGTAAGCTACCCCCATCAACATCCAGACCCTCAACATCAAAAGAACCCACTCTATCAGGTTCAGAGGCAAGAGAGACAATGCCTACCATACAACCCAAGTTTGCCGATTTTAAAATCGTGTGCAAATATTGTGGAAAGACACTTTGCTATGGTGAGCAAAGTATAAAACTTATCATCTGTGCTGCTGATAACCATAAGTGCCCGAAAAACCCCTAATTTTTTCTGGGTTTTTTTGTTGCTCCAGTTGAGCCATTTACAATTCCCTGTTTTTTGTTTCTCCCCATAAAAAATACAAAAAAAATATAAACTGTTCAGAAAAGCCAAAAAAAGTAAAAAATGTTCAAAAAACCAATAAAAAAAATATAAAACAACAAAAAGAATAAACAAACAGTTCTTTTTAGAACTACCTTTAATTTATAAAAATAAACCTATATTTTTAAAGAATCTCTGTCAATATTTTTTCTGCAGGGTACGCGTACCGGTACGTGCACCGGGGCGCGCACCGAGGCGCGCACCCAAAAAAAAATTTTTTAAAAAAGAAAGAAAGAGTGAGCATGAGGGAAGAACACAGAGAGAGTAATGTTAAGAGAAAAAGAGCTAGAGGGAGCAACACAGAGGGATTGTTTATTACATAGTAAAAAACAGAGAAGGTGTAATAGGGTGTAAGTGAGAAAAGGAAAATGAATAAGGGAGCGAAAGAAGGGAAGAGAGAAAAAAAAGACTAAAGTAGAGGTACTGGTAGAATGTGAGTGGGTGTTGAAAGTAAAAGGAAGGACAGTAAAGAATGGGGAATGAGGGGTAGTGACGGAACCGGAATAAATGAACAACGGTGAGGGAGGGTGAGAAAAGAGCAGTGAGTGTAAGTAAAGAGGGGTGAAAGAGGGTGGATAAAGGTGAATAGGGGTAAGACATGCCCTAACTCTACTGATATATTTATTTTTAATACAATTTACAGCAAGAAAATGGAAGGAGAAGCAAATATTTCTTTCGAAATAGTTCTTCAAAACAATCCTGAGGAAGACTTTGACTTTATGGATCAGTCTCTAGACGAAGAGTTAGTTAATTGTGTGGAAGAAATGGAATCATGGACTGAAAATGAGGACATTCCTGACGATATAATGTTGGAAGTGTTATTAAATTTTGAAAAATCACAGCAATAAATTATTATTTAATAATTAAAAATTGTTCCAGACATTATTCTTTTTTATATGTAATTCATGAAATAGTACCAAAATGAATATAATATAATGTGAGACTTATAGTATACTGTGCAACTTTTTTATGTTACATAGTAATTTTGCTCATAGTTACTTCCTTTCTCCCACTATATTATCTCCAATGTGTATTTGACATCTCTTTTTCATCCCCTGCCTCCATGTTGTTTCTACTTTCCTGACAAACTATGGTATGGATTCCATATACCACAATAACTTCTGTAACAACATGCAAATTATCTACAGAGGAGACAATCTACATTGAATTTAAAACTCTGCATTGGTACCTACATGCTGGTACTTATATCACCCACACAATGCAACAACTCTATGCAGAGCTACCCTACTTCTAAGCACTTTAAATTATTATTTTACTTTTTCACTGGGTTTGCCTCTTGGTACGCTCCCCAGACGCTCCCCCCGCGAAAATCGAAAAAAAATTTAAAAAAAATGTTGTCCCGCGTGACCCTTTTATGGCCCCCACATCAAACAGGGGTCAGGGGGGGTCTACCTTGCCCCCTTTTGGTCATTTCCCCCTTTGTTTTTGCCACCTCTTGTGTCTCGATCCTACCGAGACACAAGATGGCGGCCGCTCCGGACTGTTTGGAATGTTTACAGACACCCGAGAGCCAATCAGCTTTCCGCGCGCGAACTCGCGTTACGCGCCGGGTCCGCGCTTATAGATATATATATTTTTTTTAACCTAAATTATTCAAAATCCTCTGGAGCGCATATCTTGAGACATAGCAAAGGCACATCGGGCTACCAGTCCCTACAATTTTGCCAAGTTTGGTGAAAATCCATTCAGCCGTTCGAGCTAAAAGTGAGTCCAACCGCCCTATGGAAATTAACATGGGGAAAACACGTTTTGGGGCCCCACTTTTATCTCGGCCCCGGCTTGACGAATCCCCCCCAAACTTTCAGGAAAGGAGCGGAACGCAGCGAGGCAAATTTGAGGAAAATTACAGGCAGATCCCTCAATCTGCGACAAAGTTATTCCCAATAGAATGTTGCAGATTTCCTATGGAAAACAATCCTAACTATAACTACCTACCGGCGACCGCCAGTAGGTAATATATATATATATATATATATATATATATATATATATATATATACATATATAAAAAAAAAATTTTAATTATTATTTTTTTTAGAAAAAACTACTATGTGGAATTGCAAGGCTTCTGTTTTTAAAACTTTACACTTCACCTTGGGAAAAATATTTTTCATGTGGAGAAACAAAACAGAAGTTAGCAAGTGTAAATGAAATTCACCAGCAGGACCTGCTTCCACCTACTAATATATCTGATTTACTTTGCCCCTCAATGTATCTTTTTATAATACATGGGATTCTGCAGTTCCTGTATAAAAACCAGTCTCTAGTTTCTTTATAATAGGCGGCTTGTGACGCACCTATCATAAAGAAATGACACCAGAACTCAACTGTAATAACTTATTACAGTTGAGTTCTAGCACCTCAATGCCTGTTGCCAGAAGCACAACAGAGGAGCAGGTCAGGTCATGGAGCATAATTACAGCAGCTGTTTAAAGAACACAACAAAAATATTGTTTTTCTTCCTTCTGCTCTTTTTTCCTAGTTGAATAGTGCCAAGTAGAAAGGAGATATTTATGGCAACTTGTTTATTATTTTTTTAACTCCTTAGGCAATTATACAAGGGTTAGAAGCCACTGCAGCGTTTTGTTTTAAAGTAACTTACTGTAATGTCTTTTTTCAGCAAATCTCTAAAAGCTTGTTGGATGTGTTTAATTTCACATTACAAATTAACATTTATTTTTCATGTGTGCAAACATCCTTTCTTTTTCTTCTGAGAGAGCAATGATTTAAGCAGTTTGTGGGAAGGATGAGGATGTGACCATATATTGTAGGGAAACAAAGGCTCTTGACATACATTATAAGCATATTGCAAGTCACCCTGGAATTCCAGGACCTTATAAGGGAACTCAACCTACGGTCTCTTTACTTATAAGTCTCCTCTTTGACTTGCAGAATCTCTGTAATGTATGGGTTTCTTTATCCCATATATTATGATATTCTGGCCTTCTTTCTTATCTTTAAAACACTTGTAAGGTTTCAATATTGCTTTTTGACGTAAGGGAATTTTTACAAATTTGGCTGTCCATTTACCATGGTCCGACCACCGTATTGCCAGTTGTGTGGAATGCATTTGGTGAGGCCGGGGCTGAACCACTGATACCACCAGCACACAGCAAACTGCCGGGGTAGCGGTCGGGGTAAAGAAGCTACCATAGGACATTTCATGGGAGTTGCACCACCATGCGTATTATGAGTTGGCTTAGCACAAGCTGACCATGGCGGTGAAACTGCCAGCTTCAAGTTAGCAGAAAGGAAGGATTTGGGATGCGTACTCACCCCTTTCCTGTTGTTTCAGTGAGAGTTCAATGTTGATCCCTTTCTTCAGGTCCCCCTTCACAGCAGAATCTTCACCCTAAGGATTACAATCCTGCTTGTGTTGATCTACAGGGGAATCCTTTTTGTACCATATATCCGTTGCCTGGACAGCCCACATATGGGCCCAACTCCGGCAATGGATATGTGGTATTTTTCCACATGTATTATGTATATGTGTGCATCCAACACTTATGCAGTCGAAATACCCCAACAGGCATCATTACATATGGATAAGTTATTACAACCACTGCAAAATCTCCACAGCCACACCACAGGCACCATGGTAAACTTGTAATACGGCGGTTGTAAGACCGCTGGCACTACGGTCCCCTGGCAGCCGCGGTGTTTGGGCTGTTGTAACCAAACTCATAGCAACTACCTAAGTCTCTTCCTCTGTTAACATTGTATAATGTTTGCAATCTTTTCCGAGTGAAAATGTATGACTGGTACCATGTATTGACACATGAATCAAGAATCTTTTTTGTTTGAATTTGCCCTAAAAGTGGCAGATATGATTCCTTTTCTTCTTCCATGTTATTCAGTGTTCTGAGAAAGCTGCATGGTTGATGGCTGTGTGTGTATTAACTTGAGGTATGCATAACGTGAAAGGTTTATTTTCTATTAGGAGTGGCTGCGGATGTACAGCCATGACAAGATTTAAACATGCACATTTGTTTCATTGCTGAAATGTATATTCTGTCTGATATGCCTTTTTGTTCCGTTTTTTTCAGAAGACAAACTGCAACCTCTAAAACCATTCTAAGAGCAAAAACAAGAAGGGTGCAGTTTTGGCTTAAAGGGTTTTTTGGATGTTTTAGTTGTATGCACCAAAGTGTGGGTAGGTTTCAAAGTAAGGCAGCAAGGTTTGTGGGAATATCTTGGACAACATTCAATTAAATTCAAGTGACAAATAAGATTCTGTTGATCATTCCAAGGATCATATTACAAAACAGACATTGAAAGATTTACTTTTTTTCTGATATAGAATCCTGGTATGTGGCAGGACCTATGGAAAGATACTCTACATTGTCTCACAAACTGCAGTGGGTGAACAACAAAAAGGTTACACAGGTCAAGTAAACCCCTAAATTCATTATGGACTCCCTATCTTAGAGGTACCACTAATGGCTTTTGCCCCAGCAATCTCTAACCCCTAGAAATATAATATCCACATGCTTGCCTAAAACAACATTTAGAGGAATTATTAAAAAGTAAGGCATAGTTGCTTTGTCAGTGTGTCACCATGTAAGGCAAAAGTAAAACATAGTCCATAAATAACAATCTGTTGCGGCTCATGCAGGTGAGAGTGGTGGGGCAGTGGGGCCAGGTGGTGAGGGATTTCGACAGATGACGACAAGGGAAAATTAAATAAATAATACATTTTCCCTCCTCGTTGTCTGTCAAAATGCCCCTCCACCCGACCTCACCGCTCTTACCTGCACAAGCCACGGCTGATAACAATGTATTTCAATCATTAAAAACATTTTAATTTCATTAGCACCAAAAATATGCATTGATTATGTCTTTTATTTCAACATTCTTCTTCCTGCACATTAAGCAGTCAACATTTTATTTCAGAAGCATGGGCCAGATGCATGAAAATGTTTTTCCTACATAAAAAAGCAGTCAAAATTTAATTTCAGAATCATGGGCCAGATGCATGAAAATGTTTTGTTGTCACAAAGACTCTAATTCAGTGTTTGCCAATGTAAAAAAAAGTATTTCAAATGTAAGAAACCCATTTTAAGGGTTGGCAAACATTAACAGTACTTAGGTTGGTTCTCAAAATAAGATTCTGGTCCAAAAAGACTGGCTGCACATTGTGACCCCTTTTTGAATCCAGAACTACAGCAAATCCTGTCCCTTATTTCTAAATTTAGCCAGATTGCTTAACACCCACAGAGAACCGAATCTGCATATAAGGTGTTCTGGCTTATATGCAAAGTTTGATAGGCTGTACATGGGCTAATGAAATGCAACTTTGCAGCCCCAGCAAGCTCTGTGCTGCACTCATAGATACAGGGGATAACTTTTGTTTTTATCCTTTTGTTCACAATGCACCACTAGCAAATTACATTTCTTTTTCACATTTGACCACCTGCCATGTTCTGCGAGTGCCACGCTACCTTTGTGGAGCAACTTCCTACTGTTAGGATGTGGCTGCGGGTGGTCCCAGTTGCTGTGTCGCCCTCTGTGTTCCCAGGAGCCTATCATTGACTATGACAGGAGGGAAGCTGTCTCTAAAACATTTCTTGCCTGCTGTCCAACCCTGCTGTCTGGGTATGGGGATCAGAGTCAGAAACACAATGGGGCTCCTCCCAACTTGGGAGCACTCCTTCTCTTCCCAGGGTTGACAGGAAATGCTTCAGTGCTCTCTGGGAAAGGGAGAGAATGTCCTTAGGTCCCTGTAGATCCTGGGGGTGTTGACTGGTTCACCCACATCTACAGGGAAAATACAAGAAGGAGTTCCAGTTGACCGCCCAGGAGGACACACATTGACACATTCTCCCTCTCAGCAATGCAAGGAAACAGCTGGGTGCAAATGGCCTTGTATCAGCCCCGCAGCCACAGTGTATGCACTGTGCATGAGCAGTAGAAAGGTGTGTATATCACTAGCCTTGCTGGACCTTTTTCAATGGGGGTTGTCTTGCTGTGCTACTGCAGCCACTATTAGCGGCATGCAGCCTATTAGGGCCTTCTTGCCTCTAAACATCCACGTGTTTCTCTGGTGAAACATTCAATTCAGTTCAAATAACTTTGTTATGTCTAGTTATACCATAAAAGTATAAAAGCAATCACAAGAAATATATTAAACACATCATTGACAGTGATCCAATAATAAATAATCGTTAATAAAAAAGAACATGCAGATAAATAAAAAATGAATCCATAAATCATCACATAAGAAAGGTGGTCATCTGCTTTATGGCACATTCAATGTGTACAGCAGCTTGAATACAGATCATAATGGTGGTCAAAATTTGCAGATAACTGAAAGCCGCTCTGCAGTAGCGAATGTTTGCCTCCCTAAGACTGGACAATAAATAACGTTGCCTCAACAGCAAGTAAAATTTGCAAAAAAACTTAAAATGCAAAGTAGTTTCTTATGATTGATCCTCAAAGGGACACAAAAAAGATAGCTGGGAAAAATAGGAACCTTGTGATGAAAAAGCAGCCAAAAAGTGCACGCTATATAACCTGAATCTGACTAATAAAAATGTATTGCCCACCCATATTAAGTATGGCAAGGGACTAACTCTCAAAAGATCCCCATAAAAGAGCCTGGACCATTGGCTTATCTACAGTCTTTCACATTCTACCTTCCAGACATCCCTCCAAAAACTTGTTCTTCAAGGAAATACTAGAGCTGGCTGACGCACTACTGGGAGAAGTTTCAGACTGCAAACCGAGCCATTTGAAGAAGGTCTAAAACTTGGTCCAAATTCTAAGCCAGAGAAGGAGGGGTTGAATTTTAAGAAGATCATTGATGTATCAAATCCCCACCTCTGCGTGGCATATAAAGGAACTTGGGCCATATGTATGAAAATTTAGTTTTGCGAGTCTCAAAAAATGATTATTTGAGAATCGCTATTTGAGAATCGCAAAACGCTATATATGTAAGATTTGCAAATAATTTTGTGAATCCTACATATTCCTTAATTGCGAATTGCAAATTGCGATTCGCAATTAAGGAATACCTCCCAATTCATTCCTATGGGCCTAGAGGCCTAGAGGCCCATAGGAATGAATGGGAATTTAAGATTCCTTATTTTGCGAGGCTGTTTTTCATTCATACATACCACTTAGCAAAATTGCGATCGCAAACTCTAAAATTATGTGAATTTCGGCGTTTGCGATTGCAATTTTGAATGATATATATATGGCCCGTAGTGCTTTAGGGGACAGCTAAAAGCCTCTTAATAAAGACAATTTCAATTGTTTCAAGACCCCCCTAGTCGTCAGTGCCCCACACCTCTGCCCAGTAAGAAGCAATAGCACAGCACATGGCTTTTTAAACAGTCAAAAGTTCCTTTATGGGCTTCTGACCAAGTCTGCAGGCAAAATTTATGACAGCCTCCAGTTATTTAGAAAAGGCAATGGCTCTAATGGCCTTCAGAGGTTCCCGTGAGAGGTCGGTATCAAAGGGGATACCTAAATAAGAAAAAGTGGGAACAGTGCCAACTTTGTTGCTGTTAACTAAGAAGGATACACTATCCTTCTTCCTGCCCCCAAAGATCATTATGTGAGTCTTGTTTTGATTGACCATAAGATGTAGGCTGGCCATGAACTAACAACAACGGTCCAGCGGGCATTGCAGGACATTTGCGGTCCTGGTAATTAGAACATGCCGTCTGCATAGATTAGTGTAGGGGTACTACAATCACCCACACAAGGACAGTCCGCCCTAAATTCGACTAACTTGCCCTCTGGGCTGTTTACATAAATAGAAAAAAGGAAGGGGCCAAGACGCAGCCATTCAAAATACTTTGTCACAGTTCCTGGGCTCTCCATGGAGCTACAGAAATCCTGGAATCCTTCTTGTTCAGGCTCTTGGTAATTGTGTTAGCCTGGGGTTTTCCTGCAGATGTGGCCAATGGAATGGACCTCAAGGTAAATTGCACTCTCTACCTCCACTCCTTAAGCCCTTGGCCGTCTGGCCACTTTCAGGTAGCCTGTGTGACCAAAAGCAGCCAGGACCAGTCTGCAAATGTCCAAGGGGACACTTTCCTTCATGGTGTCCAGCAATTCTGCCCTCTACTGTCCACCAGAGGGTTTTGGAACACTAATGCTACTGGCTCTGGGGTGCTCAA
Source organism: Lissotriton helveticus (assembly GCF_964261635.1). Taxonomy (NCBI): domain Eukaryota; kingdom Metazoa; phylum Chordata; class Amphibia; order Caudata; family Salamandridae; genus Lissotriton; species Lissotriton helveticus. The sequence goes on from NC_136061.1 coordinate 1,113,894,340, forward strand.
TATGATTGTCGAAGTACAGGACTAGAGTCCAACTCAGTCAGTGGTTCATTTGTAAGCCTTCCTTTTCTGTGGTCCACTTTTCTCTCCCATGCAGAAGTTTCAAAGTGGAGGTGAAGAATTCTAGAATGTGAGCATCTCTACCCAATATAGAAATGCCACATTATCCCTGTGGCCCTGGTTGATATTCCCTGGGACCAGCCAACAGTCTTACCCATCCTTTGAAGAGTATTTTGGGGTATTTAAAGATGGCCAAATTCAAGTGGTGATCTTCAAGACCTGTTCCTTTATGGAAACTCTATGCCTAACTGGTATTTCAAAATGGGTTCCCATGTATACCAGGCTGCTTATTTGTAGATTCCAGTCTGAGTTAGACAACACTCTTCCTCCATCAGTATGGTAACACCCAAAGGAATCATTTTATTTGATTTTCTATTATTCCAATAATTGATGGTTCTGTAAACACTTTAAAAAAATGTATTTCACTTTTATTCAATGCTTAAAGATTTGACAAGGCAGAGTGTAGTCAAATTTAAAGATGAAGGGGCCGATTCACAAAGGTAATCTGAGACAAAAAACTAACTTTACGATTTGTTGTATTCCCAGAGATCATTTACCAGTCATATCTTTACATCCGCAGTCGGGCCAGAATCTCTGCACTTGGGCCGTACTCTCCGGCTCGGGCCGCACTATCTAGTTGAGGCCTTACTCTCCAGATGAAGTGTAATCAATGGGCCAGAATGCAATTTTTACAAAAGGGAGCATTAAGAAGGTGTGATAAATGGTAGGGGAGGTCATGAAAATCGACTTGGTCAGGGAAAAGGTTGTGACAAGACACTACATCATATCCCAGAAATGTTTGCTTCTTTGCGTCATGGTACAATTTGGGCTACACTCAGTGTTGACTGTAGTGTTACCACTACATTCAAGACTAAGGGCCCCCTTAGTGTTGACTATAGTGTTAACACTACAGTCAACACTGAGGGGAACACAAATTGTATGCTGCGTGTACCATGATGCAAAGAAGTACATTTTTCTGGGATATAATGTAGTGTCTGGCAACACCCTTTTCCCTGTCCAAACTAATTGTCTTAACCTCCTTTGCCATTTATTACACATTCCTAATGTCCCCTCTTGTAAAAATATGCTTTCGGGTCCATTGATTACACTTAATCCTGCCCGAGCCGGAGAGTACGGCCTGAGTCGGAGATTACGGCCCGAGCCAGAGAGTACGGCCCGGGTGCAGAGAGTACAGCCCAGGTGCAGAGACTCTGGCCCAACTGCAGACATAAAGATATGACTCTTAAATGATCTCTGTGAATACCAATAGTCGTAAAGTTAGACTTTTGTCTCAGATTACCTTTGCTATCTAATCGACTCTGAAGTATCCCAAAGTGATTTCTCCATGTGGCTACTCATATGAGGTTTTAGGATGAACTATAGAAAAGTTAGTAGATTGGAATGAGACTAATTCATAATGCACACATAAACCAGTTTTGTTTTTGCATGCTATAAAAAGCAATTTTGACTGAGTCATTATTATGTACAAACGACCATTAGATTTGTGAACATGTCCCATTGGCCAAAACAGCTATTTTTTAATTATACATTGCTGTGTTCCTCTAAAAGCTTTAGTAACATTAAAAATTAGACTGGCTGATTTGCAGAACAAACATTTTGGCGTAGACATCTTACGCAATGCAGTGGTCTTGAAATTGGCTCCACAGATAGAAATGATTGAGGATACTTGAGGTTAAGCGGATTACACCTGCACAAGCAACATTATGTGTGAAAGATCCAATCACTCAAAACATTATTGTAATCACAGCCACTGGGAGCATAATTGCAAGCTGCAGACTGCAGCTAAATGCTACACCTGGTGCCTACATTAATCCACACATGGTGAAAACCCACGAGCAGCAGACCTTAGTGTCAGGGGAGCTAAGTGTAGAGTGTGGCTCTTGGCCAGGATATCAGCTCAGCCGTTCTGTGAAAACCATAGGCATTATGTAGTAGGCTCAGGTGGCAGTGAGAAGGTGACAGTGCATGTCTGAATGCCATGCCCTGAACTGAGGGATTCGGTACTAGCCAAAGACTGGGCCCTACACCATGTCTTTGGTAGGCACGGATAGAGGTCATTTGCAGTGGTCGCTGGGAGCCCAATCCAGGCAGCCAGTCTGTGTTGTAGCAACTGTGGGGGGCCCATGATCACCTACCTGCCCCCACTGCTGTTACGCTCGTGGGGGAAGGAACCACAACCCCCAGCCCACCAATACTCCTCCACCTGTGGGATCCTTTCTTTGTGAGCATGAGAGGTGCTTGGTACATGAGTACCTGCTCTAAGTTTTGACATTCTTTGGCCAAGTCGTAGTCAGCTAATTTCAGGCCTTTAAAGATTGTGTAGTTTCAGCTCACCATGCCAACCTTGATTATTCCTCAACTTTATCTTTCCTCATTAATTAAGTTGGCACTGTCCCTGCCTTTAAAACATGTTTCATACCTAAAGCTCATATCACCAACTCCTATTGTTGTCCACTGGGCATTATTTATCTCAATTGGTAGCACATCTGCCTTGCGCATGTTGCCATATGGATTACTGGCCATTCTGAGATTACCCCTTTTTATGGTGTAGTTACATCTAGCACCCAGCTGCCTCTCTTACAAGGCTAGTGCTTTGTAATGGCCTCTATCTTTTAGTTCTAATTATAAGTATAATATGTGTGCTTATCTTTCTCACCACCCCCTCCATCACACTGCTAGGTTCTCCACCCCAAGACATGAACACCTGCCTGATCACTCAGGCACACCGCCAAACCGCTTCCCAAGTAGGGTTAAACAAATACAGTAATTTGCCAACCATGCACTAACTCAACATGTTGTCATCTGAAAATGCACTTTGGGGCACCACATGCACTATATAAATGCTGCATTGCAATACAATATAAAGCCTGCAAGATCTGTGTGACCTGAGTGACAGCTCTGCTGTCTTTACACTCTACATTTAAGACCTGTGAGACCTGAATGATAACTCTGCTGACTTTACTCTCTACCTACAAGATGTCGGTGACTCAAGCAATAGTTCTGCTGTCTTAACAACCTGCCTGAAATTCCTGTGTGACATGAGCGATTGCTAAGCTGTCTAAAAACTCTACCTGCAATACCTCTGTGACCAGAGTGAAAGCTCTGCTTTCTTTAAATTCTGCCTGCAAGACCTGAACAATAACCTTAGCAGTATTTTTGCTGTCTTTCCACTCCCTGCAATACCAGTGTGCTGTCAGTCTACTTTACTAAGCATGGGCTGAAAATTCGTTCCGCTCGCGGAATTTACGGATTTTCCGCGATTTCGCGTTCCGCGAATCGCGTGAAATCGCAGTAAAATCCGCGAATCAACGGGGACGAATTTTCAGCCAAGCACTTACAGGGTTACAGCAGCAGGTGCAAAAGTTGAAGCCAATTTTTTGTAACCTTTTACAAAAGGGTTACAAAGAAATTAACTTCAACTTGGGCACCTGCTGCTGTAAGCCTGTAAGTGCTTCCTGGTGCCTCGTTGCCTACTTGCAACTATTCTCTGACCCTGCTCTGACCCTTGAAGCAGGGTCAGAGAATAGTTACAAGTAGGCAATGAGGCGCTGGTCACGAAAATTAAACCTCAACAGGAAGCACTGACAGATATAAAAACAAGCATTTGCAATCCAATAGGTCTCGCATTAGGAAAGTTTGAGCTATTGGTCTTGTAAATGACAATTTTTTTTATTTTTGTGTTGATTTTGAAAATAGCTAAATTAATAGCTTTGTCATCTACAATGCCAATAGTTATAACTTTCGCAAATGTGACACCTATAGCATTTGTAAGGCAACATGTTTTGTATTTACGTGACTTAGCTGTATTGATATTACAAATTACAATGGCTTTTAAGTTTTTTAAATAATTAATACTTAAATAAAAGTGATTTTAATTTATAATGGCAATAGCTTAAACTTTTGTCAATCAATTTTTTGAAGATTATGTTCAGTGTATTTTATTGTGACGAAAATCCAAGAACAGAAGTGAAATATTAACATCTTTTTGTGACATTTGTAGTAAAGTTTGAAACATTGAGAGAACATATTTGAACCAGTTGTTGTTGAATAGTTGCGCAGATTGATGCTGGGGTGGTGCTGAGTGGTGCTGTGGTGGTGCTGAATGGTGCTGTGGTGATGCTGAGTGGTGCTGTGGTAGTGCTGAGTGATGCTGGGGTGGTGCTGAGTGGTGCTGAGGTGGTGCTGAGTGGTGCTGTGGTGGTGCTGAGTGATGCTGTGGTGGTGCTGAGTGATGCTGTGGTGGTGCTGATTGGTGCTGTGGCTGTGCTGATTGGTGCTGTGGTGGTGCTGAGTGATAATGTGGTGGTGCTGAGTGATAATGTGGTGGTGCTGAGTGATAATGTGGTGGTGCTGAGTGATGCAGGGGTAGCGCTGAGTGATGATGTGGTGATGCAGAGGGCAGAAAGGCACAAAAAACAGTCTAACAAAGGGTCGAAGGGCAGAAAAACAAGGGAAAAACGAGTCTAACTGAGGGCAGAAGGGCACAAAAAACCAGTCTAACAGAGGACAGAAGGGCAGAAAAACAAGGGAAAAACGAGTCTAACGGGGCAGAAAGGCACAAAAACGAGTCTAACAGAGGGCAGAAGGGCACAAAAAACGAGTCTAACAGAGGGCAGAAGGTCACAAAAACAAGGGAATAACAGAGGGCAGAAGGGCACAAAAAACGAGTCTAACAGAGGGCAGAAGGGCAGAAAAACAAGGGGAAAATGAGTCTAACAGAGGGCAGAAGGGCAGAAAAACGAGTCTAACAGGGGGCAGAAGGGCAGAAAAACAAGGGAAAAACTAGTCTAACAGAGGGCAGAAGGGCACAAAAACAAGGGAAAAACTAGTCTAACAGAGGGCAGAAGGGCACAAAAAACGAGTCTAACAGGGGGCGGAATGAATCTCGCCCTGCGTGTTTGTCCACGAAGATGCCACCTTTTTGTGCAATACCTCTTCTCAACCGGAGTACTTTCTACTGTCTAATCAGTAAGTGCTCCCTCGTTGGCTAAATGAATAGGGGCAGATTTACAATAACTGGCGCATCTCCAGGGATGCGCCAGTTATTGTGCGCCGCAGCTCCGCCACCCATGGTGCGCCGCATTTACAATGCGGCGCACCATGTGGCAAAAACGGCACAGATGCGTAACGCATCTGTGCCATAAAAGCAGCGCATTGCTGGAGCTGCGTCGCGCTTGCAACGCAGCTCCAGCAATGCTCTGGGGGGACCTATCTCCCCAATGCTGCATCAAGCCTTGCGCCTGCTTCAAGCAGGCGCAGGGTTTTGACGCAGCATTGGCCTAAAGTGACTGAATGAAATCTTGTAGATTTCACTCCGCCACTTTTAGGAGGCGTTCCTGCTGATGGCGCAGGGCTTTACAACGTGACGCATCTCTCAGATGCGTCACGTTGTTAATACCCAGCACCATGGGGCATCTTTTGTGCTGCCGCTGCGTCACAAAAGGTCTCGGTAGAGGGTGGCAGTGGTGAACCAGAGGGTGGCAGTGATGAACCAGAGGGTGACAGTGATGAACCAGAGGGTGGCAGGGGTGAACCAGAGGGTGGCAGTGCTGAACCAGAGGGTGGCAGTGCTGAAACAGAGGGTGGCAGGGGTGAACCAGAGGGTGGCAGTGATGAACCAGATGGTGGCAGGGGTGAACCAGAGGGTGGCAGTGGTGAACCAGAGGGTGGCAGTGGTGAACCAGAGAGTGGCAGTGGTGAACCAGAGGGTGGCAGTGCTGAACCGGAGGGTGACAGTGGTTAACCAGAGGGTGGCAGTGGTGAACCAGAGGTGCTGTGATGAACCAGAGGGTGGCAGTCGTGAACCAGAGGGTGGCAGTGGTGAACCAGAGGCTGAGAGTGATGTACCAGAGGGTGGCAGGGGTGAACCAGAGGGTGCTGTGATGAACCAGAAGGTGGCAGTGGTGAACCAGAGGGTGGCAGGGGTGAACCAGAGGGTGGCAGTGGTGAACCAGAGGGTGGCAGTGCTGAACCAGAGGGTGACAGTGGTTAACCAAAGGGTGGCAGTGGTGAACCAGAGGTGCTGTGATGAACCAGAGGGTGGCAGTCGTGAACCAGAGGGTGGGAGTGGTGAACCAGAGGGTGACAGTGCTGTACCAGAGGGTGGCAGGGGTGAACCAGAGGTGCTGTGATGAACCAGAGGGTGGCAGTCGTGAACCAGAGGGTGGTAGTGGTGAACCAAAGGGTGACAGTGCTGTACCAGAGGGTGATAGGGGTGAACCAGAGGGTGCTGTGATGAACCAGAGGGTGGCAGTGGTGAACCAGAGGGAGGCAGGGGTGAACCAGAGGGTGGCAGTGGTGAACCAGAGGGTGGCAGTGCGGAACCAGAGGGTGACAGTGTTTAACCAGAGGGTGGCAGTGGTGAACCAGAGGTGCTGTGATGAACCAGAGGGTGGCAGTCATGAACCAGAGGGTGGCAGTGGTGAACCAGAGGGTGACAGTGCTGAACCAGAGGGTGGCAGGGGTGAACCAGAGAGTGGCAGTGCTGAACAAGAGGGTGGCAGTGGTGACCCAGAGGGTGGCAGGGGTGAACCAGAGGGTGACAGTGCTGAACCAGAGGGTGGCAGTGATGAACCAGAGGGTGACAGTGATGAACCAGAGGGTGGCAGGGGTGAACCAGAGGGTGGCAGTGCTGAACCAGAGGGTGGCAGTGCTGAAACAGAGGGTGGCAGGGGTGAACCAGAGGGTGGCAGTGATGAACCAGATGGTGGCAGGGGTGAACCAGAGGGTGGCAGTGGTGAACCAGAGGGTGGCAGTGGTGAACCAGAGAGTGGCAGTGGTGAACCAGAGGGTGGCAGTGCTGAACCAGAGGGTGACAGTGGTTAACCAGAGGGTGGCAGTGGTGAACCAGAGGTGCTGTGATGAACCAGAGGGTGGCAGTCGTGAACCAGAGGGTGGCAGTGGTGAACCAGAGGCTGAGAGGGATGTACCAGAGGGTGGCAGGGGTGAACCAGAGGGTGCTGTGATGAACCAGAGGGTGGCAGTTATGAACCAGAGGGTGGCAGGGGTGAACCAGAGGGTGGCAGTGGTGAACCAGAGGGTGGCAGTGCTGAACCAGAGGGTGACAGTGGTTAACCAAAGGGTGGCAGTGGTGAACCAGAGGTGCTGTGATGAACCAGAGGGTGGCAGTCGTGAACCAGAGGGTGGCAGTGGTGAACCAGAGGATGACAGTGCTGTACCAGAGGGTGGCAGGGGTGAACCAGAGGTGCTGTGATGAACCAGAGGGTGGCAGTCGTGAACCAGAGGGAGGTAGTGGTGAACCAAAGGGTGACAGTGCTGTACCAGAGGGTGATAGGGGTGAACCAGAGGGTGCTGTGATGAACCAGAGGGTGGCAGTGGTGAACCAGAGGGAGGCAGGGGTGAACCAGAGGGTGGCAGTGGTGAACCAGAGGGTGGCAGTGCGGAACCAGAGGGTGACAGTGTTTAACCAGAGGGTGGCAGTGATGAACCAGAGGTGCTGTGATGAACCAGAGGGTGGCAGTCATGAACCAGAGGGTGGCAGTGGTGAACCAGAGGGTGACAGTGCTGAACCAGAGGGTGGCAGGGGTGAACCAGAGAGTGGCAGTGCTGAACCAGAGGGTGGCAGTGGTGACCCAGAGGGTGGCAGTGGTGAACCAGAGGGTGACAGTGCTGAACCAGAGGGTGGCAGGGGTGAACCAGAGAGTGGCAGTGCTGAACCAGAGGGTGGCAGTGGTGACCCAGAGGGTGGCAGGGGTGAACCAGAGGGTGACAGTGCTGAACCAGAGGGTGGCAGGGGTGAACCAGAGAGTGGCAGTGCTGAACCAGAGGGTGGCAGTGGTGACCCAGAGGGTGCAGGGGTGAACCAGAGGGTGGCAGTGGTGAACCAGAGGGTGGCAGTGATGAACCAGAGGGTGGCAGTGGTGAACCAGAGGGTGCTGTGCCCATACACGACCGCATGGGTAACTTCGCCATGCAAGCGGCCCGCAAACACGCAAACAGCCCCACGAACACTCAAAAACCCCCGCGAACACGCAAAAAACCCCGCGAACACGCAAAAAAACAAAAATCCGCAAATTCGCACAAATTCGCGGATTGCGAATTTGATTTCGGGCGAATTCGCGAAACGCGAATTCGCAAATTTTGCCCATACTTATACTTTACCTGCAAAACCTGTGTGAACATGCAAAAATGGCTTAAGTGGTTTAAATGGCACTTTAAAATTCTAAAGAACAGGTGTAAATCTAGGAGGTACTAGGCACTATGCATAAATAAAACCCCAATTTCCACTCAATTTCCTTAGAGGAATGTTTCTCCCTGGAAACCCTATAAGTACAGGCATGTTTGAAAACTAGGAACCCAGGGAAATTCAGCTTGGTGTGTTGTGACTTGTTTGGATTCCACCACTTGTTCATACTCATAATTTATTGGTCAGGGAATGTCCAGGAGTCACCCCAACCCACTGTCTAGAGAATCCTACAAAGGTGTCAACTCGCACACAGCTCATCAGACCACATCAGGACATGTAACAGAACAAAAGTGGAGTAGACCTGCAGTCTTTGACTTATGTGGAGATCTGAGGATCTGTGCCTTCTCCCACCTGTACCCAGGACTGATAAGTCTACTTCAAGGTTCAGAGCTGACAACCTGTGTGGCTACGGTGATACAACAATCTGTAAGAGACCTTTTCCCGAAGAACAGTTGACCAATAGCAACTGGCCCTGCACTGGAGGAAGTCCAGGCCCCCTAGCTCTGTCTCTGAGGCCCTGAAAGTCTTAGAAAATATTAAGAGGAAATGCTACAGAGAGTCTGAAAAGTTAGAACTTAGAAGGTTTTTGGGCTTCCAAGACCTCTGGACCTCATGGCAAAGGTGTCCAATTTTGAGAGTACTTTGTTCAATACAACTTCTAGGCTGTCCCTGCTGGAGGATTTTTTGCTGCAAGATAGAGACTAAGAGCCTAATTTATATCTTGACGGTCAGGCCGTCCATCCTCCACAACGGAGGATTCAATTCATCTGCTGAGATGGTGTGGTTTCTCCTGCCTTATTTTTATGTCAGACGGGAGAACCACCATTAGCCTTGACGGAAAACCTTCTGTTTGGCAAGTCGCTCTCCTCCTTCGAAGGTGCATATTAATTTTCTATCAGACAATACTCAGTTGGTGTTGCAGTGGAGGTATACCGCACACCAAATTTATAAATGTTCTTCAGATTGCTGGGCTTGCAGTAGTGTACCGATGGAGTAATTACATTGTGGACTTGTATGGCTGTAATACATAATGTGTTTTTTCGTTGCCTTATACCAAATCTCTGTTAGCTTTTTTTATTATCACCTAGTTTTTACTATCACCTGTATTTCTTTTTAATGTATCATTTAATTTGGTTATCTGCACCATGGCTGAAAGAAGGAATCCCACATCTACAGACACATAATTAACAACCTTTGTGGATGAGATAATTGGGGTATACATGTTTGAAGCCCGTGTTCAAAGTATCACAATAACACAAAAAATAAAATGTGGGAGAGAATTTTCACAAGAGTTAATGCTGTTTCTATCAACAGGCACAACCAGGAGGAACTTAGGAATCGCTGGAATGGTCTGGGAAGAGACTACTCTCCCTGCCCTTGAAAGCCCACCTAGAAGCCTAGCATACTGGTGGTGATTCTACAAGGTCTATGAAACTCTTGCCCTGGGAGGAGAAGGTGTATTGGATCCTACACACTGGAGGCTCTGCAGAAATCCCTGGTGGATTATAGATTGGTAAATACAATCAATGTATGTCATATGGTCACTGTATCTTCAGAATTATTATCATGCTAGATGTTAATATTTAATTGTTTTTAGACAATTGTTTAAACTTGTATTTAGTGTAAAATCTATTTGGGAAGAGATAGGAGACCCTAAAGTTGGTGTCTCTGAAATCACAATTTCAAACACAATTTAGAGTAAAGTTGTTTTTTATTATAATGCCGAAAATGCCTCTTTTGGAAAGTTAACTTACTGAGGGGTTGGGCCATTTAACATAAAGACAAATTGGACCTCTTCAAAATTTCACAAAACAGAAATAATGGCTGTGAATATTCAAACTTCCTCTTCAGAAACCAGGTCAAGAAACTCTATTTTCTTGGCCCATGTATTTATTTCACAATTGACTCAATGATATGTTAAAGTATATTTTATGAACTTTCCTTATGTCGTGAAAAGTAACTCTCTCTACTTTTTCATTGATCAAATCTATCCCACAGAACAAAATAATAATTCAATCCTAATACCTAACATGACAAAACATAAACTTAACAAATAACTGTGAATTTGTGTAAACAAAACACTGTGCAAGCACCTAAGTGGTGATTCCATATACATAAACATTGGCAACATAGACTTGAGTAAAATAATCTAATCCAGTCAAATTATTCAGAGCCAGGGGTGCCTATCACAATTATTCTGGATGTTGTGACCCTCTTGGCAGGAACTTGGGGATTTCAAAGTTATTTGACCAAAGTGGAATTGTATTATTAATGTTGTTTTTCGACTGCCTGAGTACATTTTTATATAGGAGTCCCCAGGTTTGCATTGTCAACACGTTTCAAACCACTAAAAAGTTAGGGTTCTCATTTGGATTTGACTGGGCAATTTCTGTGGGAGTGATGATAAATGCCCGGTTACTCACTGGTAATCTTCATTACTCTGAGTCCTGGTCTTTCCATCCGATTCCTGAAGATGTTGTGTGACACACTTCCCCCTATTTTCTTATCTGATAGGTGGCGCCATATTGGGGGAAGTGCTAAAAACTCTGCTAGGTATTAGGTTTCTGGGGAGCAGACAAGCTGCTCACTGATAAGGAATGGGATGGGAAGACGGACGATTAGGTGATAGAGTTTTCTGACTGCTGCCTATCTTCACTGCGATCTGGCTAACTCCACCCTAAATGGTAAGAAGTCTACCTTGTATCCACTGAGACAGGCACATTCTGTAGGTTGTTTGTGAATTCAATATAACTTATTTTAGGCAATTGTTCCACTGATATTTTGTGTCTTCTGCTCTAACAAGGGAAGAGTTTATATTGTGTTAATGATTTATATTTTTAGACGTTAACATCCTATTCATTTGTGGGATATTCACTCGCTATGTGGACACATTGGGACTTGTCTTATTGCCTATTGTGGTGTATCGGATAAATGCTAAGAAAGCTTTCCTTTTCCTTTTTTCAGCAAATGCGGGCTTCAACAAACTTGCAGCAATAAAAGCTGCCATTTCTTATCTCAGCTTCCTTGTGTACTTATTAATATTTATTTCTTTGACTCTTTACTGCGCACAATGTACTTAAAATGTTCAAGATGTATTGTAATCGGCCCTCAACTGAAGTGTGTGTAGGCCTTTCCTCAGCGAGAGACCGCGTCTAGGAGGGTGTCGCATTCTACCTTTTCTCAGTGTTTGGCGACAATGTTGATTACGCATGCAAGACAAGATAACTTGGGACCGCAGCAACGGTAGAAGTGACCTGCGGCTGTATGCCCACATTTTCAATCAATACAAGGCACGTGTGCAGAGTCTGTTTTGTATTTCACAGGCTAACACTTACTTTGAGTTTATTGCAGTGTTTTAGGAAGTCATCTCAGCCGCCATTCCATCTTGAATGCTGGTGGGGCTGGAATTGTCTTTTTCAACTATTATAGTCAGACATGAATAATCAAACTCAGTCCTAGCTTCCAATCGCATTCTGTTGCTTGTAGTGATGGAAATGGGCTGGGTCATCTAGAATTGCCTTCTTGTAATGGCTCTTAGAGTGCGCCCAGGGAGTATGCAATGTGTAGTGTTAACTTCTGACATTTCATGAAGTCCCTGATTACAAGTATTACATTTGAGAATCAAATAAGCTTCTTTTTTCATCAGCCTTGCATCAGAGTCACCTCCTCTAGGATTGTACTGGATGGGAATTAGCACCGTCCATCTGAAATCTTTTGCTGTGTGCCCTTTGCTGGGAAAGTGACTTACCAGAGGGGCTGAAGCTGTCCCCAGACCAAAAACTTTAAAAAGATCATCAGCGATAACTGCTGCCTAATAAAAACCTCAGAGGGAGGATTTGATGTTCCATTGTTTACAACGAAGACGAATGCGAGTATAGGCATGCCTCTGGAACCGCTGCATCGAAACCAACGCATTACTACACTGCTTGGAGAAGATCAATGCATCTCCTCTACAATGTGGACAAACCCAGCGCATCCCATTCGGTACCGGCGCACCTCAGAACTGGCGCATCACTCATGGACCCGATGCATCCCTGCTGTTGCATGGAGAAATCCGGCGCATCACACCAGCTGCTTGTGGTTCACAGATGCATAGCTTTTCTTGCAACCAGGATCAAGGTACTTTTGCCTTGTGAGACCTGCATGGGTGCTGTATCTGGCCCACCCACCATTGCTGTTAGCCTGAACTCTTGTCTTTGACCCGGTCCATGGCAACCAATTAACTCCTTAAGAGCTTACTACTTCTCAGCACGATTTGTGGATTTAATATTTAAAAATTCATATCTCGACTTCTACTGATTGGATTTTGTTTTATTTATAAAATAATTATCTTTTTTTCTAAACTGGTGTGGAGTCTTTTTGTGGTGTTTTCACTGTGTTACTCTTTGATGTGTTGCACAAATACTTTACAGATGAACTCCTAAGTTAGGCCTGACTGCTCTCTGCCAAGATACCCGAGGGTGAGACCAGGTTAATTTAAAATGTGTTACTGACTTATTGACTTAGTAAGATTATGGTTCCTGCTTAGACAAGGTGAATACCTCTGCAACCAGAAACCCAATTTCTAACAACTACCGAAAAGTGCAAGACCTGACTGTGAGGTACTACTATTCACTCTTGGGACAATTTCTTTACACATTTTCCTTGAAATTAACATATGTGTATTGGACATGTACTCTAATTACTGTGGCCTTACAATTGTATTTTAAGTCCATCATTATGGCTAATTCTGTGGCAGTACTTTAATATGTCAATTCCTTATTTTTGTTCTTATGGAAATCTCATTATTATGTGTTAATTGTATTCTTTAATAAAAAATAGTATTAGTAAATATAAACACACAGAAACCAATTTAGTATTTTGTGCTGGCTTGGTAATAACATGTTGAAGGAAACAATTTATTGTGATGAATCTTAATAAGTAATCTACATTTTAACACTTTAAGACAGCACATATAATCTGTTATACAACCCTATGTGTTAGTTAACAGAAACTTTAACCTACTCCTCCCTATACTCTACTGCCAAAGGTAACATTTCAAAAAGGTAATGTGTATGACATCTTACATCCATAATATTTGAAACACACATTTTGACCAAATATGAATTATACCATTGCTTCTATTTTTCATCACAAAACATTATTTTCTTCTATATTGAGGGTTATCCTCACAATACATTTTATAAATTCATTGCAGATGTACATACACAGACATTAGTACTAGCCATTATTAAAAGCACATATTACAATACTTCCACCAATCAGTACAATTAATTGAATGGAAACAGAATACTAAGTACCACAACAGGACACAAGTTGTTTATTTTCTGCATCTGTAAATCAAGATTCACCACTGAGTTGAGCGTGCTACTAAATGATGACAGGGTGATGTGACCTATAACATAAATGGGTATGATTCATTTCAATGTTTGATTTTATATTGAGAATTAATATTTACAAATCAGGGGGCATCAATCTTCAAAACTACAATGGTGCCCTTCTCATCTAACACTTATCAAAGATATATCTTGGGCATTCAAGGTATGCCACTCTTCTAGGTAACAAACATACACAAAGACATCATCATGAATAACCACCTTTAGTATACAAATTACAAAACTCACACCTTAATGATCTCCTACAATTGTCTTTCACTTGTGTGGAAGTAATAACCAATACATTATTTAGGTACATTTAATACTACTTGCCCTCATGAAAAGAAGTTATCTATTACATTTTGTCTCAGATCATTTCTTTCTTCCTCGTCATTGTCTTCTTCATTTTGAAGTTCATCAACATCACCCTGGGCCTCCTTGTTGTATTCATCATCTGGAATGAATGGGATGCTTCAAGTCAGAGCAATGTTGTGCAGCATACAGGATTTCATTGTTATTTGGTACACCTTATCAGGTGAGTCAAGAAGGTTTCCACCTGACTTACAAAGACAGAAGAATCTTGCTTTCAGGAGACCAAAAGACATCTTCACAGGCCTCCTAGTTCTACCATGTGTCTCACTGAAGAACTTCCCTTGATGTTGTTGGATTTCTCAGAGGTGTTTGCTCAACAACAAACTCTGGCTCCAGCCAAATCCATGAGTCTGCACCACTTTGCACCCAACGCCTACGGCCCGGGTTCGAGTAGCCCAACACCATAAGGAGGTCTCCCCAGTGATCCTGATCTGGGATCTGGTGATCCCTGACCTACCTCAAGAGTCTCCAGTTGATGTCTGCAGCCCCTTTCTGGAGGATCCCCACAACCACGACAGGGGCCTGTAAGAAGAATCCAACGCCAAAAGACACCCTTGCACCCAACACCCCATGCCCTTGGGTAGCCTGACCGACAGTGTCCCGGTTTCCCACGACATCCCAACTTACCTCACAAATCAGTGATCGCCGCCAGAAGATCTTCATCCCCAAGCTTGCAGTGTTTGTTGCAACCGAGAATCCCCGTTGAAAACAACAGGGCATACAACACCAAAACAGCACCCTGCACCCGGCCGCCCCTGTGCCACTGTGGGTGCACCCTGTGTGTTAACTTGGATCCCCCTTTGCCCTGAGCCTAAGTCCAGGAGCTTTCCGCCCACAACCTTGTAGCCTGCTCGTGAGCAGCCACCAACCGGAGGCCCCCAAAACCTATTGGATAACATTGGGCATCATCACTCTGCACTCGGCTGCCCTGATGCCACTGAGGGTGCTTTAAGAGTGCATCCTTGACCCTGGGGGAACCCTTTGTCTAACAGCAAAAAACGAGCTCCCTGAACAAAGTACATGCCTTCATTTCTTCCCATAGGCCTGCATTGACTGCTTTTCTGTAAAAAGTTCTAAGTGTGGAGTTGGCAGTTCTATGTAAAAGCATACAAGTGTGTTGTGATAACAATTTGCATTTCTTACCTTTATCCAGGAAATGCCCCAGTGTGGTATGTAAGTATACCACACTGAGTAAGAAAAATAATCTGAAAAGTAACTTAGGGCCAGATGTAGGTGGGTAAATACCCGGGAACACCTACATTTGGTAAATTTCAGTGTTACCGACCGGTATTTAGCCATTCCTAATGTAGGTAAGGAATCGGTAAATAAGGAATCGGTAAATACCGGTTCCTTAATACTGATTCCTTATTGCTCTTGCATGTATGGAATCGGTAATACCGATTCCTTAAATGCAATGTAGGAAGCACATTGAAGAGTGCTTTTGAGCCTTAAGAAATCGGTAATTACCACCAACTTCAAGTTGGTGGTAATTACCGATTTCCCTTAAAAAAAACCTTTTTTGCTTTTTTTAAAGTGCCATGTGGCACACATCCATGCCCTTAGGTATGTATGTGTGCCACATGTGCACACATGCACATTTCAGGGGTGCAACAGGGTGTCCTTTGGACACCCTGGCATCCTTGAAATACATCCCGGTAATACTGATTCGGTAATACTGAATCGCTAATACAGAATGTCTTCACATTCATTCCTGTGGGCCTCCAAGCCCATAGAAATGAATGGGTAGGTATTCCTTATTACCGACTCTCAATTACCGATTTGGTAATAAGGAATATTAAGGATTCGGTATTTTTTTACCGAATCTTTACCTACATAGGAAATACCGATTTCTTAATAGCAAATCGGTAAAATTCACTATTAAGAAATCGGTATTTCTCATTTACCTACATCTGGCCCTAAAACAGTAATCCCAATAGTCACTATAAAGCAATTAAAATAGTAACTGAAAAGTAATTTTTTCTGTTGACTTACCTATAAACAAACCAATTGCATCCTACAGATGACATTTGAGATGTCATCAGTGATGTCACTGACCATGTCATGAGTGATGTAAAATGTTAAGTCATAAGCAGTGCATTGCGGGGGCTTAAGTTACAGTTAGCTCAAGTAACAATAACTGCTGAATTTCATTTTTTGTATGAGGAAAAACTGAGCCTAACCATTACATCCTTGTAACCTTTGTTTTTGTCAGAACATTTCTAAGGTTACTCAAAATCCTTTTCCTGACTATAACATTTCTGTAATGTTATTTTTAAGTTAATTTCTCTGTATTTTTTAACTGGAAGTCACATTTGCAGAGTGGTTGTCAAAGGGGGCAGTGCCTCCATCCAGTTCTCAGCAATCCAGCTGTAAGTGACTTGCTGGATGTAACAGGAGGGCTTCTTGGCCCACAAGGTCCCTCAGCATCAAAGAGGAATTAATCCCTCAACCAGTATTGAGCCAGGAGGCGTGTTTGCAGAGTGGTGGATAAAGGGGATGTGGTCTCTTAAGTCCTCACACAAATATCGCTCTGTGAAACTTACTGGAGGTAACAGGAGGGCTTGTTTGCCCCCAAGGACCCTCTGGAACCAAGGGGACTTAATCCCACAACCAGCAGTTCACCAGGAGGAGCATTTGCAGAGTGGTGGTGAAAGGGGTTGTAGCCTCTGGCAACCTCTCACCAATCCCGCTGTGTGGGACTTACTGGAGGTAACATGAGGGCTTGTTGGCCCCCAGGGGCCCTCAGCATCCAAGGGAACTTGATCCCCCAAGGAGCAGTGCACCAGGGGGCATGTTTAAAGAGTGGTGGAGAAATGGGGCATGGCTTCCTCAGACCTCTCAGCAATCTCACTGTGAGGGACTTATTGGAGGTTTCAGGAGGGCTTGTTAGCCGCCAAGGAGAATCTGGACCTAAGGGGATTATATCCACCAACCAGCAGTGCAACAGGAGGTTTTTTTGTAGAGTGGTGAAGAAAGGGGGTGGGGCATCTGGCGACTTTCCGGTCTTTTTGTTATATATATTTTTTTTTCGAGGAGCGGAGCCCTGTGTCCCCCCTTCTCTGGGGCAATTTGTGCCCTGGTGACCCCATCCCACAGGGCCTGGCATTTTAATTTTTTTTATAGTTACATGAAAGGGAGTGTTGTGTTTCGTTTTAGATTCCGTATGAATTTCCCGATTCATGCCCTTATATAGGTACAATTCACATTGCCCTTATATAGGCATAGAAATCCAGCCCTTATTTAGACATTGCACATGCTAACCAAAAACAGGCATCCCTACTTACATCCGTTCCTCTACGTCACAACGAGTTCTTGGAAAACCAGACTCTTAAGCCGTTAAGATTTTCCCCTGCTTGGATATTGATTTCTCCAAGAACTCATTTATTATGCATGAACATCTATTCCTTAGGGGCTCATTCATGATGTTCATATGCCCGACTTTAATGTCAATGCTGGCATTCCTAAACACCTTTAAGGTATAAATATGCCTTCACTTGCTATGGCAAGGCACGGTTCGATACGGTGCGGTTAGACTACCTACTTGCACGCGGCTCGCCAGAGCAAGTCCTGAAGGAAGCCAAGTCCCCAACTGACGCACTGACCAGATGCTGTCATCTTCCTCGCCGAGAATCCAGCTCCAGTGTTTCTGACTCCCCTTGCGGGGTGTTAGAGAGCGAGTCCCGGGAAAGAGATACCAACCTCTCTCATTCTAAGGTATGGAGCTGATTACAACCTAGAGAAAATTTTGGCAACTCTTGGCATAACTAAACCAGACTAAGACAGCACCTACTTCTTCCCTCGTACTAGACTTAGGTTAGGTACACTGGGGTAGGATTATTTTAGAAGCACCAGATGAGTATTTTAGCGTGTGTTATTTATGTATGTATTTTAAATATATGTCATAGCTACAAGACATGCTATTACAGTATTATTTTATCTTACTGCTAACGCTGTACGTATTATACTTCACATTCTGTCTTACGATTGTAGCAGTTCATATCTCTTGCATGAGAAATAAGACTGTTCAATAAACCCTCTTTATTGAAACGCCTGTCTCTCTATTTCTGTGCAACTCTGTAGAAATGAAGCATGCACGATTGACTGAGTGAAAAGGTTATCTATTGTTTCCACGACTCTGAAGATATTGTTCCGACTCTAAGGGAAACAAAGTTGTCATATTTATGCGGTTGTCAGAAACGAATCCCTTCTTGTTCATTCGAGAAGTTTCTAGTGACCTCTAAGTTAGTTGGCACACACAAGTAATTAAGTTTAATGTACTCGATAGAGGCATACTGACCTCAGTCCTATGCCACAACCATAGTGTATATTATTCCAATTCCTATGTGTTAGCTTTTTGGTTTGTTCAACGTTGAAGGATACAGTGTTCCAAAATATTGCGCACCTTATCTTTGTTCCCTTAAATCTTGCCCTGCAACTTTCATTAAACAATGGCCGACGAAGCCAAGAACACCGGAACTGGTGGAGCTGCAGTTAACCAAGCTGAAGCAGATTTTAATCAAACAGGTTTTAATGAATGCTATAATCATTCCTCCAAATTTGAGGAGAGCCATCACTTTAAAACTTATAAAACATGGCCTAACACCAAGAGGTGGTAGAGCAGTTTTTGTGATAGAGGCACATGAATATCACCAGACAGCGGTATTCTGTTCATGGATAGTATTCCCAGAATCAAATCCAGTAACTAAAATGTTTCACTTCTACAAGAAGATGATCCACCAGAGGAATATATTCCTTACGAGGATATTGAAATTCCACTCACATACCAGGAGCATGAGCTCTGGTTTAAAGGCGCCCTGAAACACTTAAATCACATTAATAGGCTCGGTCCACTAGGTAGACCAGGAGCAATATGGCCGATTTTAGCAGGCTATACACCACATCCTAAAATTGAAGACATATCTAAAGTAGAATTACTCATTCAACTCGTAGAAATAATCAGAACTTATAGACAATTGGTTCAATATGTCATGCGGACTCTCACAGTCCAACCACCATTAGTTATTCCACAACAAACCTCTCACCAGGGGTATACACTAAAAATCACACCACAGACTTTACATGCAGTCATGGGTAAACTACCCACAAAACGGGAACAAATTCCATTCTGGATAGCTCTAAAAATTACTCAAATCGAAGCGGTATTTCCTAATACCAGCCCCTATGAGAAACATAGATTTCTAACAATCTGTTTACCAATGGGGATAGCACCACATCTGGAGGACTGCACCACTTGGGGCACAGTCTTTGCTGCTATCTATACTAAAACACATGGTGTTCCGTTTTTGGCGGTGATACCTGACGTCCTGAAACGGATTCAAAACGAATACAGAGCAGAACCTGCTCTAAATTTAGGTATGGAGTTACTGAAAAATTTTGACCCGGTCTCAACAATAATATTACCTAATATTAAAAGAAAAGCAGCATCAGTGGCAATCCGCCAGAAATTAAGGGAATCTGATGTAACAGAACAACCACAAGAACTGGCCAGAATAATTGAAAAATCCTATGAAGAATTAGGCGTGGACAGTTTGGGTGGGAAACCAGTTAAACCACAACTTACTGAAAGTCCTGAAAAGGCCTCTACTAAAAACACCCCTACATCTTCAAAAAAGAAGTGGGAAAATAACAAACATTCAAAAGAGAAAAATTCTCAACCCGAGGTACGTCTCCTCCAAAGAAGCCCTCTGAAAGGAGGTACAACCTCAGGAATAGGGATCATTTGAAACCTAACAGGTATCAAGATACTGATACATGTTCCTCTTGTACGTTGCAGATATTGTCACAGACATCTGAAAGAAGAGGACGGTCAGATCAAAAAGAAGAACGTGTGAAGTCCAAAGACGATCAACACGTTCAGAAAAGCAAACAAAAACCTCAATTCATCAAAAAGAAGGTAGCATGTCTAAAAATAAGGCATGCCGAGGATCTTGAGGACACAACTCAAGAATGGAAAATAGGCTCAGACAATTTTGGACAGTGCAGCAGAAGTAACAATAGCTCGCCAGAACCTAAAGGGACTTCTGGAGACAGTGGACTTGAATGAAGACATTGAAGTTGAGACTGTAGACACCAGAGTTAGTTCTCCACATAGCTTATATGAAATAACACTCCGGATGGAGGGAGACATACCAAGAAAAGTGAAAGCGCTCTTTTGGGAGCGACTTTCAAAGGGTTATGATATGCTTCTATCAGACCCGGACTGGCCACTAGAATGTGTCAGGGAGTGCTCACATGGCGAAAACATCATTATGCCAGCCTTCTCTAACCATGTCCCAGTACATTTAAAATATACTTATGCCAGGATATGGGCAGTCGCCCAAGCCCCAGCATTATAAAAGAATCATGTAGGGTGGGATGAGGACTCGCCTCACCACAAAATCCAATTAAATATTCAACCAACTGCACAAAGGCAGTACCCAATTAAGCAAGAAGCTAAAAAACAGGTCAGGGAGATCTTAGATCAACTTGAAAACCAAGGGGTGATTGAAACTTGCACCTCATCAATGAACAAGCCTTTATTTCCTGTTTCCAAACCAGACAATACATATCGTCTAGTTTTGGATTACAGACCTAAACTCTTGTTGTAAAACATTTGAAGTGCAAGATGCACACAGTACAGCATTAATGAATGACATTGTGCGTAAAAAATATAAAACCACATTAGACATTTCAAATGGTTTCTTTTGTCAAAACATTGCACCTGAAAGTAGGTATTTGACCGCTTTCTCGATAGAGTAAATTCTGTCTTCTCCCTCAAGGATTCAAGAATAGTCCGGGGTTATTCTCAGCAAGGGTAACAGAGTTACTACAAACTTATGATGACGAGGCATTGTCATATGTCGATGATATCTATCAAACAGACAATGACCTGAACAAGCACTTGGACAGGGTGAACACCATTATACTGGGCTTCGCCTCTGACGCGTACAAATTCAATTAAAAAAAATCAAGAATTGCCCATCTCAATGACCTTTTTCTAGGATATGAACTATCAAGTGAAGGCAAAAGCCTGGCAGCCAACTTTTTAGAAAAGTGTGCGCTGCTCCAACCTCCAAAAATGCAGAAAAATTTACAGTCAATTCTAGGTTTCCTGAATTTTGGAAGAACGTACATTCTAAACTACGCAGAAAGGGTTAAACCTCTCTATGAAGTAATAAACCCTGATTTTAAAACAATAAATTGGACACAAAACACACAGAAATGTTACGTTTGGTACAACAGACATGTTAGCAACAAAACATTTACAAACATGCGAAAACGTATGACACTTAGTGATCCAAATCATTCTAGGTCAATGCGGATTCACCTACTTAACTTTTAATGAAGGTGAAAAAGTATAAATTGCATACAAATCACATTTGTATACACAAGCAGAAATTAAATTTACATCAACAGAAAAAAGTCTGACAGCAGTTCAAACCGCTGTAGCAAAAGAAAGAGCCCTAGCACAGTGAAAACACATTATGGTCGTAACACCTGTACCAGTCTTAGAGGCAGTGACAAAAGCGAGCATTCCGAATGCTAAAGCTTTACATCCGAGATGGATACAATGGGTTCATTCTCTTGTTGCAACTAATGTTGAATACATTGTTGATCCTTATTTAAAACACAAGCATTCCTGCAATATGAACACGAATGTCCTCTGCCTACTGAAGTTCTACCTCTTGACCAGCACAAACTTATAATTTATACTGACGGATCTGCACAACCGGCTACGGAGGTAAACAAGCTTATAGTGCAGCATGCGCGATCTTTAAAGGTCGTATGCACAATGGCAAATTTAGACATATGGCCACAAAAATGCAATCTCTAGGAGATTGTACAGCTCAGCGAGTTGAACTACAAGCGTTCAAAATGGCACTTGTAAATATGGCACGCGAATTCCCCACACTCATAGTATGCGATTCTTTTTACTGTGTTCAATCTTACAATGAATATTTGCAGAACTGGCTTCAAAATGGTTTCAAAGATGCAAAAGGTGGCACAATCAAGCATAAAATGCTTTGGGAACAATTATTTCAGTTGCAAAACAGACACGCTGAGCCATCAACGTGATGACATTCACATTGGGGTGAACTCATTGGCTGATGAAGCCGCAAAGGGGGCTGTGCAAACGGCTTCCATAGCAGCAATCACTCATTCAAAAACGTAAATAGACAGTGAAGTAATACTGGCTGTCAATGCTTCAAGCAAAGGCAGCGGTGCAGCATTACCTAAATGGTTTCCACTCAAATACTCATATATAACTGATGCGAACAATGTTCCATTTGCTCGAATCCCTGGAGTGGGGGATAGGGTAATACCAAACATGAAACATAGATTAGGACTAATCCTAGCAGCACATTAAGGGCTCATCTCTGCTAATGCAGGTGTTTCCGCCACAGTGTCAGTATTAAAACAGCGATACTGTTGGCCCGGCATTAGAAAACAGACCTGAAATTATGTCTTGGACTGTGAAATCTGCCAAAAGATGAAAGTCTTTACTGTGAAAAGTCCTGCGCAAACTCAAATAAACCATTAGCGTGTGTTTACCTGGACCACTGTGGTCTCTTACAAAGGGAAGGTAACTATAAATATATCATGGTTGCAGTAGATTCATATTCAAGTTTCCTTTGGATGTGGCCTCAGTGCTCGGCTGACGCTCGAACTGTTATAAAAGATTTGGGAGTCTTTATCCGCACATACGCAATTGGCACGCTACATTCTGACCAGGGCCCTGCGTTTAGCTCTCAAGCTTACAAAGAAGTCATGGTCAGTTTGGGCGTAGCAGTGAGGTACTCTTGTCCATTTCATCCTGAGGGAATGTCTGTTGTGGAAAGAAAAAAACGGGACATAAAGCAGTCTATAACAGCTAGAGTATTAGGTTCGGGTGATGGGTCAAACAACTTTATGGGGTCCAACGTAGTCTTAACAATTTGCCAAGAAGTTCTCTATTGTGTATCACTCCATATGAGGTCCTATTTGGGACAAGAATGTTGGTTCCGAACCTTGATTGTCATGGAACAGTGGTGGAAAATAATAAATCTGATGTCAAAGATTGTTTGGCTGTTTTACAGGACATAAATGAACTAAGATCCAAACAAAGCAACATGTTCCTGAAGCCAACCTTCACTGGGGAAAAACAAACCGTCCCAGCTAGGCTTGTCTGGATCCCAAGGCTTGGTGATCTAGTCAGAGAAAAGATTACAGACAAGAAGGAATTTGGGTCTTCTTACAGACAGCCAGTACCTGTCCTAGCTATCCAGGGAACAAGAACAGTTTTACTGCCGCCCCTTGCTAGTAAAATGGTAAAAAGGAGAACAGATTGGTATCTATCGACCTGATCAAACCACACTATGTGGCCAATACTAAGCAGTAGGCCAAGTGGACTCCGCCAATGTAACAGACGCACTCCGCTAGCTACAATCCAAAAGTTCAAACTGAGAGACTCTTCACCTTTGAGGATACTACTGTAAGAAAAGAAGAACTATGCAATAAAGCCTTGGAATTCATTCCTCTTGGGACCCAAATAACAGTTCGACCTGATACACCTGTCTACAACGAAGTAACAAGTGATCAAGTGGTTCCAGCGATTTCAACGAATCCTGATGCAAGTCCAACCATTGACAGAACTTCCTCGGGCTATTTCATTAACTTTTATATGTTTTCTGAGGATACCTGCGAACCTGAAACGACGCCAGTGCAAAGAACTTTCAAAGACCAAGCAACAGACTTTTTTCATCACCTGAAAAAGACTTATCTGGTTTCACCATGGATTGAACTATGGCTTGTTTTGGGAATATTCTACTCTCTACTTTGGTTAGCTCTGGTAATAACTCTGGGTATGCTGATCAATGGAAGATATATTCAAATGGACACAGCAAGTAAAAAAGTGAACTTACTGCTCCAGCCACACAAATCATCCCATCGTGAACAAAGGGACTTGTCATCAGTGAACATCACAGCCGTTCCTATACCAGATGGTATAGTTTAGGACAGAACTGAATATGACATTTTTGGCCGTCGGAGCTGTTGAAGATTCCACATGAATTTAAGATTTCATTAAGTGACTTTATTACCTCTAGTACCTTTTCTTATGATTGGGAATTTAAGACTGTTAATAATATGATGTCTGATCTAGAAATGTCAGCAGTATTCACAAATCATGAATATTTAGAGGGTTCATCAGACTATGAACAAATGTATTGTTATAACCATTATGGTCATCATTTCTTGCACACATCTGCAATACCTAGAAATGTATATATGTATAACCAATGGGAACATTGTCCTACACCTCCAAAGGGTAGCTCAAAATCTAATGCAATGAAATTTCCACATTTTTCAGGGTTCAATTTATCCAATGCTGAATCATTTTATTTAAAAAATGTGAACAGGACAGGAATGAGAAATATGTTAATGAATACAAAACAGATTTGCCCAACTGTCTAGACAGCGTTTCGACTTTTGGAAAGACAACATTGAGACAAAATCTGTCTGGGTACAAAAGATTGGCAAGTGCAGGGGGTAGAAGCCATGTTAGAGCCTGTATCATCCCTGAGCAAATTATGTTTTTTAATGACACTGTCCAACAAACGTCTCGCATTGGGTTAGCCAAGATCAAAGACTTGAACACACCGACCATACCTATACCTGCAAGTAATAGCACTGCACGGGGGAGGTTGACGTACATAATATTTTGCGTTACAACAGATCCAATCCTGAATGGGAAAAACTGTTGCTTTGGCCCACAGATACAAACAACTGTCAAGATCGATCCCGGAACAAAACACAGGGTTTCAATATCAATAGGCCAGACTGAAGATATGTTCAAAGACAGTATCCTGGGATAGTAACAACTTACAGTGTAGGGAAACTATGCCTTGATTGGCAACAGAAATCTATACTTGAGGATGTAAAACAACACTTATCTTTACTTAAAGAATGTGCAGACCTTAGGGATTTCTTGCGAGGACCAAGAAAACCGCATCAAAAACGTTTCATATATGCCAGTGTTTACGCTGCTTATAATGAAATATGGAAGACTACCTAAGCAGAGACTGCAGAACGAATACGAGAAATTGATTGTATTAATTTAGAGAAATCTCTATCTGTAGTACACAATGGGTTAACAAGTCTGTCGTCCAGGATATATTAATTGGATAGCATTGTATCTTCTACCATAGACATCATGGAACAAGACTTGGTCATGTTGCAACATGGTCAGTCTCAATTACGTTCTATCATGCTATTAGGCTGGATGCTACAAAACTTGCATGCAGGCTATGTGCCTTGGCCTTTAATCAACACCATGTCACTGTTTTCAGAATTCCATCTCACTGATAAACAGATCAAACTGGCACAAAGAGGAGCAGACTACACGGTGCTGAGCATTGAAAAACTGGAAAGATTACCATTCACAGTGGCAGAGAAACCAGCTACTAAATGGATAATACATGGTAAAATCACTCTGCCTGTTACAATTTTCCATTTTCAGTATTGCCTAAAACGCATACCAGCAGGCAAATATGAAAGGTAGGGTAAAGAATACATCAAGACATCCTGGAATTTACCATACACACACACAGATGTTGGAGTGGGGGACATCAAGTGTTTCTTAGCGCGATACCAAATGTAAAAATGCACTAAGCGGTTTTCTTATTTGTCAGGGTATTAATTTACAAGGGGCCTGCGATGGTTCCACTACAAACTTATCCTGTCACCTGTAAGGTTCTCCAGCTGCAGTGATTAATCCAGTGTTTGGACTACTTTCTAATGGAAATGATCTAATGTTGAATGATCACAGCTGCTGTGGCATGTTGCCAGGTATCCCACATCTAGTAACTGTGTCATCCAGGGTTACTTGCTGTATGCAAGTATTGTTTCCACAAACCAAGACAGTCTGAGAGTCACCTCTATGGCCTTCACTGAACATCTCTTCTATATGAATTGATAGTCTAAGCAGAATGAAAGCCATTCTTTTACAAAAAACTGTACCACTGACCTCGGCCAAAGAAACCTATGATCTACAAGTCGCAAGCACTTCTGCCCTATAAATTTCTCAGAAATGTTGGAACCTATCTTAAACATGTCTGATACGAGCGGTATTGTACACCCATTTAGGAACATATGTTCAGGACTGTTAGCACCTTTTCAAGCAGTCCTGAGGATTATTTCCTAACTTTGTGCACTCTCTGTTTGGCAGACTGCCACTACTTTTTGGACTCGTTACAGGGATCCTATTTTTGCACCTACTGCTGCGATATGGCAAGCCAAATAACCAACGTCACTCCAAGCACCATAGAGCAAGCTCTATTGGAGATGAAGTGTTGTGAGCGCATCGTTCAAATTCTAGGCTTACCTCTTCTACGAGAATTAAATACCACATGGTTTCTGCCATTCAGACCAATCAGGCAAGATTGCATCTTACCTGTTCTACGCTGCATGCTTTGCATTGAAGAATGCGTGCTAGACATCTGTCTAACACTCCCATTAGTCATGCCTACGAATATCGATATTCTGCTGGACCCAGTAATGGCCCATACTCTGTGTTGTCCCCAGCGGCTACCAATTCTGATGACGGCATTCATTGAGATCTCACAGACGCAAATGGCTACTGCTGAGGTACGAGAGGAAACAACAGGCGCACAGGTAACATCCAATACAAACAGTGCTGATGCGACCAATGCTGAGGGCGATGCTTTTCATCTACGTGTGGTTAATCTTCTAAACGAGGTAATCCAACTTTCACCTACAATGGTAGACGACTTTTTGTCTACAGACATAGAAGATTTCATGTTTTCTTCAAGCCCTAACACTGACTTTTGATTTTGGCACACAGTGTTCTGAGAGACTTTGAAATTGACCTTCATTTTTTCAAACCAAGGTACTAACTTTGGAACTTTTTCCTATGATTATTTTTTTTCTCCAAATTTGTAATTTTCCATTCTTTGGCACAAGTAATCTGCTTATAGTAGAACTATTCATAGAGAACAAGAATTCTTTGAATACTTCCAGAGACAATATATGACCTTGTCCACAACTGAATGATTATTTAATCTGAAATGAAATGGTTTTGGACCTTTTTCTTCTGTATTTACGAGCCGTTTCATAAATGTATATATATGTGTATTCATTCGATTAGCATTCCTTGCCAACTTATGCTTAGAATGAAACATTGCTTTAACATGTACAGCACAATTGCATTTTGTGCATCACAACAGTTTTAAATGCATTTTTTAGAATGTATTTTTAGACATGTTCTTAGCCATCCATGTGTAGCTATGTTTTTTTAGATATGTTTAACATATTCAGAATTTAGTAATGTCGTACATGCGAAAGTGGAGTAGGTGTTGTGTTTCGTTTAAGATTCTGTATGAATTTCCCAATTCATGCGCAAATAGAGGTACAATTCACATTGCCCTTATATAGGCATAGATAACCAGCCCTTATTTAGGCATTGCTCATGCTAACCAAATACAGGCATTGCTACTTACATCCGTTCATCTACGTCACAACGAGTTCTTGGAAAACCAGACACTTAAGCCGTTAGAGCTTTCCCCTGCTTGGATATTGATTTCGCCAAGAATTCATTTATCATGCATGAACATCTATTCCTTAGGAGTTCATTCATGACGTTCTTATGCTCGACTTTTACGTCCATACTGGCATTCCTAAACACCTTCAAGGTATAAATATACCTTCACTTGCTATGGCAAGGCATGATTCGGTATGGTGCGGTTCGATTACCTACTTGCACGTGGCTCGCCACAGCAAGTCCCGAAGGAGGCCAAGTCCCCAACTGACGCACTGACCAGACGCTGTCATCCTCCTCCCCGAGAATCCAGCTCCAGTGTTTCTGACTCCCCTTGTGGGGTGTTAGAGATCGAGTCCCGGGAAAGAGATACCAACCTCTCTCATTCTAAGGTATGGAGCTGATTAGAACCTAGAGAAACTTTTGTCAACTCTTGATATAACTAAACCAGACTAAGACAGCACCTACTTCTTCCCTCGTACTAGACGTAGGTTAGGTACACTGGGGTAGGATTATTTTATAAGCACCAGATAAGTATTTTAGCCTGTGTTATTTTAACGAATATATGTATTTAACGAATATATATAATAGCTACAAGAAATGCTATTACGAATATATGTCATAGCTACAAGACATGCTTTTACAGTATTATTGTATCTTACTGCTAACGCTGTACGTATTATGCTTCGCATTCTGTCTTACGATTGTAGCAGTACATATCTCTTGCATGAGAAATAAGACTGTTCAATAAACCCTTTTTATTGAAACACCCATCTCTCTATTTCTGTGCAACTCTGCAGAAACGAAGCATGCACGATTGACTGAGTGAAACGGTTATCTATTGTTTCCACGACTCTGAAGATATTGTTCCGACTCTAAGGGAAACAAAGTTGTCATGTTTATGCAGTTGTCAGAAACTAATCCCTTCTTGTTTATTCGAGAAGTTTCTTGTGACCTCTGAGTTATCTGGCAAACACAAGTAATTAAGTTTAATGTACTTGATAGAGGCATACTGACCTCAGTCCTATGCCACAACTAAAGTGTATATTATTCCAATGCGCAAAGCCTTTCAGGGATATAGGAACTACACTACAGGAGGGGTTGCCGAGTGGCCCCCTTCCCAGGCTGATTTTGGCCCCTGGGTCCCATTCCCTGTGGCCTGGCCTTTTTATTTTTTATTTTTTAAATAATGGGAGGGGGGCCATGCAGCTCCCCTCACGGGACAATTTTGACCCCAGGGACCCCAGCGCCCAGCCTCAATTATGTGTGCCCTGGTCCCAACATAGGACAACCACTGCCATTAATGTTGACCGCGGGGAGCCTGAAGACCCCTGCGGTCGCTGCCGAATCCTTGCCTTCTGCCAGAGCCAGCATTGCTTTTACACATAGGTAGCTGCTAACATGCAGCTCCCTGTGTGTAAAGGTAATTGTGCTCTGCTTTGAACAAGTGAGAATAAAATACTCTTGTTTGATCAAAGTGGAGCATGGTTTGCTATGGCTTGGCTGGAGATGGAAAGCAAACACAAGAAGATGATAGACTAGCACTGAAACTTTTATGACACTCACCCCCAGTCACAGATCTGTGTTGAATCTACCATCGTTCTTTAGCTGACTTCGCCACCCCAGTCTTGATCCTGTGCCTCATGGGAACAGTCTAACCCCAACTGCCAAGTCAGGTCTTCCCTGGACTGGAAACAAGCATCCTGGGACCTGTTTTGAGGTAACATCCCTTATCAGCCTGGCTAGCTTAAATCCAGTAGCAAAGTGAGCAAGGGACCCACGTCTGGGCATACCCTGCCAACTTAGGGTGAAGAGAACAAACACAAGGTTGTGATGGACAGAGCGCTGAAACTTTTCAGACATTCACCTCCAGTCACAAATCTGGGTGTAAACCATCATCATTCTTTAGCTCACGTCAACACCCCAGTTCAGACCCAGCCATATGCAATTCAGTCTTGACCCTGTGCCTCATGGGGACAGTCCAGCTCGAACTGCCAAGCCAGGTCTTCCCTGGACTGGAAACAAGCATCCTGGAACCTGTTTCGAGGTAACACCCCTCATCAGCCAGGCTAGCTTGAATCCTGAGGCAAAGTGAGCAAGGGACCCGTGTCTGGGCATACCCTGCCAACTTTGCAACAAAGCAAACACAAGGAGATGATAGATGGAGCACTGAAACTTTTCAGAAACTCACCCCAGTCACAGATCTAGGATGAATGCATCATCGTACTTCAGCTTTAGCTGAAAACTTCTACCAAGCCATAGCAAACAGCTATGCCCCAGTGGCACCAGGACATAGCAGGAGCTGGCTCTGTAGGGTGATGGTCCCCAGGGCCATGTTTGGTGCCAAGAGTAGGGCTTCGCTGCCCCCTCCTTTGTTTCATTTTGCCCCACAGAGGTGGTGGTCCGTTGAGCTCCAGAGGGGCCAAACGGGCCTCCGCCTAGATATTATTGCTTGCCCAGGGGAGGTGGTGGTCCCTGGGGCTCTGGGGGGTCCAAGGGGCATTATGGAGGGTCTGTGTGGCCCCTTGCACTCATTTATGTTAAAGTCCTGAGGAGGTAGCAGATCCCAGTGGCAACGGGGGCCAGGCTGCCCCCCCTGCATAGTAATTATTCTTTGCCCCAGGAGGGGCCGTACAGGTGTTCTGCACAACCCCAGCACTAATTTCTATTGATGCCCCCTGGGGCCCCCAGGGAGGTTGTGGATCTTGGGTCTGCCGGGGCTGGATAGGCCCCCAGCATAGTTATTATTATTTGCC
The DNA here is from genome assembly GCF_964261635.1 of Lissotriton helveticus. Taxonomy (NCBI): domain Eukaryota; kingdom Metazoa; phylum Chordata; class Amphibia; order Caudata; family Salamandridae; genus Lissotriton; species Lissotriton helveticus. Next base: position 1,113,924,661 of record NC_136061.1, read on the forward strand.
CCACGGAAGTGGCAGTCCCCAGGCCTGCAGGTGGGTCCGTTTCCCTCCCCCCACTCTTTTCTGTTAAAGCCCTGGTGGGGTCGAAGTCCCCAGGGCTGCATGGGGGCCAAACAGGGCCCCCACATAGTTATTATTCTTTGTTACGGGAAGGTGGTGGTCCTAGAGGCTGCAGGGGGGGTTCATTTGCCTTAGGAGGAGGGCCTTGTCTGCCCCTCCTTTTCCAGCATCCAATGCACCCTTTTAACTCAAAGCACAGCAGCCTGCATTTTTTTAAATCTCAGAAAAATTCACAGATTTTATGGATTTTTTTATATGCTTTTTAACCATGGTGGGGTCTCTGGGAGACCCCTGCACCACAGCTAGGGTCTTAGGGTGTCCCTACCTTAGCCCCTTTTCTTTTTTTTAATATTTTTTGGGGGGACTCTGCTTTAAGCCAAGTCCCAACATAGCTGTCAACACTTCCTGGTTGAATGTTGGCAGCCAATCAAATTTCAGTAGGATCTGCAAGTCCACTATAAGGATTCGCGTCCTCAGATATTTATATTTTTTAAACATAAATGTCTCAGAAGATACTGAACGGATTTACACCAAATCACAAAAAGCATGCTTTCCGGACCAACATTTAGCTTTCTGCCAAATTTGGTATAATTCGGTTCAGCAGTTCGACATGTAGTCATGTTCAAAAAATGAAAAATCCGTGTGGAAATAACATGGGAAAAACATGTTTTGGCACCCCTCCTTTTTCTCAGTCCCCACTTTATGGATCACCCCTAAACTTTCAACACCGCAGTTGAACAAAAAAGGGGACATTTTTTAACAATTTGGTTAAGATTTGTTAAGCGGCACTAAAGTTATTTGCAAAACAAAAAACGATTTTCCTATGGAACCTTTGGTCCTACTGATAACTACCTACAGGCTATGAATTTGTGAGTATATATATTTGCTGGGAATTAATTATTTCATAAAGATACACTAATCATAGTTGTATGAAAATATGAATGGACAATGTTCAAAATGTTCATAAATAAACTGTGTTATAATTTTAATAGTGATTACATTTGCTGGTAGCACATATAACGTATGTTTGTTTATTTTTATATGTTTTCACCAATTATAGATTAACCCCTCTCATAGGAAAACCATCTGGAAGGCCAGCACAAGGACAGTGCGAACCCTAGGGCTCCTTAGTCACCCTTGCCTGCAGTGTCACAGGTGGTGGGAGGACCTGCACGCTATCCCAAAATAAAAGATCCAGCTGGATAGTCCTACCGAAAGCATATTGGCAGTGGCCTATTCCCTGCTTGATGGGGAGCTGAAGTCTAGAGATCAGTTGTATTACTCATATTTTTGATTCCACAGCCACTACATAAGAAGGAGTGTGTTATAATCTGTTGTGCACCTTTACTTGTGTATGATGTACTGATGTTCTGTATTAGAACATACCATGTAGTTCCTGCAGAGTGTTCCTTTGACAGACAGTTGATTGCTGGCTGGAAAGGGAGCATCACCTGCAGTTGTTTGCTTCTTCATTAAATACCTTGGGGCTTATTTACAAGCCCCTTGCGCCACCCGTACGTCACTTTTCCCATGTTAAAAATTACTCAAAAGTGGCGCAAGAGGCTTGTAAAGAAGCCCCCTTAAGCTTATGATAACTATGAGTTATCTTTACAAAATTGGCGTAAATTCCAGCCTCAAATGACTGCTGTCTGGTGATACGAGAACTCACGCAACTTTTACCACAGAGTCCCGATTTTTACATTTCATGAAGAACTGAAGAAAAACTCTACAGAAATAGCTTGAGGGAAGATTGACTCCGATACGACATTGTGTTCACTTGCAGATTCTTGTAATGTACTTATATGTATACTTTCAAATATACACACACTCCTCTCCAATCGTCACCAGCGATAAAACAGTAAATCCAAAGTAATTGAAACTACGGGGCATATTAGCAAGAACCTCGTTAAAATTATCGCTGTTTTAGCGGCAGTTTCCTGCTGCTAAAACAGCGATAATGGGCTTGCTAATATTCGTTATAGAATTCTAATAGAAGTCCAGGAAAGATGTGCAGGACATCTAACCCGTGGCTTCTATTGGAATTCTATAACGCATATTAGCAAGCCCATTATCGCTGTTTTAGCGGCAGTTTCCTGCCGCTAAAACAGCGATAATTTTAACAAGCTCCTTGCTAATATGCCCCGTAATTTCGATTACTTTGTATTTACTGTTTTATCGCTGGTGACGATTGGAGAGGAGTGTGTGTATATTTGAAAGTACACATACATGTGCACGCAATGCTATGACCTACAACTTGCGCCTGGAACTTCATCGGCAGCTCCAGATTCCCGCTTTCATCTTCTACTGTAGTCAGCGCAACGTAACATAATGTGCACCCATTTTGGGATGTCAGGTTTACTGTAAGTTGCCTGACGAATTCTAACAGCAAAGAACACAGCAATTTAGCACATTGTGCCATCGGTTAACCTCAGGTACTATTTATTCTATTTCTCTCTGTGATAAGCACACCAATGTAATACGGATGTCTTTGTGCTTTCACACATTTCGGTGATAGGCACACCATTGTATACCAGTCTCAGGTACTGTTTACATTACTTCACTCGGTGATAAGCACACCAGCATAATAACGATATCTTTGTGCTTTCACGCATTTTGGTGATAAACACGCCACAACTCTGATTTGTGCTTTCACGAACTTCGGTGATAAGCACACAGCACCATTGTTTTTTTTTCAAGTAGTATTCATCAGTGACAGACACACTAAAGTATTTCCTTTTGCCTTCACACCCATCAGGTGATAGGCACACTAAATATGTTATATTTTCTTTGCACACTATCAGTTACTAAAGTCAAACAATTTACGGTAACCTATAACATTCATTGTAGGTATTTAATAATAGTTTAAGGTCAAAGCTATATTAGTCATGGAAGCTGCAATAATTCCACCACCTATATTTTTAGAACAAGCTGGTACTCACTCTATTGAATGGGAAGATTGGATTGAAGTTTTTGAGAACTATATTGAAGCACTTGATGGTGATGATTTTACTAATTCACAGAAGAAAGCCTTATCATTAGGTACTTTAGGAAAGGAAGGACAGCATATTTTTAAATATTTACTGGTTACTACGGGTGGCAATGGGCAACAAATTGCCAATGTGTATTTAGAGGCTAAGGTTAGGTTAGAGAGAAGGTTTGCAAAAGAAACAAATATAGTAATGTTGAGGTATAAATTTAATACCCAACACCAAAAAATAGATGAGACTGTAGATCAATTTGTTTCTAGATTAAGGGAATTATCTGTTAAATGTCAATTTGGTGTTATGAGGGTAGAGATGATCTGTGATCAACTTATTGTTCAGTGTAAGAATAGGAAAATGGAAGATCGACTCTGGGCAGCTAAGAATCCATCTTTACATGATGCTATAGAGATTGCTAAGGTAGTTGAGCAATCAGAACATTGTATGAAAGAAATGGAAAAAAGGAAGGTAGATGGTGAAGTGTTGTGCATAGAAAATGAAGATGTTGCAGTATTGAATGCAGGGAAGTTGGGAATTAAAGAGATCAAGTAGAGTCCTTACGTCAAACGCAGAAGTAACACTACACGTGGTGAAACTATAGATAATACCAAACAACAAAGCAGAGTATGTTTCAGATGTGGGAGCTGTTTTCATACTGCAGACTTTAAGAATTGTTATGCCATAGGGAAGGAGTGTAGACGTTGTGGTCGGAAGGAACATTTTGTGCGCATGTGTACATCCAACAACGGTACAAGAATAACAGTGATACAGGATGATATTTCTGTTATAGATAAAGAGATGGTAACAGATAGGATATTGTGTGTTGATGGTGGAGAATGTGTGCCCAGAAGTTTTAGACCCAAGGCCATGTTCGTCATTGAGAATGTATCTGTTGAATTTATGATGGATTCTGGATCCTTATGTACGATTATACCTAAAAATATGTTTGAAAAGTTGTGGCCAAACATCAATCTGTTACCAAAAAATATAAATCCAGGGGGCTATCAAGGAGAGAAAATAGACATAGAAGGTTACATGACCACTGAAATAAAGTTTCAGGGGAGAACAGTCGTCAGGAAAGTTTATATGGCGAAATCTGGTCCCATACTAGAGTGGCAGCACCAATATGATTTAGATATCATTATGAAAGCATGTGCACCAAAACAGATGTTAGTAGTAGGAGAGCTATGCACAGAAGACATAGTGGATGGAGCAAGCATAGTGTTTTCAAATGAAATAGGTCCATTGAAAAACTATGTCCATAAAATATTGGTAAAACCTGGTGCCATACCTATTCAACACAAGGTTAGAAAGGTTCCCATAGTGGCTCGACAAGAGGTTAAACGTATGCTAAAAGAAATGGTCTCTCAGGGCATAATTACACCAGTTGAAACATTAAGTTGGATTTCTCCAGTAGTAGTTATGGGCAAACCTGATGGAAGTTTTCATTTATGTGTTGACTTACGCACTGTAAATCAGAACATCATCACTGATAATTTTTCACTTCCAAATAGAGGGGAGTTGGTTTTGTCTTTAAAAGGTGTAAGATACTTTTCTAAATTAGATCTAAAAAGTGCATATCATCAGATAAAATCTCCATCCATCCAGACTAGAAAAGTCTCACAGCCTATATCACTACTGAAGGTGTTTATCAATTCACAAGGATGCCGTTTGGACATTCTACAGCGGCTAGTGTATTCCAGCGAATGATGAGCCAAGTTTTAAAAGACGTTGGCGGTGTTGTATACTTCCAAGATGATGTTTTAATATTTGGGGACTTGATCACTGGTCTCAACATGATTTTGAAAAGAGTCTTAGATACGATTGGTGATGCTGGGTTGAGTCTCAAGAAAGCGAAATGCATATTTTGTGTTGAAGAAGTGGAATACTTGGGGTATACGTTGTCTTCATCTAGGGTGAAACCACAAACATTTTTTTAGAAGCACTAAGGAAAGTCAAGTCTCTGCAGGACAAAGATCAACTTAGGTATTTTCTTGGCCTAGTAAAATATTATGCGAAGTTTGTTTAGAAAACTGAGCATTTAAAGAAACTTTTCTGGATAGGGTGTGTATTTGAATGGGTAGAAGACCAGGAGAAGTCTTTCCCAAACCTCAAACAAGAAATATGCAATGCGAAAGTATTAACTCCATTTGACAGTAGATGCTAGTGCTGTGTGTTTAGAGGCTGTATTTTCACAAATGCACTAAGATGGTGAACGCACTGTTGCATTTGCTTCTCGTTCCCTCACTTCTACTAAAATAAACTATTCAGTGGTTGAGAGAGATGCATTGGTAACCATGTGGGCAGCCGAGTACTTTAAGACATATGTTTGGGGTTTTCCTATCATTTTACACACCAATCATAAACCAGTGGTGCAAATGGTAATGCAAGGTGGAGCGGAAAATGTTTCTGCAATATTAGCTCGTTTTGCAGTGCAGCTACATGAGTATCAATAAAAGGTAGAATATTTACCTGGATAGAAGAACACTCAGGCTGATGGTTTGTCCAGATTACCCTTACCATGAAAAAAGGTTGACAAAATGGGTGTAGAGGCATATGATGATGAAGGTGCTGTAGCTTATGTAGATGATGTGGTCAGCGCAACTCAAGGTGCAATTGGAAAGAAAGGAACATTGAGATCAGAGCATGAAAGTAGATGTGGTGTTAATTCAAGTATTGGAGATGATAAATAAAGGAGTTAAAAGGGAGAGCCCTGTTCCTGTAGCAGTTTGTCCTTATGTCAAAATAATTGATGAGATGTCAGCATGGGGTGAGAGTTTCATATCTAGGGGTGACACATTTGTTCCTCCTCAAGCTGTGTGGTTTGAGTTGATTATTTTAGCACATGAACGCCATTTGGGTCAAACCCTTACCAAGAGAAGACGATATGAAATTTATTGGTGGCCAGGAATGGATCAAGATACTACTGACTGGGTAAATGAGTGTGTAGATTGTAAGGAAGGAGAGAAAAGGTTAAAGATAGGAAATCAATCACCCATGGGAGAAATCACAAATTTTGGGAAGCCATGGCATATTGTTTGCATGGATTTATCGGGCCAATGAGGGTTCTGACTTCTGAGTGTAAGTTTGCCTTAGTTATGGTTGTTGTGCACTCGAAGTGGTTAGTGGTTACGTTTTTTATGTGAAATCACAACCAAGAACACTATAGAAATGTTGGAGGAGGTGTTCAGAGAGGAAGGGTAACCTTCCAAGTTGATATCTGACAATGCAACGCAGTTGGCGCCTAGAGAAATGAAGTTGTTCTTGGAGACTTGCGGTATATGTCCCGCTCGCACATCATGATATAATCTACAAGGAAATGGTGTTGTTGACAGGGCGAATTGCTTGATTCAGGGTATGGTGTAAATGGCCTTTGTAGGTAGGGGCAATGTGAGAAAGATGGTTGAGGAGCTGGTGTGGGCGTATCGCACCACAGGAAATGGTGTCACTAAAGAAATTTCATTTAAAGTGATGAGGGGATGAAGTGCTAACACTAAAATGTCTCCTGCTTGGATGACATTTTTTTGGGATGGAAATATTTATTCGACTGTTTTTCACAAAAACTGTGAAGTTTGAAACCTGGTGATCTGGTTAAAGTTAAAAGAGGTAGGTTTGATGGGAGTTGTGTAAAGTTTCATGGACCCTTCTGGGTGAAGGATGTGCATGAGATTGCATGTTGTTTTGGAGAATGGTGAAAGATGGATTAAGCGCAGGGTGGCTTTGTATGGAGGATGCAAGGAAATGCTTCTGATTCTTTTGATAAAGATGAGAGTGAGAAGGATGGTTGTAGTGGTTATATGTTGATGGATGATCTTGAGGTCTCGAGTGGAAGGGTACAAGGTAGCAGAGTGGGAAGAGGTGAAGGACATTTCAGGAATAGATATCCACCCAGGTACTTGAAGGACTATGGAAGTGATGTTGATCTTAATGGTTTTTTCTGTTTTGTATTTAGTTCATCACATCACTATGTGTTTTTATGTGTAAAGGAAAGAGGATGTGTTACAATCTGCTGTGCACCTTTAATTGTGTATGATGTACTGATGTTCTGTATTACAATATTGCATGTAGTTCCTGCAGAGTGTTACTTTGACAGGCAGTTGATTGCTGGCTGGAAAGGGAGCAACACCTGCAGTTGTTTGCTTCTTCATTAAATACCTTAAACTTATGAAGACTATGAGTTATCTTTACAAAAGACTAATTGTTGTCACATCACAAGTCTGAAAACACATTTTTTGAGGTGTAAGAGAGGAAAGGAAACTAAGAGAGATATTCTGTTGTTCACTGAGTGGTTGGTCCCTTCTCGCAGGACTGTGACGCAACTGCGAGATGATGTCACACGCCGAGTGGGGAGCATGAGCAAGGAACTTAGCAGCGAGTGCAGTTGGAGATCTGAGGGTCAGAACCAGTGAACCCAGGTAACCTGAACCCAGGAGTTGAGGGCTGGGGGGGCTGCAGGAAGGCTATGGCCGAAGATCAGCACTCCCCAGCACTCTGTCTTTCTGTGGCCCCACGGCTGCTGGTGAAGCACGGTCCAAGTGGAGATCGGACCGAACAACCGAGAGCATAGGTGAACTCAAAGGGTGTGAGGTCAGTGGGAGGCAAAAGCAGCCTGTAGGGCTCAGGCTCATCAGCAGCAACCCTCACGAGCTGCAAGCAGGGGCTTGTAGCCTTCAGGGTGTGGAGGCATCCCTCTAAAGCAATCTAGGGCACACGCTTGGGGGCCAGCTACCCCCACTACTACCTGAGAGCCCTGCTGCCTGCCTGCCCTCCCTCCACCATTTTACTGCTACTCATTGCTAGCTCACTGCCAGACAGAACTAGGATTTTTTCCTACGTAAGCCTGCTGCAAAACTCTGCAAACTCTGATCTTCTAAGCTGTCCTTACCTATCCCTGACTACTGCCACAGCCATTTGCTTCACTTCCTCACCACTCTCCTGAGCCTCATGCCCCCCAAGAAGTGTGTCTCACATCTAGCACTTGGGACAGTGTACCTGGGGCATGTTAAGACCTGAAGATCACCAGCAACGCGTCCTGCCTGGTAGAGGGTCCTGCTAAGAGGTGGCTGTGAAAGCAGCCAAGCTAGTTCTTGGTTCGGTCTGCAGCCCCACCAGCCCTCATGCCTGACCACCCTGTCTTGTTCTCCCTCTTGGCAGCCACACTGTGGGTGCTCGTGCCCCCCCGGCCTAACAGCCAGTACACTCATGGGGAGAGAGGTAGCACAAAGGGAGTTCAGTTGGAACACACATCATCTGAAAACTGATAGCAAACAGACAACCAGACCCACACGAAAATTGGACAGCATACTACAGGCAATCCACCGGTATTCTGCATCCTGCACCCTACAGGCACCATCCTGTGCTCCAAGTTTAAGTAGGGGCTGGGTTGTCCAGCAGTAGTGCCCTCACAGGACAGAGGCAATACCGCTGCCTCCCATTTCCTACAGCCCCTCGGTTGTTTACATTAGTAACTTCTTTACCACAGTGAAATAACAGCAAGGTGACCACCAGGCAGGGTTACAAAGGTACAGAATTATGGAAAATCCAGATACAACTAGCCACAAAATGAGGTCGGGCAGCGAAAGAGGCCCCATCTGTACAGGACCCAGCAAAAAGAAAGGCAGTCGCATAAGATTAAAGCTGTAATGGCAAACAGCCCGCAAAAAGGTGAAAATCCCCTGGTTGTAACACTTCGGGAGCCAGAGGCAGAGACACACAGCAAAAAGGCTCACCCAGCGCAAAAGAGATCATTGGAAAAGCAACATCATGTACCTACAAGCCTAAAATATATGCAACATTTTAATTCATGAAGGACGCACACTCAGTACTATACTCTAGCAATGACAGACTTAAAGGGTTCCCATCACCTTTAAAGCTTGAAGTTATTGACCTCACATCTAAGGGGTCTGAGGGATCTGTGGACTGTGCAGCATCGTCTTCTACCAACAAGATCCCAGTGCCCACCTTCACTGGAGAACCAGCAGAAAGTACAGACAACTGAGGCTTAAAGAATCACACTCCAACTCACTCCATACCACATATTAAAAATACAACAGAGGGAGCCATGGAGGCAGGTTGCCACTAGTCCCCCCAGTACTCTACACCTTCCAGCTGCTAAAATTGATCCAGAAAAAATGGGTGCAACAACCTCTGGACAAAGCTCCTCCAGGGCAAGCAGCCCAGGTAGGCCCAATTGCCAAACTAACAACTTGGGGAGCTCCCCAGATAGAGCTAGCCAACAGAACCATGATGGAGGAACAGAGAGACACCTTCTGGTATTCACTTTTAAACACCATGCAGCTCTCAACAAAAGCCCTACAATATCAGTCAGACAAAATGGATATTCATTCATCACTCCTCAATTCACTATTAGTATTTGTTTCTGGAATAGATGTCAAACTTGCGGTAATGAACAATATGATTAAGCAAGCCCAAACTGCCACGGAGCTAACGCAAGTAGACTGTACCTGTGGCCCAGTATTGTAAAAGCGTACCACCTTGCCAACCATGCTGGGCAACTTACTAACAGATTTAAAGCAAACCACAAGCAGTGGAAACACCGCCACCCTGGATCAACTAAATCCCCAACCTGTACCCCCAAATAACAACCCAGCAGCGAGTGAACTGAAGGATCAAGCAACAGACACAAGGCTGAATCAAACTCAAGCCACAATCAAGATAAAAGAGTACAGGGTCACCTAACACTCACCCTCCTCTCAAGACACACAGGAACCAAACACAATTGAATCCTGAACCTTCGCAGGAAAGGGAGATTCCACAAAAAGGACAGAGGAATACAACCCGCAGCTGCCGCCAGCAAGGAAAGAAAGGTAGAAACAGGAAAAATTAAATCACTGAGTACTTCCTTACAGACTCGACTATCAGCATCCCCCAAAAGGAGCCACGGGAAGACAGCTCAATAGATAAACTGACAGAGCTAGAAGAGACTGAGGATGGGTCCTCCAACCTACCCAAAGGCAATGGGTTGGCCCATTATCAAGGGAGCTGCATCCCACAAGGCTCCCACAAACACTTATAACAAATGAGGATATTCAAGCACCCCCCTTGAAGGAAGCAGAATCAATTCAATTGGGTGATGCTAATCCATGCGCCATATCAGGAGCAGAGGGGCTCTTACTGACTTACAAGCCAGCAGCCACAACACCAGCTACTCTACTCTGAATATAAATCACAAGGGCAACAAGACATACTAAATAGGGGGAACATACTACGCCTATTAGCAGCGATCAGAGGCATGGAACATCTAAAAACAACAGACAAGGTGGCCATTGAATTTTTGCAAACAGGAAACCGTTCGAGAAACAAGGCAACCAAGGCCACATGGGGAAGGGTAGAGACAGCCAAGAAGATCCTGAATGAACAGACACTCTTTAATCAATGGGGAATAATGCTGACTCCTTACTATACCACTGGCTAACCCCCAACCTTGCTAAACATGAGTCAGATTAAAATGGTTCCACAAAACCCACCTTCTCAATACAAAAAGGGGCAAGGAGCAGCTCCCCCACAAGGAGAACTATATAAAATTCTCACTTTAGCTCAAATGCACGACCAAACGAAGCATCAGACCCAAACTAGAGCTGGCTTTCCCGCACATTAAATTGCGTAAGTAGCACCTCATATAACTAGGTTATATCACAATAGAAGTTTTGCCAGTAAACTCTTTGCTATCATTTATTCATACATTCATGCAGAATTCATACAGAACCTAATTAGTGCTTCCAGTTTTGCACAACCATGCACTAACTTCCTGCAAATAAGTGACCTCACTGCGATGTGGCTTCCCTTTACCACCCGCTATTCTGCCCCCGGGTATTCCAGACAAACATATAACAATCACAAACGAGTTTGGTTAATACATAAATCAATATAACATCACATCAGTAATATTTCAGAACATTTCAAAACATTTCAAAACAATTTACATTTGATATTTGATCGATCAATACTTTTCATTTAGCAGCAATTTAATTTTCACAGTTAGCAGCAATTTACCTACCTACCTAATTTAACTAATCCGTAACCTTTCCTCTGTTACCAGAAAATATACTGATAGAGCGCGCAGGTCACCCGATTATAATTTTATCATGTATACACCTGGACACATAATTCAATTCACCATATTTACTCAATCGGGTAACCTACACTCTACTACCAGTGTATTGAATGCTACCGATTCCTATACCATGGACTTACCAATCCTAGTCACTGGTACCTCTGACCATCATGGATCAGAGAGTTAGTTGTAAAGATAGGCAAAATAATCAGAAATACCATAACATTTGCACTCATTTATAATAACCACAGACTCGAGAAGTTTTTAAAAACTCTTCATCAAGAGTTGTGAGCCTAAGGTTTACAGCAAGAAAACTATCAATAATCAGAATCATGTAAAGCGTATAACTATGCAAAAGATATATTATGCCAACCATTTAGAAGTCTAAGGGAAGGTAAGAACAAGGAACAGACTAAATTAACTCCTAGAAGTCAGACTTGAAATGGTGGTTTTATAAAGGACAGGGTAAATAAGGGACATACTAGAAATCACAATTTAATCGCTAATGATAAGGTGGGTAGAATAAAGGAACTCAGGTTTATTATGACGACACTGTTTTAACCAGGAAGCTAAGGGAAAGGTAATAACTTGGAACATGCTAATAATTCAGAGTAATCATTTAGTTCGGCTAAACAAAGGTAAAGAAAAGGAACATCTGTATTTCATGAACAGTATTTAGCAATTGACTTAAAGGAAGGGAAGACATGGAACATGCTAATAAACAGCTAGAATGTAAGACTTTATTATTTGTCATAAAGGGAGGGTAAGAAAAAGGAACATATGCAAATAAGACTTTAGCAGTTTCAGGGAAGGTAAGAAAAAGGACGCAAATGTACTATTCGTTTTCCCACAGATTTATATTTACCTAGAACGGTGTGAAGACCAACCTTGGCCACGGGTCAGTTAAGAACAGAAGAAACCCCAAGGAATACAGTTGCCAGTAGGCCAGCAGGTGCAGTATGGAAACCAGGACAGGATAGACCAGATTAGGATCTGAACCGGACCACCGAAAGTTGAGACCAGCACCTTCAGTTCAGTCGCAACTCCGGCGCTACTCCCTCTCTGCAGCTATCAGTCAAAACCCCGATTGGTTTATCAATTTCCCCAGCAAAGTGCTTCACCAATCACTTAAGGTCCCAGAACCCCGATTGGGTCAGCGAGTCTTTTGCCAGAGTGCTTCGAACTCTGTTCTCGATCAGCTATTGAGTGCGTTGGGTCAGTGACAGGTCAGCTATTCGGACAAGTCGGACAAATTCTCTAGCTAAACCTATACTAGTTATACTCTTTTCCAGGTCAGTGTACCACCCCCCAATGTTGCAAGTGTAAGGAACCCCAAATTCAATTGGACAAGAAAGGAGGAGAGGTCGACACACCACCTAAAATGTTGTTACTTCAGCAATGGTTATTCATTTTTACGTTCCCGACCATCATTTTCAGGTTCACATTACATCTGCATTTCATTTCACAATGGTCGTTTTATTAATAAATACATTGTAATTCAACAGGTACACTTTGGCTTCTTCGACTGCGGGGAGAGGTCAGCTTCCCATGCGCATCTTGGCTGTCTCTTGTCTTGGCTTGGTTTCAATGCCAGATGACTTCAGCCCTTGTCTTGTAGAGTGCCGTGTGCAAAGGATTTTCAAAATGGAGTATTCCCGTCCCTCCGGCCCAAAGATTATGATACATGAAAAGTAAAAGGAAACAGTTTTAGAACACAGAATAAATGATTTCACTGTATACCATGAGCTTCTACTCTATACCCATTACTGTATAATAAACTATAGCATTAAGATTAAGCAGAACGAACAGCTTAGCAAAAGCAGCAATGCAAACTTCTCGCATGTGAGAACACAAAGCAGCCATCTTAGTTCTAGTACGCAGATGCGAACAGATTCCCTCCAAAGCTGTGAGTACGTCACATCACATGGGTATGACCGACGCATTCGCAGTAAAAATTCCCGCGTAGCAGCGGCCATATTAGATTGCAAGCGTATTAATATTAGTAAACACATAAGCAAGCTTCACTCGGATACCCCATAATGTCGGAAAAAGGGTAAATTAATAAGACAAACATATTGATTAGTTAGTTAACGTTATTCGAGGTTCATGAGTTCAAGCAAGTCGCTCTACGTGCGAATCCTTGCTCCATCAATACAAATAAAAAAACATGTAAATAGACTAACTTACATGTAATGAGATTCCCAGTTAAAATCTTCATTAATTATGGATAGTACGCATGCATATATAAACAAAAAGAATGACTATGTAGACAACTGAGCCCCTAAATCATATTTCATACAGCAAATCACATATGTCCTCTTATCTCCCAATCTGTGTACCCATGTGGGGTTGCTCTGTCCTCAAGAGTAATGTTGTGAAGGAGTCATGTATGCCATTTGTGGTACAGTATCACCACATATTACAAAACATTCACCTCCTACTTATCAACGTCATTACCAGGTCACAAACGGTACCAAGGGACACTATCATGTCCCAAATTTCACACCTATACAAGGGAAACATTGAAAGCATATTTCAGCCAAGTTATTGAATCAAAAAGGTCCACTTCCCCATGGGTATCAGATCTCCCAGGTAGATAATCACAAAAGGGGGCATAGACCAATTAAGACAGGTTTATAATGCGCTAAAATATTCGGAAATCACAGCATCCAAAATCCCAAGATCCATTTCCTGTGTGTAATAACCATTTCCTGTGTGTAATTTAGCCAACACTCACAGTTTTAACATATGTGCGCCAGTATAACCACATCGCATTTGTCTCACATATGTCATATCCCAATATGTGTTACTATTAGTAAGCGATAAATCAGGGAAGAGTAAGCATAGCTGTAACCATTTCACATGTAAAAAATTAATCAGCATTAACACCCAAGTCTACGCGACTGTGACAATGCGAGCAACCAAACAAGAGCAAGTGCCACTGGTCCGCGCAGCCCAACATGTCCTGTAAAACACATGACCATCCATTAAACATTCAACATTATGCATCAATGGCCCTACCACATCGTATACATCCCACATGCACTGCATCCAAGTCTGTGCGACCGTTGTGACATGAGTAATCAAGCCAAAGTACCTGTCAATGGTCCGCACAGCCCAACACACCCCGCAGGCACACGCCCATCCATCAAAAGCCCAAAATACATCCATCAAAAACCCTGCTTATGTCACATCCCAATCAATGCAATACGAGGTGAGCAATCAAACAGGGATAACTACACCAGTTCCTAAGGTTCGCCCTCATCCGGGCTGAAGCTATGGAATTACGTTCATTCACTCGAGTCTAGAAGGTTGAAGAGCATGGCGTGCAGTCTGCTTTTGAAAGAGCCGTGCCATGTTTTACAGGGTTTAAAAGGGAAATCTGGCTAAGTCAATCAGGCTACATCGTTCGGTGCTTGTTGTCACGTGGTACAGAGCCTAACAAGACCGCCAAATTGGAGTGTTAAAATCAAATAATGATGATAATAATACTCCATACCCTACAGGGTAGATTCACCCAGAATCTTCAATTAAGTAAAGGAACCTCTATAACTATATAAAATCCTATGATGTAGGGTGGCAAAGTTCTCATTATCCCCGCCATCATGGAGCGTGTGCCACAAAGGGAACTATTGGCACTGTCCAAATACTACCATGATATGGGAAGTTTAATGAAGTCTGACGAAGACTTATAAATCAGCAAGGGAGATCATATAGGCAGGACCATTGTCACATTCTTCCTGCTGCACAATATGTGCAATAAAATGATGATAAGGGGTAGTGTAATATGAAAAAAGGGGCCAAGAGGGCCATATAATACAAGCGCCTTCCAATATGTTATGAAATACCATCATCACCTAACTTTTATGGGGCGGGTGAAACCACACCCCACCGGGAATAGACATAAGATACAATCCCCACAACTTGATCAAAACAGTGTCAAAAAAAATATAAACATTGTTTGCACAAATATTGTATATATGTTAAAAATAAGCAAATTGGACAAACTCAATCCAACCCATGTTGCTACATTCTATTACTTTAGAACATCATATGTCCTATAAAGTCTTAAGTACAGCCTCGAAATCAACTCCTTAAGTCTGTATATAACAGTCATAAGGTTACATCTGAAAAAAGGAGTGTAGTGGTCCAACGAAGACTCAGGCCTATATCTGGCCCTGGTGGGAGCCATCATTCTAGAATCTGTATTATGGCCACGGGTAGTTTCTCTTAGGCAGCAGATCCATTTAGCCTCTAACTGTGTCAGGGCTAGCTCCCTGTCTCTGCCTCTTTTTCTAACAATGACATGGTCAATCCCATGGAACCAGAAATCAGAATCCTCAGGATGCGTGCTTTTGTACTGTTCTGTCACAGGTTATCTGGCATCACCATTTAGTATGGCCCTGCGATGTTCCTGTATCTGATATTTAATACAACGCACTATGTTCCACACATATATCAGGCCCCATTTGCAGCCCAATATATAAACAACATAAGTGGTGTTACAATGGATAAAATGCCTGATACTGTATTGCTTTGTTATATTATAATTGAAATTCCTAAATGGTTTTTACCATATGGGCAGATTGCATATGAAAAAAACTTCTGGTTTTGGTGGTAATCATTTTCCTTTCTTTTGGGTCATTATAATGTAACTGGGACAAAGAGTATTTCTGAGGGTCCACCCTCTTCTGTATGTTGTAGCTGGATGTATGCTGTAGCTGGATTCTTGGTCAAAGAATCTCGTAGATCAACCTGTTCTTTTTCAATCCTCTTTACTTTAGAAAGCTGTAGAAATATTGACTACTGAGTACATAAGTTAAAATGCGATGCTGTGCGCGCTACGAATTTCGTTTTATTAATTAAATTGTGTACTTACCTGCAATTATCCATCTGCCAGTTTTTAGCACCCTCCACCCTGCCCCTCCCCCACCCCGCCTACCTGCCCCACCGTAACTCCCTCCACGGGCCGCGGCTGATCACATTTGTTACATATCGAGCAGAAATGGTACTTAAAATGTGTTGCTTAACAACCTGAATTAACGTAATGTTGATAACATCATCAAATCCTTTCCATACCAGGAATGGTGCATCATTATGATGCATGAAGTAATTGTATGATGTAGTATGATAGGTGGAGGGAGGCATATGCAAGGTATTTGTACATAATAGTGATACAACTATAGGAAGATGACAACAGAAATAGTAATGTTACAAATGTATGACAACATGCTAAATAACCTCCTATGTTTATGTGCCTAGCATATGTGTTATCTACACATACCACACATCAACATCAGAGCAATCAGCAATGTCTGCATAGGGAGGAAAGTGGCTGGGTTAGAGTCTACGCATTACAATCAAAATTACAAGTTCATCAAATAATTCCATAGGTTGCTCTAAGGAAAAAGGGGAAAAGGCCACCCTTGCTTCCAAATATTCCTGCGGACAATAGTTCACAGGAAAATAGTTCCAAAATAAGTCTTAATCCTGAGCAAACAAATGTCATTAGTAGCAGAAAAAGTTCATAAGACAATATTTGTCCGAATCCAAATCTTCTTCTTGTTTTGCAAGAAGTCATCACTTCCAGTTGAAACAGGTGATTCACAAATGATTCATAACATCACATGGAGGTAGCCATGTGATGCTTAAGATTAAGACTTATTTAGGTAGGAAAGTGTATAAAATCAATCCTGTGGTTGACATTTTTGTCCACAAACTTAAATGGGCGTCCTGATGCAGATGATGGTAGATGCCTTAGTCCATCAAGAAAGGTAAAACTATTCTGTCAACCTTAACCCAAGTGGCTTATATCATATGGCATGTGTTATGGGAAAAAACCTTATTAGGCATGTATGTGACCTAATTATCCATCCACAATGTGAACAAACAGTCACTTGTGATTATGATGCAACTAAAGTTTTAGTATAGGGAGTGATGAAGGTTTCTTAGATGCTACAGGTACATTATTGTTAGTTAGAACATGTGCTTGATAAATGCATTGTCTTACATAAAGAAAGCACATATACATTCATACATTTCTCATTCTTTTATAACCATACTCCTGATCTAACAAAGAGACGTTGGCCAAGAAGGTGGGGAGCAGTACATCTACTGGGAATCAAAAGGCGGTGCAACCAAAACTGAGAGACCCAGCAGCATGAATGGTGAGGGGCCTGGAGAGTAGGCCACACCATAATCAGATTAAGAGGCCTCCGTGTTAGACCAGATTTAAGTGGTGGTGGAACTCAGACCATCTCAGAGACTTCTGTCATGGTTACCCACTATCAGCAAGATTTACATTCTCCTACATACACCCAGACCCTAAAAAGGCTGGCTTCTCCTTTACCCCAGGCACCTCAGCTACGGCCCATGTCCACCAAGCAGTGATATCTGAGGAGGTTTTGGAATTGTTGAGGAGCCTTTCTGTAGGTCGAACTGCACTGTTATCAATCAATCAATCATTTGTAAAGCGCACTACTCACCCGTGAGGGTATCAAGGCGCTGGGGGAGGGGGGGTGCTGCTACTGCTCGAAGAGCCAGGTCTTGAGGAGTCTTCTGAAGGTCAGTAGGTCCTGTGTCTGCCATAGGTGGGTGGGGAGGATTTTCCAGGTCTTGGCGGCGAGGTGGGAGAAAGATCTGCCTCCGGAAGTCACTCTTTGGATCCAGAGGACTGTGGCGAGGCCGGTGGAGTGGAGCTGGTGGGTGGGGGTGTAGTAGCTGAGTCGCCTCTGATGTATGCTGGCCCGGTGTTGTGGAGTGCTTTGTGTGCATGGGTGAGGAGCTTGAAGGTTATCCACTTGTTGACGGGGAGCCAGTGCAGGTCTCTCAGGTGGGGTGTGATGTGGATGCGGCGGGGGATGTTGAAGATCAGACGTGCAGAGGCGTTCTGGATGCGTTGCAGCCGTCTCAGGAGTTTGGCCGCATCTCCTGCTTAGAGTGCATTTCCGTAGTCCAACCTGCTGCTGACGAGGGCCTGGGTGACCGTTCTTCTCATATCAGTGGGGATCCACTTGTAGATCCTGCAGAGCATACGTAGGGTTTTGAAGCAGGAGGAGGAGACGGCGTTGACCTGCTTAGTCATGGAGAGGGTGGAGTCGAGGATGACCTCTAGGTTGCGTGCGTGGTCGATGGGTGTTGGGGCTTTTCCCAGTGCAGTCGGCCACCAGGAGTCATCCCAGGCCGAGGGGGTGGATCTGAGGATGAGGACTTCTGTCTTGTCCGAGTTCAGCTTCAGTCGGCTGTTCCTCATCCATTCGGCGACGGCCTTTATTCCTTCGTGGAGGTTGGTTTTGGCGGTGTGGGGGTCTTTGGTGAGGGAGAGGATCAGTTGGGTGTCATAGGCGTAGGAGATGATGTTGAGGTCGTGCTGTTGGGCGACGTGGGCGAGGGGTGCCATGTAGATGTTGAACTGCGTTGGGCTGAGGGATGAGCTCTGGGGTAGGCCCCAGATGATCTCAGTGGCATCGGAGCGGAAGGGGGGGAGACGGACGCTCTGTGTTCTGCCGGAGAGGAAGGATGTAATCTGGGATGGGTCCAGGATGCTGTTCTCCTCGAGGTAGCGGGTCAGTTGTTTGTTGACGGTTCTCTCGATGACCTTTGCCGGGAACAGAAGCACGAAGATGGGCCGGAGGTTCTTGAGGTCCCTGGGGTCCGCCTTGGGTTTCTTGAGTAAGGCGTTGGTCCAGCTTTCCAGGAAGGTTGCTGTCTCGAAGGAGATGTTGATTACTTTCGGGAGATGGGGTGCGATGGCTGTGCTGGCTTTGTTGAAGATGTGGTGTGGGCATGGGTCTGAGGGTGATCTGGAGTGGATGTTGTTCATGATCTTGCTGATTTCGTCATCATTGATGTTGGTCCAGGAGAGCATGCGGTTGGTGCGGGTGGTGGTCGTGGGGGCGGAGGTCTCAGTGGTTGTCGGGGCGGTCGTGACATTGAAGCTGTCGTGGATGTCTGCGATCTTGCAGTGGAAGAAGATGGCCAGCGAGTCGCACAGGTCATGCGAAGGAGGGATGTTGTTGGTGTTGGAGCTGTGGTTGGAGAGTTCCTTCACAATGTTGAAGAGCTCTTTCCTGTTGTGTGCGTTGGTGTCTAGGTGGTCTTTGAATGAGGTCCTTTTGGCGGACCTGATGAGGTGATGATGTCTGCGGGTGCCGTTCTTGTGGGCTGCATAGCTGTCCGGTGTTCGTTCACGGAGCCAATTCTTCTCCAGTTTTCGGCATGTTTGCTTGGAGGCCTGGATGTCTTTGGTGAGCCAGCTGGCTTTCTTGCTGTTGTGACTGCTGGAGAATTTTTTGAGCAGGGCGAGGGTGTTGGCACAGTCGTGGATCCACTGTCTGAGGTTGCGGGCGGCGGTGTCGGGGGTGGTAGAGTGGGCTCTAGGTGAGGGTGGAGTTTAGCTGGTCTTTTGTGACTTTACTCCAGCAGCGGCGGGACAACCTTTGGGTGCGGTGGTGCGCTTCCTGGAGGTGAAGTGGATGCAGCGAAGGTCGGTCCAGTGAAGTTCGGTGGTGTAGTTGAGGGAGACGTGGGGGCTTGCAGAGAAGATGGGGTCGAGGGTGAGGTCGGCCGGCGGTGTGGGTGGGTGTTGTGACGAGTTGTCTGAGTGCAAGGTTGGCGAGGTTGTCGATCAGGGTGGTAGAGTTGGTGTCGTTCCCCTAGGAGGATGTAGTCCGTGGATGCGAGGGCGTGTGTGCTGATGAAGTCGCCGATGGAGTCGCTAAACTGTGGTCAGGGTCCGGGGGTCTGTAGACGAGGGTTCCTCTGAGGGTGGTGTTGGGGTCGGTGTGGATGAGGAAGTGCAGGTGTTTGGCTGTGTTGAGGGTGTCGTCGGAGTTGGTAGAGACCTTGAGGGTGGACTTGTGGACGATGGCGATTCCTCCTCCAGCTCCATTGGTGCGGTCTCTGCGGGTGATCTAGTAACCATCCGGGATGGCTATGGCTATGTTGGGTGCAGAGCCGGGATTCAGCCAGGTCTCCATCAGGAAGGTGACGTCTGGGGACGTTGAGTCGAGTAAGTCCCGGAGTTCGACGGCGTGTTGGCGGGCGGAACGGGTGTTGAGGAGGATTCATCTGAGGTAGTTGGGTTCTTTCCTGTGCGATGGTTTGGCGGGGCGGATGCTGGTGAAGCTGCAGTTCCGGCAGGTGAACAGTCCTTTCGTGCGCTTAGGAGTGGCCCGGTAGTAGGTGTGTTCTCGTCTGTGGCTGAGTGCGTGAAGGGTGCTGGCAAAGTAACGGAGTTGGGCTTCGTGGCATTCGTGGGGGTCAGGGGTTCTGGTGCTGGGTGCGGTCCAGGCGCGGATGGGCGCAGATGGGCTTGCCTTTAGGAACGCCTTTGGCGCGGCCACGCAGCGGCCGCCATAATAAGGGGAGGTGGAGCTGGCAGGGGGGATCAGTGAATAGGTGAGCGGGGACGGGACCACAGGGGACTCAGCAGCAGGAAGTGGGACCAGAGAGGAACAGAGGGCAAAATGGGCACAATAGCACAGAAAGCAGTTACAGAAGGCAAGAAGCACAAGTACAAATTACAGAAGGCAAGGAGCGTGGGAGCGGGGCCGCAGGGAGCGCATCAGCTGGAAGTGGGACCGGCAAGGAACAGAGGGCAAAACGGGCACAATAGCACAGAAAGCAGTTACAGAAGGCAAGGAAGCACAAAATCAAAACGGGCACAATAGCACAAAATACAGTTATAGACGGCAAGGAAGCACAAAATCAAAACGGGCACTTTTAGATAGTGGACAATTCTCTGCTCTTAACTTAGGGACAGATGTACAACCATGACAAGTTGCAACTCGCATATTGTGATCGGATGGTAGTCACAATTTGGGAATCCCAAAATGCTATGTACAACAGTGTCTGAGACATGTTTGCGATTCCCAATGGGGTCGCAAATTGCATGCCTCATCAATATTTATGAGGCACTCGCAATTTGAAACCCCATTCGGAATGGCTGGCTGTCCCAGGGATGGGGGCCTGTTGGGCTCAGCGAATCTCCATCTCTGGGACTGCTTTTAAATAAAGCAGTTATTTTTTTTATTCAGCCCATTTTCCTTAGAGGAAAATGGGATGTATTTAAAAAGGAAAAAATGAAACATTTTCATTTCATTTTTTAAGGGCAGGGACCACTGCCTGTCCCTAAAAAATATTTTCCCCTGCATTTGCAAAGGAGAAGGGGTCCCCTGTGGACCCCTTCCATTTGCGAGAGCATTACCACCCTATTGAAGAGGGCTGTAAATTGCGAGTGTTTTGCAACCTCAATTGTGGTCGCAAAACATTCATACATGGGGTAGAGAGTCTCTATTAGGAAGGGACGCCTTTGAAACGCCCCTTCCTAATAGCGAGTCACAATTCCTATTTAGCGAGTCGCAAAAAATTGTGATTAGCTAAACAGGATATGTACATGGCCCTTTTCGTTTTTGCATGTGCAAATAGGCCGCTAACCCGTTTGCGCATGCAAATTAGTGTCTTACATCTGGCCCTTAGTTCTGTGTGCATACAGCCTGTCTCCAATACACATCTGGGCAGGGTGACAGCTATACTCTGTGCATTCCTTCTAGATAGCCACAAAAACAAGAAGGATGAGTGTGTCAGAGACTCATCTGCATTCATCTGCAATATGACAGCCTTACTGGGCAGGAAGGGGGAAAGGGAACTGACACTTACATCTTTGTGTCCTGTCTCCACACAAAGGACTGATTATCCTCTACGTATATCCTGGCTGACCAGGCTGGATGAAAGACGATCTGTGCACTTCAAGGAGCTGCTTTGAAGTTACCCCAACTTCAAAGGCACATTTGGGAATAAGTACTGGAGTTCTGACCCTACCAAATAAGTGCACTACTGGACCTGTAAAAAACTATGCCAGGATTAAGGTCTGCTGTGCTACAAGGATTGCCCCTCTGCTTGACTGACTGTTCAAATGAGCTGATTCCCTGCTGTGTTGAGCTGCCCTTCTGCCCGCTGATTTCTGCCCGCTGAGGACAAGGACTGGACCCATCTCACTTGAACCCAAAGTAACTCCTAGGTTTTGTCGGCTTCCCTCATGTTCTCTGAAGTCTCGGGGTCATAAAAGACTTCTTGCAATTCTGCTGGTGCTGCTGGACTCTGCCACCTGTGAGTTCTACCCTTGTCTGAGGTGCCCCCTTTAATCCTGGGCCTCAGAAGTGGGTTCTTGCAACACCAATGCAGCTGTGACTTTGCCCTGTTTGGAACTAATGCATCATCCTTCAACGGTGCAGCAGCAGCTGCCCAATGACAGCTTGAAGACGAAACAGTGACTGCATCATACAAAGGGTTCACTGATAAAGCTTCATCGACGGCACGGATCAGCACTGATGCTCACCTCCAGCCACAGATTGACAATGACACAGTGCCTCCTCGACTCCTCGAGTTTTCGGCGTCGAAGCTTTGCTCCATCCAAGGCACTTTTTAGTGGGACCGGTCTGAGTCCTGTAGCTGGTCTACCCTTCATCGTGGCAGGCCTGAAATTTGAATTTACCCTGGTTTAGTACGACCTTAAGTAACCTTTCAGCGCTAATGACTTCTAAGAACTATTTTTGCTTTATTCATAACTCCGGTTCTACTTCTAGAATGTTTGTCATTGTGGTCTTTATTTACTCAGCTAAATGTTCTATATTTTTCTTAAACCTGTGTGGAGTCTTTTTGTGGTGTTTTCATTGTGTTAATGTGTGTGTGTGTATGTGTGTGTTGTGCAAAAAAACTTTGCACATTGCCTCGTAAGTTAAGCCTGTCTGCTCTGTATCAAGCTACCAGAGGGTTGAGCACAGGTTAACTTAAATTGTGTATCTAGCTTACCCTGACTAGGATTGTTGTCCCTACATGGACAGGGTGCATACCTCTGCCAACTAGAGACCCAATTTCTACCACTGGCTACACTCACACCCACACAGAATCAGACAGACAAACAAAAGCGCACAGGCACACACAGACATTCAAACTATTCAAACTAAAAAACACAGGCATGCATGCAATCATCCACCTACAGACATGCAAAGTAGCACCACACCCTTCACCGTCACAGACACATCCAAAACACACACAGACTCACATACAACCATGCATCCACCAGTAATAACTAAAATCAGTCTGAAACAAACACCCACAATCTCAGCCACTACCATACCCTCAACCACACCCTCAGCAAAACACACAGCCTTAGCAGAATACACACCCTCAGCAAAACTCACACATCACCCACACTAACTACTCTACAAAAAACCAAAATCTCAGCAAAACACATGCCATCCACCAACCAATGACTCCACAGAAGCCCACACCCAAAGTCACTACACCAACAAAAACAACTCCTTTCCCAAATCCAAACCCTCGCTCACAGTACAGCACACATGCAAACACACATCCAAATCCACAACCACACATGATCCAAATACATCAGACACATACAAACCTCAGAACAACTTACAAACTTCAACAACCACAGCAACCATCCTAGCACCCTCTTCCCTCCCCCCAAAGCACCCTCTACCCCCTTAAAAGCATCCACCCCCTCTCCAAGAATTATTTGATGCATCCGGCTTCCACCTGTTTCAGGAGTGAAATAATCCTCTAAAGGAGGAGGATTCATTACTATTTATCCCGAACCTAGGAGGCAAGATATATATCTGTGATGATACATCCCACAACTGTAGATTTCTGTATTTGTGTTTTGATTTACTTTAAAAATATATGTATATGATGTTTTTTTTAAGAGAGGTACCTCATTATTATTTTTTTTAAATCAACACATATACAAGATGCAAATGAATTAGTTTTTATTACACAAACAATTTGTATATATTGATTTTTTTCAGGTTATTAACATGACATTTTGTGTTATATAGCCTTTCAACAGCATTGTAATCTTATGTAAACTACATTTTATATAAGACATCTTTTAAGTTTATATGTTTGTCAGAACTTGGGTTAGTGTTTGAGGGGATTGCCAACCTACTCCAGCAACAGGCACTATCCTTGTCAGGGTGAACCACAAACGTTTCTGTTCTGCTGTGACCATTTCATTTTTAAAAAGGCTACTTAAGTGGTTTCCACAACAAGTGATGCAGTCCCACTAGTCGCATTGATTGTACCTGCCCAGGGTACATTATGGACCACTTTAATGGGAACGTGTCAGTACATAAAATGAGGCAATTAGAAGTAAGTCAAAGGAGTGATCTGAATGAAATTTGCAATGGTTAGCATTGTAAAGGGCCCAGAGTACTGATCATAAACATGAACATGTTCAGATAACAGTAGAGGTGAAGACCAAACTTTTTGGAGGTTATCCTTCAGAGAGGTCAACGTCCAACAGGTTTTATTAATAACATAAATAGCTAAGTGACCTATGAAAAATGTTGATAGAATTAGTGACATTTTAATATAAGCAATGTGGATTAACAACTTCAATATAAGGTCACTGTCTTTAAAATGTTTTATGTAGTTTTAGACAGATTTGTAATTTTCCAGTCATTTAAAAGTTAAAACTACATTGGATATTTGATGTGCACAACCGTCATGATGTCGGAGGGTTACACCACAATTAGAATTGACATTAACGCGTCTTTGACAAAAATGTGTATGAGGATGTATACATAAATTATTTAACATTAAAAAGGTAAAGAACACAATTACAAATGTATTACACATTACATGTAGTAAGTCATGATAATTTTTGTTGTACAAGCATCTGAAAAATCAACAGACTATGTGACAAATTGAAATGGGTAAGTTAAATGCAAACAAAGAAAAAGCTTACACAATGTTAGGTACATATACTTTGCATTATATCACACCGTGGTTGGTCATCATCCATATCAGGCAGCAGGTAAGCAACACCTTGCAACATGAGGTTCATAGTGAAATGTCGAATTGGATAGGTAGGTATGGTGAGTTTAGCTCTTTTAAATGTTTAAATACATCCGGTCATGGTTACACCAACGGTAAGCAACATCGGAATTGGGCAGGTGGAGTTGTGACTGATATGCATCAATCAACCGCTTTACGGGGATTGCTTTATCAATGGAGCACTCTGCATACGATGGTGAGGCTTTGATGGAGTTTTGTCCATCATACCGTCAACATATAAATCAACCAGGCAAACAGTTCCGATGACGGACTGATGGGGCTTTGTTTTTCCTTGATCCAGACACATTGTCAAAACATCAATAAGGACCTAAGTCAGAAAATAGAAGTCTTGACCAGGCAAATAACAAAAATATTGGACTGACAATATGATTTTGGCAGGAGCAAAATTTGAATTTTACTGCTATAAACTTTTACCGCCAAATTCAACCGCTTCAGTGGGACCATAATCAATGACTATCGGCCAGATTCATCAATGTCCCGTTTTGCGAGTCCTTAATAGCGATTATTAAGGAATCGCTATTAAAGACTCGCAAAACGGGATTCATGTAGAAATCGCAAAATAAATTGCGATTCCTACAGCTTCCTTATTTGCGATTAGCAAATTGCTGATCGCAAATAAGGAATGACTCCCCATTCATTCCTACCATAGAAATCTCTATTTGAGATTCCTTAAATGCAATTCATGAACCATTTCAGAATTGCGAATTCGCAATTTTTGGCCGCTATTTACTGCGAAGTCTGACTTCGTGGTAAATAGCGAAAACTTAGAAAAATGCACTTTAGTGCATTTATCTAAGTTGTATGTTACACACACACATGTCCTTTGGACATGTGTGTGCGCAACATCAGTCTACATTTTCAATTCAGGGGTGCTACAGGGTGTCCTTTGGACACCCCTGGCACCCTTGAAATCGCATCCTTATTTGCGATTAGCAAATTGCTAATCGCAAATAAGGAATGACTCCCCATTCATTCCTATGGGCCTTTAGGCCAATTTGCTATTTGCTAATCGCAAATAAGGATGCGATTTCAAGGGTGCCAAGGGTGTCCAAAGGACACCCTGTAGCACCCCTGAAATGAAAATGTAGACTTATGTTGCGCATGTTGTGTGTGTAGCATACAACTTAGATAAATGCACTAAAGTGCATTTTTCTAAATTTTCGCAATTTACCACGAAGTCAGACTTCGCGGTAAATAGCGGCCCAAAATTGCGAATTCGCAATTCTGAAATGGTTCATGAATTGCATTTAAGGAATCTCAAATAGAGATTCCTTAAATGCAATACCTCGCAATATAGCGATTTCGCATTTTGTGATTTTTGCATTTGTGATGATGAATCCCAAATGCAAAAATTGCGCTCGCAAAGGGCCAGATTCTCAGAATCTGGCCCTTTGCGAGCCAATTTTCCCTTGATGAATCTGGCTGTATCTGACTTCAAGAGGACTTCATCGATAAAGCCTGCAACCTTGCTCCAGTAGAGGATTTTGACTTCCATTTCTCAGACTAAGAATGTAAATTGTTTGAGCAGGGTGACCCAGTTGGAGTGTCTGACCTCTGTCCCATTGAGGTCAGCCAGAAATTGCACCTTGGTCCTAGCCAATCCTATCATTGACTTCTGATTTGCACTTGACTTTTTCTTGGTGTTTTTTTGCCTTAAACCATAAAAATGCATATGTCTTGGTCTTTGTACTTGATTTTAATCTGATTCAAATGTTCTATATTTTTAGGAATTGGTTGTGAGATTTTTATTGTGTTGTGTTTTTACTTTTAAATTGTTTGGGACTGCTACATACTTTACACACATTTCCTTTTGTTAAGCCTATCTGCTGCGTGCTACAGCTACATGGGGTTAAACCCAGGTTTATTTATTGAATTTGTGTGTTGGACTTGACAAAATTTTGAATGTATTATTTGGGAAGGACTCACATCCTCCTAAACTAATGACCTATTTACTTAGAGGTTTTTGACAGGTGTGCGAGCTCTGGTTTGTGGAGCTACTGAAAATAGAACATTGTAGGGGGTTTTCAGTTATATTTTGTAATCACTAGTGAATTTCAGTGGTGTTTTTAAAACATACAATGAGGTTTTATGATCAGAACTAACCATCACTTCATATTAATTGTGCTTTTTTAAATGGAAATGTAAACGTGTTTTACTGGTGGTTGGGTGGATATTTGTGGAGGGTGTGTGGAATGATGTGATGATGAATGATAAGATTATCTATGTCATGTTGCTGCCTGTCCACCATGCTGCATTGCTTCGGCTGTGTGCAGCAGGAATTGACTGCAGCGTCTGTAGAGTCTGGCCACAGCTCAAGTGCAATTTGCTTTGCAACAAACAATTGCTTAACATAGTCTTCAGTCAAGTGCAATAGTGTTTCTCATGAGCATTTATCTTCCATGCAGCAAACCATCAGCTGCACATATGGTATCTCAGTCGCAACTGCGAAACGGTCCAGTGATGCAAATCATTAGGAAATCAATACTTTTTTTACCTCTTTTTAACTTTGGCCCCAATCTTGTTGGATCTGCATGAAACCTGAGATCTCTGCACTGAACAATACTTATATTACCACCAAAACCGAACATATACACTCTTGTTGAATGTTGGGCTGATATGTCAGGCATTACCATGGGTATAAGTATATGAGCACCCTTTTAACCATGCCTCTATTGATTGATATGCAAGAAACTCAACATATCAAAAGTAAATACAATGCAGGTGAGAGTCAAATTTTGTCCAAATCTATGAAATGTCCCCAAAGCTTTTTTGACCTCCTGTCCCGTTACCATTTCCCTTCTATGTTGGATTTTGTTCAAATGTTAAATCCCTGCAATTTGCATTAGGATGTAGGGCCGATCGTCACCGCCCGCATGGCGGTGGCGATCCATCTTACATTCTTCCCCACCCGCCACCCATTTCCCCCTGCCATATTAGTATGGCGGGGGTTACCGAGGAGGACGGGAAGACCGTCTGCTGCTTTTCCTCCCGGTCGACAAGTCGACCGGGCGGAAAAGGGTTAAATATGGTGGTGGTGCCTGCTAGACACCGCCATCCTTATCGGGATGCAGGCAGGAGGCAGCCTTTTGGAAAGGCATGCGGATTTTAAAGTAGGGGGCCTGTTGCAGGCCCCCAGGAAGTTGCGGGGTAGGAGAGACATGGGGGGTACCTAGGGTACCCCCCTGCATGTGCATGCACAACATGTCAGGCACCGCGCGGTGCCTGCCACGTTGTGCATGCATATGCACAACATGCATTTTTGTCATTGGGGCAGGTGATGCTGAATGCACCGCCTGCCCCAATGTTAAAAATGCAGGATGCACCAGGCAGTGTGGCGGGCGCATCCTAATCACCGAACTACAAAAAGGGAATATCTGGGTCTTAAAGAACAGACAGGTGTGTCCTGAAACAAAAGTTCTAGGCAAACTAGGAGACCACTAGCTAACCATAGAGAATAGCCAGGGGCTTGGAATTTCTCATCAGACCACCCAAGTGGCGGAGTGTCATGACATGAGATTAAATTGTGGATCCAGACAACACCCAGACCATCATGTGACGGTATAGTTGTGGATACCAATTGTTGTCTCCAGCCAGAGGTTATCTCAGTTGGTTGCTGATGAGGTGCAGTGCATAGAGTGAGTGAAATTTAAAACTGATTTTCAGAACAAAAATTGTGTTTAATGGGTATTGTTCTGATATCAAACATAAAAACCACGCCTGGTAGTCTGACAATATGACTACCCAGTGGCGTTGTGCAACCAACTGAGATAACCTCTGGCTGGAGACAACAATTGGTATCCACAACTATACCGTCACATGATGATCTGGGTGTTGTCTGGATCCACAATTTAATCTCATGTGATGACACTCCGCCACTTGGGTGGTCTGATGAGAAATTCCAAGCCCCTGGCTATTCTCTATGGTTAGCTAGTGGTCTCCTAGTTTGCCTAGAACTTTTGTTTCAGGACACACCTGTCTGTTCTTTAAGACCCAGATATTCCCCTTTTGTAGTTCGTAGTTTCAATATAAAGGCCTCTGGGATATCGGGGTCGGTAAATATAGGCCCTTTTGAACCTCCTTTCACTGTTTTTTTGGCATCCTAATCACCTCCACGGGACCGCCAATCTTATGGCGGGCGGTCCCTTTTTACATCAGGATGGCGAGCGGACTAAGTCCGTCCGTTATCCTAATGATGCCATAATTGTACACTTTTTAATATCCCATTTTAATTTTGCCCTGACAGAATTGCCTAAACTCAAAATATCAAGAGTGAGCTAATCATGCTAAGGGCCTGATTACGAGTTTGACTGTCTGTCCACATGAGAACCCTCCGCACCTGCCAATAGGCCACAGCACTGGAGGTCTTAAGACCGCCGTATTACGAGTTGTCAACGGTGCCAGTGGTGTGGCTGCAGCGGTTTTGTGGAGGTGATGATTAAGGGTGGGCGGCCAGCTACGCTCCATGCACGGAGTGCACGTAGTGCCGTCTCCTACGCATTTTGCGTAGCGGGCGTAGCCAGGCGGCACTACGCGCGCTCCGCAGACGGTGCGTAGCCGGCCGCCACCCGCCTCCCTCCCGCCCTCCCTAAATATTTAAATAAATTGATAGAAAGCTTTTAAAAACACTTACCTTGTCCGCCGCGTCCCCGGGGCTCCCTCTCGCCGTCCCTGGATTCCCGCCGCCATTTCGGATACTAATGCGCATGCGCATGCGCGGGCACCCGCGCATGCGCATTAGTATCTGAAATGGCGGCGGCGCGAATCCAGGGACGGCGAGAGGGAGCTCGGGGACGCGGCGGACAAGGTAAATGTTTTTAAAAGCTTTCTATCCTTTTATTTAAATATTTAGGGAGGGCGGGAGGGAGGCGGGTGGCGCGTAGTGGGGCTACGCGGAGTGCGCGGGTGGGCGTAGTTTTGCGCCCACTTCGCGTAGCTCCGCGGAGCCCCACTCCGCACACTACGCCCAGGGTTAGTGATGATTACTTTTCCATATTTCCATTTTTCAGCTGTGGAGTCCCGCAGGGATCGGCCCTCAGCCCCCTTTTGTTCAATATCTACCTGGCTCCTCTCTTCACGCTAATTGCCAACTGGGGTGTCAAGGCAATCTCATATGCCGACGACACCCAGTTGGTATTTCAGTACTCGGAGATGACGCAGGATTCTTTCTCAAATTTCAAAGGCTGTCTCCAGGACATAGCGCACTGGATGAACACCAATAAATTAAAACTAAATGCTAATAAAACCGAAGTCATTTTCTTCGGCAAGGGTCCCTCCCCCGCCCCTGAACTCTGGTGGCCGACGGAGATGGGCCCGCCCCCTTCACCCAGTCACTCGGCAAAAAATCTTGGAGTGAGATGGGATGATAACATGTCCTTTACATCCCATATTCAACAAGTGGCCGGATGCTGCCTGAGCAAGCTGAGAAACCTTCGAAAAATTCTAAGACACTTACCGGAGAGCTGTAGAAAAACGGTTGTCCACGCGACTGTCACTTCACGGCTGGATTATGCCAATGGTTTATACCTTGGCCTCCCAAAATACCTGACTCATAAGCTCCAGGTAGTTCAAAATGCGGCTGCGAGACTGTTACTGCGAATTCCTTTCAAGCAGTCAGTCTCTCCGCATCTCCGAACCCTGCATTGGCTATCAGTTGCCAACAGAATAAAATTCAAAGCTCTGACGCTTGCGTTCAGATCTCTGCATGGCTCCTGCCCACAATACCTGAAAGACCGCCTTCCAAGATACTCCCAAAGCCGTGCACTACGGTCTAATGACCGTGTCCAACTGGTCGTCCCGCGGGCAAAAAAGGCCCGACTAGGCGGTCGGACCTTTTCAGCTAACGTCTCCGCTCTGTGGAACTCCCTGCCACAAGCAATTCAACAGGCCCCCTCCGAACCCTGCTTTAAGAAACTACTAAAGACTTGGCTTTTCACCCAGCCACGCTAGCTCTCCTATTTTTTTTTGCCTCAGGTTATTTGTGTTCTACTAGCGCCGGGACACCTCCTCGAGAGGTAGCTGTTCGCGCTGTATAAAATCCAGTATTATTATTATTATATATATTGATGCGCGTGTGTGCACAAATACCATCTATCCATTGCCGAGGTCCGGCCAATATGTGGGCAGTCCTGGCAATGAGTATGTGGTATAAAGGGAGTCACTAGTAGATTGTTGCGTGGATCCACATCAGACTCTGCTTGGAAGAACAAGAAAGGGGTGAGTACGCACCCCAAATCCTTCGTGTCTGCAACCTTGAAGCCAGCGGTTGAATCGCCACGGTCAGCTCGTGGAAAAGGCAACGCACAATACAGACAGCTCCACTGTACTGCCCTATGGGGGCTGCCTTTCCCTGTCTCAGACCTGGCGGTCAGCGGTCTGCTGGCTCTCTCGGCAGTTCAACCATAGTCTTTGCAAAGGCAACCTACCCAACTTGTAATACAGCACTGTCTGACCACCACCACTGGTACGGTGGTCCACTGACTGCCAAACTCATAAAAAGCCCTTTAGTATCTGCCAAGTTCTGTGACGATCATGAAACCACACCAATGTTTTAAGCAATTCAATGATTTTTTTCACTCCCATTTAGTTTCCCCCCATCCAGTTGTTGGAGCTGTAGGAAACCTGAGATTCATCATCAAACACCACTCTGGGATAACTCAAGGCTTCCTGAACAAATCAGCTGTGGGAAGAGAATGGGATTATTAGAGGAGTGTGTTGTTTAAGGAAGGCACACTCAAATCTTTTTCTTAGTTACTGGTGGATTTTGATCTTGCCTTCTGGGGTGCTTTCATTAAGTACCTGTAAATTAGGCTACTAACATTCCAGGTGTAGGAGAACTAGTAGCTGGTTATCCAGCCTAGAAAATATATTTAAGCTCAACAAGATATCAAGGGCCCGATTCACAAAAAGTGGCAGAGTCTCTGCACTCGTGGTGGAATCTCACCAATGATAAACTGCAGTGTGGAGATCAAATCATGACAGCTGAGACTCTGCCACTTCTGTGGAGGTTGTTTGTGAAAAGGGCCCCAAGTATATATGGAGAAGCCCTCCTATTAAATTTGGATGTTGATAACCCTCTCACTGAGATACTAAGTACATGAAATCGTGCCCTAAATGTATTACTATTTGAAGTACCTCCGCTGTGCAAGAAAATGCATATGCTTTTAAAGGGTGTAAGTGCCTGTCACTATTTGTATTTCACTATATGTATTCTATAGCACACACCTGCAAAGATAAAGACATGGTTCCCTGACACTAATAAAAAAATGTGTAAGGTATGAAAACCAGCTAGGAGCTTGGAAGTATATGTTCTTTGTCTGTCAACTCCGAAGAAAACATTGGATTCAGATTGCGTTTGGACTAAATAATATCATGAGCCAAAAATTTGTGATAAATGACAAAAGAAACCCTCACAGCTTTGCCAACAATTTTATTATAAATTGCAGCTTCTCTATTGATCACATGATTTCCCTAGGGACATTAGTAGCTCTTAGAATGGTAACAAAAATATGGAAACACTGTGGCTCAACCTCAGTAAATGAATGGAAGACTGAAATGAAAAATATCTGACTGTAGGGAAAATGCTATCATATTAGTATTTGATTAAAAATTAAAATGGTTAAAAGTTTAGCAATTTACTCTTAGTACAGTCACTGATTGGGGAAAATATTAAATTCTGTTCCATGGGAAAAACCCTGTTAAATAGAGCAGCATATTTATCACAGTTTGAAATATTTATATATGTAACTTTCACAAATTTATCATGAAATTAGATACAGGAATTTTAGGCTGACTGAGGTACCACGCTAAAAGAACAGCAAAGTGATAGGCAGGTTAAAAAGAGGAGTGGATCAATTCAAACCTCACTTTTAGATACACTGTATAGCACTACCACATGCAGATACTACATGCAATGTTCTTGCAATTTAAGGATTATAGCATGTGGTATCATGCTGTTATTCATAAAAGACTAGCTAATGGAACTGAATGAAGTCCCTGTTTTGACCAATAAAAAATAGTTATTTCTGAAAACAAAATATTCAGTGCACCGAATCTCACTCTAGCTTCTCCCAAAACTTACTTCACCAGAAGAGACAACCAGACATGCCCATTTTATAAAATGTTGGTTCATTGACTAATTTATTTACCTAACCATTTTGGGAGAACAACAACACCCCATCCACCACCTCCACCTCAGAGATGTTTTAAGGCATGGGCAAAGTAATAATTGCCCAGGACCCCCAGCTTCCAAGGAATAGTGGAAAAGGAAACTACCTTAAATATTGTTTGACATACTTGGGCTTGGATTAGCAAAAAATAGGTGATAAAATTAAATGTTTTTCCAAACAGGGACCCTAAAATATGCCTTGCTCAGGGTTCCCCAAATCTCTTAGAAGACACTTGACCCCTCTCTATTGTATTACTGTGTGTAAACCTCCCTCTCTTCCTACCTGTACCTCTAACTCTAGCTCTCAAAATTATCTTAAGAATTTCTGGGGTACTGGCAAGACATATTTCAGCTGTTTTTCTGACTTTTTTCAAATTTAGCATTCAATTTAGTATTGTTCAGCAGCATGTGGGCTTGAAATGGGTAGAAAATTGTAATTTGTTCCATGCAGAGGTCCCCAAAATATGTTTTGCCTGAGGTACCCATAACTCTTAAGATATCACTGATACCAAAGCTTGTCTACCACAAAACATTGTAATGGGGGTAGTGATTGGTGCTTGTATTGCACAGACTTTTATTATCTTCAGTTGCTAATTCCTCAATCTGTCTCTTATTGAATACCTGTTTCACCCTGATTCATGTTCATGCTCACTGATTTTCTCAATACTTAACCTTCATTTCTCTTTCTCTTGTCCTTGTGATTTCTATTGCTGTATAACTCTGTAAAATGTCCCCCTTTGGTCTGATCTCTCACTTTGTCTCGTCCTAACATTTTCACTGCTCTATAACTCCTCTTTATATTAAGGTGTACAAAAACCTGTCAAAATGTGTGTGGTCATATCACCCCCTGGGAACTACTCACCACACAGAACACCACAGCCATCATAAACTCCATCCACTCTGGAGCACCCATGGACCCCTGAATCGCCACTTCTTCAACCTCAAGAGCAAAGAAATCAGCGGTGAACTCACATCCTTTCTCAATGCATCCATTACCACTGCTGACTTCCCTGATGGATAGAAACACACAGAGATCAGACCCCTCCTCAAGAAACCCTCTACTAACCCCAGTGAACTCAAGAACAACCACCCCATCTTGCTGTTCCCTTTCCCCACCAAAGTCGGCAAGAAGGCCATCGACCACCAGCTCACAAACACTTGAAAATAAACAACCTGTTGGACATCTCCCAGTACAGCTTCTGTGCCAGCTACAGCACAGAGACCGCCCCGATCACCCCCGATGACATCAAAACCCTCCTCGTCCAGGATGAAACAGGAGCCCCGATCCTCCTCGACCTATCAGCTGTGTTCAATATCGTATACCATCACACCCTCATCAAGAGACTCCACCACGTTGGGATCCAGGGAGACACCCACAAATGGATGACATTCTTCCTTATAGGATGCACCCAGAGAATCTGCCTACCACCCTTCACCTCAGAGCCCAAGAGCACCATCTGCAGTGTCCCTCAATGTTCATCCCTGAGCCCCACCCTGCTCAACACCTACATGACACCCCTGGTCGACATCGTCAGAAACCATGGCTTCAACATCATATCCTAAACAGATGACACCCAGCTCATCCTCTCGCTCACGGAATCAATCAGGGGTTTGTTTAAAGCGCGACTACTCACCTGTAAGGGTCTCAAGGCGCTAGGGGTGGGGGGGTGCAGGTTCCATTCCATCAAGAAGGGGGTCTGTCAAAGAGCCAGGTTTTGAGGTTTCTTGCGAAGATGGGGAGCGATGTTGTCTGTCTGAGGTGGAGCGGAAGGGCGTTCCATGCTTTGGCCGCGAGGAAGGAGAAGGAGTGGCCTCCTGATCTGGTCTTTCTGGTGCAGGGGCCCACGGCGTAGGAGAGCTGGGCTGATCGTAGGGTCCTTTGGGGTGCGTGGAATTTGAGTCGGCTGTTCAGGTATGCTGGTCCTGTGCCGTGGAGGGCCTTGTGTGCGTGGGTGAGCATCTTAAAGGTGATTCTCGCCTCGACAGGGAGCCAGTGGAGTGTGCGCAGGTGCTGGGAGATGTGGCAGTGTTTTGGCAGGTTGAGGACTAGTCTTGCGGTGGCGTTCTGGATGTTCTGTAGCTTGCGGATGAGGTTTTTGTTTATTACGGCGTAGAGTGCGTTGCCGTAGTCGAGTCTGCTGGTGACCAGGGCGTGAGTGACTGTCTTTCGGTGTTCGAGGGGGATCCATTTGAAGGTCCTACGAAGGAGGCGGAGGGTGTGGAAGCAGGAAGATGAGACAGAGTTGATCTGGCAGTCCATTTTGAGCTCGGAGTCCAGGATGATTCCCAGGTTGCGTGCGTGGTCTGTGGGGGTTGGCGGGTTTCCGAGGGCGGTGGGCCACCAGGTGTCGCTCCAGGCATCGGGGTTTGGGCCCATGATGAGTACTTCTGTTTAGTTTAGTTTAGTTTTAGGCAGCTGTTTTTCATCCATTTGGCGACGGCTTCCATGCCTTCTCGACAGGTGCGTCTGGCGGTGTTGGGCTCGTTGGATAGGGAGAGGATGAGCTGGGTGTCGTCTGCGTATGACACGATGTTGAGTCCATACGTTCTGACGATGGGGGCAAGTGGAGCCATGTAGACATTGAAGAGCGTCGGGCTGAGGGAGGAGCCCTGGGGGACTCCGCAGGTGGTAGGTGTGGGGTCCGAGAGGAAAGGGGGAGTCTGACCCGCTGCGTCCTGCCGGAGAGGAAGGAGCAGATCCAGTGGAGAGCCTTGTAGTGGAAGACTCCTCCACCACAAGAACCAACTTAGACAATGCCATGATGAGTGTCACTGACTAGATGAAGACAAACGGCCTGAAGCTAAACACGGAGAAGACGGGCATGCTGATCTTTGGGAACAACACCTGCCCTTGGGACGACACATGGTGGTCTGCTGAACTCAAGCCCAGATGCACACTGACAGACCCCACCCACAACCTTGCCATCATCGTGGACAGCAAACCCACCATGAGATGCCAGATCAATGCAGTCTCCGCCAGCTGCTTCCATTCCCTCTGCATGCTCTGGAGGGTCTTCAGATGGATCCCATCAGCACCAGAATATTTGACCCTAAAGCCCTTGACAGCAGCAGGCTAGACTACGGAAATGCACTCTGTGCTGGAATCTCCACCTAACTCCTCAAGATACTCCAGACGATACAGAACTCAGCAGCCAGACTCATCCTCAATGTCCCTAAATTAAGCCACTTCACCCCCCACCTCGGGAACCTCCACTGGCTCCCCGTCCAGAAGAGATGCTAATTCAAGATACTGACACTTGCCTACAAGGCCCTGCATTACCATGGACCAGCTTACATCAACCACCACCTAAACATCCAACAACCTTCC
Organism: Lissotriton helveticus; assembly: GCF_964261635.1. Lineage (NCBI taxonomy): Eukaryota > Metazoa > Chordata > Amphibia > Caudata > Salamandridae > Lissotriton > Lissotriton helveticus. Next base: position 1,113,961,143 of record NC_136061.1, read on the forward strand.
AGACACTTGCGCTCCACCTCCTTCACCCTCGCACACATGCCCCGCATCCGCTGAAGCTAGATTGGATGTCGTTCCTTCTTCAATCTTGCCATCAAGTCCTGGAACGACCTGCTCCTTAACCTTCGAACATCACCCTCTCTCACGGAATTCAGAAAGGGACTCCTGACCTGGCTTTTCAAAGACTTTTCGACTGAGCCCAGCGAAATCTTAGCACCTGGATACCCTCATGGGTGAATAGCCACGCTCAATAAACACTGATTGATTGAAAGGTGGAAGACTTGTACTTTATGCACTATTCAGTTCAGTTTAAAGACTTTATTGCGGTTGGATATAACCATAAAAGCGCATACATTTAGAAAATATACAGTTTCCAATCATTGCAGTTTAAAAAAAAAATCAATTACATTAGTTTTGATATCAAAACAATTCCATCATCGTTAAAATTTATCGAGGTGGGAAGAAGAAATTTAAGAAAAGGATAAAAAAATGTAAGTTAAATATGCAAGTTTAAAACAGTAAAATCTCGTCTAATCTACACACTGTACAATCACTCCCTCACAGAACGCTACAGCTCCACCGCTTGATCTTATTACACGTAATAGGAGTCTAAGTTTGCTTAATCAAGTTCCTACGAGTTCACCACATAGAAAACAGGAACTTTGCTACAGCAGCCACAATGACTGGATCGGTGTCTGTCTTCAAGATCCTGTAAAAAACAAGATAGTTCCTAATGCCCATGTTATTGCACAGTTGGATAATCCACTACTTCCGGATATTCTTGTATACCGGACAGAAGAGAATTACATGGACAGGAGTTTCCTCCTCCTTTTGGCATCCTGGGCAAGGACGAACAGGACCTCCCGTCCACCTATCAGTGATTGCATATAGAGGCAGGGTTCCATATCTAAATTGCAGGTAGAGCTTCTTCGCCAACGTAGGTTGTATAACATCAATTTCCTGTTCAAATTCATATTGTGACTTAAAGTCCAAGAAACCATATACGTTAAACTTGAAGTATTCACTGATCGAAATACTTTCATTAGATTATGATCTTTTATTGTGTGTGCCAATATTTTCTTTGGAATGGCTGGGCAAGAAACTTCTGGGTTATACCAAAGGTTCTCCAGACCAATACAAATAAGAGAGTGCCTTACAAATGCTAGCCAAGGGATCCTACCTGCCCCTAGGGATGCCATTACCACCTTCAATTCTTCCTTATAGCTCACCAGCTCAGGCGTACTCCACAGCCTCCGCCAGTAGAGCAGTGGGCGAGAAGCGATGGCATCTGCAATTGGGCGAATATTTAAGTCCAACCTTAGGGGCACTAACGGTGTATTTCTTGGCAAGGTCATCATTTGCCTAATAAAGTTATTTTCAGTGATTGTTAGATCGTTTGGTGATGTATGGTCCCTTAGTTCTGCCCCGTATAGGGATGACGACTTAGCTTGGGCTTTATATATTTCAAGCGGTGGGCTTACTATTTTTAAAACACAATTTTTTTGAACTTTTAGAATCCCCCCACGGCCTGGGTTAATTTTAAATTAGCCTTGGCCTTTTGGGTACCCCACCCCATTTTATCGTTCAGAGATAAACCCAAATAGTCGAAAATGGGTACCCTTTCCAGGGGTCTGCCCTCAAGGTTCCTTTTTTTACAAAAATTGGTAAACTGGTTCAGCACCCGCTGCATGCCCATTGCTGACTTAGAGAGCAGCAGGGTGTCATTCGCAAACATAAGTGCGGGAAATCTTTGAGAGGCCAGTTTTAGGGAGTCTATATCCTTAATAGCAAGGAGGTCTTCTATCAGCCCATTAAGGAAAAGTGAAAAGAGGGTCGGGGCGAGCACACAGCCCTGCCTAACCCCCTTCTCAACCGGGAACGGGCCCGTTAGTTGGCCATACTTGCCAAATCATACTCTTGCAAATGTCCCTTCGTGGAGTCGTTTAAATTGGTGGCATAGATATGGTGGAACCCCCATGGCCAGTAATATGTCCCATAGCTGGTTACGGTCCACCATGTCAAATGCTGACTTCAAATCCACGAAAGTTAGATATAGGCTACCCCCTTCAAGAACAACATGCTTCCAGTGAAGTACCTGGAGCCTAAATAATTGATCGATTGTTGAAGTTCTGGCCCTAAAACCCGCTTGTAGCGGAGTCAAAATATTATTATCGTTAATCCAGTCCTGTAAATGTTGTAAAAGGAGCCTTGCATAGATTTTCTGTGTCACATCAATAAGGCTGATAGGCCCATAGTTGGCTGGTTCCAGTGGCGAACCCTTTTTGTAAATGGGGATAAACTCCGCCCCATCCACATACATGGAACTGATAAACCCTGGAGAATGGCATTATATAAGGATAATAGGTAGGGTACCCACACGGTCTGTTCATCTCTGTAGAGATCACCTGGAATTCTGTCTAAACCAGCTGCTTTGTTCAGTTGCAACTTGGTTAGAGCCATTTGGACCTCTGCTGTTGTGCAGAGTGGTATGCACCATGTAGGATCTGGAGCCAAGAGGCTTTCTGTAACTTTACTTCTCTCAGTTAGAGAGTTAGAATAGAGTTCTTTAAAATATAAGGACCATACTTCCTCGGGAATGTTTATATCAATGGTAGTCTTACCCTCGGGTTTCCCTGTATGAACTAAATTCCAGAAGGTCCTCGAATCTTTCACAACGAGTGCAGACCGAAGGGCCTGCCATCGTTCTGCTTCCCACTCCGATTTTGCGTTAAAAATAATTTTTTTGTAGGCAAGTCTGGCTTCAGTAACACAGTTGCCTTGTTTAAGGGCCATAAGCAGTGTACACTTTGCATCCCTGCAGCCCCTGTTTCTATCACCCAAAAAGTTTGGGCTTAGTGGGCCTTGATTTAAAGAAAAAATCTGCCAGTGTTGCAACTAGTTCCTTATGGATTCCACCCAAATCCACTCCCACACCATTCTCTGTGGGATTTTCTACGATACTACTTGCCTTTTCAAGCAATGGGATTATGCTATTGTACATTTTTGCCATATTTTCATTAGACTGTTTGATAGTAGCCCAACGGATACGCCTCCCTCCTTCTACTATTCTAATATCACTACTTGGGGACATTTCCGGGCCTTGATCCTCATCGGACAAACAAACGTCCATCTCGATACTCAGAGGATTGTGGTCACTTTCGACGCTAAAGTCAAGAACTTTGTGCCACAGTTCCATACTGACTAAAATATAGTCTATTACAGATGCGTGGCCCATTCCTCTGTAGGTTGGATGCCCTGGATTGTCCCCCTGAAAGTGCCCATTACAAGCTCTTACAGAAAACAAGTAGGTGAGGGAGATCAACTGTAAAACAAGTGGGGACCATCCCTTTACTGGGTATATATTTGGGGGTGGGACTGACCAGATTTCATCTTCCTCTGTGGTAATCGGTGGGACGCCACTAAGGGGTTCATAGTGGCAGTTAAAATCTCCACCGATCATGAGTACGACATCACCCGGAAGTGAATTCAAGAGGGTGATCAGAGAGTCTAAAGTCTGGGAGGTTCCAGCGTGCCGTACTGGCCGTGAGTAAATATTAATAAGAGCCAGTTTTTGTAATTTGCTATGGGTAGAATACAAGTTAGATCGGGACTATTGGTTTCAAATCTTTTCACCGTGAATCCAAGATGTATGCCTACCCAAATACACAACCCCCCATTCTATGCACAGGGTTAACAGCCCAGGTTTCCTGCAATAGGCAGATCCCATGGAGGTCCACAAATGCGCACCACTCCGGTAGGTCTATTATGGCGGCGAGACCCGCAATGTTCCAGGACAGGACTTTAAGAACCCCCTTCTAGGACATAGGCCTACTCCCCAGATTTACCCGATGCCTCCTACACTCCGGTCTACCCACTTGATTGCTAGACGCACTTAGAGGAGATTCTACCTCTAAATTCGGACTACTGTCAGAGGGTGTAACAGTTTTATCCTTGAGCATTGCTTTGGTGTTTAGACCTACCTCTATCTCCCTCATAACTGGAGACAGAGTTCCCCTATCACTCACACTCACTTCTCTAGGCATTAGCTGTTCTATTGCCCCGGTAAACCCCACTTTGCTTTTAGTCCTTTGCTTTTCTAATAGGGGCAATGGTGAAAGTAGGGGAAGCGATGATGGTCAATCTACCAGGTCCAATACGCTGTACCTTTTGCTTACTGAGAAGCTTAAGACATCCTCATAGCCCCTCCTTCCCCACATACCCTCTCCATTGCACCTGTACTTGCGTTGGGATTGCCATTCATCAAAATTCCCAGGGCGAAGACGGGTAGGGGGGGACATTAGATGGCGGATAAAAATAGCTTAGCTCCATTGTTTGGATATGCACTGTTATCAGGGCCTCTGGTATTGAGCAATTCTGTGGCTACTACACGTTTAGCATAATTATCCATTATCCACATTTGTCACATGATTCAAAGTCTGCTTTATAATCTATAGATGCAGTTTCTATCTCGAATGGATCTAAAGTTACTACTAAAAACATGGCGATATCTGTTCATGCACAGTGAGAAGCTCTTCAAAAAGATCAACTGATCGTCTTTCAGTTATGTATTTCTGTATTTGGTTGTTAAACTAATGCTAATGAAGTGAAATATCTGTCCAGCAGTATTGGGACATTCAAAAATGTCAAAATAATGAAATACTAGTATCAAGAAATGTGCTGCAATATGCCCCATATTTTGCTATTTTTGGCCGCATAATTTATTCAACACTGTTACATAGCTTGGTGATCCTCTGCCGCATAATTTCAGTGCCCTGACTATTATTTAAACACCAAAAATAGTATAAAGTCTTTTTATGCATGTTTTGGCCTGCAGCAAAAAAACATTGGTCCATTCCATGTTAGTCAAGCAGCAACAAAGGTTTAAATATTTTGTATTTGGTATTTTTCAGCTCAAAGTTCTGTGTTATGATCCCAGATTTCATACAGTGTAAACATATGTCCTTTTCGAAATGGAAATGCCTAAATGAGTCACTTGTTCCCCTCTGATGTTATCTTTATTTCGAATTAACGCCATTACATGCTGTGGTTGGAGTTACATAAAGGTGCTTTGTTTTTAAACCGCAGTCAGATTCGTTGAGCTATTCTGTCCTTTCTAGGGCTGGCTAACCTGTAGAAGAGCTTGTGAAGCACCTTCATGATGTTCTAACAAGAAGTTACTTTTCACATTCAAAGTTGTAAAAACAATTTCATAAATTGGACAGACTTAGCTCTACCGAGGCATGTGGTCCCTGAGAGGGCTGCAGTGCTGGTCCTTTTACAAAACTGAGGGCATGAACAGTAAAACAATCATTTGTAAAATACAGTAGGTCTGGCCATGTCACGCTGGTGTGATATATATTTGTTATTGCAAACAAGCGATTCTAAATAAAAAGAAGAAAAAAATCAAAAGATAAATATGATTCTGTCTAACCGTGTCAGCCTTGCACTTTAAATGGTTATTTTCAAAAAAATAAACTATGCATATAATTTGATTGGTTTTAAATCACTATAAATTGACAAAGTTGAAGATAGAGTTTAAGCACAGAGGTTAATAGAAAGACTTAAAAATTACAAAAAGAATAGAGAATGCAATGAAAAAAAATTGCTAAGTATTGGCCAAACTGCTCTGGGATTGAAGGGCACTTCTTTTTAAGCAGATTTGCAAATGGGATCAGAGTAAATGCCATCAGCCACAGTGCAAGAAAGCAGTTGGCTGACGTGAGCTGACCCACTCCCCATTGGTGCACCTGTCATAGGCAATAGCAAAGACATGACAGTTGAACAGACCGGTGGATGAAAAGGGCTGACGTTATGTATGTATTATTTTGATGTTTTCGTTATTATATTTGGGTGGAAAGAATTGGTCCTTAGACCACACCTAAAAAGATGACAGAAAAACCTCATCCGTCCAGAAAGAGCGCCCTTTAATGGGACCGTGGCCTGAACCAGCGCTTTTGCACCGAAATCCATAAGGTCAAGTTCACTTTTTTTCGGCTTCCCTTTCTTTCAAAAGTTATTTTGAAGTGTGTATACCTTTCATACCGTTCTTAAAGAAATATAGTTGTGTCCAGATTGCGACAATTTTCTGACGACTCAAGGGGTGTCCCCACCACGCCAACTAATTCAACAAAGGCCTATGATGATTGCGTACTGCCACCAAATGTGTCGATTTCCTGTCGACTACGCATCTTGTGGAATTTCCGGTCGTGCCTAGCTAGCAACACGCAATGGCGCCTGCCACCCTTTTACCCTACAGCGTGTGGGCGCGAGCCCTGCACGCGCACTGTGCTGCATTACAACACACGCGGAAATGAAAAAAGGCTTCCAAAGAGTTACTGTGCAGGGAATGAAAGTTTTTAAAGAAAGTACCGAACAAAGGCTTTCTGTAGTATCAAAAGGAAAATTTATGCATCGCCTTTGAGTTCAACTTCTCCATTAAAGCTTTTTCCATATAATCTGGGGAGTTCTTATCTTGGTGACTTATGATGTTATGGGGAGGCTCATGCATGGAAAATGTCAATAGAAATAGTAACTCTGTGAGGGAAGGGCCGCCTAATTAGTCCCCATTTAGATTTTATGATGGCTTTGAGATCTGCTCATCCTGACAGTGCGCACTATGGTTACATATTGTTCTAGCCTGAGGGAACCATAGGAAAATCCAGATTTATTGTACCTATCATACCAGCATATTTCATTTGCCATTATGAGCAGCCATCTCGCAATGATGCGGGAGTATTTATTACAGATTAAATTGTAGGACCTGGATGGTTTAGTGAGGTTCTTGAGGTATCATTTATGTCATTAACTGGCTCATTATCAGATCTGCAAATCTCAATCCTTTCCTGCCTTCTGCTTTAAAGAAAGGGGCTGTGCAGAAAGGGCTGCAATACTGCAGTTTGGCAAAATGTATTCTGAAAGGAGGTGCTCCTTATTTGCAATCATGCCTCATTTGTTTAATGTTGAAGTTATCAAATGAAAATTTTTTAATGACCTGCGCTGTCGTGGCTCAGAATGCTGTTAAAAATTAACCCTAGCATTTAATAATTGGCGTATATTAAATGGCTTGCAAAGGCTGTGCATGCAGCTGCGTAGACTACATTTGCACCTCGGATTCCATAGCTATGTCTTTACATCTGATAAAAACCTGTTTAGATGCAAAACAGAAAAACAACGAGGGATATCTCCTTTTTTGCACAAATTAGCCGCAATTCCTTGATGATTAATAACTCCCAGCGGTCACACTATTTGTTTGCTACTGTTGCATATGGCGGGTTTTAACTAAGTTGACAGTTCAATCAGCAGGGCTAATACAAAATTGATTATTTTTTGAAGATAATGGAATATTTCTAAATTTGTCATGCTGATAGGGTTGTGAGCGGGCTAACCCGCACGCAGAGATCTCCTTTCTTGAACCCTCTTCTATTATTTGAATTTATTGTTGTACTCAACTTGTGTGCTCTTCCTCCATGTTGGTATTTGTCCTATTTACTCTCCTATATTGCTTTTTCATAAGAACCAAGGGGATGGCATTTAAGTTGTTGTGTTCTTTGGTATTAAAATGCACTCAATACAAGCACAGGAGTACGTAGAGGAAAGCCGAGCTCACGACACCCATTATCTGGGGAAGAAGTGTCATGCTATTTAATTATCATTCAAGCCTTTCTTGAATTATAAGATTTGGATCTGTCGTAAAAAGGCAAGGCATCACCATTAACAAAAGCATTTTAGTTTGTAGCTCTAAAAAAAACACAAATCATTGCAATGAGCATTACTTAATACTTGCCTTGGTCTATGATAAGATTTTTTTTATATATCTTATAACATATCTGCCGGTCTCAATGTCTCACTATAGTTCAGTGCCCACTGCTTTCTTTTTGTGTATTATGTTCTCCAAAAATACTAGATAATAATATAAAAAAAGATAACGTCCTTTCATTGCAATTAATACGAGCAAATAAAAATGAGAGTTTTAAGTTGCCATTGAGTGAGCCCCACGCATCAGCTTAGCAATGGAAAAGGAGTCAAGGGCAGTTTCGTGTGATTTCTTTGCTACACCTCACGTTGCAGCATTGCGCTAGAAGCTTTCTTAAGTTCTGCATACAAATGTTCTGCAGCGTTCAACAATGCCTTTTTATTTTCTGTTATTTTAAATAATCCAGAAGAGTTACATTGAAAAACGAAACTAAAACTAATAACTAACTTTGGGGTCAATTTTCAGAAGATGTACACAAAGCGTTCTTGTTAATTATATGCACGTCTTTGTTTAATAAATATGTGTGAGGAGTCTTATTCTGTAATGCAGACATATTTGCACTGTTAAAGAGTGTACAGGCACACTTCTGTAATCTGCACTGTTCCTTAAAACAAAATAATTTACCATAACTGCATCAAATCATATTTTTTTCTAAATGGCTCTTTGTTATATACAGTTACTGTTGAACTCTGTATTCCTAATTTACAATATTGTTTGGCAAGAAATGTGTTTTTAATATACATATAATAATACCATTTAACCAAGTTGTAGTGTATAGTGAGATGGCCTTAACAGATATCTGTAAAAAAGCAATGTCAACAGATCGTCTGAATATTTTATTTTTATATTGAGCGATTCTCATGCTTGCACAAAGTTAAAAAAAAGTCATTTGATAACAGCAGCGTATCTTATCTGCCCATTTCAGCCATCTGTTTAATTATTGATGGTTTTCAAAACACACAAAGAAATGTATGTGGAGGTATTTTTGTGGGGTATGTATGTGGATGTCTTAGACTGTTAGGGGCAGATTTATGAAGGCCCTGCGCCGCGGTGCGTCACTTTTTCCCATGTTAAAAGTGACGCACCGGCGGCGCAAGACCTTCATAAATCTGCCCCTTAGTCTGGTAATCCACAGCACATGTTTGGCAGCATAAATCGACACCAAATTCCACAGCTAGCCTGGTAAGGGTATGCATGTCAGTTACATGATGTAAATGACGTAAACACGTGGAGATGGCTTTCGAATTGACAGGGTTTGAGAGATGATGTTCATGTATGGTGTGTAGTTCCAAAATCACTTAAAAGCAGCACATGGTAACTGAACATAGAGCCAATAATTACAGAAAAGTTACCTGCATATTCACGCACTTCCTAAACAACAAGAAGGCATGTTTGATTGGTTTAATGACAATTTGATGTTTTGCGTGTCTGAAATATAACTTACGATGTTTTGATATTTTAGCAGGAGTTAAAAATCATTATTGACGCAACACAACTTCTGGGAATACTAAAGAAAATATGAAGAAGGAATGTTAATGTTAAAGTTAGTGACTAAGAAACATCCTCCAGACAAAGAACAGGTGATGTAAACAAAAACGCAGACAGGTTACGACAACATTGATCAAACACACACACAGAACAATTAGATTATTTCCCAGTGTCCAACACATAACCTCCCCACAAACGAAATCAACACCAACGTACAACTACTCACGGAAGACATAGAATGGGTCAAGAAGAAAGTCAACACTCTTCTATAAACTCTGAAGAAGATTTACACACCCACTATCAAGCACACTGACTCCCCATCTAGCATAAAACTGATCTACAACAACAGACTCACAACTCCGTGAGACAACAAGCTTCACCAGCCAAGATGAACGAACAATCACCTCTCAGAGGAAGAGATAAACTCTCTGTTAATATACTGTCAGCTAGCCTGGCTGATGAGGAGTGATGCCACGAAACTGGTCTCAGGATCCTTGTTTCTGGCCTGGCCCGGCAGGTCGGGCTGGACTGTTCCCATAGAGAACAGGGTCAAGACTTGTTTGCATATAGCTGTGTCTAAACTGAAATGTCATGGGCAGCAAAAAAACGAATCACTTAGGCCCAGGTCTCTGTACTGGGGTGAATGTTTGACATTGATCAGCATTCTGTCCATCAATTGTTCTTTTTGCATTTGTCACTCCGAGTGGGACGGATATGCCCAGACTTGGGTCCCGTGCTCTCCATGCCACTGGAGTTAAGTTAGCCTGGCTGATGAGGGGTGATGCCCTGAAACCAAACCAGTCCCAGGATGCTTGTTTCCGGTCCAGGGAGGACCTGGTCTGGCAGTTCTGGCTTGACTGTTCCCATGTGGAACAGGGTGAAGACGGATTTGCACATGGCTGGGTCTAAACTGAAATGGCATGGGGAGCAAAAAAACAATGGATTTAGCCCAGATCTCTGTCCCAGGGTGGTGAATGTTTGACATTGATCATTATTCTGTTTTTCAATTGTCACCCAGAGTGGGACGGGTACGCCCAGATGTGGGTCCCATGCCCTCCATGCCATTGGAGTCAAGCTAGCCTGGCTGATGAGGGGTGAAGCCCCAAAACCGGTCCCAGGATGCTTGTTTCCGGTCCAGGAAGAACCTGGTCTGTCTGTTCGGGCTGGACTGTTCCCATTGGTAGCAGGGTTACGACAGACCCTGCTCCCCATGCTCTGAAATGGCATGGAGAGCAATAAAAACGAGGAATTTAGGTCCAGATCTCTATACTGTGGAGAATGTATGACAATGATAAGCATTCTGTCCATCAATCATTCTTTTTGAAATATACTATCAGGGAGCACAGAAATTCTCATTTGACACAAAATCCAACATCCCGGTCTTCAAAACATCCAATTTTAGACTAGTCAATTTGTTGCGGAACTTAGAACTAATTGCAATACAATTTCTGTGAGTAGATTGTTATTGAAATGTTTCCGTAGAACATGATGGTGAAAAGTCTACAACTCTATCATGATGCGTTAATCCAATATGGCGGATTTTTCAAAATGGCTGCCCATTATTTGAGATTTAAGGTATAACTGTTTAGATGCCCATGTGTGGTATCATTTTATATGTTTTTAGGGACGGGAAAGTAAAAAATAACATCAAAAATTGTTTCTGATGGCCATAATATCAAATAATCGCGGAATACGTCAGATAGACAAAGTTTCTATAATTTTTTCGTTGACTTATATGACAAAGTGTGAAGGAACGTAAATATTACGATTAACTTTTGAAATAAAAAGTTTGCTATTGTTTGTGTTTTGTTTCGTAACTGTTGTCATTGTTTGTTTTTATGTTAATCAAAAATGTTTCATTCACGTGTTACAGGTTCTTGCGAGTTGCTGTGAGATACAGTGAAAATGGATGTAGAAAAGTGTTTCATTTGTGATGTGGTGTTTCAAGAAGATGACGATGTATCTGTACTCACTGAAAGAGGGGTGACTGGAATTCAAAAAGCATGCAAGGAGAGAAAAATATCAAAGTTTCACGTTTGTGTTGGGCAGAAAGTTCACAAGAAATGTAGAGCGTGTTTTGTTAACTTGAAACCTCTGTCCCTGGAGAAAGAAACAGATCCCACAACTTCTCGTGTTCTGTGGTCGTGTGAAACCCCGTTTGATTTTAGATTTTTTTTTCTGTGGTAGTTAAGTTTATACTTCAGGGAGAGGAAAAAAAATGCGTGGTTTAATGCACGAACAGTTGAATTCAAATCATCAGTTTGACAAAAATGCAGCGAATGCAATTATGAATGGGCAGACAAAGTTAAGAGACGTACCCAAAATGTGTCTGATTTACTTACTTTGTAGTAAGTGTAAGCATAGTCGTTTGTAATGGTGCAAAGCTGAGTGTGTTTGGCCCTAGGCAGTGATGTTAATCCTGAACTTGCAGAAGAAATTGGAAATAGAATTCTTAATGAGATGATGGACAAAAGAATCTCTGAGTTCTCTTTCAGAAAAAGCAACCAGGTGAAGGTAATGAAATCAGTTCAATCTGTTAAATTGAAAGAAGAAACCTTTGTTATGGATCCTGAACTATTGTTTCAGCGCTTATTGCCTTGTGCTCAGACTAGTGGCGTGGATTTGCAGGAGGTGTTTTGTTATGAGCTTCGCTCATGCCCAGCTAGTTTATTTAATAAGCATGGACTTATGAGGGAATCTGGGAAGTCGCAGCTTGCCAATCATATTAAAGAGCAAGTACCATCCATTGCTAACATGCCCGAAAATATGCAGTTCATCATTGATGGTGGGTGGTTACTACATCGCCTTCCTTGGAGTCCGAATCAGACATTCCATGAGCTGCTTTGTGCCTATGAGAGATATGTGCTAACAAAGTATGGCCAGGCAATAATAGTATTCAATGGATATGGAGATATGTTTTCTACAAAATCAGAAGCCCATCTAAAAAGAAACCGAGGTATTGTAGGACCTAAAGTAAATTTCATAACTTCTACCTCCATACCCATCCAGAAACAATTATTTCTGAGTAATAATGAAAATAAACAAGCCTTCATTGATCAATTATCGCAAAAGTTACAAGAAGCTGGGTGTAAAACAAAGCAAGCTCATAGTGATGCAGACTTCATGTTCGTTTTGGAGGCTATTGAGTCGGCCAAAACTCATCCTACAGCCATTGTTGGCGAGGACACCGATCTTCTCATACTACTCCATCATTTTCAAGAAAACCAATTTGATATTTTCCTTTTCCCAGAACCCAAGAAATCTTCCAAAAACATAACTGTGTATGATATTAGGAAATTAAAAGCTTTAGGTAATGACGTCTGCTCTCACATCTTATTTGCTCATGCCGTATTAGGATGTGATACCACCTCCAAACCATTTGGATTAGGAAAACATGACTCCATAAAGTTTTTTTTTATAAATCTTTTTATTAGCATTTCAAAATAGTGCAATATAAACATAGTGAAACCATCAATAAACAGGTCATCACACTACTGCATTCATCATTCAAGTGGAAAAATTGCATAGCTATATATATAACGTAAGGCACATCTGCTACAGTAATCAATCATGAGGACATAGTTACATCACTTTCCTGTACGGCAGGGTTGGCATTTAAATACTCCGTTAGATATTTCCAATAGTCTTTTGGCCTGGACCGGGCTGGCAACTCCTCTTCATATGTTCTCAATGTATCTTGACAATGGGACATGTCTATAATCCATTGCCCAACCGTCGGTGCCAATCTACTCTCCCAACTCATAGAAACTCTTCTCTTGGCAAGTAGCAGCGCTACCGCACAGAATTTTTGTCTTGTCACCTTAACATTATGCAAAAGCCCCAGCAGACATACACGGATACTGCGAGTGATGACAGTGCCCACCATTTCTGTTAATGTGTTAGTCACCTTTTTCCAGTATTCCTGCACCTTCAGGCAACACCACGCTAAATGTATGAAGTCAGCTTGATCAGCTCCACAATGTTTGCAACGTGCAGCTGGCCGCAGCCCATACCTACAGAGTTTCATAGGTGTATAATATGCTTGGTGTAGGTACTTGAAGAGGATAATCCTCAAATTACCGTTAGGTGTCATCAGTTTGATCAAAATGCAGGCAGTCTGCCAATCGTTCTCTGTGAGTGGATTTTCTAATACTGAGCTCCATCTGTCCCTGGCCTTGTGGGTGTCCTAGTTTAGCTCATCCTGTGCTACTGTGTATAAGTGGGACACCAAATGTGTGATGTTCTGGGAGGTCAATATGAGCTGCAGGGAGTCAAGCTGTACTGGTTCGTTTGGATAACAAGGATATCATTTCTTAATGGCTTCCTGCAATCTATAGAAGGTGAAACGGAACATTAGTGACTGATTCTGTATAAATGCTAAGTCCTGCGCCGTTTTAAAAGTCCCGTTATGATATAGGTCTCCCTGTGTATCCAATCCAACCTGTCGCAACAGTCCCATACCCACCTCCTCATTCGTAACCGACAGTGCAGGATGGGAATGCAGTGGGAGAGCCGGAGCATAAAGTGTCAGCTTACATGCCATTTGTCCTAAGCGGCACCATGCGTCGTTGGTAGCATCTATCGTGTTAATGTCTTTCGCATGTAACGGCAGTCGCTTATGACTAATTATTGCTGTTGGTGGTATTGGCAAGGCGCCCCCCTCCTCCACCGCCGTGTGTGTTAAGTATGGGACGTTATGATACCAGTACGACGCATATTGTGCCTGGGCACATAGGCAGTACAGGAAGAAGTCAGGCACGCATATTCCCCCTTTCGAGTACGGTAACGTCAAAGTTTTCAGTTCCACACATGCTTGCCTGCCTGCCCATATCAACCTGAGCACCATTGAGGATATTCTTTTGAAAACTACCTTCGGAGGGAGGATGGGGATATAATTAAAAAGATAGAGGAGTTTGGGAAGTATTACCATTTTAACAATCGCTATGCGGTCAGCCAGTGACAGCGGGAGCTGTATCCAATGGCTTACTTTATCTTCCAATGTAGCGATCACTCTCCCATAGTTCATTCTGATAACAAGTTCCGGGTCTCTGTGGAACCATACTCCGGGATATTTATTGGAATAAGTCTGCCATTCCAACGGGAATTCAGTGGTGTGTGAAATTGTGGTGTCAGTGAGTGAAATGATGGAGGATTTGTCCCAGTTTATTTGGAGACCCGAATGCCCGCCAAATTTAATATACTCACGCAGTAATGGCGACAAGTGTCTCTCAGGATCTCGCACATACAAAAGCATGTCGTCTGCGTACAATGAGATGTGTAGTGGTCTGCTGGGAAACTGCAGCGCGGACGGGTGATGGTGCTGCCTGACTTTGCAGGCAAGCGGCTCTAGCGCAAGAGCAAATAACAGGGGGGAGAGTGGACATCCCTGTCTAGTCCCACGTTCTATGTTGAAGGCATCCGATACACAACCATTTACTCTAATTCTGGCCACTGGGTTCGGGTAGATGAGCTTAATCCATTGCGTGAATAGTGGGGGGAAACCCATTCTATTGAGTATCGTGATGAGATACGACCATTCAATGGAATCGAATGCCTTAGCGGCATCTAACATGACTGCTATCGCTTTGGTACTTGGGATCAGGTAAGGAGACAGCGCAAAGAGCGTCTGGGTATTGTGCGAGGTGGCTCTAGATGGTATGAAGCCAGATTGGTCTGCAAGGACCAAGTTGGTCATGAGGGGTTGCAGTCTCGTAGCAAGAAGTTTGGCTAAAATTTTAGAGTCCACATTTATTAATGATAATGGACGATAAGAATCGCATAATTCAGGATCTTTTGCTGGTTTTAACAGTGCTATCACTACCGCTTCCCTTATCGTTGGTGGGAGTATGCCCTTCTCAAATGCATCTCCATACATCGCTACTAGTCGGGGCGCCAATATATCAGTGAATGCCTTATAAAATTCACATGTAAACCTGTCCGGACCCGGGGCCTTTCCATTGGGTAACGATTTGATTATATCAGATACCTCCTCTACTGTTATTGGAAGTGAGAGATAGGTGCGCTGTGTGTCCGAGAGCCACGCTATGGTCACATCTTTGAGATATTTAAAGATTTCGGCAGGTGTCGTAGTAGGCTGGGATTTGTATAATTTACTGTATGTGGCTATAAAGCCCCTAAGTATGCCCAGTGGGTCTGCACATGTGTCTCCAGTATCGTCCCGAATCTGCAGTAGAGCCTGGGATCCTCTACCCTAGCAGATACTGGAGGCAAGTACCCTGCCGGGTCTGCAAGCCCCGCCAAATGCCCTAGCTTTGTGCCTTTTATGGATATATTTGATCTTGTCTGCTGCATATGATTGATATTCTGTCATTATCTCACGCAGTTTAGCCAGTACAGTGGGATCTTGTGTCTGCTCATATTGACTTTCTAACGTTTTCAGTTGTTTTTCACATCTGTATAGTTGTGTACGGATATCTCTCAAGATCCATGCTGTGGTGCTTATACAAATTCCATGTAATGTGGCCTTAAAGGCTTCCCAAAGAAGGGATGGGTCATCCATGGAGGGTTCGTTTGTATGGAAATAATCCTTAATCGCCTTGTGTATGGTATCCGTGTAAACTGAGTCTGTGAGGGCAGTAGCATTGAACCTCCAGCTAAATGGTGGTGGTGAGTAGCTCGGAATGCGAAGCATCAGCATGATGGGATTATGATCAGAGAGGGTCTTGGGCATATGTTTAATCCCCGTGGTCCATAAAAGGGAGTTGTCAGAGCCTAACCAGTAATCGATACGGGACCAACTATTGTGCGCCGCGGATGTATGTGTTGCTTCTCTAATGTCGGGGTGTCGTACTCTCCATTTGTCTTTTAATTGCAGGTCAGTCATGACATCTAGTATCTTACCCAGTGCTTTTTATCTGTCTCGGTCGTCGCCCCAGACCTGTCCAGTTGATCATCCAGCGCTAAATTTAGATCACCTCCCCATAATAGTGTCCGATCTGAGTCACTGTGTAAATGCTGCCAAACCTCATGATAGAAGTCAGGCGCATCAATATTTGGACCATATGTGTTAATAAGTGCCAGCCGCTGGCCACGTAGTGTCCCCTTAAGTATCAGGTAGCGCTCCTGGCTGTCAGCAATCGTATTTTCAATTTTAAAGTTGGTGCCCTTCTTCACCAGGATCGAGACCCCTCTAGAGTATGTGGAGTATGTTGCATTAAGAATGGATTCCGCCCAACGGCGGCCATTAGTAGAATGAGAATATGACGCTAAGTGAGTCTCTTGGAAGAGTACTATGTCGATATGCCACCTATCCAGGTTTGCGAATAGCTGCCTGATTTTCTTTGGATTTGCAAATCCCCGTATGTTCCATGGGAGTAAATTCAAACGTGATCTGTCCGGTGCGCCCTGGGTTACAGTTGACATTGGTGGCTAAAAACATGTTTACAGAACGTGCGCATGCAGTGTCCCCTTAGGTGAGTAAGACAACATAGTGTGCCTATAATCAGTGCAGCACGAACAAAACTTCCATCTCGAATATCAGTAATGCATATCAAGTGTGACGTCCCTTGAACTAGTTCAACACCCCAGCCCTCCCACCCACCACCCACATCAGCAGCCCAATCCTGCCGAAGCCTTTGTCCCCCACTTCTAGCAATCCAGTAATACATAAACCGTGTGGGGAGCACCCATGTGGGGGTCCGCCTAGGGTACATTACACAATCCAACTAAATGTATGTGGGCAGATCATAATATAATCATATGCAAACATAGCATAAAGTGTATGATAATAGAGTGCATCAAAAGAAAAGACAGTCGCCATAGTGCTTCTAAACTTATCAATGGCATTGTCTAAGGTCTATATGTCTACAGAACCAGTGTGGCTCGCTCCAATATGTATTATAACAACTTGTATTATTAACGATCTCACAAGTCCTGTTACAAAGCGGTGCAGTCAATGAGCCTCAGATTCTAGGACCTTCATCCTATAACACAGTAATACGTGTGTAGGTATAACTCTACTTGAATAATCGAGTGGACTACCCTGATTGGAATGCCGCTGAACAAAGCAGAGAGTAAGTGGAGATCTCGGGGGCTCGCCCCATTAAAGGCATGTAGCGGCCGCAGTATAGTTCAGATAGATCACCTCGCTCATTACATTTACCCAATCAGAAACCGTACAGTTCAGCACTATGCCATTTGTGTTCCAAGTCCGGAGACTACATCAGTGTCACACATACAATGCTTGGTCATGTCCTGATTCACGTGACATTTGACATGTAAACTTACCGCTGAGGCAGAAGTTGACAATATCTTGTGGTATGCTGCGCGACGTCAGCGCAACCAGCAATTGGAACATATACTACCTACTGGCAGGACTCCTCCGCTTGGCAGCATGTGCAGCAGTGGGCAGTCAGTCCGAGTCATGTTGTTGATCGTCTGTTTTACGCTAGTTGCGGTGTTTCCCAATTTTCTTGATGAACTCCTGAGCTGCCTTCGGCATGGAGAGGATCGTTGGCCTGCCATCCCATGTGATCTTCAGGCGTGCAGGATACAGCATTGCATAGTCTATCTGCATGGTTCGTAGTTTCACTTTGACTGCTGCAAACTCCTTGCGCGCCTGCTTTACCGCCATGGTATAGTCAGGGTAGAATTCTAATTAGTTGCCTTGATAGTTTACTTGTTGCTTTTCTCTTGCCATTCGTAAAATACAGTCATGATCACGATAGTTGAGTATACGGGCTACTATGGGCCTTAGTGCTGCCCCTGGAGGCGGGCGAGGCGCTAGTGACCTTTCGGCGCGTTCCACTATGAATAACTGGGACAGGTGCTCTGCACCAAAAACTGCTCGGCACAAGTCCTCCACATACGTTTCCATTCGGCCTGTGTTCGTTGACTCAGGAACGTTATTCGAACGTTATTTCTGCGGGATCTCGCTTCCAAGTCCTCAGCCTTACTTTTAATCACTTCTAGCAGTTTCTCCATCCCGCTAAAATTAGTAGTGGTCGTCTTTGCTTCATCTTCCACCACCGATAGTTGATTCTCAGCTTCATCTAGTCTCTCGCCCTGTCTATCCAGCTTGGTAGCCATGTTGTCTATGCGGCTCGTGAGGTGATCCAGTTTGATCCAGTTTGCCATTGATATCCTAGAGGCTAGTTTGAATCTCTTTAAGGATGGATTGCATGTCGGTGTCTGAGGCCCCTTCTGTCTCCGCTTCAGTGTCCGATTGTGTCGCAGGACCTCGCACAGATCTTCTCGACTCGAAAGACAGTTTTGGTTGCAGTTTATCGGGCTTTCCCATGTTGCGTGATAGCGTCGTCGACTGGTGGTCAGGAGCACTCTTCTGGCGGATATTCAATGCCTATCTGCGTGCCGTTGTACTTTTATTCCCGATAGTATGATATTTTTGGCGTCGAGGCGTCCTGGGCATGTATGGTAGATCTCTTGTTCCACTGGGGTTAAGCAAGGGTTGTGTAGAGCTCGTGACGCCAGCCCGGTTGGTCTTTCTCGTTGGACTAAGTAATTAGGCCATGTCGCCCAGCAACGAGCCCTAGGGTCGGTGGTCGGTCACCGTCTCTATCCAGCCCGTAGGCACACCATGGTTCGCCTGCAGAGTGTGCCCCTACTACAAGCACGAGTCGCTGTTGGACGTGATGTGTTCTGTAATGGTCACCACATAACTGAGAAGCTTTCGCAACTAATCTGGTGTAATTTTCGTTCAGCAAAGTTGTGTGATCAGTCGCGCAAAATGGCCACTCTTAATCTTCCTGATAGTTACCTCTGCTGTGCGGCTGCCATAAGGGTCGTGTTATTGAAGCTGTAGTCAGAGCGTAGTATACAGCATGCCCAACAGTGCAGGCACAATCTATCTTGCGGTGGTGTCTCGATTGCAGATGCGACGCTGATCCCTGCGCCAGCCTGGCCATTAAACCTTCCAGGACATGCAATAAAGCTAGTTTTTGTTTCTAATTGAAAAATATTACTGACAAACACAGTGGAACGCCTACAACCCTGGGACCGGCCGAATATATCCATTGTGCGCAATTCACATCAACGCTACCCACATCCCGGAGGCCCGGGCAGCACTGTACTCAAGGGTTTTTATTCCAGACCATATACAAAACATGTCCGCCGTGTTACCATAAAGTTAAAGGAATCTCAAAGGATACTTTTTTCCTAACAAACAAATCAAAAGGGTGTCAGTGCAGCCATTCTCTGTCAGGATACTAATCCTCGTATACACACACTGCAACAAGATCCCGATGAAGTTACCCACCCGCTCCAACTCCCCTCCACCATAGTCATGTCCCTAGCCCAAGTCCTAGTCTCTGGGCTAGTCCCTCCTATCAACCTGAACTCAGCATTATTCCCTCACCGCGGGGGCCATCCTGATCGTCTAAGTAACTAGTACCTCTATTGGGCTAGTGCACTGGTACCCTCCTCTGCCCCAGTCGGCATCTCTGCTGTTGTACCCCCACCTCTGCACTTCAAATATGCGGTGTAGAGTCCCCAGAAATTCTTTGGCCTGCTCCGCGGGGGAAGCAAGTCACTAAAGTTTTCAGATTGGGTGCAGCAATAAAGGACATCGCATGACCATTGTGATACTGTGGGCAATGGACCCCTTAGCCAATACATTGCCATTCTACGCTTTGCCATCAGAAGACCCAGATCCACCAGCCGACGAGCTGCCTTCAGCAATGTTTTAGAGTAGCCCAGTAATGCAAGCACCGGTTCCAGAGTAATCTCCAACTCTGCCATCGTACTTATTTCACAGAATAATTTTTCCCAGTACTGGAAGACTCCCGGGCAACCTCATGCTAAGTGTACAAAGTCAGCAGTCGGAAAGCGGCATCTATCGCATGTTGCTTCCTCCCTCAGACCATACTGATGCAATCTCTCCGGTGTGTAGTATACCCTGTTAAGAAATTTGAAGTGTATCAGTCTGTCTTTGCAGTGCAGTGATATGTGTTAGTGCAACAGTATAACCATATATCATCATCAATTACCATGTCCAAATTGCGCTGCCATGCAAATCTGGCTTTGGTGTAGTGATTAGCCCTCTGGGACATTGCCAGTTTGTATATGTTGGTGACAAGTTTACGGGGAGATTTAGTCTCAATGAGATCTGATAGTTCTTGAACCTCCAGAGGCTTGTCCATGTCCTCCCCCAGTTGTTGGTGCAGCGCAACGTGCACTCCGTAGAATTGGAAACACTGCAGGAGGGTGGGTTCTTCTATCGCAGTCATGACCCCGTCCAATGCTTTGGCAACTCCGTCCAAAAACAGGTCTCCCACTTTGCGAATGCCCAGCGCTCGGAGCGCACTCACAACCCCTTTATCACGGCAAGGGGTCATTCAGACCACCCATTCCACAGGCTTTTCCGGTAAATATAACAGTGTCCCCGCCTGCCGGTGCAGTAAACAATGCCACGCATGCCGTATCGAGTTCAGGGAATATAGAATTCCAGTTCTGCGGTCCGCAGTCTCAAAGATGACTGCTGAGAGGGACATAGGGTCAGCAAACAGCCTTTCAAGTTTGAGATATGGGGTGTTATCTGCGCCATGAATCCAGGTATGTGCCTGTGCACCATGCACTGGCCTGTAATAGAGCTCTAGGTCAGGAGCACCCAGACCCCCCATGTGGTATGGTAGAGTGAGAACTCGCCACTGAACCCGCGCCTGCTTGCCTGCCCAAGTCAACCTCACCATTGACTTAGTGAGTCTGGCGAAGAAGGAGCGTGGCAACATTATCGGAATGTTTGCAAACAGGAACAGAAATCTGGGTAACACTACCATCTTCATTAAAGATACTCTCCCGATTAGAGATAGAAGTAGACCGATCCCGGTTTCGACATCGTCCTCTAGTTTATCCACCGCTATTCCATAATTTTGAAGAAAAAAGATTTCCGAATCAGTGTGCAGTTTAATGCCAATATACCGAATTGCTTCGTCAGACCACAGTAGCGGGTATTCCATTAAAAATGGAGAAGACCAATTGACTCTAGCTGCAGTCGCCGGCCTTCTTAACGGGCCACCCGACCTATCTAATCCTGGGTTCCGCACACGGTTGAAGTCTCCACCCCAGAGTATTTGTGTCGCCCTACACCCACTCACAGTGTTTGCTAATGTGGCAATAAACTCCGACAGTCGTAATTAGGGCCATATACGTTAACAAGAAGGAGGTCCAGCCCCCTACCCTGACATCTTGAGAGAACAAACCTGCCCCCAGGGTCCGCCTTCAGCAGTCGCAATGCATAATCTGACCTAGGGTTAACCCATGTCAGCACACCCCTTGCATGAGTTGTGAAGCCAGCAGTATTAACAGTCCCTACCAGTCCCCCTGAGTGCATCATCGTGCTTTGCAGCGGTAAGTGTGTCTCCTGTAGGAGAGCAACATCTACATTGTGTCTAGTGAAATAGTTCAGCACCTTTCGAAGTTTGCGATGGTCGGTGAGGCCCCTCACGTTCCAAGACAGTGCTCTGAGGGCGTCTATAGGTCTTTGGCCTGTGGCCTCCCTAGTTGTTACTGTCTTGTCTATCGTGCACAGCATAGTGTCCTGCGTCCTGAGGTCTAGACATGTACTGAATAGTACAAAACAATATGGCTGCTCTCTCTCTGACTTCCCTAACAAAAACAAAAATAGCACCCACCTACATTTCCCTCTCCTCACCCACAGCTGACCTCCCACAACTTGGTAGCGGAGCTTCCCTAACAGAGACATCCCACACCTCCCCCATCCCGCCCCCAACTCAATTAACAACGGTGGTGTTTGTCACTTGCAGGTGGAGGTCGCTCTTTATACCGCTACCAACTGAACGCCAGCTCTCTCCTGTTTCGACCCCTGCCCACCGACCACTAGTCTCGTACCCTCCACTGAATCCCAGTCCGCCACACAACTTTCAAGTGTTACACAACACGGTCTGGTGCTGTGGACCAACCGACACCGGGCATCCCATCAGTGAGCCCCCAAGACCAATGCTGGGGCTATGTCATGGCCTCCAGATTGCTCTTAAACCTCCTCATACCTGCGTACAGCTCTAGTTCTTGGAGTAAATACACAAATCAGAGTGTCTATAACTGTCCGCCCCAGCATTTTAATATGTACAGTCCTTCCTCGCTCCTCTCCCCCACCTCCAGCTCGCCCAAACCACATAATACTTGATATCTTTTGACTTGTCTGTTCTCAGTCCTGTTCTTCAAGTGATCCCCAGCAGCCTCATCCAAGAGCAGTCGCTCCAGGCTTCGGCGTTGTCCCCTTGACCAGTCTTTGAGCGCCTTCAGGTCTGTAAAGATTTGGGAGCGGCCTTGTCTGTTTACCCGTAACTTGGCTGGGTACAGCATTGCATAGTCCATTCCCAGCTCCCGTAGTTGTCTCTTCATGGGGACAAACTGGCGACGCACCTCCTGCACCCTCGCTGTAAAATCCTGATAGAGCAAAATGTTCGACCCCTCATATGGGAGTGTCTGCTTATCTCTTGCTTTGCACAAAGCAGCATCCCTGTCCCTATATTTTAGCAGTTTTGCTATGATTGGCCATGGCGGGGCCCCCAGTTGGGATATGGGCCACAGGCAGCGGTGCGCCCTCTCCACCACAAAACATGTTTGAAAACACCTCCACTCCAAGTAAGTCGACCAGTAGCTTCTCTACAAAACGTTCAATGTTGCCAGTTTGTGTCGTTTCCGGGTGGCCCGAAATTCGTAGGTTGCATCTTCTTGAGCGGGCTTCCAGGTCCTCCGTCTTGTCTGGCAGCACCTGCATGAGTCTCCCAAGCTTTTTGTGATCTGTATCCAGTGTTGTCTGTGCTTCTTCGACTACAGTGAGCCGATGCTCGGACATGTCTAGTCTCTTCGCGTGTTTGTCCAGCCGCTCCCCCATTCTGTCCATCCAGTAGGAGAGAGCATCTATTTTCGTACCTAGTGAAGAGAGTCCGTTCTGCAACCCCTTCCCCATTGACAACAGCAGGCTGCGGATGGCCGATTCGTCCTCTGAAGGGGGGTTGGGCCTATTCACCTCCTCCACCGTGGAGTCGTGTGACTTAGAGCGGTTTTGTGCAAAGGACAGCTTGGACTGAGACTTGTCTGGTGTCCTAGCGTCGATCCACATACAACGATCCAGTGCTGGGCGAACAGGATAATGTAAGGATGGTTGGTCGAGAGTTTGGAGGATGCGTACTACTCACACAGCGTTATTGAACTTAACTATTATACAGTCCCCTGCGAGCATCTTTTGAGCGGAGCCAATCCAGCCTACTCTTCGTGCCATAATAATTTCATCAGACAGGGCCTGGGATAAAGGCTTGACTGAGTTAGCCCTAGATGTCAACCAATAAACCACTTTATTCTTGAGGTGCTGTAACGCCAGGGTAATTTCTAGCCTATTCTTAGACTAAAAGTGACTATAATCTACTACCATTTCAGTCTTAGCAACCTTTTTGTTTATTAATAAGGCTTAACTATGCGATTTGACAGAGTCTAGTGCCTTTTTCCCGTTAGCTAGGCCTGTAGGCCCGAAAACCATACAACAGCCATTTTGGATGGCTGTCTCGTCCATTTTAGATAGCTGCCTCGTCTGTCCGAGGCGCTTGCAGAGCAAAGGTAATGTTTAGAGTCAACTTATTATTCGCTAGTAAGAAACCGGTCGAGACCGGCCCTTATCGAAGTAATGTATTTTGCTCTTTGGTGGAAGATGCAACATGCAGGTGGCCACTGTGGAAGGCATGAGAAGCCAGAGACTGGTACAGGAATTCGGTGGGAGTCGGCCTATGAATGGAAATTTCCGTAGAGAAAGGGAGAGACATATTACCAGAGAGCAAGTAGCAGACAGTGAGAGAACAACGTATGGAGCCGACAGATGAAGTTGGTCCAAGAGCTGGTGATCAATTGCTAGCTTGTAACGAAGAGGAGGAAGAGATCAAGAATCCTGTACGGTCAACATGCAGGAGTGGTAGAGACAGAGACTGAGTCCAGAAGAGGGTTCGAGTTTCGGAACCAAGGCAGCGTAGACGAGGCGTAGCGGTGTATTCGTGAGCCATAGTGGGAGAGCAGAGTCCCGAGCGAGTGAAGACCCGAGAGGGAGAGAGGGATCAGCTCCGCTGCTGAGATGGAAAGACGCACGTATAAGGTGAGGCGTTCTGAGTTAGTGTAGAATACATATATCTAATAATCCATTTTCCTCCCTTTTTAGGTTGTAGATGGTGACTAATTGCAACTATGTCTAAATTGCTAATGCTATGTCTAATTGTAGAATAAAGATATAATGTCCAATACATATATTTGAGTGTTGTTTCCATGACAGGACTAACCTTTCTATTTAACCAGGTACTGGTAGGTTATAAGGTGAGAAGACCCTTCTAGCAGGTAACCGAGAAATGGGGGACTGGGTAGTTTATGGCTGGAAGGAATTCCCAAATGATATAATCAGATAACTCTTCTAAATTAGAAATAGTACATATCGTCGGTGCACCTTAGGTTTACAGCCGATCCCTATGGAACACACCACTGGGGGACAACAGGTTTACCAGCAGGAAGTGCAGATAATATTGATCCTAAGAGTTAGGGACTAAGTCGCGGGACGTTAATCGAGGAGTCGCCGGACGTAAAACGAGGAGTCGCCGGACGTAAAGCGAGGAATAGTCGGGAGACTTGAATCCACTAAGATGAGGTAAATATAGGATAAAACGTGAGAGTAGTTTTAATTGTACAGGCTTGTAAATAGCTAATAATCGCCTTCTCAGGCAAGTCCTCCGAACATCTTGTAGATAGTGACCTGAGAAGAGTGTGTTTACGTGACGACTGGGTTAGCCACGGTTGGTGGCTGCCTGTTATAAAAATCCGGTTGTTACACTTGGCGTCATGAACCGTTTTCGATTGATGGGTGCGGGTATGCCTTCGTGATTTCTTGAGAGGATCCGTGGGTTCTCGCCGTGTTTGATTTTGTATATATATGATTTGTTGTACAGTTTTTGATCGATATTATTTTTGTTTTGACTGTAAAAATGTTTTCGAAGAAAGTGAAACCGACTTTTCAATTGCCTGTGGAAATTCCTGGTTGGGAGGCTACTGCTTATGAAGCGCTTGCGCATGAATGGGCTAATTCTACTGGTCTGAGTGAGAACTGGACTTCGTGCTTAGAACGTGCCGAGCCAACTCAGGTGGTTGCGTGCTTGCAGAAGGTCCCGGTTGTAAAGGACTCTGAGCTTCCTCTTTTAGGTCGGAGAGGTTGGATTTTGTTGAATGCGTACAGGATTGTACATGAGAATTGTGCTCGATTACAAAGTGAGAATAAGACTTTGGAAGAACAGTTTGTTCAAGTTCAAAATGATATTACTCTTTTGCGATGTCAAAATAAATTGCTCGCTGACAAACTTGAGACATATCAGGCTGTAGCCGAAAGGGCTGCTGTCCGCATTGCGAAGTACAAATATAGACACCGACGTGGAAGGGTTAACACCAAAAAAGTGCGTATGGTTGTTGCGAAGGCAGGACTCGATTGGAATCCCGACGAATGGGATGGTGATATTTGGAATTCATCTGATTCATTTTCTTCAAATGAAGAGAATGTTGCGTGTGCGCCTTCTCGTGATACGTGTCGAGACCCTTCTGGAAGTCGTAATGATATTTCTGCTCATCCGATTTATCGATGTAAGTTACAGGGCAATCCTAATGCTCCCCAAGGTATTGCGCTTGACAGCTTGGAAGATTACACGCAACAAGAATTAAATGACATTTTGGATTGCTTCCGGCAGAAGTCGGGTGAATCCTTATTGACTTGGATGGTCAGTCTTTTTGACACAGGTGCTTCAGGTATCTCATTAGATCAAGGTGATGCGATGAAGTTTTGTACTTTGAGTTCTGATTCTACTATTCAGGAGACTTTTCACCATTTTAATGGCAATAAACTCTTACAGTTGGCAGTTGACGGCTGTAATCGTAAGTACCCGACTGAATCTGATTGGCCTCTGAATGACAAGCCATGGTATACTTTGAGAGATGCGTCTCAGCGTTTGAAAGAGGAATGCATGAAGACCGCTATCTTTTTAGGTACGGCACATAGATTGATGGATGGTTTGCTTAATGCTTCTGTGAGAAACAGAATAATTTGCACTTCTCCTCCTGCTAACAAACAAGTGATGATGACTTTGTTGATTAATCAGACTGGCAATCCTTTGTCTGACGTGATTGAGGCTGTGCGTGAACTTGGTGAGTTGGGTGAATGGATTAAACCTGAAAGCCAGTCTCGACCGGAAAGTCGCACTAATGATTACAGATTCACTAGACGTGATATGTACCAGGCTGTGCTTAAGGATGGTGTCCGTGAAAGGGACATTCAGGATCAGCCTAATAATGTGCTATGGGCCATGTTTCGTGAGCGCGGCTTGGATAAAAAGGAAGGTGCTAGGAGAGTTCGTAAGCAGGACCTTGGCCATAACCGTTCTGATGACCGTGACAATGATACTAGATCATATCGAGAGAAAGAGAGAGAGAGTGGGAGAGAAAGAGAGTGGGATAGGACACGAGATGAATCGTCTTATTTCAGAAGAGAGAGAGAGAGAGAGAAAGAGCGAGATAGAGAGGAAAGAAGAGACCATTCTGTACGAGAGAGAGAGAGACCAATCCCCAGAGGTGAGGATGAGAGATAAAAGATCACGATCTCTTGAGAGAAGATCACAATATTTTCTGAATGATAAAAATCCTTTTCATGAGGATAAAGGATATGAACGAGACGCGACATTACCCAAACGATATTAGAGTCTTTATCCTGATTTGTCTTGGGCGCAAGAACCCAGTAAACGAGACTAGGAAGTAGGTCAAGCTCCAGTGCGAAATTGGTCTCGTAAAGACCATAGGCCTTATGTAGATATTGAAATGTATTGGAAACATCGAAATATACAGAGGGCCCGAGCATTGGTGGATACTGGAGCGGAGGCCACTCTAATTTCTGGAAATCCTAAAAAGTTTAAAGGACAGGGTTACACGATTACTGAATTAGGTGGTAAAGAGACCCCCGCAGTACAAACTAAACTTGAGTTGAAAATAGGTAGGAATCCCCGAAAAGAGTATCATGTACTGGTGGTACCTCTTGACGAATATATAATCGGCACTGATATTTTAAAAGGTATGACATTGTACTTAGATGATGGATGTTACAAATTCAGACATGACTATTACATATCAACAAAAGCTGTGAGAGTTGGGCCTTTAATAATGCCTCCGATTAAGATTCCTCAAGCCACGAAAGTCGTTTCAATGAAACAATACCGCATTCCCGGTGGGCACGACGAGATCAGTGCTACCATTCAAGATTTAATGGACGCAGGAGTAATAATTCCTGTCACTTCGGCTTGGAACAATCCTGTTTGGCCGGTCCGTAAGAGTGATAATTCTTGGCGCATGACAGTTGATTATCGAGAATTGAATAAATATACACCTTCTTTGACTGTTGCAGTCCCTGATGTTATTACTTTGATTGAGAGAATTCAGAAACTTTCAGGAACATGGTATGCAACCATTGATATTGCTAATGCTTTCTTTTCCATCCCAATTGCTCCTGAATGTCAGGAACAATTCAGTTTTACATGGAATGGCCGTCAAATGACGTTCAGAAGTCTTCCCCAGGGCTACATGCATAGTCTGACAATCTGTCATCGAATAGTGGCAGAGCATTTAGACGAGGTGACTGTTGATCCCAAAGTTCAGGTGTATCATTATATTGATGATATACTAATCCAAGGTGAGAGACCAAATCCGGTGCGAACACAATTTGAACAAATCATTGCACACTTAATAAGCAAAGGCTGGGAGATTAATCCTGATAAACTGCAGGGTCCCGCGCAACATGTGAAATTTTTAGGTATTCATTGGCATGAAGGAAATAGAGAAGTAATTCCTCAAGTGAAACGAAAAATTGCAGATTTTGCAGTCCCTAAGAATAGAAAAGAAGCCCAAAAATTCATTGGTTTATTTGGCTTTTGGCGCCAACATATTCCACATTTGAGTCAGATTTTGGCCCCCTTGTACAAAGTTACGCGTAAAAAGAATGCGTTTGAATGGAATAAAGCACAGCAAGATGCGTTTGATTTGTCGAAAGAAGCGATTCTGCATGCTTTGGATTTGTGGCCAGTGCGTGATGGTGATGTGGACCTGAATGTATCTGTACAAGATATGTATGCAAATTGGAGTTTATGGCAGAAGCAAGGTAATACTAGAGTACCCCTAGGTTTTTGGACTAAAAAGTTACCAGACGCTGGTGAGCGTTATACACCTTTTGAGAAACAGTTGCTTGCATGTTACTGGGCTTTAGTAGACACTGAGCAATTGACACTGGGACATGATGTGATTTTGAGACCAGAGATTCCTATTATGCAATGGGTTTTAAGTTCGCCGAAAACCCATAGAATTGGACATGCTCAAGAAGTGAGCATAATTAAATGGAAGTGGTATATACAAGATTGGGCACGTGTGGGCCCAAAAGGAGTGACAATGTTGCATGAGAAAGTGGCGCAGGCGCCGATGAAAGAGAGAGAGAATGAGTTCTCCGTACCTGTAGTACAGGATTCACCTGTTAAATGGGGTATACCGTTCGATGATCTGTCCGTGGAGGATAGAAAACATGTTTGGTTTACGGATGGTTCAGCCAGGTATATAGGAGAGAAGAGACATTGGAAAGCCGTTTGCTACAACCCCATAACCCAAAAGTTACTGAGCACTACTGGTGAAGGGCGAAGTAGTCAGTTTGCAGAATTATGGGGCATATTATCAAGGGGGTTTATCTCCGCTTTTTTGACTTTAAAAGCCAAGAAAGCGGAGATAAAATGATCTCCCTATTACCTAGCTGTCGCTAACACCAGTTAGCGACAGCTAGTAGTAGATAGCGACCATCTTGGGCCCCACTTTGCATGTCAGTGATATTTTTCACTAATGATATGCAAAGTGGGCGTGCCAAGATGTTAGCGACTGGAAACAGTCGCTAACATCGCTACCTCCTATTACCAACTTTTGGAGATATTCACGCTAAGCGCGAATATCTCCAAAAGCTAACACCTGCCCTGAGCAGTTCTTAGCCATGTTATCCAATGGGAGGTGGATAACATGGCTAAGAGCATTAGCTCGGTAATGCATGAATATCGCTGACTTTTCAGCGATATTCATGCATTGCGGCCGTTTTTTATCGCATACCAAGGTAATACCAAGGTTTATCTGCGGTAAAAATCGCTGCAGCTCAGCGGTAAAATTTTCTCTCTAACCAAGCAATAGCGATAATTACCGCTATTGCTTGGTAATATGCCCCTATATGCTGTTCATCAAGTTCTGAAACAAGAGTTACCTGGAAAATGCTATAGTTTTACTGATTCATGGTCAACCGCGAACGGATTAGTGATGTGGTTACCTACATGGAAGTCCCATAATTGGAGAATCCATGGAAAGGAGATTTGGGGTAAAGAATTAGGGCAGGAAATTTGGGAGTTACTTCCTCAAAGCAATGTGACAGTTTTTCATGTTGATGCTCATATGCCTATTGATTCTCTGGATAAATTGTTCAATAATATTGCAGATGAACACTCTAAAATCTCTGAGGCAGTGGTGGACCAAAGAGATTCTGATTTGGCAGGCTTGGCGAAATGGGCTCACCAAAAGGCAGGACATTATGGCGAGAAAATTACTAGCAGGTGGGCTGCTGAGAGAGGCATTCATATTCCCCTTGATTTGATTAAAACAGCCATACTCCCCTGCCCTATATGTCAACATTCCCGACACAGAGAGGTGCCTCGAATAGTGAAAGGCCAGTTGCATCGAGGCAAATCCCCTGCACAGATTTGGCAGATTGATTATATTGGTCCCTTACCCATGAGCAGAAATTGCCAATATGTTTGTACTGTTGTTGATACTTTTAGCGGTTTCTTGATCGCTTTCCCCTGTAAGAATGCTACACAAGTGAACACCTTGAAAACATTAGACTTGATTACATTGTATTATGGTACTCCACTTCAGGTGCAATCTGACAATGCATCACATTTCAAAGGAAGACTAGTACAAAATTACTGTGCAGAAAATAATATAAATTGGGTGTTTCAAATACCCTATTACCCACAAGCATCCGGTTTGATTTAGCGAATCAACGGACTACTGAAAGATCAATTACGCAAGTTGTCAGATGGTACCTTAAAGAATTGGAGAGATCATTTATCAGATGCTTTATTGATTTTGAATAACAGACCATATTTGTATGCAAATTCTCCTTTAATGCGTTTATTTCCTCCAGCAGCTGATGTCAAACCTAATACGATTAAAAGTACTGTGTCCTATTGGGAAATCACCCCCGGAGCCTTGGCTCCATGTAGAGCTACCCCTGGATCTGCAGGCTTAGACCTGCATTCTTTAAAAAGCACAGTTTTGAAAATTAACATGATCACCATAATTAAAACAGGAATAGGTGTCCAAATACCTACAGAATATTTTGGTTTGATTGCCCCAAGATCTGGTTTAGCTTTAAAAGGTATCCAGGTGCTTGGCGGAGTAATTGACAGTGATTACTAAGGAGAAATCAAAGTTATCCTGTTGAACAGTGGCGATTCTGAAATTATGATTAACGAAAATGATAGAATTGACCAATTGGTCATTATGCCCGTTTTCAGTGGTGCGATTCAAAAGGGCACTGCTCCAACTCTGTTAACAATGCGTGGAACGGGTGGCTTTGGTTCCACCGATAACCCCGGAGCTAGAGTGTGGGTGCAGTCGCCGAATAATCCCCCTGAACAGGCCGACATCTTTGCAACCGGATCTGATAACACAGTACTAGTGATGAGGCCAGGACAGGAAGGCTGGGATGTAGTCCCGGCTGATAAATGTTATCTGCGAGAATGAGTAATGCCTGTTGTTTGAATTGCAGAACATTATATGGATTGCTGCTGCCGGATGTGTCGTCGTTGGACTCCCGTGGGTCTGCTGCGATGAGAGTCAAGAAACTGTCCGGGACTGGATTAACCCTGTAGACAGAGGACATCGTTCTATTGCTTCGTGGAACACTACTACAAATTTCTGGGCCAGCTTGGCCCAGGCCATCATGAACTCATCCCATTTTTGTTTGACTTCCATGAGGTCCGTCAATGACCTCCTCACCACATGTCTTGTGGCTGTCCCGATATCCACAGCTTCTCTTCTACATTACTTTAATGTATCTGAAGTTCATCCCGAATTTATTTATTCAGACTTTACACCCTACAGTTAATGTGCCTCATGTACTGTTCTAAGTGATCCAGAGCCCCCAAAAACGTTCAAAATTTGAACCTATAATATCACTGACAGTGATATTTGTTTTCAGTTCACGTGTGATCCCAAGTACATAGGTAAATGTGCCCAATTACGATTGGAACATTCCACTTCATTAACCACACATGAGAGAATTTTGTGTCAGACAAGAACTGCTGACTTATGTATTTCCCTCGACAATGGCATGAGCTGTAAATGTATAATAGTAACTGCGAGTCATTATTATCATGTGTTATTACCAACTGGATGGCTCTTTTCCTGTGGCAATGTATCCTGGTCCTACTTCCCGGCAAATATTTCTGGAGGCCCATGTGCTCTAACACGCTTAAGTCTTTTAATGTTTTCCCCTGATGGAACAATGTCATACCGTGTTGCACGTGATGTTACACTTTCAAGTGATTGTGACTCGTCACTTCATCTTTTCTCCGACACTGAATATCTTAGTTTAGCTATGTCCATTGTGGGTGTTCCTGCTTTATCTGCACATAATGCTAAAACTATAAGTAAACTTGCCTGCAGGATGGTAAAATCCCTCAATAGTACTTCTACTATTTTAACTGACCTGTTATTAGATAACCAAGGAGAACGCTGTGCCATCTTACAGAACAGGGCCGCTATTGATTACTTATTATTGAAACATGATCATGGCTGCTCAGATTTTGAGGGTCTGTGTTGTTTTAACTTATCAGACCATTCCCAATCTATTAGATCCCATCTTAACAAATTACATGAGCTGACCCAAGAAGTGAGAGAACATTTAAATGGAGGGTGGTTTGACTGGCTGTTCAGTTGGCTACCAGATTTACATTCCTTACGACAAATTTTAGGTGGAATTGTTTTGGTAATTTGCATTTTGGTTGCCATTTGTTGCTGTATCCAATGTATACCATCCTTTTTCCAGATGCTCCGCCCAAATGTTATGAATAGATCATTTAGTATTGTTCCTTATTATTCCACAAATGATATACATTCAGTGTGAGATTCCTCCCCCTAGATTAGCTATTCTTCTAATCCTTCAATGCTAGTACATATAGTCAGGAGTGGAGTGTAACACCAGGGTAATTTCTAGCCTATTCTTAGACTAAAAGTGACTATAATCTACTACCATTTCAGTCTTAGCAACCTTTTCATTTATTAATAAGGCTTAACTATGCGCTTTGACAGGGTCTAGTGCCTTTTTCCCGTTAGTTAGGCCTGTAGGCCCGAAAACCATACGATGGCTGTCTTGTCCATTTTAGATAGCTGCCTCGTCTGTCCGAGGCGCTTGCAGAGCAAAGGTAATGTTTAGAGTCAACTTATTATTCGCTAGTAAGAAACCGGTCGAGACCGGCCCTTATCGAAGTAATGTATTTTGCTCTTTGGTGGAAGACGCAACATGCAGGTGGCCACTGCGGAAGGCGTGAGAAGCCGGAGACTGGTACAGGAATTCGGTGGGAGTCGGCCTGTGACTGGAAATTTCCGTAGAGAAAGGGAGAGACATATTATCAGAGAGCAAGTGGCAGACAGTGAGAGAACAACGTGTGGAGCAGACAGATGAAGTTGGTCCAAGAGCTGGTGATCAATTGCTAGCTTGTAACGAAGAGGAGGAAGAGATCAAGAATCCTGTAAGGTCAACATGCAGGAGTGGTAGAGACAGAGACTGAGTCCAGAAGAGGGTTCGAGTTTCGGAACCAAGGCAGCGTAGACGAGGCGTAGCGGTGCAGACGTGTATTCGTGAGCCATAGTGGGAGAGCAGAGTCCCGAGCGAGTGAAGACCCGAGAGGGAGAGAGGGATCAGCTCCGCTGCTGAGATGGAAAGACGCACGTATAAGGTGAGGCGTTCTGAGTTAGTGTAGAATACATATATCTAATAATCCATTTTCCTCACTTTTTAGGTTGTAGATGGTGACTAATTGCAACTATGTCTAAATTGCTAATGCTATGTCTAATTGTAGAATAAAGATATAATGTCCAATACATATATTTGAGTGTTGTTTCCATGACAGGATTAACCTTCTTTTTAACCAGGTACTGGTAGGTTATAAGGTGAGAAGACCCTTCTAGCAGGTAACTGAGAAATGAGGGACTGGGTAGTTTATGGCTAGAAGGAACTCCCAAATGATATAATCAGATAACTCTTCTAAATTAGAAATAGTACATATCGTCGGTGCACCTTAGGTTTACCGCCGATCCCTATCGAACACACCACTGGGGGACAACAGGTTTACCAGCAGGAAGTGTAGATAATATTGATCCTAAGAGTTAGGGACTAATTCGCCGGAAGTTAATCGAGGAGTCGCCGGACGTAAAACGAGGAGTCGCCGGACGTAAAGCGAGGAATAGTCGGGAGACTTGAATCCACTAAGTAATTAAATAAGTCGCCGGACGTTAATCGAGGAGTCGCCGGACATTAATCCAGGAGTCGCCGGACGTAAAAGGAGGAGTCGCCGGACGTAAAGCGAAGAATAGTCGGGAGACTTGAATCCACTAAGATGAGGTAAATATAGGATAAAACGTGAGAGTAGTTTTAATTGTACAGGCTTGTAAATAGCTAATAATCGCCTTCTCAGGGAAGTCCTCCGAACATCTTGTAGATAGTGACCTGAGAAGAGTGTGTTTATGTGACGACTGGGTTAGCCACGGTTGGTGGCTGCCTGTTATAAAAATCCGGTCGTTACAGGTGCCCATAGTTTTCCTTGAGGGGGGATGTCCAACAATTATGAGAACATAAGGGGTAGCAGCTGGGGGCAGTTGACAAACATTCATACAAGGGTAATCTGCAGAGGAGTCCTTTTGTAGCAAGTGATGAGCTACTGCTGTAGTGTCATTAAAATCGCTATGACAGGTCAGCTGGGCAGGATGAGGAACCACCTGGTGAACTGAGTCACCAGTCCATTTAGTTGGTACCATTTGATCTTATGGGACATACAACCTCATTTATAGGCACTGAGACCTTATTAGCTACCTGGAGCATGGAAAGCTCAGAGCAATTTGGAAAACTCTTGGTGTTGCTTTAACAGTATCAATGTCCATTAAGGTAGTAGGGGTACTCTATGTAGGGTGCGGAACACAGGATCATTTCTCAAAATGTGTTTGTATGGTGTCCACTGACCCTTGTAACTTTCCAAAAGATGACTGCCCCACCCATAGGCATCAAGACGATGAAACCACGACACAAACCATTGCACCCCTTACCCAAGGTCCCTAAAATAGGCAGCATGGACAACACTAGCAGCAGTAGGCCCCAGAACGTAGACACTCCCTCCACCTCATGGGATGACCCTAGGCACGACTCACTCCCACTCGCCCCGGGAAACATGACACAGCATTTCGCCCTACTAGAAATCTAGCTAGAAACAATATTCCTGGGACTAAGTGAAATCTTAACCAACCTAGACAAGGCACGAAAGCCCAGGCAATCCCACCCCAGGGCCCCCACTCCGAGCAGCTCACACCAACCAAAGCGCCCTTTTGGGGCCATATCCACCCTTGTGACACGGATACAGAGACCCATGAGAACTGTTTCAAAGAACCCGACACAAAGATCCACTAGAACCAAAGCCGCAATGTCCTCAAAAGAAGCGGCCGCTCTAGCCTCAACGTACGACTCTTCCCACACAGCCACCCCAAAATCCAAGATCCAAGTGCTCACGGGTGTCCGAAGAGATCACCCCCTCGCTAAAATTCCAAGACCCCTGCCCTTCCTCACTACCATCCCTAGGGCCCCCCCAGGTAACTCAGCAAAGAAGAGTCTTCCACCAACTGCATGCTCATAAACTGCAGATCAGCCTCAAAGCATGCAACTAACTACCAGAAGCCATCCTCTCTCATGACATAGACATTGCGTTCATCACGGAGACTTGGCTAAACGAGCTCTCCTCACCAAGCTTAGATATGCTTGTGTCCCCAGGCTTTAACATTATCAACAAAGACAGAAAAGATCAACGAGGTGGCGGGGTAGCTATCATACACAAGGACAACATCGCCATCGTGGAAATAGACACCTTCAAGTACAGCACCTTTGAATATCTGACCACCAACATCAAGACAAAAGACAATAGACCAATACTCTGACATCTCCTCTGTCACCCCCCCAGGCAACAACTCCGCATGCGGGGGACACTTCTCTGACTTGATTGCCCACTGCTCACTCGTAATTCTTGGTGACCTAAACCTATGCTGGAATGAAGAGAACAACTCCCTAATTCAAACCCTTAACAATCTTCTCTGTGATAACAACCTATCCCAACACTGCTCAGAGGAAACACATAATAAAGGAGCAACATTAGATGCCATTATCGCTCAACGAGACGCAGTTACGATCGACCACATCCTCCCCGTGGACTGGTCAGACCACCATATCATCTTATTCCACATCAACCAAAGAGTGATATCCCAGCCACCCATGCAAGACTCCCCTAAATGGGCTAGAAACCTAACCCAGATTCCCCTTGTTGTCCTTGAAGAAAGGATAAGCTCGCTCCTCCCCAATGCCAATGAGCTCCTCAACACAACTGAACTCACCTCGCTCTACAACTCAAACATGGTAGTCATGCTCAATCAACTAGCCCCCTTGAAACAAAAAAAAAGCAGGGTCACTCCTTTCAGATCATGGTTTAACTCTGACATTAACTCCGAAAGGAGACAACTAAGAGCCACAGAAAGACGCTGGAGGAACAATCCTACCGTTTTCCTCCACGAACAACTCAGAACAGTTCACAGGAAGTACAACAATCACATCAAGAACAAAAAAAACACCTTCTTCCGCCCGGCACTAGACAGCGCTAAAAACAGACCCAATGAGCTCTTTAACAACATCAGGCAACAAACCTCCAAGCATGTTACGTCCTCAGCGCTGGATTCCTAAGAACTGTGCTACAACTTTGCCAATTTCTTTAATGACAAGATCAACAAGATTGAGCTCTTGCTGGTCACCAAAAACACCCCCCTACCAATAGAAGCACCTCTGGGGTGTATGATATTGCACCCAAACCTCCCACCAAATCTTGGTCACTCTTCCCCCCATTCACGAATCTGAGTTAGTCAAATTGATCTCCACCTCCAATCCCTCATCTCATGTCCTAGATCATTTACCCCCTCAACTGACCAAAAGGCTGAAACTTTTCCTATCCCTGCTCTGGTGCAAGATCATAAACAGCTCCCTGAAAAGCGGAATCGTTCCTGATTGCCTCAAAGTTGGACAAGTCTCGCCACTGCTGAAAAAACCGGACCTTGACATAAAGGACCTGAATAACTTTAGACCGGTCTACAACTTACCTCTTCTCTCCAAAATCATAGAAAGAAGCGTACTTCAACAACTAACCCAACACAAGAATAGCATCAAACTCTTAGACTCACACCAGTCTGGCTTCAGAAAAGGCTGTAGCACTGAAATCGCGATCCTCAACATCATTGACGATATCCACTAATCACTTAATTCGGAGCATTGCTGCCTTCTCATTCTCATAGACCTAATCGGCAGCATTCCACATGGTCGATCACAATCTGCTCATTAAGGCCCTTCAAGAAAGGGCCGGACTTGATGAGGTGGTCCTTCACTGGTTCTCCTCCTTCTTACACAACTGCACCAAAGAATCAGAATCAAAAACTGTAGATCTGACCTACTCCCAGTCAGCAGGGGAGTCCCCCAGGGCTCAGTGCTCTTCCCACAACTTTTCAACATTTACATGGAACCGCTCACCACCCTACTTAAAAAAGACAACATTCCCTTCAATCTGTATGCAGACGATACTCAGATCTACTTGGAAATCTTCCATCAAAGACATTGAAAGACTCAACGATACATTGAGAGAAGTCCAACATTGGCTGTCAAGGAACCACCTCAAAGTGAATCGAGACAAAAAGGAATTTCTCCTCATCTCGAACAAAGAAGAGAACCCCCACTATCAGGAACCTCACCCTGGCTGATTCTGTGAAATCACTTGGTATCACGCTAGACCCGAAACTGGACATGAACAAACACATTAAGAACTCAGCTAAGAGTGCCTTGCTCAACCTGAAGTTACTGAACAAAATAAAACCTTTCATCTCGCCTAAGGATCTCAAACAAGCCACCCAAACATTGGTGTTGTCAAACTAGACTATGGAAATGCATTCCTCTCAGGAATAGCAAAATCACATATTGCTACCCTCAAAACAACTCTCAATGCCACAGCCAGTATGGTCACTGGAATCGAGAAATTTGATCACATCTCACCAGCACTCAGAGAACTAATGTGGCTCCCAGTTGAAATGCGGGTGAACTTCAAAACAGCCTGCCTCACACAAAAAGCCTTGCACACAGGCAAACTGCAATAGCTGGCTTCCAAACTCAAAAAAGCAGGTCAGACCAGGAACCTCAGAAGTTCGGACACTCTGCTTCTCATCCCGCTGAAAACACGCAAACAAAAAACTCAGCCTGGCCCTTCGCCGGGAACACGCCCAAAGTCTGGAACTCTATTCCCTCTCACATCAGAACTATTCCATCTTTTGCAACATTCAGAAGTCAGCTCAAAGTATTGTTCCTCGACCGCTCCCTAGTGAACCGATAGGAACAGCCGGAACGCTGAAGCACACACCTCGCTAGGCTTCGAATCTATGTCCGCAATGACTTCTACTCCCGTCGCGCCCCTGACCCCGATCGTGTCACTTCTCAGGAGAGTAACTTTCCTCTAAGACTTTCAAAGACCTCAGCGCCTCATGGCTACGCTGCGACCATATTGTGTTATTTTCTGCAATGCAACTGATGTAAAGCGGTCCGATACCCTCGGGTCTGGCCAACGCTATATAAAACTTCTTAATAAATAAGTTAATAAATGACTACAGGGTGGTAAGCCATATTTCAAAAGCATTGTGGGCTGTTAGGATCTTAAGTTCCAAATTTTGAAACATCTCTCAAAAACTGCTCTCTGCCTTATTAATCCTGGGAGCAGAAATGTTGTCAGTTTTTGCTTCGGTAGAGCCTTTCTTGTGCAGTTTTCAGGCTTCCTTCTTGGCTTATTAGAGAGTAACTGACCTGGATTTTTTGGTTTGCATCTAGCTCCTAACTTCTGAATATCAACAGTTTCCTTGTTAACAAGGGGTTCCTAGGGGCAGATTTATGAAGGCCTTGCGCCGCCGGTGCGTCATTTTTAACATGGGAAAAAGTGACGCACCGGCGGCGCAAGGCCTTCATAAATCTGCCCCCTAATTCTTAAGATATGTTGATTTGGTTGTAAACTTATTGGATGGTTGTTGGCAAAGGGGGTCAGATTAAGTGATGGATCAGGAGAGGCAGTAGTTAGGGTGGCTTCCCCTAAGCCTTGAGCATCTCTGGATAAAATAATTGCTTGCTGGTTTGTGGCCAGCTCAACCTTGGCACATGAAATTTCATCCGAGAGCACTCCAACTCCAACTGCCTTGTTGAGAAAGGACAGTATCGTTTTGTTTTCTTTGGGTCTTTTATATGTCCCATTGGTGGATCCTGCTTTCCTCTTCCCCATAATATCAGTAACTCGCTGCTGTTTATTAGACCAAGGGCTTGATAGGAAGCAATTAAAGTCTACTTATAAAATCTGCAAGAAGCTTATCAAATGTTTACGTTCCAACATTCACCAACTCTGGGGGAAATCACCTTTGAGGATGTCAGGGGGTGGCCTATCCCAGCCTCTTCCAGGTGCTGAAGGGTCTGGGACGAGCCCGCCCTTAACCCAGGGTTTGTCCAGGAGCAGTCCCTGTGCGTCACATGCTGTGTGGCCCTTCAGTAATGTATGCGCCTCTAGGCGCTAGGATGATGCAGCAATTGGCAAGGCAGTCTGGGGCTGTAATTCTCACCCCCTCACACATTACTCTAGCGGCATGCGGCACCCAACACTGCGGGACCCCCATCAGTAATGTATGTGCCTTCAGGCGCAAAGATGATACGGCAAGGCAGTCTCGGGGCTGTAGTCCTCCCCCCCCTTGTATTCGAGTGGCGTTCGAGCCATCCTGTGTTATCACTTTTTAGCATCCTGATGGCTTCCCTAAAGTGTAATATAGACACGGTAAGGCCGATTGGGATTATCCATGTCATCCTTAAATGTGGTATAAGCAGGACAGAAAAAGATAAAATACTCCTCTGTTTCAATTCATACCTCACAAGAGGGGCATGAGAGTTGACCATGAAAGACCATGAAAGTCATTCCATCTGCTTTGAAACCTGTTTACTGACAGAATTCCAACATGAATTCTAGAAAGATGAACCTAGCTTGTGATGGTTCAACTCTGTCCAGGAATGGTTCAAACACCAGATTCACCTTAATGTCCAAGCACCTCTCTTTTAGAATGCCCTACATCATTCTTACAACCAATTTTCACAGATGTAATTCCAGTATCTACTCTATTAACAGGACAATGTATACTTAATTTTTCAGGATTATCCCAAAATTCATACATTCATAATCTAGTCATTCAGCTTTTGATATACGTAAACCAAGGTGTCATTTTGTCTTGCATTCTTATTCCAGTAAAGGATTGTCTTACAGTAATGGGGAGTTACTAGTCCAAACCCAAACCCAATTGACCAGTGATTTGAAAGTTGCCATATATACTAAGGGGCATATTATCAAGAACAGCGTTAAAATTATCGCCGGTTTAGCGGCAGAAAACTGCCATTGAAGCGGCGATAATGGGCTAGATAATATGCCCTTGAGAATTCCAATAGAAGTCCATGTTCTGGTGTGAACATGGGATTCTATTGGAATTCTCAAGGGTATATTATCAAACCCATTATCACCGCTTTAGCGGCAGTTTTCTGCCACTAAACCAGCGATAATTTTAATGCCGTTCTTTATAATATGCCCCTAAGTTCTTTGGGACAAGTTCTAATCACATTGGTTTTAACGGGGCATTCCAGGGCAGCATGAGTACCAATCTCATGGAGCTGTTCCACTGTATCGAATCGCCCTATTTGGTTCATACCCTGGAGCATCCTGTGCAGTTAAGAGCAGAGGTATTGAATTTCAAGTCGGATGGGGACCATTATTGGAGGCAGGTCCAGGCTATTTTGGAACAATTGGCTGAGTGCAAAACATTTTTACTCCCACTGGTTTTTGCTGACACCCAGACTGACATGATGTGTGCATCTTTACCATTTAATTTTGACTAAACAAGTTTTTCTCTTTGCCCTGATGAGGACCTCCTAAAAGACTTGTACCTACCCCTACACTTCATGAGGTCAAAACATGTAGGCCATTTTTCATGGGGATTTGTTGAAAGTACCACCTCAAGTAGAAAATTACTGTCTAGGATTCCAATAAGAATTATTCTAGTCTAAAAAGGCAACATTAATTTTATATGGACACCACTGAGTGTAGTACCACAGTATAGGCGTGTGTATGTTAGTGATTTAAAGCCAGGCCAAGTTTTTGGAAATCTTAAAACTGTAATTGCTGGGCAGGTTGTATGAAAATAGCCCTAAGTCGGTATCTCAGTTTCCAATGCAGGAGGTTCATCCTATCTATCACCCCGAAATACCTGAGTTAACGGATCAGCATGGTGCTCATGTGAGGAAAAATGGGTTTTATACTCCGTGGAAAAGAAGTGAAGTTTTATCTCTTAAGACTCACTTGCCTGATCATAAGAAAAATCCCACTGCTTATTATAAAGAATTGACAGAAGCCGCCTCTTCATCGGTAATGACTTTTGCTCATATTGAAATGTTCTTCGGTCTTCTTGTTCCGATTCATATTTGGAGACAGGTTCATACTCAAGATCACGTCGCAGAGTTGGGTGGCACATGGGATGCAATTAAGGTATGGGATCAGGAAAGGAAGCCAGGGGTTAGGCCCCTGGCTGAGATACTTGCTTTGCCAGGTAGCATTATAAAAAATATGCACTTGCTTATTCCACCCAAGAAGATAAGTTGGGATTAGTTGATGGCTTGTCAACAGATGAAGGATGAAAGTGTGTTCAATTTTTTTACTCAGTTTGAAGATACATTTTGGGATTATAGTGGGCAGGATATGTCTATCGAAGGAGGAGTTTGGTTGTTTGTTGATAGGTTTGTTTATAATTTGCTACTCGAAACTGCAACTGGTTTGCAGGCATCTGAGAGTATTTGGTCCATCTCTCCCACCTCTGTTATTTTGAATATGGCTCAGTATTACAATCATCGTGACCATGAGGAGAAAGGAAAAACAGATAAAAAGCATAAGGAGTTGAAAACTAGGTTGCTGTTACAGCAAGGGTTTAAGAGGAATGGTAAAGGACGTGGTGGTCCTTCCAGACAGTTTCCGCCCACTAGTAGGGAGCCGAACACAACATTTTTAGGGCCGATTCAGTGTGCATACTGTAAGGGGAAGGGTCACTGGCATAGTGAGTGTCCTGTACTTTTGCAGAAGGTTACGGTTCCATGAGGACGGGGCTCGCATGGCCGAGTGTCGTGGGACCGATAGAGCTTAGGGTGCTGTGGTCTCACATGTTCGGTCTGATAACAATTACTTTGATGACCCTCGAGATGGACAGTATTATCATGATGACCATGATACGGATGAGGTGAGAGGGATGTTTGACAGCTAGGATAGCCAGGGACAGAGTAAGGGACCAGTTCTGATACCAGTAGATCAGCGTGGTCCTTCTGTCACTGCGGATTTGCAAGGCTCGATTAAGGAATTTTTTGTGGACACAGGTGCAACGAAAAGTTCTGTTTCTAGATCTTCGGTCCATGGGGCAGCTCTGACTGTCCATAATAATGTTTCAATAGGTTTTTACTCTGGATTCCCCAATTGTGGAGAAAATTTAATGGGTTTGGATTTGTTGAATAAACTGCATGCTACCATTTATTGTTCACCAGCAGGTGTTTATATGACCATGGGCCTAGATGTTAGTGGTAAACAGTGTTTGTCTCAGGATGCGCCTCTTCCAGCTGACTTTGCTGATGTGTGACCCACCGTACGTGCGACAAGTAAAACAGATGTGGCACTATTGCAGATACCACCAGTTTCAATACAGGTTAAAGACAATGCTATCTTGCCTCGTATTCCTCAGTATAAAATTCCTCAGGCAGAAGAACAGGCCCTTCTGCAGTGTATTCAGGATTTGATACAAAAAGGAGTAGTTGAAGAGACGTCTTCCAATATTTGTAATAGTCCCATTCTTCCTATTCTTAAACAGACACCCTTATGATCATGTAGATTTTTACCGTTTTGTGATTGATTTGCGTGAAGTTAATAAAATTATGGTTCCTCAGTTTCCGGGGATTCTTGATATCAACACACCCTTGACAATGATTCCTTCTACCACTAAAATATTTTGTTATTGATTTGAAAATGCATTCTTTAATAATCGCAAGCAGCCCAGTGGCAGAGGGCTCTCTGACTGCCACTTAATTTTAACCCTTGTCTTCCCGCTGACTGCTAGCGGTGCAATTTATTTCCCTGACTTTTGTCCCGCTGATTACTAGCGGTTGACATTATTTTTAATATTATTCTCATTTTCGCCCTGCTGACTACTAGCAGCGCTTTCTTACCTTTTAAATCACTTGTCATCCCCCCTGCAGCCAAGTCTTCCGCTGTGGCCGGACCGCTTAACGGTGCTCCTCAGCGCCCGTGGGCGCCATCTTGGGTTGGTCGGCGAGATCGATCTTCGCCACACCCCCCCTTGTCATTATTTTACTTAGGACTCACTTCCTGTCTCCTCCAGTGATCGCAAGCAGCCCAGTGGCAGAGGGCTCGCGCGCGACTGTTGGAGCGTGACTGCCACTTAATTTTAACCCTTGTCTTCCCGCTGACTGCTAGCGGTGCAATTGATTTCCCTGACTTTTGTCCCGCTGATTACTAGCGGTTGACATTATTTTTAATATTATTCTCATTTTCGCCCTGCTGACTACTAGCAGCGCTTTCTTACCTTTTAAATCACTTGTCATCCCCCCTGCAGCCAAGTCTTCCGCTGTGGCCGGACCGCTTAACGGTGCTCCTCAGCGCCCGTGGGCGCCATCTTGGGTTGGTCGGCGAGATCGATCTTCGCCACACCCCCCTCGTCATCATCCTACTTAAACGCACACTATGAGTCAGCGCAGCGGACGAGCGCAGCGGGCGCGTCGTAGGCGCGCCGGAGTTGCGCCTGAGTTAAGCCCGTCTGCGCCCGTCCATGGCCGGACGGGCCCAGGGGCTGGGGACACTAGCCTTACCATCTCATATACCGCCAGTCAACTGTGGGACCTTAACTCACCTGGTCAGTCTCCCCCCTTTGTCACTATGGGGAAACTCTCCACACTCGGCATCTTATGTAACCCCCCTCCCCAACACGACTTTTTCATCCCTGTGACCGTCCCTTTACAGAACCATAATTCAATCCGGGTAATATATTTAAATACCCACTCAATGGTCAGCCATCAGGTAGACATATTCACCTTGCTGACACAGGAAAATCCTGACCTACTCCTGTTGACCGAGTCATGGCTCACGGTGGATTCCCTCCCTGACATCTTAGCTGCCCTTCCCCCAGAATATTTTATCCTCCATGCTGACCGCCCTGCCGTCCACCCTGGTGGGGGGGTGGCGGCCATTATTTCAAAACAATTCCATCTTATTTCCTCGTCATCATTTGCACTTTCACAAGTAGAGAATCTGATTATCAGTCTGGGGACGGAAGCCGGGGCCTTTTCCTTCGCCCTTTTATATCGCCCCCCCGACCCATGCCGGATTTTGCTGAGAAATTATGCGAACACTTGACTGCCCTTTTGCCATCACACTCTAGTTTCGCCCTGTTTGGGGATTTTAATTATTGGTTCGACGACGCCAACGCCGGGGCACAGGCCACTGCATTATTCGAGACCTTGACAAGCCTGAACATGAATCAGCAGGTTGTTTCACCCACGCATGTAAAAGGCCACATATTAGATCAGGTTTGGACCACGAATTTAACCCTCTCTCTACCTCTTACATCCCCATGTGTGTGGTCAGACCATTATATAGTCGATACGACCATCACTCTCAGTGGGCGAACTAAGGC
The DNA here is from genome assembly GCF_964261635.1 of Lissotriton helveticus. NCBI lineage: Eukaryota > Metazoa > Chordata > Amphibia > Caudata > Salamandridae > Lissotriton > Lissotriton helveticus. The sequence continues at coordinate 1,114,005,553 of NC_136061.1, forward strand.
CCCTACGATGGCCGGCGGTTCTGCACGCAAATGGAATAACTATGACTCCAAGGGACTCTTAGCAACCTTGGCTTCCACTTGTCCGACTACTTCCCCTCCTAATGATGTCATTGGGATGGACACTAACATCCGTAGCTGGCTTAAAGAGGCTAGTGATCAATTTGCCCCAATAATCAAGTTCCCCTGCACTAGACATCCTAATGCCAACCGGTGGTTCTCTGACAACCTCAAGAAAAAAAAACTTGAGGTACGTCAATTGGAACGTATCTGGAGGCGGGATTACTCCCACTCATCCAGACAGAGATATGTAATAGCTCGGAGAGAATACAAATTGGCTATCCTTTCAGCTAAATCGGAGCATATCTCCAATAGAATTCTCTCAGCGACTAATAAATCCCGCGAGGTATTTAGGATCATGAATGAGCTGACCACGGACGACAGGACCCTTCCAGCCCAAACCCCGACTAAAGAGACCTGTGAGGCCCTTAATCTCTTTTTCACCGAGAAGATCATTAAAATAAAAGACTCTATCATCCCTGCCTCACAGCAGTCATTACTTCTTGACGCTTCTCTGAATAACCCTTTATCTTTCACTCTGTTCCCTATCCTAGACCCCCCTACTTTAGCAAAATTAGCCACCCGTGTAAAATCAGGCTCTCCGAACGACCATTGTCCTCCCTCGGTACTACGTGACGTTTGTCTTAAATTGCCTGAATGCATACTACCCCTTTTGAATGCATCCCTCACCTCAGGCACAGTCCCTAGCTCCTTCAAGGAAGCTATTCTCGTGCCGCTTCTGAAAAAAACAGGGGCGGACGCTGCTGAACCCTCTAATTATCGACCAATATCCTTGCTGCCTTATCTGTCAAAGCTCCTCGAAGCCCATGTCTCCTGGTGTCTCTCTAATTTCATCGAGAGCTCCAGCTTCCTTGAGTCTAATCAGGCCGGCTTTAGGCCGGCCCATTCTACGGAAGCTGTTATTCTGGCAGTTATGGACACCTTGAGAGGGAATGCAGATGCCAAGAGACCACAGGCCTTGGTTCTTTTGGACCTGTCTGCCGCGTTCGACACGGTGGACCATGACATCCTTCTCCACCGTGTCGGACAGGCCGGCATTCAGGGCTCTGCTCTTAGATGGGTCGAATCATTCTTGACAGGAAGATCACAAGCTGTACGTCTAGGCCCCTTCACTGCGTCAAAATCCCCCATCACTTCCGGTGTCCCTCAAGGCTCTTCACTTTCCCCGTTATTATTTAATCTCTATCTTCGCCCTTTAATTCGCTCCCTCCATAATTGGGACGTTACCGTCTTCAATTATGCCGATGATTTGCAGCTCGTCTTTCCACTCGATTCTCCTCAGGCAATTAACAACTTCCACGCCGTTATGACTCATATCCAACAATGGATGAATCTGAACCAGTTAAAACTCAACCCTGGAAAGACTGAGCTACTTCTTCCTGGCTCCAGTGTTGCACACTGGGGCCCGCAGTTTTGGCCCCCCGACTTGGGTCCTCCACCAACACCACTCAAGGCCGTTAGGAGTCTGGGGGTGACGATTGACGCTGAATTGTCGCTTAAAGCTCAAGTGGGTGCCACGATTTCTTCGTGTATGTTCCAACTTCGAAAAATCCGGAAGATCAGGCACCTACTCCCACACGCGGCTCTGTGTCAGGTCGTCATGTCCCTTGTTCTATCGCGCCTTGATTTCTCCAATTCCCTTTACCATGCACTCCCGCGATTCCTCCTGCACCGCCTCCAGGTCGTGCAGAATCAGGCAGCCCACCTCATCTTTAAGATCCCTAGGTGGCAATCTGCGAAGCCACTGCTCCGCAAGCTCCATTGGCTGCCAGTGAGGGAGAGGGCAGCCTTCAAGATGGGCTGTATGGTATTTAAATCCCTTCATTGCCCCTGTCCTGTTTTTTTGAAATCCTTCGTCACTTTGTATCTCCCAGCACGTCCCCTCCGCTCAGCTCACCTTCACCTGCTTGTCACCCCCAAATTTAAAATTAATACATTTGGGGGTCGTCGATTTGCATTTCTTGCCCCTAAACTTTGGAACTCCTTTCCCTTGGTCATTAAATCCAGTAACTCCCTTCTTCAGTTTAGGAAACTCCTTAAGGCCTTTCTGTTCACTCTTTCTGGATAACTCTTCTCTGTCTTTTATTTCATATGTCCCTCCAGCAAGCGCCAAGAAACCTTCGGGTGTTAGTGCGCTCAAAAAGTGTCATTTAACATAACATAACATAACAGATAGTAGATATCTATTTGGGTTCTCCCTAGCTGGTAGAAGGTTTAGATTCTGTTGAGCTCCTCAGGGCTATACAGAGAATCTGAGTATTTATAGTCAAGCTTTAAAGAGCTAGTTGGATTCCCTTTTGCTTCCCTCAGGTAATATGTTAGTGCAGTATGTCAATGACTTGCTTATTGCTTCTGATAGGGGAACAAGATTGCGAAGATAGTACTGTTAAATAATTGTTGCATTTAGCTCATCCTGGACATAAAGTTTCTCTTTCTAAATTTCAGTATTGTCGACAGGAGGTCACCTATTTAGGTCACCTACTATCGAAGGAGGGTAGGAGGTTGACCCCTGAACGTATCAGTACCATTGTTAAAATGCCCGATCCAGAAACTCAAAAAGATGTGCACGCTTTTATAGGTATCACTTCCTACTGTCGCTAGTGGATACCTAACTACTCCTTACTAATCAAACCTTTGCTTGCATTAACAACGAAAGAAGTATATGAGCCTTTGCCCTGGACACCTGAATGTCAGCAGTCTTTTGAGCAATTAAAAACTGCACTTTGTATGGCTCACGTGCTTGGTACACCTGTTTTGATTGCGCCTATCAGATAATACAGAAACTTCCACATGGTAGCACAGAACCCGGGGCAACCAAAGACTTTAACATAGCACCTTTAGAAAAGGGTTTTATTTTACAAAATGCAAGGACTCTCTCTTTTAGAATATGGTTTGGGGTTTTATTTTACACAATGCTCTCTAACAGAAGGGCTTTCCCAGATATCAAATGCATAAGATTCAAATATACAAAGAGATATGTATATATGTTTATATATATGCAGGCAATAATCTAAATGCATGAATAATACTGATTAATAAACAAGCAGCAAATAATATGAGATAAGACTCAAATAAATATACTGGACTTCCTGCAAGAGATCAGAAAGATACGGCCGTCGTGAGCACTACCTCCGTAGTGCTGGGCATGTACGTTGTCCGACTCAGCCCCGCCCACTCAATTAAACCGCCGCACCACCAGATGGCACTACAGCTGCAGCTTATGCTATCACCACACTGCGTACAGAAAAAAAGACATCAAGGGTCCCTTATCAGTTGGCTCAAGCTGCTGAGCTTGTTGCCCTTATTCGAGCCTGTGAATTGAGTGAGAGCTGGTTGTCAACATCTATGCTGACAGCCAGTATGCCTTTGGGGTCGTGCATAATTTTGGCCGACTTTGGGCTAAGAGAGGGTTCCTTAGTTCTCATGGCACAAAAATCCAACATGGGCACCACATATTGAGGCTTTTGTCTGCTTTGACGCTCCCCAAGAAATTGGCAATAGTAAAGTGTAGTGCTCATAGGAAGGTCAACGATGATGTAGGTAGGGGAAATGCTTTTGCTGATCACACAGCTAAGGAGACAGCCAGGACAAATATGAAAATAATGTTTGTAGCAGGTACAGTTAGGTGGGTCCCAGAAGTTGTTATGTTTGAAAATACTCCTGAAAGTGTAAAGGAGATACAAAGTGAAGCCACGATAGAAGAATTAGCGGTGTGGCAGGAAAGTACAGCACACTTGAATGAGGACGGATGTTACCAGATGCCTATGTTCTCCCTGTGGTTACTATGGCACAAGGTCCAGAACATATTAGTGCAAAAGGCATTTGTAAGCTGTTAGATCCTGTATGGCAGAATGACAATATCTCTAGGACAACCACGCATTTGGTTAAATATTGTATGGTCTGCATGATGCATAGTCCTGGGAAGTGCACTCCTACACCACCTGGTCATTTTGCACCACCCTCTTTTCCTTTTGAAGTCCTTCACATGGACTATGTCGAGTTAGGGAGATGCAATCATTTTAAATATGTTTTGGTAGTTGTGTGTGCATTCAGTAAATGGGTCGAGGCTTACCCCACTAAAGATAATACAGCTGTTACGACTGCAAAGGTACTCCTGAAGGAGTTCTTTCCTCATTTCAGCTTGCCCCAAGTTATCTGGAGTGACAACGGAAGCCATTTTAATGCAACAATGATCACATTGATTTGTGAGGGTCTTCATGTGAAGCAGAAATTCCTTGTTGCTAATCATCCACAGTGAGCGGGTTTGGTTTAGAAATTCAATGGTACCCTCAAACTGATATTGGCAAAAATACACGAGATTACAGGGTTAAAGTGGCCGGATGCTTTCCCACTAGCTCTTTTGTCAACAAGAACGACAGCTCATTCTATAACGGAATTGTCAGCATATGAGGTCGTGTTTGGATGCCCGGAAAATGTCTGGAGTGTCCGACGTCCTCGCCGCAGTTCTGATATTGAGTACCCTGTGTTATTGGATTATCTTGGCCAGTTGACATGCCAAAAAAATAACATAAGGAGCTTTACCTACCAATAGCCCCGATACCAATTACCAAATAACCAGTCAGTTGGCAGTGATGAAAGTTCAATCATTTATTATACAAGATACTCTATAGAGGAGCCTCTTCAATCCTCACCCATCAGGTGCGCGGAGAAGACTGGTGGCTCATAGTCAATACAGCACATATATACTTTCAGTTCAACACATGACGTCACCGTAAATGGAAGAATACTACTTGGCTCTTGGGCCCTGAGGAAAGACCATATATGTCACACATGATTAGTTCAAAGCTCTGCTTAGCTATTATTGGGGAAGGTCAGGAGGGGTGACTCCCTTTTGTCCCGGTGCCCGGGAGTGCAGGAACGGCGCCTTCAGGAATGCGCTTATCGCACCCAAAGCCAGATGCAACCTTGAGTCCCAGGGAAAATAAGAATAGTGTGCATTCAGCTGCTCTCAGTAACTTAACTAGACAGGGGCCTAACGACTATTGGAGAGTAATCACCTAGGGCCAGATGTAGGTAAATGTCATTTACCGATTCTTAAATACCGAATTTTACCGATTCAGTATTCAAAAATCGGTAAATGAGATGTAGGGAAAAAAATCGGTATTTTTTACCGAATCGGTAAAAATCGGTATCGAACTTTCGGAATTTACCGAATCGGTATTTACCGATTCGGTATTTACCGAATCGGTATTTCCCATTCAACCCTATTGGCCAAAAGGCCCATAGGAATGCATTGGAAATACCGATTCGTTAAATACCGAATCGGTAAATACCGATTCGGTAAATTCTGAATCGGATAGCAAGCAAAAGTGAAACTTAAGAAAACAGCCAATCAGGTGCTACCACCCTCCCCCTCCCTACCAGGAAGTGGCTACCCAGGCAGCTGCAACTAATTAGAAGGTTCTGGAGAGGCAGTCAGAGCTGAGCAGAGACACAGAGCAGCAGGGAGAGTTTTTGGAAAGTTTACCACAAGAAAAATGGGAAGCAGCAGTGAGAGTCAGAAGGCTGAGAGGAAGAGAAAGATTAAGTTCAGCAGCATGGAGCTGCAGGTACTGGTGGATGAGGTTGTGAGAGTGCACAAGCAACTATTTGGCAGGCACTCCCTCACTGTTCCTGAGTCTGCCAAACGTAAAATGTGGCTTGCAATTGCAGAAAAAGTCATTGCAGTGGGAGTCACACCCAGGAATATTGAGGATCTAAAAAAACGATTTTATGACATCAGGAGCCTCACCAAAAAGATGTCTGAAATACACAAGCAGGCTGGTGTCACCGGTGGAGGCAGGAACCCAGCGCCCCCCCTGACTGACCTGGAGGAGTTGGTGGCCTCAACCATCGAGCCAGACAGCGTCTTGGGACTTGGAGATGTGGACAGCTCAGCCAGAGCAACAAGAAAAGGTAAGACGCATGCGCAGCATGACACCCCATACCAACCTGCTTCCCTTTACCCTTTTTGGACAGGCCAACCCCAGTCCAATACTGCTAGCACTATACAGAGGCAATGCATTATGGGAAATGTATACATAAACAAAGTGGAATCCACTCAAGGTAGTGATCCCAAAAGTGATGGGGAGACACACAGTGTTGTTTAAATGCCCCTCACACACCAACAGGCCCCTTGGTGTCATGCTTCATCATCGGGGCCTTCGCACCCCTCTACGGGATGCGGCGTGCTACGACTAGCGAGTACGCAGGAGCACTTGGAAGTGAACTATGTGTGGGGGTGTGTGTGTATATATAACCAAAGTGTGAGTGAGGTGAGGTGAAAAAAGTGAAAAAGTTAAAAAATACCTGGCACGTGGGAGAAAAACAGAATTTTATTAGTCCCCGGCTGGTATTGTTAAAAAAGTGCAGAGCGTGGTTGGATAGATACGAGTTAAGGTATCTGGAACCACTGTGAAAGTGTCAACATGTTTCGGAGGGCACAGCCTCCTTCTTCAGGACGAGGGTTATGCACTTTCCCTCACCTTACTCACATGTAAAATGTAAAAGTGTTTAATTAAAAATTACCACAATGTGTAATGTTCCTAACAATGTTATTTGGTGTTAGTGAATGTCGTTGCGCCCAGTTGGCGAGAGAACCTGTAAAGAGAAATGCATACTTGAATACATACCAACAGATTCATTGAAAAAGAAGGAACAAGCCTTCTCAAAAATTCACGTGGTCAAACCTAAAAAAACTGGGACCTTTGTGATGAAAAAAACACACTAAAGTACATCACTGTACTGACACACACAAATACATACAAAACACATAAATATACTCTCAACTCTGATGGAAAAAGAGAGCAGCTGGTCAATAAGAGAAAGTCTTACTTAGAGTCCTAATATGTGAGACCTCATGAGCCTAAGCGTGTATTGGGGATCCCTCCTTCCTGCTCAGAAAGACCTAAAAACAACATTGGTAATCCGGGTTCAGTTGGAAAAAGGGAAAGTGTGGAGTTTACCATAACTATGGAGAAAGAAACATCTGTCTACTATCACCCATTAAGAAGAGCTAAATCAACAAATGAAGGATTTTGAGGCGACCTTGAAACAAAGCAAGTTTAACAAATTCAAAAAAGATAAAGATCGCTTTACTCCCGAGAGAGCCTACCCCTACACCCGAGCTGACTATGTCATGAAAGACAACTCAAGTGACACTGACAGCGTCAACTCGAATAGCAGTAATTCAAGCAACAAATCAGGTGGTTTTCAACAAAGAAAACAAAGGGGAGGATTCCGTCAACAAAGGGCTCAATTTCCACGCCAACGTGGTTGGCGAGGTTTTCAAGGTCCTCAATTTAATCCTTACCAACCACCGTTCCAATTCCCACAATATCAATTTGTACCACCACAGATGGGACAAATGTACCCACAATGGGTTCCGGATCAAACTAATGCTCCCCAGAACCAACAGCCTTTTTTATCCTGGGGCCAAGGATCACGCAGAGGGCGGAACAGGAAGGGCAACAACGTCAATTGGCAACCCACAGAGGAGGCAGACCCACGGGTAGTGACGAGAAGCATGGCAGCGAACCAGGCGTCATCGAGCAGCAGGGGGACCTAGTTATTAACATAACTCCCTGGCCCCTCACAGATTTACAGAGGGAGGTACTAAATAAAGGTCTAGGATATGTCCCGACGAACAAACCAGACATTTTCTTATTGCATAAAGAAATGCAGGAGTTCATCAGAACTATAAAACTGCGGGCTTTTTTCAAAGACAAGGAGCCACCAACAGAGACCTCAGACACCGGTTTAAGGCCAAGATCAACTTTCACCCCTTTAGATAATCAACTTCCGGTAGAGGTGTTGGCTTTTGAAAAGGCCATAATGCAAGACTTAAAGAGTCTAGAAAGTAAACAGACCTTTCAGAACATGTCAAGGATGGAAAATGAGGCCATCAAGGAGTTGAGGATGAAAAAAGACTTGATCATAAAACCCGCGGACAAGGGTGGGGCAATAGTTATCCAAACCACCATAGCCTATGATAAGGAATGCAGGAGGCTCTTGTCTGACAATAGAAATTATCAGATCCTCACTGAAGATCCTACTGAATCATTGAGAGTTCAGATAGGAGGAATGGTGGAAGAGGCCCTTGCCCATGACTGGATCACCAGAAGGGAGTCGGAGTTCCTGATACAAAAGAACCCACGAACTCCTTATTTTTACACTATACCCAAGGTGCACAAAAACCTTGATAACCCTCCCGGTCGCCCCATTGTCTCAGGCATCTCGTCCATTCTGGAACCTCTGTCCAAATTTGCGGATGCTTTTCTTAGACCAATTGTGCAGGCCACTGACACATATCTGAAAGATACTAAGGCAGTACTCCAATTGCTGAAAGACCAGACATTTGACCCCAGCTCCCAGATGCTCCTCAGTCTCGATGTGGAGAGCCTTTATACTAGCCTCCCACACGAGGAGACCTTACAAATCATCGAGGAGGTCCTACATTCAAAGAACTGGGAATACCATACCCCACGGAATGTGGTGCTGGAATGTATTTCATTGGCCCTGACTAAGAATTTCTTTGAGTACGAGGGTACCCTCTTCTGGCAAAAACATGGGACCAGTATGGGCAGTACTTTTGCCCCGAGCCTGGCGGGACTATATGTCCATCATCTTGAGTCTACCAGAATTCTACACCCAGATAACCCACACAGGACGAGGATACGTACCTGGAGGAGATATATAGATGACATCTTGGTCATCTGGGAGGGAGACATGGCCACGGTAACAGACTTTACCATGTGGCTCAACAACCAGAATGCTTTTTTGAAATTTACCCACCAGGCATCCAACCAGAGCTTGGTATTCCTGGATTTAAACATTTATCATGAAGCAGGGACCCTAAAAACTGAAACACATTTTAAGTCAACAGCCAGGAACTGCCTCCTCAGATTTGACAGTTTTCATCCACGTCATCTGAGGGAGAATCTACCTTATGGACAGTTCCTGCGCCTGCGACGGAACTGCAGTGATATTGAAAAATATAAATCTCAGGCCAAGGACCTGAGTGTGAAACTAAAACAGAGGAAGTATCCAGAACCTGTGATCAGAAAAGCTTCAAAAAGGGCCAGGAACAACAATCGTGAAGCACTCCTTGAGGATAATCCCCGTAGGGAGGAGGCAGAAAAAAGAACAGTATGTGTTACCACATACAGCCCGGTAACCAACCAGGTGACCAAGTTGGTAAACAAACACTGGCGCACTCTAACAAGTAGTGGACTATCATTGCAGAAACCTTTGTTTGCACACAGGAGGGGTAGGAACTTGAGGGACATGCTTGTCCATACAAGACCGCCCCCCACGAAGAATGATCAAACGAGACTCCAGGGCCTACATGGTCACTACCCATGTGGTAACTGTAACAACTGCCACCTCACTAAAAAAAGCCTAAACTTAACTTTCTCAAATGGGACACAGTGGGAGCAACGTAAGTTTACAAATTGCAACAGCAAGAATGTTGTATATTTAATCTCATGCCCCTGTGGAAAAGAATACGTTGGTATGACAACAAGACCTGTCAAAACAAGAATCAACGAACACAAAAGTAACATTAGGTGTAAGAGACTCACCACCAAAATGTCTACCCATTTCATTGAACATCAACACTGCGTGAATGAACTGCAGTGGACAGTCATTGAACAATTACCTTCAGAGGTGGGCCTTTTGGAAAAGGAACAGCGGTGGGTGTTCAGGTTGGGTACTGACGTCACGGGGCTGAATGATTCAATCCCGTGGAACCTCTTGAGATAAACTGTGTTTGAACATAACCTCCTAGGCGTTTTTTAGGCCTATGAACTGTTCCTAATAACATCTCGTTGGTTCCTTAGCCTTCCTATTGTCACCAGCTATGTGTTCTGTATTGTGACCACCCAGCATAGCACTCCTGATCCATCAGTGCTGTATAGCCAACTCACTCCGTTTTTCTAAAACTTAAGGATAAACATAAGCCTGTCCCATCTTACTGCATAATATACATTTAATATTAAGACCCTTGGCCCCGTTTTTTCCATGTTGGAGCTAGTTAACAACAGTGGAGACAGCGCCTGCCAGCGAGCGTGGTGTTTCCGTTTTGAGGCATGCGCGATCGCTTCTCTGACCGCGCATGCGCAGAAGACAGGCATTCTATTGCAGCGGAGACATCGCCTCCCAGCAAGCTTGGCGTTTCCTTCTCGAGGCATGCGCGATCGCTTCCCTGACCGCGCATGCGTAGAAGACAGGCTTTCTGCGCATGCGTGCAGATAGTGTACCGCGGGAGCGCAGTACCGGATCATCGGCGATGGCGTCCGCTATATTTGGGCATATACCGACTCTCATTAATCAATTAGCCAATACTAATTATCACGAGGGATGGTATATTTAAAGGGCGTTTTCCCTAGAGAGGCTCACTTCATCGGAGCCGCGTTGAGGGAAGGCAGGCGAATGGCACATGCAGTAACCGTGAGTTAATGGGTGATAGTAGACAGATGTTTCTTTCTCCATAGTTATGGTAAACTCCACACTTTCCCTTTTTCCAACTGAACCCGGATTACCAATGTTGTTTTTAGGTCTTTCTGAGCAGGAAGGAGGGATCCCCAATACACGCTTAGGCTCATGAGGTCTCACATATTAGGACTCTAAGTAAGACTTTCTCTTATTGACCAGCTGCTCTCTTTTTCCATCAGAGTTGAGAGTATATTTATGTGTTTTGTATGTATTTGTGTGTGTCAGTACAGTGATGTACTTTAGTGTGTTTTTTTCATCACAAAGGTCCCAGTTTTTTTAGGTTTGACCACGTGAATTTTTGAGAAGGCTTGTTCCTTCTTTTTCAATGAATCTGTTGGTATGTATTCAAGTATGCATTTCTCTTTACAGGTTCTCTCGCCAACTGGGCGCAACGACATTCACTAACACCAAATAACATTGTTAGGAACATTACACATTGTGGTAATTTTTAATTAAACACTTTTACATTTTACATGTGAGTAAGGTGAGGGAAAGTGCATAACCCTCGTCCTGAAGAAGGAGGCTGTGCCCTCCGAAACATGTTGACACTTTCACAGTGGTTCCAGATACCTTAACTCGTATCTATCCAACCACGCTCTGCACTTTTTTAACAATACCAGCCGGGGACTAATAAAATTCTGTTTTTCTCCCACGTGCCAGGTATTTTTTAACTTTTTCACTTTTTTCACCTCACCTCACTCACACTTTGGTTATATATACACACACACCCCCACACATAGTTCACTTCCAAGTGCTCCTGCGTACTCGCTAGTCGTAGCACGCCGCATCCCGTAGAGGGGTGCGAAGGCCCCGATGATGAAGCATGACACCAAGGGGCCTGTTGGTGTGTGAGGGGCATTTAAACAACACTGTGTGTCTCCCCATCACTTTTGGGATCACTACCTTGAGTGGATTCCACTTTGTTTATGTATACGTACAGGGAGATCGAATCCACTGACCCTCTCTCTCCCCCCTTCTGTTACATTTTATGGGAAATGTAGTCAGCTAATGTAAGACCATGTGTAACTGCGCAGACATCAGCAAGGCACTGAAAGTAATGCAGAAAAATGAAAGTTAAATGTGTAAAGCATTTATTGTAGTGACTGTGACACAGTAGCACTCAGTTGATATACGCTTATTTATACCTAGGGGCAACATCAGGCAGTCGACCCAGAGAAACAGAAGGGACTGCACCAGCGAGGGAGGAGAGTGAGGAGGCAGGGCCAAGCCAAGTACAAGCCTCGCAGGAGGAAGATGACACGACTGGCATCTCCCATGAAGATGAGACAGTACAGACCCCAGAGTTTCCGCACTCCCCACACCTTTCACAATCCCCTCCATTGGTATTCTCACCACAAACCTCCCCATCACTGTTCCTGTCCACTCTTGCAACCCCACCAGCCAGGAGGCGTGTCGTGGCCCCCCTACCAGTAATGGAGGCAGCAGAGGGTGAGGCTCAAGTCACTGTAGATGTGAGTCCTGCTGCACTGCAGTCCACCAATGAGCCAGTCACCTCGCGCAGAAGGCAACGCATACCCAGCAGTGCAGGTGGACGTGGAGATGGCACTGTGTTCCGTGGGCTGGAGGGGAGCATGGTGCGGATACAACGGATGCAGGGAAAATCCATTCAAGCCTGCCATCGCCAATTCCGAGTCCTGAATGAACAAATAGGAGACATGGGGAAGGGCATCAGAGACATTGTTGAGTCTAATAAGGATGTTGCAAAAACAAATGCGGACATTGCTGCAGGGATGCAGCAGATGAGCAACTCCATTACCCAGCTCTGCTCAAAACTAGACAGCCTGGAACACACAAGGCGCAGGGCCATGTCCACAATACGGCCATTAATCGTCTGGCCACTGCCACGTCTCAGCTATGCCGTAGAGGCATTAATATGCAGGAGAGCCTGACACAGAACATGGCCGAGGTCACCAGGGGCATGGCCAGAATCACAAGTGCACTGGAGGCTATGCTGATTTCACACACTGCACAGAATCCTGCCCTGGATGTGGCAGAGGCAGAAGACAGTAGTAGCCGCAGCAGCATGGCAAGCGCTGTAGTGGAGCCACGTAGGCGTAGCAGGCGCCCAGCTGAGGCTGCAGGGCATGCTGGAAGCAGCGACCAACATCCCAGTGGCTCAAGGAAGCGGGGCGCAAGTGACATTGCCGGTCATGGGTGAAGTAACCCGGGACATACAGTCCCCACGTTTATAATGTTTATTTTGTTGCACTTCAGTGCTTGAACGTTGTGGCAAAATTAAATTACGTTGTTCTCATACACAACCTGTCTGTGTCTCATTACTTACTCAGAAATAGTTGCGTGTGATCTCCTCACGTCTGTATCTGCCATCACTTGGTGTTGACACTCCAGCAGGTTTTGTTTCTGGCACAGCAATGTCATCGTCATGATCCTCATAGTCTGACAACTCCACCTCAGTGCCCTTCTTCACAGCAAGGTTGTGCAACATAGCACAGGCAGCAATGATCTTACAGCAGGTGATGGGGGTATACTGCCTTGCACCTCCACTCTTGTGCAAGCATCTAAACCTGCTTTTCCAGATACCAAATGTTCGTTCAACCACATTCCTTGTGCTCTTGTGGGCCCAGTTATATCTCCTTTGGCTGGGTGTTGAGGGGTTGAGGTAGGGGGTGAGTATGAAGGAGCGGAGGGCATATGCACTGTCTCCTAAAAGGAAATGGGAATACATTACTCACATGCATACATGTACTTCTTACTGCAATAGGTGTTATGGGGGTCGGACACTGTGTCTTACCTAGGAAGTATCCTTCACCAAATTCCCCTGCAGTCAGCCGTGCATAAATGCCACTGTTTTGAAATATATAGGAGTCGTGAGTACTCCCAGGGAATTTTGCCACAAGGTCAGTGATGGCGCACTTTGCATTGCAAATCACCTGCACATTGAGGGTGTGGGTGGACTTCCTTTTCCTGTATATATACTCGGTGGCAGCAGGGGGACAAATAGGAATGTGCGTGCCATCTATACAGCCAATTATATTGGGGAATCGAGCCATCTGGTAAAAGTCAGATTTTGTTTGAACCAGTTCAGCATGGGTTGCAGGAAAAGATATGTAATGGTCCATCCTCTGTAACATGGCGTCAAGGAATTTGTGGAAAAACCTTGACAGGCTGCTCTGGGTCACCCCACCTACCGCAGCAACAACGCTCTGGTAACTCCCTGACGCAAGCAGGTGTAGGCTGCACAGCACCTGCACGTGGGGTGGAATAGCGTGTGCCCTTGGGGTAGTGTGCTCCAACAGTGGTTGGAGGTCCCTGATGAGGTCCAAGATGGTGTCTGGGGCCAACCTGTACCTCTGGAGTATCTCTGCCTCTGTGAGCATGAACAAGGTGACCCTCTGTCTATAGACTTGCTCCTCTCTCTGCCATTCCCTCTCTCCTTCCTCCTGTAGCCGTAGCCGTCTTGCAATGACATAAAATGCCGCCATTGTGCAAGAAGAATTGCATTTTGGGTCCTTTTTTATAGCCTGCACCTGGTTACCACCTGATTTCAATCCATGGTAAATACCGACTCTTAAATACCGCATTTCAAGCAAATTCGGTATTTAAGAGCTTCCCTACATCTCAATATTCATTTTTACCACTTCTTATTTACCGATTTGGTATTTTACCGATTCGGTAACTTTACCGATTCGGTAAATTTACTGATTCGGTAAATTTACCGAATCGCAACGGTTTGCGAATCGAGTCATTTACCGATTCGGTATTTTATCGATTCGGTAACTTTACCGATTCGGTAAATTTACCGATTCGGACGATTTTCGCTTTCCTACATCCCAATTGCTCTATACCGGTCGGTAACGGCCGAAAATACAGATTTTCGGCCGTTACCGACCGGTAAAGGGCTACCTACATCTGGCCCCTAATCGCTATTTGGGTCTAACACAGGCAGAGCAAAGATGACGTCTGTGTGGTTCTCGGCCTACTCCATGTGAACAGGACATATGAGTAGCGTATGCCCTTATCAACCTAGCTAAAACAAATTTTCTTAGGCCTCCTACATACTAAAAAATTAAGAATATATAGATACATCATGCTAACAAAGATACATATATAACTAATATTGCTACTATAGGGGAGATCAGATTTTTATCCCTCAGCAGTCAACAGAAAGTTTACATTCTATCCACCAAAGAATGCGCGAGTCCCTGCCTTCTTCACCAGAGGGACCAGGCCACGATATTCAGCCTGGGGATTTCGTACTTCTCCGGAACTTTTAGCGAAAAAATAGTTTGGAGCCGGAACAGGTTCTGTTAATGACAAATACTGCAGTAAATGTTGCTGGTCAAAAGAAATGGGTGCATGCCACCCATTGTTGGAGGGTTCCTTTACCTCTACCCTATGATCAGTGGGTTAAAGGCAGCATCGGGACTCAGAGTGCGAGCAGGTGCCTTGGTTTGTCCCATTCAATGTGGACACAGACGATAAGGAAAATAAAGATGTGCTGAATGCAGCTGTTCCTCCAGAAATAAGAGATATCCAAGAGCCCTTGTTCACTGATCATACAGTGCCTGGGGCCACTAGGTACAATTTATGCCCTGGGCTGAGGGATATGGATTCCAAGGAAAAGAGAGATCAGGGATAGACTGCTTAAGGCAGGTTGTACAGTACTGTGTTACCAATGGAATTAGCTAGAATTAGTGTAGAACATTTTGCTCACTTTATCTTAGTTGTTGAAACATTAGATAGGAAGGATTGAAGTATACCTTGGAGTTATACCATCTTGATTGACTTGGAATATAAGCTTAGGAGAGAGCAAGCTCCACCGCCGGTGGTCAAGAGCGCCAACGTATTGATGGGCAGTAGGAGACTGTACCAGTGAGGCCCTGACAGACACTGGGAACTTGTGTATCTGTGCATCATGGTTTTTATTATACGCAGTGCATCCCTTTGGTAGAAAGGTTGCTGATGAAGAGCAGTCAATGGTTAGTGTTAACCAAAATGGTATGATGTGGACCTGAAAAAGAAAAGTAGTATGTGTTATTCTGTTGATTCTGCAAATCATAATATTGAGTGGGGTGTCAGGGATTTTGGAAAATGATTACAATGTGCCTTTACACAGTAAGGGTAAAGATACTTCCTTGAAAAGAAGTAAAAGAACTGTCCCAAGTAATGTATTTTAGATTCACATAAGAGATTTTTTAGAGAAGGAATAGCTTGTTATTCCACTGATTCTTTTACCAGTTTATGGACTGCATACCCATTGTCCTTTGTAAACTATACATAGACTTGTCCACCGCAGTTTACAGAGATAAAAGGAGTTTTTGGTTTTGGCTATCCAGTCCATGTTTATATTATAGGAAACCATCATAAATGGGTTATCCAGGTTGTGATAACACTACTTATTGTGATAATATCTATATGGAGAGGCAGAATGTCACATTTGTGGGTTGGCATTATAAGGAACTGGTAGTCACCCTGGAGGCTGGTTATTATCCTGCTTGTTGCCCTATTGTGAATAGTACTAACACTTCCTTGTATATTAATTGTTCTGGAACAGTACTATACAAAAATGCAATGCCCCTGGTGAATGACAAAGACCCAAGCACATCTGGAATGAACACCAGATATACTGCAATAGATTATGAAGGACCGATATATGCGCACCCAGGGTTCTATTTTTTGTCCAACGGTACTTATTCAAATGTTCATAATGGTAACGATGATGTTGCTCTTAAAATGGTGTTGCCCAAAGGGTGTACCTTGTAAGTATACTGAGCCTAATATTTGTTGGGTTAAGAGGACCTTGACCAAAGAATTCTGTGAGGGAGTGATCGATCTAGAGGTCAATAATTATAGTAATGGGGGGATCACTTTTGGATATATTCTTTCTTCCATAATTACATTTGGTGGTACTGCTATGGCCAGGGGTGCATACATTGTCTAATTCCACAGTAGCAGCCTTGCGTGACATCACCACCCAATTAGAGAGTATGCCAATATATTCATAACAGACTACGTACGCAGTTGACTTCATTTTAGCTAAGACTGGTGGTATATGCGCATTAGTGGGCAATCAGTGTGTAGTCGGGGTCACGAATATGGAGAAGAAAATCACTAAACAGATATTAAACATTCTTGAAATTGTCAAGGGAATGTAAAGTGGGAATTGGAGTTGGTCGCTATTCGCCAGCTGGGATTGGGTGCTCTAAAAGGTGATTTATCTCGTAGTGGTATTGATCCTTTGCTGTGTTCTTGTTCAGTGTCTTCCCTTTTGTTGTTCTTATTGCACTAATATCCTTACCCCCAATAGGAAAATGTCTCTTCATGAAACTAATGCCGCAATTATGGTGCAGAAGGAGATAGAGGACCTAATGCAGATAGATGAGAGCGTTTTTGAGACTTATTCCCTCCTTACAGTCTCCCTTCCGGATGTTTAAAATATGAAGTGCTCATAAGTACTTTTATTTACAGTATCCTGTTCTTTGATTCTATGTTTTCCTCACTGTCGGTAGAAAATGTTTTTACTCATTCTAAAAGGAGGGTCTGTTAGAATGAAAATGTTTATGCTTTCACATTGCTCTATGTAAGTTAGCATTCGTGGCACCATTTATTATTTTAGGCGCCATTTTGAATCATGATTGAAACCAATCCTTTGCTGTTTCTGAGAAAAGGCCTCTGTTCAGTTTCATTTCTCCAAGGATGGGATTTGCTTCACTAGTGAATAGACTGTTCTTATTAGTACATACCTTTCTTCCTAGATAGAGACCCTCTCCCACTTGTCTGGTAACAGGCCGACTGGAACAACCTTGGACTTGGCAACTTTGGGTAGGATATGATTGCTAAGATCATTTTCTTAGTATTTCATTGCTTAAGCAGTATCTGCCTGGAATATTCCACTAGGGGCGTGTTCTAACCCAGTTACGAAGCGTACTTAATGTAATCTTATTGCTTGTTGCTTTAAGTCCCTCTGCAGCACTCCAAGCGATCGGGCAGACTGGGCTCCGTTCTGAGTGTATATGAATAAACAGTTATTGGTTTGTATTCTCTACTGTCTGACTGACTCTTCATTTTGTATGGAAGGCTAAGAGATAGTCATTAGTGTCCCGGACGACCCTAGACAGGTAACTTACTTCAGATTTACAAACACTAAATATATGTGCCCTGTGTTTAAAACCATAGTCAGAATCTAAACAGTTGGTCAATGGTGCTTGTATTTACTCTAAAGCCTACCTGGAGGGGTGAAAAACGTGTTCCTCCACCATCCATGTTTGGACCCTCATCAGCAACTGTCTACAGAATACCTTCAGAGAATTATCTTTCAGGCTAATGGGCCGATAATTTGCTGGCAACCTCTTTTCACCTTTCTTATAAATGTGAAAAACTTTGTTGCCTTTCCAAGTGTCTAGTGCCTCTGCCCCTTTCAACATAGCATTACATTTTTGATTTAAGATATAGTCTCAGATAACTGGTTCGGAGGCGAACATTTCTCCCTGTACTTTATCCAGTCCTGAGGCTTTACCTTTTTTAAATTGTCAATTGCCTTCTTTGTTTCATCAATAGTGAAGGTGATCAAGTCAATATCTCCTTCTTTCTTATTACTACCACTAATCACGAAATCTTTATCTCCCATGGCCTTCATCAAATCATTCTGTTTTGAAAAAATTTACTAAAATGGTCTGCCCATGTTTGTGGTTGGATATTAAAGTCTTCCTCCTTGACCTGGTGTGTAGTCCCTTTAGCAAGCAGATGTCAGAATGATTTACTATCTTTCAGTGCTGCTGCCCTAGCCAAATCCCGATACAATTTGTCCTCCCAAAACCTTTTCACTTTTAATTAGTCTTATGTACACTGCTTCCTTTCTTCAGCTATGACATCTTTACTGCCATCTTTAATGGCTGTCTTTAACCTTTCTCTGGCCACCTTAGATTGTTGATCATACCATAATGATCAATTGGAATTCCTTGCTTTCCCCTTGACTCCTTTAAGAAAAACCCTTTTAATAATGTCTAGTTTATTAAAGGTGCATATGACGGTTTTTGCATGTTGATCTTGATTGTTAATTTGAATTATTGCGTGTGTTACTAAGGTGTACATTTGAGATAGAGTATCCTCATTGCTTTCTATTGTGAGGCCATTTTACCTGCCTCCTGTTGTTGCTAGTCCTATGTAGAGGCCATTCCCATAATCGAGCCTTGAGGTTATCAAAGCTTGGACCCCTTGGGGGGCGCCAGAGACCCTGATTCTAAGATGCCCACTCTCTATTTAGGCTCCGCTGATTGGGCGATTAACCAGACAAGAATCTGCTGAACCAACCACCTTTGGCATACCGCAACACTGCAATTGTGCTCAGGAAGCCTCCGAGCGCAAGCTGAGCATATATCACGGAAATCCGCAGCAATTTCAGGGAGACACAGACTATCTGATCTGCTGAGGAGCTCCAGTGAAGCCAGTGGTAGCCCCCGGCACGCACAGGTGGCAGGGGGGCGGGTCCACGAGTCGCAGACAGCCTGGGTCAGAACAGCAAATTAAAGGCCTACGACAATCTCTGCGGCCGCGCAAAGGTGGACCTATGGGCGACACTTGGGCTGGAGGGACTCAGGCGCTCTGGGCCCTCCCTTTCCCAATATGGAATAGTCAAGAAAGAGCCCCGGCTTGGTTACATGGGGCACGGGGCAAACCCGTTACTGATCTGAGGCAGTGACCGGACACAGGCTTGGGTCCCCTCCGTAAATAAAGTCCGGAGGCGAGGCTGATGCACATTGGTTCCTGATCAGAGAGGAGAGCTGGAGCCCTATTAATAGCGAGGAGGGGTGCATCATCGTGATCAGAGAGCATACTGCCCAGGAGGGGAGAATAGCTCTGAGC
This sequence comes from Lissotriton helveticus, assembly GCF_964261635.1. NCBI lineage: Eukaryota > Metazoa > Chordata > Amphibia > Caudata > Salamandridae > Lissotriton > Lissotriton helveticus. The sequence continues at coordinate 1,114,024,969 of NC_136061.1, forward strand.
ATGTCACAACAGATCTGCGATCGGGAGAATGTACTCCTGGGAACATGGGGAAAAGGGACACAAAGCAGACAAAGTAAGTATTTGAGCAGCACAGAACCACCTGGGGCCCCCCAACCTCCAAGCATCCACAGCGGGAGGCGAAAATGACAGATGCGACCCCTCCCAAAGCCGACATAAGAGAAATGTTTCGCAATCTGAAGCAATCGCTCGCCCCCATTGATGGCAAAATAGACTCCTTATCGGATCGGTTTGATCGACTAAAGGAAAAAGTTACCAAACATGAGGAGTGCCTGGAGCAAGTGGAACAGCGCACCTCCATGCTGAAGGACGACGGCACAGAAACTCGCGAAAACTCCTCAAAATGGATAAAGTACTGGAGCTTATTCGCCAGAAAAATGAGGGCTTAGAAACCTGGTCAAGCCACAACAACATACGTATGACAGGCGTGCTGGAGTCCACTGCTATGATGCGTGTTGAGGACTACGTGGAGGAGATGCTGCGGTCCATTTTTGGTGAGTCCCTATCTGCCAGGTGCATTGTGGAGTGTGCCCATCGCACTCTCGGCCCTTGACCCCCACCGGGAATGCCAGCTAAACCCATAATTGCGCACCTGCTTGATTATATTGACAGGGACACTATATTTCACTGTGCCCGAGATATGCAAAACGTGGTGTACCAGCGAAACGCGATCTCCTTTTATCCAGACTTCATCCTGGCAGTCCAAATGGCTCGTAAAGACCTCCCTATTAATCGCAACCTCCAGCAACTCGAAATAAAATACGCACTCCTCTACCCTGCCAAGCTCCGATTGATCCATGCTGGGAAGACAACCTTCTTTAGGGACCCTAAGAAGGCTGCACAATATGTTAAGGATCTACAACTTGCCCAAAAGTCTGAACCTTCAAAGACATATTTGGAAGAAGGCAGCCACACCAGTGACAACGACTAACATGCGGGGGCAGCAAGTACACTGGACGAGGCCTCGCCTGGTGAACTAATGAATTGGTCGGGCAGTCCGGCACAAAGAGACTGTGGTCATGTATCCTTTACAGTTGCCGCATACTGATGTGGCCCCAGCTCCATTTGACTAAGGTTGGGTGAACATTCTGAAATGCCCCATCGCTGGGCCACTGCAGGTGGTCGGGTTGGGCTCCCCTTCTCGCCCCTTGGGGAGGATTCCTTGGTAGTGCAAATGATTTTTCAGCTGTGGGGGTAAGGGGTTAACTGGAGAATATGTCCAGTCTGTTTGGGGGGCTGGTGTGGGTGATGAGGTTTCCTGCAACTTTCTTGTTTAGATTTGATTGTAATTGTTACCCTCCCTGTCTTTCCTTTCTTTTCCCTGTCCCACCCTTAACACAAAATGCACAATATTGTGCTCATACAGGTGAATATGTGAATATGTGCATACTGTGACATGACCAGGATTAAATGTATTACCTGAACGTGCGTGGCGTCATTGTTGCCCAAAGAACCAGAATATTGGAAGGCAACTGAACAGGCATAATGTAGACTTAGGATTCCTGCAAGAACTCTATTTAACTCAACACACACAAGGGCGTCTGAGGGCTGGATGGGTTGGTGAGAAACATATAGCATACTACTCCAACTATGCATGTGGGGTGACCATTATTATCAGAAAGGGTTTACATTGGTGAACATGTGTATCAATTTTGGATAAGCAGGGTAGATATGTCATACTGGCGGATACAGTAGGGGCCCCCCCGATTAGACTCATCTCAGTTTATGGTCCCAATCTTGACGACCCTGGTTTCTTTGTAGCAGTTTGGAGGGTGGCAAATGGCAAATTCCACTTGTCCTGGGGAAATAATATGGGTCAGAGACTTTTTTTTATCTCAAATTGTTTTTATTGAATTTTCCAGAAAGAACAAATAAATGGTAGATATAGTAAGAAAAAGAAGAAGAAAAGGCAGCAAGATTTCCAAGTGCATTACAGTAGGATTTGTAGTTATGTTAGAAAGATAGATATACAGCTGTTCTATGAATATCACAATGGGGCGGAGACTTTAATGTCATGCTTGATGGCACTAAAGACTGGTCTGGCAATTCCCCCTGTTTTCACTCATGCGTGGCAGCACAGCTACAGGCCATAATCAAGGATGGTGAACTGATAGATATTTAGCCTTATCGCCACCCTGATGAGACATGCGGTACATGTATGACATTGGCGGGACCCTCCTGGTCACGCAAAGTTTATTGGTTGATCTCTTGCGATGCAGCTGCGTGGGCAGTTGAGGCACAGCATCTTCCTCGCAACCTCTCAGACTACTCTCCTGTGATGCTGGAGCTTGACATCCTGCATTATCTCACCAGGGCTTTTGCCTAGAAACTGCAGCCAGGTGTGCTACGTGATCAGGCACTCTGCGAATCTATCAGGCAAGCGATAACTGAACACTTCATTAACAACGAAGGCTCAGTGGACTCACCCTCGACCTTGTGAGAAGCTTTTAAAACTGTCATACGGGGGGAGTGCATCTCAAAACAGGCAGGTGTTCTTAAATCTCTGAGGGCGGATCTACAGAAATTAGAAAATAAATGAATGCCCTTGAGCAGGAATTCATCTCTAGCAAAAATGCTCATACACTTAATACAATCCGTGCCATGATAGATGAGTTCCAGGAGTCGGCCCACCGCAAAATACTCTTTCTCAATAAAGTGACTAAAGCGAGGTGGTATGGCGGAAAAACCCTGGTGGGGCTAGTCAGGAAACCTTGGGTTAGTGATTACATCTCCGAGCTGCGAACTGCGGATGTAGAGATAGTGAGAGGTCGAAAAGCCATTCAGGAGGAAATGGCTTTGTTCTATGCATCCATCTACCACGCTCAATTGGACCCTGGTGTTCCCGGGCTGGAGGAATTTCTTGACCACCTACAGTTGATATGGCTAGAGGCACGCCATAGGGCTTATCTAGACGACCCTTTGACAGAAAAGGAGATCATTGGGGCTATCCTGGCCCTCCTGGCTGGGAAGCCCTGGCCTTGACGGCCTCCCAGCAGCCTTCTATAAAGAGTATGCCAGCTTGCTTGCCCCACACTTAATATATAAATATCAAGACTCCATGGAGATCGGGATACTCCCCCCATCGCTCCGGAAGGCCCTCATCATTACAATCTTGAAGCCAGATAGAGACCCAGTGAGATGCGATTCCTACCGCCCTCTTTCCATGATCAACGTAGACAACAAGATCCTGGCGAAACTGATCACAGCTCGTTTTCTCCCACTGCTCCCCACGGTGCTTAGGCAAGATCAATGTGGATTTGTTCCCAGCAGATCCACTGCTCACAATCTCTGCACTATATCTGTACTAGGACCGGTTTCTGGCATTTCATGCTCAGACGTGAGTCTCTTGCTCACTTTGCCACTGAATTGAAGCAAGCCTGGCTGAAGACGGCTGTAATGCCAGAAACCTGTCCTAGGAAGCTTGTTTCCGGTCCAGGGAAGGCATGGCTTGGCAGTTCGGGCTGGACTGTTCCCATGAGGCACAGGGTCAGACTGATTTGCATATGGCCATGTCTGAACTGGGGTGGTAGAGTGGGCTAAAGAACGGTGATGGATTAAACCCAGATCTGCTGACTGGGTGCGAGTGTTTGATTGGTTCAGATGCTCCGTCCATCACCACCCCCTTTTGTACCGCTTTGGCTATTGAGAATAGGCCTGATGTCTGGAGCGCGTTGCCAGCGATGCTGGTCACCTGACACCCCCTTCTTGCATTTAGCGTGGGATTGGCCGCCCCCGGTCTCTCAATATTGGGCAACTGTTTTTGCTGCAATAGATGAGATGATGGGCACGCCCATAGATAGAACCCTATTAATGGCCCTGCTGGGGTATGTGACGGTCATAACGGCGAAGGGGTGGAGGCTTAGTGCGCTGCTGCTGCTCACAAAAAGACGCTTCGCCATGACATGGGGTAAGTCACGCGCACCCAAAAAAGCTGCATAGCTTAGGGATGTGGCATTTTGCCAGGACAGTTGGCTGTCTGCTGGGAGCTTATGCCTACTCAGTCCTGCACAAAAGATTTTTGGGGCCCTCTCCAGTTATACATTAGCGTACACATCCCGGACGAGGTTGTACCCTATACCCAGACCACAGATGCACTGCAGGGGAACCAGGCAGAACCGCCACAGAATACATATGGAGAACCGCAGTAGACTCACTGGCTTGCACAAGTACACAGATCTTACCCTGTTCCCGGCTCTCCTTCTGACTTTCCCTCCCTCTACTAGTTGTAAATAATGTGTTAAAAGCCAATGTGAAGCAAACAGTGTAAATCAATGTCACAACGTAAATTTCTGTGTGGGAAAATGACTCCACTGTCAAACTAACAGTCGGGACGATGTAAGAAACGACCAGAACTGTAATGCTTAACTAGAATTTATACCAACAGTTGACAAATGTTACATGAGATATAACTGTGCCAAATGCACCCGTAACTTAAATGAAAGCAGCTAATGTAATTGTGAAAACTGAATAAAAAGAAGTTTAAATAAATAAATACATAAATAAAGGTCTTACACCACCTGTTGTCTATGCTTAAAGGATAAGAGAAGTAGAAACTTCCTATATATGCAAAGGAGGGCAAAACAGGTGCCCACCACTGAGTTAACTTGAGTACAAAATAGCAGTTGTCCATCAAATTTAAAGCCCATGTTTATTACCACCTGATTTTGAGATAACGGTGTCTCAGCATCTGACCAAATAAAGAGGAGCTCGGTGTTCTCCGTATTACATTTAAGTTGTTTACTTGATAGCCATCTAAATGTTGCTGTAAGACAGTTATGAATGTTCTCCCCTGGGAATGCCTCGCCCTTCTCCCAGGAGAAATGCAGTTGGGTGTCATCTGTATTTGACACAATTTTGGCCCGAAAGGATTCTGTCAAGGAGGTAGATATAAAATAGAGTTGGGCTAAGGGCGGACCATTGTGGCACTCATACCCTTAGTTTAAGGGAGATGGCAGAGAAAGGGTTGCACCATACCTCTTGTCCGCTCTCCTCCAAGAATGATCCAAGCCACTGCCAAGCCAGCCCTCTAATTCCCATCTCATGAAGGCGAGCTAAGAGGATGGGGTGAGAGATAGTATTAAACGCTGCAGAAAAGTCAGGTAACACCAGCTTCGCTCTGTCACCCTTGTCCATGCCAAGGCGGATGGAATCGAGTATCTCCAGCAAAGCTGTCTCAGTACTATAGTTGGGCTGGAAGCCAAATTGGCTAGGATGAAGCAGGTTATTGCTTTCTAAGTACGAGGATATCTGTTTGTTGACATGTTTCTCAAGCACTTTTGATAGAACGGGGAGGATAGAGATCGGTCTGTAATCAATTGGGTCATTAAGGTCTGCCTGAGATTTATTTAAGAGTGGTACAATGTTCGCCTGTTTCCATATTCTAGGCATCGTCGCTGAAGAGAGGGAAGTATTAAATAACTGATGCACCAGCGGGCTAATAACCTCAGCTGTGCGAGCTCAAATAAAGAAGGGACCAGAATCCAAAGGGGAGCCTGATTTGAGGTGGCTTATGGCTAGTAGAGAGTCTTCCAAAGGGATGGGAGGAAAGGAATCTAAGCTATCTTTACTGCTGGAAATATAGACTGATGGAATAGGATCTCCCACCTTCCCCTTCACTTTGCGGAACATATCCTTAATACTATAGCCCAACAAGCAGCTATCAGCTCCAGGAGGCGGGAGGCTAGCTTGAATAGAAGCTATTTTATCACGGAAGGAACAAGCAAGTTGTTCACATCATTTCTGGGAGGAGGGTTTATGATTGGTCCATGCCTCTGGCGAGGTAAAAGACTTAACAACTCTGAAAATGTCCTTGGAATGATTGCCCGCGTTTAAAATTTTATCTTCAAAATACAGATTTTTTTGCTAATTTAATTTCTTTATGACACTTCCTAAGTGCATCCCTGTAATATGTTTTTGCTTTTAGACAGTAGGTTGTTCTCCATTGCCTCTCTATGGGCCAGATGTAGGTCGCCAAATACCGGTCGGTAACGGCCTGAAATCGGTCAAATTGGCCGTTACCGACCGGTATAGCGAGAACGAGATGTAGGTGACAAAAAAAGACCGAATCGGTAAATATGAATCGGAAAAATACCGACTCGGTATTTACCGAGTACATATTTACCGAATCATAATTTACCGATACGATAATTACCGAGTACGTATTCACCGAATCGGTAAATAAGAAATCGGAAAACATGGCCATCGAGATGTGGGAAAGGCCAAAAATACCGAATTCATAGAAATTCGGTATTTAAGAGTCGGTATTTACCATGGACTGAAAGCAGGTGGTAACCATGTGCATGCTATAAAAAAAGGGCCCAAAATGCAACAGTGTTGGCAAAATGGCGGCACTCTATGTGATTGCGAGGAGGCGAAGGCTACAGGCTGCAGGTCTGAGGGTATGACAAAGGGAGGAGCAGGTGTACAGGCAGAGGATCACTCTGTTCCAATTGACTGAGTCTGAGATACTCCAGAGGTACAGGCTGCACCCCACTACCATCATGGACCTAATAAGGGACCTCCATCCATACCTGGATCATCCAACACCCAGGGCCCACGCCATCCCTCCCCATGTCCAGGTGCTGTGCAGCATACACCTGCTTGCCTCTGGGAGCTACCAGTGTGTGATAGCAGCAGTAGGAGGTGTATCCCAGAGCTTTCTGTCCCGTTTTTTCAGGAAATTCCTGGATGTCATGACTCAGAGAATGGGACATTACATACAGTTCCCTGACACACCTGCGGAACTTGCCAAAACTAAAACAGACTTCTATGGACTGGCACACTTCCCCCATGTGATAGGCTGCATTGATGGCACCCACATTCCCCTATGCCCACCAGCAGCCACCGAACACATATACAGAAACCGTAAGTCGACGCACTCCATCAACGTGCAGGTGATATGCAATGCAGGGAACATCATCACTGACATAGTTGCCAAATTCCCTGGCAGCACACACGACTCCTACATATTCCAGAACAGCGGAATATACACCCGGCTACTGAATGGAGATGTTGGAGATGGATATCTGCTAGGTAAAAATGTTGTACACACCCTGAAATGGATCTCATCTAAATGTGAAATGTGAATGTAACTCGTGTACCTCTCCTTCTCTCCCAGGTGACAGCGCATATGCCCTGCGTTCCTTTGTGCTGACACCGTACCTCAACCCAACCAACAGAGCAGAAAGGCGATACAATGTGGCACACAGGTCCACCGGCAACGTAGTGGAGAGAACCTTTGGACTCTTGAAGAGCAGGTTCCGTTGCCTCCACAAAAGTGGAGGTGCGCGACAGTACACCCCCATCCTGTGTTGCAAAATAATAGTCACCTGTGCCATTTTGCACAATCTTGCTACCAAGGAAGGCACAGAGGTGGAGTTGACACATCATGAGAACATAGATGACGACCAAGAACATGCAGGGCCCCAGGCAACAGGACCTGCCGCACTAGATGGTAGATTGAGACGGACAGAAATTACACGACGATATTTCTAGGTAATGTATGACACATACACAAGTATACTTCATGACATGAGTAGTTTAATCAGCACTACCTCATCATAGTCACATCTGAAGTGGATCCATAAATGTGCGTCAATGTCACTGGCTGCACATTCTCAGTTTCAGTCACTGTGTGCAGTTGAGTCTGTCCCCCGCGTAGGTCAGTGCTTGCGTCCTCGCACTACATTGCGGGATTTTGGTGCCTGTCCTTCAGTTTCCCTGCTGGTGCCTGACTCCGCATGGCTGTGCCTGCCGCTCCGGCGCACCTCCGGTACAGGTGTACTGGAGCCACTCCTGCTGGTTGACCCCTCAGTCTCCTCCACACCTGTGTCACCAGCATTGCCTGTGTTGGAGTTCAACATCTGCTCCATCGCAGTGGTCACTCTATCCATGCCCCGTGTTAAGTCTGAGCAGCAGTGCTCTATTGCTTCCTGCATTGAAATGGAGCGTCTGCAGAGGATTGCTGTATTGGTAGCGAACCTATTCACGGCCTTTGTCTGTTGGCGCATGTCATGTCCTTCCCTGGCACGCTGGAGATGATCCCTGTCCAACTTGTCGGCGAGAACTCCCATGTATGTTGAGATGTCTGTGATTCCTTGTGCATTCACCTCCAGGCTAGATGCCATTTGGCCTATGCCCTTGTCCATGTTGGACATTTTGGTGTTCAAACAGCGAACCTGCCTATGCATGGCTTGCAGTGCTTTGGCCTGCTGGCGTTGTACTTTCACCATCGTGCCCTCCAGGCCACAGAAGACGCTCTCCCCTTCCTGGCCCTCCCCACCCTCACGTGCCCTCCTGCCAAGGACACTGGTGCGTGCTGCGCCTGCAGCAATAGTTGGTCTTGGCCTGTCAGCCACTGGTGCACTATTTAGGGGGACATCTTCCTCATCCTCTGATTCAGAGGTCTGCAGGATCCTCTGTGGGGGCTCCGCATGGCTAGTTTCCTCTCCCGGCATGGACCCTCTGGACATTGCACAGGGTGTGTCTGTGAGGTCAGGACTTCCAAACAACAGAGGGAACATTCAGACAGGTGTAGTGGGTGGGTTTGGAGATGATGGCTCATGGGTGGGATTGTTCCCTCCTTCTCCTGCGCTGTGACAACTTTTCCTCTTTTCTTTCTCCCCTCTTTTAGTTGGTGCTGCCCTCTCCTCCCTCGGCGGTGCAGAACTGCGTGACGACTCTCCTGTGGATTCAAATTGACATAGGGTCAATGTTGTTGTTTGTCTGTGTGTGGTTCTTAATTAAATAGTCTGCAGACCTTTGCACAGTCCACATTGCTTGTTTGGTGATGTGTGTGGCATGCCTTGCTGAGTCATGTGTGGTGTACTTAGCATCTATGTATACATGACTACATCTACCATGATGCATTGCTGCCACAAAATCTGAGCTCTTCTGCAGTGTGATGTGTGTACACAGTGGGGTACAGGGTTGGGTTGCTGGGGGTGGATGTGGGAACATGCCTCTTACCTTGTTTCTTGGCTGCTTTCGCTGTGCTATCCAGGTCTCCTATCCCATGGATGCATTCTGGCTCCATGGTGGTTTCCACTAGCTCCTCTATTGGTGTCAGTTTTGGGGCTTTGCTCCTGCCACCTCCAGTCAAACCCGCATCCTTTTTCAGTGCAGCTATTTTTTTCTTCGTCACGATGCGCAGATCATACCACCTCTTTCGGATGTCCTCAATCTCCCGGTGGGTGACACCAATGGCATTGACTTTGGCCTGAATGGCTATCCAAATGTTCCTCTTCACAGTCTCTGCAACATGCAGAGACTGTCTCCCAAATATTTGGCTGTAGTTGCTCACTATTTCATCCACAGCCACCTGTAGTTCCTCTGGGCTGAACTTCAGCTTCCTTTTCCTCTCACCACCATCCTTTTGGCCTTCCTGTGCCTCCATTCTTTCACTCTGCTTGCCTGTGGATGCTCTGCTCCTCTCTCCTCCGAAGAATTGTTTGTTCTGTTGGTTTCCACCTGCATGGGTGTGGCCACTCCCAGGTACTGTGGTGGGGTGCTTCACTCTCATTGGTTGGATTCACAGGGCCTTGGTTGTGGGGTGTGTAGGATGTCCCTGATTGGTTGGCAGGCTCACATGGCGTGTTTCAAACTCCCGATTACAGAATCGGTGACCTCTGAATCGGTAAATTCCGATTCGCCTTTTTCCGATTCGGTGAATCCCATTAATTCCTATGGGCCATGTGGCCCATAGGGATGCTTGGGTTTCACCGATTCGGAAAAAGACAATATGGATTATTCCGAATCGGTAATTACCGATTTTGATTACCGAGTCATAACGATTCGGTAACTTTTACCGATTTTGTACCTACATACCATTTACCGATTCAGGAATACCGATTCGGTATGAGTCGGTATTTATTAATCGGTAAATGGAAATTACCTACATCTGGCCCTATATGTTTACAATCTAGCTTTCAATTTTTAGCTCATGTGTGTACCAAGGACTGGACAATTTAAAGTGGCATTGCTGAGTACTCCTTTCTGGAGCAAGAGCAAGGATGGCGGTCTCAATCCAACAATCAATAAGGCTCAGATCTTTGTCAATATTGCTGGAAAGTGTGGGTTTACCCTCTTCTAGTGTACAGCATAGGGTTTCCGGTTGAATTTTGTGAAAGGTTCTCACTGTACAGGATAAGTTGCCATTCTTATCAAGGGGGCCTGTGCAGTTTTCCCATTTAACCTAGGCATGTGGTGGTTAGACCAGGCCAAAGCGATAGGAGTATTGACTCCCAGAGGTCGGGAAGTGAAAATGTGCTCAAAAGTATGACCAGCAAGATGCATATTCGCAAAAATAGATTGGGATAGGCCCATAACAGCCAGATTCTCCAGAATCAAAGAACTATCTCTACCATCTGCACATTCCATGTGAAGGTTACAATCTCCCACTACCATGCAATGTGCATATTTAAGAGTTAGATGGGTCATTGCATAGAGAGGATATAAACCCTCCGGTAGGACCAGGAGGCTTATAAATTAGTGCCCTGATACAGATTGTTTGGATGAGAGGGAGAGAGTAAAACCCAAGATCTCCACACCTACTAGATCAATTGAGGGTAAAGGGGCCAGAATGTAGCACTCCTATGAAAATAATTATAGTCCTCCCCCTATTACCATATCACGGTCTTACACCAAAATCTTAAAGCCTTTGGGGACAGCTGTCCAAATATCATAATATTTGACTGTTCTTAGGTGTCTCCCCTTGTCCTGATGAATACCCCCACATAAGGATTGAAATTCCCTACCCAAACTTTTGGAGTCAAAATGTCAACGGTTTTATCTGGTTCCACGCACAGACAATAGTGATTGATTGACTGTGTTTTTATGATACTACGGTTCTTCATGTATATTCAGCCTTAAAAACGGCTGGATAGGTTGCTACCAATTGATGATGTATATATTGCTCAACCCCGTCCTTCTTTTCATCAACCCTCACCAATGCACACTTTAAAGCATTCCCTCTCTTCGCCTTTGATGCAACCCCTCACAACTATGTGCATATTCTGTGCTGCGATTGAATATGAATATCATTTTTGTTCTAAATATGAGTACATTGAAATTTGATTTACTAAAGGTGATGTTGTATCTGATGTTAAATTCAATTCCACTGTGACCACTTAATCTGGGACTGTCCAAATATGAGGGCCAGAGGAATCTGAGAGCCATGTTTCAGTTAAAAACAAAGCATCAAGACACTCATCACAGGTCATGTATATTATCTGCGTGTTTTGGGAGAGAGCTGGCGTTAATCAAAGCACTTCTTAAAGGTAATCGTGTCTCTGTTACAGAGAATACAAATGAATGCAATGTAACTCAAGCAGGAAGTCCCTCACAAGGGCATGCATTGTAACCCCGAGGTACACGCTTAAGACTTCCGAAAACCAAGTATAGGAATGTGCTTCCGCATACCTTATGTAATACTAATTTAAAATCCAAACTGTAGGCTAAATAAATTGTTTGTTTTTTCAGACCCGATGGTCGGCAACACGAGCGATTTGACACATTTTGAAAAAGAAAAGATGACCTCAGCAGGTATTTATTTTGTTTTAACCTTGGAACAATCATGATATATCGGAAAAGGTAGGGCAATACTAAAATATACTTCTTATTTTTTGTTTTCTTTAGACATCACCAAGTCCTTGCCCTGAAGATAGTCCAGTAATATGTATTGGGACTTGCTACGAAGCAGCACACATTACCCAAGGGAAAAGTGAGTCTTTTTACAAATAGAGAGTCTCACAGGGAAATCATCTCTGAGTACGTGACCCTGGGTGCAAAAACACTATTCCCTTTGGTTGGCAACCTACGAATATTGTTCAATTCTGACAAAGAATTTATGAGTAGGGTTGCTTTGTGTTGTCTTGTCTAATATTTGAAAACTGTCTTGTTATTTGTGTAGTTTTTGTTAAATTAAACTATTCCGTTAATTATGTTCAAGGTTCATGTTATTTTGTGTCATGTTTTGATGTAAGCAAGAGCTATAATCTTGATCTGTCCTACAATCAACTACTTGAACAATTTACAAAAATTGTGTAAAAAATAAACATAATAAATTATGTAGATCAACACATTCAGAAGTTTGGTCTTAGGTTGCTAATGGGAAGCAGCATGAAAATTGTCAGCTAGATCATCTTTTGTATTATGTAACTTTCTAAAAATGGCATTTTCAGATTTGTGACTTAAAATTCGGCTTTATCGTTAAAGAGGGATTTAGATTACAATTCTTAGGACATCTAACTTGACATTCCCTACCTGCTCCCAGTTGAAAAATAATCACTGAAATAATGTAATACATTAACCAAATTTTATCCCTAGGGAGAGGCAGGCCTGGCAATAGTGAAAAACATGTTTAAGAGTGTTTCACTACCAGGACATATAAATGTTAGAAGTACATGTCCAACTTTTTTAATACACTGTGCCCAGCCCTATGGGCTGCTTGGGGTCGACCTTAGGGTTGAGTTATATGTATCAAAGAGAAAGGTTTAGGACTGCCAAAGGTTTATTTTGCAAGGTCAAAATGGCAGTTTAAAACTGCACACACATGCTGCAATGGCAGTCCTTTAACATGTTTAAAGGCTACTTGAGAGAGGGGCGCAATGAGAGCTGCAGGCACACTAGTAGAATTTAATTTACCGTTCCTGGGCACAAAAAATACCACTTTACCACTTATTTACGAGTAAATTAAATATGCCAATTGGGTGTAAGCCAATTCTACCATGTTTAAAGGTGAGAGCACAAACATTTTAGCACTGGTTAGCAGTGGTATAGTGTGCAGACCTAGGGCCAACAAAAACAAGATCTGCAAAATACGGGGGAGTAAGTCAAAATGTTTGAGGGAAACCCACCCTATGCCTTGCAGGCCTAACAGTCATCTTTTTAAGTATAATGCTGTACCTATCAAATCTTCCAGTAAATCCTAAAGAACCACTAATGTTCTATCAACTGGCTATCTACCCATTGTTCAGCTAAGCCAGCTAAAGCAAACTGAGTGATAAAGAATTTATCCTTGGCAATACATTGTTTTTCACTGATTGACTGCCTTAGATCCATGTATTAATTTTGCAGCTCAAGGAGTAGTTTTAGGTTTAAATCTTTTTTATTATTTGAAAAAAGGTCAAGCATTACATTAGCCGCCACCTACATCCACCGGCCGGTGGGGATCATTCATGTAGATATTAAATCTTTTAATTGAAAAGGTGCAGCACTGCGAAAAGGAGTATCAGCAATCACAGTCATCACATTGCCTCAAATGTAACAAGAAAGAGGGTGACAAAAGGAGTCAAGTGAATTACCTGTGCCAATGCAGTCAAGTCCGCATCAAAGGAAGCTGTGCCGACCTCAATGTGATATCAGAAAAAAACCAACCAAACCCCCCCTTCAACTCCACCCTCCCCCCTCCTGTGTTCCAAGTCCACCACTAATGCCATTAATACCTCTACATTTCTCAGACCGCTTTCGAATGCTCAGTGTCTGTGAAGCGAAGCAGCCGGTAATACCGAGGACACGTGACCTCACGGAATTCGGAGGCCAGTAGGGACAAGAAAGGCTGCCATAACTCTGCATACTTGGATCCCTCCCCGGCTAGGGTTAAGGAGAGCTTTTCCATCCCAAGGACATGCCACAATCGGTGAAGCCAACCGTTAAATGTAGGGATATTGGTAGTGCGCCAGTGTGCGAGGATGTTTTGCATGGCAGAATCCATGTGCTATAGCAATTAGCCGACCTCTGTGAGCGCGCAGAGGATACATTAGAGGATTTGGTAGTCCCAGAAAAACATATGAAGGGAAGAGCGGGATTTCGGTCTCAAAATGCACATCCACCGCATCCAACACCTGCTTCCAGTAAGCCTGAAGATGCACACAATCCCATAATATGTGGACCAGTGTACCCACCTGTCCGCAACCTCGCCAGCAAGTCGTGTCTTTGGTACCAGCCATAGCATGGAGACGTGCCGGAGTGTAGTACCAGTAAGTTGCTATTTTAGTGAGAGTGTCAGTTAGCCCCCTGTGGTATGCGGAATGCCGTGCTCTGTAAAAAAATCTCATCCCACTCTTTATGACTAAGTGCCCTACCCAACTCTCTTCCCCACTGCACCTTACCAGCACTATATGTATGTGAGTATCTAACCAGTAGCATTTTGTATAGGTCAGAGATTCATTTTTTGTCCATCTTGCGGGTAATCAGCCAGTGTTCATAGGGTAAGAGGTGTCTATCGGCCACTGGGCGCACCTGTTCACTAAGTGCCCACTGTCGCACCGGGAGGTAACGCAGCCGCTCAATCTCCGGCATTCCGTGCATTTGCCGAAACTGCATGAAGGAAATCACTCCCTCGGGTAAGTACATATGGAAGAGGCATCGACAACCAGCCGGTCGCCACCTTGCATAGGCCACCGCATTGGTACCTGGCGTACAGTCAAGGGAGTGAATGGGGACGGGAAAGTAGTCAACTCGTATTTATCATTAGTTTGGTCCCACACCTCCAGGGGTACCCGCGTAAAATGGGAAGCATACAGATTAGGCGGACGATGCTGCCTCCTGAGAAACAACCAGGGCTTCTCGGACTCCCACCTACTCCACTCCACCAAGAGACGCAATTGGGTTGCCTGAAAGTAGAGCAAAAGGTCCGGCACTCCAAGTCCTCCGCTCTCTGGTGGTAGCATTGTCAGTCTCAGTTTGAGTCATGGTTTACGCCCATTCCAAATTAATTGAGCTAATTCCACCTGCGTACGCTTTATCCAACCTGGCGGTGGTCGGAGAGGGATGGTGCGGAACAGGTACAAAATCTGTGGAAGGAGAGTCATTTTGATCGCAGCTATTTTGCCCAACCACGACAGTGGATAGTGCTTCCACCGCCCCAATTCCCGCTGTATCTTTTGTTGCAGTATAGTGTAGTTAACAGCAACCGTGTCAGAAAGTGAGGGGGCCAGCTGAATACCCAGGTACGGGATGGCCTCTGTGGCCCAGTGGATGGGGAATGTGCGTTGCAGGTGTTCTCGGGTGGACGCACTCAGAGACAGGTCCAGGGCCTCCGACTTGCTCATATTGATTTTGAAACCAGAGCATTGCGCAAAAAGATCCAGGTCCGCAAGGCAGGCAGGCAAAGAGTCTCGTGGGTTAGCCGATGAGATCAAGACATCGTCAGCATAGAGACTGATTGTGTGAATGTAGCCCCCAATGTTGATCCCTGCTACCTGCGGATTAAGCCGCAGTTTCTGCGCTAGGGGCTCCCTATACAGAGCGAATAAGAGGGGCGACAAAGGGCACCCCTGCCGAGTGCCCCTCTTGATGGAGAATCGAGGGGACGTGTGCCCAATAACTCAAACCAATGCAGTCGGGAATTTGTAACAATTCAACAAGTACGTGTGGAACTTCACTCCTAAACCCACCTTCTCCAGAACCCTCTCCAGAGAGGGCCAATTGCTCCTATCAACCGCTTTTTCCGCGTCGATAGCAAGCATTAAAAATTCGCCACTCGGACAAGTTGCTTTCTCAATAAGGTGCAGAGCTCGCTTAGTGTTATCAGAAGTTTGCCTTTCGGGGATAAAGCCTGCCTGATCAGGGTCAATCAAGCCACCCATATGAAGCACCAGTCGAGCTGCCAATATCCCTGTGTACAATTTGAGATCCACATTGAGGAGCGAGATGGGGCGGTAGGCACCACTCTGCGACCTATCCTTCCCCAGCTTGGGGATTACAGCTATGAATGCCTGCAGTAGATCTCCCGGTATCCCCCAGGCTCTGAGAAGATATTAAAAAGGCGCGTGAGGAGAGGGGCAACTTGCGCACAGAAGGCCTTATAGAATATTGCCGGAAACCCATCCGGGCCCGGTGCTTTGGCCACTTTAAGACGCAATATGGCAGCAATGACCTCTTCCGGTCGGATGTCGTGCTCAAGTGCTCTGCCGTGAGGGCTGGTAACGGGACAGAGGCCAAGAAGGCCTCTGCATCACAATCTCTCAATGGGGAGCTGGCATATAAATCAGTGTAGAAGTCACTAAAAGAGGACGCAATGCCAGGGTCATCAGACACACAACTGCCATCCAGTCGGAGTATCTCGCGAACCATTTGGTGCTGGCGAGTCTCTCGCAGTTTGTGAGCCAACAGCCTCCCACACCTATCCCCACCGGTATAGTAGGCATGCCGACACCTCAGTGCTGCAATGGCTGCTAACTGCTGCCTCATAGCCCTAAGTTGCCTCCAGATGCGAGGGGCCCCGGTGCGCTGGTGCATTTGCTCCAGTTCCCTCATGCACTGGCTGAGTTCCTCCCGCTTGCAAGCACGCTCAACATTATCTGCAGCTGAAATAGCAATAAATTCCCCTCGCAAAACCGCTTTCAATGCTGCCCAGTGCATGGCGAGTGTAGTGTCAGCAGTGTTATTGTGAGAAAGGAAATCTGTTATAACACGCTGTATTCTCGTGACTACGTCTGCCTGGTGTAAGAGAGGCTCTCTAAGTCGCCATGTTCGCTGCGTGTGCTGAATTGAGGAAAAAGCCAGCACCACGGTCATCGGGGAGGGAGGCAACTCCAATCTCCACCTCTGTTGCCAATGCCCGTATAGAGGTGGACGCTAACAGGTAATCCAATCGGGCGTATGTTTTGTGGGCAATGGAGTAATAGGAGTAGGAGCGTCCCTGGGGATGAAAGCTGCGCCATAGGTCGCTAAGTCCAAGGTCCCGAAGATGGCTAGACCCTCCACCGAGAGTGCGCCGGTCTGCGAAGTGCGCTGACATGATCTATTTAAAATGTTGTCATACACTAAATTCAAGTCCCCTCCTAATAGAATATGCTGATCCGGGGTGACAGTAGCTTCACTGAGGGCTGAGTGGAAGAACCTTTCCTGACCTTCATTAGGGGCATATATTGAGCCAACAGTGAACGTGTGGTCCCTGAGTGCAAACCGGTAAGCCAACAACCTTCCCTTTATCTCGGCCTCCTTCTGTATGATCTTTCCCCTAAACCTCTGGGCCACCAGAATGGCCACACCTGCTGTCTTGTTAGCCGTTGAGGAGAAAAACTGATGGGAAAACTTTCGGGATCGCAGGCGGGGACAATCTCTCTGCAAAAGGTGCGTCTCCTGAAGAAGACAGATGTCCGCCTGTGAGTGCTCCAGGCAGGAGAGGACTGCCCTGCGTTTCACTCGATTATTCAGTCCCCTCAGATTCAATGTGAGGACCTTAAGATCCGTGGACGACATCTACCCCACCCAATGGACAGAAAGCGAAAAGCCCACCTTGGCATAACCAAACTCCGGAAAAACCGGGACAGCAGTTGTTCTAGAAGGACCAGGGATTGTGCGCCAGACAACGGCCCCAAGCATACTGTGGACAAGGAACAGAGAAATCCTCCCGCCCCTCCCCCGCCCCCAAAAAAGCAACCCCTCCCCAACATGAAACCCAATAATCAAGAACACATTGTCCATCATCCGTAGATGATTGGTATTACACTGCAACGGGGCAGGTCAGTCAATGCACAACAGCTCCCCCTCCTGCCGACGGCCTGGTCAAGAAACCCAAGCTAAATAACCGCCATATGAAATTAGTACCACAGTCAGCTGTCATGGGGTGAGGGCGGACCAAACGAGACCGCTTCCACTGCAGCACGCTGCCCATCTTTAATCTCGGGTGTGGGAGGCTTCTTTACTCGACGCCGTCTGCCCTGCTGGCGCCATTGGGGTCTGCGGTCCTCCTGTTTCACTATGCGCTCGGACGACTCATCCTCCTCCGCTGGAGGGTCTATCCCCAGCAGACGGCATGCTTCTCTGAGTGACCGGAGCTGATAGAGCTTATTATCTAATTTAAATATCAGCCGAAAGGAGTGGCCCCAACTATAGGAGATGTTGCGTTGTTGCAAATGTTCTGTGACCGGCTTGAAGGTTCTACGCTTCTGTAGGGTGAGCGCGTACAGGTCCTGGAATAAAACTGGGGATTGATTTCTAAAGGACAGAGGGTGTAGCTGCTGTGCCTTCCGAAGAACCTCTTCTTTCGTGCGAAAGTCCTGTACGCATGCCAAAATATCTGGCGGTGGAGCCGATGTCGGGCGCGGGGACCAACTCTATGCACTCTGTCCAGCCGGAGTTCTGACTCTAAGGGGTGCCCCAGGATGTGATTGAAAAGTGTGCTCGTGAATCCGAACAGATCCTTGGTCTCCTCGGTCAATGTCACGCCCTGGATTCGGATGTTATGGCGACGGGAACGATTTTCTAGGTCTTCCAGGTGCGTTTGTAGGTCCACCTGCTGGGCATGGATCCGCAGTATCTGTGCTGCAGCGCCTCTATTTCGGTGTCTCTCCCGTCGCTTTTGGTCTCCAACTCCGCCACCCTCTCTCCTATACCGTCCATGTCTCTGCGCACCTCTTTAATTTCCTCAGAGAATTCCTTCTTCAGGGTGTGTATGTTGTCACTCAGGGTCATGAAGAGGGACTCCAGAAAGGCCTTGGTTATGAGTTCTGAGCCCTCCGCCTGGTCCGAGGCAGGGCGAGCAGCATTAGCGCCATGTCTTTTGGTTGTTGAGCCACTTGGGCCCAGGCAAACAGGGCTTTCACCGTTTTATCCTTGCGAGCTCTCGCGGTGGACATGTCGCTCTCTGTGCACTCCAGAAGGCCCCCACCAGGCTCTCCCGGTTCCAGCGTCGCCCCAGGACCTAGATGGGCTTCTCCCTTCCTACATTAATCTGCCACCACTGGAGGGTCCGCACTGGAATCACCAGACAACCTCCGTCCGGTCAGTTCTGAGCCCAAGGTAGGGCGCACAACGGGGCTCTGCAATCAATCCCAGTGGGTCCTCAATCCACCAACTGTGGGCACTCGTATTGCCGAAAGGGCCAGCTCCACCCGGATCCCGTCAGCTGCCCCTCAGGGGGTCTAGTCTGCACCTCACCGCCGCCCAGCTCCGTCGTCAGAGGCGTCTTTCCTGCACGTGCCCGCCGCCCGCTTCTTTCAAAAGCCAGGCCCGGCCGGTTCCATCGGCCGCCGCACCACTGCAGCCAACATCCTGGGGGTCACCGGTGCTGTCCTCCACGGCTTCAGGGGGACCCAGGCCTGACTGCCTCCCCAAAAGCCACCAGCGCTGCCTCCTCTTCCGGGACCCCAAAGTGGCCTTGCATGGCTTAATGAATCTCACTTAGGTTTTGCATTGCCCTTGTACCCCATTGCAAGGGCTGTGGTAAATAAATAAATAATACCCTATTTTTGACTAAGCATATATCATAGCAGGTAGCTCAATAAATAAGAGTCAAGATTCGAGGTAGTAGGAGTTTCTGCAGGTTTATTACAGCATAAGGACAGGATCGGGACAACCTGCATAGGATGACCCAGCAGCTGCTGGGGCCGGGTCTGGGATGAGCGCGCTAACTTTTAATAACAATACATGAACTTATATACATAGCGCGAACACATAGCATTACATTGCAGTAGGCGTAGCAGTGGGTGGAGCAGAAGGCGTGACGCGTAGCAGTCGCGAAAGATAACAGTAAAAGTAGGTGTAACTGGGAGTATACATAGACATGTGATGCAAACGTAACAGAATATGTCATGAATGGGCGGAAACATAGGAGGGGGCTAC
Source organism: Lissotriton helveticus (assembly GCF_964261635.1). Lineage (NCBI taxonomy): Eukaryota > Metazoa > Chordata > Amphibia > Caudata > Salamandridae > Lissotriton > Lissotriton helveticus. The sequence continues at coordinate 1,114,044,556 of NC_136061.1, forward strand.
CTAAGGAGCCGGGACCTCTAACCTGGTGGTGCGCGAAAACTGGCAATGACGTATTACTAGGAGAAGCTGGGGGCTACGAACTCTGTGCTAGGAGCAGAGACTAGAGTCTGGAGGGTTGGAGCGACATGTACCTAAACCCTATCTAGTATCTGATGTTTAGGGAACATGTTGATATAAACTAGAAGTCATGAGGGGAAAGGCTAACTTGATTCTAAGACTGGACCATGCATTATTCTACATGTAGTGCGTGATGAAGAATATTAAATGACCATTAATACAGTATTTCTCTAACGTGGAGCCGAATAGGCTAGACAATGACGGAAACTATTGATGCAGTTCAGTAGCTTAGGAATGCAGAGAAGAAGGACTGAACTGATAGCTGGAATCATAACATACTCTTGGCAGACTCAGAGGCAGAGCCAAGCTGCACCGGGCACTGCGAGGCAGGAAGTAAGTGAAGGGTCGAGGATACAGGTGGGGGCTGTATCGCTCCTCAGCGAGGCTTTCAGGAGACAGGAGCTGAATCTGTTGTCCGGGCCCTTTTGAGGCCTGGAAACGGGGACTTTATAATGAAATAACGTGCACACTGAGAAACGTGGCAATATAACTTTACATAGGCCTGATATTCGTAGTATTCACGAGGACTGGAAACTGACATACCAGAGGTGGACACAACTGTAATTGCGTCATTAATCAGACATGGGGAATAACATATGCATATTGGTCATGCACACATAACCTATGATGGATGAGGCGTAGGGACACAGAACATGGCAAAATTTACTTTTCCACATTCCCTCCTTGTCACTACGTTTCATCAGGAAACATCAATATTCATGATACCATCTATCATTTCATACAGTACCATTTGCTCGTCTCGAATTGTCTTGGAACGGGATTTAGAACGGGGCTTGGGACTAGGAATACAAGAGGTAGCACACATGCTGCAAATCGCAGGGCCACATTGTATACAGAGGCAGCAGCTGAATATGATCGCTACTGCAATACCTAGAAAGGACAGGACTTTCCATCCCCATGCGGAAATTATATTCCAGAACCAACCGGACCATGTCCAGGTGCCTGGATCTTGGTGTAACAGATGGGCAATTTTATGGAGTCTGGTTATAGCTGAATAAACAGACGGCGCGTTATTTGGAATGAAAATGCAGCAACTAGATCCGATGACTCTACAGGCCCCGCCCCTATCGGCCAGTATGACGTCAAGGACGAGACGATTTTGCAAAACGACAAATCTCATAGCAGATTGTTCTTCGGTTAGGTTACCTAGAGCAGAGGCAGTCTCATTTACTACAGCTTCAAGGGTTCTTGTTAACCTACGGATCAGTTTACTATTCTGGACAGGTCCTACAAAGAAGAAGAAACCTTTATTAAAATCTGTATACTGTTCTAGAGTAGTTTCAGTATAATCGACAATTGGGGACTCCCTTCTATGTCTAATGTGTACTAGATGTGTGTTTCTGTGATAATCAGATGGGGCTAGGAAAACAGGTGGCAGTAGGAAGGCAATGTAACAGGTTCCCTCCCAATCGAGGGGCAGACGGACATATGCGGTCTGACCACAAATAAAATAAGAATGACGTGAAGCTTTGAAAACAGATTTCCCACTGTCACTATACTGGATAACAGTAGTACATTCACTATGTCCTACATGTACAGAACCATAACTACGGACACATAATTCGCCTTTGACAGGTAGTACTGAAATAGCAGGTAAGTCTGGAGTAGTATCAGACTGAACATTCAGGACCATAAAATTTGACGAATAATTACCTAAATTATATACTTCATTTTCTAGATCTAAACCTGTTCTGTGGGGGAAACCTTGCTTGTCTGAAAAACATGTACTGTTAAGAAAAGACATATCTGTTGAGGATGACGTTAACGTGGACCATGCTCCACACGAACCATTATGTGAGAATGGATAAGGAAAGAGTGGCAGAACTCCCTTCGGTGTCTGGAAAGGGGGGAGTCGACCACACACCCAACAATTAGTGGCATTGCTGGTCTGGTGTGAGTAATGTAACATACGGATAAATGTGTTGTTGCGCATAGCGAGGCGGTATGAATATTCGTGAGGAGGCAGATCACTAAACGTGTGCTCTACTGTAGCATTAGCAGACATATTTACATGAGGAACTGGAAAATACAGATAGAACGCATAGCTGGTGCAGGAAATCAAAATGCTGATGAATAATACGAAACTCAGAAAAACGATACATTGAATTGAACTTCGACTGACTCTCTCACTATGGGGGTCTATTTTATACATGTCAGAAACAGTCTAACCGTTTCACCTAGGGGAGGACTTATACAATCAAACTGACTGACTTATTAGACCTGAGCTTTTGCTTATACTCCTGCTGCGGAGTTTTCTCTAACCAGGGAGGGGTTGTAGTAATGTCTTTTGCGGGACAGTCCTTTAAAACAATGTTCTGGCAATCTTTCGAATCCTGGGAAATGTTTTTAGAAACGGATTTCAATCCTTTAAAAAGTTTAATATGAGAAAGGTGGATCCATCCTTTTCTGCCTTCCAACTTGACGGCTGTACGGGTGGTGAGGAGGACCTGACGGGGCTCCTTCCAACGAGGCTCCAGCGGACTTGATCGGTCAAAATTCCGGACCATCACTAGGGAACCTGGAACGATTTCATGCGGTGCCACCTCGGTATTGTCTGGAAATGCGGCAGCAACCTGTGAACGACATGAGTTGAGGGCAGACATCAAGGAAGCTAGGTAATCTGTCAGCATATTACATGAAACATCGGTAATACTTCGGGGTCTAGGAGTACCCCACATATTAGGGGGGCGGCCGAATACGACCTCATACGGGGACAGACCTGATCTGGAATGTGCGACCATGCGCATATAAAACAAAGCAACTGGCAGAGCTACTAGCCAGTCCACACCTTTTTCTTTACAAACTTTGGCAATACGGATTTTCAGGGTTTGATTATGTCTCTCGACTAGACCGGCTGCTTCAGGATGGCGTACACAATGAAACTTCCACTGGTACCCTAACAACAGGGAAACGTGCTTCATCAGTTCAGAGGAGAATGGCTGGCCGTTATCAGAATATACGACTCTAGGGAGTCCGTATCTAGGGAAGAATTCACGAACCAACTGCTTGGCAGTGGTCGCGGCTGTGTAATCTGGGACTGGATATGCTTCTGTCCACCTGGACAAAGCGCATACAACTACAAGGACATACTTGAAACCTCGACATCGCTCCATCTGAATATAATCCATCTGGAGGACCTCAAAAGGGTGGTCAGGGGGCTGGAAACCACCTTGTTCCACCGGGACACTTTTACCTGGATTAAACTGACAACATATCATACAGGTACGGACTTTCTGCTTGGCTGCAGCTCATAAATGCTTGTTGAACCAAATGTTCTGGATACTGTCTAACATAGCTTTTTCTCCTAAATGTGCTGGACTATGTGCGGTATTGATAATGACTTGAACCATAGAATCGGGGAGAAACCATGTGGCTCTACCCTTCGTTAACCATCCTTGATCTGTCTGGACCCCTCCTTGTTCAGACCATTTCTTGATTTCGTCGGGAGTAGCATGTAACTGGATATCTATGACATCTTGTGTAGGGTCCTTAACTGTCATGCATGTAATCGGATCTGGAGTATGTATTATGTTAACTGGAATGTCTGGATTCTGTGCTGTAAGCTTGGGTGTGCGATCTGCTAGATCATTACCTTGGGAAATAATGTCAGTAACTTTCGTATGTGCTTTGCATTTCATGATGGCAATGGATGTCGGTAAATGTATGGCATCTAACAGGGCTTGAATAAGGAGACCATGCTGAATCTTGGTTCCATGAGAAGTCATGAAACCTCTCTCCTGCCAGAGCACTCCGAAGTCGTGTACAACTCCGAATGCGTAACGTGAATCTGTGTAAACATTAACTTTCAGGTTCTTGGCATGTATACAGGCTTGTGTCAGAGCGACTAGCTCTGCTGCTTGAGCGGACAGGGTATCAATACGGTGTGTTTCAATAACTTCAGTGTCAGTAGTCACTGCATACGCGGCGACTAGTTCTCCTGTACTAGTTCTCATACATGAACCATCCACATAAAGTGTCAGGTCGGGGTCTGGTAACGGAATGTCTGTCAGGTCTTGTCTTGGCTTTGTCGTAATGTTAACTACTTCCACACAGTCATGTGTGGCTGGATTTGAATTAACTGATGGTAACAGTGTAGCAGGATTCAGGACGTTGCAGCGTCTAATTTCTATGTGTGGCTGGAACAGTGTCAATTCATAACCTGTTAAACGTGCAATTGTCAAGTGCTGAGTTTGTGTTCGGTTTAAAAGAACTTCTACTGAATGTGGAACTTGTACTGTCAGGGAATGTCCTAAAACTATGGAATCACTTTGTCTGATAGCTAGTGCTGTGGCTGCAACTGACTTGAGGCACGCAGGCAACGCCTGGGCGACTGGATCTAATGTGCTCGAAAAATAAGCACAGGGCTTGTATTGTCCTGCTTGATCTTGTGTGAGAACAGATAATGCTGTACCTTCGCGTTCAGTAACAAAAAGTGTAAAAGGCTTACTGTAGTTCGGTGTAGCTAGAACTGGAGCTTGGCATAAAGCTTTCTTTAACTCGTTGAAACTCAGTGTATGTTCAGATGTCCAAGGGAGGACAGTCGATACGGCTGCCTCCTGTGTCGTTAACTGTATCAGTGACTTGGCTAGAAATGCATACTGGGGAATCCATTGTCTGCAATAAGAAGTAAGGCCGATAAAGGCACGTACCTCCTTCTGGGTTCTGGGCTGAGGAAGACTCGCTATTAACTGGATACGGTCTGGTGTCAACTGCCTACCCCTCTTGGACAGTAAGTGTCCTAAGTATACCACTTGCTGGACACAGAATTGAAGCTTCGAAGGTGACACCTTGTGCCCCATCTCGGCTAGAAAATACAAGACTGTAAGTGATGCTCGCTCGCAGTCACGTTCAGAACGGGCTGTGATCAGTAGATCATCGACATACTGGAGTAGGGCAGTGTCAGTTGGCATGTGAATGTTGTCTAGTTGTCTCTTGAGTGCTTGACTGTAAATACTAGGGCTTTCTGTGAAACCTTGAGGAGCGCGTGTGAACATATAGCTCCTTCCATTTAAACAAAATCCGAAAAGAAACTGGCTGTCTGGATGAATTGGAACACTGAAAAATGCATTCTTGAGGTCTATGACAGTGAAAAACGTGGCTTCGGAATCAATAGCTGTTAACAGGGAAGAAATGTCTGGGACAACTGGGTACTGAGGAATAATACATTTGTTAAGCTCTCGTAAATCAATCACTAATCGATATACTGGAGGTGCATTTGGATCAGTACGTTTCATGACTGGAATGATCGGAGAATTGCATACATTGGAGTCAGTTTCTACAACTACTCCTTGAGCCATGAGCTCGTCAATAATTTTGGATAAGGCTGCTACAGCCTCAGGTAGCAATCTGTACTGTCTGATTCGGGGTAACACTACACCTGGTTTGAGAGTCACACGATGGGGTGTGATTTGCATGTAACCTACATCAGTTGGACCTTGCGCCCATAAATGCTGCGGAACTTTAGACAATCTTGAATCAAAATCTCGTAATACATAGTGACCCTTGAAGTCACGTAGGAACAGACGTATTCCCTCTGGGGAACAGCAAATAACTGCACCTAATTCTTTCAGTGTCTTAATGCCTAATAGATTTTCTGGACATGACTTAGTAAGTAACAGATCAGTAGTACGGGACAATGGACCTACTTCTAGAGTGACTGGCTTTGAAATCTCGTTAACTATTGGCTTTCCTGAAAATCCAAGGGAAACATTTCTTGAGCCTGAGAGCGGAGCCCCTGGAACTTCGGCGTGACTGATTGTGGTCCTACTTGCCCCTGTATCCATCAAAAACTTTCTGTCTTTCCCTAATACTTGACTGTGAACATAGGGACCTTCTTGATCTACAGGTATCTCGATGAGAGGCAAGCCTACCTCCCTCTCTAGGCTGTTTCATGAATATGGCTGGTACTCTGGATACTCTGTCTGAGCATACTGGTACATCTGCGATGTAACGTGCTGTGTTGCAGCAATGGGCTGCGGTGCGGGAACTGTCTGTTGTGCATTCTGTGGCTGAGGAGTCTGTGAAACTTGTTCTTGTCTAGGCGGACGTGGTCTTTCTTTAGTCTTACCAGTAGCTATATTATGTTTCAGAACTGCACACTCGTTTATAAAATGACCTGGCTGTTTACAATAATTGCAGTTCCCTTTAACGGGAGCTGCAGGATGACTGGCTTGATTCGGACCCCTCTTCTGACTGTCTTGAGGAATAGATTGTGCAACTAGCACTTTCATTGTCGTGTCTTTCATACGTTTTCTTTCGTGTTCTTGCTCTTCCCTGATTCTATTCTGGTGATACTGGAGCATCTGGAGCATCTGGGACGGGGTGTTTGCTTGCCAGGTGCTTTCGACTTTCAGAACTCGGTTTTTAATTTGTGGACTTGAATTCTCGACTAATTTAGTAACGAAAAGGTGAGGGTATGACTCACTACTTGTCTTGAGACCACTGTTAATACTGAAACATTTCTCAAATCTAGAATAAAAATCACTAATATCTTCATCTTGTTTCTGTTTACAGGCTGAGATTGCATCCCAGTCTTCCTTCCTAGTTGTCAATAATCTGGGTAAAACTTGAATCAGTAATTCTGGTAATTCTTTACATTTATCTGCAAGACCGGTACCTGGTACCCGTGCCTTGTCTTCTGCTTCTAGGACTGCCCAATCGATCTTTTTCTCTCCCACCTCCCATTCCTTTTCCTTTAGCTTTTCATACACCCCTGCGGGTAGCAGGACCTTTAACATTTTAACGATATCTGGGTAAGTGTATTCTCCCATACGGAGCATGTCTTTTAATTCTCTATGGAACCCTGCTGGATCTTTGTCATGACAGGGAATTAATTTCTTCATTTCAAGAAGTTCCATCTTTGAAATTGGAGTGTATACAAACACTCGTTGCATTTCGCCACCCGCCCCTTGGACTGGGTGGACTTCTCGTAACGGATTCTGTCTGTCTATGTAGAATGATTTGCTTTCTGGGGGTGAAACATGAACAAAATGCGGATTCAGAAACGTTCTATACTTGTGACGCTGTTCTAGAATGACACTAACTAAATCGGTACCTAGACCTCTCCATCTATACTGGAGTAACTCGTTCAGGATATCGTGTAACGGACCTGGATCAGAGTGTTGACCCTCATACAGAGTAATGAGGTACTGGATCATATACATACCCACCAGTCGTTGCTCGGCTGGGGGCAGTTTCAGAAACATTTGTGCCACTATTTCGTCTGGAAAAGTGGTAGAATCAGTAATCCATCGGACTGCTGATCGGGCTAGTTCTTGTTCGTGCATAGTACTTAATTCACTGTAACCGACTCGTGATTTCAGAATGTGATCGGTAGCTTGGAATACTTGTTCTAGAGAACCTTGTTCTGGTGCTGGATGATGAACAATAGACTTGTGTTCTAGACGTAAATGGCGATCTGGAAATCTAGATTTTCCTACATACGCTATTCTGGCGGGATTCTCGTTCTCTTCCTCTTCAGGATCAGAGATACTTTCTTTCTCGCTTACTAGTGCTGCTTTACGCTGTTCGTGTATCTTTATTATTTCTTTACGGATTTTCTTGTACATACTCTCCATAGCACTGACAGTCTTGTGCTTACCCTCGGCTATATTATCACTCCACCTTGTCAGAATTTTCATCTCGGCGGAATCTTTAGACGGGTAGTCTTGTTCTCTTATTAGACAATTGATCAGGAACTTTAATATCATGAGCTGGATCTCGGCTTTCCTTTGAGACATAATCTCGCCAATACTTTCTGGATCATCCCCTGTACGGATGAAACGATATATTCTGTCTAGATCTTCTTTCATATTCGGTAAGGTGACTAGATACTCGGTCACTCTCCTTACACGTAAGGAATATAAAACCATATTATATTCGCCTGGAACTGGATCATAGACACATTCGTTAAGGGTTTGCCTGATTTCTGTAACAGACTGATGTTTAGGCGTGCGCTGTAACGCTTGAGCATGTAATTCGAGTAATGTTAAACGCTTGTGTGGCGGCGGGGTTTGAGGAAGACCTCCTCCTGCGGCCCCTAGACTAGAATCGTCGACTGACATTCTTCGTCCTGGCAGGGTCGGTAATTGTAACGTGGGCTGGACTTGTATGGCGGGCTGGACCGGGGAAGCTGTTAAGGGCACCCCGGTGTCTGGAGGAGCATGAACTACCTGGTTTACAGGGACTGGCGGAGCGCGAACAGGATTTGCATATTCGGGGACTGTGTCGTCCAGATAGGACGAAATAAAAATATCAGCTGCGGTCGGTTTGTGACGTAGCTTGGTCGGAACTAATGGTGGCGGGAAATTACTAGATGCCTCTGGGGTCGCTTTTGGCAAACCTTCGGCAAGAAGAGGATACATACCCTTAATGAGGGCATGCCTCTGTCTGTCTGACTGTTCGGCTTTGACTTGTTCACCTGTCTCGATTAATTCTCTTTCTTGGGCTCGTTCCTGGGATTCTCTACTTAACTCTGACTTTCTGACTTCTTTCTCGGTCCTTCTATGGGCTTCCTTACGCCATAACTCGATGGCATCTTTCTGTGACTGTCTGGCTTTCTTTTTCCATAATGCTTCTTCTACTCGCATGATACATTCGGCATCCCATGTACCCGATACGGGCCATCTATACTTTTCGTCTAACTGTTTGGTATACTCTACCCATAAATCTAGATACAATATGGCGCTTATGCCATGTTTCTGATACATAAAATGACCTGGACTGTCCCTGGGCGGGACAGGAACTGCTTCCTCTAATAAACCCTTTCTAGTTTTTAACTGACGTAACTTGGAAAAGAGCGGCATTGTAAACTTGAATCGGAACACAATACAATACACGAAAAACAATAACAATTGGGAAAACAATTCAGGCATACCACGACATTGGAAATACATTAAACAACATTATAAATGACAGGTCGAACAGAATATTACCTGGAATACTGAGAACAGAAACAGAACAGAATTTCTCGAGAACGGAACAGACTAGAGTTACTGGATGCACTGCTATAACAGTACGGAACATACCGGTCCCATAAAGGGACGCATCAAGACCCGTATCCACCTAGGTGAACACTTCGTTTGTGAGTCTGGGCACCACCAACCCACGGACCAGGAGTCAATTTAGATTGGTCCTGTCTAGATACTACCCCAGCAATGGTACTCACCGGGCAGCAAGAACGGAAAGGCCTCGGACTGGACTGGACGACGGACGACGAACTTCGGACTTCAGTTACGGGTGGGCCTCCGGATACCTCGGACCTTGGACTCTTGGCTTGGGCTCTGGTCGGGACTCGCCGCGTTCCTCCACCGTCTCGTTCGGATGCTGGACCGCCTCCTCCGTCTCCTCCGTGGGCCTGAGGGATACTTGAGGCAGAAATATCTGCACGTGGCCGGTATGGTTCCGTCACGGCTGCAGAGGGTCAGGGGGTCGGCGTGGCTTCACCGACGCGTGGGGAAAGGGCAAGTCCCTATTCGGGCGCCATTATGTGGTAAATAAATAAATAATACCCTATTTTTGACTAAGCATATATCATAGCAGGTAGCTCAATAAATAAGAGTCAAGATTCGAGGTAGTAGGAGTTTCTGCAGGTTTATTACAGCATAAGGACAGGATCGGGACAACCTGCATAGGATGACCCAGCAGCTGGTGGGGCCGGGTCTGGGATGAGCGCGCTAACTTTTAATAACAATACATGAACTTATATACATAGCGCGAACACATAGCATTACATTGCAGTAGGCGTAGCAGTGGGTGGAGCAGAAGGCGTGACGCGTAGCAGTCGCGAAAGATAACAGTAAAAGTAGGTGTAACTGGGAGTATACATAGACATGTGATGCAAACGTAACAGAATATGTCATGAATGGGCGGAAACATAGGAGGGGGCTACCTAAGGAGCCGGGACCTCTAACCTGGTGGTGCGCGAAAACTGGCAATGACGTATTACTAGGAGAAGCTGGGGGCTACGAACTCTGTGCTAGGAGCAGAGACTAGAGTCTGGAGGGTTGGAGCGACATGTACCTAAACCCTATCTAGTATCTGATGTTTAGGGAACATGTTGATATAAACTAGAAGTCATGAGGGGAAAGGCTAACTTGATTCTAAGACTGGACCATGCATTATTCTACATGTAGTGCGTGATGAAGAATATTAAATGACCATTAATACAGTATTTCTCTAACGTGGAGCCGAATAGGCTAGACAATGACGGAAACTATTGATGCAGTTCAGTAGCTTAGGAATGCAGAGAAGAAGGACTGAACTGATAGCTGGAATCATAACATACTCTTGGCAGACTCAGAGGCAGAGCCAAGCTGCACCGGGCACTGCGAGGCAGGAAGTAAGTGAAGGGTCGAGGATACAGGTGGGGGCTGTATCGCTCCTCAGCGAGGCTTTCAGGAGACAGGAGCTGAATCTGTTGTCCGGGCCCTTTTGAGGCCTGGAAACGGGGACTTTATAATGAAATAACGTGCACACTGAGAAACGTGGCAATATAACTTTACATAGGCCTGATATTCGTAGTATTCTCGAGGACTGGAAACTGACATACCAGAGGTGGACACAACTGTAATTGCGTCATTAATCAGACATGGGGAATAACATATGCATATTGGTCATGCACACATAACCTATGATGGATGAGGCGTAGGGACACAGAACATGGCAAAATTTACTTTTCCACAGGGCGATGCAAAACCTTGATAAATCTGGCCCCCAGTATGCAAATCCCATTCTTCCTCTTTCACACCGTCCTCAGCTCCTGCTCCTTCCCATCCCAGGTACTGCCCTCTTTGCACTCTGTTAGACTTCACTTAATACACCGTCTGAAGAGCCCAGCATGGAAACCAACACCTGTATTCTGTCCAATATACTCTGCACACCTGAACAGGCTTTGATCTCAGTACCCACAATATATCATATTAATGCAACCTCTAGATTTGATGGTCATCCTATATACACCACTATTTGATCTTGTCATTACACCTATAAAATACCCTACTTTCACAGAGCAAGCAGACTGCATCCAACCAATCATTTTAAGAATCACTTAACAGGCAGTTTTATTTTAATACTGGCCAATATATTTTTTACCTCTCAGCAGCGATGCCAAGATTCAAATTTAAAACGCATTAGTTTGGTGACTGTGCACTTCGAAAGCATGAACAGAGGTTTCAGGGCATTCCTTTGAAGCCTCTCTGCTCCTGTATTTACCAACATAACAGGTGGTGGTTATGTAGATATAACAGACACATCATTGTCTGTTCCAAATTTTAGTGAATCTTTAATCAATAATAGAATGTTAATTTAAGGAGCACCTCTCGCTTGGTACCCTTTAAGCCAAAAGAAATGAGTTACTACACCAAGAGGAGGATTTGTTTTATTGCAGATGAAAGGCAGCATTGCTTGGAACCTGTGGTTAAAATACATACAAATATTAGCAGGATCCAAATAGCAAAGTTCTCCTGCTGTCTCCACATGGATGTCCTTAACGCTTAAGTTCACTTCTCTCAAAAATTCAAGCAGGTCATCCCATACGTACTCAGCACAACTGAGTGTCAGAATCCAAGTAGTTGCACCTAGGTTTCTCAAAAAGCATTTGAGTTTTCCATGAGGACAATGCAAATACTCAATGGTGTCACGTTGGCACAGCATCAAATTAAACAAGTTGTATTCTAACTTTTCATCCTTTCCATGAAGTTTCTCAACAATTTCCTTTTCAGAGAGATTTTGAAGATTAACTCCTGTCTCCAGTATGTGGTTTACAGCATATAACAGTCCAGACAAGTCACTTTTAAACAGAAGACGGAAAATGTATGTAATGCACTGGCATAATCTTGGATCCTCTGAATATAATCTGATTGACCGGTATTCAGCTGCTGGTATCTGTACGGGGCAGTATTCATAGCTGCCACTTGCTCCGGTGGGAAACAGTTGTGGAAAACAGCGGGCCTTTAAACATTTCTGCCACATGCTCATTGGAGCTCCTTTTGCTTGGTTCATTTGAAAGAGATCAATAGCATCACCAATGACTTCTTTAGAATGTAGGGGATGGTTGCTATAGTGTTCATACATTTCTTCTGATCTGGGGCAATCAATGTTTCCAATCTGACAGCTTGATAGTAATGTTTCATCATCCATATATGTTATATCTTGAATAACATCAACATTTTTATAATAATATTTATTTGTACCAGGTATAATGTTGCTTTTTTAATTTTATGAATATCCACTAACTCTTGCCAGATTCTTTTACTCTTGGTAGGCTCAACATTTTCTAGAATGATAAGTCGTTCATCAATAGCTCTGTCTACCCCTACAGTTTCAATATTATAGTTAAAATCTAATGGCAGGTAGACAACTCTTCCTTTAAGGCCTTTCTGTAGCTCTGTTCGAGGTAATTTACCATGTGAACTTTTACTTGAAAACGGTGTATACATGAGAATTGATTCAGAAACATTTAAATCTTGAAGTTCTTGTGGAACTGCTACTAATTCTAGCTAATTATGTATTGCTCTCGGTTGCATTCTGTTATTCTCAATCTTCTCATGGCAGTGCTTACCTATAATTTGCTGTGTGGACAAATCAAAGCATTTCTCCACACATAAATAACAGAATATTCTTGCCACTTATCTCTGATCTCTTGTTCAATAACTAGTTTGGCTTTTGTAGTGAGCGAGTCAACAGCAAATACAAAAACAGTTTGGTTTTGCAGAAGAAACTGTGTTAAATGTTCTACTCTCCTCTATAATGTTATCTACACTAATACCTGTGTCTGGTTCCTCTACACCTCCTCACACTAACTCATCCCATTCCCTACACTCCTGTTCAGGACCAGAGAAATTAAACTGAACATCTTCACACACTTTTTCTACCTCTGCTACTCTACCATGCAAAAGAGTTCTATTAATTTCTCCTAAACATAGGACATGAGTTTTGACATAGTGAAGCCTTCTAACAAATTTTTGCATTATAGAGTGGTGAACAGCCAACATTCTGAAGTGATGAAAGCTTCTTTGGCACAATTTATTTGATACACATGCTAGTGAATGTCCCTATAAATGTGTATACTTCCTTAATTTGCATGGATCTAATCCTTGAAAAATCACTGTTTTCCGTTTTAGACTTTTGCATGAAAAGTTATGTAGGAAACTTCTCAACATATCAATAGAATCCTGCCAAACACTACAAATCTTGCTACAGTTCCATTTGTATACAGGGGCCTGTCTACGTCTTCCTTGTATCTCTTTAGCTATTACTTCTTCAACATTCCTGGGGACTATCTACTCTTTTCGAATGTTAGTACCATTCTTCACCTCATATTATCGACTAGTTGTTTCAGCTGCATGCACTAATGTGTTCTCTTGGAAGTAGCTTTTTTGATTAAAGAAAGGATCATTCGGAAGTATGCCTCCATTCACCACTGAAAATTTAGCAAAAATTACTTCTATCCACAAGTCTTTTCTTTTGGCTTCCTCTACTCAAAGACAACACTATTTTATCCAGTGCTCTCATTCGGCTCAGAATTAAAATAAAAAATGTCCTCCTCAGAAGGTAGAATAACTTTATTGTACAGTTATTTAAAACTCACAATGTTAAACTTTCGTCATTAAAAATCATTTTAACCTTATTTTGTACATATGTTTTTGAATAAAAAGGAAGAAAGTATTTTACTCTCAATAAGGTCGTATCAGTCTCAATTGCGTTATCTGTGTAGTAATTTTCTAGGTTGATAAAGTGATTGTGCATCAGTATGCCAGTGCATAATTATAACTAGACAAGTTCCTTGACAGACAGTCCCTTTATTTGATTGAAGTGCTGTTGCTTGCTGTTCTTCAATGTTCCATGTGGCTAGCTCTTAAGTCTTCTGGCCCCTATGTCGAAGTACTTTATTAGTCTGCAGTTTAGTTGGATCTCTTCTGGTTTAAAGCACTGCTTCACAGCCTGATTGCAGCTTGTTATGCCCTTTTGGTTCCATAATACTCGGAGTAAGGTGCGCCTTATATCCATCAAGTTTGGACAGATGCAAATTATGTGTATTAAGTCAATTTTCCCTGTTCTATGAAGATGGCAGAGGTGTTCATCTGCTCTCCTTTTCCAAGGTACCAGGTGAGGTAGTATTGGTAGGATTCCGAAGCGCGGATTTAGAAATCTTTCTTTTGTCTTCGATGTAAGTCCCGTTTTCAGGTATTCTTGTGGCTTAAGAGCTTTATAATCATTCAGCACTGTCCATCCATGAGCCCTCTTGGCCAAAATGTCTTTATCTTCTATGGATGATACTTTTTGGCAGGTGAGTTCTCTCGAATAGACAGTTCGGTCCAGAGGTGGGCATTTAGAGATCCTTGCTCCGCGCCTCTGATTTTATGCTAGCTTTTCATGTAGGTGCCTCTTCTCTCCACCGTTTGTCTCTGGAGACCACATTCAAGGTGGATTTGGGCAGACGACACGTAATTTGGCAGATGGAAGATTGCCCTGTATGCTCTGCTGATTATTTCATCTTTCCCTTGCATGGGTTCACTTCTGTAGTGTAGTTCCTATATTCTCTAATAGGCTCTGCGCATTGGAATAATATACACTATAGATTTGACATAGGACTAGGGTCAGTCTGTCTCTATCGAGTATACTAAACTTAATTGTGTGTGTGCCAGCTAACTCAGAGGTCACTAGAAATGTTCTCTAATAAACAAAAAAGGATTCATTTCTGAAAACCTCATAAACATGACAACTTTGTTTCACCTAAAACCAAAACATATCTTCAGAGTTGTGGAAACAATAGATAACTATTTCACTCAGTCAATCGTGCATGCTTCATTTCTACAGACTTGCATAGAAATAGAGAGACAGGCATTTAAAAAAAAGGGGTTTATTGAACAGTCTTAGTTCTCAAGTAAGAGATATGAACTGCTACAATCGTTAGACAGAATGCGAAGTATAATGCGAACAGTGAGAACAGTAATATAAAATAATACTGTAATAGCATTGTCTGTTGCTATGACATGTAAAAATACATACATAAATAACACAGGCTAAAATACTTAACTGGTGCTTCTAAAATATGCTTACCCCAATGTACCTAATCTTGGTCTAGTACCAGAGAAGAAGTAGGTGTTTGTCTTTTAGCATAAGTTTAGTTCTGCCAAGAATTGCCAAAAGTTTCTGAAGGTTCTAATCAGCTCCATACCTTAGAATGAGAGAGGTTGATATCTCTTTCACGGGACTCGATTTCCCAACACCCCGCAAGGGGAGTCAGAAACACTGAAGCTGGATTCTCGGCAGGAGGATGACAGCTTCTAGTCAGTGCGTCAGCTGGAGAGTTGGCTTCCTTCGGCAATTGCTGTAGCGAGCTGCGTCGTGCAAGTAGGTAGTCGAACTGCACCGAACCACACCGTGCTTTGCTACAGCAAGTGAAGGTATATTTATACCTTGAAGGTGTTTAGGAATGCCAGTATTGACGTAAAAGTCAGGCATATGAATGTCATGAATAAACCCCTAAGGAATAGATGTTCATACATACTAATGAGTTTCTTGAAGAAATCAATATCTAGGCTAGGGGAAGTCCCTTCTGCTTAAGAGTATTGTTTTCCAAGAAATCGTTGTGACGTAGATTAACAGATAGAAATAGCCATGCCTGTATTTGGGTATTATTATTTGAACAACAGTGGTCCCATGCACATATTATGAAAAGAACAATAAATATAGACAAAATTGATCTATATTGGTTGTGACATGTCCAGCCGGACAGAGGTCTCGATCTTTACTTCATTAGAAAAGAAGAAAACAAGGAATTCTTTCAACAATTCACCGTAGTGGGGCACAAGCCTGTACCCAAGCACATACAGATTATTACAATTAAGGAGAAAAGGAACAAAACAGGGCTATTAGGCAAAAACTGAGGATTTCTGTGGTTTACAGTGAGACAGAAATTTCAAGCGGCACCTTTACATATACATGGTACAAGATATATGTTCTGTATAGGGTGCACATAGAGGCTAACATTTATTAAGCTACACCCAATGTTTGACGATGATCCCCATGATTTCTTAGTGGGATCGAAACGCTGTCAACCTCTATGTGCACCCTATACAGAACATATATCTTGTACCATGTATACGCGTACCCTACGCGTATTCTGGGATTTAAAAAAATAATAATAAATTGGGGGTACCTTTGGGGTCCTTGTGGGACCCCCTGAGCAGACAATCAATATACGTTAGAAGAGGAGGGTCCAAGGGCAAGATTAACGACCCAGACAGACACATGCCTTAAATAAACACTAAGGGGTCCATTATGATGTCGGGCGGATTTCCTCCGCCAGGCTGGCGGAGGCTACTGCCAGCCTGGCGGAGGAAATCCGCCCGACATCATCAGCACAATTCCCCTCCGCCATATTAGGATGGCGGAGGGGACCGTGGCGGTGCGAAACACCGCCCGCCTATTTTCCGCCCCTGTTTTCCGCCCCGGTCGCCTAGCGGCCGGGGCGGAAAACCTGTAACATGGTGGCGGTGTCTTGTAGACACCGCCCGCCATATTACAATGTGCATTTCACTTTGTATTTCCGTGGCGGCAATGCCGCCACGGAAAGGCATGCAGAGACTCCCTGCGGGGACCCGTTGCTGGCCCCCTGGGAGTCGTGGCTTGGGGGGTTGCACATGGGGGGTACCTATGGTACCCCCCCACATTTCAAAGTGCAACATGGCAGGCACCGTGCGGTGCCTGTCATGTTGCACTTTGAAATGAAAACGTGCACTTTTAACATGGCAGCGGGCGGAGATTTCTGCTCTGCCTGCCGCAATTGCACCCGTACAGGATGCGCCCGCCTGTGTGGCGGGCGCATCCTAATGCCATGATTGGGACCCCCGCCCTTAAGGCGGGCGGTCCCGGGTCCCGATCTGATGGCGGGCGGACTAAGTCCACCTGTCATCCTAATGGACCCCTAAATGACAAAAAGTGTCTGGGGGTCACACGAGAAACAAAGAAAACATCGAATCCACTGTGTTGTTTGAAAGGCGCAAAGGAAAAAAAAGGAAAACAAATAAACCAGATTAGTGTGCAAGGTGTGTAACCAGACAGCTCTTAGTTCCTGAATTAAACTGTCTACCTCTATCTACTCAATTACTACCCAATTTTAATATTTCACATCACTTTTTCACATCACATTTACGCACTGCAATCCAGTTACCCGATGCTAAAATTGGTTTTTGGTGCCACCCATGATACAACTCTTTATTTTGCTCTGAGTTGAAATTCTGTCACAATAACATCTACTGACAGACTACTCTTTCTCCTGGGTTAAGGAGAGCCCAGATGATGAACAGGGCGGTACCGTGCGGGAACTTATGTGCACTTTTTTCCTAATTCAGGAACTAGGAGCTGTCTGGTTACACCCCCTGAGCAGGCCTAGGGGGTCAGGAACCTCCAGTATGCGCCAGGGGGCTGCCTTGCAGAGAGGTGTAAAAAGGAGCGTGGCCTCTTTACACCTCTC
Source organism: Lissotriton helveticus (assembly GCF_964261635.1). Classification (NCBI taxonomy): domain Eukaryota; kingdom Metazoa; phylum Chordata; class Amphibia; order Caudata; family Salamandridae; genus Lissotriton; species Lissotriton helveticus. The sequence goes on from NC_136061.1 coordinate 1,114,062,173, forward strand.
TGCAACGCAGGCCCCTGGCGCACACTGGAGGTACCTGGTGGGCTAGTTGGCCCCCAGGGACCTCCAGTATGCGAGGGGAATTACTTCCCCCTCTGCAAACGCGCCAGGGGGCTGCATTGCAAAGAGGTGTAAAAAGGGGCGTGGCCTCATTACACCTCTCTGCAATGCAGCCCCCTGGCGCATACTGGAGGTTCCTGGTGGGCTAGTTGGCCCCCAGGGACCTCGAGTATGCAAGGGGAATTAGTTCTCCCTCTGCAAACGTGCCTGGGGTCTGCGTTGCAGAGAGGTGTAATGAGGCCATGCCCCTTTTACACCTTTTTGCAACGGAGCCCCCTGGCGCATACTGGAGGTTCCTGGTGTGCTAGTTGGCCCCCAGGGACCCCCAGTATGCAAGGGGACTTAATCCCCAAACTTAGAACGCGTTATGGGGCATGTTTGCACAGTGGTGAATGTAGGGTGCGAGGCTTGAGGTGACATGTGTGCAAACACGCCCTGTGGCGCGTTTTAGGTTGGGGAATATATTCCTCCTCAATCCAGAGGTCCTCTAGGGGCCAACTAGTCCAACGGGTGCCTCTAGTAAGTGCCACGGAGCTGCGTTGCAGAGTGTTGTAAAAAGGGGGCGTGCCCTCTGAACACCTCTCTACAATGCAGCTCTCTGGCGCAAACTGGAGGTACCTGATGGGCTAGTTGGCTCACAGGTGACCTCAGGATTGAAGAGGAATATATTCCCCCATTTAAAACGCTCCACAGGGCGTGTTTGCACAAATGTGTCCTCAGTCCCCGCCCCCTTTGTTCACTATTGAGCGAAATATTCCTCTAAAGTACGAATTCTGATTTACTTACCTGTTATCAAGAGAGATGTCAGTGCTGCATCTTTGAGCCCAGGACGGACCCTGAAAAGTAAATGTAACCATACTTACATTAACTTGAATTTCCTTCCATAGGCTAACATTGACAAGTTTTACTTGGAATTTCTTCTACGTGTGTAGTTTTGGAACTTTAAAAAATTCCTCTAAATCAGCCGAACTACGAATTCCGATTTACTCACCTGTTATCAAGAGAGACCTCAGTGCTGCATCTTTCAGCCAGTTACTGATCCTGAAAAGTAATTATAATTGTAGTTATAGTAACTTGAATTTCCTTCCATAGGCTAACCTTGACTGGTTTCACATGGAATTTTTTTTTTAAGTGTGGAGTTTTGGAAGTTTAAAAAATTCCTGTAAAATCAGCCAAACTAAGAATTCCGATTTACCCACCTATTATTATGAGAGACATCAGTACTGCATCTTTGAGCCCAGGAGGCACCCTGAAAAGCAAATGTAACCATACTTACAGTAACTTGAATTTCCTTCCATAGGCTAACATTGACATTTTTTACTTGGAAATTCTTCGAAGTGTGGAGTTTTGGAACTTAAAAAAATTCCACTAAAATCAGCCGAACTACGAATTCCGATTTACTCACCTGTTATCAAGAGAGTCCTCAATGCTGCATCTTTCAGCCCACTACTGATCCTGAAAAGTAATTCTAATCGTAGTTAGAGTAACTTGAATTTCCTTCCATAGGCAAACATTGACATGTTTTACTTGGAAAATCTTCGAAGTGTGGAGTTTTGGAACTTTAAAAAATTCCTCAAAAATCAGCCGAACTACGAATTCCGGTATACTCAGCTGTTTTGAGGAGAGACCTCATTGCTGCATCTTTTAGCCCACTACTGATCCTGAAAAGTAATTCTAATCGTAGTTACAGTAACTTGAATTTCCTTCCATTGGATATCATTGCCTGCTATATAAAATATACATAGATTTAAAAAAATATTTTTAAAAAAATATTACAATTTCAATATTTTTTAAAACATTTATTTTTCAATTGATATAAAAAATATGTCATGTAATTTAAAAAATAAAATATTTAAAAATAAATAATTTAAAATAATGTAGTAAATCAGTATAAAACAAATATAACAATTAATACATTTAAAAATTATCATTTACAAAACCTTTGAAATTCACTGAAAAAACCATAGGTTTCAGCCACGTTATAGTTAAAAATGAGCATTTAAAAAACCTTGGAAATTCACTGAAAAACCATAGGTTTCACCCGCGTTTTTAGTTAAAAATTAGCATTTAAAAAACCTTAGAAATTCACTGAAAAAAACCATAGGTTTCACACACGTTATAGTTAAAAATTAGCATTTAAAAAACCTTTGAAATTCACTGAAAAACCATAGGTTTCACACATGTTATAGTTAGCTGGACATTTCACTCATACAAAACCATTGGAATGCCCCCGTTATAGTTAACTATAACTCGCGCGCCAGCAAAGCACTGCTGATGACATCACATATTACATCACTCATGACATGGTCAGTGACATCACTCATGACATCACTGATGACATCTCAAATGACATCACTGATGACATCATCCTTGTGAAAGAGTGACAGACCTCCTCTCAGCGTAATACCATAATATAACCCTTGATACACACATTCAAAAATAGAAACTAAAATTAAAAAAAAAAATGGAAATACCAATTCCAGTTAGAACAACCTATTTAGTCATTCTAAAATCTACATACACATCCAGTCATTCACTAACAGTTCTATATAGACACTCATACATGTACTCACTCATCATATGTACTCATACACCTATACATCTTATTACACACCGACACTCATCTATAGAGTTACTCACACACAAACTGACACATGCAAATTAACTATCAAACATCCATTTACTTGCATATACAGCTATACACCCACCACTACACTTACTTCTACAGAATCGTACACATACTTACTCTCTTAAACAATCACTTATAGAAACATATACTTATTTATACAGGAACTCTTACAATCTCTCGCTCTCACATATACTCACTTATATACATCACTTTTATACATCAATACTCACATATACTAGTTTAAAACATATGCAGTTACTCATAAAGATACTATTGAGACAGTGATTCACTCACAAACACACACTCATACACACACTCATCCACCCATACAGTTCTGCCCACATGCTGTCTTCAAAACACATACAAACAGTGAGTCACCCATTCATGCATCTATGCGGTAAGAAATACCCCCCACTAAACCATAAAGACACTCATACTGATACTCTACAACCCAACTAAGAACCCATATCGACACTCATGTAGCTAGTCACCAACCCATGCAGCCACTTATACACAAAGTAAGACACTGATACAGATATTTACATATTTAAACATTACTCGCTAATACATGTATTCGCTAAGCTACACTTAATCAATCAGTTATCCAATCAATTTTACACAAACAGAATCATCCATTTAGACACTTATATACCCATTTATTCTTCAATCAACCTTTAGATATACATATATAAAAAATATTTATTTTTCAGAAAGACACACATTCACTGGATGATGTCATCAGTGATGTCATCAGTGATGTCATTTGAGAGGTCATGAGTGATGTCATGAGTGATGTCACTGACCATGTCATGAGTGATGTAATATGTGACATCATCAGCAGTGCATTGCGGGCGCGCGAGTTATAGTTAACTATAACGGGGGAATTTTAATGGTTTTGTGTGAGTGAAATGTCCAGCTAACTATAACATGTGTGAAACCTATGGTTTATCAGTGAATTTCTAAGGTTTTTTAAATGCTAATTTTTAACTATAACATGTGTGAAACCTATGGTTTTTTCAGTGAATATATATATATATATATAAATATATATATGTATATATATATTACCTACTGGCGATAGCCAGTAGGTATATATAGTTAGGATTGTTTTCCATAGGGAAATTGCAACATTCTATTGGGAATAACTTTGGCGCCGGTTGAGGAATCTTCCTGAAAGTTTCCTTAAGTTTGCCTCGCAGCGCTCCGGTCCTTCCCTGAAAGTTTGGGGGGGATTCGTCAAGCGGGGGCCGAGATAAAAGGGGGGTCCCAAAACGTGTTTTCCCCATGTTAATTTCCATAGGGCGGTTGAACTCACTTTTAGCCCGAACGGCTGAATGGTTTTCCACCAAACTTGGCAAAATTGTAGGGACTGGTAGCCCGATGTGCCTTTGCTATGTCTCAAGATATGTGCTCCAGTGGTTTTTACGAAAATTAACTTTGAAAAAATATGTATTGGGCTACATTGGGCTATATATATGTTAGAGCCCAAATGTAGCCCAATGTAGCCCAATGTAGCCCAATGTAGCCCAAAGATGGCCACCAGAGACAAAAAAAAAACAAATGTAGCCCAAATATCAGCCAGATGTAGCCCAACTATAGCCCAATGACAGAATGTCCCAGAGTGTTCTAAAGAACAACTAGAGCGCTAACAGTCTTACTTATGACAAAAGTATGGCACACCTGAAGTCATCTTGATTGGAATAAAGTGTTAACACTTAAAACATTTAATTTGCAAAGGAACAAAATGAGGGGGTTCATTTTGCCATAGAAATTATGATTAGTGCTGAAGAAAGAAAAATTAGGGTACATTTTGAGTGACTTCTCAAATCCTCTTATATTTCATTAAAAAAATTCTGATATGCAGTCTCCCAAGATGGCCACCAGAGACAAAAGATCCTGTGCTTAAAAACTCTGTTAGCAAAGCAGGCATTTGAGATTTTAAAAACGTTTTAATATATAAAAACGTTATCCGCTAATAGAATTAGCATTTAAAAAACCTTGCGAATTCAATGAAAAAACCATAGGTTTCAGGCCTTATATAGTTAGGAATTAGCATTTAAAAAACCTTGCGAATTCACTGAAAAAACCATAGGTTTCAGGCCTTATATAGTTAGGAATTAGCATTTAAAAAACCTTTGAAATTCACTGAAAAAAACATAGGTTTCAGGAGTTATATAGTTAGGAATTAGCTTTTAAAAAACCTTTGAAATTCACTCAAAAAACTATAAGTTTTAGTGGTGTTATAGTTAGCTGGACATTTTACTCATACAAAACCATTGAAATTGCTCCTATATAGTTAGTTGTACTTACTATATTTCGCGCACCCGCAATCCACTGCTGATGATGTCACATATTAGATCATTCATGACATGGTCAGTGACATCACTGATGACATCTAAAATGACATCACTGATGACATCACTGATGACATCATCCACGTGACAATCACATACACCTTTTCATACACTATTACAATTTTTCATCACTCTTTGTAAAATTCAGAGTATCATATTTAAATCCATTGTCACAGCAATACAAGTATCTAAAAATCCACTCAGTGATTCATAGATGTATACACACATCTAATCACTTACCTATGGATTCACTCATACATGCTGTCAATGAACAATAGAACATTATCAAAAATACTAATACATCTATATCGACATTAAACAACAGCATGCATCCTATTCACATATGAAGTCATCCTACTCACTTATGCAAACAATGGATCATACTTACATATTTACTTAGCAAAACACTTATACAAACACCACTTCTTCTATTCATTTAGATAGTAAGTCATACTTAGTTAATTATAAACTCATTATTACAAGTATACTGTTATCCATACAGTCACTCACACAATCATTGTGTCTTATGTATACTTATTTATATACAACAACTGACACATACACTGCCTTTTATTTTTCTAGTTTGTTGGACCTGTACCATTGAGAAATATATTTGCTCATCACCACACCCATAAAGATATTCACTCACCCAAACAACTGTTAGAACATGTAGTTTTAACTTCATATATCTACTGAATCAACTATTCACACATCTTTGGACAGTCACACACCCCCCACCGAACCACACACACTTTCACACTCCCATACAAATACTCAGTTAACTAATCAATAACTAATATAGACTTTCACATATCTAGTAACCAACTGTAGAATCAGTTTACACATCAACTGACAAAGTGATACAGATATTCACACAGTTTAGTCACTATCCACTATATTTAGTGAGACATTATAAATTGGTCAAGTAAACAGTCAATTACACTGCTACTAAATCCTCCATCCAAATATTTATTTATATATATCCACTTATTCTTCAATGCAAATTGCTGTATATATAATGCATATTTAAATAATGAAGCAAACCACATTGACTGGATGATGTCATCAGTGATGTCATCAGTGATGTCATTTGAGATGTCATCAGTGATGTCACTGACCATGTCATGAATGATCTAATATGTAACATCATCAGTAGTGGATTGCGGGTGCGCGAAATATAGTTAGTACAACTAACTATATAGGAGCAATTTCAATGGTTTTGTATGAGTAAAATGTCCAGCTAACTATAACACCACTAAAACTTATAGTGTTTTGAGTGAATATATATATATATATATATATATATATATATATATATATATATATATATATATATATATATATATATATACATGCAAAAAAGAAGGAGAGAACTCTTTGTAGTTCCCAAGTTTAGGTGGAAAGCAGCTCCTGTATAGAGCACCCTCAACACCAGCGGCACTCTAAATTTGCTCACCTCAAATTTCTGCTTTTCTATCAAAGTTTTTAAGCATAGGATTGGCACAGTGCTATCCGCACCAAGATAACAATGGACAAAGTCTTTTGCCATTTGTACAGCAAAGTCTTTTAGCATAGGATTAGCACAGTGCTATCCACACCGAGCTGTTAAATGACAAAAGCCATTTACCACTCCAGGCATAATATTACAGCTTTGGATTGGTACAATACCATCCAAGCCAACCTGAAATGAATAAAAGCAACCCCTGACACGTGTTTCGCTGTCATTACAGCTCTTCAGAGAGGATTAGCTTTGTCCAGATACAAGGGAGCACCCAGTATAAGTCTAAACAATACCCTTGCAGGCATAGAGTGATGCATAAATTATGCAAAAAAAGAAGGAGAGAACTCTGGGTAGTTCCCAAGTTTAGGTGGAAGGCAGCTCCTTTATAGAGCACCCTCAACACCAGTGTCACTATAAATTTGCTCACCTCAAATGTCTGCTTTTCTATCAAAGTTTTTAAGCATAGGATTAGCACAGTGCTATCCATGCCGAGATAGAAATGGACAAAGTCTTTTGCCATTTGTACAGCAAAGTCTTTAAGCATAGGATTAGCACATTGCTATCCACGCCGAGCTGTTAAATGACAAAAGCCATTTACCACTCCAGGCACAATATTACAGCTTTGGATTGGTAAAATACCATCCAAGCCAAAGTGAAATGAATAAAAGCAACCCCTGACACGTGTTTCGCTGTCATTACAGCTCTTCAGAGAGGTTTAGCTTTGTACAGACACAAGGGAGCACCCAATATAAGTCAAAACAATACCATTGCAGGCATAGAGTGATGCATACATTATGCAAAAAAGAAGGAGATAACTTTGGGTAGCTTCCAAGTCTAGGTGGAAGGCAGCTCCTGTATAGAGCACCCTCAACACCAGCAACACTCTAAATTTGCTCACCTCAAATGTCTGCTTTTCTATCAACGTTTTTAAGCATAGGATTAGCACAGTGCTATCCACGCCGAGACAGAAATGGACAAAGTCTTTTGTCATTTTTACAACAAAATCTTTAAGCATGGGATTAGCACAGTGCTAGCCACGCCGAGCTGTTAAATGACAAAAGCCATTTATCACTCCAGGCACAATATTGCAGTGTTGGATGGGTAAAATACCATCCAAGCCAACCTGAAATGAATAAAAGCAACCCCTGACACATGTTTCGCTGTCATTACAGCTCTTCAGAGAGGTTTAGCTTTGTACAGTCACAAGGGAGCACCCAGTATAAGTCAAAACAATACCCTTGCAGGCATAGAGTGATGCATAAATTATGCAAAAAAAGAAGGAGAGAACTGTGGGTAGTTCCCAAGTTTAGGTGGAAGGCAGCTCCTGTATAGAGCACCCTCAACACTAGCGGCACTCTAAATTTGTTCACCTCAAATGTCTGCTTTTCTATCAAAGTTTTTAAGCATAGGATTAGCACAGTGCTATCCACACCGAGATAGAAATGGACTAAGTCTTTTGTCATTTGTACAACAAAATCTTTAAGCATGGGATTAGCACAGTGCTATCCACGCCGAGCTGTTAAATGACAAAAGCCATTTACCACTCCTGGCACAATATTGCAGTTTTGGATTTGTAAAATACCATCCAAGCCAACCTGAAATGGATAAAAGCAACCCCTGACACATGTTTCGCTGTCATTACAGCTCTTCAGAGAGGTTTAGCTTCATACAGACACAAGGGAGCACCCAGTATAAGTCAAAACAATACCCTTGCAGGCATAGAGTGACGCATAAAGTATGCAAAAAAAGAAGGAGAGAACTCTGGGTAGTTCCCAAGTTTAGGTGGAAGGCAGCCCCTGTATAGAGCACCCTCAACACTAGCGACACTCTAAATTAGTTCCCCTCAAATGTCTGCTTTTCTATCAAAGTTTTCAAGCATAGGATTAGCACAGTGCTATCCACGCCGAGATAGAAATGGACAAAGTCTTTTGCCATTTGTACAGCAAAGTCTTTAAGCATATATATATTACCTACTGGCGGTCGCCAGTAGGTATATATAGTTAGGATTTTTTCTCTATGGGTTTTTTGAAAATTCTATGTCTAATGACTTTGGCGTTTGTGGACGGAATTGGCTGAAATTTTCAGGAAAATGGCACATTTTGTTTCTGAGCAGCCCTTGAAAATTTGGGGGGGGTTCGTCCAGTGGGGGCCGAGAAAAAAAGGGGGTCCCAAAACGTGTTTTTAACATTGAGTTTTCCATAGGGCGGTTGGCCTCACTTTTAGCCCGAACGGCTGAATGGATTTGCACGAAACTTGGCAAAATTGTAGGGACTGGTAGCCCGATGTGCCTTTTGTAGGTCTCAATATATGTGCTCCAGTGGATTTTGAAAAATTAACGTTTAAAAAAAGATATATATCTGTAACAGCGGACCGGGCAGCGCACTGGTTCGCGGACTTTTCGCGCAACGGAGCTTTGTGAAGCGAAGCTGATTGGTTCTCCGGCGTCTGTCAACATTCCAAACAGTCCGTAGCGGCCGCCATCTTGTCTCTCGGTAGGATCGAGAGACAAGAGGAGGTCAAAACAAAGGGGGAAATAACTATAAGGGGGCATAGTAGATCCTCGCTGACCCCCTAGGTTTGATGTGGAGGTTTTAAAAGGGCCCCGCGGGGCAAAAAAAAAAAATAATAGGAATAATTGAACGGCTGAATGGATTTGCACGAAACTTGGCAAAATATTAGGGACTGGTAGCCCGATGTGCCTTTGCTAGGTCTCAATATATGTGCTCCAGTGGATTTTGAGAAATTAACGTTCAAAAAAAGATATATATCTGTAACAGCGCTCCGCTTCGCGTAACGGAGGTTTGCGAAGCTGATTGGTCATTCTGTCACTGGGCTATAGTTGGGCTACATCTGGCTGATATTTGGGCTACATTTGTTTTTTTGTGTGTCTGGCGGCCATCTTTGGGCTACATTGGGCTACATTGGGCTTCATTGGGCTACATTCGGCTAATTAGCAAATAGCTCATCGCAAACTAGGAATGGTAAAGAATCGCTATTTATTCCTTAAAGTTCGCTATTTAGGAAATGCAAATAACTTTGATGATACATATGGCGGTTCATCTCTAACAAGATAAGAAGCATAGGGATACATTTATGATGACTGGCGCATCACCAGGGATGTGTTAGTCATTCTGTGCCGCTGTTCCGTCACCTATGGTGTGCTGCATTTACAATGCGGCGCATCATGGGGCAAAAACAGCACAGATGCGTGATGTATCTGTGCCGTAAAGGTGGCGCATTGCTGGAGTTGTATCGCAAGTGTGATGAAGCTCCAGCAAGGGTCGGGGGTGCCCCTGTCGCAGGGTTTCTGTTCTCACACAGAACTGTGGACAGAGGATTGGAACCTCGGCGAATGCATTGCTGGAGTTGTATCGCAAGTGTGATGAAGCTCCAGCAAGGGTCGGGGGTGCCCCTGTCGCAGGGTTTCTGTTCTCACACAGAACTGTGGACAGAGGATTGGAACCTCGGCGAATTAGGGTGTCCCAAAACTCACGTTAGTAATCAAAAACTCCTTAGCAAGCTAGGTACAGTGTCACATTGGATATAACAAACTCTCAATGTTTAGACAATCCACAATATGAACTTATAGTACCTCAGGATACGTGGAACTCATGAACAGTCGGTCGTTATAGATTTCTTAGAAACCAGAACATGGAGTTAAGAAGAACAGATGTGTATTTGAAATGTTTATTTACTAATGCCGTCTTCTCAGGCGTAGTACCTTAGATAATAAAAGTACACATATTATCAGTAGCAAAATTACCAGCATAGTTACTAGTACATAAAAAGTGAATGGTGATAGTATGTTAACATGCTGCAAATGAATAAGAGTTAGCAACACTTATAAGCAGCCGCGGGCCGTGGAGGGAGTTACGGTGGGGCAGGGAGGCGGGGAGGGGGAGGGGCAAGGTAGAGAGGGCTCCACCCTGCTTCTCCCCCTCCCCGCCTCCCTGCCCCATCGTAACTCCCTCCACGGCCCGCGGCTGCTTATATCTCACCCTCCCTAATACACATATTATATTATTTGCTAAGAAGGTCTCTTTGTGTTGGTTTAGGGCGTGCCCATACTTTAGTGTCTTAGATTTGAAGGAATCACATCAGCATACACCAGCTCTCTCTTCATGTGAACCGCATCAACTGTTGTGTATGTTTGTTCGGCAAAGCAATATAAAACCCGCCTCATGCCCAGAATTGGCAGAAGTTGCACTTATGTTATGAGTATGAAGTCGTGGAGATCAGACCTCATAACAATTCTGTATCGTGTTGTTCTTGAAACTTTAGCACTCGCTGTACAGATATAGTTTAACAAGTAAAGCAGATAGTAGACCAATAACATATTATTCTCATGTAAACCACGATGAACTACTAGGTGGAAAGCTAAAGCAACAACTAAGTGTCGTGTGCAGAAGTTGCAAAAAAGGAAAAATGGCGTTTAAACCGGTAATGAGCCCATGCTAACTTAACACGGTGTAAAGATATCCAGGACCTAGATGACACCTCCTCATGATCCGGAAACGAACTGAATAAGATAATAGAAGTGCCATCTCATGAGAGCAGATTGCAAGTTTATATGTGGACGGTCCGCAAGGTAAAGCATTAAAAACTAGGAAAATTTAATGCTAAAGAAAAATAAAACAGCCAAGTACTTTATCGAGTCTTAAGCCAATAGGCAAGGTAAATAATAAAAACTTGACAAATAAGTCAATGAATTGTCAATGAAATGCTAGTACTCAGCATATCAAACATGAAAAAGGTCTATGACATAACTGTGTATGCAAAATAAGCTGCAACAGCCTCCAATAGGAAGTCACCGTCTTCATCCGAAAACAGTTCAGCCATCCAATTTAAAAGCGGAAAAGAACATACGTGCTCTCCCAGCACCGGATCCTCTATCACCATCAGAGGACAGCTCGGTGGGTTTTCAAGAAAGCTCTGTTCCAAGAAAGACTGTGCTGCCGCCAGTAAATTCCAGGGACCAAGTAGTCCATGCATCAATGCCACAGCCATAATCCTTTCGCCAGGACAAACCAACTCGTGAGTAATGATAGGAGTCATCAGCTGATTAAAGTCGACGTCAGGAGAAACCGGTCCGCAGAGACACAAATCAATGGCCCAATCGAAATCACAGGTCAGGCAGTGAAATACAGGCTGGACACAGGTGAAGTAGGAGAACCGAAAAGATAATCCATATGCCGTGCTTAATATCGCCAACGGCATTGTGCCATAATATTCTAGCATGCGATTGCGGAACAGTGTTAGCAGCTGCAGGGTCGGAGGTTGCATAGGAGGGACATCCATATTTAAAAATGTAAAAAAGCACAAGAGCGTCCGCTGGTAATGCAAGTAAAAATGCCAATCCACGAACCTGAGTGCAGAAAATACAATGAAAGGAAGCAGGGATGACTCCAAAGATTTTCTCAAATGAAGTCACGAGACCACTGGTAACAACTTTAAAAAAGTGCACCAGGGACTTTGTGGAGGATGCGTTAAAGATAGTCGGAATCATGTTGCTGAAATTGAAAGGCAAATGTTAATTGAAAAAGGTTTTGCACCTCTGTATGGGTGTTCGCTATGTGAAGTACGAAAGTTTCACGGGCCGAACTCAAGGCCACCTCTCTCTGAGACAAAAGAGCTCTTATTCTTGCCATGCCGTTGAAACGTGTCTCAAGGTTGGTATTTGTGGCCAGATTGAAAACTCCCTATGTTCATGTGTGGGAGGAAATAGAACATTTCCGCAGCAAATAACCCGTTCACTTACTGTTACGATAAAAGGAATACTTTTAATTAACTCAGAACAATCTTCATTATTGAGCATCAAATAACTACCATTTTCCAACAACTTGAACGTGGGGATGATAGCAGGAACTGGCGTGCCTTGCAACACGCAAGCCATATTTGGTCGGTGTTTGTTGCATGAACCGTGTAACTGTATGTGCCTACACATTAGTGAATGATCTGGCGTCTCAGTGCATTCCTCTCCATTCAGATAAACTTCTTGATCATCTTTGAAACATCTGTATGTGTATGGAAGCGACCAGACCTCATGAAGAAAAGCACTACCTAAAGGTTCATAACGACCTATTGGTATATATTTCATACAATTTGAAAACCTATATAAAGCAAAAGGCAGCGTTATTAAACCGTGGATAAGGCATGTTGCCAAAAAACCCGCAATCCTCTGCTGATGATGTCACTGAGCATGTCATGAATGATGTAATATGTGACATCATCAGCAGTGGATTACGGGTAATGGTATCTCTAGTTTACTCCCTTATAGCTGTCTTTCTTTTAACATAAGTGTCTGTTTCCTTCCCTTATACTTACTGTTTTTGGGTCGCTTCCGGTTCGCGTACCCGCGAGCGAACTGGGAAGCGAACTAAGAGAAATAGAGGTTGGCACAGTTCCAAATATTGTACCAATTTTTTAATAACGGGGAGGTAGTTCTGAAAAGAACTTTTTTTTTTTTTTTTCTGAACATTTTTTTACTGTTTTTGAATTTTTCGGAACAGTTTTATATTTTTTTGGGTTTTTCTTGGAGGGGGCAATGAAAACGATTCATTGTAAAGGGCTCAACAGGAGCAACAAAACAAAAAAAAGAAGTATTTATTATTTTGGGCGTTTCGGACAAACTTGCATATGATAGTCAATAGCTCTGTTGATCAGAGTGATGCTTTTTTCTCCGTAGGAAATGAATCCATCGCAAAATACGCAGGTGTGTTTTACTTCACCAAATCTCATTTGTATATTTGGCACCATCTCCCTGCCCTCTGGTCCCGTTTGTTCCGGTACAACAGATCTTCTGGCCATAATAGGGAGATTATCTAGGTCGTTCCGAAACTGTGCAGCACTGTAGTTGTTAGGATGCCACCTAGTCATATGGCGATGCATTGTGTAGTTTCCGAAACTGTATTTTTTGTCGGTCCCTCTGGACAGTCTATCTTGACATATAAGGCAAGTTACGTATCTTGCATTTACTTTTTTCTGACCTTTGGGAATTTTAAAAAATTGCCAAATGAAGTTTTCTTTCCGGTGAGACGTCCTGGGCTGCTCAGGCAAAAACTGCCTCTCTTCGTGCTCGTCCTCCTGTTCCTCTTCTTCTTCTTCTTGTTGAATTACAACTTGAGCAGGTGGTCCACTCTTCCTTGGATGTGGTGGAGGTGGTGGGGAAGCACCAGCTGAAGCTACTAAAGAAGCCATTGCTCAGTGATCACAAAGGGTCTTTCTCTCACAATGATGAAAGTCAGAGTGAGGAAAGAAGGAGGGATTTTCATCATTTGGGAAAAACAAGAGTTCTCAACCAATCAAAAGTGTTCATTTTAGATTATATGACCTAGTCTTACATCATTAGGAAACCAAAAGTGAAATGAACCAATGAAAAGTGTTATTACCAAGTCACATGACTTGCTGTGTTTACGTTAAGCGCTTTGCAGGGCCTCCCGGTTTGCTTCCAGAAACCTGCGCTTTGCGACTCGCTTCGCGTACCAGTTCGCTAACGTAGCACGTCATATGACGTATCACGCGACAACGTGAAACGTCATGCGGACGGGAGGCGTCACGATGTTGTTTTCTAACACGGCACTTGCGGTAAAGAAACGTTTACCGGCTCGCGGTCTATTTCGCGGCATCAAGGTCAGCTAACGGGAAGCTTCCCGATTCGCGAAGCGGGAACGAAGAAAAAAAAATATTTTAAAAAAAAATTATTCAGAAACATATAAAATATATTTTTGGATTTAAAGAAGAATACATTTTACAGCTACAGATATTAGCTGTTAAAAAACCAATGAAATTCACAGAAAAAACCATAGGTTATAGACCATATATAGTTAGGAATTAGCATTTACAAAACCTTGAAAATTCACTGAAAAAACCATAGGTTATAGACCATATATAGTTAGGAATTAGCATTTAGAAAACCTTATTTTACTCACACAAAACCATTGAAATTCCATATATAGTTAGTTGCACTAACTATATATCGCGCACCCGCAATCCACTGCTGATGATGTCACATATTACATCATTCATGACATGGTCAGTGACATCACTGATGACATCACTGATGACATCTCAAATGACATCACTGATGACATCACTGATGACGTCTCATTTGGCATCATTCTTGTGCTAATACGATAAACCTCTTCAGACTCTAATATAACCTTAGATACACTCAGTGTATACAGACACTCACACACTGCCACTCATCCATGGAGTTACTCACACACCCAGTCAGTCATGCAAAGAAACAATCTCACCTCCATTTCTTCAACTATACAGTTATACACACCTTACTTATTGAAACATATACTAACACATATTTATTCTCTTATACAATCCCTGATACAAGTTCACAATGATCGATACAACCACTCACTCAGTGGCTCTCATGCACAGTTATTTATATATGCCAACTCTCACATGTACTGTGTTTTACATATGTACTTACTATGACATGTAGCATTGAGATATCCATTCACTCATCAATACACTCATGCACACAGTCAACTGCCCATGTAGCTGTTTCCACATGTACTCTTGAACTCATACACCTAGTGAATAAACTGCTCACACATCTATGCACAGAGTCACACACCTTCCAGCCACCCCCACACAAACTCAATCTCCCATAGAAATACTTGGGCAACCAATTAATAACACATATAGCCTCTCGTATAGCTAATGATCAACACATGCAGCAGTTTACATCACAACAGACATAATGATGCACAAATTAAGACAGTTTAGTCACTAACCCATGCATTCAGTGAGACACATTTAATCACTCACTCATACAGTCAGTCACGCACCTACTAAATCCTTCATCCAGACACTTATACATCCACTCATTCTTCAATATCTAAGACATATTTTAACTTTACAGAAACATACAGTCACTGGATGTTGTCATCAGTGATGTCATTTGAGATGTCATCAGTGATGTCATCAGTGATGTCACTGACCATGTCATGAATGATGTAATATGTGACATCATCAGCAGTGGATTGCGGGTGCGCGATATATAGTTAGTGCAACTAACTATATATGGAATTTCAATGGTTTTGTGTGAGTAAAATAAGGTTTTCTAAATGCTAATTCCTAACTATATATGGTCTATAACCTATGGTTTTTTCAGTGAATATTTAATATAAATCAATATATATAACAAACTCTGGGGCATATTACCAAGGCAGGCAAATTGAAATTATCCCTGCTTTTGCGGCCGTTTTCGGCCGCAATGCAGTGATAATTTCATCACCCTATTAGCAAGCTGTCGCTAACATTAGTTAGTGACAGCTTTTAGGTAATAGTGAGCAGATCGGGCCCACATTGCATGTCAGCGATATTTATCGGTAATGACGTGCAAAGTGGGCGTACCCAACCTGGTAGCAACTGAAAGCAGTCGTTAACATCGCTATTGCCTATTATCAACGCAGGCGTAGCGATTAAAATATTTGCGCTAAGCGCGAATATCGCCAAATCCGAACGCCTGCTCAGACCACTTCTTAGCCTGTATATCCAATGGGAGGTGGATATTCAGGTGAAGTCCCTATTAGCGATAATGCCTGAATATCGCTGAATTACCAGCGATATTCACACATTTCGCTGCTATCGCCGGATATTTTATCGCTTTGGGGATAAACGTTGCTAATAACACGTTATCCCTGCGATAAAATCCGGCGATACGCGGCGATCAAAAAATGTCACTAAGCTTATTTAGCGATAAATATCGCTAGTTGTTGATAATATGCCCCTCTTTTCCAATGGAACCTTGGTCCTAACTATAAATACCTACTGGTGACCACCATATATATATATATATATATATACATATCCATACTAATATAATAAAGAGAGAGCCCAAACTTTTGAGGCGGGTAATCTCAGGAACCACAGCACCAATCACAACACCCAATACAGCGTTGGAAAGGGCAGTTGCAGCAGAAGGACATAGGCTATGCAGACGCCCACCATATACATTTAAAAGGTAAAAGAACCGTGCCCGCAAAGTAGTACCTTGTGGGCATGTCTGCGTTGTGCTGTGGGCGTGTGCTGGGGGGCGTGACAAACAATGGGGGCGTTTGGTACGTTCCGCCCTTCATGCCATGTCTCATATCGTGTGCTAATCCTACCATGCTCCCTTTAAATTTGCCTGCACCCCATAATCATAACCCACCCTTACTCCTTAAAATACCCCAACACCCTTAAACACTAACCCATCTTAACCCTATAAATATACCCTGTACTCCAAAACCCAAACCTATCCCTAAACCCTGAAAATACCCCTGTACTCCAAAACCCAAACCTACCCTTCAACCCTAAAAATACCCCCGTACCCCAAAACCCAAACCTTGCCCTGAACCCTAAAAATACCACTGTACCCCAAAACCCAAACCTAGCCCTGAACCCATCAACATACCACTGTACCCGAAATCCCAAACCTACCCCTGAACCCTTAAAATACCCCTGTACCCCAAAACCCAAACCTACCCCTGAACCCTAAAAATACCACTTTACCCCAAAACCCAAACCTAGCCCTGAACCCTAAAAATAACCCTGTACCCCAAAACCCAAACCTACCCCTGAACCCAAAAATACCCCTGTACCCCAAAACCCAAACCTAGCCTTGAACCCTAAAAATACCCCTGTACCCCAAAACCCAAACCTAGCCCATAACCCTTAAAAACACCTGTACCCTAAAACCCAAACCTACCCCTTAACCCTAAAAATACCCCTATACCCCAAAACCCTAACCTAGCCCTGAACCCTAAAAATACCCCTGTACCCCAAAACCCATACCTATCCCTAAACCCTAAAACTACCCCTTTACCCCATAACCCAAATGTATTTCTGTACCCTTATAATACCCAAAGACCCCAAAACATATACCTCAGTACCCCAAAACATATACCCTATACCCATACTTACCTTATCCAAACATTAAAAAAATCATGCTTTTACCATTCATGCATTTACAACGAATTTTGTTGTAAATGTGTGCGTGGTAAAAGCATATAAAATGTAATGCCATGCGTTATAATGGCATTGCGGAGTCATGGTACTTTCGTAATGAAAGTATGCGGAGTGATGGTATGCGGAAAGAAAGTTGCGGAATAATGGGTGTTTACCCTCCCCCGGTAAGTACATTGGTGGCATGGCGGCCCACATCTCCAGCAACATGCTCATATTTTTTCACCACCCATTTGAAAAATGCACAGGTCTCTCTCATTGATGGCCAGCACCGACATTCACTTTAAGACACACCTCCCGCCACATGTTCTAGAATTGCGAACTTTAGAGCTGGGGAGCTATGCTCGAATCTCGACATCAGCTCAACATCCTGTGATTCCAGGCAAATCGCTTTGTCTCCCCGTGCCTACCACAAAGGAATGTGTCCTTCTGTAATGTAAATTGTGCTCATGCCATGTTGTCGAGTTCGCGCTATATAATATTGCAAGGAAAAATAAAGTAGGGAAACTCAAGTTCACTCACTACTGAACGCGCACTCTTTAAGTGCATCAGCAGTGCACTGTGAATCGAAGCGTTTCACAGGCCTGTCAAAGATAAGAAATGCTATCAAAACGAAATCCTACAAAACAATATACTACTGTCCGGCAGCAATTCATACCCGGACAACGTTGGGACGGGCTGCCAGTATGTATATATATATATTACCTACTGGCAGTCGCCAGTAGGTATATATAGTTAGGATTTTTTTGAATAGGGATTTCTGAAAATTCTATGGTGAATTACTTTGGCGTTGATGGACGGAATTGGCTGAAATTTTCAGGAAAATGGCACATTTTGTTTCTGAGCGTCCCCTGAAAGTTTGGGGGGGTTTCGTCAAGCGGGGCTGAGAAAAAAGGGGGGTCCCAAAACGTGTTTTTAACATTGAGTTTTCCATAGGGCGGTTGGACTCACTTTTAGCTTGAACGGCTAAATGGATTTCTATGAAACTTGGCAAAATTGTAGAGACTGTTTGCCCGATGTGCCTTTGCTAGGTCTCAAGATATGTGCTCCAGTGGATTTTGAGAAATTAACGTTCAAAAAAATATATATATCTGTGACAGCGTCTCGGTTAGCGCCCCGGTTCGCGTACCAGATGCGTAACGGAACTTCGCGAGGAGAAGCGGATTGGCTCTCCGGTGACTGTCAACATTCCAAACAGTCCGGAGCGGCCGCCATCTTGTCTCTCGGTAGGATCGAGAGACAAGAGGTGGAAATAAACGAAGGGGAAAATGAATGAAAGGGGGCAAGGTAGACTCCTCCTGACCCCCTAGGATTGATGTGGGGGCTATTAAAGGGCCCCGCGGGGCAAACAAAAAAAATATTTTTTTTTTTGATTTTTCGTGGTGGAAGCGCCACCCGGTACGCGAACCGGGTAGCTCACCGGTAGCGTAACGGGAGTCAGCCATCTTGTGTTTCGGACGAATTTAGTCACAAGATGGAGGATAAACAATGTTGGGAATGGGTATAAGGGGGCACGGGAGACATATCCTGACCCCCTAGGTTTTCTGAGGGTGGCTGAGGAGGCCCATATATGTAAAAAAAAACAATTTTCGCACGGTTAGCGCCCGGTCCGCGCACCGGGTAGCGTTCCGGAAAGCGTAACAAGGGGAAAACCAAGGGAAATATTAAAATAATATTTTAGAGTGCTTTGAGGTAGGGTAGCTCTGAATAGAGCTGTTGTGTTGTGTTGTGTGGGTGATGTAAGTACCAACATGTAGGTACCAATGAAGAGTCTAAAATTCAATGTACACCGTCTCCTCTGTAGATATTTTGTATGTTCTAAAATGGGTTATTTAAATGTAAATGTGTGAAAAAGTACTTCATGCTTTAAAGCAATTGTATTTTTGAACTGATTGTTCTTTCCTATTAGTCCTCCTCTTTGTTTTTTTTTTCCCCACACTCTTCTTCAACATGATAGTTGATAAATTCGTTCCCTCAAAAAATTTATATACATAAAAAAATTATATTAAATACATATAAAATATATTTTTCCTTTAAAAGAAGAATACATTTTACAGCTTTTGATATTTGCTATTAAAAAACCATTGAAATTCACTGAAAAAACCATAGGTTATAGACCATATATAGTTAGGAATTAGCATTTACAAAACCTTGAAAATTCACTGAAAAAACCATAGGTTATAGACCATATATAGTTAGGAATTAGCATTTACAAAATCTTATTTTACTCACACAAAACCATTGAAATTCGCATATATAGTTAGTTGCACTAACTATATATCGCGCACCCGCAATCCACTGCTGATCATGTCACATATTACATCATTCATGACATGGTCAGTGACATCACTGATGACATCACTGATGACATCTCAAATGACATCACTGATGACAACATCCAGTGACTGTATGTTTCTGTAAAGTTAAAATATGTCTTACATATTGAAGAATGAGTGGATGTATAAGTGTCTGGATGAAGGATTTAGTAGGTGCATGACTGACTGTATGAGTGAGTGATTAAATGTGTCTCACTGAGTGCATGGGTTAGTGACTAAACTGTCTTAATTTGTGCATCATTATGTCTGTTGTTCTGTAAACTGCTGCGTGTGTTGATCAGTAGCTATATGAGTAACTATATGGGTTATTGATTGGTTGCCCAAGTATTTCTATGGGAGACTGAGTGTGTGTGTGGGAGGAGGGGAGGTGTATGACTCTGTGCATAGATGTGTGAGCAGTTGATTCACTAGATGTATGGGTTCAAAAGTGCATGTGGAAACAGCTGTATGGGCGGTTGACTGTGTGCATGAGTGTATTGGTGAGTGAATGGATATCTCAGTGCTACATGTCAAAGTAAGTACATATGTAAAACACAGTACATGTGAGAGTTGACATATATAAATAACTGTGCATAAGAGCCAGTGAATGTGTGAGTGGCTGTATGGATCATTGTGAACTTGTATCAGGGATTGTATAAGAGAGTAAATATGTGTTAGTATATGTTTGAATAAGTAAGGTGTGTATAACTGTATAGTTGAGGAAATGGAGGTGTGATTGATTCTTTGCATGACTGACTAAGTGTGTGAGTAACTCCATGGATGAGTGACAGTCTGTGAGTGTCTGTTTACACTGAGTGTATCTAAGGTTATATTAGAGTCTGAAGAGGTTCATCATATTATCACATGAATGATGTCATCAGTGATGTGATCAGTAATGTCAAATGAGATGTCATCAGTGATGTCATCAGTGATGTCATTTGAGATGTCATCAGTGATGTCATCAGTGATGTCATTTGAGATGTCATCAGTGATGTCATCAGTGATGTCATTTGAGATGTCATCAGTGATGTCATTTGAGATGTCATCAGTGATGTCATCAGTGATGTCATTTGAGATGTCATCAGTGATGTCATCAGTGATGTCATCAGTGATGTCACTGACCATGTCATGAATGATGTAATATGTGACATGATCAGCAGTGGATTGCGGGTGCGTGATATATAGTTAGTGCAACTAACTATATATGCGAATTTCAATGGTTTTGTGTGAGTAAAATAAGGTTTTGTAAATGCTAATTCCTAACTATATATGGTCTATAACCTATGGTTTTTTGAAGTGAATTTTCAAAATTTTGTAAATGCTAATTCCTAACTATATATGGTCTATAACCTATGTTTTTTCAGTGAATATATTTATATATATATATATATTTATATATATATATAAATATATATATTTTATATAAAAAATAGCGTGCATTAATTGAAGCAGAGGAAAGCAAATCAGAAGGAAACATCACACACTTTTGATCAACTATCACTTTATTTTAGATATAATCTGATCAGATGGAGGGAAAATAACTTTATATGAACCCCTCATATATAAGATGTAGCACAAGCACTTTATTTAAGAACCTTGCACTTTATGACTATTCCATAAATGAGACAGGGCCGTAACCATGATGAGGGGTTGAGTAGGCCTATCACACTTTATTGCTATCTTTTGGGTGACCAGAGATGGTTTATTTATTGTTGTTGTTGTTGAGGGGTCAAGCAATAGCACGTGGCACTTTACTGAGAAACCTTCGGGAGCGGGAATAAATACCGATGAGCAGATGGCATCTTACCATTGCCGGACAGGCCAAAGGGAAAAATAATCTTCCTGTGTTTTTTAGAATGAACTTCTCAAAAATTGTATGTACACACATCCTCGCTATCGAAGTACAGGCGGTCACTCTCCTTCTTTTAGCCCCTAAAGAAGGTTTTTGGTGCAGAACTTTAACAGAAGGTGCACAACGCCAATAGGAGATAAAAATAAATGTCCATCATATGTAAACCTAAAAAAGTTATCAAAAAAAGTATAAAAATGTTAAAAAAAAGAAAAAGATAACAAAAAGTAAGTTTGTACAGCTGACTATGTGTTTATATGTAACAAAGTTCCTTTTAAATTTAAATGTGGTGAAGTAATCACTGATGGTGGGGGAATATGGCCAAGAAAAGTAATTAAATGTATCGCTCTAGTGTTCACCTAGGGGTCAATGACATGGAAAGGGACATAAAATATAAGGAACGTAGGGGCATATTACCAAGCAATAGCGATAATTATCGCTATTGCTTGGTTAGAGAGAAAATTTTACCGCTGAGCTGCGTCGATTTTTACCGCAGATAAACCTTGGTATTACCAAGGTTTATCGCAAATGCGATAAAAAACGGCCGCAATGCATGAATATTGCTGAAAAGTCAGCGATATTCATGCATTACTGAGCTAATGCTCTTAGCCATGTTATCCACCTCCCATTGGATAACATGGCTAAGAACTGCTCAGGGCAGGTGTTAGCTTTTGGAGATATTCACGCTTAGCGCGAATATCTCCAAAAGTTGGTAATAGAAGATAGCGATGTTAGCGACTGTTTCCAGTCGCTAACATCTTGGCACGCCCACTTTGCATGTCATTAGTGATAAATATCACTGACATGCAAAGTGGGGCCCAAGATGGTCGCTATCTCCTACTAGCTGTCGCTAACTGGTGTTAGCGACAGCTAGGTAATAGGGAGATAGTTTTATCTCCGCTTTTTTGGCTTTTAAAGCCAAAAAAGCGGAGCTAAACCCCCTTGATAATATGCCCCATAAAGTTGAACCCACAGTGAACCAGTAGAAGGCATTTCGCCGAAACGTGTTGGTCCGAGGTCCGTTGGTCCACGTTGTTCCGAGACTGTGCATTTGTGCCATATGGAAGCCAAATAATATTAAATGTGTTCAAAAACTGACCTGGAAGCAGTGGAGTCGGAGTTTGTTGGGTGGGTGCCACCAGATTGGGTGTCCAGGAGAAGGATTCACCAAAAGGAGGCATATATATATTTTCCCAAAATAAGTGCGCCAGTGATTCTAGTTTTGAAAGTTTTTGGGTAATCTGTAAAGTGGGGGCTGAGAAAAAGGGGAGGGGGCAAAAGTTTGCTTCCCATGTAAATTTCCATAGACTTCTTTAGACACCCCTACACTGGACGGAATTACACCAAATTTGGCAGAAAGCTAGATTTTGGTACACCAACTGTGCTTTTTGGTATTTGGTATACAGCCATTCAGCATTTGTTGACAAATTAAAGAAAATCACAATTTGCTTAGCTGAGCTTGTGACTATTTTGCAATGATTTTGTGATTAATTGCACATGCGCAACAGGAATGCCATGATTGACTGGCCACAACCTGAGCAGAGAGTTGCAGCCTACATTTTACTGCATCAGAACAGTCCCCGGGGCAAAAAATTAGAATTAAAAATGTTATGAAGGGTCAGGTTAGAGGCACCCTGACCCTATGTTTGGCATATAAGGGTCTTTGAATGACTTGTGATGTGCATAATATGTCAAGAAACAGTGTTTTTTCCATGTGCGATATTCATGAATTCACTGCGACTGCCAGCGTGGCCCACCATCTAATGGCAGAAGGAATTCACAAATGTTCGAAAAAAATTAAATAAAACATTCAAAGACCCACCCCTAAACCCAGTCACAGACTCATGCATGCAGTCATTGACCCACTCAGACACTCATGCACCCACTCATAGACCTACTCAGACACTCATGCATATACTCACAGACCCACTAAGAGATTCATGCACCCACTTACAGGCCCACTCATACACTCACACACCCACTCAGAGATCCAGTCAGAGACTTGTACACCCACTTACACACCTACTCAAAGACTCACTCACCCATTTACAGACCCGCTCAGAGACACATGCACCCACTTACTGGCCTACTTTGATACTCACGCACCCACTCAAAGAATCCACTCCCAGACCCACTCAGAGAAGGATACACCCACTCACAGACTCACTCAGATACGTATGCACCCACTCACAGATTCATTCAGGCACTCACTCACTCATAGACCCACTCAGGCAATTATATTCACTGAGAGACCCACTCACACAGTTACGCGCTCAGTCACAGATCCCACTGAAATACTCATACCCACTGTCACAGAAACATTAAGAGATTTATGTATGTTTGTATATAATTAATTTGAAAGGATAATATACCTAGTGTGATGGTTAGAACCAATTACATAGGTACACATTTTGAATATGGTGATGGCTATTGAATGTCTTATTTGTTTTGCGATTTTGCTACGAATTTCTGAATATTGCAATGTTGTTGCTAATATTAAAAATATTGAAATAAAAGATATTTATAAAGAAAATGAACATAATTTGGGGCAGTAGGGTGGCTCTGAGAAGAGCCTTAGTGTTCATGTTGTGCATACGACAGCTACCCATAAGAGCGGGTGCCGAGTTTTAGTTTGCTGGGAAATATCCTGTTGCCTTCATCTCTGAAGTGAACTCCATCACTTCAATAGAGTCCATGCCAAAACACAGGTTATTATTGTAGATAGAGCCCATGTGATGAAATGCATAAACAGTTTTATTAACATTTTTCCTGGCTTTGTCAATCTGGGGACAGAATTGATTAGACCACTTCCATTTCAGCCTTTGGCAAATATTGGAGTACAACAAGGCAGTGTGAGGGAAAAGTGTCACTAATTGTGCAATGGTTTCTTTCATTAGGATTTCCAGTCCTACCCCGCTCAGTGTGCCTAGGTCATTTCCACCACAGTGCTCAATCGTGAGGTCAGTGGGTTGGGAGTCAACAATGCTTTTAACCAAAGGAAACAATTAATTACACTTTAACCCTATTTGACCAATCCAAGTAATTTCACATGAGCCAAACCCAAGTCCCTGTCAATACCACTTTTGCCAGCTGCCTCTCTAGCCCAAGCATATAGCTGTGGCACACAGTCCACACTTTAACCATTTTGAAGTGAAGCAGCAGTAGCAGGCCCAAGAAAACTGGAGCTGAATGAGACAGTTTGGAAAATGGAAGTGTGCTCCAGGTTTAAAAAACAGCTGATTGGATGTTGTGAATATGGCGGTGAACAGAATTAGGTAGTGTCTTGAAAGCTTAAATAAATAGATCTATGATTGGCTATGGTAATAATAAAAAAGTGTAATGCAGATTTGGACATGCTTTTATTTCTGTTGAGTTAACCACACCTGCTGCAGCTTATTTTGTAACAAGTATTGTCCTTATAAAATGTGCTGGAACTTGTGAACTAATGGTTCGAGTGGGACGCTATTAAGACTGTGCTAAGAGCGTATTGGGCAAGGGTTTTAAAGAGAGAGTTGTCTGTTTTAAGAGATTGGAGCTCTTTAGACTAATTTTTGGGTCACACGGGTTTAATTTCCTAATGAGAGTTTCCCAAAAAATTGTACTATACTCTTAAAGTCATAAAGCTAGCAAGTAAAATATGTTTATGGACTCCCATATTTGTTTTTGCAAATTTGTTATGACGATCGTGAATAATTTCCGATTATGCACAAATATTCTTCTATTTTGGACTGCTTTGTAAAAGTGAGTGAAAGGGTTGACACATATTAACCTTTCAGCAGTGGAGTTAAAAAACAAAGACATTTAAGCTATGTTTTTATTTGCTGGCTCCCGCACTATCATAGAGTGCAAAGTTTAAAAGGTTGCTATTAATTGTTGCTTTGTATGATAGTGATGTGCCATTCATATGCTTAGTTTCACATTGGCTCAGAGTACTGAAACTAACGAATAAGAGCAAAAAAACTACTGAAAAGGTATATGTGTATGTGAGGTTGATAAAAGGAACTATGAAATATGTAGAAAAGTTTTGATATTCATGAGATGATGTAATAGTGGTAGTGTGAGTGCTTTTATATATTTATGAATAGGTGAGTAACACTTTGTGTATGAGTATGTAACTGTTTGTGTGAGGGGTAGAATAGCTTAGTACGAAGCAAGTTTACAATGTGTTGCCCAGGAATTGAATATTACACATGTGTTGTTTTACTGCATACTGTAATTCCAACCAACATAACTGGCTGTTATGGGTTCAACTTATACTTAGCAGTGCATTTGATGATCTGCAAAGTTTTAAATATCTATGCATGATGTACTGCTCTCAAAGAATGTTTTTCTTGGAACTCTGGGAGTTGTAGTTCTATTTATTCCTTTTTAAAAGAGAACTACAAGTCTCAGTATTGAAAGGAGGAAACATGCAGTGTAGGTGTACATAATGTGTGAACCTGTGAAACTTGAGAGCTATGTATGTATGTATGCATGTTGCTAGATGGTAACATATGTCCTTTATACTAATACTGAGTTATATGTGTAGAGTGAAAATGATAGGCATTATTAAAATGTAGGAGCTGATTCACAAAGGTAATCTAATCCAAAACTCTAACTTTACAACTTTTGGTATTCAGAGAAGTCACTTACGACTTTTGGTATTCACAGAAGTCATTTCCAACTTTTTACGTCTGCCCTTGATCCGGAATCTCTGCATCCGGGCCGGAATCTTTGCACCTGGGCCGGATTCTCCACATCCAGGCCAGAATCCCTACACTCGAGCCGATAGTCATTCATTTCAATGCATTTCAATGCAAAACACCTGTGCAAGTGTTTACCATTCCCCTCACCTGCTCCAACTGAAACACAGCAGTCTAACAGCATATCCCAGCCCTGCAGCAAACATAAAAGCAGAGCTACCTCATTCAAACTTTCCAACATTTCAACAAATGTGGTAAGAAGAGTTGAGGAGGAGGAGGATGAGGAGGAGAGTAGAGTGGATTTTCATACAAAGGATTAACCTATTTGAGATGTCCAGCCAAGATGTGAGGGCCAGATACAGTTTCAACTTTGATGTCATCTTGGAGATGGTTTGTGAGTGGGAGCAGGAACTTGACTCTGTGACCTGTCACTCCCATGCCATCCCAGCCTATCTCAAGATCCTTGCTGCTCTTCATTTCTTTGCTACAGGGTCATTCCAAAGGGTATCCAGTGACCTTGTGGGCATCTCTCAGGCAAGTCAGTCACAGTGCTTGCATCAGATACTGAGCTGCATTAACACGAGAGCCCACCTCCACATACGAATGCCCCATACAATAGAAAGGAGACAAAGGGTAGCTAGGGATTTCTACCACATTTCCTGCTTCCAACGTGTGCTGGGCGCAATTAATTTTGCCCATGTGGCTTATCAGCCATCCACCGCATTGCACACATCTACTGCAACTGCCAGTTTTGGATATCACCGGCTCAAGTGTGTACCCCCCATATGTGGAGCGTAGACACCGAATAAGGAGCACAGGCTCTGCATGCTATGCCTCAGCTCCGCATATGGTGCCTATGCTCCACCTATGGGGAGTACATAATTGGGTCAGAGATTTCGGAAATGGGCCGGAACCCAATCTGTTCATACAGGAAATGACATACTGGAAGTGGTAGGCAGGAAATACTTCACAAGATGTTGCTGGCAGTCATTTTCTGTTCATTCTGAGTCATCCGCTGTCACAGATCAGATCCTCTGTCCTCCTGCTACTCAGTACAACCCAAGAAGCTCCAGCATGGCTGAGGGACTTGAGGAGAAAGCACCCCATTTCACTGACAGGGAATTGGATATCCTAGCAGAGGGGGTTCTAGAAAAATTCCCTAAGCTGTATGGGGGGCCAGAGGACCAGTTGAGCAATGCAGTGTTCCACTATTGGGAAGTGCTGCAGTGCAGTGGAGTGGATGTCTATGCCCGGCGGGCAGGGCATGCCATAAGCGCTGGCAGGACCTAAAATGCTGGGCCAGGATAAAGGCCCAGGAAATCTTAGGCCAGTTCACCTAGTGCCATATGCACCGGCCCGCCTCTTGACACTGTACAGGAGGGTCCTGAGGGCAGCCAGGCTGACCCTCCATGTTGAGTTGGCGGAGCATGGGCAGCAAAGAGATGGAAAGTGAATTAACTATTCTGTGCAAATGCAGCAGTTATCATAATGCCAAAGGCTCACTGTAGCACATAGAATGCACTTAGCAAAGTGCATCCTGCGAGCGGTAGTTTTTGTATGCCACCAGGGCAATAGAGCCACACATGTGCATTTGTATAGGAAATTGCACTGCCAGCACCATTACCAGTGAACCAAGGGCCTTATAACTGATGTGTGCATTGGGTGAGGAATGGTACAGACACTGTGGATGAGAGGCTATTGGTTGATGATATGACTTGCATTGCCTTTGGTGTGTCTCAGGTCTCCATTTGCCTAATCTATGCAAATGCAGCAGTCATTATAAGGCCAAAGGCTCGCTGTAGCACAGGGAATGCACTGCGCAGAGTGCATTCTGGGAGCAGTAGTTTTTGTATGCCATCAGGGGAAAAGAGTCACACAGATGCATTTGTATATAACATTGCACTACCAGCACCATTATCAGTGAACCAAGGGCCTTGTAACTGATGTGTGAATTTGCTGAGAATTGGTACAGACACTGTCCAGTATGTAGATGAGAAGCCTATTGGTGTTGGATGCTGTGACTTGCATTGCCTTTCGTGAGATTGGGTTCTGATTAAGACAGATCATCATGTGCCATGGAGTTTAGACAGACTTGGAGATCCTTGCCTCACTTAAGTGATACCAACTTCTCTAAGTGGGTCCACATACACACATCTTCCCAATAGTAGCTTGTATGTAATTTGTCCAGTCAAGGTAGCTGTTACAACTAGCCACAAATGGTCACCAGAGTACGGCACTACCTGAGCAGTCTTTGAAGGCAACATGTGGCACTAGACATTCTGCTTTTGTGAGGGAATATCAAAATGTTAGACTGCCCACATAGCAAAGCTAATATCCCAGCCCCTATTTGGATAGGTACACCCAAATCTGAATTTGTGTTGTCTCATACAATGCTACACAGCAGATGACATTATTTTGAAAGTGTAAGAGTGCAGAGACTCCATATCACAGGATAATTCCAATACCATTCGGACTGTCACCGATCTCCTTTAGTAGACTGGCATTGGAAGATGCCTATGTAGAAATGACAGCAAACACAGATTATGAGAATGCAGAAGGTGAGGGATGGTCAGTACAGAAGTGTAAGCCAACAAATTTAAAGTTAAGATGTCTATGTGTGAGTTAAATCAGGACATTACTAACCATGGGTGGAGAACTCCGTTCCTCCCACGAAGTGTGCGGAGATTTGCCTACTCAGCGTTCTGCAGAGAACGCGGAGTAGGCAAATCTCAGCGCACTCCGCAGTGGAGCGGAGTTGGCCAGTCCCCGCCTCCTCCCCCCCATTAACAATTAAGCCTACATTTATCAAATGTAAAATAAAAGACACTCACCTGAACTGCAGCATCCCCCGGCTGCCCTCATCCTCTTCCTCACGTATGTGGGTGATCCTTCTAAAACTGTGCATGCGCACACTCCCGCGTATGCGCAGTTCTCCCAATAAATGCGCAGACGAGTGCGCAGTTTTTGCTAGGATTACTGTAGCAAATGAAGCAGCAGGAAACAGCAGGTAAGTTGAGATGACTTTTATTCCAAGTAAGTAGGAAGAGACAAGAGCCGACTCCTTTCCACGGAGGCAACAAGCAACTGCCATAGTGTAGAACCATCACTTGACAACAAACATAGAACAGCAACATCATAGCATTCTGGTGGAATACAGGTCATGTAAGAGCATTCTAGAAAGACTAGAGCAATAACTCAAGAGTTGTGTACTACAATTACCCAGACTGCGAGGAAGAGGAGGGCAGCCAGGGGACCCCGCTCTATAGGTAAATGTCTTTGATTTTACTTTTTGAATGAATGTAGGATTCATTGTTAATAGAGGGGGTTGAGGCGTGTCGGAGCCGAGCCGAGCGGAGCCGAGCGGAGCTGAGTTCCACAGAGTTTGTTTCCAACTCCGTGGACCTCCTTTTTTTGTCAAATCTGTTTTTATTGATTTAGGTTTATACATAGTCATGACAGGCATCTCATATATAAACTTACATTCATCAATCAATGACTCAGGGGTTTGTTAAAGCGCGACTACTCACCCGTAAGGGTCTCCAGGCGCTAGGGGTGGGGGGGGTGCAGGTTCCATTTCATCAAGGAGGGGGTCTGTCAAAGAGCCAGGTTTTGAGGTTTCTTGAGAAGATGGGGAGCGATGTTGTCTGTCTGAGGTGGAGCGGAAGGGCTTTCCATGCTTTGTCAGCGAGGAAGTTTTCTGGTGCGGGGGACCACAGCGTAGGAGAGCTGGACTGATCGTAGGGTCCTTTGGGGTTTGTGGAATTTGAGTCGGCTGTTCAGGTATGCTGGTCCGGTGCCGTGGAGGGCCTTGTGTGCTTGGGTGAGCATCTTAAAGGTGATTCTCGCCTCGAAGGGGAGCCAGTGGAGTGTGCGCAGGTGCTGGGAGATGTGGCAGTGTTTTGGCAGGTTGAGGACCAGTCTTGCGGTGGCGTTCTGGATGTTCTGTAGCTTGTGGATGAGGTTTTTGTTTATTCCGGCGTAGAGTGCGTTGCCGTAGTCGAGTCTGCTGGTGACCAGGTAAGTGACTGTCTTTTGGTGTTCAAGGGGGATCCATTTGAAGGTCTTACGAAGGAGGCGGAGGGTGTGGAAGCAGGAAGATGAGACAGAGTTGATCTGGCGGTCCATTTTGAGCTCGGAGTCCAGGATGATTCCCAGGTTGCGTGCGTGGTCTGTGGGGGTTGGCGGGTTTCCGAGGGCGGTGGGCCACCAGGTGTCGCTCCAGGCGTCGGGGTTTGGGCCCATGATGAGTACTTCTGTTCTGTTGGTGTTTAGTTGTAGGCAGCTGTTTTTCATCCATTTGGCGACGGCTTCCATGCCTTCTCGAAAGTTGCGTCTGGCGGTGTTAGGCTCGTTGGATAGGGAGAGGATGAGCTGGGTGTCGTCTGCGTATGACACGATGTTGAGTCCGTAGGTTCTGACGATGGGGGCAAGTGGAGCCATGTAGACGTTGAAGAGCGTCGGGCTGAGGGAGGAGCCCTAGGGGACTCCGCAGGTGGTAGGTGTGGGGTCCGAGAGGAAAGGGGGAGTCTGACCCGCTGCGACCTGCCGGAGAGGAAGGAGCAGATCCTGTCGAGGGCCTTGTCCTGGATTCCTGCGTCATAGAGTCTGCGTATTAGGGTGCGGTGGGAGACTGTGTCGAACGCCGCTGATAGGTCGAGGAGGATGAGGGCTACTGTTTCTCCTTTGTCCAGTAGGGTGCGGATGTCGTCTGTTGCGGCAAGGAGGGCGGTTTCCATACTGTGGTTTTTTCTGAAGCCGGATTGAGAGGAGTCGAGGATGTTGTGTTCTTCAATGAATGTGGCGAGTTGGCTGTTGATGGCTTTCTCGATGACTTTCTCTGGGAACGGGAGCAGGGAGATGGGTCTGTAGTTTTTGAGGTCGGTGT
The DNA here is from genome assembly GCF_964261635.1 of Lissotriton helveticus. Lineage (NCBI taxonomy): Eukaryota > Metazoa > Chordata > Amphibia > Caudata > Salamandridae > Lissotriton > Lissotriton helveticus. The sequence continues at coordinate 1,114,093,413 of NC_136061.1, forward strand.
GGTCCGCTGAGGGTTTCTTTGGGAGGGGGTTCACCTCTGCGTGTTTTCAGTCATCGGGGAACGAGGCAGTCGCCAGGGAGCAGTTGATGGTGTGGCAGAGCATTGGTGCGATGGTGTCGAAGGCTCTGTTGAAGATGTGGTGGGGGCAGGGGTCCGTGGGGGCCCCTGAGTGGATTGGCTTCATTGTCTTCAGTGTGTCTTTGGTGGTGAGGGCTGTCCAGTCATCAATCGCTGGTTTTCCGGGTGTCGGGGGTGGTTGGTGAGGGTTCAGTGTGTTGGTTGTCTTCGTCGAAGTTGTCGTAGATGCTCTTGATTTTGTGGTGGAAAAAGGTGCTGAGTTGTCGCAGAGGTCTTGTGAGGGAGGGATGTCGGTAGACTCGCTGGTGGGTTGGGAGAACTGCTTGTTGAAGAAGATGAGTTCCTTACTGTTGTGTGCGTGGGTGGAGATTCTGACTTCGGTCGCTTTTTTCCTCGTTTCTCTGATGAGTTGATGGTGGGCGTTGGTGACGGTTCTGAAGTTGTTGTGGGCTTCTGTAGATTTGGTGTTTCTCCAGGCCTTTTCGAGGCGGCGGCATGTGTGCCTGGATTCTCGAAGTTCGGTGGTAAACCATCTGGCTTTCTTGTTTTTCTGGAAGGGGGCTATGGTGTTGGTGCTGTCCGAGATCCATCTATGCAGGGTTCGGGCTGCGGTGTTGGGGTCGTCGTTTTCCGCGATGGTTGGGGTAGAGTTGTTGAGTGAGGAGGTGAACTGGTCGTCTGTGATTTTGGTCCAGTTTCTTTGTGGAAGCAGGTGCTGGTGTCTGTGGATGGTGAGTGTTCTGAAGGTGAAGTGGACGCAACGATGGTCGGTCCATGGGAGTTCGGTGGTGTGGCTGAAGGTGATGGAGTTTCCTGTAGTGAAGAGGGGGTCGAGGGTGTGTCCTGCTGAGTGCGTGGGCTCGGTCATGATCTGGCGGAGTCAAATGTTGTGGAGGTTGTCCAGGAGGCATGTGGTGTTGGGTCCAGTTGATTGTCGAGGTGGAAGTTGAGGTCTCCCAGCAGGGTGTAGTTGGTGGATGCGATGGCCTGCGGGGAGATAATGTCCGTGATGGAGTTGGCGAAGGGTCCGCGGGGTCCAGGGGTTCGGTAGATGAGGGTTCCTCGGAGGGCCGCGGTGGGGCTGGCCAGTATCTTGAAGTGAAGGTGTTCCATCAGTTCTGTGGACTCGTCAGGGAGTGTGCTCAGGAGGAGGCTGGATTTGTGGACGATGGCGATTCCTCCTCCTGGGTGGGTGGGGCGGTCCTTCCTGGAGATCTTGTATCCTTGGGGGATGGCGATGGCGATGTCCGGTCCCGAGGTGGTGTTGGTCCAGGTTTCAGTGAAGAATGCTACGTCCGGGGTGGTGCTGTCAAGTAGGTCCCAGATTTCTGTGGCATGTTTGTGGAGGGATCGGACATTGAGGAGGATGCATTGCAGGGTCTTCGGTTCGGTGGTGTTCTTGTGGACGGGTTGTGCTGGATCCGTGTTCTTGGCGGTGCTGCAGGTGTGCCGGCAGCGGTGACAGCTGAAGGGTCCATGGGTGTCGGCTGGTGATGCTAGCTTGCAGTTGTTGTTGCAGCCTGGGTTGAGTGCGTGGAGTGCTGCTGGGTCGTAGCATTGGCGGGGCGGAGGTCCAGGGTTCCTGGTGCTGGTCGCGGACGGGTCGCAGATGTGCCTGCCTTTGACGCTCCTTCGGTGCACCAGTGTCGCCATTAAGTAGGGGTCGGGGAGGGCTGGACAGCTGGGAGGCGGGAGTGGGTAGGGGAGGTGGATTGGGCCGGTCGCGCTGGGGGGGAGGGGCCGAAGGGGCAGCAGCGGCGGGGAAAGGTAAAGGGAGGAAAGAAGGGATAAAGAAAAAGGGAAAATAAGCAGAAATAAGGCACAAAAGAGCAGAGATGCAGAAAAGAGCAGAAAGGTCAAAGATAGAAAGGGTAGAAAAACGAGTGAAGGAGCAGAGGGAGAGAAAGGGAAAATGGGCAGAAATAAGGCACAAAAGAGCAGAGGTGCAGAAAGGTGAAAGATAGAAAGGGTAGAAAAACGAGAGAAAACGAGTGAAGGAGCAGAGGGAGAGAAAGGGAAAATGGGCAGAAATAAGGCACAAAAGAGCAGAGATGCAGAAAGGTGCAGAAAGGTGAAAGATAGAAAGAGTAGAAAACCGAGTGAAGGAGCAGAGTGAGAGAAAGGAGACAGAGGTCCACTGGACCACCAGGGATGAGGTGCAGGGAAACCTGCGGGTGGAGGAGGGCCTCGATCACCAACACTCAAGAGTGCAGGGGCAGGGGCACCTCACTTAATGGTGGAGCTGCGAGGGTGGGAGAGCAATTTCACTGACAATGAGTCAGTGGTCTTGCTCGCCTGTCCCCGCAGTGGCCGCCATTAAGTAGGGGTCGGGGAGGGCTGGACAGCTGGGAGGCGGGAGCGGGGAGGGGAGCTGGATAGGGCCGGTCGCGCCGGGGGGGGAGAGGCCGCCGGGGCAGCAGCGGCGGGGAAAGGTAAAGGGAGGATTGAAGGGATATAGAAAAAGGGAAAATAAGCAGAAATAAGGCACATAAGAGCAGAGATGCAGAAAAGAGCAGAAAGGTGAAAGATAGAAAGGGTAGAAAAACGAGTGAAGGAGCAGAAGGAGAGAAAGGGAAAATGGGCAGAAATAAGGCACAAAAGAGCAGAGGTGCAGAAAGGTGAAAGATAGAAAGGGTAGAAAAACGAGAGAAAACGAGTGAAGGAGCAGAGGGAGAGAAAGGGAAAATTGGCAGAAATAAGGCACAAAAGAGCAGAGATGCAGAAAGGTGCAGAAAGGTGAAAGATAGAAAGAGTAGAAAACCGAGTGAAGGAGCAGAGTGAGAGAAAGGAGACAGAGGTCCACTGGACCACCAGGGATGAGGCGCAGGGAAACCTGCGGGTGGAGGAGGGCCTCGATCACCAACACTCAAGAGTGCAGGGGCAGGGGCACCTCACTTAATGGTGGAGCTGCGAGGGTGGGAGAGCAATTTCACTGACAATGAGTCAGTGGTCTTGCTCGCCTGTCCCCGCAGTGGCCGCCATTAGGTAGGGGTCGGGGAGGGCTGGACAGCTGGGAGGCGGGAGCGGGGAGGGGAGCTGGATTGGGCCGGTCGCGCTGGGGGGGAGGGGCCGCGGGGGCAGCAGCGGCAGGGAAAGGTAAAGGGAGGAAAGAAGGGATAAAGAAAAAGGGAAAATATGCAGAAATAAGGCACAAAAGAACAGAGTTGCAGAAAAGAGCAGAAAGGTGAAAGATAGAAAGGTCGAAAAACGAGTGAAGGAGCAGAGGGAGAGAAAGGGAAAATGGTCAGAAATAAGGCACAAAGCGCAGAGATGCAGAAAGGTGCAGAAAGGTGAAAGATAGAAAGAGTAGACAACAGAGTGAAGGAGCAGAGTGAGAGAAAGGAGACAGAGGTCCACTGGACCACCAGGGATGAGGCACTGGGAAACCTGCGGGTGGATGTTGCTGGCAGTCATTTTCTGTTCATTCTGAGTCATCCGCTGTCACAGATCAGATCCTCTGTCCTCCTGCTACTCAGTACAACCCAAGAAGCTCCAGCATGGCTGAGGGACTTGAGGAGAAAGCACCCCATTTCACTGACAGGGAATTGGATATCCTAGCAGAGGGGGTTCTAGAAAAATTCCCTAAGCTGTATGGGGGGCCAGAGGACCAGTTGAGCAATGCAGTGTTCCACCATTGGGAAGTGCTGCAGTGCAGTGGAGTGGATGTCTATGCCCGGCGGGCAGGGCATGCCATAAGCGCTGGCAGGACCTAAAATGCTGGGCCAGGATAAAGGCCCAGGAAATCTTAGGCCAGTTCACCTAGTGCCATATGCACCGGCCCGCCTCTTGACACTGTACAGGAGGGTCCTGAGGGCAGCCAGGCTGACCCTCCATGTTGAGTTGGCGGAGCATGGGCAGCAAAGAGATGGAAAGTGAATTAACTATTCTGTGCAAATGCAGCAGTTATCATAATGCCAAAGGCTCACTGTAGCACATAGAATGCACTTAGCAAAGTGCATCCTGCGAGCTGTAGTTTTTGTATGCCACCAGGGCAATAGAGCCACACATGTGCATTTGTATAGGAAATTGCACTGCCAGCACCATTACCAGTGAACCAAGGGCCTTATAACTGATGTGTGCATTGGGTGAGGAATGGTACAGACACTGTGGATGAGAGGCTATTGGTTGATGATATGACTTGCATTGCCTTTGGTGTGTCTCAGGTCTCCATTTGCCTAATCTATGCAAATGCAGCAGTCATTATAAGGCCAAAGGCTCGCTGTAGCACAGGGAATGCACTGCGCAGAGTGCATTCTGGGAGCAGTAGTTTTTGTATGCCATCAGGGGAAAAGAGTCACACAGATGCATTTGTATATAACATTGCACTACCAGCACCATTATCAGTGAACCAAGGGCCTTGTAACTGATGTGTGAATTTGCTGAGAATTGGTACAGACACTGTCCAGTATGTAGATGAGAAGCCTATTGGTGTTGGATGCTGTGACTTGCATTGCCTTTCGTGAGATTGGGTTCTGATTAAGACAGATCATCATGTGCCATGGAGTTTAGACAGACTTGGAGATCCTTGCCTCACTTAAGTGATACCAACTTCTCTAAGTGGGTCCACATACACACATCTTCCCAATAGTAGCTTGTATGTAATTTGTCCAGTCAAGGTAGCTGTTACAACTAGCCACAAATGGTCACCAGAGTACGGCACTACCTGAGCAGTCTTTGAAGGCAACATGTGGCACTAGACATTCTGCTTTTGTGAGGGAATATCAAAATGTTAGACTGCCCACATAGCAAAGCTAATATCCCAGCCCCTATTTGGATAGGTACACCCAAATCTGAATTTGTGTTGTCTCATACAATGCTACACAGCAGATGACATTATTTTGAAAGTGTAAGAGTGCAGAGACTCCATATCACAGGATAATTCCAATACCATTCGGACTGTCACCGATCTCCTTTAGTAGACTGGCATTGGAAGATGCCTATGTAGAAATGACAGCAAACACAGATTATGAGAATGCAGAAGGTGAGGGATGGTCAGTACAGAAGTGTAAGCCAACAAATTTAAAGTTAAGATGTCTATGTGTGAGTTAAATCAGGACATTACTAACCATGGGTGGAGAACTCCGTTCCTCCCACGAAGTGTGCGGAGATTTGCCTACTCAGCGTTCTGCAGAGAACGCGGAGTAGGCAAATCTCAGCGCACTCCGCAGTGGAGCGGAGTTGGCCAGTCCCCGCCTCCTCCCCCCCATTAACAATAAAGCCTACATTTATCAAATGTAAAATAAAAGACACTCACCTGAACTGCAGCATCCCCCGGCTGCCCTCATCCTCTTCCTCACGTATGTGGGTGATCCTTCTAAAACTGTGAATGCGCACACTCCCGCGTATGCGCAGTTCTCCCAATAAATGCGCAGACGAGTGCGCAGTTTTTGCTAGGATTACTGTAGCAAATGAAGCAGCAGGAAACAGCAGGTAAGTTGAGATGACTTTTATTCCAAGTAAGTAGGAAGAGACAAGAGCCGACTCCTTTCCACGGAGGCAACAAGCAACTGCCATAGTGTAGAACCATCACTTGACAACAAACATAGAACAGCAACATCATAGCATTCTGGTGGAATACAGGTCATGTAAGAGCATTCTAGAAAGACTAGAGCAATAACTCAAGAGTTGTGTAATACAATTACCCAGACTGCGAGGAAGAGGAGGGCAGCCAGGGGACCCCGCTGTATAGGTAAATGTCTTTGATTTTACTTTTTGAATGAATGTAGGATTCATTGTTAATAGGGGGGGTTGAGGCGTGTCGGAGCGGAGCCGAGCGGAGCCGAGCGGAGCTGAGTTCCACATAGTTTGTTTCCAACTCCGTGGACCTCCTTTTTTTGTCAAATCTGTTTTTATTGATTTAGGTTTATACATAGTCATGACAGGCATCTCATATATAAACTTACATTCATCAATCAATGACTCAGGGGTTTGTTAAAGCGCGACTACTCACCCGTAAGGGTCTCCAGGCGCTAGGGGTGGGGGGGGTGCAGGTTCCATTTCATCAAGGAGGGGGTCTGTCAAAGAGCCAGGTTTTGAGGTTTCTTGAGAAGATGGGGAGCGATGTTGTCTGTCTGAGGTGGAGCGGAAGGGCTTTCCATGCTTTGTCAGCGAGGAAGTTTTCTGGTGCGGGGGACCACAGCGTAGGAGAGCTGGACTGATCGTAGGGTCCTTTGGGGTTTGTGGAATTTGAGTCGGCTGTTCAGGTATGCTGGTCCGGTGCCGTGAAGGGCCTTGTGTGCTTGGGTGAGCATCTTAAAGGTGATTCTCGCCTCGAAGGGGAGCCAGTGGAGTGTGCGCAGGTGCTGGGAGATGTGGCAGTGTTTTGGCAGGTTGAGGACCAGTCTTGCGGTGGCGTTCTGGATGTTCTGTAGCTTGTGGATGAGGTTTTTGTTTATTCCGGCGTAGAGTGCGTTGCCGTAGTCGAGTCTGCTGGTGACCAGGGCGTAAGTGACTGTCTTTTGGTGTTCAAGGGGGATCCATTTGAAGGTCTTACGAAGGAGGCGGAGGGTGTGGAAGCAGGAAGATGAGACAGAGTTGATCTGGCGGTCCATTTTGAGCTCGGAGTCCAGGATGATTCCCAGGTTGCGTGCGTGGTCTGTGGGGGTTGGCGGGTTTCCGAGGGCGGTGGGCCACCAGGTGTCGCTCCAGGCGTCGGGGTTTGGGCCCATGATGAGTACTTCTGTTCTGTTGGTGTTTAGTTGTAGGCAGCTGTTTTTCATCCATTTGGCGACGGCTTCCATGCCTTCTCGAAAGTTGCGTCTGGCGGTGTTGGGCTCGTTGGATAGGGAGAGGATGAGCTGGGTGTCGTCTGCGTATGACACGATGTTGAGTCCGTAGGTTCTGACGATGGGGGCAAGTGGAGCCATGTAGACGTTGAAGAGCGTCGGGCTGAGGGAGGAGCCCTGGGGGACTCCGCAGGTGGTAGGTGTGGGGTCCGAGAGGAAAGGGGGAGTCTGACCCGCTGCGACCTGCCGGAGAGGAAGGAGCAGATCCTGTCGAGGGCCTTGTCCTGGATTCCTGCGTCATAGAGTCTGCGTATTAGGGTGCGGTGGGAGACTGTGTCGAACGCCGCTGATAGGTCGAGGAGGATGAGGGCTACTGTTTCTCCTTTGTCCAGTAGGGTGCGGATGTCGTCTGTTGCGGCAAGGAGGGCGGTTTCCATACTGTGGTTTTTTCTGAAGCCGGATTGAGAGGAGTCGAGGATGTTGTGTTCTTCAATGAATGTGGCGAGTTGGCTGTTGATGGCTTTCTCGATGACTTTCTCTGGGAACGGGAGCAGGGAGATGGGTCTGTAGTTTTTGAGGTCGGTGTGGTCCGCTGAGGGTTTCTTTGGGAGGGGGTTCACCTCTGCGTGTTTTCAGTCATCGGGGAACGAGGCAGTCGCCAGGGAGCAGTTGATGGTGTGGCAGAGCATTGGTGCGATGGTGTCGAAGGCTCTGTTGAAGATGTGGTGGGGGCAGGGGTCCGTGGGGGCCCCTGAGTGGATTGGCTTCATTGTCTTCAGTGTGTCTTTGGTGGTGAGGGCTGTCCAGTCATCAATCGCTGGTTTTCCGGGTGTCGGGGGTGGTTGGTGAGGGTTCAGTGTGTTGGTTGTCTTCGTCGAAGTTGTCGTAGATGCTCTTGATTTTGTGGTGGAAAAAGGTGCTGAGTTGTCGCAGAGGTCTTGTGAGGGAGGGATGTCGGTAGACTCGCTGGTGGGTTGGGAGAACTGCTTGTTGAAGAAGATGAGTTCCTTACTGTTGTGTGCGTGGGTGGAGATTCTGACTTCGGTCGCTTTTTTCCTCGTTTCTCTGATGAGTTGATGGTGGGCGTTGGTGACGGTTCTGAAGTTGTTGTGGGCTTCTGTAGATTTGGTGTTTCTCCAGGCCTTTTCGAGGCGGCGGCATGTGTGCCTGGATTCTCGAAGTTCGGTGGTAAACCATCTGGCTTTCTTGTTTTTCTGGAAGGGGGCTATGGTGTTGGTGCTGTCCGAGATCCATCTATGCAGGGTTCGGGCTGCGGTGTTGGGGTCGTCGTTTTCCGCGATGGTTGGGGTAGAGTTGTTGAGTGAGGAGGTGAGCTGGTCGTCTGTGATTTTGGTCCAGTTTCTTTGTGGAAGCAGGTGCTGGTGTCTGTGGATGGTGAGTGTTCTGAAGGTGAAGTGGACGCAACGATGGTCGGTCCATGGGAGTTCGGTGGTGTGGCTGAAGGTGATGGAGTTTCCTGTAGTGAAGAGGGGGTCGAGGGTGTGTCCTGCTGAGTGCGTGGGCTCGGTCATGATCTGGCGGAGTCAAATGTTGTGGAGGTTGTCCAGGAGGCATGTGGTGTTGGGTCCAGTTGATTGTCGAGGTGGAAGTTGAGGTCTCCCAGCAGGGTGTAGTTGGTGGATGCGATGGCCTGCGGGGAGATAATGTCCGTGATGGAGTTGGCGAAGGGTCCGCGGGGTCCAGGGGTTCGGTAGATGAGGGTTCCTCGGAGGGCCGCGGTGGGGCTGGCCAGTATCTTGAAGTGAAGGTGTTCCATCAGTTCTGTGGACTCGTCAGGGAGTGTGCTCAGGCGGAGGCTGGATTTGTGGACGATGGCGATTCCTCCTCCTGGGTGGGTGGGGCGGTCCTTCCTGGAGATCTTGTATCCTTGGGGGATGGCGATGGCGATGTCCGGTCCCGAGGTGGTGTTGGTCCAGGTTTCAGTGAAGAATGCTACGTCCGGGGTGGTGCTGTCAAGTAGGTCCCAGATTTCTGTGGCATGTTTGTGGAGGGATCGGACATTGAGGAGGATGCATTGCAGGGTCTTCGGTTCGGTGGTGTTCTTGTGGACGGGTTGTGCTGGATCCGTGTTCTTGGCGGTGCTGCAGGTGTGCCGGCAGCGGTGACAGCTGAAGGGTCCATGGGTGTCGGCTGGTGATGCTAGCTTGCAGTTGTTGTTGCAGCCTGGGTTGAGTGCGTGGAGTGCTGCTGGGTCGTAGCATTGGCGGGGCGGAGGTCCAGGGTTCCTGGTGCTGGTCGCGGACGGGTCGCAGACGTGCCTGCCTTTGACGCTCCTTCGGTGCACCAGTGTCGCCATTAAGTAGGGGTCGGGGAGGGCTGGACAGCTGGGAGGCGGGAGTGGGTAGGGGAGGTGGATTGGGCCGGTCGCGCTGGGGGGGAGGGGCCGAAGGGGCAGCAGCGGCGGGGAAAGGTAAAGGGAGGAAAGAAGGGATAAAGAAAAAGGGAAAATAAGCAGAAATAAGGCACAAAAGAGCAGAGATGCAGAAAAGAGCAGAAAGGTCAAAGATAGAAAGGGTAGAAAAACGAGTGAAGGAGCAGAGGGAGAGAAAGGGAAAATGGGCAGAAATAAGGCACAAAAGAGCAGAGGTGCAGAAAGGTGAAAGATAGAAAGGGTAGAAAAACGAGAGAAAACGAGTGAAGGAGCAGAGGGAGAGAAAGGGAAAATGGGCAGAAATAAGGCACAAAAGAGCAGAGATGCAGAAAGGTGCAGAAAGGTGAAAGATAGAAAGAGTAGAAAACCGAGTGAAGGAGCAGAGTGAGAGAAAGGAGACAGAGGTCCACTGGACCACCAGGGATGAGGTGCAGGGAAACCTGCGGGTGGAGGAGGGCCTCGATCACCAACACTCAAGAGTGCAGGGGCAGGGGCACCTCACTTAATGGTGGAGCTGCGAGGGTGGGAGAGCAATTTCACTGACAATGAGTCAGTGGTCTTGCTCGCCTGTCCCCGCAGTGGCCGCCATTAAGTAGGGGTCGGGGAGGGCTGGACAGCTGGGAGGTGGGAGCGGGGAGGGGAGCTGGATAGGGCCGGTCGCGCCGGGGGGGGAGAGGCCGCCGGGGCAGCAGCGGCGGGGAAAGGTAAAGGGAGGATTGAAGGGATATAGAAAAAGGGAAAATAAGCAGAAATAAGGCACATAAGAGCAGAGATGCAGAAAAGAGCAGAAAGGTGAAAGATAGAAAGGGTAGAAAAACGAGTGAAGGAGCAGAAGGAGAGAAAGGGAAAATGGGCAGAAATAAGGCACAAAAGAGCAGAGGTGCAGAAAGGTGAAAGATAGAAAGGGTAGAAAAACGAGAGAAAACGAGTGAAGGAGCAGAGGGAGAGAAAGGGAAAATTGGCAGAAATAAGGCACAAAAGAGCAGAGATGCAGAAAGGTGCAGAAAGGTGAAAGATAGAAAGAGTAGAAAACCGAGTGAAGGAGCAGAGTGAGAGAAAGGAGACAGAGGTCCACTGGACCACCAGGGATGAGGCGCAGGGAAACCTGCGGGTGGAGGAGGGCCTCGATCACCAACACTCAAGAGTGCAGGGGCAGGGGCACCTCACTTAATGGTGGAGCTGCGAGGGTGGGAGAGCAATTTCACTGACAATGAGTCAGTGGTCTTGCTCGCCTGTCCCCGCAGTGGCCGCCATTAGGTAGGGGTCGGGGAGGGCTGGACAGCTGGGAGGCGGGAGCGGGGAGGGGAGCTGGATTGGGCCGGTCGCGCTGGGGGGGAGGGGCCGCGGGGGCAGCAGCGGCAGGGAAAGGTAAAGGGAGGAAAGAAGGGATAAAGAAAAAGGGAAAATATGCAGAAATAAGGCACAAAAGAACAGAGTTGCAGAAAAGAGCAGAAAGGTGAAAGATAGAAAGGTCGAAAAACGAGTGAAGGAGCAGAGGGAGAGAAAGGGAAAATGGTCAGAAATAAGGCACAAAGCGCAGAGATGCAGAAAGGTGCAGAAAGGTGAAAGATAGAAAGAGTAGACAACAGAGTGAAGGAGCAGAGTGAGAGAAAGGAGACAGAGGTCCACTGGACCACCAGGGATGAGGCACTGGGAAACCTGCGGGTGGAGGAGGGCCTCGATCACCAACACTCAAGATTGCAGGGGCAAGGGCACCTCACTTAATAGTGGAGCTGCGAGGGAGGGAGAGCAATTTCACTGACAATGAGTCAGTGGTTCATGCATAAGGCCGCTCACCAACACATGTTTGTGTGGCAACAGAGGATTCGCATGTATTCTAGCTTTACTGTAATTGAAACAAGGAGTGCTCACGCAGGAGCCAGGTTTTAATCGGTCCGATAGTCATGATGCAGTCTCTGAAGTTACAATATAGAAGCAGTGTGTTAACCTCCTGGCAGCCTGTGCGGTCCTTTACTCACCATTCACCTTGATCATTGAAACAGATGGTTTATTTAGAAAACAAAGGAACCATAACAGTAGCAGAATAAACCACAGTATGCATATTTAACTCATTCTCCCCTTCCCCATTTCCCACCCCTGGGGCCTCCAATGCATTCCACAGCTAAGACCACATTAGTGTGGTTGCATTCGTACCAGGACTAAAGAAAGAGTAAAGTGTTACCGGAATATCACCTCAGTGCATTGGCATAAGGTGTGTCTCCGCCCGTGAGGTCATTATCTGTTCCCCCCGGGTGTCTCCCATGTCTCTCCCAGTCCATTTGTTGAAGCGCACAAAGCATCTGCTCCCAGTGAGCCGCTATAGTCTCGTATGGTATGAGCTCACCATCCCGGTATAAATCTCTGAGTGTGCGGATATCAGCCTCCCACCATTCCACAAGCACAGGAGCCGTAAGCACCCCTCCTCCGCTGGGGGATCCCCCCAGGGGTACTGCAGGTGCGTAAGGGGCAATATTTTTGGTGAGATATAGAGCCCTCTGATAGCATTTGTATGCCACCGCTAAGAGGAGCGGCGTCGGTCGCACAACGGTAGCGGCAGGGTGAAAGAGTCTGGTTATTCGTTCCAGCGAGTACGGCGGAAGTGTTGTGACCATATCTTCCCGACCCCTATCTGCCAGCCAGCGAGTGACCCATTGCAACTGAGCGGCAAGGGAGTAGTGTTTGAAGCAAGGAGCAGCTAGGCCTACCTGATCCGTCGGTAGATATAACTTCGCTAGTGCCAGTCTATGCCGAACGGTGCCCCAGATAAAGTCCCATATCATCTTAGTGAGCATGTTAAAATAGGCCGCTGGATTAAATAGGGGCAAATTAACGAAGTAGTACAGGAGATGAGGGAGCATGACCATTTTGGCGAACGTCACCCTGCCTGTGGTCAACTCCGTGGACATCCTTGTAGTCCTGCTACGCCCACTACGCCCAGTGTTAGACATCACAGTTAACATACATGTACTTTAGGCTCCAAGTCACTCATATTTGTATAGTGTGATCAAAGGAGAACAAATTCTGCTCTTGCTTCATGTAGCTATGTATGTCATTCTGAAGTGTACAACCACTACATTATGAGTTGTCTTCCATTTCAGTGGTCCCAGCTGGCCAAGAGGACCAGGACCCGCTTCAGATCAGGACATCGTTCAGTTACCAGAAGCCATGACCCCTCTTCACAACTAAAGAGGAAAAGGAAGAGGAGAAGGATAACCTTCAACATCAGAAGGCAGGGGAATTGCACCCACCCGGTCTCAGGAAGACCACACCTCAAGTGCTATGGACCGGTTGGAGGCTGAGGACATTGTAGGGGGGTTGAAGAACTGGACACCTCGGGCCATGGGGAGCAGATCGACTCTACCCCTGACTATTGACAACTTTCTTTTGGCAAGGTGTCCCAGGAGCAGCCCACACCACAACCTGAGCCTGCCATCAGTCCCTCCCTGACCCTAGAGGCCTCCATTTTATCAGGGTCTCCAGCTGCATCCTCTGCCACTAGTCCCACTCCAAGTGGCTGCAAGGAACACCCTAACCTAGGCCTCACCCCAAGACACCACACCGCTCGTGTTCAACCCAAACCCCTCCCTATATCGTAACTCATATGGCTGTATTCCAGGAACGTGATGGGGGCATGTGAGGGTCAGCCAAACATGTCCTCTCACATCATGCTGCAGATCTGTGATGAGGTGGTATGATGAAAGAGGAACTTGCAAGATCTATGGCCACCCTCACTGCCAGTGTCATTTCCTGCAGCCATGTTGTCTGTCCTAGCACAATGTCCCTCCCAACTACCCTCAATGTTCCCCCTGTACTTTGCCCCACACGGTTTCCCCCCGTACTCCTCATGTGTTCGAACCTCAAGTGGGGACTGGTTCTGCACTGGCCATCCAGGAGACTGCATCGGATTTGGAGGATCTGGACATTGTGGGGATGGTGGATGACCAGAAGGACAGTTAACTTTTTGGACTGTGACTTTTTTTTGGACATTTATTCACTTTGCCCCTTGTATATAGGCTGGTTCACCTGACGCTTCCTGATGTGTTTTATTTATGTTGCTCACCCCTCTCCAAGTCCCTTAGTCCATTCTGTTAAAAGAACATTATTTGCTTTCCTATCTCCCTTCCAAACCGAAACAAATCCATTTAATTTACATAAATTCATATTTGGAATCAAACTTTCTCTATCTTATTAACTTCATTGTAAATGTTGTGTTCAAAGTATAGACATATACCTTGGGAGTAGTTATTTGCAATGCACATGATAGCTTGTAGCACTGATGGGGTTACACTTTTACATGTGTCACTCACACACATTCCTCCCCACATCTCTAGGCCACCACAAGGATAAACATTTGGACATCAGTACATAATACGCAACTTAGTCTTGACTTGTTAGGACATTTATCTTTTATTTACACATATTCACTCAGGATGATGTTTTTCTGTGATCAAGAGGGATCGTACTTGCTACTTCACAAAGTTGGTGGTGAGGTTCGCTGTGAGTAAGTGTGTTTGTGTTGTTGCTGAGGTACAGGTTGGTGTGGTGCATCTGCCTGTACGGGGGACGTTTCTGGACACAGGCTGATGGTGTCTGTACAGTTGGTGGCAGTGCTTGTACGGGGGTGGTGGTGGATATGCAGGTGGGGGAATGACCGGACAGGGGGTGGTGGTGGATGCTCAGGTGGGGGAGTGCCTGGACAGAGGGTGGTGGTAGATGTGCAGGTGAGGGTAATGCCAGGACAGGTGGTAGTGGTGGATGTGTACTCTTGCAAGCCTGTGTAGTTTGTGGTACAGGTGTGTGGTTGTGATATGCTACAAGTAGATGTGATGGCTCCCCTCTCGGCGTTGACCTTGAAGGGAGACTTTGGATAAGTTCCCGCATGCCCTCCATCATCTTCATGGCCAAGGCATGGTGTCTTGCACTCTCTTCACCATGGATGGATACAATGTCATTGATATTTTTGGACATATCTTGCCAAGATCTATCCATCCTGTCCAACACATGGGTAAGTCTATCCACCACCTGAGGGATTTACTTTGTATTGGACCGATGACCCTCTGCCTGTGGGATATTTCTCATCATACCTGAGGTCCCGATTATCCTCTTTCTGTTTCCACTATTATTATTTTGGGACTAGGTTGGGAGTACATCACTCAGCCATAGCGCACAGTACAACACAGTGCCGCAGTTCAGGGACTAAATTGCTGCTTCTGTATTTCATGTATATGCCTGTCACCTTTTATACTGTCCAAGGAACACCAGTACCACAAGAACCTTGTTTCCCCCTTTCGAACTTGTGAATGATTTGGTGAACTGCTAGCAATTGCATTGCCTGTTGAATGACGGACGGATTCCTCTATTTTTTTAAAAGCTTCAGGCTGGCCGAAAGTGTGTAGTAGCATTCGTCTTTCCAATTTTGCCACCTGGCATTAACCTAATAAGCCACCTTTTCTTTTTCCATGTCCACCATAACTGAACTGTTGGTAACGCAAGTAGGGTCAGCACTTCTGCACACACTTGAAGAATGGGGAAGTTCAGGCTCCCCTGCCCAACACACATTACACACTGGTATTCTCTGCCACAGGCGCACAACACACTGAGCTGTCCCATGATGAACAGACCATTTGCAAATCTCTCACGCACAAACTCATGAATGGGGAAGTTAACTATAGAGAACTTTCAATAGAATGTTTCAAATATTGCTTCTCTTGTAACAATGGGACAGGAAGCAGCCTATGTGGCTTTCAAGTTCTGTAGAAAGAAAAATGAGTTGGTAAAATTATGCACAGAAAAATAAATACAATACTACATCTTATTGATAATACATGGAAATAACTTTTTGACGATAATTAACTAGATGACACATTTACGGCCTAAACATGGCGAACTTTGGTATGGGACATCTGCATTTATGCACATCAGCCCACAATATCACCACATTAGAAGGGCTTTAAATAGAACACAGTCAGCTCTGCTTCAACAGGCTCACAAAGAGAGTGTTAGTCGTCCCAATTTTGGCACCAACACACCACCACCACCCCCGTAGTGCAAAAGAAACTACTGACAGTGATACCTATAAATGTAGCACTTCTTGCCCAACTGGAAGAGGGAAGGCTTCACAGCCACTAAATCCAGATCATACCAGGATAAAGTGTTCTCACTAGCATGTGAAGAATTTTCAGAATTAATGGGAAAAGGTCCTGAGGCCCACGGTGCTTATGAGCTGCAATCCACAGCCCTAAGAAAAGATGGAATACAGGAACAGCCCCACCCCTCTCTAGATTATAGTTGGAATGTACCAAATGTATGTTCTCAGACTTCTTTCTAAGGGCCCAAAACACCCACATTGATAATGCCCCTGTGAAATGTGTCCCCCCCCACCAGTGGAGAAGAAAAATAAAGTAGCATATGCACATGTCTCATGGTTCTTAGCACATCTCATGCCGTTTACCAAAGACTTTCCGAAATTACGTGAAGAACAAAGAAGAAGGTACACAGAACTAATGAGACAGGAAGTGCGACAAATAGGTGGAATGGAATGCACACTAACTACATCCATTTTCCGGGACTACTAGATTTAAATAGAGCAACTATTGTCTCTCAATTAGCATGCTGGGAGCTGGCCACACCTGATTTTCAACTTCTAAGGCACAATAATACACTGGAAAGTGTGTTTCAGAATGCTCTAGGAGACCTGACCTCTCCTGGGGCACTTAGCACCCCTGATAATTTCGTACAGTAAAAAGAGTGAAAAACAATAGTTACTGAGAAATGTTCTGCCCAGCAAGGCCTTTGATATTATGATATATTGAAGGGATAAAAAAACTCTTTTCGACTGATTTTGAGATAACGATCCTGACTGGCCACAGACTCTAGGCATTGCGCCAAGACCAAACCACACACTACAACAGTTTTCTGTGGGTATGAATAGAACTGGTTAAAAAAAAGTATTCTTAGCAGCGGAGAATGGAAAGGAATACAAATACTTAACAAAGAGAAGTGTTATTTTGTGTATGTGCACTTTGGTAAGTTTTGGTGCAACGGTTTGTTTCCTAACATTTTCATTTTCAGATGCAAGAACGTCAAAGAAAAGATGTTTATTTGTCATACATGTCTGTTTTATGTCTTGCTTCATGGTATGTCTCTTGTCAATTGACATTGTAAGGGCCAGAGTGATGGCATCCACAGGTCCTCCACCCCATCTACCAGAGTCATTTTCAACAGGAGACATTTGCTGTTTTAAAGAACCAAAGATTGTATTACATTGCGCAAATAGCTACTTAATTAAAAAGCAGGGGCTACGTTTTATAGCAGGTATAATGGCAAGTATGTGTGCAGGCACATGTGAAACTCACGTAACTGAAATAGTATGTATGTAACTTTTTACACACCAACTACAGTTGCTATGCAGAAGGGGATTTGGATCTTTGGAATGATTTTGGAACTCATAATAGGGAAACACTTTATGGTACGCTTACCTGATGGACAGATGCGAGTGGGTTTCACTGCTGCAGCCAGGATGTCTTGCATACCCCAGGACAGTGTTGACTGCAGCACTGATGGTATCCTACCAGCTGCTGTTATGAGACATACATGTCCATATAAGTACACAGGATGATAGCAATGAGTTAACATGTAAATGTCATTGTCATTGACCATTGATATGCTATTTCTGGCCAGTGTGTGTCATGGATACCTCCTGAACTTTACATGTGGGCCCTGCTCACCAGCTTCAGTTGCCAGCTGTTACCTCCACACAGCTCTGACATCAATACAATAACACATTAACAGACAAATGTGTATGAGAAGGTAACTGATATTTGAAGGAAGGGGATAATTATGCTGAACGCCTCTGCCTACATTTGATTACACCTTCATTGTTAGGCCCATCATGCCTGATCAGTATGATGGTATCTGTTGACAAATCTAAAGGAGTGTACATCATCATGCAGACCAGTTTCACATTTGCACATCAGATCATATCATTGCATTGGAGACTTTTAAGATCTGATAGTCAGGTACAATTTGTGGCACATTTGTGCTTCCCTCCCCATGAAGTCACAACGTCCATTTAGGACTCTGAGATCACACATTTGTTATGTTCAATCGTTGTGTTATCTCTGTTCCTGATACACATGTACAACATCATGGTAGAACTTAGCTATCAATGGATGATGTCTTGTACAGCACACATCCTAACCTCATATATTATCCTGTCACTTATATGTGGTAATACTGTATTAGAGGAGGCAAGCTGAAATACATATTGTAGTAAAGTAAAGCTTGAATGTTTGCCGCCTACTCTGGATTTGCGCTTTGCAGTTCTGCCACCAGGTATATATGTTTCATTTCCCCTACATCCATGTTAGAAGCCCGTACACCCTTCCCAAAATAACACAACCTAAGTGGCATCAGTGCAACCCTCATCCTCACCAATTTCCATACATTTTGTTCCCTGTGATTTTCCTTGAGAGAGTTTTCATATCATTGACTTACTATCCAGTTGTGGCTACTCCACTTCATATGACACAATATTGTCTATTAAGTACATATTGCACTCACTTGCCATACATTTAGTGTCATACTTTCACTAGCCCTTATAGTGTGATAAGGTAGGTGGTAAAATGCCATGCGTGGGAATATTGTGCTGAGGGACAACAGTGTTGTTGAACACATATAACAGACATTATTTCCACATTTCATAAGCATGAGGATTCAGGTACATCATTCTTGGGTTTACTTACCAAGGTCCCGCATCTGCCCAGTGTGTGGTTCCTGACCAGATGTCACAGCCAACCTTGAACCTTGTAACATATGTCACTCTAGGGACTGGAATCCTGGATGACATCATTGGACCTACAAAGATATCTGTGTTTGCCAGTTAACATTCCAGTTGTCACATGTGATGCACTCGATTTCAGAGTCCAGTTCACAGTTCTGGCACTGTTGATGGAATACATGTAATGAACCCGATTCACAAAGGTAAACTGAGACAAAAAACGAACTTCATGTCTTTCCGTATTCACAAAGGGCATTTACCACTTGTAAATGTCCTTTCTGAATAGCACAAGTCATAAATGTAGACTTTAGTCTGAGTTTACCTTTGTGAATCAGGCCCAATATGTCCATCTGTTAACTGCTGACAATGTAGGCTTTTGGACCCTCTCCTGACCAGTTTTACTTATGAGTTTGTGAGGGTTGTATGGCTTGCTGTGGATGATGGTATTTCCTCCAACAAATGCAGGGACCTCTGCTACAGTGGATGACGTACTCTGGAAAAATGTGTCAACAGAGGAGAACAGGGAAAAGTCAGCAACACAAACATGTACATGTGCAACTTCTCAGAAATTTCCTCACTGCATCTACATGCTAACAGTAGTGCTAAGTGCAGTCACAGCCAGTGCAGGTAGGAGTATTGGGGAGGTGGGGGGGGGCATGGTGGGGTAGGGGATATTAGACAGATGACGGAATAGCGAAAATCAATTTAAAAATAAGAAAATCACTCACCTTGTTCTCAGTGATGCGGCGAGCACAAGATAAGTGGTTTTGATTCATATTTTTATTTTATGTTCCCTATTACATTGTCTGTTGATTTCCTCTTCCCCGCCCCACAGCTCATACCTGCCCCAGCCACTGCTGGATAAGTGGAAGGGGCACTTTGTCTATTGCTATTTACCAGTGTTAGGTATATGTGCCAGCAGTACTGGGCCCTTGTTTTTGATAGTGGGAAAGGGATTTGCCATTTTCATATCAAAGGATTCTGGGACTTGTGGTGCAACGTACAGAAGGGGACATATGAGGCTCTGACTCACTATGATTTTATACATACTTGGGACAACTTCCTTAGTCACAATTGTGGTGCAATGCAGACAGACATTTTATATTGTTGTTCTTGTCATCACATTTACCTGGCATCACATTGTGGACATCACTCACAGGCAGCCCATGGAGCATGTGGGGGTGTATGGTATTGAGGACATCTTACTCTCGTGTGCTGAGACAGAGACGGGGCCCGGATTGGAAACCAGGGAGAATTATGGCCACCTCAATCCAGGCAGACTCATCCTTCCCCACCTCTTCTCGTCCTGCCACTTCTTCTTTATGTCAGTGACAGTGCAGACATCCTCCGTCAATGCTGTGACTGCAGTGGCTAAATGCTGCCCTAGGGCTGCCTTCTGTGTGCCACTGGTGCTGTAAGGGGAAAACCATGGAGCCATTTGTGATGCCTGACAATAATCTCCAAGATCATGGTGGTCTCCTCATCTGAATAATTTGTCTTCCTCCTCTATTGTGCATGGACAAACCTGGTCCTTGTTCGTGTGCTGCTTTTATGTGGTTTGTAATGCAGGTCTTGCAGGTGGTGTCAACTGACTTTATCCGGTCCAAGCAGGGGGGGGGGGGGGGGGTTGGTAAGCAATTACACAGGTGTTTAGCATTGAGAACAATAACCATCCAGGCCCGAGTGCGGAGATTCAGGCCCTGGTGGGGAGAGATTCTAGCCCGGGTGAAGAGATTCTGCCCTGAATGCAGAGATTCCAGCCCGAGTGCGGATGTAAAGATACAATTCGGAAATGTGAATATCAAAAGTCGTAAGTGACTTCTGTCAACACCAAAACTCGTAAAGTCAGACTTTTGGCTCAGTTTACCTTTGTGGAATCGGCCCGTAGTGTTTAAACATGGATTATGTCTACGAGTGCAAACTGTGTGTGTGCATTCTCGCTGCCAGGATTACTTGCCTTGTAAAAGTTATTTGTCAAACGATTAATCTGTGTTCAAGTACACATAACTCACCTGTCAGATACACTGGGGTATGATATAAAACACACTGCTGTGTGCTTAAAAGATTGAGAGATGTCCTCTTGAGTTTTAGTAATTAAGCCATGTACTTACAGACCCCTATGCCAAGCACTACATAGATGAAACCATCCGTAATGCAGCTGACATACATCTTTCCAAAGCAGGATTCCTGTCTCTTTTTCCAATCATAGAGCAACAGAGGGACTTATACATTCACTCACATACAGACAATTTGCTTATTAATGCACTAGTATCAAAAGCAGTTGCTCAGACACCTACACAATCCTCTATTCCCCAACACAGGCACTAGGTATTTGTTGGCCACTTACATATCTTTGAATCTCAGACCTGCGGAAACACGGCACCGCGAATACAGTGCTTTCCCTTAATATGGGGCGATCTTTACTATAACGGTGTACAGGATTATTAGATGCCACACCGCTTGCTGTTTCTCCGTACATGGAAGATTAATAACCTTGAATAATCTAGCTGTTGCTGTAGGAGCGACAACCCGATTGCTTTGTGACCTGTACAATCAACGGTTCACTCTAGCCCTGACGAAGTCCCCTTGGGGACGAAACGCGTTGGCTGAGGCATTTTTAACATTTAAAATAAAGGAACTTTTTCAAAATTATTTTGCTGTCCATGAACCAGTCCTTTCGGTGCACCATCCTTCATTCACATCTATCCAGAGAAATAGTCCTTTAAACATAGGTCAGGCCTGGTCGTGTAGACCCTTTCTTTGCACTCTCATAGCCAGTTTCACTAAACGTGTAAAACCTGTTTAGCAAGTCTTATATGCACGTTTTAGTATAAATAACTATCCTCTGATATATGCTGTATTGAGAAGTGTGCTTTTGAGTTTCACAAACTTACTCATGCACATTCAGACCCTTATAGCAAGCACTACATAGATGTTATCATCAATAATGCAACTGTCATACACATTCCAAAGCATACAGCCTGTCTGTCACTCACATACTCAGAATGTACTTATCTATGCAGGAGTATGAAAGGGATTTGCACACGTACCTACATACTCCTGTATTCTGTAACATAGGCAGAGAGATATTTGTTAGGTCACTTACATATATTCACCAGTGAGGTGGTCGAACAGAAAGTCACATACTGGTACATTTACTTAAGCATGTCATGGCATTGCTGTAGCTGCATCCCTACACTCACTCAGATATGTAGGCAAGTAGTGACACAACGTCATCATGTATCGAGGTAAATAGTCTTCTTAACATGAGTCAGGCCTACTCGTGCAAATCCTGTCTGTGCACTCCCGCTGCCAGCTTCTCTTAGCAGGCAAAACCTATTTGGCAAGTCTTATATGCATGTTTCAGTAGACATAACTCTCCTCTGAGATATGCTGTAAGTATGCCATAGGCATGCTGCATTGTGTTTATAAGAATGAAAAGTGTCCTTTTGAGTTTTAGGAACTTACTTACTTATGCTTTAGGAGACCTTTAAAGCAAGTACTACATAGAGAGTATCATCGAAAGTGCAAGTGTAATGCATATTTACAAAACATACATCCAGTCTGTCACCCAGTAATAGAGTGACTGAGATACTTGTACATTCACTCACATATTCAGCATGTACTCTTCTATATAGGCGAATGAAAGGCATTTGGAGACACACATACATAACCCTCTATTTCCTAATACAGGCAATGTGGTATTTATCAGGCCATTTACATACACATTTAGAGAGCCTCTGGGGTAATAAAACAGACAGCCACATACTGCCACATCTACTTAAACATCTCATTACACTGCTATAGCTGGACTCCTACACTCACACAGATATGTAGGCAAGTAGTAACCCAACCTCGTCATCCATCCAGAGAAATAGTCATTTAAACATGGGCCAGGCCTACTCATGCAGACCCTGTGTGTGCACTCTCAATGCCAACTTCACTTGGCATGTAAACGCTGTTTAGTAAGTCTTATATCCATGTTTTAGTAGACATAACTCTCCTCTCAGGTATGCTCTTGGTATGCCATAAAGTATGCTGCTTTCTGCTTGAAAGATTGAGAACTGTCATTTTGAGCTTTAGGAACTTAGTGATGAACTTGCAGACCCCTATGGCAAGCACTACATAGACCATCCATAATGCAACTAACATGCATCTTTTCAAAGCATAGAGCTTCTCTCTCTTCCCACTCACAGAGCGAGAGTCAGTGTTATACATTTACTCACATAATCAAAAACTGCATATGTATGCATTTTTATCAAAGGCAGTTGCACAGACACCTTTATATCCCTATATTCTCTGACAGTGTCACTAAAGTACATTTCAAAGTACTTCTATAGCTGGACTCCTACAGTCACTCAGATATATAGGCAAGTAGTAATACAACCTTATCTAACATCCAAATAAATAGTCCTTTAAAGATAGATGAGGCCTTCTCGTGCAGATCTTGTTTATCTTTAAATGTATATATAAGGACCTCTGCTATTATTTTTTTTGTTCCCAGGGCAGGGAAATTACAATTGTTAAAGAAGAGCTCCCTAGGCAATTATTGGTCTATTGGATATATAAGATTATCATTTGTAACTACTAAGAGAAGACTCAGTGTACAATAACAATCAATAAAACATCTTTTTATTCATATCAAATCATTTTAAAATAACATCGTACAAACTATTTTACTTTTTAGGATAAGTATATGTAGGACATTGACATCAAATTAAAAAACAGCATTGGAAACAATGATAAAGCATTTTCCAAATATATGAGAAAGCTAAAGCTGTAAGTCCTGTACAAATGGTCTATATAAGATAAATCTTCATAATCAAAATTATGATTATGAAGATTCATCCTTAAAGCAAAAGCCACACAATTTTACTTTTATATTTATTGTATTTTTGATTTAAATTTGCATTGTTCGTTCAAATAACTTTATTCGATTCGATTGGATCATAAAAATTTGCATACATACATTAAAAAAGCAAGACAGAATATACATAGGAAAAATGCGTGCAAAGATTAAATATACAGTACATCTATTTTATTTTCCTAGGTCATATTATCCCAGCATTCATTCCAGAAGTTTGAAGAAAGACCTCCTACCGTTCTACAACATATTTATACAAGATAAAAAAAACTAATATCACTAGAATGTATATTTATACATTAAATAACAAGATTTAATACACATAGGAAAAATTGTGTGCAAAGATTAAATATACAGTACACCTAATTTATTTTCCTAGATCATATTATCCCAGCAGAGATTCTTGGAATTTGATGGAAACCTCCTACCATTCCACAACATATTCATGCAAGATAATAAAAACCTCTAAAATCACTAAAATTTAAATGCATTTTATGATTCATAGCGTTTCCCGATTATAAGTGCAGTTCTAATGAAGTTGAGCACAGCGCTGCAGATGGCTGCAGTTGATAATGACCGCAAATAATTAAAACCCTCCTGATAGGAACAGGGACAGATTTCCTTTAAAATGGGCTTGATAAAACATGCCCTTGGCTCTTTATAAAGTGTGCAAAACAACATAAAGTGCATTGTACTCTGATGGGCTAAATTATTACAGGTACAGGGGGTTAGTCTCTCACATCAACCTGCCTGATTTGGGAAAGCCACAAGAAAGCGCAATGTGCAAAGACGAATCTGGTCATTAGGAAACGTGATTGAACGTGCATGGTAAAAGACAAGTAAAATTGTTGTTGACTTGGAAACAAACAATCTAGTAATCCATGATCTGGGTTAGACATATATAATTCAGTACAATATGCATTTTTTATGACCTGTTTCATTTTTTGTTGGATTCCCTCTGGATTATCATAGTCATTTTCCAAGCCTATTTCATAAAAACTATCTTTGATATAACGTAGCCAAGGAAGTGACAATGCGTTATCAAGATTTATACAATCTCTAAGGGGTAACTGGTCATAATATTGATTCCAAAATATCGAATGGACAAAATATCGAGTATTAAATATCGAGTATAGGGAAATATCGAAAGTAAGAATATCGAGGTATCAAATATCGTTTAATGTAATAGTAATAAAATATCGAATACAAAAATATCTAGTCAAAAATATCGAATAGTCTTAATATCGTTTTCTTAGTGTTGTTAAAAATATCGAAAATATAAATATTAAGGGGGCCATTAGGATGGCAGGCGGGCTTTGCCCGCCCGCCACCCTAACGGGAAACGGGACCGCCCGCCTCAAGGGCGGGGGTCCCGAAATGTGCATTAGGATGCGCCCGCCACAGTGGCGGGCGCAATCCTCATTTTAACATTGTGGCGGGCGGTGCTCACTGCACCGCCCGCCACAATCTGAAAAGCAAATGCACGCATTTGCAAACAGGAAGCGGCAGGCACCCCGCGGTGCCTGCTGCTTGGAGTATGCAAATGCGGGGGGTACCACAGGTACCCCCCCATTGCAACGAACACCTCGGCCAGCACCAGGGGGGCCCGCAGGGGGCCCGAACCAAAGACCGCCTGCGCGGAAAGGCGTGACAGAATGCCCATTGTAATATGGCTGCCGGTGTCTAACAAACACCGCCACCATTGCGGCCGGGGCGGAAAACAGGCGGGCGGTGATTTTCACCGCAGGGGTCCCCCCTGCCATCCTAATATGGCGGGGGGGAATTTGGCAATGGATGTCGGGCGGATTGCCTCCGCCAGGCCGGCGGTGGCTACCGCCAGCCTGGCGAAGGCAATCCGCCCGACATCATAATGGACCCCTAAGTGTTAATAATATAAAAAAAACACACAAAAAAATTAGTAAAAGAATATAAAACAATAAATATGTTATATTTAGTCAATATTTCTAATGTAATAAATGTGTAATTTGTTAAAAAAAAAACGATTAGGGACGGGATGTTGGGTTAATAGAGGATAAGGGTGGGGAGTAATTTAAAAATATGTAGGCTAAATAATGAAATGTTTGTATAAAAGTAAAAATAGAAATTTTTTAAAACATTTACAAAAATTAAAAAAAATTAAAAATTAAAAAAAAAATATTAAAATGTTTTAATATATATAACAATTATAAAATGAATTAAAACATTTAGAACGTTAATGTTTAGGAGCGGGATGTTGGGTTATTAGGGGATAAGGGTGGGGAGTATTTAAAAAAATTGTATGAAAAATTATTAATAAATTGTATTAAAAATAAAAATACATTTTTAAAGATTTTTAAAAAACTTTTGTAATTTTTTTTTTTAATTAAATATTAAAATAATAAATTAAAAATAAAAACTTTTGAACGTTAATGTTTAGGAGTGGGAAGTTGGGTTATTAGGGGATAAGGGTGGGGAGTAAATTAAAAATAAATTATAAAAAAATATATAATTTGTTTCAATAATATATAGATCAATTGAATAAATAATGAATTTAATTGAAAAACTAAAAAACATTTTTTTAAATTTCAAATTTTTTTTCAAAATTGAAACATTTAAAAAAAAATTAATTTTTTTTTAGAAATTTAAAAAATAAATGTAAATATTAAGATATAATTAGAAAAACAATAGGAAAAAATTTAAAAATATAATAAATATTTCACATTTAAAATGTATGGAAAATAAAATTTTAAATTTAAATTTGAATTTTTTACAATATTAAATAATATAATGTTTTAAATAGAAATAAAACTTTATAACCTTAAGAATATGTCAAATAAATATAATTTTTATATAAATTTTAATAAAAATTTGATGAAAATTTTAAAAGCATAAATGATAAAAATAATTAGGTAATACAAATACAACATTAATTATTATAATATTAATAAACATAAGAAATAATAACATTAAAAAACATATAAATGCAATAAATATAAATGATAAATTAGGAAATAGAAAAAATAAAATTGAATTATATGTAAATAGCAAAACAAAATAAATCACTACCATATATTGCATGTATTATTAATAATTTAGATTGTCCACTGTTTTCATAGAAATATAGGGGTCGATTCCGATCCCGTAAAAAGCGCTCCGAATGGTCGTACGGAGCATTTTTTTCCGTACGAATCGTACATGTAACCGTCTCCGTACGAACGTCGTAGTACGATCCACACCCGATGCAGCTATCCGTCCGAATCGTACCAGGGACCGTACGAATGAAATCCCCGTACGAATTGCTCTCGGAAGCCGCTGTACCCGACGTTCATACGTTTCGCGGCTGCTTTTTACGACCCGGCAAGTACGATCCGTGTTGTGTACGCTCCGTACGACCCTTTTTCTACGGGAGCTGGAAACTGTCGTACAGTCAGAGTTTGCCCCGAAACAGGTACGGAATGGGCCCCCTGGGTACGGCGCGTACCCTCCATGATCGCAGGGGTACGCGCCGTACCCCTGCGATCATGGGGGTACGTGCCGTACACCCAGCATACAAGGGGTACGTGCCGTACCCCATGTATGCTGGGTGTACTCCACGTACCCCCATGTACGCTGGGTGTATGACACGTACCCCCATGATCGCAGGGGTACGGCGCGTACCCCTGCGATCATGGGGGGTACGCGCCATACGGTGTGTAGGTGATCGTGCACTTTTCCGTACGAATCGACGTGGACCGTACGAATAGCGTCCGGGTCGCCCGATCGGGATCGGAATCGTCCGGTCGTACGGCGTCCGTACGAGTCGTACGGATATGGCTCCGGATGCGAGTCGTACGGACGGAGATTTTTAACGGATCGGAATTGACCCCATAGTGTGAATGTAAAATTAAATTAGGATGTTTTTACAACGTTTATAATAAAATATGCAAATATTATGATAACTAATATATATATAAATATATTAGATCATTAGAAAATATTGAGGAAATAGTATGAAAATTTAAATAAATTAATATAATTATAAAAATAACATTACAAATTTAAAAAAATGCAAAGTTTATTTAATTTATCTAAATATTCTGATTAGTTAAACATTTATGTAATAACATTTTTAACACTGTAAAATACCATATCATAAGAAATTGGAAAATGTATATACATTTATAAAAGGTCAGTGTCCAGCACATTACATGGTATTTAATTGACTGAAGTTGGAATAGTAAAATATAATGGGTCAGTGTCCAGCACCTTCCCTGATATTTAACTGACTGGAGTTGGAATAGTAAATTATAATGGGTCAGTGTCCAGCACCTTCCCTGATATTTAACTGACTGGAGTTGGAATAGTAAATTATAATGGGTCAGTGCCCAGCACCTTCCCTGATATTTGTATGACTGGAGTTGGAATAGTGAATTATAATGGGTCAGTGTCAAGCACCTTCCCTGTTATTTAACTGACTGGAGTTGAAATAGTAAATTATAATGGGTAAGTGTCCAGCACCTTCCCTGATATTTGTCTGACTGGAGTTTGAATAGTAAATTATAATGGGTCAAAATCCAGCACCTTCCCTGATATTTGTCTGACTGGAGTTGGAATAGTAAATTATCATGGGTCAGTGTCCAGCACCTTCCCTGATATTTGTCTGACTGGAGTTGGAATAGTAAATTATAATGGGTCAGTGTCCAGCACCTTCCCTGTTATTTAACTGACTGGAGTTGAAATAGCAAATTATAATGGGTAAGTGTCCAGCACCTTCCCTGATATTTGTCTGACTGGAGTTGGAATAGTAAATTATAATGGGTCGTTGTCCAGCACCTTCCCTGATATTTTACTGACTGGAGTTGGAATAGTAAATTACATTGGGTCAGTGTCCAGCAACTTCAATTATATTTATTTGACTGTATTTTCAGTAGTATATTTCATTGGGTAAGTCTTCACCACCTTCTTATTTTTCTATGAAATTTAATAAAGTGGGAATAGTAAGTTATATATATGTTAAAAATCTATCTCAAAACCAATATTAATAAAAAATCTGAAGTAATTTATTTTTATTTTTAATATTTGTAATGGTACATGAAGTTTTACATTTTTTTCT
This sequence comes from Lissotriton helveticus, assembly GCF_964261635.1. Taxonomy (NCBI): domain Eukaryota; kingdom Metazoa; phylum Chordata; class Amphibia; order Caudata; family Salamandridae; genus Lissotriton; species Lissotriton helveticus. The sequence continues at coordinate 1,114,121,322 of NC_136061.1, forward strand.
CTAATCATATTTTTACACATTTTTACATAACAGTTTATTTATCTTTTAAAAATAAGTAGACATGGAGGTTTAGAAATTTTTTATTGTCAATTTGAATTTATAATATGTACAGTACAGTATACAATATTTGTCACATTTTACTTAAGTAGTTACTTAAATAGGATGTATTACATTACATTTATTTATATTCATAAATGTAGTACATTTTTACACAATGATCTTTTTGACAATATTTCGACAATAAATTATAAACTGTTGTTCTTGACATTTGGTAAAGAGATTGTATTACTTACAACATATTTTTAAAACTTTTTTTAAAGCATATTACAAATTTATTTAATAATGTTAATATATTATATATTAATATTATTAAATGTACATGTTGTATATAGATATAACTATAAACTAATAAGCAAGTAAATATTTATTGTTATAATTTTAAATCTAAATAGACTTTTAAAGACTTTGGTACATATTACATACAATGTTCTTAATCGAAATAGATTGTAGAAATAATTATTATTACATGTATATAAATCTTTTAGGAAAAAACATTATTCCTAATGCTATATCAAATAGAAAAACATTTAGTTAGTTGGATATAATGTTTGATGAGTAATTTACATACATGTTTGGAATTATTAATAATAATAATTAATATAGTGTATTAATTATTAAAATTAATTTACAATTGTGAAAAAAATATATTTTTGTTTATAAAATAACATATATATAATCAACAAATATTAAGTCACATTTATATTTCTCATTGTATTCATTTACAAATGACATATATAAATATTATTAATAATAATAATAAATAATATTATTTATTTATTAAGATTATTAATTTAAAAATGGAATATAGTTGTAGAGTCACTTAAATAAAGGAAAAATATATATAATATATAAAAATTCACATTACATATGTTTTATGTATTTATAGCAATGTTGATATATTTTTACTATATTAATATTAAATAATATTATTAAAATATTTTTTAATATTAATTAACAAAGGATATTTATCTAATAATAATTTTAAATGCATTAGTTAATTGTGTATAAAATGATAACTGTAGGTATATGTTTTATTTCGACTTAGAACATTGTATTTAGTATGTTTAAGTTGCTAATATTGTTTCAAGGGGACTACTTTTTTACCGCGTAAGGTTATTTAGCTTCATTCAGGACTGGAGAAGCTCGGGGTTGGAAGCTGCGTCGCGTTGAGAAAGGTAAGGTCTATTTTAAGTAATATTTCTTAGAGAGTAGTAGTGTTTGAGTGTATATTAGAGGTTTGTAGAGCTATTGTGTGTATGTAGTCGTTGTTTTGCTATGTTTTAGGTGAAAAATCGTTTTTACGGAGGTGTCGTGAGTGTTTTAGGCATAGTGTAGTTTAATGCTTTGGATATTATTATATGTGTATTTAAATGCTTTACATTACTGTTTATGTTTATTTGGAAATGTATGGGCCTTTGTGTGGGTGGGTTTCTTTTCTGTATGCTTTTTTACAGGTTCCGGTATTTGGCTGTTTCTTTCCGGGGAAGGATACGTTTATTTTTGGAGAAAAGAGTGTATTAATTTTAAATCTAATATTTAAAACTCTCTCTCCTCTTTTCGTGCTTTCATGGAGCGATTTTTAAATGTATTTAATATTTTTCGGGTTTTTATGGCTATCCGTTTGGAATGGAGTTAGAGAACATAATGGGTTTATTTTTAAACTAAGTGTGTGTATGTTCTTTTTTTAAATAAAGTCAACACACTTTGTTTAGTTCCGCCTTCCTGGAGCGATTTCTATATTCTTTACCTGTTTTTCGAGTTTTGAGGGTATCGCATTGGATTGGGAGAAGAATATGCTTTTTAATTTTTAACAAACATGTGTGTATATCACTTTAGATATTAAAGTTACCACACTTCTTTAATCGGGAATTCCTGGAACATTTTCTTCTATTTTTACTTGTTTTCGGATTTTTGAGTCATTCGAAATTTGGATTTCTAATGGATTGCCAAGGGATTGGATGGATTATAAGTGGCTATATTACGTCTTCTTCTGTGATATAAATTGTAAGTTTTTTACTTCTATATTATTAGGGTGGGAAATGTAATTTTTAATGTTATTGTAAAATTTGATATCATAATACATAGTGCATATTTGTCTACAAATTGTTTTGTAAATGTTTATAAATCTGTACAACAAATATGTAATATTTCTTATGAAACCAAAATGTCAAGATTTTGTTACATTTTAAGAAAATAGTAGAAACTATTGTTATTTTTTGACAGATAATTTACAGTAGGGTTTTTGCTATTAGGGATAGGTAGTCTAGACCTCTTGTTGAAGGATATAGTGTGACCTGGCTTTGAAGTAGTCGGAACATTTGTTTTGTTTGTTTTGTTAGTTTAGGACCTATTTGTGTTACAGATTGTTCAATTCGTAGCTCTTGGTAGCTTTGTTCTTTTAGTAAAGCTTGTATTAGATTGTGGAAGGTGGGTTTTCCTCTGCTAGTGGTAGCTTGGAATGCATTGTGCCATCCTTCTACACTGTTGTTTGTTTTTGCCTCTTGATTCAATGTACTTAGATATACATTCCACCAAGCTATGTGGAATTTAGGTTGCCATCTGTGTCCAGATCTATGTAACCTTCCCACCCAAGTATCTTCAAAGTAGTCTAAAAGTGGGGCTAATTTGTCTTCATATTTCTTGTAGTATGGACTGTCAAATAGCATATTATAATGTACTGCTACGTCAGTAACAGGGACATGGGATAGTTCAATTACATTTTTTATTTTATATGCAAAATTGCTATCTGTTGCATATTGGATGCTTAATGTGGATTTTTGGAGATGTCTCCATATGCCTTGGTTAAAATGATAATAGCAACCTTGTATTGCTGTGTGGGGAAATGTTTTTAAAATGCTATTGATCATTGCTAGCTCGAAATCAATAATTATTTTCTGCGGAAAATAATTATTAGTTCATTTTTTATTACATTTAGCATTTCTGTATATGTGTTTTGTTAGGTAACAAACAGTAAATAAATGGTGTATTGTAATGATGGTACAATCCATGTATGCTATACAGTTGGTAGAATGGTTTAGGACATGGTTTAAAAGTCCCATCCATCATCCAGTGCTCGCATTGTTGTAGTTTCCTTAAATTTGTTGCAGTAGCAAACATTATAATTCTGTTAGTAGAGCTTTCGTTGTCAAATAGTACAAATGTATCCTTATTATGGGGTCGATTCCGATCCCGTAAAAAGCGCTCCGAATGGTCGTACGGAGTTTTTTTTTCCGTACGAATCGTACCCGTAACCGTCTCCGTACGAACGACATAGTACGATCCACACCCGATGCAGCTATCCGTCCGAATCGTACTAGGGACCGTACGAATGAAATCCCAGTACAAATTGCTCTCGGAAGCCGCTGTACCCGACGTTCATACGTTTCGCGGATGCTTTTTACGACCCGGCAAGTACGATCCGTGTTGTGTACGCTCCGTACGACCCTTTTTCTACGGGAGCTGGAAACGGTCGTACAGTCAGAGTTCGCCCCGAAACAGGTACGGAACGCCCCCCCCCCCGGGTACGGCGCGTACCTCCATGATTGCAGGTGTATGCGCCGTACCCCAGCGATCATGGGGTACGTACCGTACTGGTCTGAAATAGGTATCAGAAGTCAAAATGAAATACTACGTAACACAGTTGAGCTTTTCTTCCCCCCTTAGCAGTGCATCAGAGGGATCAGTTAAAGGCATACCAGCAGCAGCTCCTCTACTAAGGTGGAGGAGCATCGCCCTACCTGCTCAGCAGCAGGTAAACACAGAGTAATAAAATGGACATTACCATTTTGTTATTCCATGTGCCGCCAGGCGCACTAGCACAAGTGTGATGGTCGGGTAGGGGGCTGGTCAGATTCCTGCAGATTGCAGGATGATATTTGCAGGCGCCCAGTGCGCACGTCAGATTGGCATGCTGCCTACAGCTGGCCTATCCAACATGCGCATGCAAGAGCCAGTAATCCAAGGGTTGTAAAACAGTAGGGGGTTGCAGGCACATGTCACCAGCCACACAATGAGCACTGGGTTAACCTGCCTCACCCATTCCAGGAGCTGCTCTTATTCTGAAAACAGCATGAGTGCTGCAGCAACAAATGATGGATGGAATGCTGAATAAATTGAACATTAAGCCCCCTGACAAGAGATCTGGGTTAAATCCATTGTTGTTTTGCTCACTCTGCCACCCCAGTTTGGACCCATCCATATGAAAATAAGTCTTGACCCTGCTCCTTATGGGAACAGTCCAGCCCGAACTGCCAAGCCGGGTCTTTCTTGGACCAGAAACAAGCTTCCGGCACCGGTTTCAGGGTATCACCCCCTCATCAGCCAGGCTAGCTTGAATCTACTGGCACAGCAAGCAAGGGACCCACATCTGGGCATACCCATACCACTTAGGGTGAAAAATGCTGCAGCAACAAATGATTTGTGGAATGCTTAATAAATCAAATATTCACTTCATGTAAAGAGATCTGGGTTAAAACCATTGTTCTTTTGCTCATTATGCCACCCCAGTTTGCACCCAGCCATATGTAAATCAGCCTTGATCCTGCTCTTCATGGGAACACTTCAGCCTGAACTGCCAAACTGGGTCTTCCCTGGACCGGAAACAAGCATCCTCGGAGTGGTTTCGGGCTTTCACCCCTCATCAGCCAGGCTAGTTTGAATCCAGTGGCACAGCAAGAAGGGACCCGCGTCTGGGCATACATATCCCACGTAGGACGACAAACGCTGTTGCAACAAATGACGGACAGAATGCTGAAAAAATAAAACATTCACCCCCAGTCAAAAGATTTGGGTTAAATCCATTGTTCTTTTGCTCACTACCCCATCCCAGTTTGGACCCAGTCATATGCAAACCAGTCTTGACTCTGCCCCTCAAGTGAATAGTCCAGCCTGAAATGTCAAGCCAAGTGTTCACTGGACTGGAAACAAGCATCATGGGACTGGTTTCTGGGTATCACCCCTCATCAGCCAGGCTAGCTTGAATCCAGTGCACAGCCAGCAAGGGACCCACATCTGGGCATACCCATCCCACTTAGCGAAAAAAATGCTGCAGCAACAAATGATGGCCGGAATGCTGAATAAATCAAACATTCACGCCCCTCGTCAAAAGATCTGGGTTAAATCCATCGTTCTTTTGCTCACAATGCCACCCCAGTTTGAAGACAGCCATATGCAAACAAGTCTTGACCCTGTCCCTTAAGGGAACAGTCCAACCCGAAATGCCAAGTCTGGTCTTCCCTGGACCGGAAACAAGCATCCTGGAACTGGTTTCAGGGTATCACCCCTCATTACCCAGGCTAGCTTGAATCTAGTGACCTAGCGAGCAAGGGACCCACATCTGGGCATACCCATCCCACTTGGGTAGAAAAATGCTGCAGCTACAAATAATAGACGGAATGCTGACTAAATCAAACATTCACCCCCAGTCAAGAGATCTGGGTTAAATCATGTATTTATTTGCTCAGTACGCCACCCTAGTTTGGACTCAGCCGCACGCAAATCAGTCTTGACCCTGCTCCTCATTGGAACACTCCAGCCCAAACTGCCAAGACGGGTCATCCTGGGACCGGTTTCCGGGTATCCCCCTCATCAGCCAGGCTAGCTTGCATCTACCATGAGAAGCAGGGTAAAGACTGATTTGCATATGGCTGGTTCCAAAGTAGGGTAGCATAGTGAGAAAAATAACTATGGATTATACCACCCAGATTTCTTGACTGAGGGTGAGTACTCCGATTTCTTAAATGGGGGATAGTGGTTGAAAAGTCTCTGCACTCCATCCATTATCTTGTTGTGTTTTCTTTGAAAACAGCATAAGAGCAGCTCCAGGATTGGTTGGATTGGCATGCAGGAACTTATCCACCTTCCTTCCTTTTTCTGCTCATCGTCCTGGAGAGGAGAGACACTGGCCAGTAGCATCACGGTGAGTTTTTCAGCGCCGAGCGTCAGCAATTGTCAAAGTTACTAGTCACCCCTGAAGCAAGCAACAATGATCTAAATAGTCTAACTCAGGTACTAAGGCCCCCATTAGGATGGTGGGCGGACTTTGCCCGACTGCCACCCTCGCGGAAAACGGGACCGCCCGCCAGCTGAGTGGCGGTCCCGCACTGCATATTAGTATGCGCCCACCACAGTGGCGGACGCATCATGCTTTTTTAACATTGTGGCAGGCGGTGCTCTCAGCACCGCCCACCACAATGCTAAAAATTCATGTATGCTTTTGCATACACAAAGCGGCAGGCACCGCGCGGTGCCTGCCGCATTGTGTATGCAAATGCAGGGGGGTACCACAGGTACCCCCCATGTGCACCGCCCACCCCCCCTTCACCATGGGGGCCAGCAGGGGGCCCGCGAAGTGAAGACCGCATGCCTTTCCGTGGCGGCATTGCTGCCACGGAAAGGCATCTGTTTAACCCCTTCAGTGCTAATGACAAGGGTAACTCGTCATGGAGTTTCCATTGATTTCAATGGAAAGTCAATGGACCTACTCGCACACCCCTTAGCAGCCAAGTGGTTAAGCCCATCATAATATGGCTGGTGATGTCTAATAGACACCGCCACCATATTAAACGTTTTCCGCCCCGGTCGCAAGGAGATCGGGGCGGAAAAGCGGCGGACGGTCTTTCCATCTGCTGCGGTCCCCCCTGCCATCCTAATATGGCGGGCGGGATTTAGGTGCGGATGGCGAGCAGATTGCCCCCGCCAGGCTGGCGGTGGCTACCGCCAGCCTGGCGGGGGCAATCCGCCCGCCATCCTAATGGGCCCCTAAATCTTTATGTGTAACGATTTACAGACCCACCAGAATTAAAGTTACTGAATAGTGTCAGATCTCTGAGTGTTTGAAATTGTAACGACACAGGCTGTGTCTTTCGTTCATTCCACCAACCTTAGCTGATCATTGATTGCCTGTGTTATATTTGGTACACCCTGATTTACAGTATAGGGAAAGCAGACTTTGCTTACACTGAGAACCATGCTCTTTAATGCACAGTGAATCCAGTCAGTCTTTCTATCAGGTGCACATTTTCTTCTGATTGGTGCGTACATTATGTGCTGATGTGGAGAAATAACGTTCCAGGGTCCAGTATCGGAGCCTGAAGTATTAAACTATTTCATAAGTTATTTTGAGGGGCTGTTTGTTAGAGCCCTAGACAGTGGAAATGGTAAAAACACAGGTACCCACCTACATGAGAAAATCCATCACACAATTCTTTTTGAAAACGCATTTGGGTTTAATTTACTACATGCACCTGACAAGGCAATTTTACAGTTACATAAAGTAAGAAAAACTGTTTTGCTCTCAGCTGCTCAGACTCCCCGCAATCACATATATTCTGAGGATGGCTTCAGGTCTCGGTCCCATAAGAGGTCCATCCTCAAGATGAGGCCACAGCCCTTGGGCTAAAAGGTCATTGAGAGAACTAGAGGGATGTGTCCAACGCCCCCTGACAAGAATAGGGCACCTCTTATTTTGGCCACAACCAGTGAAATTATAAGTTGCGATTTATTAATCATGTTAAATTGTTAAATGTGATGTCCTCAGAAATCAAATTAAATATAGAAAGCTATTATCCCTCTTGCCCTCTATAACAAAAGGAGGAACAAACCAAGATTGCCGACACTTATCCCCAATGGCCAACGTTGAGGGTCAAGCAGAACCTAAAACCTCTTATACACCAGCAATCCAAGCTACAATAACTGTATCTATAAGGGTGATCAGTAAGGTGCCCCAATGACTTTTCTCATTGAGTCTTCCAGAGAGCGAAGTGACTGTTGCCTCTAAGACCCACGTTTTACAATGCCTCGGGATCCTCTGCTTGTCCTCCATATTGCCAGCAAATTGACTTTGGGGCTTACTTAATTCTTGGCGGAGTGGATAGAATGCTGTAAAATGACATAACTCCTACCCGCCGAACCACAACAGTATCCCTTCTCTATTTAGAGCTGGGGAAACTGCTGGGTAACTGAGCTAGTTTTGTCAAGTCTTAATCCTTGACCCACCGGTCTGTTTGTCACAGGACCACTAGGTTACAGTGATAATCATCCTACCCTATTTAAAATGACTGTCACTCAGGGGCATATTTACAAGCCCATATCGCCACCACAACGTTACTTGCAGTGACATTGTGATGGTGATTGGGGCCATGCCTTATTTACAAGGCAGCGTTAAGCCACTTAACGTGCCTTAACGCTGCCTTGCAAATAAGGCACCCTTTTACGCTGCATTTAGTGTGAAAGGGGATGGCAATGGGTGTTGCGTGGGTGTTTCACCGCAACACCCATTGATTTTGATGCTGCCTCCCATTTACAAGGGCAGAGTAAATAACAGGCAGCACCAAAATTAAGACCAGGGAAAACCTGGTCTTAAACAGGCGAACCAAGTAGAAATGCTGTATTTCTCCTCATTTTTGCTGTTTCCATGTGTGCTGCTTGTAATGCCAAATATTAACACACCCTCTGGGAAAACCCTCCAAAATTACACCAAACCTGCCTTTGAAAGATTCACTTCCTGCGATATGCTCACGCTGCTCCCTCCACCCACAACTCTGATAAAGGACCACACTGTGGACAGTGTACCGAAGCCGGGTAGTGTGCATATGTCAAGTTGTGATAATTTGGTTCACTTTTCAGCAACACACAGTGATATTTTGTGAAAGCAAGCATCATTGTTCGTAATCTTTCTAGGTAGACAAAATGAACATGATTGTTGTTGCTTTTCTGGTGCAAAACAGATATGGAGCAAAATAGTGCACCCTTAACTACTACACCATGTAACATAGTGATAAATAGATACTCGGTGAGAACTAGCACTACTTGAGTGTAATCGATTCAATAGCTTTGGAAACAAATCAGTCTACATAAATAGTACGTGCTTGGTAATCTCTACTATTTCCTGCAACATGCAATGGCAAGGATTGGTTGTTCCCGTTCTAATAAATACCCCTTTTATATTTTGATGGCTGGGCGAGGGGTTCTACTACTGCGGTTATTCGTTCGCCCTATACCAATTATTTTGAATTAAATGCAGGCGGAATGAAGGGAATAGTAACTACAATTGCTCATGTGAATGAGTTCTAAAACGGCTGCATCAGTAAATGAGATTCTCCTGCGTTGTCTCCCTCGCTCTCCAAGGATCTCACCGTATGACCAAGAGTTTCCATTTACAAGCTTTAAGCAGCTGATTAATTAGCAATCATGGCAAATTTACACTGATTCACAAGGCTTCATCCCTTAAGGGCCCTATTCGCCAAGGATTTTTCTCATAAAATGGGACAAAATCATTAGCAAATAGGGCCCTTAATGAATTGCAACGTGCGCTAAATTTATACTTTTTGTGGAATGCATTTCATTTGCTTCTGAACTGCCAGCAAATTAGTCTTGTCAGCCAGGCAATTATTTAAACTAGTTTGTCCCAATTTTCATAACACATTTAATGTAAACATATAATCCAAATATTTAGAGACAAATGTATTGAATAAAGGTCTACGTATGATTAAATACTCTGTGGTGTTTGTACATATTTCAGGAATTTAAATCAGATTTGATTGGCATTATTATAATTGAAACTCGGAATTTGAGAACTAATGCACGCAAATTTGACTTTTAAAAATGGAAATGCGTTGAACACATTTGTCTCGTGAACAACAGTGAGTTTTATCCTACGCATGAATTCTACATTATTTTAAACAACAAGAAAAATCCCGGAATTAATTTCACAGTCATGCACACCTTCGCACTAATCACAAACTAAACAGGACAGACGATGTCTGCAAATCGGAGAATTTCTTCCGGATTTGCAGCCGAGCCCTAATGTTGGAAAATACACCATTGTTGCTAAAATGTGCCCCGAGTCTCTGATTTTTTTTTCTTCAGGAGACAGTTTTGTGCGGAAACTCCTGCCTAATGAGGAGTGGGCGAGATGTCATACAGATGAAGACGCCCAGTATGGGATAACAATGTAATTTCACGAACATACTACCCAAACCAGCTGGTTTAATCTGAACAGAGTAAAGAACTCCCATTAAACAGACGGGCGAGTTCTCCAATCGCCATTAGAAAGAGAAAAAGTCACAGGCCGGCATGGCAACACACCCTCTGAGAGATGAGAAATCGCACACACTGCTAGCTGGAAAAAATGTTACACCCATCCACGCAAATGATTCTTACAGTGGGGTTCTTGTTTTGTATTGGTAGAACATTAGGGGCCTCATTTATGAAAAGTGACGCATCGCTGCGTGAAAACAGCGATGCGTCACTTTCATACCGCCCTCCTTTCGACATGCGGAATGCGTCATATTTACAGTATGACGCAACATGTCGCAAGGAGTTACAGATACGTCAGTATTTCTGACTTATCTGTAAGCGCTAAAATGACGCATTGTTGGAGTGTGTCACGAAAGTCCATCAATAGGTCATTTCACATGGGCAAGTCCCATTTCAAATGTGTCTGCATCAGTCTTACGCCTGTTGTTAGGCAGGCATAAAAGAATGACGCATTTGCGTTCTAGAAGCGATGCAATGAAATCTCATAGATTTCACTGAGTCACTTCTGCGAGGCTTACTTGTGTCAAAACGCCCACCCTGCATACATTATACCTGGCGCAGGTATAATGTGGCGCAGGGGGATATAAAGTGACACATCTGCCTCGAAGCATCACTTTGTAAATATGATGCAACATGGTGCATTTTGACCCTGCTGGTACATCACAAAAAGTGATGCACCGGCGGCGCAAAAGTGACGCATGGGCTCATAAATAAGCCCCTAGATCTTTAGTGGCCACATGTTCTCTATAATACTATTTTTTGCACGAGTTTGTGTTGGGTTTGGACCACAATGTCTTGTACTAGGGGGTTTATTTATGAGCCCTTGCGTCACTTTTGCGCCGCTGGTGCGTCATATTTACAAAGTGACGCATCGAGGTAGATGAGTCACTTTGTAAACCCCTGCTGGTACATCACAAAAAGTGATGCACCGGCGGCGCAAAAGTGACGCATGGGCTCATAAATAAGCCCCTAGATCTTTAGTGGCCACATGTTCTCTATAATACTATTTTTTGCACGAGTTTGTGTTGGGTTTGGACCACAATGTCTTGTACTAGGGGGTTTATTTATGAGCCCTTGCGTCACTTTTGCGCCGCCGGTGCGTCATATTTACAAAGTGACGCATCAAGGTAGATGAGTCACTTTGTAAACCCCTGTGCCACATTATACCTGCACCAGGTATAATGTATGCAGGGTGAGCATTTTGACGCAAGTAAGCATCGTAGAAGTGACGCAGTGAAATCTTTGAGATTTCACTGCATCACTTCTAGGACGCAAATGCGTCATTATCTTACGCCTGCTACACACCAGGCGTAAGACTGATGCAGGCACATTTGAAATGGGACTTGCCCATGTGAAATGACCCATTGATGGAGTTGCGTCACTTTCGTGACACACTCCAGCAATGTGTCGTTTTTGCACCTAGGGATACGTCGGAAATACTGACGTATCTGTAACTCCTTGAGACATGATGCGTCATACTGTAAATATGATGCATCCTGCATGTTGCAATGAGGGCGCTATGAAAAGTGACGCATCGCTTTTTCACGCAGCGATGCATCACTTTTCATAAATGAGGCCCTAGGTGCATGTGCAAAACTGCAGTGTCCAATATATGGCAGCCGCGGCCGGTAGCGGGAGTACCGGCCGGGCGGTGACGTGGGGAGGGGGAGGGACAGGGTGGGGGGTAGTAATGTATGGATTACGGATTTTAAAAGGTAAGTATACATAAAAATAAATAAAACGAATTTTATTGCACACATTGCATCGCATTTGGTGATGCAGTGTGCGCAAGGAAATTCGTTTTATTTATTTTTATGTATACTTAACTTTTAAAGTCCGTAATCCATACATTACTACCCCCCACCCTGCCCCGCCCCCTCCCCACGTCACCGCCCGGCCGGTACTCCCACTACCGGCCGCGGCTGGTATATGGTTCTTAATATTTAATGTTTTGCCATTCAGACCGTGCCACTAATGACAGCATTGTAATTCCTACTCAGTGTTTTATTTTTTATTTTCATTTTTAGGTTTGGGTGATAGCTTATATCAGAATCCTAACATTTGCTTTTTAGTTTGTCTCTCCTAATCATTCACTCCGTCATGAAGGTTTAAGGTTTCTTTAAATTCAGTTTCACTAATGTACTCAGAGCTCGAGTCGGGGTGGACAGCTTCCCGCAACTCTTTTTACAGGGTGAACGCCTTCCCCCCTGCCAAGAAGCTGGGCCCCACAGAAATGAGCTGAACATGTGCCTGTGTAATTTTCAGACACCGAGACACGCATGTGACGTCATGAGGTCGTTTGCATATTGCCAATCCCCCACTACTTCTTATATGACTTGTGCCCTGAATGTACTGGAATTACTTACAGTAAATTTCTCTGATAGCTAATAAAAAAGCAAATCTTCTCCAGTGATAATATCTTTTTAGCATAAAGTACTTCACACTGCAATTCTTTAACTATTGATCTTTGTGATATCAGACGATAAGAAAGCCCAATTTAATGTACTCAGCTTCATAGCTTTAGAAGGACGGGATGGCACGTACAAATTCCCTTTTTTTAGCCTAGCACCCCCCCCTCCCCCCAGGGAGGCCTGCAAGGTTAAAAATATTATGTCACTTTCCTTCTACACAGGAACCAAATATACCCAATAAACGTGTCCGCATAGTTAGGCCTCATGTGGAGGGTCCGTAGTTTGATGTTCTCTTGACTCTGGCTGCACTACACCGAAGATGTCAATTTTCTTTTGTCCCATGCTGTAGTCTATCCAGTCCTCCTTGTTATAACAGGGTGTTTTTTAACTTGATTTGAAGTCTTCTTTGTCACCTTCTGTAATAGCAGAGACAAGCTAACAACTGTGGAATGGAATTCAAACAAGAGGATGTTTTAGAAAGTAAGAAGCAGTGGTCTAAGGGAATCCCTCAGTCGCATTTTGATTGCCACTTATAATTTTGCAGTAGTGTGATTGTAGTTCCCACTCAATTTAAAAGGCCAGATGGGATACAAGGCTAGAAAAAACTCAACAAATGTACTCCAAATTTAAGGCTCTAGTGCATGTCATCATGCTTTTATCACTTTCTAAAACGTGTCTTACAGCTATTTGATTCAAAGTCAGGTTGGTGTAAACACACAATTGTATGTAAATGCCCTAGTGTGGTAGAAAAATCTGTGCGGGTGGTTGCAGTTGGTGGACATTGGCAATTTCTTTTTGTGGACCGTCGGAAGCGCCGGAGGGACACGGCACAAGTGACTGTGAATTGTCCAGGTCACGGTCACGGACACGTGGACAATTGACACGGAGTCCTGAGGAGTGACGCTGGTATATGCTGACATAGCGCACTCCAGGTCCATTTTTAAAGTGAAAAGCTTGAGAATAACAAACCCCTCAGTTGCCCTGATGAAATCGCCACAAGAAGGAGCGATGAAACATGTCGGCTTGAGGGGATAATCTGTGTTGGTATACAAATAACCAATTTTATTTGGTAGTGCTTTGCTGCATCAGAATAAAACGGTACTAGCAAGCAAAGCACCACCACCCACTTTATTTGTTTATGGTGTGGTTTGTTTGGGGTTCGTTACGTGTATGTGGACACTTCTCTTTGTTTATCACTATTTGTGTTCTTTCTTCATATTTTTTCTCACTATTCTCAAGTCTGCACTTACTTCCTGTCAAGTGCACGTTTGTTTTTTCACAAATAGAGAGAGTCGCCGATGATGAGAAGTGGGTAAACCGGGAATCACTGACCGGGAACCCCCTCGGGTTGTTCTACCGTGAGGTACTCTCTCTATTCTTCACAATTTTTCTGTTGGTGAATGACTTGGTCCTGTGTGATTTAGTATTTTTAAGTGAAAAGAGTACATCCAGACCCTTTTGTATATGTTATTGGACATATCCAAGGTAGGAGTGATAATTTATATCCCTACCCGGTCCACGGTAAATAAGGATGTCTACATGGGCGAGGCACCAATTGTTTGAGAAATCTTTTTTGTGAACCAAGATTTATTTTTCATCGTTACATTTTGACCCTGAACAAGAAATAGAAAATCAGACACAGGAGGAGGAAGTGAAAGACAGGAAAACAGCAACAAGGAAAAACTGAGATGCAGAATAATATTCAGGAGTGAGATAAACAGACATGAAGTGGGGGGGAGGGGGGAGGAGACACAAGTGGAAGCAAAACTCATTCAGCCTGGCAGTAAGTTTCGATCTTCGCACTTCATGTTTTACAAACTGAGCACATGGTATAACTATATATTGTAATTGTAATTATGCTTTATTATAAACCGTGTACAAAAAAAGTGTTGTGGTGCTGTTACTGCTTTCCATGATTAGCTATTTATCTATGCAAATATGTCTTAAGTAATTGCCTGGAAGTCTTAGGTTCACTAATGGTTCTTAATATACAAGTTAATTAATCCCTACCATCTACAATACTTTGTGAACGATTCTTAACTACACCTCCAAGGGTTCCTAGGAAGTCTCTGTGGTTCAAACAGCTACTGCATTAGATAATGTCAGTGGAGCGTCAAGAAGACTTCAGGGATCAGGCACACATTTTGCATCCCTCAGTGACTGGGAGCTCTGAACATTGTTCTGAAAGAATTGTCTAGGGTGCTAATTACTTAAAAGGTAATGAATAAGCATATTGGTTGTGACTAATGAGTGTTGCACCTTGCTGTGGTGGGAGAAGAATGACACGACCCGGTCCCTAAACACAACCTATCTCTTTCCTAACAGCCATTGTCCATACATGCCAAACGCTATTCACAATAGGGGATCAGTTAAAAAATCCTCTTTACTGACGACACCTCTGAAATCACTTTTATCATCATATAGGTAAGACAAGTGCAAAATTGTTTTGAAATAACTTTAACGTTATAGGCCAAAAGCAGAAATAAAGCATGGATAGTGGATAGTTTGATTACAAGCACAACCCTCAACTAAACAATTATTATTTAATTGCTAATTGTAGCTCCCAGAAAAGGAAAGGCATGAAATGAGTCTGTGGTATTAGCAGCATTTAATGAGACATCTGGAAATAATAACCAGCAAAACCAGCAGAAGCAGAAAATATAATATGTAAGAATAATAAGAGAATCAATGTATGAGATATGTAGAGTGAGAAAGAAATAGTTTGCTTGAGTGTTTCTATAGAGAGCAGTTTGACACTTTATGTGGAGGAAATAATCCTATAAATGTTTATTTATAGGTGCCTCAAAAATCCTAAGGCATGGCATACTCCTTTACCTCTAGCACTGAGGCTTTTACGACATTTCACTAATTAACGGGGCTCTCGTCATTCTCTTCACTTTGACCCAACAGAAGTGAAAATAATACATACTTTTGGAAACCACTATATATAACAATTGTCTTGTAGAACTTCAGTTACACACTCTGAACTTTGTTTGGTGTACCATACAAATTATGAACTGTTTTGCCAAGGAGAGCTCAGTAACCTTTTTCTAAGGAGACTACTTATAGGGGTTCACTTTTTTAAACAATATCATGATTATAACAGATTAGAGGCAAGGTACATGGTTTACTAATCTGCACCCACAATTGAAGATGCCTTTTAGTGATAGGACAGGCATAGAACTGGTTTTCCGCAGTAGTATATAACTGGAAAAATGAAAGTTTAATATAGTTTTGATTTTCCACAGATTGCACAGAAATTGTAAACTGTATTTCACTTATGATTGTATGTGGCCGTTTCAAATCAAATAAAAAAACTTTATTCAGCTTATTGATATAAAACCATAAAAGTATACATTATACATCACAATCACAAAATAGATAATATACAGTTAATTTGACACATACTTAAAAGAACATTCCCTTTGATAACATCATAAATTCAGATTTATATTACCAGAAACAGTTCATTATAAGTTTTAATAACCAATGCCACTCACATATGTCCATCCCTTCCCCGTTTCCGAGCAAGGGGTCAATAGGGTCATATTACTGACTAAATATCTAAGAAATATCTTGTTATTATACATACTAAACATATTGCACATACTAAACATTAAAATAATATTAACTTACAAAAAATAAAAATAAAAAAAACATAATTACAAAACAGTATTATCTACAACTACAATAAACAAAATTATATAAAGTACCCAAGAAACAATATTCTTACCTTATCAATTCTTTCTCATGATATTCATGATATAATGATATTTTGACACAATATTTGTGTCAAACTATATTTTTTAAACAATAGTTTGGAGAAACACCATGCCTTGATGTAAATATGACTGAGCCAGAGATACGAAGAAAGAAAGCATAAGATGTACAAAACAGAATCATCTTGAAAAGGAGCCAATAAGAAGTATATCCTCCATTGTCTCCCTCTTGTTTTATGACTGCCGAGAGGCAGCTGTAACTGCACTACACAGTTTCTACTGTAGAAGGTATCTTAAGGTTGAAAACTAGAATAAAGATTTTGTAAACCCAGCAAAAATGGACAGGACTACTTTTTCAAGCAGGAAAATACATAGTGTTTCATAATATTTGAAGTAAATTATTAGAGACTTGGAAAGACTTCAGGACATATTTAATAGCACAATGTGAACTGTTCTTATTGATTTTATGAAATTATGTACAGCTTTTATACATTTATGAGATCATATGTATTGTTAGGCAATGTTGTCTTATATGTATGTTATTGGGGTAAAGAATGCTAATAACATGTATATTAGTAATTTGTACATACGTTTGATTGTTTTCATCTTAACACAACTACTCCAAAATAGTCTAAAAATTAGATTGATGAAATGAGGATACCCCAACAAATCATCACTAGAGCCCTAAAAAGAGCATGTTTTTGTCCAGGGAGAATTTACTCATGGCCAATATTAGGGACACAAATTAGAGCAGAGTAGTGATGGTTGGCAAATTTAGTCAGGTCAGCAGCAAAATAAAAAAGATTATTAAGAGGCAATGGTCTCTGATTCAAAGATTCATAGAATGAAGTCCCACTGTTTTAAGTGCAAAAGAAACACAAATATAATGGACCTTTTTGTAAGGGCTCACAGGTAAACCAGACCCCACATTGATGTTAGGACCTTCTGGGGTTTTTTCAAATGTGGTAGGTCACTTTAAATGTGGGAATTGTTTTGCTTGCAAATGCACCATGAATACTAAGACATTGACATCATATTTTAAATCCTACACTTTAAAGGCATTTTCCAACTGCAATACTCAGATTGCAATAAATATCATAATAACATTCCCATTCAAGAAAGTGTATGTGTATTGGGCAGCACAGAAGCCACATTAAGTGCAAGGTGGATGGTGCTCCATTGGTATGCCACTACATTGAAGAAAGACACACAGTGAATGAAACCAAGGGCCAGATCTACTAACATTTCACGCAACCCATCGCAGCAAGTCAACTTGCTGCACTGCGTTGCATGAAGGAGAGGCATCATAAATGCTACATATTTCCAAAGATATGGTGCATTTTTGCTGCCTACTAGTGATGTTCAGTGAGACCTACCTAATACCAATGCAGGCACCTTTGTACATAAGGGTGTCTGCAAGTAGAACAGAGGCAGGGACACCTTTCTTGTACGAAAACAATCCTTAATGGCATTTTCCTTTTTTTATGTCTGCTGCAGAATGGGAAGTAACAAGGAGAAATAAATCAAGATATTTCACCTTGTTGTGCCTGGGTATGGGAGGCGTACCATTTTGATACATTCCCAGGTTTAGAACTTTTTGTACATCTAGAAATGCACCAGAATCCATGAGTAGATATGTGAGAATGACCATACTCCACCCA
This sequence comes from Lissotriton helveticus, assembly GCF_964261635.1. Classification (NCBI taxonomy): domain Eukaryota; kingdom Metazoa; phylum Chordata; class Amphibia; order Caudata; family Salamandridae; genus Lissotriton; species Lissotriton helveticus. Next base: position 1,114,139,211 of record NC_136061.1, read on the forward strand.
TCGAATGCCTCCCTTCTGCAAGGTAACGCGGGTCAGCGATATGAGCTGCCTGCGTTACTTTGGATTTACTAAACCACGCAGAGCCTCGCAAAGTGGCTTTGCATGACTTAGTAAGTTCCACTAAGTAAAAAGTCACACAAGGGCAATGCAAGCCCTTAGTAAATGGGATTACCAATGAGAGGTTTTGGCACTTGTGCAGCAAGGCCACGCCAATATAACAATGAGCAACTACAATTGCCAGTGCTGCCGTTTGTTCAACGAATTATAAAGAGAAACGGAAAAAAACCGATCCGTCTTATCCAATTTTTCAGTTTGGATTTATCAATTTATTTTTCAAATGTAATTCAATTCATCTGAATTCGACAATCTCTAAAAAAATCTTACATCTCACAGTGAACTTATACAAAAGCCCCCACAACAATAACTCCCATATAAATGAACACTTATTCTTATCCCTATCTCAGCAAATTTAAAACATCATTCTCTCCTTCAAACTTACAAGTGAAGCGGCATTCATACTTGTGAATCAACACATTCACACATTCATGCGCACAAACTATTTATATTCATTAGAAACCCACTCTGGGGTGACAAAAAACCCCAAAATTTTTCAATATTCTAAACAATCTAATATTCAATAATGAGAACCATATAAACTAGGTGTACACATTTTTGTAATAGGCCATCCACAAATATAAAGCTCAAAACTTTCTTCTACAGATGACTTGACTTGATTGGCCTAAAAAATCGTGGTCGACGCGTTTCGAATTCCTATGGAAAAGGAACTCTCCTCAGGACCATATATGTTTCTTTAATCGTTCTGCATGTTCTCATGGGAATATTCTCATTTGTTCTTTGTGATCTTTCAGGCGCCAAGCGCCTGGGAGATGATGTTTACTTTTTCTACGCAGTGTCCAATTGGTGGTGTTCTTTTGAATTGCACGATAACTTGATTCTCCTTGATTGTAGGAAAGGCCAGGTTTCTTGTTTAGCGGAGCCGCAGTTCACTCATGCATCCCGTGTTGTTCAGGTGCTAACCGGAAGTGACCTTAGTAAATGGGGCCATTACTGGAAAGTGGTGGAGGTGGTTAGGACAGATTCGAGAGGTGGCAATATCTCTACAATATTGGATTTAAAATAATACAGGTGGATGAACTTCTTGGAATGTTCCACTAGGGACATGAATGTTCGTGAAGATTGTCAATAATGAATACATGACCAGTGGTTGATTAAGTGTATTTCTTGTCCAGATGCATATATGTATAAATCATATAAGTTTAGATGATTCCACCATTTGAGAGGTTCCTTCGCCAGATAATAATGTCACTTATGAGCGATGTTGTTGCATCCCGAGAGGGGATACCTGGAACTAAAAGCTTGATGTCACCGTTGTGTATATTGGATATTGGGGCCACTATTTTCTTACACCTAGAGATATTCCTTATTCTCTGGCAGCTCAATTGAGGTGGATAACTGCAGACATTCATGTGAATATGAGGTAGATCTTGCTTATGCACTACAAGGTTGGGTGGTGTTGGTGTGAAACGAGAGCTGGACAGTTCCACTAGAATGTATGTGACACACACGTTGGGGGTGCGAGGACAGGATTAGGATGACAGTAATTTTAAGGACGGGAATGTGATATTGATTAACGGATTCTGTGTTGCCAACTCTTAATCATTACATGACAGACTTGAATTGTATTGGACACTGTTAGCTGGATATTACTCATATTTCAAGTAGAATTCGGCTCCATCCTGCTCTGCAGGAGATTCCACTATGTGACCCTCATCTAAAATTGCAGATGGAGATTAGTAGTCGACTAGTTGTGGACACTCACCTTCATCTAGGCAGGAGTGTCTGCCAGCGGATCCCCAAGATTTGCTCCTTCTGCAGCTATGAAAGGAGACACAAGTGTGGTTTCTTTACGCTAAGAGACTTGCTATACTGCCTTAGCAATCAGTTTTGACCATGGACATATTTGGGGAACTAATCCACACCACTGATTACGAGGTTGGTGTTCCTGGAGCAGGCCACCACGCCGGTGCCTGCTCCAGGCCCCCAAACTCAACCCCCGCTGCCCACCAGATTACGAGTAATCTCGTGGTCTGGTGGGCGGTCCTTTCGCAATCCCACAGTGGTGCCTATTAAAAAGGCACCGTGATGGGAACAGCAAAGCCTGTTCCATCCAGGCATAGGCTGTAAAGTCCATGCCGTGCAGGAAAGGGGGTGACTGCCCACCGGGGTGCAAAACATGTGCCCTCTGCAGGCACCCTTTGGACCTGATGCAAAAGTGGCCCCTTTAGGGCCCCATTTGTTTCCGAGGCGCCACAGTTTTCATGGATGCCTCACCGCCATGAAAACTTTGGTGGTGAGGAAAGTCTTAATCTTCTCAGCAGTGCCAGAGTGGCAGCTTGGTTAGTTTGTCTCAGGCCTCTTCTCGGATCTCAATTTTCCTAGCATTCAGAGCTAAGTTATACTTTCTCCATAAATCTCTTATTTCTATATTTTTCCGAGGTTTAATTTTTAAAAAAAGTTTTCAATTCCCTATTTAGCCTTGAACATTCCTGATTGAACCATCTTGGTTCAGGATTGTGGGCTTTGTTGTTCTCTTTTATTTTTAAATCATCGGCTATTTCAGTAATGATATTAGAGAATGCACCAATAATATATAAGTTAGTTGATGTACTATCTAGACAGGTGTCTATATCACATTGTCTTTTTCCTATGAGATTTTCCATAAACAGGGAGGGATTTACCCCTGACCATTTTAGAGATACCCCCTTCTTACCTTTAATCGATATATTTTTATCGGCTCTCTTCCCTCTTTTAGTCCTAGATGTATGTATCTTTAGAGTCAATACTAGGGGGTAATGATCACTAAATAAACATGCACAAACTATAAAGGAACCCACCAAGTCCCTATGTTGCGCTGTTACAATAAAATGGTCTATGGCCGAGGATGATCTTGCGTCCATATATGGAAGGGCAGGCGATTGTTCATCTACAGCCTTTAAATCCAAAATTACTAAATCATATTAGTAGATGATGGAATTCTTAGCTTCTCCATAATTATCATGGGGAAAATGTAAAAATTGGTCTTTGTGGTCATTTAAATGACCACACTGTTTCCCGGCCGAAATTCTACATTCCACATTTTCCAATATTTTCCAATATTAAAATCACCGGCCCATATGAGCATAAAGTCACCCCTTATCCCTATCAGGTAATCATCAAGATCCTTTTCTAGAGAATTAATTACCTTGGATCTTGTATTGTCAAAGATGTTATTATAGAAGTTTATTATGATAATGGGCTGTTTCCCCACGACTTTAAGAAAAAGTAATTGATAAAATTGTGATAAAGTAAATGATTTCATTAAAAAAAGGGAAGAAGATAGTGAGATTGCAACAGTCAGACCACCTTTTGCACGCCCCATTCTGGATGGTGTGGCGTTGGTGCATATAGTTTGGTAGCCATTTATAAAAAAAAGATTCAGTATGCCAGGTTTCTTGAAGCATAATTAAGGCACGGTTCTCAATTCTTTTTAGCCCTTCTTCATTATTTAATTTCGATTTTACCCCTGCCACGTTCCATGATATTATATTTAAGTTATCTTGCAAAGGTTGGGATACATCAACCACTTCTTTGGTACTCGTCGCTTCCCTTTCACAGGCTAGAGACCACTGTTCCCTGGGTATTTTTCTTACACAAACCTCTACAATGGGCATCCTGCTCTCTTTATCATGATATGACTTTTCTCTTATGTTGCAGGTGCTTTAGACAGGTGAGTATTGTCTTGATGAGAAACGATAATTGATTCCAAGTCGGAACGTCAACACATTTGGTTTTTCCACTGACCTGTTTTTTGTGGATTGAATGTATATGGACTGGTATAGTCCCTTCAAATTGAGTGCATAATATTCTTAAAATGTGGGCTTTGTACAGTGTTCATTGCAATTTTTCAATATATGTTCTCTTTTGTTTACCACTGCGCCGTCTGTACTAATATACTAATATTTACTGCTCATATAGCACCTTCATGTGATTTGAAAAATAATTACAAACTGGAACAAAGAGAAAATGTTGGTAAGATTGATTCTTTTCTAATGTTTACTGGCATACAATAATTGAGACATACTGGGAATACATATGGACATAATTAATTTAATTACCTCCTAACCATAAGCAAGATATTAAACTAAATGAGTCCCACAGGACAGCTATTTGGTTAACATAGTATTCTGGTGGTCCCTGTGGGCACATAGAGTTGTCCTGTTGTTGTACGTGCAGTCTGTGGCAGGCATCAGTGGCTTTCTATTTCCTCTTGATTGGTTAACTGGGCACTTTGCACACTTAAAATTCAAAGATGCACTCCATTTATTCACTAGCATGGGTGTAGCACTATATATTACATGCATTATTCGGTCAATGCGCACTTACAGTGCATTGCTTTCAGTACTAGACCATATCCACTGCATACAAGGAGGTATAGATATTTGGCTCCAGGGTTTATTAACATGTCTGTGGCATTCAACACAGTCAACCTCACCATTCTCCTAAAATTCTAGAACATAGAATATGCCTCAAAGGCTCTATTCTCAGTTGGATCAGAACATTCCACACCAGACACTCGCACCTGGTCAAGTCAGTTAACTACAATTCCAGGCTTAATCAGGCAACATGTGGTGTCCCTCAAGTATCCATCTTATCCCCAGGTCTGTTCAAAAAGCTTTTTGACTTTTCACTAGAAACTGTAAACCCCACCAATACACGGCTCTACCTAAACCTCTCTTCACTTAATGGCAAAGCTAAACTTCAAAGGGGCACGCTTGGTTGAGAGATAATTGATTGAAATGTAATCCCCAAAAGATTGAGGGGCATATTACCAAGGGGGGCGATAGGCAATCATCGCCGATTTAGCGGCCGTTTCCGGCCGCTAAGTGGCGATAATTCTATCGCCCTATTAGCAAGCTGTCGCTAACTGACGTTAGTGACAGCTTTTAGGCGATAGCGAGCGGTTTGGGGCCCGCTTTGCATGTCAGTGATGTTTATCGCTAATGACATGCAAAGTGGGTGTACCCAACCAGTTAGCGACTGAAAGCAGTCGCTAACCTCGCTATCGCCTATTAGCAAGGCAGGCGTAGCATTGGAAATATTCACGCTAAGCACGAATATCTCCAAATACTAACACCTGCCCAGACCAGTTCTTAGCCATGTTATCCAATGGGAGGTGGATAACATGGCTAAGAGCATTTCGCCGCTGATGCGTGAATATCGCTGTATTCTCAGCGATATTCACGCATTTCGCCGCTATCGCTGGATATTTTAGCACAATGGAGAAAAACGTTGCTAATAGCATGTTTTCTCCGCTAACATATCCAGCGACAGGCAGCGATAAAAAAATCGTCGCTAAGCCTATTTAGCGATAAATATCGCTACTTGTTGGTAATATGCCCCTGAATTCTTACCAATATCTCCCAAATACAACAAAAGCATTCACACTGACCTCATCACCAAGGTAATGGTGTTTGGCAAATCAAAGTTTCCTTCTACTAATGTATGTCTCTTGACTTTATACTTGACAGGACAGCACTCTATCTTTGAATCCACATGTTAACAATCTATCCCAGGCTGCCAACTTTCACTTGTGCCATCTGAAAATAATCAAGGACCTTCTCTCAGTGGATGGAATGAAATCAGCTGTGCATGTGTTTGTCATCTTCATAATTAATGCAGGTAATGGCATCTCGACTGGCCCCAAAGCTTATACCCTCGACCCTTAAAAGCAGTTCTACATTTCAGAGCACACTTGGATACAATTCAAGCTCCAATGGCTCATGTACAAAGCTCTGCGATCAGGCAGATCAAGTTAGTTAGCAGATTTCTGTTAATCTTAGGGTGGCATTAAACATCCCGAAGTAGCGACTATTTTACTCTTGAATCCCTAAATTTTAGAGGAACATCAGCCAAAGACATACATTTTCTGGATCTGCACCCACCAAATGGAACTCCCTAGCACCCAAACTAATAATGTCTCATTACATCCAAAAAGGGCTCAGGACCCACCTATTTATAAGACATATCAAGGTGAAGGACATCTTTGAACTGTTGAAGCAAAGGTTCCTCTGCTCCCTCTGAAATAATAGATCCACAATCTACTCTGCAACATTTAACCCACAGTCCACTCTACAACGTTGGATCCACAAATCACTCAGCAGTAAGGTTTACTCTGGTTACTCTTCAATATAGGATCTACATTCCATTCTGTATCAAGGGGTCTACTGTTCAATCTGAATTATTAGGGCCAAAGTCCAGTCAACAGCATTGGGCCAGGGCCACGCTACCACATTGGGCCCACAATCCACACTACAACATTGACCCATGGTCAACTCAACAGCAAACGTTGCTCTGATCACTCTGCAATAATGGATTCACAATTCATCCTGCATGCAACAAGAGGTGTGCAGTCCATTCTACAACATTGATCCACAGTCCACAACGCTGAGCTTATTGTTCAACTGGTAATATATACCTCGAAAACAGGTGCCCTTCAGGGTTATGAGATAATGTTTGTACCCAGTGAAATCTGACTACATAGTTTTCAGAAATGTTTGCAGTAAACGCTGCATCACTTGTAATTGTGATCTCTGCGCAAACTTCTCTTGTTCAGTGTGAGAAGTTGGCCTGATAGGTGATGTTTCCAATTCTGGAACCACCTATTATCAGACCAAACAATCCCTTATGGTGTCAGGTTGTAAGTCAACCTTGTTAGACAAGCTATCCTAGGGGTAGCATGGACTAAGCAGCCTAAAGGCTTAACTTAAGAGGTCGTGTTAAGCGAGCTGTTTTACCACATACAATCCTGTAATATCAAATGAAAGGACACCACACAAGTATATATTATAAAAATATATGTGTTTATTACTAAAAACAATCCCCAGTATTCTTTATGAATAAAGGGGCACAAGCGTTAAATCAAAAGCACAGTTTAAACATACAAGTTGCACAATTATGGATGAGGGCGGGTGGCCACTCAAACCATATACTAAACAAGTGGTATAAGAGATACCAATCGAACAGTGGTTAGGCCTAGGGCCTAGGGAATCGCTGGGAGCAGTCAGGACAAGCAGTGCTGAAGTCGGGAGAGGCCCACGGGATTCGGGAGCAGTGCGGAAAGCGCACGCATGCACCAATGTTAACCAATGGTGCGTAAAAGTTGCAGAGTTACAGTTTAAGGACACTTCTGCTGAACCTAGAGGAACAAAACTTAAGACACAGACCCTAGAGATGTGTACCAGTGTGGGAACACCGGCGGAGCAAAGTTACCTCACCCACAGGAAGTGGGTGCACAGGGTCGAAGTTGAGTCGGGTTTCGTCACGCAGGCTCTTGGTGCTTGAAGCTGAAAGGGCTGCAGGCGGGGTGAAAGAGAAGTGTCCGGTGGAGTCCAAGGGTGGACTCGAGTCGTAAAGTACCTGAAAGCAGAGGGGACAGAGTCTGGGTCACTCAGCAGTGACCAGGGTGGAACCAGGACGGAACCAGGCAATGTCGGTCGTAATCTGGCGACGGGGATAGCATTCCACCCCTCTAGAGGGGTAAGACATGTTACTTTACTTAAATGCGGTTAATTTCTAAAAGGGCCTTAGATCCACAAAATGGATGCCTCTGCCACAGACAAGAGTCTGACCCCCTGAAGCTGACCGAATCTCAGCCAAATGGGGCCTGGACAAAGGTTTTTTTTAGAAATTAACCGCATTTAAGTAAAGTAACATGTCTTACCCCTCTAGAGGGGTGGAATGCTATCCCCATCGCCAGAACTGGCGAGGGGATAGTATTCCAAATCGTATGACACCTTACACGACATGTTTTGATAAAGCCAAACCAAAGTTGCTATATAACCGCGAGGATTATAAGGCACTTAAGGGTATATGGTATGGCATTATCCTGAAACAGCTTAGGGAGTTGTTCCCGACAGCTGCAGACAGGCTCAGCTCATGCTAGAGCTCCATCTCACATTAAACCACGCACTCTGCCTCCAGGATTGATGAGGCCTTCCATAGGAGTGGCTCACAGGTTTATATGTGTCCAGATATAGGTTTAGATATAGGTATACTATATCTAAGTAAGGGGTGATTACACCACCTTACCCCAGCTGAGTGATCAGCCAGTTGTGTCAATTTAAGAACCAGTCAGGGGTGGCAAAAGATATGCTGCAGCCCCTGGTAGGCCTTGGTGGCCCCTATGCCCTGGGCACCTATAGTGCATTATACAGGGGCTGACAAGGAGTCCATTTCCAATTGGGGTATGTACCTAGGGTACATGGAATCCATTTTACAGAGAGAGCAGATGGCCTGGGGCCCTGATTAGCAGGGAACCAGGTCAACTAAGTCAAAAAACCAGCTAAACACAGGCAAAAAATCTGGGGTAACCATAGTCACCCGACGTCAACCGACGATAAAAATCCAGGGCCCTTGTGTAATCAAAGCCAAAAAGTTAATGGTCCACTTTAGTGGGGTTAAAGACTCACTTTTAAATCTACAATCCATTCTTCAGCATCGTGTGGGGTCCACAGACCTTTGGGCAATATATGGTGCATAGTCCACTGTGCAATGGCGGGTTCACTGTCCATTCAGTATCTAGACACGTTATGATTCCAAGGGTATACCTGGATGCACTCAAACAGGGAAATTATCTCTGCAGAACATCAGCTATCAAAGAATCATTTGCATCACATGAAGTCGAATCGGTAAAAGAATGAAAATTATTCGAATATCTTTTACAAGAGAGGTGCCACGCTCTATCCATGCACATGATGTTTGATATTTAGATTAGGACGCGTATTTCATTCATTGTACATTATTATCACCAAAACAAATTCTGTATTGAACGAACATCGCATTTTTTTGATTGTAATAAAAGTGTTGTTGTTTTCTGTATTTCAGGATTACTTCATATCAGCCTCACTCACAGCGCTTTGCTTTTGATCTACGCAAACAACTGTAAATGCTTTATATATTTGTGAGAAAGTGAATGATATTAGACAACCAATCCGCAGGGACTGCAAATCAGGGGGAAAAAAGCTATTACATTTCAGAAGCTGTTAAATCAGTTGTGCCCTGTGGCTGGTTTTGTCAGCTATATTTGCTGTTGGTAAAAGCACCAGAGCCTCGATTCCTGGAGCAGCCCTGGGAGTGTTAGACAGTAAATATCAGCGGCGTTGTAAACTGCAGCCCACGTCCCACTCAGTGGCTGCCTCTGGTTTACATTCTTTGCTGACGGAAGCCGGCTGCTTATATTTATTTAAAAAAAATAGAAAGGAAATATCGGCCTGTTCCTTCTGTCGCAGCCGCTAGCGTTGGCCCCACAGCAGCCTGCCAACAGGGCACTGTTCTGCCAGTTGTAAATTTTAATTGGCCGTCTGGGGAAAGCACGAACCACTGACTAGAGATTAATCAGTAAATTAACCCAGGCATAATACATATTTCCCGGTGGACCGCAGGCGGCCCTGTACCCGGGAGCAGCTTGGGGATGCTGGTGTACTGGTGTAAGGAGCTGTTATTGCTTATTGTCGTGAGGGAGAACATCTTCCTGGTGTGCTAATATTCCCTTCAGTGTGACCTTGGCGCTGCCCCTGATTTGTATGGCAGTTGCGAAGTGGTTTCTTTCTAAGTGCTACACACAGATGGCACAGGTACTGTTATTGCCTTGGAAAGGTGTTGATGAATCAATGAATGTGACATCTTTCCTCCAGTGGGCTATTCACATGGGCCTCTAAAGTATCTCCAGGAAGAAGCAGAAGTGTGTCTAGAGTTTTAGTGGGGCAGCATATCACCAGGTGACCTAGCTTATGTAAAAGATCCTGTACTGTAAGGCGGTGGTTTCAGAAACTGATTATATACGGACATATTGTATACAGAATTACGACATAGTCAAAGTTAATCAAAATATATCACTACTGACTTAAATACCTCTAAAAAATAACCATCCAAATGACCCACTAATTCTCTATTGGATAAGGGACACAGCCCAAGTATGTATATGACCGCCTTACCTCCCACATATATTTAGTACTGTTGCTAAAAATGATATCGGTTGTTGTATTCACATTTACATTCAGTTTCCCCTGGATCTCTCTGTAGTGTCTTCCCCAGCATGGGAGCTTGCAGATAAATTACGCAACATGGGTGCTGCGGGTCGAGCATTACTTTATTCTTCAGCGTACACTCACACACTGCGCATTACAACTTCCCATTAACAACACCCTAACACCTCCCCACTGGCTCAGGTGATCCAAGGAGCTCGAGGTCCACCCTGACCAAGCAACATAGCCTCAAGCGCTTGAGCCGCACCTGCTGGCATGTGGGTTCAGGACTCAACAAGTGTTGCGGTTTAAAATGTGATGTGTCCCGGATGATGGATTGGTCAGGACGATATGCTTTCACACATGTCCTTTGAATACCACAACCTGTAAAGGATCAGAGTCAAAAGGAATGTCCGTTTTCTGTTTTAATCTCTGTTTAACCAGTACCTAGTCTCCTTTGTCAAAGAATGTCACCTGGGAAATGCCCAATTTCTTTTTCTGAGTCGCATTGGTGTCTCGAACCTTGTCAGTGTTCACTGATACATCCGAGGTTCATGGAGGTACTTTTGTTCTGATGGCTCTCCCAAATAGCATGGTGGCTCAACTCTCACCCGTTGCAGAATGACAGGTTGATCGATAGGCCTGGGGGGCCTGTCATATGGCTTGGTTCAGATCAATTCCTTCCATGGATGCTTGTTGAATGGCCCTCTTGAGGGTGCTCATAAATCGTTTAATTACACTATTGGCTTGGGCCCAGAGGGGTGCACTCTTTTGGTGCTTGATGTTAAGTCAGACAAGAAATTCTTTGTACTCGTTGCTGTTAAAGGGTGGGCCATTATCAGATTTGAGAATTTTTGGGATAACCCATGTTGCAAAGATGTCATCAAACTGTTATGGGTTGTCAAAGATAGTTCTTCCATCAAAGGAAAATGCAAATGTTCATCTATGACTACCATGAGATTGGTGCCCATTTCCCAAAAGCCCAAAAACTGCAACCCTCTTCCAGACATGGGCAGGAACATCAGATATTGTCACTGTGTGCTGCGTCACTTCGAGGGACAAAAAATGGCAAATGTGGCATGCCTTCGGCTCCTTCTCAACTCTCTCATCTGGCCGAGGGAACCACACTTGATCTCTTAAGGTGCTTTTGGGGGATACGATACCACGGTATCCTTCATGGGCCAGCTCGATGACTTGCTGTCTTAGGCTTCCAGGTATGATGATTCTCGAGACTTGCCATATTACACCTTCTTGGGTGACTGCTAACTCATCCTGAACATTTTTGAACTTTTTTAATTCATCATTATCAGCAAGGGGCTGGCCACTGGTGTGCTGGATCTCACAATAAAGTTGAGATATGCTTCAGCTGTCCTTGATGTTGCACTTTGACGAGGTAGCAGCACTCGTGAAAAATCTGATGACGTTTGATCCTTCCCAGGTTTGTGCACATTCTCATAGTCATACTCTTGCAGTCTTAATCCCCACCTCTTGATGTGAGGGGCATCCTAGCCTTTCGGTTTCCAAAAATTGTAAGCAATGCCTGGTGATCCATGATGATGATGTATAGTTTTCCATAGATGAATACATGAAAATGTTCACAGACCCACAATACTGCCAGACTCTCCTTCTCCAGTTGAGGTTCTGTTTCAGACAGGCTTCGACTGGCACAGGCCACAATGTGACCCTGAACATTTGTATGGCCATTGCTTTGAGAAAGAAATGCCCATAGCCCTACCGAGCTCACATGAACCCCTATTTCCGTCTCTAACTTGTGGTCGAATTAGGCCATTTCAGTTGCATTGTCAATCGCATGTTTAGTGTCTTTGAAGCTCTGGTCCCATTCCAGAAAGAACTGAAACATGATATTTCACTTTTTCAAATCTCTCAATTGGGACCTCACAGTAGGAAATTTACACACGTATCTTGAGCAATAGCTGGAAATGCATAGAAAGGATTGCAGGATCATGGGGAGGGCAAGTGGTTGATGGTGCATTCACCTTAACTGGGTCTGGAGTAATTTCCCAATCAGAGAATAAGTGCCCAAAAAACATGAGTTTGGTTTTGTGAAACTCATACTTTGTGACAGAGTGAGGTGAGGCACAGGGGATAGGCTGTTAAACTTTTCTACTGTCATGATAATAATTAATGCACCACTGTCTATGATGAAAGTTATTGGGTGATCATTCACTTTCAATGTCTTTTTGTGATAGTGTCCAAAGGAAGTTTATTGCCTTGTTGTGTTTTCCTTGAACTGTGATTTTCTTTAAGGCAGCCAACCCCACATGTGCACGCCGTTCTTTGGTGGATATCATCAGTGCACACCAATCTTCTTCACTAGTAATCAATAGTGACATTAAAGAATCTTTATACGATGAGCTTGACAATGATTGATTTTACCTGGTTTCTGCCTATTGTAGCCAATGTTGCCTATTGGTTTTAGGGGTATGGCTAGAATGCTTCTGGAACATTTTTGCGTGCTTTTGCTTTAGACCTCATGATGCACTTGATTTTTCTTTAGCTTGGCACTGAGGGTTATATTATCAAGCAGGGCGATAGGCAATTATCGCTGTTATTAGCGGCCATTTTCGGCCGCTAAGTGGCGATAATTCTATCGCCCTATTAGCAAGCTATCGCTAACTGATGTTAGCGACAGCTTTTAGGTGGTAGCGAGCGGTTTGGGCCCGCTTTGCACGTCAGCGATGTTTATCGCTAATGACATGCAAAGTGGGCGTACCCAACCAGTTAGCGACTGAAAGCAGTCGCTAACGTCGCTATCACTTATTAGCAAGGCAGGCGTAGTGATGGAAATATTCACGCTAAGCACGAATATCTCCAAATACTAACACCTGTCCAGACCAGTTCTCAGCCATGTTATCCAATGGGAGGTGGATAACATGCCTAAGAGAATTTTGTCGCTAATGAGTGAATATCGCTGTATTCTCAGCGATATTCACGCATTTCGCCGCTATCGCTGGATATTTTAGCACAATGGAGAAAAACGTTGCTAATAGCATGTTTTCTCTGCTAACACATCCAGCGATAGGCAGCGATAAAAACATTGTCGCTAAGCCTATTTAGCGATAATTATCGCTACTTGTTGGTAATATGCCGCACAGTTCTTAATTTTTTTCTCTTCCCTACAACCTATGCAGACTTGTCCTATGACTGGCCAATTTACCTTTGTGGGGAAATGAAATTCCACATTGGAAGTATAGCTTTGTTTTCTTTGGGGACGTCTACTCATGTGCATCTTGTTTATGTTTGTGCTTGCCTTTAACAGTCAATGCTGATTCACTGTGTGCTGTTCCTGCATCCATGTCAACAGCTTGTCAGTCTGCTCGTTCTTCTGCTCTCGCAGCCGTCAGCATTTTCTCATTATCTAAACAAATCTGAAAGGCAGCCAACAATGACTCTGAGATGCATAGCCTCTTTGTCGGTGAAGTTACAGACCTTGCAATGTTTAATGAGTGCATCAAGTCTTTCAACAAACTTGTCCATTGTTTTACCAACCTATTGTTATGCTTGATATGCCTTTCATAGTCGGAATTCGGCATTGGATTGAATTTGGCTTCCAGCACTTCTTTTATCTTTTGGTACCATTTTACATCAGTCTGTGAGATTTTCTTTAGCTCTTCTTTCACTACAAGGTTTTTTAAATATTTGATGAGCTCCTTGTCATCTTCTTCTCTAACACATCTATTAAGTCATCAAGTACTTCGATCCACACATCCTACCTGGCACCAATGTTGTGCTTCTTAGAAGAGTAGAAAGGCAATGGTGGCTTCAGGAACATGGCGGCATTGTATTTTGAGCTTCCCTCTGTCGCCATTGTGTTGGAATATGCCACTTAGGTGATCGTGATGCAGGCTGGCAAGCATAAGTTGCCTTCGAGCATGCTTCAATCACCTGTGATGACGAGTACGTTCTCTGTTTCTCATACCTTGCTGATTTGATTGTTATTGCTTGCCTCGTCTGATTAGTTGCTCTGTATTTGGGGTGCAGTGCAGCATCTCTATCAACCACTTCATCAACAGTTTTGGTAGGCATTTTGAATATGCTTCTCCATCTCCATAGAGCCTATGATTTCTTATGTGGTCGTGGAGGGCTTTGACTCCACATGTGCCGGTGGCAGAACACTTTTCATCGATTCTGGGCACAGGTGGAGTACACAAGCAGTTTGCTGTATCATTGCAAACTCTCAGGGAGAGCAGTCTTGTTTTCCTTGGGCATGTTTCCCCTACTTGTCACCAGTTGTATCATCTTCCCCAGCCCTGGAGAATGCAGATGAATTGTACCACACAGGAGCTGCAGTCAAAGATTACTGTATTCTTCAGCATACACTCACATACTGCACATTACGTCATACTTCTCACTAACCACACACTAACAACTTCCCGCACATTAAGTACTTCCTGTTCAGAGTCCCCCCAGAACTACAAGGTTAATAGCGCATTGAACAATAATATGCTACAGTGTTCACAGATGTTGACTGCAAATACTGTCAAGGGCTCGACACAACATAAATCTCTAACCCTAGGCTTGGCCTCTCTGAGGTAGCGGCAAAGCACCCCTATAGTCAGTACGTGCACACAATTAGAACAATGATAGAAGGGTTGGCCTCAGTAAGTTTGCATTCCATATCTGGAGGAAAATACTTTCAAACTTACAAAAAAGTACCAAAGTTGAAGTTTTCACCAGACTGGGCTGAAGATGGGGGAATAAGTAGATGAAGATCAAGGTTAGGTTAGGAAAAAAATAGAAGGGACAAAAATAAACTCTGAATGGTCGACGGTCCTGCCAAACAATAGTAGGGCTGCATGCTAGGTGGAAAGAGGATATGTTTCATAGGGTAAAACAGGAACAGGAAGTCTAAGGCAGTAATATGACAACTAGAGTTATATTGAATGTAAAGTAAAAATATAAAGGCTCAGAAAATATGCCTGAGATAACTTAGTAGAAAACCTCATACAATGAGAATGTGTTCTCCCCTTTTGCTAGGGCCTGAAGATACACGAAAATGACTAGAGGACGGCTCTTCCTGCATTGCCACGCCCCTTGATGGCTTCATGACGCCGAAATAGAAGTCCAGGACATTGCCAGCCCAAAAAGGAAGAGCTCTGGAAACATTGTGGGCAGATTTATCACTGAGTTGCATCAGCTTTGTGCCACGCAAGGGGTGAAAGGGTGACACAACTGGTAAGTCAGATTTATTAAGCCTCACAACTCTCCCTTGCATGTCCCTGTGTGGCTTGATAACTCTTGAGTAGCGCAATGCAGCACAAATCTGTACATTTCATTACTCTGCCCCTGAGAGACATTCCATGGGTGGAGCATGGGTTTTCCCATGCATCCATCCATGGATGTCCAGCGCATTCCCAGATTTACGATTACTGGTAGACCTGGGAATGCATCATAAATGCTACGCCTCCACAGGTGAGTAGTAACAAGAAGAAATATCTTTATTTCTCCTTGTGTTTTCCTCTTTCAATGTGTGCTGCATTCTGCATTCTGCAGCACAGAGAGAAAGAGGAAAATGCCTCAGAAGATTGTTTTTGTGCAGGAAGGTGTCCCGTCCTGCTCAAAAACAATCCTATCTGCAATGTAGGCACCCTTGCAGTACAGTGCGTGGGTGCCTGAGCTGGTGCTATGCAGAATATAGTGCACCAGCAGTAGGAATAGAGAGGAATGCACTGTGTCATGTTAAATATAGTGAATTCCTTCCCTTTCCCTTTCATGCAACGCAGCACAGCAAGGTGGTTTGCTGCTCTGCGCTACGTGAAATGATAATTCTGCCTCTGCATCCACACCAGTGAGTGTTGTAAGGCATAAGGATTTCTCTGATGAGGCTGCGCTTCCCACACTTACAGTAAGTGAATGGCACCGCAGCCCTTTAACAGGAGCTGTCAGCTTGTCAATGTGCCATACAGGAGAGGGACTGACAAATACAGTATGATGTCCTGTTACCGAAATGCACAATGCCTTTACTACAGTGTGTACCTTCACAATTTACTGAGATGGGCTGCAGAAATCTTTTTATAGAGTAGCACTTTTGCACCTCCTTGTTGCTTTAATGGTATTGGCTACCTCATTTTGCAATTTGTGGCGGTATTTCCACCAAACCCAGAAGGAGGTTATACGTTCATATTATTAACAGGACCATTCAGGTTACATAGGATTTTTTTAAATTTCAGATACAGTCTGAATCTTATAGAACTTCTCCCTACCATTTTTTAAATGACTGTTTCCCAAGAAGTTGAAAAAGCTAGAATCTGAACTTTCCTGATGCAGCATACAGAATCTTAATAAAAGTCACACGAGTCAAACACAAGTTATTACTATATTAGGATACAGCAGGTGCTGTGCCTTCATTGGGACGTTGCCCCACTCATATTTTACTCACCATAGCATGTACACAATGTATAAATAAATACATGATTGAAACTTTTGAAAAAATTGTATGATATTATTCCCGTGGCAGTCAGCCTTCATCTGCGGGTGGATGTCGGTGGCTCCGAACGGGGTGCGGTTTCAGTGTGATAGGCAGTGAGCGAGCGCTAGGCACCGCTTAGGCGACAAAGTGCGCATATCAGGTTGGCCGACTGCCTTTCTCCAGCCAGCTCGACATGCACACTGGAGACTTCTCCCAGGCTGCACATTAGTGACCGGGGGTTGGTGAAAATGCAACTCCTGGTCTCCAAATGAGTGGTGATCATGAATGCTCAGGCCAATCCTGGCACTGCTCTCATGCTGTGGTACAGCAAGGGAGAAGCACCTGAATAATTAACTGAGAGATGCAGTTACAGTCTCCCCGCCCCCCCCCCCCCACGGTGATCTTGTGATGTAACCAGGTTGGAGTCCTTCCTCATGGAGTGGAGTCTACTAGCCATGCCTTAATACTTGGGTGCACCACAGGTGCGGAGGAGGCCGCTCCACCTTCAGTGCTGCAAGAGAAATGCAAGCTGCCAGTCTCTCCAACGGGACGCACAGCTACCAGCATGTTTGAAGGTACGAGATACACTGGTTTATGTTTCCTAGTTTCTACTGCATAATCTTGTAAATAGTTTGTTTTGTAACATTGTAGAAACTGTCAAACACAGTTAAGTTTAACAACTTCTTTTATGACTTTCTTGTTTCGCTCATACACACACACACTATTTTTCTATTTCATTGATACGCTCAAGTAATAGTGAAAGCAATAGCTATTTTGTCACCTAGTTATTTTTTTTCTCCAAATAAAATGTTGGTTTCTATAATTTTCAGGTCCTATTTAAAGACTACATGTACCAAAATGCAGTGTGAAGGAAATAGGGCTAAATGAGTGTCTGGCCATCTAACATAATGAGGTAAATTAAGACCTGCTTTCGGGCACTCTTCTACTATGATGTTGATTAAACTATTGTTTGCACAGTAAGCACCTCTAAGCCACCGGACCACATGGTTTGGTTTACCCAGCTGTTCCAGCAAATCAGATGTTTCACCGGTTAAAAATATCTGCCTCCGAAACAACTGACTGCAGCCCGGAGTACTGGAAACCGAGGCCGGGCCTGCTATCCCCCCTGAACCCGTTAGCGTAATCAGTGTTCGTAAAGGGCAGCAGAGCTGCTCATTCCAGCTCGTGGCAAGTGGAATTTGGTTCAAACCATTTTTCACATAGTGGAGTGCGGGCAGACCCATGACATATCAGCTATGCCCTGTTTATTAATTTACAGTGTTTATGTCCTGGACTTTTATTCATTCACTCAATCAATCAATCAATCAAAATTCATTTTTTTCGGTTTTTAAGAGTACAAAAACCATAAAGGTTCATTGTTAAAAAATGCAATTAAACATGGCAAAAAATTTCAATTTCTGAACATAATAAATAAGGTAAAACGATTAAGATTTTATCAGTGACAATGTATACCGGCAGAGATTGTGCAAATGTGCAAACTCAGAATAAAAAAGCAAGAATAATTCATTGATATGCAGGAGGATGGGAAACAGTTAAATTCTTACACAATAATAGTTCAGCGGGTCTACTCTAAGTTAGGCCTATGTTTTATACACAATTAAAAAAATCTGGCTATATTCTTTGCGAAACACTCTACTTCCAGAAATTGCAGCACGAGGAAAGCAGGGCGACATTGTCGTAAGCCCAAAGTTTTTAATATTGGTGTCACCCAGTGCTTCCTTGGTTCTTTGTAAAACTTGCAAAACAGGACCACGTGCATCGAGGACTGTGTAGAGACAGCGTCGCAGGGGCAGAATGATAACAGTTCTGGCCAATCATTGGGTTTAGGAAAAGTAACCAGGCGATGGAATATGATCATCCTAAATCTTGTAAGCACAAACCTGTCATAGCCACTTGGATTAAAAATTAAATAAGGCTGTATGGTCAAAGTGGTTTGCACTGACAGGTTGTGTAGGACTGAACTTTTGCTTAACTCCATCGTCAGTCGTAGTTCTTCCAAGTGTGACAAGCATAGTTTTTTAAGCTTTTTCCTAGAAATCTCTGACGTCATTGGAGGATCATGATAGTATTTTGCCAAACCCAGGTCAGACAGGAAGTTTTTGATATATGAGAGCCAACCTATCTTGCCTGAGTTTTCAAGGGAAATACAATCAATCAGAAGTCCTTGGTTAAAAACTGATTTGGGGGAGGACCAAATTTGATGCCACAAGAGGATCGGTTGTAGTTTCACTAAATCAGTAACATATGACAAGCCCAGTTCCAGATGGCAATTAAAGGTGGAAGTACCACTCGGACCCGCAAGAAGAAATCTCAATAAACTATTCTCTACCTTTTGGAGGGAATCCACTTTCCAGTATCCCCACACCCCTGCTCCATATAACGCTACACTAACACATTTAACTCGATATATTTGAATCATCTCTGCTGGTGGCCTTTTACCTAGCCTAAGTACAAAGTTGACTAAAGCAGTAGTGGCCCTCATAAACAGCAGTTTCCTGGCCTCTATTGCCTTCCTCCATGAACACTTGTTGTCTATTAAAATTCCAAGATAGGGATACGTGGTAGTGGTCTCCAACTTGGTTTTTTCAATAAAAATATCCCTCAATTTCTTACAACATGCCCCAGAGGACATAACAAACGTTTTTTTTTATGTTAATCCTTAAATCTAGATTAGCCATATAGCCATGGTACCTATTAAGAGCCCGTTGGAGATCCAATGGGGTTTGTGCTAAAATCACTGCATCGTCCGCATAGAGTAGGGCGGGTATTGGGCGTCTTTTTAAAGCATGGTAAGTCCTGGCACCCTTCCAGCATGGCCTGTTCAAGACCATTTGTATAGAGTGTAAAAAGGAAGGGTGCCAGGACGCAGCCCTGCCTTACCCCTCTCTCCACTCTAACGGAGGCCGTGAGTTCCCCTCCTGGTCCAAACCTAACCCTTGCCGTAGCATTTGAGTACAGTTCTCGCAGAAAATTTATCAAGGGGGTTTCATCTTGGTTAAAATAATCCATAATTTTGAGTGACTTACACAGGCAAAGGCTGCTGTTAAGTCTACATAGGTCATATATAGGTTCTCCCCCTTCACATTTGTATATTTTCCCAACAGGAGGGTCAGATTAAGTGCTTGTTCCGTGGTACCCAGACCCTCCCTGAACCCGAATTGGAGGTCGGACAGTATATTATTGTCATCTGCCCACTGCTGTAAGCATTCTAAAATTATACATCCTGCTACCTTACCCAAAGAATCTAACAAGAATATTGGACGGTAGCAGGATGGGCTCTGGCGATCTCCTTTTTTGAATATCGGGGCCAGGATTGAGACAGACCATGATTCAAAAAGTCCCACTGCACAAGCGGTTCCAGAACCCTTGTCAAAATTGGAGACCATAAATCCATGTTACATTTAAACAAATCCATGGGGACCCCGTCGGGGCCTGGCGCATTTCCTCCTTTGATAGCCGTTAGGGCACGCTCAACTTCCAGCAAGGTAATATCCAGATCTATGGGGAAAACTATAGGGTTGGAATGGGGACTTGCCCTCTCTTGTTCTGTTGAAGGGCTAAATTCCTTATCGCTTGTTCCAAATATCTGCGAGAAGTGTTCTATCCATAGTGCTTCATCTATAGCTATTTCTATTGTCAGAGTGCGCCTAGCTTCTAATAGAAATGGGGATTGTATAGCTTTTCAAAAGGCAGCACTATCCTTCTCTGTTCAACTCTTGTGTAATTGTTCCCATAATTCCTTCTTCAATTCTGCTTTCCTAGTTTTTATAGCCTTAATATACACCTTTCTAAGAAGGGCTATTTCTTGTTTGTCTCTTACTGCTTTATGTAGGGCGAATTTTAATTGGGAGTATGCTTTAGTGCAGGCTTTGTTAAACCATCCTTTAGGATTTTCCCTCTTTTTCTGGTGAATGCTCAAGGCATCTTTTATTATTCTTGTTATAGCTCCGAAATTATTTAAAATTTCTTGATGGGAAGAAGTATTATCTAAGCTTATCTCCATAGAATTGAAGGAGTTTTTTACCACTTCCATTGTAATCTGTAGTGGATCAACTCTGTCCCACTTGAGCGCATACCCGTTCAGCCTCCCTAAGGTCTGTTTTTTTGTCCAAATGTTCTGACCGAGTCACTCTTATTTGATGTAAAGAGGTATAGTAACGCAATGCAGTTTGGAAAATGGTCGCTGGTAGCATTACCATGTGTTTTAAAATTCAAAATATGGGACGCAAGATTTTTTGATACAAATATAAAGTCTATGATGGTACTAGCACCTCTACCATTAAAGGTATGTGTCAATGGAACCGGAGGTACCACTAATTCATTGACCATACCAAGTTCCAGGACTATCAGTGTATCATTCAATCAATTCCCACTTGGTGAGTGTGAAAAGTGTGTTAAGTTTTTCCTATCTTCATCTATCAGGCCACAGGTTAAATTATCATTATGCCTACATGGTGTTCAATTAAAATCTCTGCCCCATATTATGGAGACATTTTTTGTATTCTTGTATTTTAGCTCCATTAAGATGGAATGGATCTCTTTTAATACCGCGATCAGCTGGGCCTTGTGCAAGTTGGTGTAGAAATTTACTAGCACATAAGTATCATATTTACTCAAACCAAGGGTAATTATTTGGAATATTGGTTCCAATTTAAGAGGGACAATTTCTTTAAGCTCTAATAGATTAGAGATAAATGTTATCAGCCCTCCTTTAGCTCTCCCTGAGACCGAAGGAATTGCAGGGGAGAAGTATGTCTTGTAACCATCCATATGTATGGCGGCAGTAGCCCAAGTCTCCTGGAAGCAAAGCACCTTGAATTTCTCAGTGAATCTGAGCCAGACGTCATTAACTAGTTTGGAACACAGACCTGCTACGTTCCAATAAACTATGTTAACTCCAGGTTCGCAGGAAATTCCTTTCTGTGTCACGCCATGTTCAGTAGAGCCCACTTGGCTATCAGGATTGTTCGCAGTCCCTAAGCTTTCCTGTTGTGGGGGGATGTTATTATGTGACACTAGGTCTATGCTCTTGTCTAGACAGCAATGGTCAGAAATCAGGGGTTTGGGGTCACGGCTGATTGCCATTACAAGGGGTTCTAAATTGGGTTTTAAGGAGGATTGCAAAGGAGGAAGACCGTACTTGATTGGTTCTTCCTGGCTCCCGCTATGATTAAATTTAATTTTAGTCAGTCAATCTATTTCTTCTATGCCAGATAACACATTGTACCTATTAAAAGTTGGAGCATTGTAAAAATAGCCTTGAGTGCATTAGGTATTGTTAGTGTTGTTTACATTCATATCCCTATTACATGGTTGATAGAAAAAACCAAGCGGCAATACATTAATCCCGCCCAACCTAGTGAATTGGTACCTTCTGCCCAGAGGATTTTCTTCACTAGCACAGGGGTTTTCAATGTTAAAACAATACAGTCTCCTGGGAGTGTTTTTCCCTGGTTCCAACCCACTGTACCCTTCTCACCATCTCAAACTCGGTGAAAAGTTGTTGGGTTAGTCCTGTCCTCCTACCCAGCCAGTAAAGGGAATTTATTCCTCAGTGATTCCCAGGTTTCTTTTTCTAACGGGCCCTTTTTTGGTGCGTTTGCCAAAATGACTACGTATGGGGTTGCATCAGGTGGTAAATCTAGATGTTGATCAATTAAAGGTTTGCCCAAGAAATTACCTGGGGGAAAAGGTCTTAAGGATTGATGGATTTGTCGCCCTTGGGCAGGGGAATTGAACCTATTCACGTCTCCTATCCTAGAGGTGTCCCAGTTCCCATTCCCTAACTCTGTGATGATGCTTAAGTTACTCATATTAATGTGTGGGAAGGGGTTACTTCTAGCAGCATTTACACTATATAAAGGGTTGGGTAACGCCACTGTATACATTTTGTATAAACTATATTGCTGTATTGTAATTATGTGTCTTTTTATAGAGAAACAGTCCTGAAGAAGGTGCTTATCATCTACACTGAAACGCCGCGTCGACATTTTGTTCTCTTGAACATTTTTTAATATTTGATCTTGTGACACTTGTCATTTTTATAATTTTAACATTGTTGTGTTGATTATTGTGAAGTATGAATTATTATATATGTAATGTTTATCTAATATGACTGATTGCATGTAGCAGAATAAACTGTTTTATACACATCTTTTAAACCATATATTTTGGTGAAAACGTTTTTTGCATATTCTAAGTTCTGTCCATCCGTATAGATTTATTGTCATTAGTATTGATCTTTGTACCTTAATGTTGGTTTACCTTCATTTGAGTAAGTTCATAGCTGTTGGGGTTGTTTTGTCTTATTGTCCAAGGTATCTTACTATCACCACTAGGAGGAATATATTCTCCCTGTCTACACTACCTGGTTAGTAGACATACGTTTGTAGGGACCTTCTCATGTTTGTTTAGCAAGGATGCAATAACACTATAAATGCAAAAGTACACTCTACAATTTACGCGACCCAAGCATGATGCAATACAGTGCCACAAATACAATACATTTTAAGCGTCTTAGCTTGGAGAGTCGGTCTCTTACTTTTGTTTATGAGCTGAGAGGTCCCATGCAAACCCAAGGGAGTGGGCCCAGCCCAGCCTCATCCGGGCACAGACGGGCAAGGACGGATCCGCCCTTGGCCCAGGCGAGCCCACGAGCGTCCCACGCCACGGGAGCTCCCTAACAGATTTATATCCGGCTGGGTTGGTGGCACGGTTGCTCTCACAGCTCCTCTCGTGAGACCGCGCTGCCTTGTGGGTGATGTAGTTTCAGGAAGTCTGCAGTCCGTGATCGGGAGCGTGGAGCGGTAATCGCGATGACGTTGCTTCTCAGACCAGTCCTCGGGCAATGCGGGAATGCGTAGGAGAAGGGCACCAGCAAGGAACACAACGGGCCAAACAGGTGAGAGCGTCCCGTGCAGCGGGAGCTCCCTAACAGATTTATATTCGGCTGGGTTGGTGGCACAGTTGCTCTCGCAGCTCCTCTCGCGAGCCCGCACAGCCTTGTGGGTGATGTAGTTTCAGGAAGTCTGCGGTCTGCAATCGGGAGCGTGGAGCAGTAATCGCGATGGCATTGCTTCCCAAACCAGTCCTCGGGCAATGCGGGAATGCGGAGGAGAAGGGCACCAGCAAGGAACACAACGGGCCAAACAGGTGAGAGCGTCCCGCGCTGCGGGAGCACCCTAACAGATTTATATCCGGCTGGGTTGGTGGCACAGTTGCTCTCGCAGCTCCTCTCGCGAGACCGCGCTGCCTTGTGGGTGATGTAGTTTCAGGCAGTCTGCGGACCACGATAGGGAGCGTGGAGCACTAATCGCGATGACGTTGCTTCTCAGACCAGTCCTCGGGCAATGTGGGAATGCGTAGGAGAAGGGCACCAGCAAGGAACACAATGGGCCAAACAGGTGAGAGCGTCCCCTGCAGCGGGAGCTCTCTAACAGATTTATATCCGGCTGGGTTGGTGGTACAGTTGCTCTTGCAGCTCCTCTCGCGAGTCCGCACTGCCTTGTGGGTGATTTAGTTTCAGGCAGTCTGGGGTCCGCGATCGGGAGCGTGGAGCAGTAATCGCGATGGCGTTACTTCCCAGACCAGTCCTCGGGAAATGCGGAAATGCGGGTGAGAAGAGCACCAGCAAGGAACACAACGGGCCAAACAGGTGAGAGCGTCCCGCGCCGCGGGAGCTCCCAAACAGATTTATATCCTGCTGGGTTGGTGGCAGAGTTGCTCTCGCAGCTCCTCTCGCAAGACCGAACTGCCTTGTGGGTGATTTCGTTTCAGGCAGTCTGCGGTCCTCGATCGGCTAAGTGGAGCGGTAAATGCGATGGGGTTGCTTCCCAGACCAGTCCTCAGGCAATTCTGGAATGCGGAGGAGAAGGGCACCAGCAAGGAACACAACGGGCTAAGCAGGTGAGAGAGTCCCATTCATTTTTGAATGTTTGATTAAGTAAAATCTTAAAAAGATGCGAAACTGTGATCAAATATAAAAAATTAAAAAGCATATATGATTGATACCATTTCTTAAATATGCTGACTTATACGTAATAAAATGCAATTCACAATATATTTTTAAAATACAGCAAACTAGGATTTCAAATTATACTCCTCTAGTTTTTTTTTCAACTCTCCATAACATTTTTACAAATTCAGAATTCATAGATATATCATCAGAGCTTAGACATACTATCAAAGCTTGCCTACATGTCATTGGCGGCTAGTAGGGAATCAGGGTAGCAGGGCAGAGGGCCGACAATGGGGAGAGGCAAAAATATATATTTTTAAATGCACTTACCTTTTCTGCCGGCCGCATCTCAACTTCGCTTCGTTGCTCTTCCTGACTCCAGTACGGATGAAGCTGCAGGAAGCACAGGCACCCCTGAGCCGATCACAATGCTGCAATGCAGCGTTGTGATTGGTCTGAGCGCTGTAGATCGTCGCTCAGAAAGGGACCGGGAGCCTGTGCATATTCCCTATGAGGCTGTCCATTACGGCCTGGTTGGGAATATGCAAAGGGCGCATGACTGCTTGGCCGGCCAAGCAATCATGCACACTTAGGGGCCCATTAGGATTGCTGGCGGATTGCCCCCGCCAGGCTGGCGGTAGCCACCGCCAGCCTGGCGGGGGCAATCCGCCCTCCATCCGCACCTAAATTCCCCCACCATATTAGGATTGTGGGGGGGACCGCGGCGGACGGAAAGACCGTCTCCCGCTTTTCCGCCCCGGTTGCCTTGCGGCCAGGGCGGAAAAGGTTGAATATGGTGGCGGTGTCTATTAGACACCACCAGCCATATTAGCAAGGCCCAAAACAGATGCCTTTCCATGGCGGCGATGCTGCCACGGAAAGGCATGTGGTCTTCACTTCGGGGGCCCCCTGCAGGCCCCCGCAGTGAAGGACAGGTGGGGGTGCACATGGTGGGTACCTGTGGTACCCCCCTGCATTTGCATGAACAAAGCGGCAGGCACCGCGCGGTGCCTGCCGCTTTGTTAATGCAAATGCATATGTGAATTTTTAGCATTGTGGCGGGCGGTGTTGCGAGCACCGCCTGCCACAATGCTAAAAATGCAGTATGCACCCACCACGGTGGGGGCGCATGCTAATCCCCCCCAGGGGACCCCCGCCCTTATGGCGGGCAGTCCCAAACATCCTAATGATCCCCTTAGTGTGCATAGTCCACTCCTCCTCCCTTAACCGCCAGCCCTGCCCTGTCATAACACAGCCCTGCATCAACCAAAATTAAAATGATAAGAAAGTTCAGTTATTATCATTTTATTTGTCCCTCTTTTACTGCTCTGGGAGCCTCAGCAGAGTATCCCCACTGCTCTCTTTGTGGGTCGAAGACAGTGAGAAAGGTTGTATTTGCATTGTGAATTAATGGTCAAGACAGTTCTACCACAGACACATGATCACTAAGCAATGCTTTGCTAATAATTGAGCAGGTGAGCATTCATAAATGTTAAGTCAACATTTTATGGAGTACGCAAGAAAACTAATGTATGCAAAAGGTTTATCTAGGTAAAAGTCCTAGAGGTTAATATTTCAATTTGTTTGTAAGCATGAGAACAAAACCCGAAGGGGAGAAGCATAAAGCAATACAATTGTAGAAAATAAGCCAAGATAGATTGAGAGCCAAGAAATTAATGAAAACTAGAGAAGCAGAAAAGAAATGTGAAGTGAAGTATAACAAAATCAGAAGTAGATTGAAAAAGAAGCACATGGAAAAGCAACAGAAGAAAGGATGAAGAAAAAGATCATTGGGAACATTGGCACTCAGGTTGTCAGTTATCAATGTACCTTTAATTAGTCAAAAGGAGCATACCCTGCTAACCCAAGAACAGTGAAGGTAGTTCTTTTCCATATCTGCTGCATATGCCTGCTGAATATTTAGAACTTTTTCCAGTTATGAACTGTCACCAACAAGAGCAAATTCACAAACTGCATTTTGAAATTTGTAAAGAAGTACTTCAGCAGTACTCTTCACTTTCTACAAAATGCAAATCAGAGACATTTTGGTGAAGATTTCCACCTCCGCCTCTCCTATATTATCTGTGTAGAGATTGCAGCCCAGTGGTGGAGATCGCTGCACATATAAGTACACTATTTTGTAATAACTATAGGTAGCACAACGGGGAGTGGTGGGAAAATGGAGATCAATTACACACAAAATGGGTGGGGTTAAAGGCACAGTAACATGTGGTTTGGGGAGAAATTAGAAAACTAAACACACCCATAAAAGAGTAAGACCATTGCTAAATCCACAAAAATCAGGTGTAAAGTTCTTATATCCATAATGTGCCAAAACAAACTTAAATGTACTCCGACTCTGTGAAGCACCACAAATGGCTAGCCATCAGTCTTGCAGCAGACTCCCACACAAATCAATAGAAGTAGGAAGTTAAACTAATGCCACATATGAAATAATGTTAAAGTAATATAATTAGTACTATATTTAACATATATAAATATAAAGAGTTGCCCACAGGCGCGATGCACTCCCTATAGGCACATAGAGATCAGGGAAGTATGCGGAACAGGAGGCAATTGTTAGCACTGGGGAAAGAGACTAATGGTGAATCAGTTTCTGGAAAGAACTTTGCTACTGTGCGATGACAACAGCCCACGTGGGTGAGATATACGGACTTCCAGTCCCAGGATGCTTTGCTAATTACTCACCTGAGGGTGATTACAAATAAAGAGCGAAAATACTGGAAGTTTGTTTGTTGGTCGCTTGTTTCACAGTCTGCCTATGAGGATGGGCGTAAGGCCCGAAACTCGTCAGGAACTGGTGAAATTGGGTTTGTCAAAAGGCCTCCCCTTATCTTTATGTGCCTACCCGGGGTGCATCTCGCCTGGGGGCACCTCTTTCTGATCATATATATATATATATATATATATATATATATATATATATATATATATATATATATATATATATATATATATATATATATATATATATATATATATGTATTTATATATTACCTACTGGCGGTCGCCAGTAGGTATATATAGTTAGGATTTTTTCTCTATGGGATTTTTGAAAATTCTATGTCTAATAACTTTGGCGTTTGTGGACGGAATTGGCTGAAATTTTCAGGAAAATGGCACATTTTGTTTCTGAGCAGCCCTTAAAAATTTGGGGGGGGTTCGTCAAGGGGGGGCCGACAAAAAAGGGGGGTCCCATAACGTGTTTTTAACATTGAGTTTTCCATAGGGCGGTTGGCCTCACTTTTAGCCCGAACGGCTGAATGGATTTGCACGAAACTTGGCAAAATTGTAGGGACTGGTAGCCCGATGTGCCTTTTGTAGGTCTCAATATATGTGCTCCAGTGGATTTTGAGAAATTAACGTTTAAAAAAAGATATATATCTGTAACAGCGGACCTGGCAGCGTCCCAGGACGCGTACTTTACGCGCAACGGAGCTTTGTGAAGCGAAGCTGATTGGTTCTCCGGCGTCTGTCAACATTCCAAAAAGTCCGTAGCGGCCGCCATCTTGTCTCTCGGTAGGATCGAGAGACAAGAGGAGGTCAAAACAAAGGGGGAAATAACTATAAGGGGGCATAGTAGATCCTCGCTGACCCCCTAGGTTTGATGTGGAGGTTTTAAAAGGGCCCCGCGGGGCAAAAAAAAATAATAATAATAATAATCGAACGGCTGAATGGATTTGCACGAAACTTGGCAAAATATTAGGGACTGGTAGCCCGATGTGCCTTTGCTAGGTCTCAATATATGTGCTCCAGTGATTTTGAGAAATTAACGTTCAAAAAAAGATATATATCTGTAACAGCGCTCCGCTTCGCGTAACGGAGGTTTGCGAAGCTGATTGGTCATTCTGTCACTGGGCTATAGTTGGGCTACATCTGGCTGATATTTGGGCTACATTTGTTTTTTTGTGTGTCTGGCGGCCATCTTTGGGCTACATTGGGCTACATTGGGCTTCATTGGGCTACATTGGGCTACATTTGGGCTCCAACATATATATAGGCCAATGTAGCCCAATATATATTTTTCAAAGTTAATTTTCGTAAAAACCACTGGAGCATATATCTTGAGACATAGCAAAGGCACATCGGGCTACCAGTCCCTACAATTTTGCCAAGTTTCGTGGAAATCCATTCAGCCGTTCGAGCTAAAAGTGAGTCCAACCGCCCTATGGAAATGAAGGAAATGAATGGGTAATTTGTAATTAGCAAATAGCTAATCGCAAACTAGGAATGGTAAAGAATCGCTATTTATTCCTTAAAGTTCGCTATTTAGGAAATGCAAAAAACTTTGATGATACATATGGCGGTTCATCTCTAACAAGATAAGAAGCATAGGGATACATTTATGATGACTGGCGCATCACCAGGGATGTGTTAGTCATTCTGTGCCGCTGTTCCGTCACCTATGGTGTGCTGCATTTACAATGCGGCGCATCATGGGGCAAAAACAGCACAGATGCGTGATGTATCTGTGCCGTAAAGGTGGCGCATTGCTGGAGTTGTATCGCAAGTGTGATGAAGCTCCAGCAAGGGTCGGGGGTGCCCCTGTCGCAGGGTTTCTGTTCTCACACAGAACTGTGGACAGAGGATTGGAACCTCGGCGAATTAGGGTGTCCCAAAACTCACGTTAGTAATCAAAAACTCCTTAGCAAGCTAGGTACAGTGTCACATTGGATATAACAAACTCTCAATGTTTAGACAATCCAGAATATGAACTTATAGTACCTCAGGATACGTGGAACTCATGAACAGTCGGTCGTTATATATTTCTTAGAAACCAGAACATGGAGTTAAGAAGAACACAAGTGTGTTTGAAATGTTTATTTACTAATGCCGTCTTCTCAGGCGTAGTATCTTAGATAATACAAGTACACATATTATCAGTAGCAAAATTACCAGCATAGTTACTAGTACATAAAAAGCGAATGGTGATAGTATGTTAACATGCTGTAAATGAATAAGAGTTAGCAACACTTATAAGCAGCCGCGGGCCGTGGAGGGAGTTACGGTGAGGCAGGGAGGCGGGGAGGGGGAGAAGCAGGGTGGAGAATACAAGTACACATATTATCAGTAGCAAAATTACCAGCATAGTTACTAGTACATAAAAAGCGAATGGTGACAGTATGTTAACATGCTGTAAATGAATAAGAGTTAGCAACACTTATAAGCAGCCGCGGGCCGTGGAGGGAGTTACGGTGGGGCAGGGAGGCGGGGAGGGGGAGGGGCAAGGTAGAGAGGGCTCCACCCTGCTTCTCCCCCTCCCCGCCTCCCTGCCTCACCGTAACTCCCTCCACGACCCGCGGCTGCTTATATCTCACCCTCCCTAATACACATATTATATTATTTGCTAAGAAGGTCTCTTTGTGTTGGTTTAGGGCGTGCCCATACTTTAGTGTCTTAGATTTGAAGGAATCACATCAGCATACACCAGCTCTCTCTTCATGTGAACCGCATCAACTGTTGTGTATGTGTGTTCGGCAAAGCAATATAAAACCCGCCTCATGCCCAGAATTGGCAGAAGTTGCACTTATGTTATGAGTATGAAGTCGTGGAGATCAGACCTCATAACAATTCTGTATCGTGTTGTTCTTGAAACTTTAGCACTCGCTGTACAGATATAGTTTAACAAGCAAAGCAGATAGTAGAGCAATAACATATTATTCTCATGCAAACCACGATGAACTACTAGGTGGAAAGCTAAAGCAACAACTAAGTGTCGTGTGCAGAAGTTGCAAAAAAGGAAAAATGGCGTTTAAACCGGTAATGAGCCCATGCTAACTTAACACGGTGTAAAGATATCCAGGACCTAGATGACACCTCCCCATGATCCGGAAACGAACTGAATAAGATAATAGAAGTGCCATCTCATGAAAGCAGATTGCAAGTTTATATGTGGACGGTCCGCAAGGTAAAGCATTAAAAACTAGGAAAATTTAATGCTAAAGAAAAATAAAACAGCCAAGTACTTTATCGAGTCTTAAGCCAATAGGCAAGGTAAATAATAAAAACTTGACAAATAAGTCAATGAATTGTCAATGAAATGCTAGTACTCAGCATATCAAACATGAAAAAGGTCTATGACATAACTGTGTATGCAAAATAAGCTGCAACAGCCTCCAATAGGAAGTCACCGTCTTCATCCGAAAACAGTTCAGCCATCCAATTTAAAAGCGGAAAAGAACATACGTGCTCTCCCAGCACCGGATCCTCTATCACCATCAGAGGACAGCTCGGTGGGTTTTCAAGAAAGCTCTGTTCCAAGAAAGACTGTGCTGCCGCCAGTAAATTCCAGGGACCAAGTAGTCCATGCATCAATGCCACAGCCATAATCCTTTCGCCAGGACAAACCAACTCGTGAGTAATGATAGGAGTCATCAGCTGATTAAAGTCGATGTCAGGAGAAACCGGTCCGCAGAGACACAAATCAATGGCCCAATCGAAATCACAGGTCAGGCAGTGAAATACAGGCTGGACACAGGTGAAGTAGGAGAATCGAAAAGATAATCCATATGCCGTGCTTAATATCGCCAACGGCATTGTGCCATAATATTCTAGCATGCGATTGCGGAACAGTGTCAGCAGCTGCAGGGTGGGAGGTTGCATAGGAGGGACATCCATATTTAAAAATGTAAAAAAGCACAAGAGCGTCCGCTGGTAATGCAAGTAAAAATGCCAATCCACGAACCAGAGTGGAGAAAATAGAATGAAAGGAAGCAGGGATGACTCCAAAGATTTTCTCAAATGAAGTCACGAGACCACTGGTAACAACTTTAAAAAAGTGCGCCAGGGTCTTTGTGGAGGATGCGTTAAAGATAGTCGGAACCATCTTGCTGAAATTGAAAGGCAAATCTGAATTGAAAAGGGTCTGCACCTCTGTACGGGTGTTCGCTATGTGAAGCACGAAAGTTTCACGGGCCGAACTCAAGGCCACCTCTCTCTGAGACAAAAGAGCTCTTATTCTTGCCATGCCGTTGAAATCTGTCCCAAGGTTGGTATTTGTGGCCAGATTGAAAACTCCCTATGTTCATGTGTGGGAGGAAATAGAACATTTCTGCAGCAAATAACCCGTTCACTTACTGTTACGATAAAAGGAATACTTTTAATTAACTCAGAACAATCTTCATTATTGAGCATCAAATAACTACAATTTTCCAACAACTTGAAAGTGGGGATGATAGCAGGAACTGGCGTGCCTTGCAACACGCAAGCCATATTTGGTCGGTGTTTGTTGCATGAACCGTGTAACTGTATGTGCCTACACATTAGTGAATGATCTGGCGTCTCAGTGCATTCCTCTCCATTCAGATAAACTTCTTGATCATCTTTGAAACATCTGTATGTGTATGGAAGCGACCAGACCTCATGAAGAAAAGCACTACCTAAAGGTTCATAACGACCTATTGGTATATATTTCATACAATTTGAAAACTTATATAAAGCAAAAGGCAGCGTTATTAAACCGTGGATAAGGCACGTTGCCAAAAAACCCGCAATCCTCTGCTGATGATGTCACTGAGCATGTCATGAATGATGTAATATGTGACATCATCAGCAGTGGATTACGGGTAATAGTATCTCTAGTTTACTCCCCTATAGCTGTCTTTCTTTTAACATAAGTGTCTGTTTCCTTCCCTTATACTTACTGTTTTTGGTTCGCTTCTGGTTCGCGTACCGGCGAGCGAACTGGGAAGCGAACTAAGAGAAATAGAGGTTGGCACAGTTCCAAATATTGTACCAATTTTTTAATAACGGGGAGGTAGTTCTGAAAAGAACTTTTTTTTTTATTGTTTTTGTTGTTTTATTTTTTTTTTATTTTTTTTCGGAACATTTTTTTACTTTTTTTGAATTTTTCTGAACAGTTTTATATTTTTTTGGGTTTTTCTTGGAGGGGGCAATGAAAACGATTCATTGTAAAGGGCTCAACAGGAGCAACAAAACAAAAAAAGAAGTATTTATTATTTTGGGCGTTTCGTACAAACTTGCATATGATAGTCAATAGCTCTGTTGATCAGAGTGATGCTTTTTTCTCCGTAGGAAATGAATCCATCGCAAAATACGCAGATGTGTTTTACTTCACCAAATTTCATTTGTATATTTGGCACCATCTCCCTGCCCTCTGGTCCCGTTACTTCCGGTACAACAGATCTTCTGGCCATAATAGGGAGATTATCTAGGTCGTTCCGAAACTGTGCAGCACTGTAGTTGTTAGGATGCCACCTAGTCATATGGCGATGCATTGTGTAGTTTCCGAAACTGTATTTTTTCTCGGTTCCTCTGGACAGTCTATCTTGACATATAAGGCAAGTTACGTATCTTGCATTTACTTTTTTCTGACCTTTTGGAATTTAAAAAAATTGCCAAATGAAGTTTTCTTTCCGGTGAGACGTCCTGGGCTGCTCAGGCAAAAACTGCCTCTCTTCGTGCTCGTCGTCCTGTTCCTCTTCTTCTTCTTCTTGTTGAATTATAACTTGAGCAGGTGGTCCACTCTTCCTTGGATGTGGTGGAGGTGGTGGGGAAGCACCAGCTGAAGCTACTAAAGAAGCCATTGCTCAGTGATCACAAAGGGTCTTTCTCTCACAATGATGAAAGTCAGAGTGAGGAAAGAAGGAGGGATTTTCATCATTTGGGAAAAACAAGAGTTCTCAACCAATCAAAAGTGTTCATTTTAGATTATATGACCTAGTCTTACATCATTAGGAAACCAAAAGTGAAATGAACCAATGAAAAGTGTTATTACCAAGTCACATGACTTGCTGTGTTTACGTTAAGCGCTTTGCAGGGCCTCCCGGTTTGCTTCCAGAAACCTGCGCTTTGCGACTCGCTTCGCGTACCAGTTCGCTAACGTAGCACGTCATATGACGTATCACGCGACAACGTGAAACGTCATGCGGACGGGAGGCGTCACGATGTTGTTTTCTAACGCGGCACTTGCGGTAAAGAAACGTTTACCGGCTCGCGGTCTATTTCGCGGCATCAAGGTCAGCTAACGGGAAGCTTCCCGATTCGCGAAGCGGGAACGAAGAAAAAAAATATTTAAAAAAAAAATTATTCATAAACATATAAAATATATTTTTGGATTTAAAGAAGAATACATTTTACAGCTACAGATATTAGCTGTTAAAAAACCAATGAAATTCACAGAAAAAACCATAGGTTATAGACCATATATAGTTAGGAATTAGCATTTACAAAACCTTGAAAATTCACTGAAAAAACCATAGGTTATAGACCATATATAGTTAGGAATTAGCATTTAGAAAACCTTATTTTACTCACACAAAACCATTGAAATTCCATATATAGTTAGTTGCACTAACTATATATCGCGCACCCGCAATCCACTGCTGATGATGTCACATATTACATCATTCATGACATGGTCAGTGACATCACTGATGACATCACTGATGACATCTCAAATGACATCACTGATGACATCACTGATGACATCTCATTTGACATCAATGACCACATCACTGATGATATCATTCATGTGACAATACAATGCATCTCCTCACATTTTAATATAACCTCTGTTTCACCCAGTGTTAAAAAGAGAGTATAATTTTTGAAACCATTGACACACCAATACTAGTTACTACATACGCACTCACTGATTGCTACGTCTACACACACCTTCACTCATTCACCCATACAATCATTCACACATACAATCACTCATCTTTACAACACTATCATATGCACTCATACACCTATACAGACACTCACAGTCTGCCACTCATCCATGGAGTTACTCACACACCTAGTCAGTCCTGTAAAGAATCAATGACACTTCCATTTTCTTGTCTATACAGTTAAACATAGAGCACCTTACATTTTCAAACATATACTAACACATACTTACCTTCTTATACAATCATTGATACAAGTACAGATTGATCTGCACAGAGTCACACACCTCCCAGCTAGCCACAAACACACTCAGTCTCCCATACCAATACTTGGGCAATCAATCAATAACCCATATAGTTACTCATATAGCTACTGATCAACACATGCAGCAGTTTACAGAACAACAGACATAATGATGCACAAATTAAGACAGTTTAGTCACTAACCCATGCAGTCAGTGAGACACATTTAATCACTCACTCATACAGTCAGTCATGCACCTACTAAATCCTTCGTCCAGACACTTACACATCCACTCATTCTTCAATATGTAAGACATATTTAAACTTTATAGAAACAAAAAATCACTGGATGTTGTTATCAGTGATGTCATCAGTGATGTCATTTGAGATGTCATCAGTGATGTCATCAGTGATGTCACTGACCATGTCATGAATGATGTAATATGTGACATCATCAGCAGTGGATTGCGGGTGCGCGATATATAGTTAGTGCAACTAACTATATATGGAATTTCAATGGTTTTGTGTGAGTAAAATAAGGTTTTCTAAATGCTAATTCCTAACTATATATGGTCTATAACCTATGGTTTTTTCAGTGAATTTTCAAGGTTTTGTAAATGCTAATTCCTAACTATATATGGTCTATAACCTATGGTTTTTTCTGTGAATATATATATAAACAGCGGCACAAAAGAGGCGCACGGCCATCATAAATCTGCCCCTAACATTTTAAATGATTGATTGAGGATGCCGATAAGGTGTGGCCTATCCAGGGGTTTGTTTGAGGTTAGGCCTACTCAGGGTTACAGATGAAATTTAGGCTTGTTGAAGAGTACAGAGGAGATAATACATGTCCATGCCTACCAATGAAGTGAGTCATGTCCACTGCACTCTTTAACAAAGGCCAGACCTCCTCTGTCTCCCTGGACAGGCCTAAACCTGATCTGCACAATGTGATTCGTAATGTTAGGAAACACAGGTGATGTAATTGAAAAAAGTGCAATTTCTTTTGCTCATTTCACAATCACATCACTTGTGTTTCCTTTGCTTAGGTATCTCATTGTGCAGATGTAGTCCAGCATATGAAAGAGTACGCAGAAGTGCAGCACTGCATGCAACAACTTTGACACTTACTGAAGCCTCAGCTTCTGCATGCCCCCTACACAGTCCTAATTATATACATTTTAAACTGACGGTATCTTGTTGGAGATGAAGTGATGCTTATCTTGCAACATGGTGCATCTTTTACACTGCTGCTGCGTCACAAAAGTGACGGAACAGCGGTGCAAAAGAGGCGCACGGCCATCATAAATCTGCCCTTAACATTTTAAATGATTGTTTCTAGATGCTGATAAGGTGTGGCCTATCCACAGATTTGTTTCAGGTGAGTCCTACTCAGGGTTGCAGATGAAATTTAGGCTTGTTGAAGAGTACAGAGAAGATAATACATGTGCAGGCCTACCAACGAAGTGAGTCATGTCCACTGCACTCTTGAACAAATGTCAGACCTCCTCTGTCTCCTGGAACAGGCCTAAACCTCATCTACACAATGTGATGCGTAATGTTTGGAAACACAGGTAATGTAATTGAAAAACGTGCAATTTTTTTTGCTCATTCCACAATCACATCACCTGTGTTTCCTTTGCTTAGGTATCTCATTGTGCAGATGTAGTCTATCATATGAAAGACTACGCAGAAGGTGAGCACTGTATGCAACAACTTTGACACTTACAGAAGCCTCAGCTTCTCCATGGCTCCTACACAGTTCTAAATGTATATCATAAATACAAAAAGTACAGAATTAATTATACATGTTAAATGGTTTATTTTTGCTGTTCTCAGAATTTCTGGTTCATCGACTTTTTGTCTTTTTGCTACAACCTCCCTACTATTGGTCACATTTCTTCGTTTACGGCCTACCACACGTTTCTCAAACAAAGGATATTGAGGCAAATGTGGCGCATACTCTCTTCTTAACCTATTGTATTCCTTAACACAATCTAGATCCGCACAAATGTTTGTGACATCACACTCAATCAAGTACAATCCCGATAAAGTTCTGACTCGTGACAATGCCACATATGCCATACCCTCCTTGAACACAGAACTGCCAATATTCACCAATGCACTGTCTACGCTTAAACCTTGCGATTTATGGATTGTCACCGCATATGCCAAGCAAACAGGAAACTGCTTACGGCGAACATATAAGTCTTTTACAAGCAAATACCTAGCAGAGCAACGACCAATTAGCTGTACTTCCTCAATGCCATCAAATTTAATTTTTAAAAATTCAATTCCATCTCTATTTCTGTATTTCACAAAATCAACAACATTACCCATTGATCCATTTACCAGACCTCTTTCAACATGTAAATTCCTTCTTAAAATTATACGGCAATTTAAGCACACATTCAGAGTCTTTTCAAAACCTGCAGTTTTAGATATAGTCTTCTCTAATGAATCCAATTTTGATTTCAAATTCTCAGACAAAATAATTGTTGATCCCATATGCTCTACTCTGTCAATAGCTTCCAGTTTCACAATCTCTTGGTTTTCTAAATGCAACATTTTGTTGTTGAAGATGGCACATTCTGCAAGAGTTGGCATCAAACATATTCCAGATTTCTTCTCAGTAATTTTCTGAAAAATATTCTCAGGCACAACGTCTTGTTCTGGATACAAATTTGACAGTAATCGTGCATGTAAAGCTTCTTTCCCATGCTCGGTCACTTTTCCGATTCTAACATCTTGTAGAATATTCTTGTAATCTTCATCCTTCGCCTGACGCATATTTTCACGCAGTTCAGCATAATTGAAATTTAACCATATATTGACGTTGCCAATGCTCCCTAGGCACTTCCTGGTATCTTCATGCGTGAGCATTTTGAACACAGGTTGTCCTTTCACTGGTGTCAGCTGCAGAAGATCACCGAAAACAATGATGTGTTTGCCACCAAATAACACATCATACTCTGTTTTGAGAACTTCTTGCATTCTCAAATGCACAAAGGCAAGCATGACATTGGAAACCATGCTTACTTCGTCAATAATAAGAAGTTTCATTTTCCTCAAGACTCTTGAAACTTCACAACAAGCATCTCCAGATAACTTGTGGTATTGTAATTTGTTATCATGCTCCACTGGCAGCATCAGTAGACGAAGCAAAGTAATACCTTTAATGTTATGTGCTGCCAGTCCAGTTGGAGCGGTGACAACACAAGACAGCGATGACTCAGTCCTTTTCAGCAAATAACATGAAATTGCTTTAATGAGGAAACTTTTTCCAGTTCCCGCTTCTCCACTCACGTACAGTCCATGATCTATTTGGTTGGTAACTTCGTCATATATTTTCCTCTGCTCAACGTTGAGTTGTCTTTCCAAGTCTTCTAAGTTAACCGCATCCTCCTGAGCATGTGCCATGGCTCTTTCCACTTCAATCATGGCAGTGGCAGCTTCATTTTCGATAACTGGTCCTCCTAGTGGATCCTGACTCAATGAAACAGAACTCTGACTGTCCTGAGAACTGTCTCTAGCAATCTCGGCTGCAATCGTTGCTTCCTCCTCGATTTCCTCATTCAACATTTCTAGATATTTGGGAAAAACAGGACATTCTATGGTCTCCTTGGCGGCATTGAAAGAGTCTTCGTAACAGAGGAAATCTCCAAGCAGTTCCTCTTCTGCACGCCAAGGCTTGAAAAGTTGCAAAAGTGCTAAATAGAAAAACTCTTTTTTTTCAGGAGATTCGCCACTCAATTTTCGATGGTTTACCAAGTGGCATTTTCTTTGCTTGACCAGACATCCCTCACTTCCAATTACAGCATACACTCCTTTATCAATATCTTCTTTGATGTTCCTCTTGAATATGTAATTTTGTAGAACCTCATACAGACAAACATTCTCGAGGTGACTGCTTCTATTTGGATAATATGTATCCAACATGTTGGTCTTCAAAATATCGGTACTGTTTGGCTCCTTTTCCGCCAAATACTCAATTTCCCGCACAGGTTTCAGAACTCGATTACGCGTTGCAGCAAGACCAAGACTCGCCCAAACGATACTCCTGGATTTGGCATAGAGACTTGCTGAAGACAACCGGTCAGAACATTCGTAAGCTCCGATTTCTCAATGTGACAACATCTTCAGACTGAAACTGTACAACTTCTTACTGAGGCTCTTTTCATGGGAAATTTCCTCCCACATATCCTTCAATTCAGTCTTTTCTTTTTTGGTGATGTAAGATGTCACATACCGAGCCACAGCCATACAGATATCAGCCACAAACTGTATATCCATGTTAGCATTCCACATGGACAAAATCACTGGGTTGTAGTCGTTGATGTACTTGGACTCTTCGTTCCTTTTCAAATTGTATGTGTTTTTAGGTGATTTCTTCATCACATTATGTCGCAGCGAAGACTTCAAACTGTTCACTCTTCCTTTAGAAATCACTGGTCGTGGAAAGGCGAAACTACATTTGGTGTAGAACTTGTCCTTGTTTCTGAATTTACGACGACAGTACTTTCCACAACGATGGCTTTGGAAGCGTAAAACTTTTTCTCTTAGGCTTTTGTCTTCCTTTGCGTTTGGAACAGCACATGTAGAATACTGTTCTATGAAACTCATCACTAAGTCTTCTGGATCTGTTCCAAATTTAGGTGCATCCTTGATCCACAGCAGCATATGTATATGAGGAGCACCTCTTGCTTGGTACTTCTTTCTCCAGAAGAAATCCAACACCTCTCCAAGAGGTGGATTTTTCTTGTTCATGATGAAAGACATCATAGCTTCAAATCTATGATTGAAGTACCTGCATACATTCACTGGATCCAAAGAGCACAGTTCTCCGGGTGTCTTGAATTAGATATTTTCAATGTTTCCATTTGCCTCTCGTAGAAATTCAAGTAAGTCTTCCCAGCCATACTCGGCACAGCTGAGAGTGAGGAACCATGTGGGAGTTCCTAAGTTCCTCAGCATACATTTTAAATCACCATGACGACGGTACCAGTACTCATTAGTACCACGCTGACACGCCATGAGATTAATCAGGTGAGAATCCAAAATACTGTCTTGCACATTGACTTTATCCATAAAGTCACTTGCCGAGATGTTTTGCATCTGTATACCACTTTTCAAGATGTGGTTCACTGCATATGACAGTCCAGACAGATCGCTTTCAAACAGGAGATGAAACAAATAGGGAATGCATTGTCGAAACCTAGGATCTTCTGCATACAATCGTAAAGTCCGGTATTCAGAAGCAGGAATTTGATGAGGTCGCTCATCATATCTTCCTCCTTGACCTGTTGGAAATAGCTGTGGGAAACACAGAGCTTCCAAACTTTCCTCTCAAACACTAATGGGACTCCCTTTGGCTTGTTTCATTTGAAACAACTCAATAGCATTCCCCATGACTTCCTTGGAATGCAAAGGATGAACACTATAATGTTCATATATTTCTTCACTTTTAGAGGGTTCTACTTTCTCAATTTGACCAGCACACAAATCGCTATCCTCTTCTTCACTTACTTCCTCTTCTGCAACATATACATTCTTATAGTACTTTATTGTTTTTTTTCAAATACAATGTTGCCTTTTTGACTTTCCTAACATCCACTAAATCTTGCCATATTTTCTTACTCTTTGTCGGAACCCCATTAACTAAGATAACTAGAGGTTCCTCTTCCACTTTTTCTACTCCAACTCTTCCCTTTAATCCTCTCTGTAAATCTGATGGAGGCAATTTCCCTGTCTTTGGTTCCATTCTTA
Organism: Lissotriton helveticus; assembly: GCF_964261635.1. Lineage (NCBI taxonomy): Eukaryota > Metazoa > Chordata > Amphibia > Caudata > Salamandridae > Lissotriton > Lissotriton helveticus. The sequence continues at coordinate 1,114,179,366 of NC_136061.1, forward strand.
CAATAGCCTGAAAGGGATGGATACTTTGAATCAAAATAGATTCATAAGTATTTAAATCCTTCAATTCAGAAGGAATCTCAACCAATTCCATATTATTATGAACCGCTCTAGCAGGCATCCGGTTTTGATTTAATTTGTTACAACAATAAGTACACACACGTTGATCCAATCCCAAATCAAAACAATTTTCTACCATCAAGTATGTTGCGAAATCCTTCCATTCACTATTATTTTCCCTTTCACTTTTCGCATATAAATCCACTAACTTAGTCTGATTCTTATAATAAGTGCGTCGACAACACACACAAGTGAAATTAGGCCTCTCACTTGATTTCACCTGAAACATGGCAATTTCCTTCTGAAAATTATCTGTACTGGAAACCTGTACACTATCTTCCACATTACCCTCTTCTTCTGGGTCAATTTCAACATTCTCCTCTTTACTTGCAAAGTAACAAAACTAAATTTCTTCACAAATATTCTTCACATCTATTTCAGAACCATGCAAAAGAGCAGTGCATAATTGTTTAAGCATAATTGCTGGACTCTTAGCATAATACAACATTCTAACTAATTTCCTCACTTTATTATGATGCACTGCTAGCATCCTGAAATGATGAAAAACACTCTGGTATACTCTCCTGGAAAGACAAGCCAGTGAATGACCATGCAAACCTGTCACTTCTCTCACTCTGCAAGGATCTAATTCTTGCAACAACTTCATTTTCTGTTTTAAACTTTTCTTATTAAATGTCCGTACAAAATCACAAAGCAAATTGATGGAATCCTGTCGCACACTGCAAATACTACTACACTTCCAGATATACACTGGTCCCTTAGGACGTCTTCCTAAAACCTCATTACCTAACACCTCTTCTGCCTCTGTTGTCACAAGTTTTTCTTTTTCAACTGGACAACCATCTTTCACCTCATAAGCTCGACCACTGGTGTCAACTGCATGCACCAAATCATTATCCTGGAAATAACTCTCCTCATTAAAAAATGCCTCACAACTTGAACTATGCATCCATTCTCCTGAAAAAACTTCACAGAAATTACTACGATTAACTGTTCTCTTCCATCTACTATTTCTTTTGAAATCATAAATTGCCTTGTTTAGCTTCCTAATTCTATTGATTATCAAAATAAATAACTTTCGCTTAATTTCAAATGCCTGATCAATAACTTTCTCAACTTTTTTTTCTCTTATAAAAAACCACTTTCTGTTGACCTTTCTTAAAAATTTTTAACAAACTGCCAATTATCCTGTTGCGGAACATTCGTCTACGAATGTCCCTAAACGGATTTTTCCTTCTACTACCATGCACAGAGTTATCTCCTGCTCTAGCAGTAACATTTTTGATTGGCCTTTCCTTTCCATTTAAATTGGTTCTCTTTTTCTGGACTAAAACATTTTCTGTAGTACTACTTTTTTTTCTACAAATGTTTCTTATGAATGATTTCGTTGTCTTACCCGGAGCTTTCTTGGTGACTTGACGAGTTTTTATTGTAGAGGACTGCTGCAAGAATTTATTAAGCTGCTGTCTTTGACGTTTTGTAGCCTTTCGGTTTCGTTCTTTAGATGGCATTATGTCCTTTTGAAATGATCTGCAGTTGAATCTGTGGTAAAATATAATTAAAAATGTTATTAACCACTATTAGCAGACAGTAAATCAATAACAGTCGTCAAAAATTTAACACACTACTTGTCATTTTTACATAGAATAATTTTTAGTGCATTGGCAAATTTAGTAGTCACAAATAGTAGCAAAGAAATGGAATGCTTCTACATTTGACCTGTGCTGTTTTATATGTGAATCTGAACTAATTTTATGAGCATATTTGACTATTTTATTAAAGACACTACACACAACCTGTTTTTGAAGTTGTGTTTAATTTTAAATGAAACGGTTTACATGTTTACTTTTCATTTCCAGTAACTTTTAAAAATAAATGTTTATAGTTCCATAGGCTCAAGCAGGTCAGCTTCCCACCCTGTCATACAATTCTGACAAATCGGCATCCTCATCATGTTCTTCATCATCCTCAGGATTTAAAACATCCAAGGGATCTACTTCCACTGATGTTTCAATCACAATTTCAATGATAATATCGAGATCAACGGATTGCTCATTATCACTCATACTTGATGTTGTCGTTATCTTTAAAGAAAGAGAACAACAATGAGATGTTGCAGAGTAAGAGACAAATCTCAGAGACTATAATAGTAAAATTGTTTAACAAGAGTATCATTTTGCAGCTATTAATTAGCCATGTCCAGCGATGCTGAGGAGGTGAGGCCTAAGTCCAAGTTTTCAGTGAACAGGGCTCATCTCTTCTTAACCTTGGATAAGCCTCATCGATTCTGTGTCCCTTGCTCATACTTAAATGTAAAGGGGCAGATTTATGTTAACTGGCGCATCCCCAGGGATGCACCAGTTAACGTGCACCGCTGCTCTGCCACCCATGGTGTGCCGCATTTACAATGTGGAGCACCATTGAGCAAAAACAGCACAGATGCGTCACGCATCTGTGCCGCAAAAGCAGCACATTGCAGGAATCACGTCGTAAGCGCGACATGTCTACTGCAATGCACAGGAGCAAGCCACACATTGCATGGTGCATCACTCCTTATGCCTGTTTCAAACAGGCGTAAGGATTTGATTCAGCAATGCCATAAAGCTGACTCAGTGAAATCTTCTAAATTTCACTGTGTTAGTTTTACAGGGCTTTCATGCAAATGAATGCCCACCCTGCAACAAAACGCCTATATGAAACCTGACGCAGGTTTCATGTGGCACAGGACTTTACAGCATGACACATCTGCCTAGATGCATCAAGTTGTAAATATGTCGCAACATAGCACATCTTTTGCGCCGCCGCTGCGTCACAAAAGTGACGCACAGCGGCACAAAAGAGGCACACGGCTATCATAAATCTGTCCCTAACATTTTAAATGATTGATTCAGGATGACCATAAGGTGTGGCCTATCCAGAGGTTTGTTTGAGGTGAGGCCTACTCAGGGTTGCAGATGAAATTTAGGCTTGTTGAAGAGTACAGAGGAGATAATACATGTGCAGGCCTACCAATGAAGTAAGTCATGTCCACTTCACTCTTGAACAAAGGCCAGACCTCTTCTGTGTCCGTGGACAGGCCTAAACCTCATCTGCACAATGTGATTCGTAAAGTTAGGAAACACAGGTGATGTAATTGAAAAATGTGGAATTTCTTTTGCTCATTTCACAATCACATCACCTGTGTTTCCTTTGCTTAGATATCTCATTGTGCAGATGGAGTCTAGCATATCAAAGACTATGCAGAAGGTGAGCACTGTATGGAACATGGCTATGTAACTCAAAGAATCAAAATCTAAATTTGCCAAGCACAGATGGGGACGTATTTACAAGGACCTTGCACCACGGGGAAATGTCTTAAATTAAAATGGGAAAAATAACATCAAAGGGCCTTGTAAATATGCCCCAAGCAACCTATGAAACTCTAGCAGTACATATCAAGAAACCTAATTGATTTCAAAAAACGTTTTTAAAAACATCATGTACATCAATTATATACCTACATTCAAGGGGAAATGACTTAAAATGCCCTAAGACACATGAAAGCATTTTTTTAAGGCCCTTGCACCATTTTTGCGTCACTTTTAACATGGCTATGTAACTCAAATAATCAAAATCTAAATTTGCCAAGCACAGATGGGGGCGTATTTACAAGGACCTTGCACCACGGGGAAATGTCTTAAATTAAAATGGGAAAAATAACATCAGAGAGACTCAAAGGCCTTATAAATATGCCCCAACCAACCTATGAAACTCTAGCAGTACATATCAAGAAACCTAATTGATTTAAAAAAACGTTTTTAAACACATCATGTACATCAATTATATACCTACATTCAAGGGGAAATGACTTAAAATGCCCTAAGACACATGAAAGCGTTTTTTTTAAGGCCCTTGCACCATTTTTGTGTCACTTTTAACATGGCTATGTAACTCAAATAATCAAAATCTAAATTTGCCAAGCACAGATGGGGGCGTATTTACAAGGACCTTGCACCACGGGGAAATGTCTTAAATTAAAATGGGAAAAATAACATCAGAGAGACTCAAAGACCTTATAAATATCCCCCAAGCAACCTATGAAACTCTATCAGTACATATCAAGAAACCTAATTGATTTCAAAAAACGTTTTTAAAAACATCATGTACATCAATTATATACCTACATTCAAGGGGAAATGACTTAAAATGCCCTAAGACACATGAAAGCGTTTTTTTTAAGACCCTTGCACCATTTTTGCGTCCCTTTTAACATGGCTATGTAACTCACATAATCAAAATCTAAATTTGCCAAGCACAGATGGGGGCGTATTTACAAGGACCTTGCACCACGGGGAAATGTCTTAAATTAAAATGGGAAAAATAACATCAGAGAGACTCAAAGGCCTTATAAATATGCCCCAAGCAACCTATGAAACTCTAGCAGTACATATCAAGAAACCTAATTGATTTCAAAAAACGTTTTTAAACACATCATGTAAAGCAATTATTCAACCACATTCATGGGGAAGTGAGTTAAAATGCCCTAAGACACATGAAAGCGTATTTTGAAGGCCCTTGCACCATTTTTGCATCACTTTTAACATGGCTATGTAACTCAAAGAAACAAAATCTATTTGTAAAACACTTGACACAAAGCAACATTTTAAATACACAACTTTCTTCATAATTTTCTCCCTAAAGCATACTATTCTCTATATAAATTAAATGAATCTTTTCTCACCTTAGCAAATACTCTATGAGTTTCAAAACAGTCTCAGACACACACCAATTTGTCTTCAGAAGAGCAAAGGGTATGCACTCCAGAGATTGCAACCAACAATGGCACACAAATGCTGTAATTCATCACACATATCTCTAATGTCACCCAATCAAAACTCTTCCCTCACTTTTTTCAAATCAACACCCTTCCCCCCTCTGCCCTTTCTGCCTTTTTTGCATAGCAAACAACCTCCTGAAAGACCTCTCATGTTTGCAACTTCACACAACAATGTTTCAATTGAACTCTGAACTCTCAGTACACCTGCGTATCCAGTGCAATCTTTCATAAAATGATTTTTTCTTGACCATTCAAATTACATCTTTCAAAGAACTCATCCATGCACCCTAACTTTCTGTTTCCAGCAATCAAAATCCACCAGTCACTGCTACTGATTCATTAGCACAGAAACTCCACAGTTTTTTTCATTATAAACTCTTAATTTTTTCAACTGCCATTTCATTGCCACACTTCATCTGACTGCAGCAGAACCTTCTATCACCATGTTTTCTGTCTGGATTGTTGGACATAGTTATATCCACTGGGCTCAAAGGTTTGCTGATAACAGAAATTTACACAACCTCAATTTACAAAATGTGGAAATCAAGTGGATTGGCCACAGAGGATTAAAATGTCACCAATTGATACCATTGGTGAAAACCTTTTTGCATTTGCCAAAACCTGACCTGTTAATTGTGCACTGTGGAGGAATTGACTTGGGCACTTTGACTTGGGTAGGTCTGGAAATGCTTTTAAAGGACACCTTTGACCAATTGATGGCACTTTTCCCTCAAACTGCCTTGGTATATTCAAATATATGCCAAAGACAGAAATGGAGGTGGTCGAACCAATTTTGTCCACAAATTGAGAAAGCGAGGAAGCATGTAAATAAGTCTGTTTCAGCTTACATGAGAGACCATGGAATGGGCTCCATGTACAACAATAACTTGCGTTACTACATGCAAGATATCTACAGAGCAGATGGAGTTCACTTCTCAGATGAGGGTAACAGAATTTTCATCCTGAATTTAAGACTGTGCATTGGTACCTACTTGTAGGTACCTAAATCAGCCACAGGACCCAAAAGCTCTTTTCAGAGCTACCCTACATCTGATCACTCACAATTATTATTTTACTCTAACTTTTTTCACTAATTTTCACCAAAGTACGCTCCCTGGAGCGCTACCCGGTACGCGCACCGGACGCTAACCACGCGAAAATTTTAAAAATAATGTTTTTTTTCCGCACATATGGGCCTCCTCAACCACCCTCAGAAAGCCTAGGGGGTCAGGATACATGTACCTTGCCCCCTTCTACCCATTCTGATCATTATTTGCCCTCCATCTTGTATCTCAATTATACCGAAACACAAAATGGAGGACTCCCGTAACGCTGTCGGTTCGCGTACCGGGGCGCGCACCGGGAAGCGCTCGCTCAAAAAAGGTGGGAAAGTAATATACAGAAAAACCACTGGAGACACTTTCACCAAATATAGATTAGCTCATACTACATACCAATCCCTACCATTTTCACAAATTTGGTTGGAATTCCATTTAACCATTTAGCCTGTAGACCTCTCTAAATACCCTGAGGTAAATTACTTCACAAAACACATCTGAAGTGTTGGAATTGACAACCAATTAAAATGTTACTTTCATTTTCTACTTTTTTTACCTGACATTTGATTGGTTATGTACCTGAATATATATATAAAAAAGAGAGAGAAACACAGCCATTTTGACTACTACTTCCCGAACTACATTGCAAGATCATTTTCACTCACAACTTAAACTTGTTTTTAAAAGGTAAGATATTATTTTATAAATTTGAAAACATTTTCAGATAGTTATATACTATCCCTCTGTAAGAGTTACACATTGAGAAAGGCTTGTTTATTATAATTATGGATTGATTTAGGTTTCTGTGGTATAATTATGAATTTACTTAGGCTTTTTCACAGGCACTTTTTAATAGTACTAATTCACGCCTCAAAAGTACCTGTCTGAACTTAAACCCAACAGTGACCTATCTCTACTGATATATTTATTTTTTATTCAAATTTCAGCACATAAATGCAAGGAGAACAGAACGTTTCCTTTGAAATTGTCCTAGACATGAACAATGAGGAAATCATTGAACCCATTGACTTGGAATTCATGGATGAATCACGAGACCATGAACTTCTACAATGTGTAGAATCTGTGGATTTCTTACTTCAATATGAGGACGGTCAAATGTGGGAAGTTATGTTCAGTCAAAAAGAAGACATATCGGACAGTCAAATGTTAGACGTTCTATTACATTTTGCAAAAGAATCAGAAAAATAAAATTATATTTAATATTAAAAAATTGTTTGAGTCTTTAATCATTTTTATATGTAATTTTTTTTTTGCCCCGCGGGGCCCTTTTAAAGCCTCCACATCAAACCTAGGGGGTCAGGGAGGATCTACTATGCCCACTTATGGTCATTTCCCCCTTTGTTTTGGCCTCCTCTTGTCTCTCGATCCTACCGAGAGACAAGATGGCGGCCGCTCCGGACTGTTTAGAATGTTGACAGACACCAGAGAGCCAATCAGCTTCGCTTCGCGAAGTTCCGTTACGCGTCAGGTATGCGAACCGGGGCGCTGCCCGGAGCGCGCTTACAGATATATATATTTTTTTGAACGTTAATTTCTCAAAATCCACTGGAGCACATATATTGAGACCTAGCAAAGGCACATCGGGCTACCAGTCCCTACAATTTTGTCAAGTTTCGTGGTAATCCATTCAGCCGTTCGAGCTAAAAGTGAGGCCAACCGCCCTATGGAAATTAACATGGGAAAAACGCGTTTTAGGACCCCCCTTTTTTCTCGGCCCCCCCTTGACGAACCCCCCCCAAATTTTCAGGGGCTGCTCAGAAACAAAATGTTCCATTTTCCTGAAAATTTCAGCCAATTCCGTCCACAAACGCCAACGTTATTAGACATAGAATTTCCAAAAATCCCATAGAGAAAAAATCCTAACTATATATACCTACTGGCGACCGCCAGTAGGTAATATATATATATATATATATGGCGCTGAAGAAGGCGAAAAATACGCCGAAATGCATTCGCCTAAAGCGGGATTGTGGGATTGTTACTCGCCTTTGCCTGTGGAATAAAAGCTGTTTTCCATGGTTCCCCTGCTGTTGGTCTCTTCACTGGATCTTCGTGATAAGGTGTGGAATTGCTATATATATATATATATATATATATATATATATATATATATATATACGTTCATATAGGTATAAGCAAGCGACCTGCAAACTTGTGAACACAAGGTTTAAGTCACTCAAAGGCATGGAGCTACGTTGACTGAATTATGACTTGGTTTTTGTAGGTATTATGCCGTGCATGCACTTGTCGATATTCAGTGTTTCAAAATCAGGCTCTTTTAAAATACATTTATATTTATATGTGTATAGCTTTTTAAAATATTTATAGCTATTTATAAATATTTAGAGATTCTTGCCTTTACCTACCTCAATCATGAAGAATTACAATTTATATATATTTAAAATCATGGTTTTACAATGACACTTTTATGTCTATGATGATGTTTTTGTCACATGTTTAGGCACTAGCACTTTAAATTGCGAATGCACTCCGCATGCACATCATGTCATCAAGGCCTCTTCAGGCCGAATTGCGTTAGCGTGGTGGTGTAAGGTCTCCAATAAATATTATTTGTACCAACAAGTATGGGTCCGCATTCATTTGTTCCCCTTTGAAGACTGGGAATAACACAGGCGACGTCTGCAGCAATAAGTATACCAAGTTGGATTCGTCTGTAATTGCAGAACCCCTCGCTCGTTTTGGGCCGTGCGGTAGGAAGCAATTTCCGTCATTTTCTGGAAAAAACATTATCTTCTTGTCAAGGGGTAGCCGCGGTTGCCCCAGGACAGTGAAACACTCCCACCATCTGTGTGTACGACGGAACTCATGTCGAAGGACTTGAGTGATGCCAGCAACACACGAAGGTAGGGATCCACTGAGATTCTGGTGAGGGAGTGTGCACGAGACAAGCACCGGCATTCATCCAATTGTTTGTACAAATATTGACATTGCCCTGAATAACACATAATGACTGCCGACGCGCTGCGGAGTAGAGAGGCAGCAGCCAATGAAATGTTTGATGACTCCCCAAGCAGGGACTTATCTGGCAGCTTACAAGCAAGTGCCGTTCAAGGAGGGAACTCTAATGCAAAGGATCTACTTAAAATTCTAGAAAAGCTCATGAAGAGTGAACAATCAAAGTGGTGGGAGCATAAATCACTATGAGGATACTTAGAGGTTGGTAGGATACCCAGGGGGTTGAGACTTATGCTGGCGCCAAGCTACAAAAACCCCCGATCCCAGAATGTCATCTGAATGGGCTGAATGCAACTTAGATACATCTCGCAAGTTGGTTCAAATCCTAGTCAAATATGCCGAAAGCGACCGCATTGATTTACAAACTGAAATAGATGACGTTAATGAAGAATTACGTAAATTGGAAGTTATGAAGAAATAACTAAATTGGAAGTCACCAGTGTGATTAAAAAGTACTGTGAGGACATCCTGATAAGTCTGCAGAGGAAGGAGGAAGTCATCAAAAAACATAAAGCCTTTAAGTTCCAACGAGATAAGTTGGATAATGAGAACGGTCAGGTTTTTACGTTCTCTAAAAAGAATGACTTTGTGCAAGCCTTGAGAAATAAGGTCCTCATCAGATCTCTCTAGCTAGAGCGAGTGCTAAAACGCAACTGTCCACTTCAGCGTCGGATATCAGTTCTGCCACAGAAAGTGAATTGTGTAGTGAACAGGGCGAAGGCGGTCTAAAGCTGGCGTTTCCAAAACTCTAACTGGCTCAGGAAGTGGATCGCCTTCGGCAAGACAGAAGACAAACTCTTCACCCCATGTCCCCAATGTAAAATCCAACAAAGACGCAATCAAAAGCGTCGGGAGAGATCCCAATAATGCCGGAAACGGCAAGCCAACCAACAAGAAATCCACAAACAACAGGTGGAAGTGCAACTAATCAGGAACAACAGTAACAGTGACTCCCAAACGTTCATCAACTTATCCACCATAACCCTGAGTGAGGCAGAGAGACAACTACTAGCCCTAGGGTTATCATATTGCCCGGCGAGCAATTTTAATTATTCACAGACGCGCATCGACATATATAGGTTTATACGCAAACGCAAACTGGGCAAATATCATCTTATGCAGGAAACTCACAAGAAAACTCTGCCAGCAGAGGGGCCATCTGTGACAAAAAGTCCACCTATGTTAACAGCAGCAGATGTTGATTTACTCAAAGATCTCCAGCAACTACAAAACGAAGATAACAGTGCTAGAATTGGATCTATTGATATCTTGCCTGAAACTGGGGAGACAATACTTACCAAGTTCAGACTCAAGTCTATGTTTTACCTTATTATGTTGCATGATGGTCTTAATATTTTCAGCAAGCAGGTGACCAATGAACTTAAGAAACTATACTATAAAACATCTCAAGCTCGCAAAAAATACACTCATCAAAACAACTTGTACTTCCAATTGATGAAAAAATTGCAATCTCACGATCAAATCATTATTCGTGAATCTGATAAAGGAGGGAATATTGTGATAGTGCCGCGCGACCTGTACATGGAGGAAGCCTTTAAACAACTAAATGACAGGGACTGTTACAGGAGAAGTAACATTCAAGGAGTAAAAAATTATTGGAATGATTTTTACGCTAAACTTCTTGCCTGGAAGAGCACTGGCCTGTTGAATAATGTCAAGTTTAAGTTCTCAAAAAATGACCACCCTGTAATTCCCGTGATTTACTTCATTTCGAAGATTCAGAAGGATGCATCAAGATCACCCGGCAGGCCAATCATCTCTGCTCGCAATATCCTGTTGGAAAATACTTTACACTACATTTTTTTTTTCAGGAGTACGTATGACAACTACCGACTTTTATACGGACACTAGTGAGTTTTTTAAGAAACATCAATGATTAGAAATGGGACTCAGATTGTGTACTGATTTCTCTTGATTTTTCATCACTTTACACTAGTATCCATCATCAAGATGGAGTAAAGGCGGTGGAGCACTATTGGGTACTAGACAAATGTTCTTGTACTGACACAACAAATTGCTGGTAAACATGATTACGATATGTTTGAAAAAGAACTACTTTCAATTCCAGAATCAGATCTTTCACCAGACCAGAGGCGTAGCAATGGGGGCATGTTTTTCACACAGTTATGCCTGCCTCTATATGGGACTCTGGGAGAAATACGTTCTTAAGGTTAAATATGGTGATGTTCTGTGAAATCATGTTTTAATTTGGCACAGGTACATTGCTGATTTGTTCGTGATTTGGAGAGGCACGGAGGAGAGTGCCCTCCATTTCATTGAACATATCAATGTAAATAGCCGAAATGTGCACTTTACAGCCCATATTAGTAAACTGTCAGTATGTTTTCTGGATGCTGAGATCTTTGTAGCTAATGACAGATTAGAAACCAAATTGAATAGAAAGCCAACAACAGGTAACACACTACTGCATGCCACCAGCCACCATCCCAGACATCTCATTCACAGCATTCCCATTCTCATTCAATGCAATCAAAAAAACAAGAAGACTCCACAGATCTGAGTTGTTGAGCAATAGAGCTAGCTCAGGTAAAAATACTAGTGATCTTTCAGACCAACCCACCAGATTAATCCTAACGTTTAATAGTCAACACCAGACATTACGTAGGATTATGAATAATAATTGGCCCCTGGTCCTCCGTGATCTTGTACTGGGAGATAAAATGCAAAAAAATCCTAACATCACTTTTAGGAAAGGAAGATCGAAGGGTGATACCCTGGTTAGCAGTAGCCCAGAGATAAGACCTGTTAAAACTTGGTTAAGTTCTAGAAAAGGGTTTGTAAATTGTACGTTGTGTCGGGCTTGCAGATTTGGGGATAAAAAAATGACTTATAAAACCCCATTCAAGGCGGAACCCGTGCCTATAACAAAAATGCTTAACTGCAAAACAGAATATGCAGTGTATGTGCTGGATTGCTTGTGTGGCCTGCAACATACCCGGTCACAAGACACTTTAAGGACTACCACAACAATAATTTAGAACGGCTGAAATACTTTTCTGTGGATGCAGTCCCAGCACTCAGGCAGGGTGGTAACTGGGAAACCTTATTACGCAAACTGGAAACCAAGTATATAATAGAGCTGGATAATAAAATGCCACAGGTCCATAATTCTAGTGAAGACTTCTTTACCTGCCTTTGACACTTTTCGTTCCAACTGTTTTGCAATTCCATCTGCTGAACTGCTCTAGTATTTTAGTCTCTACATATATTTTCACATTTATGCACTTTACGAACCATTGAGGTTTATTATGGTGGCACTTATCTAGCACAAGCCCTTTTTCTGTAGACATATCAGTATATGCAAGGCCCACTTGGGTTGAATTGTTTGACATTGCACATAGGTATAAGCAAGTGACCTGAAAACTTGTGAACACACAGTTCAGGTTTCTCAAAGGCATGGCGCTACGTTGACTGAATTATGTCTTCGTTTTTGAAGGGATTATGCCGTGAATGCACTTGTCCATATTCAGTGGTTTAAAATCTGTCTCTTGTTTAAATGCATGTATATTTATATGTGAATTGCCTTTTTTTTTTTTTTTGAAAACCTTTATTGAACAGAGAAAGCTCACAAATACGGGCCTACAACCCACCAGGGCTGGCCACCACATAGCAAAAACAGCAGGAAACATATATCAGGTGTCACAATATACAAAGGCAACAAATCAGGGGAAAGAACAAGCATCTTAGAGCAATCTCAGGAGCAAACAAATAGAAAGGTAGTTTTCTTTTTAAAGAACGGGTTTGGGAGGTCAGGAGCCTGGCGGGCCATAACACAAGCCAGAGGGGCGGGGTCGCGGCGGGCAGCAACGCAGCGATCTTAAAAACACAGGAGAAATAAATACGACAGAGGTATACCAATGAGTACCGGGCAAAACAACGGGTAGAAGGAAAAGCAATTGTGCACACAATCCACTGCCCGCCCACCGCAGCCACCACCCGTCCCACCGATCAGCACAATAAAGGACCCAAATACCAAAACGATACGAAATGCACCCCCAAGTAGAAGAAAACCCCACAAAAGGGGGGGAGGGGGAAGGGAAAGGGGGAAAAAGGAAAAGGAAGGGACCCCAACCCAACCACCCGCCCCCAGGTGACAAAGCAGGAAAAACAAAATTCCGGTACAAATCGACCACAAAATAGGAAGACAAACATAACAAATCACCATCTTTGTAATACCGGAAAAATACACCAGAAAGACACCCGGGGGACAGACGGCGATACAGAGCCCCGAAAAAGGGGATACACAAGGGCCATAGAACCGAGCAGGGAGAAAAAAGGAGGAGAGAAAAGACCCCTCCAAAAACAACAACAGACCCTCCCACCCACCCCACAAGCCCTCCCTACACCCCTGCAGAGGGCTACGGCCTACCCCCCGGCAGCGTGCCTGTCGCCCTAAATAGAACCCGAAATATAGAAGAAAAGGAACAGGGTAGAAACAAAGACATAAGGGAAGGGGCAGGGGAAAGGAAGGAACAACGCACACGGGGGAGGGCGAAAAATCAGTATCATCTGCTTCCATCCCGCCACCTGCTACAAGGGAAGGGTATAGCCCATGGGAAGTTAACGATATTAGGAAAGGTTTCAGGAGTCCCATAAAATTACACGAACATCACAACAGCACTTGTCAATCACATAACAAAGAAACCAGACTACCGCATATAAAAGTCGTTTCAGCCCTGTCCGCTTCTGTCCAAGGTTGTAACCATCCGAACAAACAAAGAGCAAACGATGAGGGACACAGGGCTCAGGAGAAAATTTCGCGGCAGTCCAAAGAAGAAACTTGAAAGAAGATATTGAAGATCCAGGAAAGACACAGTACAACAATCGTATCGTCGACAGAGTTCCAAGGACAGTTCGAACGAGGCAGGCCCAGCCGGGCCGGAACATACTTCTCGGTCGGGGAGTCGACGCGAAGAGAGACTGGAAGGATCGTCGAGGCCAGGCCAGGATACAAGCGGACCGTAGCCCAGTGGCCGAGGCAACCAGACAGGATAACGAGGGGCGTCGGAGACTCTCCGAGCCAAGGATGCGGTCCCCGCCGGGGGCACAGAGTCCAGGAGCACATCAGTCGCGATCATCAACGAGGAGGCCAAATCCGATGACGGGGGCCCGCATTGTTCAAAATGAGGGTCCGCCCCCACAGTGGAGACAGACGCAGCCACGGTAGTCCGCCAGGAGTTCAGTGCATCCAGGACAACTCGAAGCGCAGGAAACTCTTTACAAGATCCGACATCCGGGCCATGCGGCGGGCCCCCAGTGCTCGCCCGGGCCCGGCAAAGACTCCCAGGGCCGGCCGCCATCTTAAGAGCCCAGCAAGTCCCCGGTCGTCGGGAACCCCGGCCGGGGTGACACCAGAGCAAAAGGAGGTCAGCCGGACTGCGGCAGGGCGCCCCAAGGCAGGAAGGAGAGCCACCAGAAGAAGGATGTCCGTCGGTCCCCCCGTACCGCCGGCCCCGTTCTCCGAGCCCGGGCGGAAAAATTCAAAATGGCCGGGCCGGGGAACAGAAGGGGGACCCAACCAGACAATTGAGTAGGCTCTCCCGCGAGGAGCAGCGTTCGTACCTCTGGGCCCAGGCCAGTCGGGTCCGTCAAGGGGCACAGCCGGCCAATTCGCACATCAGCCTCCGCGTCCAACTCCACAGCGCCAGCAAGGGCCGACCAACACGTTCCGTCACGGCCCAGCGTAGCAAGGAGGCCCGGCCAGACCGCCCCGGAGGCTCCGAGCGGGATCACTGCACAGGATCGACGGCACTCAGGATCACCGGAGCAACGGGTAAGTGTCCGCTAGGTGACTGAAGTACCGAAACACAGCAAGGAGGGCTTCCCGGGGCAGGAGCAATACAGGATAAATGAAGATAAACAGGCGGCTGGACGGAGCCGAGCTAAAACGCGGCCATCACGGTCGCGAGCTAGGCTCCTCCCCCGTGAATTGCCTTTTTAAATATTTATAGCTATTTATAAATATTTAGAGATTCTTGCTTTTACTTACCTCAATCATGAAGAATTCCAATATACATATATTTAAAAGTATTGTTTTACAATGACTCTTTCATGTCTGTAATGATGTTTTTGTCACATGTTTAGGCACTAGCACTTTAAATGTTGAAGGCACTCCGCATGCTGGTCATATGATCAAGGCCTCTTCTGGCTAAAACGCGTCAGGGCGGTGGTGTAAGGGCTCCAATACTATTCCTTGCACCAACAAGTACAGGTCTGCACTCGTTTGTTCCCCTTGGAAGACTGGGAATAACACAGGCGAAGTCTGTAGCAATATATATATATATATATATATATATATATATATATATATATATATATATATATATATATATATATATATATATATATATTCTTTTTTTTTCTGCTAGATTTTCTGCCAATCCATGCAGAAATAACGAGCCACACCAGGTATGCAGGCAAGAAATGTTGCGGGTTTATTCAGGCAGACAGGTAAGACCCGTTACGATCTCGACTGAGATTATGGTCACATGACCATCCGAGAATTTCCCACACATTTAAAGTGACAGTGGAATCCACGACGCAGCGTGCATAGAAATAAAAGAAATATTGCCAAATCAAATCTTTTAAACATTGAATACATGTGTTTATTTTAAATAACCCTCATAATATTCCAAATGAGGATACATTGCGTGAGAAATAAAGTAATGAATGCATTCACATAATTAATAATTATTTAGGAGTAAATATGTTAAGTAATTGTCAGTTACATTTTAATATTATCACATCTGGTGAGGGGCTCACTCGTTCTGATGGGCAGTCTCAGAACTTACAGAAACAAAATATCCCATTGTTTGTGCATGCAGAGGTGCACAGACGTGTGGGTGGATCAAGGTACAGTACCTTACTGTATCATAAGGTGAGGTGGTGTCTGTAACGTGGAAGGTGAGTGGGTTTGTGATGGGACCAGTGGGGGTATAGATCGAAATTCAACCAGGTCGCCACAACATGTTGCTGAAGTGAGTCTATAGTAGAGACGGCCAGTGGGGACAGGCTGGTTCTCATGTGCTCATATAATTATTGTAGTGACAATCCTTCCAACCGGGTCAAGGTGGAGGTCTGTCAAAAAATAATTTAAAGCAAAGCAGATCAGCAACCAGCATAATGCAGAGTTCAAAACATATTAATATCAACACCCTCAACAGTTCTCACCTGTCAATTGAGGTTCCACCTAGTTCTATGATCATGCGTAAAAAGTATGTACTTAATTACTGTCTGAAGTTCTTATGTGATGCGCCCCCCAACGTGTGTTGAATTATACAATGCATTCTGATACATATATAAATTGACATGAAAAATCGGCAAAGTGAGTTAAAATAACAGTACAAGCTCTGTTAATGGTCAAACGGAAATTCATTTCTGGTGGTTGAGAAGCAAACTTATAACCTTATAGGTGTACATATAATTCTTCATCATTGTTCATGCCATCAGGGAACATACTGCCAGCCAGCAGCATCAGTCTAGATTCTAGTCTGCTTAGGGCCTGTAATCTGTTTTGACCCCTTGGGTTTCTGGCTACGGTGGCTAAGCAAAAGTATTTACCCTTGGTCAAATCCCCCTCATGTGTTTCACTGAAGTGTCTGGCAGTGCTATAGCTGATGTTACTGTTGGTCACCGCTCTCCAGTGCTCCAGGTTTCTCTTTTTTACTGGAAAGGTTGTGGAACCCACATACCACTTGTCGCAAGGACAAATTATGGCATACACTACGAAATCAGTATTGCAGTTAATATGTTTGCTGAAACGCCATTTCCTTCTTGCTCTCCTCAGTGATACTTCGCTTACAATATTGTCGTGACTGCAGGCCTTGCATTTGTTGCATTTCTAAAACCCTCCCTTCTGATCTAACCAAGTTTTTTTGGTCTTAGGTTGTAGATGACTATTGCCTAGGATGTCTTTAAGTGAAGTAGTTTTCCTGTATGTCACTGATGGTGATTGGCCCAATTTGTCTTTCAAGAGGGGGTCCTGTGTGAGAATGTGCCATCTTTTCTTGAGGATGTTCCTAAGGTGGTTGGTTTGTGTATTGTAGGTGGTATTAAACCTGACCGGTGTTTCTGAGTTGTCCTCTGTGTTGGTGCATCTAGGTGGCGAGTATAGTGCATCATGGTGGCTGATGGAGTCAGCTTTGGTTGCCCCTTTCTGCAACATTTTGACTGGGTAACCTCTATTCCTGAATCTTTGCATCATGTCCTGCCTGTTTTTCTGATATATATATTCACTGAAAAAACCCACAAGTTTCAGGCCTGATATAGTTAGGAATTAGCATTTAAAAAACCTTGGAAATTCACTGAAAAAAACATAGGTTTTAGGGGTGCTAGGGGGTGTTATAGTTAGCTGGACATTTCACTCATAAAAAACACCATTGAAATTCCTCCGATATAGTTAGTTGTACTTACTACATATCGCGTGCCTGCAATCCACTGCTGATGATGTCACATATTACATCATTAATGACATGGTCAGTGACATCCCTGATTACATCATCCAGTGAATGTGGTTTGCTTTGTTATTTAAATATGTATTATATATATAGCAATTTGCATTCAAGAATGAGTGGATATATAAATATAAATATCTGGATGGAGGATTTAGTAGCAGTGTGATTGACTATTTACTTGACTAATTTATAGTGTCTCACTGAATATATTGGATAGTGACTAAACTGTGTGAATATCTGTATTACTTTGTCAGTTGTTGTGTAAACTACTGCAACAGTTGGTTACTAGCTACTTGAACGTCTATATTAGTTATTGATTAGTTAACTGAGTATTTGTATGGGAGAGTGAATGTGTGTGTGGGTCGGTGGGGGGTGTGTGACTGCCCAAAGTTGTGTGAATAGTTGATTCAGTAGGTATATGACGTTAAGACTACATGTTATAACAGTTGCTTATGTGAGTGAATATCTTTATGTGTGTGGTGATGAGCAAATATATCTCTCAATGGTACATGTCCAACACAGTAGAAAAATTCAAGGAAGTGTATGTGACATTTGTTGTATACAAATAAGTATACATAAGACTCAATTATTGCATGAGTGACTGTATGGATACCTATATACTTGTAATAGTGATTTCATAACACACTAAGTATGAGTTACTATCTATATGAACAGGTGAAGTGGTGTTTGTATAAGTGTGTAGCTAAGTAAAAGTAATTATGATCCATTGTTTACATAAGTGAGTAAGATGACTTCATAAGTGATTACGATGTGTGCTGGTGTGTAATGTCGATATAGGTGTATAAGTATATTTGATAGTGTTCTATTGATCATTGACAGCATGTATGAGTGAATCTATAGGTAACTGATATGGTGTGTGTATAGATCTAGGAATCACTGAGTGGGTGTTTAGAAACTTGTATTGGTGTGTCAATGGTTTCAAATATTGCACTGTGTATTTTACAGTGAGTGATGAAAGGTTATACTAGTGTATGATGAGATGTATCCGATTGTCACGTGGATGATGTAATCAGTGATGTCATCAGTGATGTTATTTGAGATGTCTCTGACCTTGTCATGAATGATGTAATATGTGACATCATCAGCAGTGGATTGCGGGGCGCGCAAGATGTAGTTAGTACAACTAACTATATCGGAGGAATTTCAATGGTTTTGCATGACTGAAATGTCCAGCTAAATATAACACCCTTAAAACCTATGGTTTGTTCAGTGAATTTCTTATGTTTTTTAAATGCTAATTCCTAACTATATAAGACTTGAAATCTATGGTTTTTTTATTGAATTTCAAAGATTTATTAAATGTTAATTCCTAACTATTTCAAGCCAGAAACCTATGGTTTTTTTAGGGAATTTCAAAGGTTTTTTAAATGCTAATTCCTAACTATATCAAGCCTGAAACCTATGTTTTTTTCAGTGAATTTCAAAGGTTTTTTAAATGCTAATTCCTAACTATAACATGTCTGAAACCTATGGTTTTTCAGCGAATTTCAAAGGTTTTTTTAAATGCTAATTCCGAACTATAGCATATCTAAAACCTATGTTTTTTCCAGTGAATTTCAAAGGTTTTGTCAATGACAGTTTTTAAATGTATTAATTCTTATATTTATTTTTTTGATACTGATTTACAACATTTTTTTAACTATTTATTTTTAGATATTTTATTTTTTAAATTACATTATACATCACATTACAAAATATACTTTCTCAGAATGAAATACTTTAGTTTAAATACTTTGCAAATAGGCAATAGAGTTTTAAGAACAGTAGTTACAGTTGTTACAATGGGCAACACAATTTCAAACACAATGCAACATTGAGATGAATGGGAATTTCTAGTTAAATGCAATTAGTTACTTTATGGATTACTTTTCTAACCACAGGACTGGATCCTAGATTCAGTCCTGGGACATAGCCTGTAAACATTTGAGTAAAATCGTTTTGGTTACAGTGTTGTTTTTAAGGAATATTATTGTATTTTAAAAATTGACAGAAACTTTTGCACATAGAATCACCAATGTTATCCTTTGGGAGGAAATTCACTTAGCAAGTAAGTAGTGTTATCGTTACTTTTTCTAACTCAGTGGTAGACCCTGGATCCAGCACTGGTGCATCTCCTGTAAACGGTTGAAAGAATGCGTTTAAGTCATACAGGCGATTTTTAAGGAATATTTGTAGTTTATGAAAATAGACACGTTGACACTTTTCTGATGAAAACCAGACAATGGATTCCTATGGAAGGAAATACAAGTTACTGGTAAGTATGGTTATAATTACTTTTTAGGGTCAGTGCTAGGCTAAAAGATGCCGCACTGGGTTCTCTCCTGATAACAGGTTAGTAAATCGGAATTCGTAGTTCAGCTGATTTTAGAGGAATATTTGTACAATGGTGAAGGAAGTGTGTGGGGCCTGCAGTGACATGTGTGCAAACATGCCCTGTGGCGCGTTTTAAGTTGAGGAATTAATTCCTCTTCTATCCTGCGGTCCCCTGGGGCCAACTAGCCCACCAGGTACCTCCAGTATGCGCAAGGGAGCTGCAATGCTGAGAGGTATTCAGAGGCCACACCCCTTTTTACAACACTCTGCAACACAGCTCCCTAGTGCTTACTGGAGTTACCTGGTGGACTAGTTGCCCCCTAGGTGACCTCTGGATTGAAGAGGAATTAATTCCCCAACTTAAAACATGCCACAGGGCGTGTTTGCACACATATCATCTCAGGCCCCGCCCCCTACCTTCACCACTGTGCAAACGCGTCACGTGGCATGCTTAAAGTTGGGGGATTAAGTCCGCTTGAATCCTTAGGTCCCCTGGCGGCCAACTAGCCCACCAGGTACCTCCAATATTCGCCAGGGAGCTGCGTTACAGAGAAGTGTTCAGAGGCCTCGCCCTTTTTTACAACACTCTGCAACGCAGCTCTGTGGTGCTTAGTGGAGGTACCTGGTGGGCTAGTTAGCCCCCAGGGGACTTCTGGATTGAAGAGGAATTAATTCCCCAACTTAAAACACACCTCAGGGCGTGTTTGCACACATATAACCTTAGGACCTGCCTCTTACCTTCACCATTGTGCAAACGCGCCCGGTGGCCCGCTTCAATGAAGCAAAGCAGTTTGCAATGGCAGGGTGGGAGCCACGAGGCTCCCGCCCTGCCATTGCAAACAGCAGTATCCCGGGGGTGGGCACCCTGGGACACTGCAGGAGCTGGCCCTGGGGGGGTGGTGATCCCCAGGGCCATGGAGGGCTCAAGGAGTGGGGCCGTGCAGCCCCCCTCCCACATTTGTTTGAAGGCCCGGGGGTGGTTGTCCCTGGGACTTGGGTGGCCTCAGAGCCCCCACACCCATTTTTTGTAGCCCCGGCAGGTGGCGGTCCCCGGGCTAGGGGGGCCTGAGAGCCCTCCACCCAAATTGAATAAGCCGCAGGGGTGGCGGTCCCCGGGGCTAGGGGGGCCTGAGAGCCCCCCCACCCACATTGAATAAGCCCTGGAGGAGGCGGTCCCCGGGGCTGGGGGGTCCTGAGAGCCCTCCACCCACATTGAATAAGCCCCGGAGGTGGCGGTCCCCGGGGCTGGAGGGTCCTGAGAGCCCTCCACCCAAATTGAATAAGCCACAGGGGGTGGTGGTCCCCGGGGCTGGGGGGCCTGAGAGCCCCCCACCCACATTAAATAAGCTCCCGGGGTGGTGGTCCCCAGGGCTGGGGGGGCCTGAGAGCCCTCTCCACCCAAATTGAATAAGCTCCGGGGTTGGCCTTCCCCGGGGCTGGGGAGCCTGAGAGCCCCCCACCCAAATTCAATAACCCCCGGGGTGGTGGTCCCCGGGGCTGGGGTGGCCCCTTTGGGCCCCCATTACAATTAAAACATTGCCCCCGGGATTTGGCCCACCCGGGGGCTAAATAGTAACGAAGCGCGGGAGCCCAGGCTTTGTTTTTGTTTTTTTCATTTCGGCCGAAACTCGCGCTGGGTACGTGAATCTCACGCTGGGTGCGTGAATCTCGACTTTATATTTTTTTATGCTTTTTTTGGCCCAGGGGGTCCTTTTGGGACCCCCTGAGCAGGCCTAGGGGGTCAGGGTGTTTCTACCCTGCCCCCTATTCGCGTTTTGCTATGTTTTTTCTTTGGCTTCTTGTGCCTCGGTTCTACCAAGGCACAAGATGGCTGCCAACACTTCCTGATTTTGACTGTTGACTGCCAATTAGCATGCAGCTTGTGCACGGCAGGGTGTCTCAAGCTCGCAAAAAATACACTCATCAAAACAACTTGTACTTCCAATTGATGAAAAAATTGCAATCTCACGATCAAATCATTATTCGTGAATCTGATAAAGGAGGGAATATTGTGATATTGCTGCATGACCGGTACATGGAGGAAGCCTTTAAACAACTAAATGACAGGGTTGTTACAGGAGAAGCAACATTCAAGGAGTAAAAACATATTGGAATGATTTTTACGCTAAACTTCTTGCCTGGAAGAGCCCTGGCCTGTTGAATAATATTGAGTTTAAGTTCTCAAAGAATGACCTACAGTAGCTCTCCCTAGCGAGGGCTCTGGGGCTGCGAGCTGCTGAGGGAAAGGTGTAAGCACAAACCCATGCGCATTGATTGATTTTAGCCTTGTAAAACTTATAATTGAAGCATTTATAGCGTTTTTAGAATTTTACCGCACTTGTGTTCTGGGGGCTGTTTTAGGAAGGGGAATTTATTAGAAAGGCACACTGACACTCTTTACACCCTACCTCTCTTATTGGAGCCTCAATCCGCCTCAATCCGCTTTGCAGGATCTTTCACTCGGCGGTGGGCGCCATCTTGGGTGAGGAAGGCGAGGTCAGCGCTCAAGTCGGGCCGGCCTCCCGCCCTCCCACAGTATTTAGACGCGCCCTGCCCAGCGCTCCCTGCCCTACAGTAGCTCTCCCTAGCGAGGGCTCTGGGGCTGCGAGCTGCTGAGGGAAAGGTGTAAGCACAAACCCATGCGCATTGATTGATTTTAGCCTTGTAAAACTTATAATTGAAGCATTTATAGCGTTTTTAGAATTTTACCGCACTTGTGTTCTGGGGGCTGTTTTAGGAAGGGGAATTTATTAGAAAGGCACACTGACACTCTTTACACCCTACCTCTCTTATTGGAGCCTCAATCCGCCTCAATCCGCTTTGCAGGATCTTTCACTCGGCGGTGGGCGCCATCTTGGGTGAGGAAGGCGAGGTCAGCGCTCAAGTCGGGCCGGCCTCCCACCCTCCTCCGCCCTATAATATGTGTCATCCGTTCAGACGGCGCAGCGGGCTGGCGCAGCGGGCGCGCCGGAAGCGCGCCAAAGTCGTGCCAAAGTCCTGCCCGTCTGCGCCCGTCCGCGCCAGCACGTGCCCAGGGCTCAGTCCCTCGGCACATACTCTTATCTCCTATTCACGCTCCGCCTTACTGCATTTGCGAGAACCACTGTGCCCTTCACATACCATGCTAAATTGTAATAATGCTCCCATATCCTGCCCCCATTGCTCTCTGGCTTTGGACTCCCTGGACTCATGTACAGACAGCATGTCATCCACTTTTTGGAATTTCTCTTCCCCTACGCACACTTTACCTTCCACCTTGCACAATCCCTCACCTGCTCTGAGCTTCATTAGTATTAACTGTCGGTCTCTCTCAAAACATAAGAGAGACATTTTCGACCTTTTGGAGACTGCTAATCCTGCTGCCATGTTTATCACCGAAACTTGGCTCAATGACACCTCTGGCCCCGACATCGCCATGGCTCTTCCCAATGACTACACCTATGTGGGACGAAATCGAGCGCTTAAAGACGGCGGGGGAATTGCCATCATCTTCAAGAGAGTATTCTCTTGTAAATGGGAAGACTTAGATTTCCCTGACTGTGAAGCTGGCCTTTTTAAATTAACTCTTTCTCCTCAATTTACCCTTACTGGCACCCTGATTTATCGCCCGCCAGGTTCGGCCAGCTGCTGGGCCGCCTCATTTCCTGATCTTATCGCCCCTTTTTTAGCACAATCTACCAACTTCACTATTGTAGGGGATTTAAATATTCACTTTAATTCTGTGTCCTGTGCCATTTCCAAACGCCTTATTCAGGATCTTGAAGCCTTAGATCTGCACCTTTTTAACTCCGACCCTACTCATAAGGCCGGTAATCTTCTAGATCCCATCATCTCCAATTTGATTAACATCTCCTATCAATCCTCTATCCCGGTTCTCTGGTCAGATCATTTTATTGTTAATTTCTCGATTACAACGTGCGAAGCTGTTTCATTTAGGCCTGACCCTCCCCACAAAGCCAGTAGGAACTGGAAACGCTTAGATCTAAATAAACTAAACTCTCTCCTTGCCAGTTCCAAACCTTCGGTTTCCAACCTGACTATCAAAGAGCTACCGGTGGTTAGATCATGGCTAACTACTGCTTTGGACTCCTGCCTTCCTACACAAAAAAACAAATCTCAAATTCACCACCCCCCGGCACCCTGGTTTAATGATTCCCTCCGTTCTGAAAAATCCAATTGCAAAAAATTGGAACGAATTTGGCGTTCAAATTATAATCCTGAGCATAAAGTAAATTATAGGTCAGCTCTTAAAACCTACCATGCGGCATGTGATACCGCTAGAGCTAACTTTGCTAACAGCACCATACTTACAGCTCAAAACAGACCCAAGGCCTTGTTTAAAATAGTCAAGGAGCTCTCAGGTGCTTCCTCTGTTCCCAAGGATCCCTGCCTAGACACGGCCCAGTGTAATGCTCTAGCCAACTTTTTTTGTGCAAAAATTGATAAAATCTATGCGAATTTTAACCCTACTCCAGCCGCCTCAACTCACGCTGCTCAAACCCCTTGCTACTTTCCTCCGGTTACGACGCCTTGCTCGCTGCCTACTACCACCCCACTTCATGCTTGGGACCCTATTTCCCCCGCGCTTCTAAAAAAGTATCTTCAGGACATCAAATCTGGCTCCCCCCTTGACCCTCTGCCCCCTCAAGTTTTGAGTTCCCTTGACCCAGCCTTACTCCACATTATTTTGGACGTCCTGAATGCTTCCCTCACAGAAGCAATTGTCCCAAACGAATGGAAACACGCAATGGTGGTACCATTACTAAAGAAGGCTAACGCAGACCCCAATAATCCTTCCAATTTCCGCCCTATCTCTTTGCTTTCTTGCTTCTCCAAGATTCTGGAGAAGCATGTTAATTCTTTGTTGTCTTCCTTTGTTGAATCCACTAATTTTCTTCATGGTTCGCAATCCGGGTTCAGGGCTGGTTTTTCCACGGAAACTACCCTCCTTGGCGTGTCAGAAACCATCAGACGCCAAGTGGATAATGGTGAGACGGTGGCACTCATTCTGCTTGACTTGAGCGCCGCTTTTGACACCGTCTCCCATTCCATCTTATTATCCACCTTGGAGGCAGTTGGTGTCGGTGGTACCGCCCTGGCCTGGATTGCTAACTTTCTTTTGGAGCGCACTTTTCAAGTTTTTTCCTCTACATCTGTTTCATCTATTTTTCCTTCCCCTCACGGTGTCCCTCAGGGGTCTATTCTTAGTCCCCTTTTCTTTAACCTGTACGTTAGGCCGCTTGCTTTCCTGGCGGAGCAAGCTGGCCTCACAATTTATTCCTACGCTGATGACACTCAAGTCATCTACTCTCTCTCCACCAATAAAAACCTCCCCTCTTCCTCTCTGCAAGTTGGACTGAAACATATATCGGACTGGATGTTGAAGCACAAACTAAAATTAAACGGGGATAAAACAGAGCTGCTCCTGTTTGGCCCAGACACCTTTCTCTGGGGCCCACACCATTGGCCTCCAGAGATGGGTCCTCTTCCCGTTCCATCTGTGTCTGCCCGCAATCTTGGTGTAATCTTCGACAACCAACTCACTTTCAAACAACACGCTGTGAAAGTCTCAGCCACCTGTACTACCATCATCAGGTGGCTGAGAAAGATCACCTGGATGTTACCTGCGGACACCTTGAGGACCGTAGTCCAGGCTCTTGTCATCTCACGCCTGGACTATGGGAACATCTTGCTCCTAGGTGCTGCCAAAGAGGTAATCAAGAAGTACCAGGTGGTACAGAATATGGCGGTTCGTTTGATCTGTCACCTTCCTGCCCGATCCTCGGTCGCGCACCACATGCGGAATCTGCACTGGTTGCGGATTGAAAGCAGAGTTAACTTCAAAGCACTCTGCTACATGCACAAAATTATGACTGGTAGAGCCCCTTGCTATCTCTCTGCTCTGGTGCAGCAATACATCCCCCCCCGTACACTTAGGTCTTCGACGCAGAATAAATTTAAGATTCCGCGCATCAGAAGAGCCAAGATGGGAGGACGCTCGTTTTCCCTGCTGGCCCCATCCTTATGGAATTCTCTTCCTCAATCCCTGCGCACTGAATTGTGTTTTCTGAAATTCCGTAAGGGAATAAAGACTTGGCTTTTTAACAACTAATTTGATCTTATGATCCTTCCCCCCTTCCTCCGTTCAGTTTGCTCTAGCGCCGGGAAACCTCCGGGTAGCTGCGCGCTCAACAAATGTAATTATAAATAAATAAATAAATAAAATGACCACCCTGTAATTCCCGTGATTTACTTCATTTCGAAGATTCACAAGGATGCATCAAGATCACCCAGCAGGCCAATCATCTCTGCTCGCAAAAGCCTGTTGGAAAATACTTCACACTACATTTTTTTTTCAGGAGTATGTATGACAACTACCGTCTTTTATACGGACACTAGTGAGTTTTTTAAGAAACATCAATGATTAGAAATGGGTCTCAGATTGTGTACTGATTTCTCTTGATTTTTCATCACTTTACACTAGTATCCATCATCAAGATCGAGTAAAGGCGGTGGAGCACTATTGGGTACTAGACCAATGTACTTGTACTGACACAACAAAATGCTGGTAAACATGATCACGATATGTTTGAAAAATAACTACTTTCAATTCCAGAATCAGATCTTTCACCAGACCAGAGGCGTAGCAATGGGGGCATGTTTTTCACACAGTTATGCCTGCCTCTATATGGGACTCTGGGAGAAACAAGTTCTTAAGGTTAAATATGGTGATGTTCTGTGAAATCATGTTTTAATTTGGCACAGGTACATTGCTGATTTGTTCGTGATTTGGAGAGGCACGGAGGAGAGTGCCCTCCATTTCATTGAACATATCAATGTAAATAGCCTAAATGTGCACTTTACAGCCCATATTAGTAAACTGTCAGTATGTTTTCTGGATGCTGAGATCTTTGTAGCTAATGACAGGTTAGAAACCAAATTGCATAGCAAGCCAACAACAGGTAACACACTATTGCATGCCACCAGCCACCATCCCAGACATCTCATTCACAGCATTCCCTTTGGGGGAATTTTGAGAATTAGGCGATTTTGCAGTAGGGACAGTGACTGTGAAAAGGCAGAATATGACAGTAAATACAGATTCCTGGCCAGGGGTTATGTTGAAACCACAATTGACAATGCAATCAAAAAAACAAGAAGACTCCACAGATCTGAGTTGTTGAGCAATAGAGCTTGCTCAAGTAAAAAGACTAGTGATCAGTCAGACCAACCCACAAGATTAATCCTAACGTTTAATAGGCAACACCAGACATTACCTAGGATTATGAATAATAATTGGCCCCTGGTCCTCAGTGATCTTGTCCTTGGAGATAAAATGCAAAAAAATTCTAACATCACTATTAGGAAAGGAAGATTGAAGGGTGATACCCTGCTTAGCAGTAGCCCAGAGATAAGACCTGTTAAAACGTGGTTAAATTCTAGAAAAGGGTTTGTAAATTGTACGTTGTGTCGGGCTTGCAGATTTGGGGATAATAAAATGACTTATGAAACCCCATTCAAGGCGGAACCCGTGCCTAAAACAAAAATGCTTAACAGCAAAACAGAATATGCAGTGTATGTGCTGGATTGCTTGTGTGGCCTGCAGTATGTAGGGAGTGCAAAATGCAGGTACACAAAATAATACTCCAGCACATCAGGGCAATTACCAACTCCAATGCAACATACCCGGTTGCAAGACACTTTAAGGACTTCCACAACAATAATTTAGAATGGCTGAAATTCTTTTCTGTGGATGCAGGCCCAGCACTCAGGCAGGGTGGTAACCGGGAAACCTTATTACGCAAACTGGAAACCAAGTATATAATAGAGCTGGATACTAAAACGCCACAGGGCCATAATTCTAGTGAAGACTTCTGTACCTGCCTTTGACACTTTTCGTTCCAACTGTTTTGCAATTTCATCTGCTGAACTGCTCTAGTATTTTAGTCTCTACATATATTTTCACATTTATGCACTTTACGAACCATTGAGGTTTATTATGGTGGCACTTATCTAGCACAAGCCCTTTTTCTGTAGACATATCAGTATATGCAAGGCCCACTTGGGTTGAATTGTTGGACATTGCACATAGGTATAAGCAAGTGACCTGAAAACTTGTGAACACACAGTTTAGGTCTCTCAAAGGCATGGCGCTACATTGACTGAATTATGTCTTGGTTTTTGAAGGGATTATGCCGTGCATGCACTTGTCCATATTCAGTGGTTTAAAATCTGTCTCTGTTTTAAATGCATTTATATTTATATGTGAATTGCCTTTTTAAATATTTATAGCTATTTATAAATATTTAGAGATTCTTGCTTTTACTTACCTCAATCATGAAGAATTCCAATATACATATATTTAAAAGCATTGTTTTACAATGACACTTTTATGTCTGTAATGATGTTTTTGTCACATGTTTAGGCATTAGCACTTTAAATGTTGAAGGCACTCCGCTTGCTGGTCATATGATCAGGGCCTCTTCTGGCTGAAACGCGTCAGGGCGGTGGTGTAAGGGCTCCAATACTATTCCTTGCACCAACAAGTATGGGTCTGCACTCGTTTGTTCCCCTTGGAAGACTGGGAATAACACAGGCGAAGTCTGTTGCAATATATATATATATATATATTCACTGAAAAAACCATAGGTTATAGACCATATATAGTTAGGAATTAGCATTTACAAAACCTTGAAAATTCCCTGAAAAAACCATAGGTTATAGACCATATATAGTTAGGAATTAGCATTTACAAAACCTTATTTTACTCACACAAAACCATTGAAATTCCATATATAGTTAGTTGCACTAACTATATATCGCGCACCCGCAATCCACTGCTGATGATGTCACATATTACATCATTCATGACATGGTCAGTGACATCACTGATGACATCACTGATGACATCTCAAATGACATCACTGATGACATGACTGATAACAACATCCAGTGATTTTTTGTTTCTGTAAAGTTTAAATATGTCTTACATATTGAAGATTGAGTGGATGTGTAAGTGTCTGGACGAAGGATTTAGTAGGTGCATGACTAACTGTATGAGTGAGTGATTAAATGTGTCTCACTGAGTGCATGGGTTAGTGACTAAACTGTCTTAATTTGTGCATCATTATGTCTGTTGTTCTGTAAACTGCTGCATGTGTTGATCAGTAGCTGTATGAGTAACTATATGGGTTATTGATTGATTGCCCAAGTATTTGTATGGGAGACTGAGTGTGTGTGTGGCTGGCTGAGAGGTGTGTGACTCTGTGCAGATCAATGTGTACTTGTATCAATGATTGTATAAGAAGGTAAGTATGTGTTAGTATATGTTTGAAAATGTAAGGTGCTCTATGTTTAACTGTATAGACAAGAAAATGGAAGTGTCATTGATTCTTTACATGACTGACTAGGTGAGTGAGTAACTCCATGGATGAGTGGCAGACTGTGACTGTCTGTATAGGTGTATGAGTGCATATGATAGTGTTGTAAAGATGAGTGATTGTATGTATGAATGATTGTATGGGTGAATGAGTGAAGGTGTGTGTAGACGTAGGAATCAGTGAGTGCGTATGTAGTAACTAGTATTGGTGTGTCAATGGTTTCAAAAATTATACTCTGTATTTAACACTGGGTGAAACAGAGGTTATATTAAAATGTGAGGAGATGCATTGTATTGTCACATGAATGATATCATCAGTGATGTGGACATTGATGTCAAATGAGATGTCATCAGTGATGTCATCAGTGATGTCATTTGAGATGTCATCAGTGATGTCATCAGTGATGTCACTGACCATGTCATGAATGATGTAATATGTGACATCATCAGCAGTGGATTGCGGGTGCGCGATATATAGTTAGTGCAACTAACTATATATGGAATTTCAATGGTTTTGTGTGAGTAAAATAAGGTTTTGTAAATGCTAATTCCTAACTATATATGGTCTATAACCTATGGTTTTTTCAGTGAATTTTCAAGGTTTTGTAAATGCTAATTCCTAACTATATATGGTCTATAACCTATGGTTTTTTCAGTGAATTTCATTGGTTTTTTAACAGCTAATATCTGTAGCTGTAAAATGTATTCTTCTTTAAATCCAAAAATATATTTTATATGTTTATGAATAATTTTTTTTTTAAATATTTTTTTTTCTTCGTTCCCGCTTCGCGAATCGGGAAGCTTCCCGTTAGCTGACCTTGATGCCGCGAAATAGACCGCGAGCCGGTAAACGTTTCTTTACCGCAACTGCCGCGTTAGAAAACAACATCATGACGCCTCCCGTCCGCATGACGTTTCGCGTTGTCGCGTGATACGTCATATGACGTGCTACGTTAGCGAACTGGTACGCGAAGCGAGTCGCAAAGCGCAGGTTTCTGGAAGCAAACCGGGAGGCCCTGCAAAGCGCTTAACGTAAACACAGCAGGTCATGTGACTTGGTAATAACACTTTTCATTGGTTCATTTCACTTTTGGTTTCCTAATGATGTAAGACTAGGTCATATAATCTAAAATGAACACTTTTGATTGGTTGAGAACTCTTGTTTTTCCCAAATGATGAAAATCCCTCCTTCTTTCCTCACTCTGACTTTCATCATTGTGAGAGAAAGACCCTTTGTGATCACTGAGCAATGGCTTCTTTAGTAGCTTCAGCTGGTGCTTCCCCACCACCTCCACCACATCCAAGGAAGAGTGGACCACCTGCTCAAGTTATAATTCAACAAGAAGAGGAAGAAGAGGAACAGGACGACGAGCACGAAGAGAGGCAGTTTTTGCCTGAGCAGCCCAGGACGTCTCACCGGAAAGAAAACTTCATTTGGCAATTTTTTTAAATTCCCAAAGGTCAGAAAAAAGTAAATGCAAGATACGTAACTTGCCTTATATGTCAAGATAGACTGTCCAGAGGAACCGAGAAAAAATACAGTTTCGGAAACTACACAATGCATCGCCATATGACTAGGTGGCATCCTAACAACTACAGTGCTGCACAGTTTCGGAACGACCTAGATAATCTCCCTATTATGGCCAGAAGATCTGTTGTACCGGAAGTAACGGGACCAGAGGGCAGGGAGATGGTGCCAAAAATACAAATGAAATTTGGTGAAGTAAAACACATCTGCGTATTTTGCGATGGATTCATTTCCTACGGAGAAAGAAGCATCACTCTGATCAACAGAGCTATTGACTATCATATACAAGTTTGTACGAAACGCCCAAAATAATAAATACTTCTTTTTTTGTTTTGTTGCTCCTGTTGAGCCCTTTACAATGAATCGTTTTCATTGCCCCCTCCAAGAAAAACCCAAAAAAATATAAAACTGTTCAGAAAAATTCAAAAAAAGTAAAAAAATGTTCCGAAAAATAATAAAAAAAATATAAAACAACAAAAACAATAAAAAAAAAGTTCTTTTCAGAACTACCTCCCCGTTATTAAAAAATTGGTACAATATTTGGAACTGTGCCAACCTCTATTTCTCTTAGTTCGCTTCCCAGTTCGCTCGCCGGTACGCGAACCGGAAGCGAACCAAAAACAGTAAGTATAAGGGAAGGAAACAGACACTTATGTTAAAAGAAAGACAGCTATAGGGGAGTAAACTAGAGATACTATTACCCGTAATCCACTGCTGATGATGTCACATATTACATCATTCATGACATGCTCAGTGACATCATCAGCAGAGGATTGCGGGTTTTTTGGCAACGTGCCTTATCCACGGTTTAATAACGCTGCCTTTTGCTTTATATAAGTTTTCAAATTGTATGAAATATATACCAATAGGTCGTTATGAACCTTTAGGTAGTGCTTTTCTTCATGAGGTCTGGTCGCTTCCATACACATACAGATGTTTCAAAGATGATCAAGAAGTTTATCTGAATGGAGAGGAATGCACTGAGACGCCAGATCATTCACTAATGTGTAGGCACATACAGTTACACGGTTCATGCAACAAACACCGACCAAATATGGCTTGCGTGTTGCAAGGCACGCCAGTTCCTGCTATCATCCCCACGTTCAAGTTGTTGGAAAATGGTAGTTATTTGATGCTCAATAATGAAGATTGTTCTGGGTTAATTAAAAGTATTCCTTTTATCGTAACAGTAAGTGAACGGGTTATTTGCTGCAGAAATGTTCTATTTCCTCCCACACATGAACATAGGGAGTTTTCAATCTCGCCACAAATACCAACCTTGGGAGCAGATTTCAACGGCATGGCAAGAATAAGAGCTCTTTTGTCTCAGAGAGAGGTGGCCTTGAGTTCGGCCCGTGAAACTTTCGTGCTTCACATAGCGAACACCCGTACAGAGGTGCAGACCCTTTTCAATTCAGATTTGCCTTTCCATTTCAGCAAGATGGTTCGGACTATCTCTAACGCATCCTCCACAAAGGCCCTGGCGCACTTTTTTAAAGTTGTTACCAGTGGTCTCGTGACTTCATTTGAGAAAATCTTTGGAGTCATCCCTGCTTTCTTTCATTCGATTTTTTCCACTCTGCTTCGTGGATTGCCATTTTTACTTGCATTACCAGCGGACGCTCTTGTGCTTTTTTACATTTTTAAATATGGATGTCCCTCCTATGCAACCTCCCGCCCTGCAGCTGCTGACACTGTTCCGCAATCGCATGCTAGAATATTATGGCACAATGCCGTTGGCGATATTAAGCACGGCATATGGATTATCTTTTCGATTCTCCTACTTCACCTGTGTCCAGCCTGTATTTCACTGCCTGACCTGTGATTTCGATTGGGCCATTGATTTGTGTCTCTGCGGACCGGTTTCTCCTGACGTCGACTTTAATCAGCTGATGACTCCTATCATTACTCACGAGTTGGTTTGTCCTGGCGAAAGGATTAGGGCTGTGGCATTGATGCATGGACTAATTGGTCCCTGGAATTTACTGGCGGCAACACAGTCTTTCTTGGAACAGAGCTTTCTTGAAAACCCACCGAGCTGTCCTCTGATGGTGATAGAGGATCCGGTGCTGGGAGAGCACGTATGTTCTTTTCCGCTTTTAAATTGGATGGCTGAACTGTTTTCGGATGAAGACGGTGACTTCCTATTGGAGGCTGTTGCAGCTTATTTTGCATACACAGTTATGTCATAGACCTTTTTCATGTTTGATATGCTGAGTACTAGCATTTCATTGACAATTCATTGACTTATTTGTCAAGTTTTTATTATTTACCTTGCCTATTGGCTTAAGACTCGATAAAGTACTTGGCTGTTTTATTTTTCTTTAGCATTAAATTTTCCTAGTTTTTAATGCTTTACCTTGCGGACCGTCCACATATAAACTTGCAATCTGCTCTCATGAGATGGCACTTCTATTATCTTATTCAGTTCGTTTCCGGATCATGGGGAGGTGTCATCTACGTCCTGGATATCTTTACACCGTGTTAAGTTAGCATGGGCTCATTACCGGTTTAAACGCCATTTTTCCTTTTTTGCAACTTCTGCACACGACACTTAGTTGTTGCTTTAGCTTTCAACCTAGTAGTTCATCGTGGTTTACATGAGAATAATATGTTATTGCTCTACTATCTGCTTTGCTTGTTAAACTATATCTGTACAGCGAGTGCTAAAGTTTCAAGAACAACACGATACAGAATTGTTATGAGGTCTGATCTCCACGACTTCATACTCATAACATAAGTGCAACTTCTGCCAATTCTGGGCATGAGGCGGGTTTTATATTGCTTTGCCGAACACACATACACAACACTTGATGCGGTTCACATGAAGAGAGAGCTGGTGTATGCTGATGTGATTCCTTCAAATCTAAGACACTAAAGTATGGGCACGCCCTAAACCAACACAAAGAGACCTTCTTAGCAAATAATATAATATGTGTATTAGGGAGGGTGAGATATAAGCAGCCGCGGGCCGTGGAGGGAGTTACGGTGAGGCAGGGAGGCGGGGAGGGGGAGAAGCAGGGTGGAGCCCTCTCCACCCTGCCCCTCCCCCTCCCCGCCTCCCTGCCCCACCGTAACTCCCTCCACGGCCCGCGGCTGCTTATAAGTGTTGCTAACTCTTATTCATTTACAGCATGTTAACATACTGTCACCATTCGCTTTTTATGTACTAGTAACTATGCTGGTAATTTTGCTACTGATAATATGTGTACTTGTATTATCTAAGATACTACGCCTGAGAAGACGGCATTAGTAAATAAACATTTCAAATACACATGTGTTCTTCTTAACTCCATGTTCTGGTTTCTAAGAAATATATAACGACCGACTGTTCATGAGTTCCACGTATCCTGAGGTACTATAACTTCATATTCTGGATTGTCTAAACATTGAGAGTTTGTTATATCCAATGTGACACTGTACCTAGCTTGCTAAGGGGTTTTTGATTACTAAGGTGAGTTTTGGGACACCCTAATTCGCCGAGGTTCCAATCCTCTGTCCACAGTTCTGTGTGAGAACAGAAACCCTGCGACAGGGGCACCCCCGACCCTTGCTGGAGCTTCATCACACTTGCGATACAACTCCAGCAATGCGCCACCTTTACGGCACAGATACATCACGCATCTGTGCTGTTTTTGCCCCATGATGCGCCGCATTGTAAATGCAGCACACCATAGGTGACGGAACAGCGGCACAGAATGACTAACACATCCCTGGTGATGCGCCAGTCATCATAAATCTATCCCTATGCTTCTTATCTTGTTAGAGATGAACCGCCATATGTATCATCAAAGTTTTTTGCATTTCCTAAATAGCGAACTTTAAGGAATAAATAGCGATTCTTTACCATTCCTAGTTTGCGATGAGCTATTTGCTAATTACAAATTACCCATTCATTTCCTTCATTTCCATAGGGCGGTTGGACTCACTTTTAGCTCGAACGGCTGAATGGATTTGCACGAAACTTGGCAAAATTGTAGGGACTGGTAGCCCGATGTGCCTTTGCTATGTCTCAAGATATATGCTCCTGTGGTTTTTACGAAAATTAACTTTGAAAAATATATATTGGGCCACATTGGCCTATATATATGTTGGAACCCAAATGTAGCCCAATGTAGCCCAATGAAGCCCAATGAAGCCCAATGTAGCCCAATGTAGCCCAAAGATGGCCGCCAGAGACGAAAAAAAACAAATGTAGCCCAAATATCAGCCAGATGTAGCCCAACTATAGCCCAGTGACAGAATGACCAATCAGCGTCGCAAACCTCCGTTACGCGAAGCGGAGCGCTGTTACAGATATATATCTTTTTTTGAACGTTAATTTCTCAAAATCCACTGGAGCACATATATTGAGACCTAGCAAAGGCACATCGGGCTACCAGTCCCTAATATTTTACCAAGTTTCGTGCAAATCCATTCAGCCGTTCGATTATTATTTTTTTTTTTTTTTTTTTGCCGCGCGGGGCACTTTTAAAACCTCCACATCAAACCTAGGGGGTCAGCGAGGATCTACTATTCCCCCTTATGGTCATTTGCCCCTTCGCTTTCGCCTCCTCTTGTCTCTCGATCCTACCGAGAGACAAGATGGCGGCCGCTACGGACTGTTTGGAATGTTGACAGACGCCGGAGAACCAATCAGCTTCGCTTCACAAAGCTCCGTTGCGCGAAAAGTACGCGTCCTGGAGCGCTGCCCGGTCCGCTGTTACAGATATATATCTTTTTTTAAACGTTAATTTCTCAAAATCCACTGTAGCACATATATTGAGACCTACAAAAGGCACATCGGGCTACCAGTCCCTACAATTTTGCCAAGTTTCATGCAAATCCATTCAGCCGTTCGGGCTAAAAGTGAGGCCAACCGCCCTATGGAAAACTCAATGTTAAAAACACGTTTTGGGACCCCCCTTTTTTCTCGGCCCCCCCTTGACGAACCCCCCCCAAATTTTCAAGGGCTGCTCAGAAACAAAATGTGCCATTTTCCTGAAAATTTCAGCCAATTCCGTCCACAAACGCCAAAGTTATTAGACATAGAATTTTCAAAAATCCCATAGAGAAAAAATCCTAACTATATATACCTACTGGCGACCGCCTGTAGGTAATATATATATATATATCTTAGAAACAAGAGAAAGCCAAACTGCCGTCCCGGGTCCCCAGGCAGAACAGAAGACTCCACGATTCCAATCTGAGGCAAGAGATCATTTATTAAGCAGCGCTTAACAGAAGTGAAAAGGCAAGAGATCATTTATTAAGCAGCGCTTAACAGAAGTGAAAACTGACGCGTTTCGGGCGGATGCCCTTGATCACAGTCAATTGTTAACCCCTCAAGCCTGAACTTTTAAATTGCTTGTGCATACCATGTGACACTCATAGACACTGAAGACATACTATAATTACGTGTTTGATGGCATGAGTTCGGGATGAGGGGAAAAAAAGACACATATTAATAGCGTGACTTAGCGTCCCTAACACCAATAAATATCTGAGTAAATTCATGTAAATGTGTAGTAAAATTCTGTCTGCATAAATGCTCAAAGACACATATTTACAAATATTTAGAAGGGCGAAGGAGTGATCATATCTGTACAAATACTTAATGAATAATTTGAATAAAAATTAGCAGCCTATATCGTATCTACATACTGAACTCTACACAAAATTTAAATAATATTTAAATATGGAACACAATCATTATATACACACAAATATATGTCACTTATGTATATACACTGTATCACTACATGTTATTTCTCTGAACATACGTTCTAGAAACTATATCATGTATGTGTTTGGTAGAGATACTATAATCATTGTAAACCAAATTAACACTCAATAAATACTATACAAATATACAAAAAACATCCTTCACCCTATATACATTCTTGTGGCGACATCATATATATCGATGGCAACCCCACCTAGGTGCACAGATTGAGGGGACATCAAAAATACGATGGCAGCCCCTTATTTCCCAAACCTATTTCCTACGTCTAAAAGTAAATCTTCCAAAAATGGATTGTGTGCCCAACATCTAGTGAGTAAACTGAACTAAAGCAAATAAGCTGATTAATTTGTTAAATAGTGTTTCATTTTTAATGTATTTTTTATAACCTTACCTCATCTAAAAGCAATGATGGTAGGTTTAATTTTAGGTTCAAAGCATGAAATATATAAATGGGGTGAAATGAGGAAAACAGAGAGAATAAACAGAGAAAGGGGTACAAAGTAATTAAATTTAAATTTGCTAAGTGAATCAGTATGTTGACAAAAGATGGGAGGCGAACTGTAACTTGAGCCGGTAGACACATAATTATGGGATTCCAACCAGATGTCAGATCAAGGCTACTGCATACAGAATGCAGGATCTTATAAAAAGTGATATAGGTCCTCAGTGGTATTAAGACCATTTGGGACCTTAGTGTCGAGCTCTAATATCATTCTCGATTCCAGTTGGCGGAGCAACTTGTCTCTGTCCCCTCCTCTACGGGGTCGGGGTACAGAGGTCAAAACATAGTAGCTAAGACATTCCAGATTGTTACTGTGCACATTTTTGAAGTGTCTAGCCACTGGAAAGGCATTATCATTGTTCACAATTGCTCGGAGATGCTGCAAAATCCTGACATGTACCGCGAGCCGAGTACTCCCAACGTACCTCAGGCCGCAAGTACACGTCAGGACATATACAGCAAACTCTGTTCTGCAATTGAAGTAGCCCTTAATCTGGACAGGTGTGGGACTGAATGATGTCATGTAGGTGCTAGTATTTGCACCAAACTTGCAAGCCCGACAACTAGAGCATTTAAAAAATCCTCGACGCTGCGGGAACCAGGGTTTCGGTTTGAGGATTTCAGGAAATGCATTAGTGACATGATTGCGGAGAGTAGGCCCTCTCCTGAAAGTAATTCTAGGATTGTCATTGTATATATAAATATCACTGAAAATCCCTTCCAAGAAAAAGATCAGAGGCCACAAGGGGGATTTTCAGAGCAGAGCACCACTTTATTTCATTAAAACCCCAGCGGCGGCAGATACATTTCGGCGTGGTAGCCTTCTTCGGCGCCCTTCGCTGTTAAGAACACTGCCCAAATTGACTCCTCCTATCTTAATCACTTGTAAGCACCTGAGTCTCCTCCCCCTCAAGCAATCAGCATACCAGCTGAAGTTCATGGTAAAATGAGATGAACTTCAATTCCCAGCAAGCACTGTGTTGGCAAAGTCGGGTTGGTGGCGTGGCGGAGTGAGAAACGTCATAGGACGGGTGCGAACCGCAGGTGAGTCTGGAGGATCAAGGGTCCGCTGAAACAAGGGTGTCAGCCATGGGCCCCCTTGCTTGACTGCAGTAGCCTGTTGCCCCAAGGTGCACAATGAGTGGGGGCCGTCAAATGCGAGACTGTGTGCCCCTTCGAGATCAAATACCTCAGTCCAATCATAGCTTCCTTGAAGTTCCAGGCGGACTCCGGGAATACTGATTCCTCGGTCTCGAAAATCGCTGCTCACAGCGTGGCGCCAGTTGAATCCCGGGTCTCTTGTCACTGCAGGGCCATCTGTGCTGTGCTTCTGGCTAGCACAGAATGTATCACTGAAAATCCCTTCCAAGAAAAAGATCAGAGGCAACAAGGGGGGTTTTCAGAGCAGAGCACCACTTTATTTCATTAAAACCCCAGCGGCGGCGGATGCATTTCGGCGTGGTAGCCTTCTTCGGCGCCCTTCGCTGTTAAGAACACTGCCCAAATTGACTCCTCCTGTCTTAATCACTTGTAAGCACCGGAGTCTCCTCCCCCTCAAGCAATCAGCATACCAGCTGAAGTTCATGGTAAAATGAGATGAACTTCAATTCCCAGCAAGTACTGTGTTGGCAAAGTCGGGTTGGTGGCGTGGGGGAGTGAGAAACGTCATAGGACGGGTGCGAACCGCAGGTGAGTCTGGAGGATCAAGGGTCCGCTGAAACAAGGGTGTCAGCCCTGGCCCCCCTTGCTTGACTGCAGTAGCCTGTTGCCCCAAGGTGCACAATGAGTGGGGGCCGTCAAATGCGAGACTGTGTGCCCCTTCGAGATCAAATTCCTCAGTCCAATCATAGCTTCCTTGAAGTTCCAGGCGGACTCCGGGAATACCGATTCCTCGGTCTCGAAAATCGCTGCTCACAGCGTGGCGCCAGTTGAATCCCGGGTCTCTTGTCACTGCAGGGCCATCTGTGCTGTGCTTCTGGCTAGCACAGAATATATCACTGAAAATCCCTTCCAAGAAAAAGATCAGAGGCCACAAGGGGGGTTTTCAGAGCAGAGCACCACTTTATTTCATTAAAACCGTCAGGGTGGTGGTGTAAGGGCTCCAATACTATTCCTTGCACCAACAAGTACGGGTCTGCACTCGTTTATTCCCCTTGGAAGACTGGGAATAACACAGGCGAAGTCTGTAGCAATATATATATATATATATATATATAACATGGCGACTAGCACGCAACTTCTACAATAAAGATCAGCACTAAATTCGAGGTCCGTGTCTGTGCTGCTTGGGAGGGCGCTTGTAGCGAGTGAGCCTAGAGGCGGAAACAGAACTTGTCAATATATATATATATATATATATATATATATATATATTACCTACTGGCGGTCACCAGTAGGTATATATAGTTAGGATTTTTTCTCTATGGGATTTTTGAAAATTCTATGTCTAATAACTTTGGCGTTTGTGGACGGAATTGGCTGAAATTTTCAGGAAAATGGAACATTTTGTTTCTGAGCAGCCCCTGAAAATATGGGGGGGGTCGTCAAGGGGGGGACGAGAAAAAAGGGGGGTCCCAAAACGCGTTTTTCCCATGTTAATTTCTATAGGGCGGTTGGCCTCACTTTTAGCCCGAATGGCTGAATGGATTTGCACGAAACTTGGCAAAATTGTAGGGACTGTTAGCCCGATGTGCCTTTGCTAGGTCTCAAGATATGTGCTCCAGTGGATTTTGAGAAATTAACGTTCAAAAAAATATATATATCTGTAAGCGCGCTCCGGGCAGCGCCCCGGTTCGCGCACTTGACGCGTAACGGAACTTCGCAAAGCGAAGCTGATTGGCTCTCCGGTGTCTGTCAACATTCTAAACAGTCCGGAGCGGCCGCCATCTTGTCTCTCGGTAGGATCGAGAGACAAGAGGAGGCCAAAACAAAGGGGGAAATGACCATAAGGGGGCATAGTAGATCCTCCCTGACCCCCTAGGTTTGATGTGGAGGCTTTAAAAGGGCCCCGCGGGGCAAAAAATAAATAAAAATGTTTTTGTTTTTTTTGCGTGGGGAGCGCCCGGTACGCGCACCGGGAAGCGGTCCGGGGAGCGTACTATAAGGAAAAAAGAATGATAGACTATGATATTTTGAAATATTGTATGTTTATTGATTGTTCTTTTTTTTAATTTTTTTATTTTTTTATTTAAGTAGCAGTATTAATGATTATTAAATATAAATGTATTTTTGGAATTGTGCACAGTATACTATAAGTCTGACTTTACATTATAATCAATTTGGTACTAGTTTATGAATTACATATAAAAATGATTAAAGACTCAAACAATTTTTTAATATTAAATATAATTTTATTTTTCTGATTCTTTTTCAAAATTTAATAGAACGTCTAACATTTGACTGTCCGATATGTCCTCTTGTTGAGTGAACATAACTTCCCACATTTGACCGTCATCATAATGAAGTAAATAATCCACAGATTCTACACATTGTAGAAGTTCATGGTCTCGTGATTCATCCATGAATTCCAAGTCAATGGGTTCAATGATTTCCTCATTGTTCATGTCTAGGACAATTTCAAAGGAAACGTTCTGTTCTCCTTGCATTTTTGTGCTGAAATTTGAATAAAAAATAAATATATCAGTAGAGATAGGGCACTGTTGGGTTTAAGTTCTGACAGGTACTTTTGAGGCATGAAGTAGTACTATTAAAAAGTGCCTGTGAAAAAGCCTATGTAAATTCATAATTATACCACAGAAACCTAAATCAATCCATAATTATAATAAACAAGCCTTTCTCAATGTCTAACTCTTACAGAGGGATAGTATATGACTATCTGAAAATGTTTTCAAATTTATAAAATAATATCTTACCTTTTAAAAACAAGTTTAAGTTGTGAGTGAAAATGATCTTGCAATGTAGTTCAGGAAGTAGTAGTCAAAATGGCTGTGTTTCTCTCTCTTTTTTTATATATATTCAGGTACATAACCAATCAAATGTCAGGTAAAAAAAGTAGAAAATGAAAGTAACATTTTAATTGGTTGTCAATTCCAACACTTCAGATGTGTTTTGTGAAGTAATTTACCTCAGGGTATTTAGAGAGGTCTACAGGCTAAATGGCTAAATGGAATTCCAACCAAATTTGTGAAAATGGCAGGGATTGGTATGTAGTATGAGTTAATCTATATTTGGTGACATTGTCTCCAGGGTTTTTTCTATAAATTACTTTCCCACCTTTTTTAATGGAGCGCTTCCCGGTGAGCGCCCCGGTACGCGAACCGGCAGCGTTACGGGAGCCCACCATTTTGTGTTTCGGTCGAATTAAGATACAAGATGGAGGGCAAATAATGTTCAGAATGGGTAGACGGGGGCACGGTAGACGTATCTTGACCCCTTAGGTGTTCTGAGGGTGGCTGAGGAGGCCCATATGTGCGAAAAAAAACCATTTTTTTAAAAAAAATTGCGCGGTTAGCGTCCGGTGCGCGTACCGGGTAGCGCTCCGGGGAGCGTACTTTGTTGAAAATTAGTGAAAAAAGTTAGAGTAAAATAATAATTGTGAGTGATCAGATGTAGGGTAGCTCTGAAAAGAGCTTTTGGGTCCTGTGGCTGATGTAGGTACCTACAAGTAGGTAGCAATGCACAGTCTTAAATTGAGGATGAAAATTCTGTTCCCCTCATCTGAGAAGTGAACTCCATCTCCTCTGTAGATATCTTGCATGTAGTAACGCAAGTTATTGTTGTACATGGAGCCCATTCCATGGTCTCTCATGTAAGCTGAAACAGACTTATTTACATGCTTCCTCGATTTCTCAATTTGTGGACAAAATTGGTTCGACCACCTCCATTTCTGTCTTTGGCATATATTTGAATATTCGTTTGTTCCCAACATACAGTATTAAGTCAACCAGGTGCCGAAGAGAGGAGTTTACACAGATGAAGGAATATTATATCCTTTACTGTTGTTCACTTGTGTGTTTTTTTGTATAGTTTTTCACACTTTATTCACTCATAAGCAGTAGCATATAGATAGAACAGAGACCCTGACGAAAGCCTAGGGAACCATCCTGTTGTGGCTGAAACATGTTGGTCTCCTCGCAGCTATTTGTGTGGACTGCGATGACGATGTTATACTGTTCTTGTTTTTAAAGGGGAAGGGGCTAACGTCTATTAAAACTGGTTTTTGTTAAGTTCCCTTTCCTTTTTTAATCACCACTTATTTGTTTTTGCACTGCACTTTCCCATCGTATCAACATCATGTGGTAGTACCGAGTGATTGTGGGTCGCTACCCCGAACTGGCTATCAGGGTATGCTGGTCTCAATGATCAAGAGACACAATACCCGATAAGGATTACCAAATGAGAATATTGATCCATACAAGACTTTTGATGGGAATCCTTAACCAGGGGTGACTTACGTCTACTGGTGCTTCACATTTTGTGATATGGTTTGTTAGATCAACTGTGTTTGTCCTCATGTACAATTGGCATGGGTACAAAAATATAGAATCACTACTGTATTTCTAATCTAGACCCCTAAGTTTGTTGTTTATCAGTATAGTTCTAGTGGGGGATAATACTTAGGCTTGGTCTCTAAACATCCCTCTAGCCCTGCAATAGTGTTTGGTTTTTCCATATATTTGAATATACCAAGGCAGTTTGAGGAAAAAGTGCCATCAATTGCTCAAAGGTGTCCTTTAAAAGCATTTCCAGACCTACC
Organism: Lissotriton helveticus; assembly: GCF_964261635.1. Taxonomy (NCBI): domain Eukaryota; kingdom Metazoa; phylum Chordata; class Amphibia; order Caudata; family Salamandridae; genus Lissotriton; species Lissotriton helveticus. Next base: position 1,114,221,994 of record NC_136061.1, read on the forward strand.
CCAGTCAAAGTGCCCAATTCATTACCTCCACAGTGCACAATTAACAGGTCAGGTTTTGGCAAATGCAAAAAGGTTTTCACCAATGGTATCAATTGGTGACATTTTAATCCTCTGTGGCCAATACACTTAATTTCCACATTTTGTAAATTGAGGTTAGGTAAATTTCTGTTATCAGTATACCTTTGAGTCCAGTAGATGTAACTATGTCCAACAATCCAGACAGAAAACATGGTGAGAGGAGGTTCTGCTGCAGTCAGATGAAGTGTGGCAATGAAATGGCAGTTGAAAAAATAAGAGTTTAAAATGAAAAAAAACTGTGGAGTTTCTGTGTTAATGAAGCAGTAGCAGTGATTGGTGGATTTTGATTGCTGAAAACAGAAAGTTAGGGTGCATGGATGAGTTCTTTAAAAGATGTAATTTGAATGGTCAAGAAAAAATCATTTTATGAAAGATTGCACTGGATATGCAGGTGTACTGAGAGTTCAGAGTTCAATTGAAACATTGTTGTGTGAACTTGCAAACATCAGAGGTCTTTCAGGAGGTGGTTGCTATGCAAAAAAGGCAGAAAGGGCAGAGGGGGGAAGGGTGTTGATTTGAAAAAAGTGAGGGAAGAGTTTTGATTGGGTGACATGAGAGATATGTGTGATGAATTACAGCTTTTCTGTGGTTTTTATGGCTGCAGACTCTGTAGTGCATACCTTTTGCTCTGCTAAAGACAAATTGGTGTGTTTCTGAGACTGTTTTGAAACTCATAAAGTATTTGCTAAGGTGAGAAAAGATTCATTTAATTTAGATAGAGAATAGTATGGTTTAGGGAGAAAATTATGAAGAAAGTTGTGTATTTAAAATGTTGCTTTGTGTCAAGTGTTTTACAAATAGATTTTGTTTCTTTGTGTTACATAGCCATGTTAAAAGTGACGCAAAAATAGTGCAAGGGTCTTACAAAAATGCTTTCATGTGTCTTAGGGTATTTTAACTCACTTCCCCATGAATGTATGAATATAATTTCTTTACAAGATGTGTTTAAAAATGTTTTTTGAAATCAATTAGGACACCTTTTAACTCTGCCAAAGCGCATTGGATCGCGCCTAACTTGCCTGGATCTTGCGTGGTCTCTTCAAACTTCCCTGACATCTCGCAGCACCCGCTCCGCGGGTGCCGCTGCACCAGACCAACGCGAAGAGGAACAGCCCGGGAGACCTGGGAGACACTTTTTCGACGTCGGCGGAGGGCTGCAGGGCTGCGAGCGTGACAGGGACTCCAATTCCCAGGAGTCCCTGACAGACCGTGGTCAACTTCTGGTCCGCTCTCCCTGCCGGCCCGCCCCCGCCCACCGGAGTGCTTTTTTAAACCCCTGGCTGCCAAGCCCTCACTGGGACACCTTTTAACTCTGCCAAAGCGCATTGTATCGCGCCTAACTTGCCTGGATCTTGCGTGGTCTCTTCAAACTTCCCTGACATCTCGCAGCACCCGCTCCGCAGGTGCCGCTGCACCAGACCAACGCGAAGAGGAACAGCCCGGGAGACCTGGGAGACACTTTTTCGGCGTCGGCGGAGGGCTGCAGGGCTGCGAGCGTGACAGGGACTCCAATTCCCAGGAGTCCCTGACAGACCGTGGTCAACTTCCGGTCCGCTCTCCCTGCCGGCCCGCCCCCGCCTACCGGAGTGCTTTTTTAAACCCCTGGCTGCCAAGCCCTCACTGGGACACCTTTTAACTCTGCCAAAGCGCATTGGATCGCGCCTAACTTGCCTGGATCTTGCGTGGTCTCTTCAAACTTCCCTGACATCTCGCAGCACCCGCTCCGCGGGTGCCGCTGCACCAGACCAACGCGAAGAGGAACAGCCCGGGAGACCTGGGAGACACTTTTTCGGCGTCGGCGGAGGGCTGCAGGGCTGCGAGCGTGACAGGGACTCCAATTCCCAGGAGTCCCTGACAGACCGTGGTCAACTTCCGGTCCGCTCTCCCTGCCGGCCCGCCCCCGCCCACCGGAGTGCTTTTTTAAACCCCTGGCTGCCAAGCCCTCACTGGGACACCTTTTAACTCTGCCAAAGCGCATTGGATCGCGCCTAACTTGCCTGGATCTTGCGTGGTCTCTTCAAACTTCCCTGACATCTCGCAGCACCCGCTCCGCGGGTGCCGCTGCACCAGACCAACGCGAAGAGGAACAGCCCGGGAGACCTGGGAGACACTTTTTCGGCGTCGGCGGAGGGCTGCAGGGCTGCGAGCGTGACAGGGACTCCAATTCCCAGGAGTCCCTGACAGACCGTGGTCAACTTCCGGTCCGCTCTCCCTGCCGGCCCGCCCCCGCCCACCAGAGTGCTTTTTTAAACCCCTGGCTGCCAAGCCCTCACTGGGACACCTTTTAACTCTGCCAAAGCGCATTGGATCGCGCCTAACTTGCCTGGATATTGCGTGGTCTCTTCAAACTTCCCTGACATCTCGCAGCACCCGCTCCGCGGGTACCGCTGCACCAGACCAACGCGAAGAGGAACAGCCCGGGAGACCTGGGAGACACTTTTTCGGCGTCGGCGGAGGGCTGCAGGGCTGCGAGCGTGACAGGGACTCCAATTCCCAGGAGTCCCTGACAGACCGTGGTCAACTTCCGGTCCGCTCTCCCTGCCGGCCCGCCCCCGCCTACCGGAGTGCTTTTTTAAACCCCTGGCTGCCAAGCCCTCACTGGGACACCTTTTAACTCTGCCAAAGCGCATTGGATCGCGCCTAACTTGCCTGGATCTTGCGTGGTCTCTTCAAACTTCCCTGACATCTCGCAGCACCCGCTCCGCGGGTGCCGCTGCACCAGACCAACGCGAAGAGGAACAGCCCGGGAGACCTGGGAGACACTTTTTCGGCGTCGGCGGAGGGCTGCAGGGCTGCGAGCATGACAGGGACTCCAATTCCCAGGAGTCCCTGACAGACCGTGGTCAACTTCCGGTCCGCTCTCCCTGCCGGCCCGCCCCCGCCCACCGGAGTGCTTTTTTAAACCCCTGGCTGCCAAGCCCTCACTGGGACACCTTTTAACTCTGCCAAAGCGCATTGGATCGCGCCTAACTTGCCTGGATCTTGCGTGGTCTCTTCAAACTTCCCTGACATCTCGCAGCACCCGCTCCGCGGGTGCCGCTGCACCAGACCAACGCGAAGAGGAACAGCCCGGGAGACCTGGGAGACACTTTTTCGGCGTCGGCGGAGGGCTGCAGGGCTGCGAGCGTGACAGGGACTCCAATTCCCAGGAGTCCCTGACAGACCGTGGTCAACTTCCGGTCCGCTCTCCCTGCCGGCCCGCCCCCGCCTACCGGAGTGCTTTTTTAAACCCCTGGCTGCCAAGCCCTCACTGGGACACCTTTTAACTCTGCCAAAGCGCATTGGATCGCGCCTAACTTGCCTGGATCTTGCGTGGTCTCTTCAAACTTCCCTGACATCTCGCAGCACCCGCTCCGCGGGTGCCGCTGCACCAGACCAACGCGAAGAGGAACAGCCCGGGAGACCTGGGAGACACTTTTTCGGCGTCGGCGGAGGGCTGCAGGGCTGCGAGCGTGACAGGGACTCCAATTCCCAGGAGTCCCTGACAGACCGTGGTCAACTTCCGGTCCGCTCTCCCTGCCGGCCCGCCCCCGCCCACCGGAGTGCTTTTTTAAACCCCTGGCTGCCAAGCCCTCACTGGGACACCTTTTAACTCTGCCAAAGCGCATTGGATCGCGCCTAACTTGCCTGGATCTTGCGTGGTCTCTTCAAACTTCCCTGACATCTCGCAGCACCCGCTCCGCGGGTGCCGCTGCACCAGACCAACGCGAAGAGGAACAGCCCGGGAGACCTGGGAGACACTTTTTCGGCGTCGGCGGAGGGCTGCAGGGCTGCGAGCGTGACAGGGACTCCAATTCCCAGGAGTCCCTGACAGACCGTGGTCAACTTCCGGTCCGCTCTCCCTGCCGGCCCGCCCCCGCCTACCGGAGTGCTTTTTTAAACCCCTGGCTGCCAAGCCCTCACTGGGACACCTTTTAACTCTGCCAAAGCGCATTGGATCGCGCCTAACTTGCCTGGATCTTGCGTGGTCTCTTCAAACTTCCCTGACATCTCGCAGCACCCGCTCCGCGGGTGCCGCTGCACCAGACCAACGTGAAGAGGAACAGCCCGGGAGACCTGGGAGACACTTTTTCGGCGTCGGCGGAGGGCTGCAGGGCTGCGAGCGTGACAGGGACTCCAATTCCCAGGAGTCCCTGACAGACCGTGGTCAACTTCCGGTCCGCTCTCCCTGCCGGCCCGCCCCCCGCCCTCTAAACCTTCTTATATCTAGGGCTACTTCTCCCGCAGCGCGGGACGCAGCCCGGGACAAGACCGGGCTAAGAGCGGGCCGTTTGAGGCCGTTCGAGGACATTGAGGACTGGCCTGGCCCACCCCCCTGGTCCGTGTCATCTAACTTGTCCTTCTTTTAGTAGTAAGTACATTGTGGGTATTGAAATCTAAATATATCATGAATACACGGGGGAGTCGCAGTAAAACTGCAATGGGGCTGAGTAAGCCAAGTGGGACATTGGATGATTTCCTCGTAAAGACTAACCTAGCGATTGATGCTGAAATTACCAAACTGCAGAACAGGGTGTCACTTGAGCTCGATGCAGCACGTAGGCTTTCTCAGACCTTTGCTAATTCCCAAAAATCTTCCCTAGGGAAAATCGCGTCTGCTGTATCCCCACAACATGCTCCTTGCCCTCACCCACTGATAATTCACGCCGATGTTCACTCTGTTCCCCTACCTCTCTCCTTTCCGTTAGAGCCCGCATCCACTTTTTCCACTGTATCCCCTAAAACCCTTGAGGGAATAGTGCCCACTGGACCAGGAACGGCTACGATTCTGCCGGACAGTCCTAACCCCGTCGACCTTTTTGCCCCTGTAGTAACATTTAAAACCAAAGGTGGCCCAATTCTAACAAAGAAAAACAGTGCTAGATCTGCCTATGCCCGTAAAAGATCTGCCTATGCCCGCAAAAAAGCAAAAGTTGCAAGGCTCCAGTTCTTTAACAATAGGCGAACACTACCAGTTACGGGGGAGACCATACAAGCGTCAAATTTGGATAATAATCCAAAAGGGGGGGACAGGGTACATAGCGACCTCAACGTGGTCCTTGACCTCACTCAAGGGTCTTCCCCACCCATGGTGAGAAATCCATAGAGGGAGGGCAAAGTGAGATAGGGAAGGGCAGTAATAAGGGGGATGATGAGGAAGGTTTCCTTAAGATAGTCTGGGCCACACTAAAACAATTATTGTCACCTCTGGAACTCAGACTGTCACGCATCGAGAACAATCTACTCGAGATGGATAAGACCCTAGTCTCCCTGGCCACCCTTAGCCTAAAACAACTGGAATCAAGTTATCCTGATATTGCTGAAGGTTCTGCCCAGGATGATGACAATGGTATCCAACCGGCCCCAGTATCTAACGTTAGTTCCCTTGACCCTCAAACAATGCCCCCGGTCTTGCCCCTACCCTTACCCGCACCAAAACCGACCCCAATACCTAAACCCCGGTCTAAGTCAAACGTTCCCTTTCCACTAATACCAAAGCTCCCAATACCAGTGCTAAAAGGCCCCGATAATCAGACCTTATCCAAACCTATCACTAAGGCTGCTCATAAGCCTAATAAGACTAACATCCCCCCTACTGAGCTCATAGCCAACCAGTACCATTGTCGCCAGAACTTTCGCGGGGGTTATATTGATCTCCCTCCTGATGCCGGCCCTTACGTTGCCATATTGGCTGGTGTACCACCACTCGATCCGCATTCTGTGGAGACCCACTGGTCCCTAAAGAATAAGGTGATTCACTGGCTCAACACCAATAGACAGCTCCCCAATCCTGGCAAGACAGGGGTTTTAATGGTTAGGAGAGTGCCATGGGTGGGTCGTACCCATAAATCTATCCCCGGAGACTGCATAGTGGTTTCATTTGCAGACCCCCACACAGCCCAATACATCACTAGATGGGAATCTCAGGTTTCTAACCATTCTATTGTCACCAGACCCCTAACCTTCTTCTATCCTCCAAAACAGATTGTTGAGCCATCTGGGGCCTGGTCAACAGTCCACAACCCTAGATGGAAAGGATATGGGGACGGTTGGCAACCCACTAATAACTGGTGGGAAGGAGTCCCCACTAGGAACAGGTTTGAGTGCCTTGACCAGGTGGATTGACTGGGAATTGGTGCCGCTCCAACCCTCACCAACGCCCAAAACCCCTCAACAGAGAGTGTTTCGAGCGAAAACCTAAAGCACACACCCCAAGTTTCAAGCGATATGGGGATAGATTTAAATCCACCTAAACAGCACGTTTCCCCTGCACAGGCCAGACGATAGGTAGACCTTACATGCTCGCAAAACCTAAAAGGCACAATGGGGAATGGAGGGCATCAGCCACATCCACAGGAAACTGGAAACCCAACACACTCTCTCCTTTCCTGGAATGTAGCAGGCCTAGGTAGTAAGATCACCCACAAACCTTGGCTGGAGATTGTGCAGAAGTATGGCATTATATGCCTACAAGAAACATGGCTTATAGAGGAAGCACACATGCTGGGCTACCGAACCTTTCATTCTCCAGCGGTGCCATCAGCCCAGGGGCGCAAAAAGGGGGGCTTGTGCACCTACATCTCGAACACAGGGGATGTTAAAGTTTGTAATTTCAAATCCAATCAGTACTTCCAAATTACACTATTTAAATGGGGCACTTCGCAAAAAGTGATTCTTGTGAATTTCTACAATAATTTGCCAATTAACGAAGTGGAATCAAATTTGAACATTATGATCCACCACATTCATAAATTGAGAGATCAAGGTTCGGGGGATCACATTATACTGTGGGTGGGTGATTTTAATTGTACCGTCTGTCCGTCTTCTGAGTTAGGTTTGTGCGGCCTATCAGATTTAGGGGAGGACGGTCCCTTACACTTCTCCCACTCCAATATGGGGTCTTTTCTTAACAATGTTATATTCACCTTTGACCTCAACTTTATCAACCAGGTATGTTCCCCCCCGGTTCCCTTTGCCCCAACGTATAATGGAAGAGGCTGTGGATCTACAATTGACTTTGCACTTATATCATCTACTCACCCTGACTTCATAACCTATTGGGAAATGGGGGAGGAGCCTATGAGTGACCATTATCCCATTACTTTTGGGGTAAATCTCATGGAAAGCAAGGAAAAGGAACCTAGTGGGGCCCCATACCCATTTGAGATTACTTTAACTAAGACCAATGGGTATGTAATTCAATGGGAGAAAATGAATCCAACATCCTTCTTTCAAAATCTTATATGCTCTTGTTCCACGGACATATTTGCCTGCTTACAGGAAGACACCAACCCAGAGAGCATTATGGCCGCTTTCTCCAACATCCAGCGCCACATAAAAAGCGCCCTGACTAGGAACTGTAAACCCAATGGGAGGCACACCCGAGGGTGGTTTGATTCCAGATGCACTTCCGCGCTGAAAAATTTAAAGAAAGCTTTGTCCGCTGACCCGAAAGATAGGGTTCAAATTCGCCAAGCGAGACATGATTATAAGCTGGCAATTAATCAACGGAGGGCGACCTTGAAGCAGGAGGCCTGGGAAGCTCTGGGGGATGCCGCCAGGGCTAAGGATAGCAATGCCTTCTGGAAAGTCATAAGATCTGTTTATAACTCAAAAGACAGAGATAACTCTGTAGAGGTGGCCATATCGGCTGAGCTCTGGGTAGAACATTATGCTAACCTTTATTCAAACAGTATACAGAGTAATCCCCCGAAACCTTGGAAGGTGACCTCCCTCATAGACAGTATAAACCAGGATAACCAGCTCACTGTCTTCCCAGCATCTTCTTATCCGATTGAACTAGTATTCACCACATTAGAAGTGGAAGATGCCCTCAGAGAAAGTCCATTAGGCAAAGCCCCGGGCCCTGATCACACCCCAGTGGATGTCTATAAATCAGAACTGGACTTCTGGGTTCCCTTGTTAACCAACGTATTAAATATGGGAAATAAATGTGGCTTTATTACCACTTGGTCGGACGCGATCGTAGTTCCCATATTTAAAAAAGGGAATAGGGACGACCCGGCTTGTTACCGTCCCATATCTTTATTGGACGGGCTCATGAAAGTAGCTGGAAGGATAGTCCTTAAGAGGATTCAACATTGGGAAGAAGAGAAGAAGGTTATCTCGGAGTTCCAATATGGGTTCCGAAAGGGGCTAGGGACACTGGAGCAATGTCTAAACTTGTCCCTGTTAGTCTCCAAATATACGCAGGCCAAAAAAGGGGACCTTTTTGTTACCTTTGTCGACCTCAGCTCCGCATTTGATTGTGTGGATCACGCGCTGCTTTGGTCGACACTGGAAGACATTGGGGTGGACCCAACTATCCTCACATTCATCAAAGAACTATATAGAGATGCAGGGGCCAGAGTAAGATTTGGGACCCTGGGGCAATGCTCACAAAAATTTGCCATAAACAGAGGGGTAAGGCAAGGCTGCATACTTGCGCCCTTGCTTTTCACATTGTACATAAATTCTATCGCTGAGAGCTTAATAACCCTATCAAGCGATTTCCCGGCTGTAAATGGTAGGCCTGTACCCATCCTTTTATATGCCGATGACGCGGCTATCATGTCCAGGACCAAAGTAGGTCTGCAGAAAGCAGTAAATGAATTTTCATCCTACATGGGTAAAAGAAGTTTAAAGGTGAACATATCTAAAACTTTCTCCATGTCCTGCTCCCAAAAGATCAACAGACCACCATGCTCAATATACTTAGATCAGCAAAAGATTGCCATTACAGACTCTTTTTGCTATTTGGGCATCGTGTTTGACAGGAGGGGAAGGTGGAAACACGCAGTGTCAGCTAGGAAACTCGCCTTTTCCCGTGCCATAGGTGCATTAAGAACCTTCGCTGCCAACATCGGGGGTAAACCCACACGAGAAATGCTACAGATCTATCGGGCAAAGTGTATAGCAACAGCCACATATGGTGCAGGTATCTGGGGTTTCGAGAATGTGTCCTCACTGCAAACATGTGAGAACCTTTTTATTTGCTACTTATTAGGTGTGTCCAAAACCACGTCGACTTTTATGACTCATATTGAGTCCGGCGTTAAATACCTCAGTGACATCGTAAAAATATCACCCTGTTTGCTTTGGCATAAGATCTGGACCACAGAAGAATGCAAATTGAACGGAAACCTTATTAAAGACTGTATGGCTCTGGACGGGGCAGCAAAAGTCAAGTGGTTGCGATACGTCCAAATGATGTTTTCTAACATTGGACACCCTGAATTCTACGACGAACCAGAGTCTACACGAACCTTGACCAGATCTGCCCTTAAAAAATTATTATTCAGACACTTAGAGAGCGCAAGATGGGACATCGAGAAACTCAAAGGTACTATCTTGAGCTATCAGCAAATTACTCCCACTGAGGGTCTGCAACTCTACCTAGGGATCGAAAAAGCACCCTATGCTCGCATGCTTTTAACTAGGCTGCGTCTAGGGATCTTTTTCCGCTTGGTTACCTTGCCAAAACTGAATGATTGGGCCTTATTGAAATTAATATGTCCATGTGATGACCACTCAACACAGAGTAATATACACATCATGTTCTTTTGCAAACTGTATACCACCCCGAGGAAATCATTCCTTTTACCCTTACTTAAACGTTGGGGGATAAGAACATGTAAACCCGCATATTCAAAACTATTGCTCCTAGAAGAGGTCGACGTTATTTTTGCTGTTTCTCGCTTTTTAATGGTAGTGATGAAACTTAGAAATACAATGGGTTAACTAACAAGTCTCAACACTGACCGACTAGAGTAAAATGAGGTCGCTTGTTAACTTTACTGAAGTAGATTGTAACCCTCAAAGAAATGTTTTATCTATCTCTGAAACTTTGTACATGTGAATATTCCGCTTACTTTGTTTGCATAAATTGTATTTGCACGCTTTTATGATCTCTTGAAAACCTATTTCTGTCACTTTGTTCACGTGAATATTCATTTAAATTGTCTGTATAAATTGTACTTGTACGCTTTTATGATTTCTTGAAATCGAATAAAGTTATTTGATTTGAATTAGGTTTCTTGATATGTACTGCTAGAGTTTCATAGGTTGCTTGGGGCATATTTTCAAGGCTTTTGAGTTCCTTTGATGTAATTTTTCCCATTTTAATTTAAGACCTTTCCCCGTGGTGCAAGGTCCTTGTAAATATGCTCCCATCTGTGCTTGGCAAATTTAGATTTTAATTCTTTGACTAACATAGCCATGTTAAAAGTGACCCAAAAATGTTGCAAGGGCCTTAAAAAAAACGCTTTCATGTGTCCTAGGCCATTTTAAGTCATTTCCCCTTGAATGTAGGTATATAATTGATTTAGATGATGTGTTTAAAAACGATTTTTGAAAACAATTAGGTTTCTTGATATGTACTGCTAGAGCTTCATAGGTTGCTTGGGGCATATTTATAAGGCCTTTGAGTCTCTCTGATGTTATTTTTCCCATTTTAATTTAAGACCTTTCCCCGTGGTGCAAGGTCCTTGTAAATACGCCCCCATCTGTGCTTGGCAAATTTAGATCTTGATTATTTGACTTACATAGCTATGTTAAAAGTGATCCAAAAATGGAGCAAGGGTCTTACAAAAATGCTTTCATGTGTCTTAGGGTATTTTAACTCACTTCCCCATGAATGTATGAATATAATTGCTTTACAAGATGTGTTTAAAAACGTTTTTTGAAATCAATTAGGTTTCTTGATATGTACTGCTAGAGTTTAATAGGTTGCTTGGGGCATATTTTCAAGGCTTTTGAGTTCCTTTGATGTAATTTTTCCCATTTTAATTTAAGACCTTTCCCCGTGGTGCAAGGTCCTTGTAAATATGCCCCCATCTGTGCTTGGCAAATTTAGATTTTAATTCTTTGACTAACATAGCCATGTTAAAAGTGACCCAAAAATGTTGCAAGGGCCTTAAAAAAACGCTTTCATGTGTCTTAGGCCATTTTAAGTCATTTCCCCTTGAATGTAGGTATATAATTGATTTAGATGATGTGTTTAAAAACGATTTTTGAAATCAATTAGGTTTCTTGATATGTAGTGCTAGAGTTTCATAGGTTGCTTGGGGTATATTTAAAAGGCATTTGAGTCCCTTTGATGTTATTTTTCCCATTTTAATTAAAGACATTTCCCCGTGGTGGAAGGTCCTTGTAAATACACCCCCATGTGTGCTTGGCAAATTTAGATTTTGATTATTTGACTTACATAGCCATGTTCCATACAGTTCTCACCTTCTGCGTAGTCTTTGATATGCTACACTCCATCTGCACAATGAGATACGTAAGCAAAGGAAACACAGGTGATGTGATTGTGAACTGAGGAAAAGAAATTCCACATTTTTCAATTACATCACCTGTGTTTCCTAAGTTTACGAATGACATTGTGCAGATGAGGTTTAGGCCTGTCCACGGACACAGAAGAGGTCTGGCCTTTGTTCAAGAGTGAAGTGGACATGACTTACTTCATTGGTAGGCCTTCACATGTATTATCTCCTCTGTACTCTTCAACAAGCGTAAATTTCATCTGCAACCCTGAGTAGGCCTCACCTTAAACAAACCTCTGGATAGGCCACACCTTATCGTCATCCTGAATCAATCATTTAAAATGTTAGGGACAGATTTATGATAGGTGTATGCCTCTTTTGCGTCACTGTGCGTCACTTTTGTGACGCAGCGGCGGTGCAAAAGATTTGCTATGTGGTGACATATTTACAACTTGATGCATCTAGGCAGATGTGTCATGCTGTAAAGTCCCGTGCCACATGAAACCGATGCAGCAGTGATGCAAAAGATGCACCATGTTGCAAGACAGGCCTCACTTCATCTCCAACAAGATAAGAAGCTGAATCTTCTGTAAATGTCAACATTGTTGTATACACTGCTGAACTTCTGTGTACTCTTTGATATGCTAGACTCCATCTGCACTATGAGATACCTAAGCAAAGGAAACACAGGTGATGTGATTGTGAAATGAGGAAAAGAAACTCCACATTTTTCAATTACATCACCTGTGTTTCCTAAGTTTACGAATGACATTGTGCAGATGAGGTTTAGGCCTGTCCACGGACACAGAAGAGGTCTGGCCTTTGTTCAAGAGTGAAGTGGACATGACTTACTTCATTGGTAGGCCTTCACATGTATTATCTCCTCTGTACTCTTCAACAAGCGTAAATTTCATCTGCAACCCTGAGTAGGCCTCACCTTAAACAAACCTCTGGATAGGCCACACCTTATCGTCATCCTGAATCAATCATTTAAAATGTTAGGGACAGATTTATGATAGGTGTGTGTCTCTTTTGCGTCACTGTGCGTCACTTTTGTGACGCAGCGGCGGTGCAAAAGATTTGCTATGTGGTGACATATTTACAACTTGATGCATCTAGGCAGATGTGTCATGCTGTAAAGTCCCGTGCCACATGAAACCGATGCAGCAGTGATGCAAAAGATGCACCATGTTGCAAGACAGGCCTCACTTCATCTCCAACAAGATAAGAAGCTGAATCTTCTGTAAATGTCAAAATTGTTGTATACACTGCTGAACTTCTGTGTACTCTTTGATATGCTAGACTCCATCTGCACTATGAGATACCTAAGCAAAGGAAACACAGGTGATGTGATTGTGAAATGAGGAAAAGAAACTCCACATTTTTCAATTACATCACCTGTGTTTCCTAAGTTTACGAATGACATTGTGCAGATGAGGTTTAGGCCTGTCGCCGGACACAGAAGAGGTCTGGCCTTTGTTCAAGAGTGAAGTGGACATGACTTACTTCATTGGTAGGCCTTCACATGTATTATCTCCTCTGTACTCTTCAACAAGCGTAAATTTCATCTGCAACCCTGAGTAGGCCTCACCTTAAACAAACCTCTGGATAGGCCACACCTTGTCGTCATCCTGAATCAATCATTTAAAATGTTAGGGACAGATTTATGATAGGTGTGTGCCTCTTTTGCGTCACTGTGCGTCACTTTTGTGACGCAGCGGCGGTGCAAAAGATTTGCTATGTGGTGACATATTTACAACTTGATGCATCTAGGCAGATGTGTCATGCTGTAAAGTCCCGTGCCACATGAAACCGATGCAGCAGTGATGCAAAAGGTGCACCATGTTGCAAGACAGGCCTCACTTCATCTCCAACATGATAAGAAGCTGAATCTTCTGTAAATGTCAAAATTGTTGTATACACTGCTGAACTTCTGTGTACTCTTTGATATGCTAGACTCCATCTGCACTATGAGATACCTAAGCAAAGGAAACACAGGTGATGTGATTGTGAAATGAGGAAAAGAAACTCCACATTTTTCAATTACATCACCTGTGTTTCCTAAGTTTACGAATGACATTGTGCAGATGAGGTTTAGGCCTGTCCACGGACACAGAAGAGGTCTGGCCTTTGTTCAAGAGTGAAGTGGACATGACTTACTTCATTGGTAGGCCTTCACATGTATTATCTCCTCTGTACTCTTCAACAAGCGTAAATTTCATCTGCAACCCTGAGTAGGCCTCACCTTAAACAAACCTCTGGATAGGCCACACCTTATCGTCATCCTGAATCAATCATTTAAAATGTTAGGGACAGATTTATGATAGGTGTGTGCCTCTTTTGCGTCACTGTGCGTCACTTTTGTGACGCAGCGGCGGTGCAAAAGATTTGCTATGTGGTGACATATTTACAACTTGATGCATCTAGGCAGATGTGTCATGCTGTAAAGTCCCGTGCCACATGAAACCGATGCAGCAGTGATGCAAAAGATGCACCATGTTGCAAGACAGGCCTCACTTCATCTCCAACAAGATAAGAAGCTGAATCTTCTGTAAATGTCAAAATTGTTGTATACACTGCTGAACTTCTGTGTACTCTTTGATATGCTAGACTCCATCTGCACTATGAGATACCTAAGCAAAGGAAACACAGGTGATGTGATTGTGAAATGAGGAAAAGAAACTCCACATTTTTCAATTACATCACCTGTGTTTCCTAAGTTTACGAATGACATTGTGCAGATGAGGTTTAGGCCTGTCCACGGACACAGAAGAGGTCTGGCCTTTGTTCAAGAGTGAAGTGGACATGACTTACTTCATTGGTAGGCCTTCACATGTATTATCTCCTCTGTACTCTTCAACAAGCGTAAATTTCATCTGCAACCCTGAGTAGGCCTCACCTTAAACAAACCTCTGGATAGGCCACACCTTATCGTCATCCTGAATCAATCATTTAAAATGTTAGGGACAGATTTATGATGGTGTATGCCTCTTTTGCGTCACTGTGCGTCACTTTTGTGACGCAGCGGCGGTGCAAAAGATTTGCTATGTGGTGACATATTTACAACTTGATGCATCTAGGCAGATGTGTCATGCTGTAAAGTCCTGTGCCACATGAAACCTGCGTCAGGTTTCATATAGGTGTTTTGTTGCAGGGTGGGCATTCATTTGCATGAAAGCCCTGTAAAACTAACACAGTGAAATTTAGAAGATTTCACTGAGTCAGCTTTATAGCATTGCTGAATCAAATCCTTACGCCTGTTTGAAACAGGCGTAAGGAGTGATGCACCATGCAATGTGAGGCTTCCTCCTGTGCATTGCAGTAGACATGTCGCGCTTACGACGTGATTCCTGCAATGTGCTGCTTTTGTGGAACAGATGCGTGACGCACCTGTGCTGTTTTTGCTCAATGGTGCTCCACATTGTAAATGCGGCACATCATGGGTGGCAGAGCAGCGGTGCACGTTAACTGGTGCATCCCCGGGGATGTGCCAGTTAACATAAATCTGCCCCTTTACATTTAAGTATGAGCAGGGTAAAAAGAGTTGGTGAGGCTTATCGAAGGTTAAGAAGAGATGAGTCCTGTTCACTGAAAACTTGGACATAGGCCTCACCTCCTCAGCATCGCTGGACATGGCTAAATAATAATTGCAAAATGTTACTCTTGTTAAACAATTTTAATATTATAGTCTCTGAGATTTATCTCTTACTCTGCAACATCTCATTGTTGTTCTCTTTCTTTAAAGATAACGACAACATCAACCATGAGTGATAATGAGCAATCCGTTGATCTCGATATTATCATTGAAATTGTGATTGAAACGTCAGTGGAAGTAGATCCCTTGGATGATTCAAATCCTGAGGATGATGAAGAACATGATGAGGATGCTGATATGTCAGAATTGTATGACATAGGGTGGGAAGCTGACCTGCTTGAGCCTATGGAACTATAAACATTTATTTTTAAAAGTTACTGGAAATGAAAAATGAAAAATAAAAATGTAAACCGTTTCATTTAAAATTAAACAAAAGTTCAAAAATAGGTTGTGTATAGTGTCTTTAATAAAATATTCAAATATGCTCATAAAATTAGTTCAGATTCACATATAAAACAGCACAGGTCAAATGTAGAAGCATTCAATTTCTTTGCTACTATTGTGAATACTAAATTTGCCAATGCACTAAAAATGACAAGTAGTGTGTTAAATTTTTGATGACTGTTATTGATTTACTGTTTGCTAATAGTGGTTAATAACATTTTTTATTATATTTTACCACAGATTCAACTGCAGATCATTTCAAAATTAAAGAATGCCTTCGAAGGACAGAAGGCGAAAGGCTACCAAACATCAAAGACAGCAGCTTAAAAAATTATTGCAGCAGACCTCTACAATAAAAATTGGTCAAGTCACCAAGAAAGGTCCGGGTAAGATAAAGAAATCATTCCTAAGAAATATTTGTAGAAAAAAAAGTAGTACTCCAGAAAATGTTTTAGTCCAGAAAAAGAGAAGCAATTTAAACGGAAAGGGAAGGCCAATCAAAAATGTTACTGCTAGAGCAGGAGATAACTCTGTGCATGGTAGTAGAAGGAAAAATCAGTTTAGGGACATTCGTAGACGAATGTTCCGCAACAGGATAATTGGCAATTTGTTAAAAAATATTAAGAAAGGTCAGCAGAAAGTGGTTTTTTATAAGAGAAAAAAAAAATTGAGAAAGTTATTGATCAGGCATTTGAAATTAAGCGAAAGTTATTTATTTTGATAATCAATAGAATTAGGAAGCTAAACAAGGCAATTTATGATTTCAAAAGAAATACTAGATGGAAGAGAACAGTTAATCGTAGTAATTTTTGTGAAGTTTTTTCAGGAGAATGGATGCATAGTTCAAGTTGTGAGGCATTTTTTAATGAGGAGAGTTATCTCCAGGATAATGATTTGGTGCATGCAGTTGACATCAGTGGTCGAGCTTATGAGGTGAAAGATGGTTGTCCAGTTGAAAAAGAAAAACTTGTGACAACAGAGGCAGAAGAGGTGTTAGGTAATGAGGTTTTAGGAAGACGTCCTAAGGGACCTGTGTACACCTGGAAGTGTAGTAGTATTTGCAGTGTGCGACAGGATTCCATCAATTTGCTTTGTGATTTTGTACGGACATTTAATAAGAAAAGTTTGAAGCAGAAAATGAAGTTGTTGCAAGAATTAGATCCTTGCAGAGTGAGAGAAGTGACAGGTTTGCATGGTCATTCACTGGCTTGTCTTTCCAGGAGAGTATGCCAGAGTGTTTTTCATCATTTCAGGATGCTAGCAGTGCATCATAATAAAGTGAGGAAATTAGTTAGAATGTTGTATTATGCTAAGAGTCCAGCAGTTATGCTTAAACAATTATGCACTGCTCTTTTGCATGGTTCTGAAATAGATGTGAAGAATATTTGTGAAGAAATTGAGTTTTGTTACTTTGGAAGTAAAGAGGAGAATGTTGAAATTGACCCAGAAGAAGAGGGTAATGTGGAAGATAGTGTACATGTTTCCAGTACAGATAATTTTCAGAAGGAAATTGCCACGTTTCAGGTGAAATCAAGTGAGAGGCCTAATTTCACTTGTGTGTGTTGTCGACGCACTTATTATAAGAATCAGACTAAGTTAGTGGATTTATATGCAAAAAGTGAAAGGGAAAATAATAGTGAATGGAAGGATTTTGCAACATACTTGATGGTAGAAAATTGTTTTGATTTGGGATTGGATCAACGTGTGTGTACTTATTGTTGTAACAAATTAAATCAAAACCAGTTGCCTGCTAGAGCGGTTCATAATAATCTGGAATTGGTTGAGATTCCTTCTGAATTGAAGGATTTAAATACTAATGAATCTATTTTGATTCAAAGTATCCATCCCTTTCAGGCTATTGTAAGAATGGAGCCAAAGACAGGGAAATTGCCTCCATCAGATTTACAGAGAGGATTAAAGGGAAGAGTTGTTTATTTGCCTCCAGATTTGAAGAAAAACATTAATACAATTGGAGTAGAAAAAGTGGAAGAGGAACCTCTGGTTATCTTAGTTAATGGGGTTCCGACAAAGAGTAAGAAAATATGGCAAGATTTAGTGGATGTTAGGAAAGTCAAAAAGGCAACATTGTATTTGAAAAAAAACAATAAGTACTATAAGAATGTATATGTTGCAGAAGAGGAAGTAAGTGAAGAAGAGTATAGCGAATTGTGTGCTGGTCAAATTGAGAAAGTAGAACCCTCTAAAAGTGAAGAAATATATGAACATTATAGTGTTCATCCTTTGCATTCCAAGGAAGTCATGGGGAATGCTATTGAGTTGTTTCAAATGAAACAAGCCAAAGGGAGTCCCATTAGTGTTTGGGAGGAAAGTTTGGAAGGTCGGTGTTTTCCACAGCTATTTCCAACAGGTCAAGGAGGAAGATATGATGAGCGAACTCATCAAATTCCTGCTTCTGAATACCGGACTTTACGATTGTATGCAGAAGATCCTAGGTTTCGACAATGCATTCCCTATTTGTTTCATCTCCTGTTTGAAAGCGATCTGTCTGGACTGTCATATGCAGTGAACCACATCTTGAAAAGTGGTGTACAGCTGCAAAATATCTCGGCAAGTGACTTTATGGATAAAGTCAATGTGCAAGACAGTATTTTGGATTCTCACCTGATTAATCTCATGGCGTGTCAGCGTGGTACTAATGAGTACTGGTACCGTCGTCATGGTGATTTAAAATGTATACTGAGGAACTTAGGAACTCCCACATGGTTCCTCACTCTCAGCTGTGCCGAGTATGGCTGGGAAGACTTACTTGAATTTCTACGAGAGGCAAATGGAAACATTGAAAATATCAAATTCAAGACACCCGGAGAACTATGCTCTTTGGATCCAGTGAATGTATGCAGGTACTTCAATCATAGATTTGAAGCTATGATGTCTTTCATCATGAACAAGAGAAATCCACCTCTTGGAGAGGTGTTGGATTTCTTCTGGAGAAAGGAGTACCAAGCAAGAGGTGCTCCTCATATACATATGCTGCTGTGGATCAAGGATGCACCTAAATTTGGAACAGATCCAGAAGACTTAGTGATGAGTTTCATAGAACAGTATTCTACATGTGCTGTTCCAAACGCAAAGGAGGACAAAAGCCTAAGAGAACAAGTTCTACGCTTCCAAAGCCATCGTTGCGGAAAGTACTGTCGTCGTAAATTCAGAAACAAGGACAAGTTCTACACCAAATGTCGTTTCGCCTTTCCACGACCGGTGATTTCTAAAGGAAGAGTGAACAGTTTGATGTCTTCGCTGCGACATAATGTGATGAAGAAATCACCTAAAAACACATACAATTTGAAAAGGAACGAAGAGTCCAAGTATATCAACGACTACAACCCAGTGATTTTGTCCATGTGGAATGCTAACATGGATATACAGTTCGTGGCTGATAACTGTATGGCTGTGGCTCGGTATGTGACATCTTACATCACCAAAAAAGAAAAGACAGAATTGAAGGATATGTGGGAGGACATTTCCCATGAAAAGAGCCTCAGTAAGAAGTTGTACAGTTTCAGTCTGAAGATGTTGTCACATCGAGAAATCGGAGCTTACGAATGTTCTGACCGGTTGTCTTCAGCAAGTCTCTATGCCAAATCCAGGAGTATCGTTTGGGTGAGTCTTGGTCTTGCTGCAACGCGTAATCGAGTTCTGAAACCTGTGCGGGAAATTGAGTATTTGGCGGAAAAGGAGCCAAACAGTACTGATATTTTGAAGACCAACATGTTGGATACATATTATCCAAATAGAAGCAGACACCTCGAGAATGTTTGTCTGTATGAGGTTCTACAAAATTACATATTCAAGAGGAACATCAAAGAAGATATTGATAAAGGAGTGTATGCTGTAATTGGAAGTGAGGGATGTCTCGTCAAGCAAAGAAAATGCCACTTGGTAAACCATCGAAAATTGAGTGGCGAATCTCCTGAAAAAAAAGAGTTTTTCTATTTAGCACTTTTGCAACTTTTCAAGCCTTGGCGTGCAGAAGAGGAACTGCTTGGAGATTTCCTCTGTTACGAAGACTCTTTCAATGCCGCCAAGGAGACCATAGAATGTCCTGTTTTTCTCAAATATCTAGAAATGTTGAATGCGGAAATCGAGCAGGAAGCAACGATTGCAGCCGAGATTGCTAGAGACAGTTCTCAGGACAGTCAGAGTTCTGTTTCATTGAGTCAGGATCCACTAGGAGGACCAGTTATCGAAAATTAAGCTGCCACTGCCATGATTGAAGTGGAAAGAGCCATGGCACATGCTCAGGAGGATGCGGTTAACTTAGAAGACTTGGAAAGAAAACTCAACATTGAGCAGAGGAAAATATATGACGAAGTTACCAACCAAATTGATCATGGATTAAGTCATGAGAAGAAAGAGTGCTCATGTACGTCGTTGAAACCTGTCCGACTGTACGTGAGTGGAGAAGCGGGAACTGGAAAAAGTTTCCTCATTAAAGCAATTTCATGTCATTTGCAGAAAAGGACTGAGTCATCGCTGTCTTGTGTTGTCACCGCTCCAACTGGACTGGCAGCACATAACATTAAAGGTATTACTTTGCATCGTCTACTGATGCTGCCAGTGGAGCATGATAACAAATTACAATACCACAAGTTATCTGGAGATGCTTGTTGTGAAGTTTCAAGAGTCTTGAAGAAAATGAAACTTCTTATCATTGACGAAGTAAGCATGGTTTCCAATGTCATGCTTGCCTTTGTGCATTTGAGAATGCAAGAAGTTCTCAAAACAGAGTATGATGTGTTATTTGGTGGCAAACACATCATTGTTTTCGGTGATCTTCTGCAGCTGACACCAGTGAAAGGACAACCTGTGTTCAAAATGCTCACGCATGAAGATACCAGGAAGTGCCTAGGGAGCATTGGCAACGTTAATATATGGTTAAACTTCAATTATGCTGAACTGCATGAAAATATGCGTCAGGCGAAGGATGAAGATTACAAGAATATTCTACAAGATGTAGTATGTCGCCAAAACTGCAGCCTGCTATCTCAAAGCCTGTTTGAAAACTCATTCCCAATTACTGGCAACTGTTCCCTAATATTTTATTGACTACTGTGATATTAGCCTTGTGTATAGAGTGTCAGTGCTTACTTGAATTTGAATGATTTTTTTTTTTTTTTTTTTTTTCACTGCTTTGTAGCAATAATGCCTTGCCTCCTTTTGTAATCAATGAGCAACTTGATTTTTATAATGTTGTAAAACATATGTTTTTAAATACACTTTTTATGATTGTAAATTCAATCGAAATAAAGTTACCTTTTGACTTGACTACAAGATGTTAGAATCGGAAAAGTGACCGAGCATGGGAAAGAAGCTTTACATGCACGATTACTGTCAAATTTGTATCCAGAACAAGACGTTGTGCCTGAGAATATTTTTCAGAAAATTACTGAGAAGAAATCTGGAATATGTTTGATGCCAACTCTTGCAGAATGTGCCATCTTCAACAACAAAATGTTGTATTTAGAAAACCAAGATATTGTGAAACTGGAAGCTATTGACAGAGTAGAGCATATGGGATCAACAATTATTTTGTCTGAGAATTTGAAATCAAAATTGGATTCATTAGAGAAGAGTATATCTAAAACTGCGGGTTTTGAAAAGACTCTGAATGTGTGCTGAAATTGCTGTATAATTTTAAAAAGGAATTTACATGTTGAAAGAGGTCTGGTAAATGGATCAATGGGTAATGTTGTTGATTTTGTGAAATACAGAAATAGGGATGAAATTGAATTTTTAAAAATTAAATTTGATGGCATTGAGGAAGTACAGCTAATTGGTCGTTGCTCTGCTAGGTTTTTGCTTGTGAAAGACTTATATGTTCGCCGTAAGCAGTTTCCTGTTTGCTTGGCATATGCGGTGACAATCCATAAATCGCAAGGTTTAAGTGTAGACAGTGCATTGGTGAATATTGGCAGTTCTGTGTTCAAGGAGGGTATGGCATATGTGGCATTGTCACGAGTCAGAACTTTATCGGGATTGTACTTGATTGAGTGTGATGTCACAAACATTTGTGCGGATCTAGACTGTGTTAAGGAATACAATAGGTTAAGAAGAGAGTATGCGCCACATTTGCCTCAATATCCTTTGTTTGAGAAACGTGTGGTAGGCCGGAAACGAAGAAATGTGACCAATAGTAGGGAGGTTGTAGCAAAAAGACAAAAAGTCGATGAACCAGAAATTATAAGCAGAAAGGAAAAGGATTTTGTTGAAGATGTTGTTGGTTTTCAATTTGAAAACAGTTCTGGTGTCAACTGCTATGCTAATGTAGTGGTTAATGTTTTGTTTTCTCTAGAAACTTTAAAACAAGAGATTGTGGTCAATTCGGATCAGAGATTTTGCAGTTTGTTGAATTCTGTGTTAGAGAAATGTAGCACTGATAGAACAAAAATAGAAAGTGTGTCTGAAATTCGAAATCTGTTAGACAGATGTTCAGGTCAAACACAATTCTCTCAAAATATTCAGCAAGATTGTCAGGAGTTTTTAATGTATATGCTTGATGTATTGCATGATGAAGGTGTAGATGTAGATCACCTGTTTGGGCTTTCTTATCAATGGCAGCATGACTGCGAGAACTGTAGGGTATCAAGTACTACTAGTGTAGACTCAGAAACATTTATATATTTAACTTTGCCAGACAGTAAATCAGTGTCCTTTAATAAGCTAGTAAAAGCAGCTGATCACAACATGGAGTGTAGCCAATGTAAGTCTGAAATGTTGTCAACATTATTTATACGAACATATGGCCAGTATGTTATTTTAATGTTCCAACGATGTAGGCCTCATGGAACAAAATTGACAACTTTGATTAAAAATTTTGTGGCTTCACAGTTGTCAATATCAGGAAGGACTTTTGTAACTGCAGCAATTATATATCATGACGGTCCTTCAATAACATCAGGACATTACACAGCTTATTTAAAGTCTGGAAATGGCTGGTCATTCTGCAATGATTCTGTTTAAACTTTTAAAAAAAAAATTGCCTTTTGACCTTAAAAATTCTAACCTGGTGTTTTTAAAACCAAAATTTTAGGGAAGGAATCTCAGGATTTGCTCTGAGGAATTTCAAGAGGTTCTAATGGCTACTACACAATTTGGCCTTGAGGATAAGTGTAGTACAGAGTCAAAAGTTATTTTTGAGTTTTAAATAGTTCCTGGAAAAAAGAAGGTTTTCTTACAGAAAGTGGTGGGCACGGATTAGTTAAAGGACAACAGAGTATTTCCCAAAGCAAACGGTGTTCTTACCATAACACTTGACGTCATGGAAAAATAGCTGCACTTTGAATGAGTTCAGAAAAACTGTTTCTTTTTATAAGCTAATTCAAGCAGCCAATAAAAACATGGAGTAGAGGTAATGTAAGTCTGCAATGCTGTCTAGATTATTTGACCAAACTTTTGGTTATAATGTCATTTTAAAATTCCAACTATATAAACCTGATGAAAGTAAGTCTTCAACTTTAAGTACAAATGTTGTGGCTACACAGTCGTTTATTTTAGGAAGAACATTTTTAACTGCAGCTATTATATGACATGATGGTCCTTTGACAAGATCCGCTTATTACACAGCTTATTGAAAATGTAAAAAAAGCTGCTGTTTCGTAAATGATTCCTATTTGACTACGATACAATGTTGCCTTTTTACTTAAAAATATTCTTACTTTCTGTTTTCAGAAAAGAGAATTTAGGGTAGGTAACTGGTCTATAATGATTCTGGGGGTTGATATAATTTTATCTACTGTTTTAAATTGCTTTCTGATTAAAAGTGATGTAGAGAATTAAATAATTGTAGTAGTCATAGAGGTAGTGTAAGTCTGCTTCATAGTAAGCAGTATCAGTGTCATAGGAAATGTGGAACATGAGTGAGCAAGAAGGGTAAGATATTACTAGTCCAGGATTGTGAAAGTGATCTTGAACGTTTTCTTTCTCAAAGTTGCGGAAATACAAAATGACGGGATTTGCTTAGAAGAATTCCAAGAGTTATAAATGGCTCTTACACGATTTGGCCTTGTGGAAACGTGTGGTAGAGAGCGAGAAGTCATTTATTGTATGTAACATATTTTTCAAAACGATGGAGGTTTTCTTTCAGAAAGTGGCGGGCTGAAAATAATAGCAGCACAACAGAGTGTAAGCTGTTCATAGGACATCATTCGACGTCATGGAAAGTAAGTTAATTTTAAGGAGTTCTGATTTCTGATTTGTCATGTTGTATGGGTTTTCCACAGCTATTTCCAACAGGTCAAGGAGGAAGATATGATGAGCGAACTCATCAAATTCCTGCTTCTGAATACCGGACTTTACGATTGTATGCAGAAGATCCTAGGTTTCGACAATGCATTCCCTATTTGTTTCATCTCCTGTTTGAAAGCGATCTGTCTGGACTGTCATATGCAGTGAACCACATCTTGAAAAGTGGTGTACAGCTGCAAAATATCTCGGCAAGTGACTTTATGGATAAAGTCAATGTGCAAGACAGTATTTTGGATTCTCACCTGATTAATCTCATGGCGTGTCAGCGTGGTACTAATGAGTACTGGTACCGTCGTCATGGTGATTTAAAATGTATACTGAGGAACTTAGGAACTCCCACATGGTTCCTCACTCTCAGCTGTGCCGAGTATGGCTGGGAAGACTTACTTGAATTTCTACGAGAGGCAAATGGAAACATTGAAAATATCAAATTCAAGACACCCGGAGAACTGTGCTCTTTGGATCCAGTGAATGTATGCAGGTACTTCAATCATAGATTTGAAGCTATGATGTCTTTCATCATGAACAAGAGAAATCCACCTCTTGGAGAGGTGTTGGATTTCTTCTGGAGAAAGGAGTACCAAGCAAGAGGTGCTCCTCATATACATATGCTGCTGTGGATCAAGGATGCACCTAAATTTGGAACAGATCCAGAAGACTTAGTGATGAGTTTCATAGAACAGTATTCTACATGTGCTGTTCCAAACGCAAAGGAGGACAAAAGCCTAAGAGAACAAGTTCTACGCTTCCAAAGCCATCGTTGCGGAAAGTACTGTCGTCGTAAATTCAGAAACAAGGACAAGTTCTACACCAAATGTCGTTTCGCCTTTCCACGACCGGTGATTTCTAAAGGAAGAGTGAACAGTTTGATGTCTTCGCTGCGACATAATGTGATGAAGAAATCACCTAAAAACACATACAATTTGAAAAGGAACGAAGAGTCCAAGTATATCAACGACTACAACCCAGTGATTTTGTCCATGTGGAATGCTAACATGGATATACAGTTCGTGGCTGATAACTGTATGGCTGTGGCTCGGTATGTGACATCTTACATCACCAAAAAAGAAAAGACAGAATTGAAGGATATGTGGGAGGACATTTCCCATGAAAAGAGCCTCAGTAAGAAGTTGTACAGTTTCAGTCTGAAGATGTTGTCACATCGAGAAATCGGAGCTTACGAATGTTCTATCCGGTTGTCTTCAGCAAGTCTCTATGCCAAATCCAGGAGTATCGTTTGGGTGAGTCTTGGTCTTGCTGCAACGCGTAATCGAGTTCTGAAACCTGTGCGGGAAATTGAGTATTTGGCGGAAAAGGAGCCAAACAGTACTGATATTTTGAAGACCAACATGTTGGATACATATTATCCAAATAGAAGCAGACACCTCGAGAATGTTTGTCTGTATGAGGTTCTACAAAATTACATATTCAAGAGGAACATCAAAGAAGATATTGATAAAGGAGTGTATGCTGTAATTGGAAGTGAGGGATGTCTCGTCAAGCAAAGAAAATGCCACTTGGTAAACCATCGAAAATTGAGTGGCGAATCTCCTGAAAAAAAAGAGTTTTTCTATTTAGCACTTTTGCAACTTTTCAAGCCTTGGCGTGCAGAAGAGGAACTGCTTGGAGATTTCCTCTGTTACGAAGACTCTTTCAATGCCGCCAAGGAGACCATAGAATGTCCTGTTTTTCTCAAATATCTAGAAATGTTGAATGCGGAAATCGAGCAGGAAGCAACGATTGCAGCCGAGATTGCTAGAGACAGTTCTCAGGACAGTCAGAGTTCTGTTTCATTGAGTCAGGATCCACTAGGAGGACCAGTTATCGAAAATTAAGCTGCCACTGCCATGATTGAAGTGGAAAGAGCCATGGCACATGCTCAGGAGGATGCGGTTAACTTAGAAGACTTGGAAAGAAAACTCAACATTGAGCAGAGGAAAATATATGACGAAGTTACCAACCAAATTGATCATGGATTAAGTCATGAGAAGAAAGAGTGCTCATGTACGTCGTTGAAACCTGTCCGACTGTACGTGAGTGGAGAAGCGGGAACTGGAAAAAGTTTCCTCATTAAAGCAATTTCATGTCATTTGCAGAAAAGGACTGAGTCATCGCTGTCTTGTGTTGTCACCGCTCCAACTGGACTGGCAGCACATAACATTAAAGGTATTACTTTGCATCGTCTACTGATGCTGCCAGTGGAGCATGATAACAAATTACAATACCACAAGTTATCTGGAGATGCTTGTTGTGAAGTTTCAAGAGTCTTGAAGAAAATGAAACTTCTTATCATTGACGAAGTAAGCATGGTTTCCAATGTCATGCTTGCCTTTGTGCATTTGAGAATGCAAGAAGTTCTCAAAACAGAGTATGATGTGTTATTTGGTGGAAAACACATCATTGTTTTCGGTGATCTTCTGCAGCTGACACCAGTGAAAGGACAACCTGTGTTCAAAATGCTCACGCATGAAGATACCAGGAAGTGCCTAGGGAGCATTGGCAACGTTAATATATGGTTAAACTTCAATTATGCTGAACTGCATGAAAATATGCGTCAGGCGAAGGATGAAGATTACAAGAATATTCTACAAGATGTAGTATGTCGCATCTACATCAGGTGATCTACATCTACACCTTCATCATGCAATACATCAAGCATATACATTAAAAACTCCTGACAATCTTGCTGAATATTTTGAGAGAATTGTGTTTGACCTGAACATCTGTCTAACAGATTTCGAATTTCAGACACACTTTCTATTTTTGTTCTATCAGTGCTACATTTCTCTAACACAGAATTCAACAAACTGCAAAATCTCTGATCCGAATTGACCACAATCTCTTGTTTTAAAGTTTCGAGAGAAAACAAAACATTAACCACTACATTAGCATAGCAGTTGACACCAGAACTGTTTTCAAATTGAAAACCAACAACATCTTCAACAAAATCCTTTTCCTTTCTGCTTATAATTTCTGGTTCATCGACTTTTTGTCTTTTTGCTACAACCTCCCTACTATTGGTCACATTTCTTCGTTTCCGGCCTACCACACGTTTCTCAAAAAAAGGACATTGTTTTCAGAAAAGAGAATTTAGGGTAGGTAACTGGTCTATAATGATTCTGGGGGTTGATATAATTTTATCTACTGTTTTAAATTGCTTTGTGATTAAAAGTGATGTAGAGAATTAAATAATTGTAGTAGTCATAGAGGTAGTGTAAGTCTGCTTCATAGTAAGCAGTATCAGTGTCATAGGAAATGTGGAACATGAGTGAGCAAGAAGGGTAAGATATTACTAGTCCAGGATTGTGAAAGTGATCTTGAACGTTTTCTTTCTCAAAGTTGCGGAAATACAAAATGACGGGATTTGCTTAGAAGAATTCCAAGAGTTATAAATGGCTCTTACACGATTTGGCCTTGTGGAAACGTGTGGTAGAGAGCGAGAAGTCATTTATTGTATGTAACATATTTTTCAAAACGATGGAGGTTTTCTTTCAGAAAGTGGCGGGCTGAAAATAATAGCAGCACAACAGAGTGTAAGCTGTTCATAGGACATCATTCGACGTCATGGAAAGTAAGTTAATTTTAAGGAGTTCTGATTTCTGATTTGTCATGTTGTATGGGTTTTTTAAACACAATCATTTTGATTGTGTTTTTTTTCCCCCGCTTTTATATGATGAATACCTTCAAGTCACTGTTTTTAGTGAAATTTGATAAATTCTGAGAACAGCAAAAATAAACCATTTAACATGTATAATTTATTCTGTACTTTTTGTATTTATGATATACATTTAGAAATGTGTAGTAGACATGAAGAAGCTGAGGCTTCTGTAAGTGTCAAAGTTGTTGCATACAGTGCTCACATTCTACGTAGTCTTTCATATGATAGACTACATTTCCACAATGAGATACCTAAGCAAAGGAAACACAGGTGATGTGATTGTGAAATGAGGAAAAGAAACTCCACATTTTTCAATTACATTACCTGTGTTTCCTAACATTACGAATCACATTGTGCAGATGAGGTTTAGGCCTGTCCAGAGAGATAGAGGAGGTCTGGCCTTTGTTCAAGAGTGCAGTGGACATGACTCACTTCGTTGGTAGGCCTGCACATGTATTATCTCCTCTGTACTTTTCAAGAAGCTAAATTTCATCTGCAAAACTGAGTAGGACTCACCTGAAAGAAATCTGTAGTTGGCTACACCTTATCAGCATCTAGAAACAATCATTTAAAATGTTAAGGGCAGTTTTATGAAGGCTGTGTGCCTCTTTTGCGCCGCTGTTCCGTCACTTTTGTGTAAAAGATGCACCATGTTGCAAGATAGGCCTCAGTTCATTTCCAGCAAGATACCGTCACTTTAAAATGTATATAATTAGTACTGTGTAGGGGGCATGCAGAAGCTGAGGCTTCAGTAAGTGTCAAAGTTGTTGCATGCAGTGCGTACTCTTTCATATGCTGGACTACATCTGCACAATGAGATACCTAACCAAAGGAAACACAAGTGATGTGATTGTGAAATGAGCAAAAGAAATTGCACGTTTTTCAAATACATTACCTGTGTTTCCTAACATTACGAATCACATTGTGCAGATGAAGTTTAGGCTTGTCCAGGGAAACAGAGGAGGTCTGAACTTTATTGGTAGGCCTGCACATGTATTATCTCCTCTGTACTCTTCAACAAGCCTAAATTTCATCTGCAACCCTGAGTAGGCCTCACCTGAAACAAACGTCTGGATAGGACACACCTTATTGCCATCCTGAAATAATCATTTAAAATGTTAGGAACAGTTTTATGATGATTGTGCACCTCTTTTGCGCTGCTATTGCGTCACTTTTGTGAGACAACAGCAGTGCAAAAGATGCACCATGTTCCAAGATAGGCCTCACTTCATCTGCATCAAGATACTGTTAGTTTAAAATGTATATCTTTAGGACTGTGTAGGGGGCCTGGAAAAGCAAAGGCTTCTGTAAGTGTCAAAGTTGTTGAAAAACTGTTTGTCCTTCAATCTTTTCCCTTGTCTTTTCTAATTTTTAAATACATGTTTTAATATTTTTCAAATGTTTGTTCTCTCTTTCACAGATTGAAAGTATAAAAATAACAAGTGACTAAGTTAACGACAATTATAAGGTAAATGTTTTGTACTCTTTTCGTTACATTTCTATCACATTTAACTACTATTAGTTCCACTGCTTCATTTCTTTAACCCTCACTTTCCTGCCTTTGCTACTTCCCTCATTCCTTTCTCTATTACTTACTTACTCTACTCCTTCCCCTCCTTTTCTCAGTCCCTCTCTTCTCATAGTTCCTCACTCTTGTTCACTCACTCCGTCTCTATTACTCTTAGTGTCTCTGACTGATCACTCTTTCACTACTTGTTCATTATGCTTTCTCTGTGTAGTTGAAGCACACTAAGGGGCATATTATGAACACAGCCAATAAAATTATTGCTGCTTTTATCGGCAGAAAACTGCTGCAAAAGCGGCTTTAGCAGCAGTTTTCTGCCGCAAAAGCGGCTTTAGCGACACATTTCTGCCAATAAAAGCTGCAAAACTTTTATTGCCTATGTTGATAATATGCCCCTATGTTATTTACATTTCTTTGCTGTTTCAATTATTCCTTTTCTGTTACTTCTTCTTTTCTGCTTTCTGTTTTTTCTCTCTGTTATTCCACATGTTTTAATCTTATTTTGAACATTCACTCACATTCTCTAAGAAACTCTTCTTTGTTATTCTTCTACTCTCCTTTTTTTCTTTCACTTCCTTATCTATTTTGTTTTTCACAATTATACCCTCTTCCATCTTTTCTAAAAATAGATCTATTAAACGGTATCTCTGGTTTAGTCCCTATAGCTGTCTTTCTTTTAACATTACTCTCTGTTTACTTCCCTTATACTTACTCTTCTTTTTTTTAAAAAAATGTTTTGGTTCGCTCCCGGTTCGCGTACCGGGGAGCGAACCGGGAAGCGAACCAAAAGAAATAGAGGTTGCCAGAGTGCTAAACATTCTAGCAATTTTTTTATAAAGGGGAGGTAGTTCTGAAAAGAACTTTTTTTTAATGTTTTTGTTGTTTTATATATTTTTTTATTTTTCTGAACATTTTTTGTTTTTTTTGTATTTTTTGAACAATTTTATCTTTTTTTTGTTTTTTTGGGGGGGAAACAACGAAAAACAGGCATTAGAAAGGGCTCAACAGGAGCAAAATAGTTTTTTATTTTTTGGGGCGTTTTGAGCACTTGTGGTTTTCATATGCTCTGTTTATCAAATTGATACTCATATTTGCACATGAGAGTAAGTTACCACAATAAAGACACACTATCTTCATGTGCACAAAATTTTCTTGAATGTTTGGCACTGTTTCCCGTGCCTCTGGCCCCGACAGAGTTACCTGTGCCGATGTACTGGCCACAGGAGTTGGTGGGTTGTCTTGGAGGTCACGCATCTCTGCCATGCTGTAATTCAGTGGATGCCACCTCTGCATATGACGGTGCATAGTATAGTTGCCGAAACAATACTTTTTATTTGTGCCTCTAGATAAATCTTCTTTGCATATGAGGCATGTCACATAGCGAGCATTCACTTTTTTTTGTCCTTGAGGAAAAGAAAAAAACTGCCAAATAAAACTATTTTTGTGGTGAGATATCCGGGGCTCCTCACGTAAAAACTGTCTTGGCTGTACTTCCTCTTCCTCTTCTTCATCCTCTTCCTCCTCTGTGTTGGGAAGGAACTGTGGAGGTGGTCCTCTCTTCCTTGGTGGTGGTGGTGGTGGTGGGGGTGCACCAGCTGCAGCTACTACTGAAGCCATTTTCTACTAAGCAAAATAGGTCTTCCTTTCACAAAGTTGAAAGTCAGAGTGAGAAAAAAGGTGGGGCTTTCATCATTTTGGAAAAAAAATAGTTCTAAACCAATGAAAAGTGTTATTTTTAGGTCACATGACATAGCCTTACATCATTAGGAAACCAAAAGTGAAATGAACCAATGAAAAGTTTTATTAACAAGTCACATGACCTGTTACGCTTACGTTACGTGCTGCGGGCCGCGCCCCGGATCGCTTCCGGGGAGCTGCGCTTCGCGCCTCGGTTCGCGTACCGGAGCACTTCCGGGTGCACTAACGCGGCGCGTCATAAGACGCATTACGCGACAACGCGATACGTCGCGCTTCCTAAAGCTTTTGATATTTGCTATTAAAAAAACATTGAAATTCACAGAAAAAACCATAGGTTATAGACCATATATAGTTAGGAATTAGCATTTACAAAACCTTGAAAATTCACTGAAAAAACCATAGGTTATAGACCATATATAGTTAGAAATTAGCATTTAAAAAACCTTTTTTTTACTCACACAAAACCATTGAAATTCCATATATAGTTAGTTGTACTAACTATATATCGCGCACCCGCAATCCACTGCTGATCATGTCACATATTACATCATTCATGACATGGTCAGTGACATCACTGATGACATCACTGATGACATCACTGATGACATCTCAAATGACATCACTGATGACATCACTGATGACATCTCAAATGACATCATTGATGATATCACTGATGACATCACTGATGACATCATTGATGACATCTCAAATGACATCACCGATGACATCACTGATGAAATCACTGATCACATCTCAAAAGACATCACTGATGACATCACTGATGACATTAGTCATGTGATAATACGATGAATCTCTTCAGACTCTAATAAAAACTTAGATACACTCAGTGTAAACAGACACTCACAGACTGTCACTCATCCATGGAGTTACTCACACACCTAGTCAGTCATGCAAAGAATCAATCTCACATCCATTTCCTCAACTATACAGTTATACACACCTTACTTATTCAAACATATACTAACACATATTTACTCTCTTATACAATCCCTGATACAAGTTCACAATGATCCATACAGCCACTCACACATTCACTGGCTCTTATGCATAGTTATTTATATATGTCAACTCTCACATGTACTGTGTTTTACATATGTACTTACTTTGACATGTTGCACTTAGATATCCATTCACTCACCAATACACTCATGCACACAGTCAACCGCCCATACAGCTGTTTCCACATGCACTTTTGAACCCATACATCTAGTGAATCAACTGCTCACACATCTATGCACAGTTATACACCTCCCAGCCACCCACACACACACTCAGTCTCCCATACAAATACTTAGGCAATCAACCAATAACCCATATAGTTACTCATATAGCTACTGATCAACACATGCAGCAGTTTACAGAACAACAGACATAATGATGCACAGTTTAGTCACTAACCCATGCACTCAGTGAGACACATTTAATCAGTCACTCATACAGTCAGTCATGCACCTAATAAATCCTTCATCCAGACACTTATAAATCCACTCATTCTTCAATATGTAAGACATATTTTAACTTTACAGAAACATACAGTCACTGGATGTTGTCATCAGTGATGTCATCAGTGATGTCATTTGAGATGTCATCAGTGATGTCATCAGTGATGTCATTGGAGATGTCATCAGTGATGTCATCAGTGATGTCACTGACCATGTCATGAATGATGTAATATGTGACATGATCAGCAGTATATATATGGAATTTCAATGGTTTTGTGTGAGTAAAAAAAAGGTTTTTTAAATGCTAATTCCTAACTATATATGGTCTATAACCTATGTTTTTTTCAGTGAATATATATATATATATATATATATATATATATATATATATATATATATATATATATATATATATTCTACGAGATTTTCTGCCAATCCATACAGAAATAACGAGCCACACCAGGTATGCAGGTAAGAAATGTTGCGGGTTTATTCAGGCAGACTGGTAAGACGTGTTACGTTCTCGACTGCGATCTTGGTCACATGACCTCCGAGAATTTCCCACATATTTAAAGTGACAGTGGAATGCATGGCGCAGCGTGCATAGAAATAAAAGAAATATTGCCAAATCATATTTTTTAAACATTGAATACATGTGTTTATTTTAATATAACCCTCATATTATTCCAAATGAGGATACATTGCATGAGAAATAAAGTAATGAATGCATTCACATAATAAATACTTATTTAGGAGTAAAGATGTTAAGTAATTGTCAGTTACATGTTAATATTATCACATCTGGTGAGGGGCTCACTCGTTCTGATGGGCAGTCTCAGAAAATACAGAAACAAAATATCCCATTGTTTGTGCATGCAGAGGTGCACAGACGTGTGGGTGGATCAAGGTACAGTACCTTACTGTATCATAAGGTGAGGTGGTGTCTGTAACGTGGAAGGTGAGTGGGTTTGTGATGGGACCAGTGGGGGTATAGATCGAAATTCAACCAGGTCGCCACAACATGTTGCTGAAGAGAGTCTATAGTGGAGACGGCCAGTGGGGACAGGCTGGTTCTCATGTGCTCATATAATTAATGTAGTGACTATCCTTCCAACCGGGTCAAGGTGGAGGTCTGTCAAAAAAGAAATTAAAGCAAAGCAGATCAGTAACCAGCATAATGCAGAGTTCAAAACATATTAATATCAACACCCCCAACTGTTCTCACCTATTGTCACCTATTGTCAATTGAGGTTCAATTGAGGTTCCACCTAGTCCTATAATCATGCGTAAAAAGTAAGTACTTAGTTACTGTCTGAAGTTCTTATGTGATGCACCCCCCAACGTGTGGTTGAATTATACAATGCATTCTGATACATATATAAATTGACATGAAAAATCGGCAAAGTGAGTTAAAATAACAGTACAAGCTCTGTTAATGGTCAAACGGAAATTCATTCCTGGTGGTTGAGAAACAAACTTATAACCTTATAGGTGTACATATAATTCTTCATCATTGTTCATGCCATCAGGGAACATACTGCCAGCCAGCAGTATCAGTCTAGATTCTAGTCTGCGTAGGGCCTGTACTCTGTTTCCACCCCGTGGGTTTCTGGGTACGGTGGCTAAGCCAAAGTATTTACCCTTTGTCCCATCCCCCTCATGTGTTTCACTGAAGTGTCTGGCAGTGCTATAGCTGAAGTCACTGTTGGTCACCGCTCTCCAGTGCTCCAGGATTCTCTTTTTTACTGGAAAGGTTGTGGAACCCACATACCACTTGTCGCAAGGACAAATTATGGCATACACTACGAAATCAGTATTGCAGTTAATATGTTTGCTGATACATTTCCTTCTTGCTCTCCTCAATGATACTTCACTTACACTATTGCTGTGACTGCAGGCCTTGCATTTGTTGCATTTGTAAAACCCTCCCTTCTGATCTAACCAAGATTTTTTATTCTTGGGTTGTAGATGACTATTGACTAGGATGTCTTTAAGTGAGGTCGTTTTCCTGTATGTCACTGATGGTGATTGGCCCAATTTGTCTTTCAGGAGGGGGTCCTGTGTGAGAATGTGACATCTTTTCTTGAGGATGTTCCTAAGCTGGTTGGCTTGTGTATTGTAGGTGGTAATAAACCTGACCGGTGTTTCTGAGTTATCCTCTGTGTTGGTGCATCTAGGTGGCGAGTATAGTGCATCATGGTGGCTGATGGAGTCAGCTTTGCTTGCCCCTTTCTGCAACATTTTGACTGGGTAACCTCTATTCCTAAATATATGCATCATGTCCTGCCTGATTTTCTGGTATATATATTCACTGAATAAAAACATAGGTTTCAGGCCTGATATAGTTAGGAATTAGCATTTGAAAAACCTTAGAAATTCACTGAAAAAAACATAGGTTTTAGGGGTGCTAGGGGTGTTATAGTTAGCTGGACATTTCACTCATAAAAAAACATTGAAATTCCTCCGATATAGTTAGTTGTACTAACTACATATCGCGCGCCCGCAATCCACTGCTGATGATGTCACATATTACATCATTCATGACATGGTCAGCGACATCACTGATGACATTACCGATTACATCATCCAGCGAATGTGGTTTGGTTCGTTATTTAAATATGTATTATATATATAGCAATTTGCATTCAAGAATGAGTGGATATATAAATATAAATATCTGGATGGAGGATTTAGTAGTAGTGTGATTGACTGTTTACTTGACTAATTTATAGTGTCTCACTGAATATATTGGATAGTGACTAAACTGTGTGAATATCTGTATTACTTTGTCAGTTGTTGTGTAAACTGCTGCACCAGTTGGTTACTAGCTACTTGAAAGTCTATATTAGTTATTGATTAGTTAACTGAGTATTTGTATGGGAGAGTGAATGTGTGTGTGGGTCGGTGGGGGGTGTGTGACTGCCCAAAAATGTGTGAATAGTCGATTCAGTAGGTATATGACGTTAAGACTACATGTTATAACAGTTGCTCGTGTAAGTGAATATCTTTATGTGTGTGGTGATGAGCAAATATATCTCTCAATGGTGTTTGTATAAGTGAGTAGCTAAGTAAAAGTAATTA
Source organism: Lissotriton helveticus (assembly GCF_964261635.1). Taxonomy (NCBI): domain Eukaryota; kingdom Metazoa; phylum Chordata; class Amphibia; order Caudata; family Salamandridae; genus Lissotriton; species Lissotriton helveticus. The sequence continues at coordinate 1,114,257,044 of NC_136061.1, forward strand.
TGATCCATTGTTTACATAAGTGAGTAGGATGACTTCATAAGTGATTACGATGTGTGCTGGTGTGTAATGTCGATATAGGTGTATAAGTATATTTGATAGTGTTCTATTGATTATTGACAGCATGTATGAGTGAATCTATAGGTAACTGATTAGGTGTGTGTATAGATCTAGGAATCACTGAGTGGGTGTTTAGAAACTTGTATTGGTGTGTCAATGGTTTCAAATATTGCACTGTGTATTTTACAGTGAGTGATGAAAGGTTATACTAGTGGATGATGAGATGTATCTGATTGTCATGTGGATGATGTCATCAGTGATGTCATCAGTGATGTCATTTGAGATGTCATCAGTGATGTCTCTGACCATGTCATGAATGATGTAATATGTGACATCATCAGCAGTGGATTGCGGGGCGCGCGAGATGTAGTTAGTACAACTAACTATATCGGAGGAATTTCAATGGTTTTGCATGACTGAAATGTCCAGCTAACTATAACACCCCTAAAACCTATGGTTTTTTCAGTGAATTTCTAAGGTTTTTTAAATGCTAATTCCTAACTATATGAGGCCTGAAAGCTATGGTTTTTTCAGTGAATTTCAAAGATTTTTTAAATGTTAATTCCTGACTATATCAAGCCTGAAACCTATGGTTTTTTTACGGAATTACAAAGGTTTTTTAAATGCTAATTCCTAACTATTTCAGGACTGAAACCTATGGTTTTTTCAGTGAATTTCAAAGCTTTTTTAAATGCTAATTCCTAACTATATCAAGCCTGAAACCTATGTTTTTTCAGTGAATTTCAAAGCTTTTTTAAATGCTAATTCCTAACTATAGCATGTCTGAAACCTATGGTTTTTCAGCGAATTTCAAAGGTTTTTTAAATGCTAATTCCTAACTATAGCATATCAGAAACCTATGTTTTTTTCAGTGTATTTCAAAGGTTTTGTCAATGACAATTTTTAAATGTATTAATTCTTATATTTATTTTTTGATACTGATTTACAAGTGTTTTTTTACTATTTATTTTTAGATATTTTATTTTTTAAATTACATTATACATTACATTACAAAATATACTTTCTCAGACTGAAATACTTTAGTTTAAATACTTTGCAAATAGGCAATAGAGTTTTAAGAACAGTAGTTACAGTTGTTACAATGGGCAACACAATTTCAAACACAATGCAACATTGAGCTGAATTGGAATTTCTGGTTAAATGCAATTAGTCACTTTATGGATTACTTTTCTAACCACAGGACTGGATACTAGATTCAGTCCTGGGACATCGTCTGTAAACAGTTGAGTAAAATCGTTTTGGTTACAGTGTTGATTTTTAAGGAATATTATTGTATTTTAAAAATTGAACGAACCTTTTGCACATAGAATCACCAATGTTATCCTATGGGAGGAAATTCACTTAGCAAGTAAGTAGTGTTATCGTTACTTTTTCTAACTCAGTGGTAGATCCTGGATCAAGCACTGGTACATCTCCTGTAAACGGTTAAAAGAATGCGTTTAAGTCATACAAGCGATTTTTAAGGAATATTTGTAGTTTATGAAAATAGACACGTTGAAACTTTTCTAATGAAAACCAGACAATGGATTCCTATGGAAGGAAATACAAGTTACTGGTAAGTATGGTTAGAATTACTTTTCAGGGTCAGTGCTGGGCTAAAAGATGCCGCACTGGGTTCTCTCCTGATAACAGGTGAGTAAATAGGAATTCGTAGTCCAGCTGATTTTAGAGGAATATTTGTACAATGGTGAAGGAAGGGGGTGGGGCCTGCAGTGACATGTGTGCAAACATGCCCTGTGGCGTGTTTTAAGTTGGGGAATTAATTCCTCTTCTATCCTGCGGTCCCCTGGGGCCAACTAGCCCACCAGGTACCTCCAGTATGCGCAAGGGAGCTGCATTGCTGAGAGGTATTCAGAGGCCACACCCCTTTTTACAACACTCTGCAGCACAGCTCCATGGTGCTTACTGGAGTTACCTGGTGGGCTAGTTGTCCCCTAGGGGACCTCTGGATTGAAGAGGAATTAATTCCCCAACTTAAAACATGCCACAGGGCGTGTTTGCACACATATCATCTCAGGCCCACCCCCTACCTTCACCACTGTGCAAACGCGCCACGTGGCATGCTTAAAGTTGGGGGATTAAGTCCCCTTGAATCCTTAGGTCCCCTGGCGGCCTACTAGCCCACCAAGTACCTCTAATATTTGCCAGGGAGCTGCATTACATAGAGGTGTTCAGAGGCCTCGCCCTTTTTTACAACACTCTGCAACGCAGCTCCGTGGTGCTTGGTGGAGGTACCTGGTGGGCTAGTTGGCCCCCAGGGGACCTCTGGATTGAAGATGAATAATTCCCCAACTTAAAACACGCCACAGGGAATGCTTGCACACATATCACCTTAGGACCTGCCTCTTACCTTCACCACTGTGCAAAAGCGCCCGGTGGCCCGCTTCAATGAAGCAAAGCAGTTTGCAATGGCAGGGTGGGAGCCACGAGGCTCCCGCCCTGCCATTGCAAACAGCAGTGTCCCAGGGGTGGGCACCCTGGGACACTGCAGGAGCCGGCCCTGAGGGGGTGGTGATCCCCAGGGCCATGGAGGGCTCGAGGAGGGGGGCCGTGCAGCCACCCTCCCACATTTGTTTGAAGCCCCAGGGGTGGTGGTCCCCGGGGCTTGGGTGGTCTCAGAGCCCCCCACACCCATTTTTTGCAGCCCCGGCAGGTGGCGGTCCCGGGGCTGGAGGGGCCTGAGAGCCCTCCACTAAAAATTGAATAAGCCGCAGGGGGTGGCGGTCCCCGGGGTTGGGGGGGCCTGAGAGCCCCCCCACCCACATTGAATAAGCCCTGGAGGTGGCGGTCCACGGGGCTGGGAGGTCCTGAGAGCCCTCCACCCAAATTGAATAAGCCACAGGGGGTGGCGGTCCCCGAGGCCTGAGAGCCCCCCCACCCACATTGAATAAGCTCCGGGGTTGGCGGTCCCCGGGACTGGGGGGGCCTGAGAGCTCTCCCCACCCAAATTGAATAAGCTCCGGGGTTGGCGGTCCTCGGGGTTGGGGGACCTGAGAGCCCCCCACCCAAATTGAATAATCCCCGGGTGGTGGTCCCCGGGGCTGGGGTGGCCCCTTTGGGCCCCCATAACAATTAAAACATTGCCCCCGGGATTTGGCCCACCCGGGGGCTAAATAGCAAAGAAGCGCGGGAGCCCACACTTTGTTTTTTTTTCATTTCAGACGAAATTCGCGCTGGGTACGTGAATCTCGACTATATATTTTTTTATGCTTTTTTTGGCCCTGGGGGTCCTTGTGGGACCCCCTGAGCAGGCCTAGGGGGTCAGGGTGTTTCTACCCTGCCCCCTATTTGCATTTTGCTAAGTTTTTTCATTGGCTTCTTGTGCCTCGGTTCTACCAAGGCACAAGATGGCTGCCAACACTTCCTGATTTTGACTGTTGACAGCCAATTAGCATGCAGCTCATGCACGGCAGGGTGTCTCAAGCTCGCAAAAAATACACTCATCAAAAGAACTTGTACTTCCAATTGATGAAAAAATTGCAATCTCATGATCAAATCATTATCAGTGAATCTGATAAAGGAGGGAATATTGTGATATTGCCGCGCGACCTGTACATGGAGGAAGCCTTTAAACAACTAAATGACAGGGATTGTTACAGGAGAAGTAACATTCAAGGAGTAAAAAATTATTGGAATGATTTTTACGCTAAACTTCTTGCCTGGAAGAGCACTGGCCTGTTGAATAAGTTCTCAAAGAATGACCACCCTGTAATTCCCGTGATTTACTTCATTTCGAAGATTCACAAGGATGCATCAAGATCACCCGGCAGGCCAATCATCTCTGCTCGCAACAACCTGTTGGAAAATACTTCACACTACATTTTTTTTTTCAGGAGTATATATGACAACTACCGTCTTTTATACTGACACTAGTGAGTTTTTTAAGAAACATCAATGATTAGAAATGGGACTCAGATTGTGTACTGATTTCTCTTGATTTTTCATCACTTTACACTAGTATCCATCATCAAGATCGAGTAAAGGCGGTGGAGCACTATTGGGTACTAGACTAATGTACTTGTACTGACACAACAAAATGCTGGTAAACATGATCACGATATGTTTGAAAAATAACTACTTTCAATTCCAGAATCAGATCTTTCACCAGACCAGAGGCGTAACAATGGGGGCATGTATTTCACACAGTTATGCCTGCCTCTATATGGGACTCTGGCAGAAACAAGTTCTTAAGGTTAAATATGGTGATGTTCTGTGAAATCATGTTTTAATTTGGCACAGGTACATTGCTGATTTGTTCGTGATTTGGAGAGGCACGGAGGAGAGTGCCCTCCATTTCATTGAACATATCAATGTAAATAGCCTAAATGTGCACTTTACAGCCCATATTAGTAAACTGTCAGTATGTTTTCTGGATGCTGAGATCTTTGTAGCTAATGACAGATTAGAAACCAAATTGCATAGAAAGCCAACAACAGGTAACACACTATTGCATGCCACCAGCCACCATCCTAGACATCTCATTCACAGCATTCCCTTTGGGGAAATTTTGAGAATTAGGCAATTTTGTAGTAGGGACAGTGACTGTGAAAAGGCAGAATATGACAGTAAATATAGATTCCAGGCCAGGGATTATGTTGAAATCACGATTGACAATGCAATCAAAAAAACAAGAAGACTCCACAGATCTGAATTGTTGAGCAATAGAGCTAGCTCAAGTAAAAAGACTAGTGATCAGTCAGACAAACCCACCAAATTAATCCTAACATTTAATAGTCAACACCAGACATTCCGTAGGATTATGAATAATAATTGGCCCATGGTCCTCAGTGATCTTGTCCTTGGAGATAAAATGCAAAAAAATCCTAACATCACTATTAGGAAAGGAAGATCGAAGGGTGATACCCTGGTTAGCAGTAGCCCAGAGATAAGACCTGTTAAAACTTGTTTAAATTCTAGAAAAGGGTTTGTAAATTGTACGTTGTGTCGGGCATGCAGATTTGGGGATAATAAAATGACTTATAAAACCCCATTCAAGGCGGAACCCGTGCCTATAACAAAAATGCTTACCTGCAAAACAGAATATGCAGTGTATGTGCTGGATTGCTTGTGTGGCCTGCAGTATGTAGGGAGTGCAAAATGCAGGTACACAAAAGAATACTCCAGCACATCAGGGCAATTACCAACTCCAATGCAACATACCCGGTTGCAAGACACTTTAAGGACTTCCACAGCAATAATTTAGAATGGCTGAAATACTTTTCTGTGGATGCAGTCCCAGCACTCAGGCAGGGTGGTAACCGGGAAACCTTATTACGCAAACTGGAAACCAAGTATATAATAGAGCTGGATACTAAAACGCCACAGGGCCATAATTCTAGGGAAGACTTCTTTACCTGCCTTTGACACTTTTCGTTCCAACTGTTTTGCAACTTCATCTGCTGAACTGCTCTAGTATTTTAGTCTCTACATATATTTTCACATTTAGGCACTTTACGAACCATTGAGGTTTATTATGGTGGCACTTATCTAGCACAAGCCCTTTTTCTGTAGACATATCAGTATACGCAAGGCCCACTTGGGTTGAATTGTTTGACATTGCACATAGCTATAAGAAAGCGACCTGAAAACTTGTGAACACACAGTTTAGGTCTCTCAAAGGCATGGCGCTACATTGACTGAATCATGTCTTGGTTTTTGAAGGGATTATGCCGTGCATGCACTTGTCCATATTCAGTGGTTTAAAATCTGTCTCTGTTTTAAATGCATTTATATTTATATGTGAATTGCCTTTTTAAATATTTATAGCTATTTATAAATATTTAGAGATTCTTGCTTTTACTTACCTCAAGCATGAAGAATTCCAATATACATATATTTAAAAGCATTGTTTTACAATGACTCTTTAATGTCTGTAATGATGTTTTTGTCACATGTTTAGGCATTAGCACTTTAAATGTTGAAGGCACTCCGCATGCTGGTCATATGATCAGGGCCTCCTCTGGCTGAAACGCGTCAGGGTGGTGGTGTAAGGGCTCCAATACTATTCCTTGCTCCAACAAGTACGGGTCTGCACTCGTTTGTTCGCCTTGGAAGACTGGGAATAACACAGGCGAAGTCTGTAGCAATATATATATATATATATATAACATGGCAACTAGCACGCAACTTCTACAATAAAGATCAGCACGAAATTCGAGGTCCGTGTCTGTGCTGCTTGGGAGGGCGCTTGTAGCGAGCGAGCCAAGAGGCGGAAACAGAACTTGTCAATATATATATATATATATATATATATATATATATATATATATATATATATATTTTACGAGATTTTCTGCCAAAACATGCAGAAATAACGAGCCACACCAGGTATGCAGGTAAGAAATGTTGCGGGTTTATTCAGGCAGACAGGTAAGACGCGTTACGATCTCAACTGAGATCTTGGTCACATGACCATCCGAGAATTTCCCACATATTTAAAGTGACAGTGGAATGCACGACGCAGCGTGCATAGAATTAAAATAAATATTGCCAAATCATATCTTTTAAACATTGAATACATGTGTTTATTTTATATAACCCTCATAATATTCCAAATGAGGATACATTGCGTGAGAAATAAAGTAATGAATGCATTCACATAATAAATACTTATTTAGGAGTAAAGATGTTAAGTAGTTGTCAGTTACATGTTAATATTATCACATCTGGTGAGGGGCTCACTCGTTCTGATGGGCAGTCTCAGAAAATACAGAGACAAAAAATTCCATTGTTTGTGCATGCAGAGGTGCACAGACGTGTGGGTGGATCAAGGTACAGTACCTTACTGTATCATAATGTGAGGTGGTGTCTGTAACGTGGAAGGTGAGTGGGTTTGTGATGGGACCAGTGGGGGTATCGATCGAAATTCAACCAGGTCGCCACAACATGTTGCTGAAGTGAGTCTATAGTAAAGACGTCCAGGGGGACAGGCTGGTACTCATGTGCTCATATAATTATTGTACTGACTATCCTTCCAACCGGGTCAAGGTGGAGGTCTGTCAAAAAAGAAATTAAAGCAAATCAGATCAGTAACCAGCATAATGCAGAGTTCAAAACATATTAATATCAACACCCCCAACTGTTCTCACCTATTGTCAATTGAGGTTCCACCTAGTCCTATGATCATGCGTAAAAAGTAAGTACTTAATTACTGTCTGAAGTTCTTATGTGATGCGCCCCCCAACGTGTGGTTGAATTATACAATGCATTCTGATACATATATAAATTGACATGAAAAATCGGCAAAGTGAGGTAAAATAACAGTACAAGCTCTGTTAATGGTGAAACGAAAATTCATTTCTGGTGGTTGAGAAGTAAACTTATAACCTTATAGGTGTACATATAATTCTTCATCATTGTTCATGCCATCAGGGAACATACTGCCAGCCAGCAGTATCAGTCTAGATTCTAGTCTGCGTATGGCCAGTACTCTGTTTCCACCCCTTGGGTTTCTGGGTACGGTGGCTAAGCCAAAGTATTTACCCTTGGTCCCATCCCCCTCATTTGTTTCACTGAAGTGTCTGGCAGTGCTATAGCTGAAGTCACTGTTGGTCACCGCTCTCCAGTGCTCCAGGATTCTTTTTTTACTGGAAAGGTTGTGGAACCCACATACCACTTGTCGCAAGGACAAATAATGGCATACACTACGAAATCAGTATTGCAGTTAATATGTTTGCTGATACGCCATTTCCTTCTTGCTCTTCTCAGTGATACTTCGCTTACATTATTGCTGTGACTGCAGGCCTTGCTTTTGTTGCATTTGTAAAACCCTCCCTTCTGATCTAACCAAGATTTTTTGGTCTTGGGTTATAGATGACTATTGACTAGGATGTCTTTAAGTGAGGTCGTTTTCCTGTATGTCACTGATGGTGATTGGCCCAATTTGTCTTTCAGGAGAGGGTCCTGTGTGAGAATGTGACATCTTTTCTTGAGGATGTTCCTAAGCTGGTTGGCTTGTGTATTGTAGGTGGTAATAAACCTGACCGGTGTTTATGAGTTGTCCTCTGTGTTGGTGCATCTAGGTGGCGAGTATAGTGCATCATGGTGGCTGATGGAGTCAGCTTTGGTTGACCCTTTCTGCAACATTTTGACAGGGTAATCGCTATTCCTAAATCTTTGCATCATGTCCTGCCTGTTTTTCTGGTATATATATTCACTGAATAAAAACATAGGTTTCAGGCCTGATATAGTTAGGAATTAGCATTTGAAAAACTTTAGAAATTCACTGAAAAAAACATAGGTTTTAGGGGTGCTAGGGGTGTTATAGTTAGCTGGACATTTCACTCATAAAAAACCATTGAAATTCCTCCGATATAGTTAGTTGTACTAACTACATATCACGCGCCCGCAATCCACTGCTGATGATGTCACATATTACATCATTCATGACATGGTCAGCGACATCACTGATGACATCACTGATTACATCATCCAGTGAATGTGGTTTGGTTCGTTATTTAAATATGTATTATATATATAGCAATTTGCATTTAAGAATGAGTGGATATATAAATATAAATATCTGGATGGAGGATTTAGTAGCAGTGTGATTGACTGTTTACTTGACTAATTTATAGTGTCTCACTGAATATATTGGATAGTGACTAAACTGTGTGAATATCTGTATTACTTTGTCAGTTGTTGTGTAAACTGCTGCACCAGTTGGTTACTAGCTACTTGAAAGTCTATATTAGGTATTGATTAGTTAACTGAGTATTTGTATGGGAGAGTGAATGTGTGTGTGGGTCGGTGGGGGGAGTGTGACTGCCCAAAAATGTGTGAATAGTTGATTCAGTAGGTATATGACGTTAAGACTACATGTTATAACAGTTGCTTGTGTGAGTGAATATCTTTATGTGTGTGGTGATGAGCAAATATATCTCTCAATGGTACATGTCCAACACTGTAGAAAAATTCAAGGAAGTGTATGTGACATACATAAGACTCAATTATTGTATGAGTGACTGTATGGATACCTATATACTTGTAGTAGTGATTTCATAACACACTAAGTATAAGTTACTATCTATATGAACAGATGAAGTGTTGTTTGTAGAAGTGTGTAGCTAAGTAAAAGTAATCATGATCCATTGTTTACATAAGTGAGTAGGATGACTTCATAAGTGATTGCGATGTGTGCTGGTGTGTAATGTCGATATAGGTGTATAAATATATTTGATAGTGTTCTATTGATCATTGACAGCATGTATGAGTGAATCTATAGGTAACTGATTAGGTGTGTGCATAGATCTAGGAATCACTGAGTGGGTGTTTAGAAACTTGTATTGGTGCGTCAATGGTTTCAAATATTGCACTGTGTATTTTACAGTGAGTGATGAAAGGTTATACTAGTGTATGATGAGATGTATCTGATTGTCACGTTGATGATGTCATCAGTGATGTCATTTGAGATGTCATCAGTGATGTCTCTGACCATGTCATGAATGATGTAATATGTGACATCATCAGCAGTGGATTGCGGGGCGCGCGAGATGTAGTTAGTACAACTAACTAGATCGGAGAAAATGCAATGGTTTTGCACGACTGAAATGTCCAGCTAAATATAAAACCCCTAAAAATGATGGTTTTTTAAGTGAATTTCTAAGGTTTTTTAAATGCTAATTCCTAACTATATAAGGCCTGAAAGCGATGTTTTTTTCAGTGAATTTCCCAAAAATTTTAAATGCTTATTCCTAACTATATCAAGCCTAAAACCTATCTTTTTTACGGAATTTCAAAGGTTTTTTAAATGCTAATTCCTAACTATTTCAGGACTGAAACCTATGGTGTTTTCAGTGAATTTCAAAGCTTTTTTAAATGATATTTCCTAACTATATCAAGCCTGAAACCTATGTTCTTTTCAGTGAATTTCAAAAGTTTTTTAAATGCTAATTCCTAACTATAACATGTCTGAAACCTATGGTTTTTCAGCGAATTTCAAAGGTTTTTTAAATGCTAATTCCTAACTATAGCATATATGAAACCTATGTTTTTTTCAGTGAATTTCAAAGGTTTTGTCAATGACAATTTTTAAATGTATTAATTCTTATATTCATTTTTTGATACTGATTTACATTTTTTTTTAACTTTTTTTTTTAGATATTTTATTTTTTAAATTACATTATACATTACATTACAAAATACACTTTCTCAGAATGAAATACTTTAGTTTAAATACTTTGCAAATAGATAATAGAGTTTTAAGAACAGTAGTTACAGCTGTTACAATGGGCAACACAATTTCAAACACAATGCAACATTGAGCTGAATGGGAATTTCTGGTTAAATGCAATTAGTTACTTTATGGAATACTTTTCTAACCACGGGACTGGATCCTAGATTCAGTCCTGGGACATCGCCTGTAAACAGTTGAGTAAAATTGTTTTGGTTACAGTGTTGATTTTTAAGGAATAATATTGTATTTTAAAAATTGACAGAAACTTCTGCACATAGAATCACCAATGTTATCCTATGGGGGGAAATTCACTTAGCAAGTAAGTAGTGTTATCGTTACTTTTTCTAACTCAGTGGTAGATCCTGGATCCATCACTGGTACATCTCCTGTAAATGGTTGAAAGAATGCGTTTAAGTCATACAGGCGATTTTTAAGGAATATTTGTAGTTTATGAAAATAGACACGTTGAAACTTTTCTGATGAAAACCAGACAATGGATTCCTATGGAACGAAAAACAAGTTACTGGTAAGTATGGTTAGAATTAATTTTCAGGGTCAGTGCTGGGCTAAAAGATGCCGCACTGGGTTCTCTCCTGATAACAGGTGAGTAAATCGGAATTCGTAGTTCAGCTGATTTTAGAGGAATATTTGTACAATGGTGAAGGAAGGGGGTGGGGCCTGCAGTGACATGTGTGCAAACATGCCCTGTGGCACGTTTTAAGTTGGGGAATTAATTCCTCTTCTATCCTGCGGTCCCCTGGGGCCAACTAGCCCACCAGGTACCTCCAGTATGCGCAAGGGAGCTGCATTGCTGAGAGGTATTCAGAGGCCACACCCCTTTTTACAACTCTCTGCAACACAGCTCCATGGTGCTTACTGGAGTTACCTGGTGGGCTAGTTGTCCCGTTGGGGACCTGTGGATTGAGGAGGAATTAATTCCCCAACTTAAAATATGCCACAGGGCATGTTTGCACACATATCATCTCAGGCCCCGCCCCCTACCTTCACCACTGTGCAAACGCGCCACGTGGTATGCTTAAAGTTGGGGGATTAAGTCCCCTTGAATTCTTAGGTCCCCTGGCGGCCAACTAGCCCACCAGGTACCTGTAATATTTGCAAGGGAGCTGCGTTACATAGAGGTGTTCAGAGGCCTCGCCCTTTTTTCAACACTCTGCAACACAGCTCCATTGTGCTTAGTGGAGGTACCTGGTAGGCTAGTTGGCCCCCAGGGGACCTCTGGATTGAAGAGGAATTAATTCCCCAACTTAAAACATGCCACAGGTAGCGCTTGCACACATATCACCTTAGGACCTGCATCTTACCTTCACCAGTGTGCAAAAGCGCCCGCTGGCCCGCTTCAATGAAGCAAAGCAGTTTGCAATGGCAGGGTGGGAGCCACGAGGCTCCCGCCCTGCCATTGCAAACAGCAGTGTCCCGGGGGTGGGCACCCTGGGACACTGCAGGAGCCGGCCCTGAGGGGGTGGTGATCCCCAGGGCCATGGAGGGCTCGAGGAGGGGGACCGTGCAGCCACCCTCCCACATTTGTTTGAAGTCCCGGGGGTGGTGGTCCCCGGGGCTTGGGTGGTCTCAGAGCCCCCCACACCCATTTTTTGCAGCCCCGGCAGGTGGCGGTCCCCGGGGCTGGGGGGGCCTGAGAGCCCTCCACCCAAATTGAATAGGGCGCAGGGAGTGGCGGTCCCCGGGGCTGGGGGGGCCTGAGAGCCCCCCCACCCACATTGAATAAGCCCTGGAGGTGGCGGTCCACGGGGCTGGGGGGTCCTGAGAGCCCTCCACCCAAATTGAATAAGCTCCGGGGTTGGCGGTCCTCTGGGCTGGGGGACCTGAGAGCCCCCCACCCCAATTGAATAACCCCCGGGGTGGTGGTCCCCGGGGCTGGGGTGGCCCCTTTGGGCCCCCATAACAATTAAAACATTGCCCCCGGGATTCGGCCCACCCGGGGGCTAAATAGCAAAGAAGCGCGGGAGTCCACACTTTTTTTTTTTTCATTTCGGACGAAATTCGTGCTGGGTACGTGATTCTCGACTATATATTTTTGTTAATGCTTTTTTTGGCCCTGGGGGTCCTTGTGGGACCCCCTGAGCAGGCCTAGGGGGTCAGGGGGTTTCTACCCTGCCCCCAATCTGCGTTTTGCTAAGTTTTTTCATTGGCTTCTTGTGCCTCGGTTCTACCAAGGCACAAGATGGCTGCCAACACTTCCTGATTTTGACTGTTGACAGCCAATTAGCATGCAGCTCATGCACGGCAGGGTGTCTCAAGCTCGCAAAAAATACACTCATCAAAACAACTTGTACTTCCAATTGATGAAAAAATTGCAGTCTCATGATCAAATCATTATTCGTGAATCTGATAAAGGAGGGAATATTGTGATATTTCTGTGCAACCTGTACATGGAGGAAGCCTTTAAACAACTAAATGACAGGGATTGTTACAGGAGAAGTAACATTCAAGTAGTAAAAAATTATTGGAATGATTTTTACGCTAAACTTCTTGCCTGGAAGAGCACTGGCCTGTTGAATAATGTCGAGTTAAAGTTCTCAAAGAATGACCACCCTGTAATACCCGTGATTTACTTCATTTCGAAGATTCACAAGGATGCATCAAGATCACCCGGCAGGCCAATCATCTCTGCTCGCAACAGCCTGTTGGAAAATACTTTACACTACATTTTTTTTTTCAGGTGTATGTATGACAACTACCGTCTTTTATACGGACACTAGTGAGATTTTTAAGAAACATCAATGATTAGAAATGGGACTCAGATTGTGTACTGATTTCTCTTCATTTTTCATCACTTTACACTAGTATCCATCATCAAGATCGAGAAAAGGCGGTGGAGCACTATTGGGTACTAGACCAATGTACTTGTACTGACACAACAAAATGCTGGTAAACATGTTCACGATATGTTTGAAAAATTACTACTTTCAATTCCAGAATCAGATCTTTCACAAGACCAGAGGCGTAGCAATGGGGGCATGTTTTTCACACAGTTATGCCTGCCTCTATATGGGACTCTGGCAGAAACAAGTTCTTAAGGTTAAATATGGTGATGTTCTGTGAAATCATGTTTTAATTTGGCACAGGTACATTGCTGATTTGTTCGTGATTTGGAGAGGCACGGAGGAGAGTGCCCTCCATTTCATTGAACATATCAATGTAAATAGCCTAAATGTGCACTTTACAGCCCATATTCGTAAACTGTCAGTATGTTTTCTGGATGCTGACATCTTTGTAGCTAATGACAGATTAGAAACCAAATTGCATAGAAAGCCAACAACAGTTAACACACTATTGCATGCCACCAGCCACCATCCCAGACATCTCATTCACAGCATTCCCTTTGGGGAAATTAGGAGAATTAGGCGATTTTGCAGTAGGGACAGTGACTGTGAAAAGGCAGAATATGACAGTAAATATAGATTCCTGGCCAGGGGTTATGTTGAAACCACGATTGACAATGCAATCAAAAAAACAAGAAGACTCCACAGATCTGAGTTGTTGAGCAATAGAGCTTGCTCAAGTAAAAAGACTAGTGATCAGTCAGACCAACCCACCAAATTAATCCTAACGTGTAATAGTCAACACCAGACATTCCGTAGGATTATGAATAATAATTGGCCCATGGTCCTCAGTGATCTTGTCCTTGGAGATAAAATGCAAAAAAATCGTAACATCACTATTAGGAAAGGAAGATCGAAGGGTGATACCCTGGTTAGCAGTAGCCCAGAGATAAGACCTGTTAATACTTGGGTAAATTCTAGAAAAGGGTTTGTAAATTGTACGTTGTGTCGGGCTTGCAGATTTGGGGATAATAAAATGACTTATAAAACCCCATTCAAGGCGGAACCTGTGCCTATAACAAAAATGCTTACCTGCAAAACAGAATATGCAGTGTATGTGCTGGATTGCTTGTGTGGCCTACAGTATGTAGGGAGTGCAAAAGGCAGGTACACAAAAGAATACTCCAGCACATCAGGGCAATTACCAACTCCAATGCAACATACCCGGTTGCAAGACACTTTAAGGACTTCCACAGCAATAATTTAGAATGGCTGAAATACTTTTCTGTGGATGCTGTCCCAGCACTCAGGCAGGGTGGTAACCGGAAAACCTTATTACGCAAACTGGAAACCAAGTATATAATAGAGCTGGATACTAAAACGCCACAGGGCCATAATTCTAGTGAAGACTTCTTTACCTGCCTTTGACACTTTTCGTTCCAACTGTTTTGTAACTTCATCTGCTGAACTGCTCTAGTATTTTAGTCTCTACATATATTTTCACATTTGTGCACTTAACGAACCATTGAGGTTAATTATGGTGGCACTTATCTAGCACAAGCCCGTTTTCTGTAGACATATCAGTATATGCAAGGCCCACTTGGGTTGACTTGTTTGACATTGCACATAGCTATAAGAAAGCAACCTGAAAACTTGTGAACACACAGTTTAGGTCTCTCAAAGGCATGGGGCTACATTGACTGAATTATGTCTTGGTTGTTGAAGGGATTATGCCGTGCATGCACTTGTCCATATTCAGTGGTTTAAAATCTGTCTCTGTTTTAAATGCATTTATATTTATATGTGAATTGCCTTTTTAAATATTTATAGCTATTTATAAATATTTAGAGATTCTTGCTTTTACTTACCTCAATCATGAAGAATTCCAATATACATATATTTAAAAGCATTGTTTTACAATGACTCTTTTATGTCTGTAATGATGTTTTTGTCACATGTTTAGGCATTAGCACTTTAAATGTTGAAGGCACTCCTCATGCTGGTAATATGATCAGGGCCTCTTCTGGCTGAAACGCGTCAGGGTGGTGGTGTGAGGGCTCCAATACTATTCCTTGCACCAACAAGTACGGGTCTGCACTCGTTTGTTCCCCTTTGAAGACTGGGAATAACACAGGCGAAGTCTGTAGCAATATATATTATATATATATATATATATATATATATATATATATATATATATATATATATTCACTGAAAAAACCATAGGTTATAGACCATATATAGTTAGGAATTAGCATTTACAAAACCTTGAAAATTCACTGAAAAAACCATAGGTTATAGACCATATATAGTTAGGAATTAGCATTTAAAAAACCTTATTTTACTCACACAAAACCATTGAAATTCCATATATAGTTAGTTGCACTAACTATATATCGCGCACCCGCAATCCACTGCTGATGATGTCACATATTACATCATTCATGACATGGTCAGTGACATCACTGATGACATCACTGATGACATCTCAAATGACATCACGGATGACATCACTGATGACAACATCCAGTGACTGTGTGTTTCTGTAAATTTAAAATATGTCTTACATATTGAAGAATGAGTGGAAGTATAAATGTCTGGACGAAGGATTTAGTAGGTGCATGACTGAATGTATGAGTGAGGGATTAAATGTGTCTCACTGAGTGCATGGGTTAGTGACTAAACTGTCTTAATTTGTGCATCATTATGTCTGTTGTTCTGTAAACTGCAGCATGTGTTGATCAGTAGCTATATGAGTAACTATATGGGTTATTGATTGATTGCCCAAGTATTTGCATGGGAGACTGAGTGTGTGTGTGGCTGGCTGGGAGGTGTGTGACTCTGTGCAGATCAATGTGTACTTGTATCAATGATTGTATAAGAGAGTAAGTATGTGTTAGTATATGGTTGAAAACGTAAGGTGCTCTATGTTTAACTGTATAGATTAGAAAATGGAAGTGTGATTGATTCTTTACAGGACTGACTAGGTGTGTGAGTAACTCCATGGATGAGTGGCAGAGTGTGAGTGTCTGTATAGGTGTATGAGTGCATATGATAGTGTTGTAAAGATGATTGATTGTATGTATGAATGATTGTATGGGTGAATGAGTGAATGTGTGTGTAGACGTAGGAATCAGTGAGTGCGTATGTAGTAACTAGTATTGGTGTGTCAATGGTTTCAAAAATTATACTCTGTATTTAACACTGAGTGTAACAGAGGTTATATTAAAATGTGAGGAGATGCATTGTATTGTCACATGAATGATATCATCAGTGATGTGGTCATTGATGTCAAATGAGATGTCATCAGTGATGTCATCCGTGATGTCATTTGAGATGTCATCAGTGATGTCATCAGTGATGTCACTGACCATGTCATGAATGATGTAATATGTGACATCATCAGCAGTGGATTGCGGGTGCGCGATATATAGTTAGTGCAACTAACTATATATGGAATTTCAATGGTTTTGTGTGAGTAAAATAAGGTTTTTTAAATGCTAATTCCTAACTATATATGGTCTATAACCTATGGTTTTTTCAGTGAATTTTCAAGGTTTTGTAAATGCTAATTCCTAACTATATATGGTCTATAACCTATGGTTTTTCAGTGAATTTCATTGGTTTTTTAAAAGCTAATATCTGTAGCTGTAAAATGTATTCTTCTTTAAATCCAAAAATATATTTTATATGTTTATTAATAATTTTTTTAAAAATATTTTTTTTGTTTCGCTCCCGGTTCGCGAACCGGGAAGCTTTCCGTTAGCTCAATTTGATGCCGCGACCCGGTCCGCGAACCGGTAAACGTTCCGTTAGCGCAACTGCCGCGTTAGAAATCAACATCGTGACGCGTCGCGGAAGCGCGACGTATCACGTTGTCGCGTAATGCGTCTTATGACGCGCTGCGTTAGCGCACCCGGAAGTGCTCCGAGGCGCGAACCGAGGCGCGAAGCGCAGCTCCCCGGAAGCGATCCGCGGCGCGTCGCGAAAGAGCGACGTATCGCATTGCCGCGTAATGCATCTTATGACGCAACGCGTTAGCGCACCCGGAAGTGCTCCGGTGCGCGAACCGAGGCGCGAAGCGCAGCGACCCGGAAGCGATCCAGGGCGCGTTCCGCAGCGCGTAACATAAGCGTGAGAGGTCATGTGACTTGTTAATAAAACTTTTCATTGGTTCATTTAACTTTTGGTTTCATAATCATGTAAGGCTAGGTCAGGTGACCTAAAAATAACACTTTTCATTGGTTTAGAACTATTGTTTTTCCCAAATGATGAAAACCCCTCCTTCTTTCCTCACTCTGACTTTCATCATTGTGAGAGGAAGACCTTTATTCATAGTAGAGCAATGGCTTCAGTACTTGCTTCAGCTGGTGCACCCCCACCACCACCTCCACCTCCTCATGGGAAGAGAGGACCACCTCCCCAGGTCATCACCAACACAGAGGAGGAAGAGGAAGAAATAGAGGAAGAGGAGAGAGAAGGACCACAGTTCTTGGAAGAGGTGCCCCGGGTTTCCCATAGGAAAGCCAGTTTCATTTGGCAGTTTTTTTCAATCCCTCCAGGGCAGAAGAAAGTGAATGCGAGGTATGTCACCTGCCTCATTTGCAAAGAGAAATTATCAAGAGGGACTGATAAAAAGTATAGCTATGGGAACTATACCATGCATCGGCACATGAGCAGGTGGCATCCACTCAATTACAGCCGGGCGGAAATTCGTGACATGGAACAAAACCCAACAGCAACTCCTGTGGCCAGGTCAACCTCGTTAATCTCATTGACAGCAGCAGAGGCACGGGAAACCGTGCCAAACATCCAGGATAATTTTGGGCATATGAAATTTACTTGTCTGCACTGCGGTGCATTGATATCATGTGGCAACATGAGTATTAATTCCATCAACCTGTCTTATAACAATCATAATTGCCCTAACCGCCCCACACAGTAATTTTTTTTTGCTCCTGTTGAGCCCTTTTCAATGCCTGTTTTTTGTTGTTTCCTTCCCCCAAAAAAACCAAAAAAAATATAAAATTGTTCAAAAAATACAAAAAAACTAAAAATGTTCAAAAAAAATATATATATAAAACAACAAAAACATTAAAAAAAAAGTTCTTTTCAGAACTACCTCCCCTTTCAAAAAAAATTGCTAGAATGTTTAGCACTCTAGCAAGCTCTATTTCTTTTAGTTCGCTTCCCAGTTCGCTTCCCGGTTCGCGAACCGGGAGCGAACCCAAAAACATTTTTTTTTAAAAAAAAGAAGAGTAAGTATAAGGAAAGTAAACAGAGAGTGATGTTAAAAGAAAGACAGCTATAGGGAGTAAACCAGAGATACTGTTTAATAGATCTATTTACCGAAGAAAAGACGGAAGAGGGTATAATTGTGGAAAACAAAATAGATAAGGAAGTGAAAGAAAAAAAAGAGAGTAGAACAATAACAAAGAAGAGTTTCTTGGAGAATGTGAGTGAATGTTCAAAATAAGATTAAAACATGGGGAATAACAGAGAGAAAAAATAGAAAACAGAAAACAAAAAATAACAGAAAAAGATTAATTGAAACAGCAAAGAAATGTAAATAACATAGAGCCATATCATCAACATAGGCAATAAAAGTTTTGCAGCTTTTATCGGCAGAAATATGTCACCAAAGCCGCTTTTGCGGCAGAAAACTGCCGCTAAAACCACTTTTGCACCAGTTTTCTGCCAATAAAAACAGCAATAATTTTATTGGCTGTGTTCATAATATGCCCCTTAGTGTGCTTCAACTACACAGAGAAAGCATTATGAACAAGTAGTGAAAAAGTGATCAGTCAAAGACACTAAGAGTAATAGAGACGGAGTGAGTGAACAAGAGTGAGGAACTATGAGAAGAGAGGGGCTGAGAAAAAGAGTGGAAGGAGTTGAGTAAGTAGGTAAAAGAGAAAGGAATGAGGAAAGTAGCAAAGGCAGGAAACTGAGGGTTAAAGAAATAAAGCTGTGGAACTAATAGTAGGTGAATGTGATAGAAATGTAACGAAAAGAATACAAAACATTTACCTTATAATTGTCGTTAAATTACTCACTTTTTGTTTTTATACTTTCAATCTGTGAAAGAGAGAACAGACATTTGAAAAATATTAAAACATGTATTTAAAAATTACAAAAGACAAGGGAAAAGATTGAAGGACAAACAGTTTTTCAACAACTTTGACACTGACAGAAGCTTCTGCTTCTCCAGGCCCTCTACACAGTCCTAAAGATATACATTTTAAACTAACAGTATCTTGATGCAGATGAAGTGAGGCCTATCTTAAAACATGGTGCATCTTTTGCACTGCTGTTGTCTCAGAAAAGTGTCGCAAGACACTAACATTTTAAATGATTGCTTCAGGATGCCAATAAGATGTGTCCTATCCAGAGGGTTGTTTGAGGTGAGACATACTCAGGGTTCCAAATGAAATTTCGAGTTGTTTGAAGAGAACAGAGGACATAATACATGTGGAGGCCTACCAACGAAGTGATTAATGTCCACTGCACTCTTGAACAAATGTCAGACCTCCTCTGTCTCCAGGAACAGGCCTAAACCTCATCTACACAATGTGGTGTGTAATGTTAGGAAACACAGGTAATATAATTGAAAAACATGCAAATTTTTTTGCTCATTCCACAATCATATGACCTGTGTTTCCTTTGCTTAGGTATCTCATTGTGGAAATGTAGTCTATCATATGAAAGACTACGTAGAATATGAGCACTGTATGCAAGAACTTTGACACTTACAGAAGCCTCTCCTTCTCCATGCCTCCTACACAGTTCTAAATGTACATCATAAATGGAAACAGTACAGAATTAATTATACATGTTAAATGGTTTATTTTTGCTGTTCTCAGAATGTATCAAATTTCACTAAAAACAGTGACTTGAAGGTATTCATCATATAACAGCGGGGAAAAAAAAACACAATCAAAATGATTGTGTTTAAAAAACCCATACAACATAACAAATCAGAATTCAGAACTCCTTAAAGTTAACTTACTTTCCATGACGTCAAAGGATGTCCTATGAACAGCTTACACTCTGTTGTGCTGTTATTACTTTCAGCCCGCCACTTTCTGAAAGAAAACCTCCATCGTTTTGAAAAACATGTTACATACAATAAATGACTTCTTGCTCTCTACCACAAGTTTCCACAAGGCCAAATCTTGTCAGAGCCATTTATAACTCTTGGATTTCTTGTAAGCCAATCCCGTCATTTGGCATTTCCGCAACTTTCAGAATTAAAATGTTGAAGATCATTTTCACAATCCTGGACTAGTAATATCTTCCCCTTCTTCCTCAGTCATGTTCTACATTTCCTATGACACTGATACTGCTTACTATGAAGCAGACTTACACTACCTCTATGACTACTACAATTATTTAATTCTCTACATCACTTTTAATCACAAAGCAATGTAAAACAGTAGACAGCATTGCAGACTTACATTCCCTCTACTCTATGTTTTGATTGGCTGCTTCAATTAGCTTATAAAAAGAAATAGTTTTTCTGAACTCATTCAAAGTGCACTTATTTCTCCATGACGTCCAGTCTTATGGTTAGAAGTTATGTCTCTGAACTACACTTATCCTCAAGGCCAAATCGTGTAGGAGCCATTAGAACTTCTTGAAATTCCTCAGAGCACATCCTGAGATTCTTTCCCTAAAATTTTGGTTTTAAAAACACCAGGTAAGAGTTTTTAAGGTCATACGGCAATTTTTTTTAAAAAATTAAAACAGAATCATTGCAGAATGACCAGCCATTTCTAGACTTTAAATAAGCTGTGTAATGTCCTGATGTTATTGAAGGACCGTCATGATATATAATTGCTGCAGTTACAAAAGTCCTTCCTGATATTGACAACTGCGAAGCTACAAAATTTTTAATTAAAGTTGTCAATTTTGTTCCATCAGGCCTACATCGTTGGAACATTAAAATGACATACTGGCCATATGTTCGTATAAATAATGTGGACATCATTTCAGATTTACATTGGCTACACTCCATGTTGTGATCAGCTGCTTTTACTAGCTTATTAAAGGAGACTGATTTACTGTCTGGCAAAGTTAAATATATAAATCTTTCTGAGTCTACACTAGTAGTACTTGATACCATACAGTTCTCGCAGTCATGCTGCCATTGATAAGAAAGCCCAAACTGTCAGGTACGCTCCACAGGATCCGGGTGTTGAATATAAAGCCCACCTCCAAACGTCACAAACACTCTGATATTTAGTCAACAGAGGATTTGAGCCATTAGGTGAGGGGAAAAGTAAAATAATAAACAGGGAAGGGAAGGAAGGGAACAGCTGGGAAAGGGATGTACCTGAAACGACAGAACATACAGGGGTAAGATCACCTATCGTGTAACACCGTAATAACTAATGCACTGAATAATAGAATGAATACCTGTGGGGAAACAAGACAGGACTTGTCTACTGGTTTTCTCTGTTCCCCCTTTTTATATATACAAGCTTGAGACCTATAGGGAACACACATAGGTTAGCCTCTGTTTGATGTCAAGTACTAACACACTCATGACCCAGACATGTCTCTCCTCTCATACCTGAATCATAGCCCAAGCCTGCGCCACAAGGGAGTCCGGGTGGGAGTCACCACCATGAAAAGAAGAACTGGATTGAGAGGGAACAATGCAGTTGTGGAAATGTCACATCCCAGGACACGGTAATGCGTGGGAAGCAAGAACCACTGCACTCCGCTCCCTCGAGGAAAGTACACCCTGAGCACCAGGCAGTTCCCAGGTACAAAGAAAGGAAGAGAGCAAAGTAAACAATAAACAAAGGTTGTTGGAAAGAAGGTTGAATAGCACCCCCTGAACAACACAGCTTTCTAGCCTTTTCTATACTCCTTATGGCAACGCGTAGCTGCGACCGCCACAGCGCTCCTCGAGCACAGAGAAACGAATTGTCCAATAAACGAAGAACACATTACAAGCGCTTGTACTGGATACGTGGAGCTGCGACCGCCACCACGCACCGCCTACTTCCAGTAGTAGTCGTACACATGGATGGCCACAAAAGAAAGCAATAGTTTAGAAGACACGGCAACGTGTGGCGCCCTACCACTCCGCTCCGCTCCTCAACATAAATCCCAAAACAAAAGGCAAGCGCTGCAGTTCCTTCACTGCGCGCAACAATACAAACGGCAAAGCGTGGATCCCCACAGCGCTCCGCTCAATGACGGGGAAGCTAGGGGCGAGGGGCCGCTCCTACCTGAAACGCTGACAAGAAGCACAGCAGCCGTCCAGGACAAGCCCCAAGCCAACAGCAAGACGCGACCTCCTTCCTTCCAAATCGAGAGCAGGAAACATAATAACACGCAACAGGAAGCGTGTCTCACGGACTGATGTAGCCTCAGCCGAGGCTTCTGGGTAATGTAGTCTTTTCCACCAAAAGGTGAAGACGATCGTTCCTGCACACAGCGCAGTCATGCAGGTGCTCTGACAGGCTCTGACAGTATGTCCTCCATCCTAGCGCCTACCAGGACCAGGGCGCAGAGGGAACCGCCTATGGTAGGAACGAATAGCCGCCGGAGCATGGATGTTGGTCACCGGTTCCCAGGAGTCATCCTCAACAGAATACCCCTTCCATGACACCAGGTACCACAACACCCCCCTCCCAAACTTCGAGTCCTTGATGCTGCGTACCACGTATTCGAAACCCCCATCACACAACACTGGTGGAGGCGCCCTGCGCCTGTCCGAGAAAGCAGGTTTCAGCAGATTACAATGGAATACTGGGTGGATACGAAGCGAACCAGGTAATTTTAGTTTGTAGGCCACCGAACCGAGCTTTTTTACCACCACATAAGGCCCTATGTACTTAGGGTGAAAGATGCTGCGGAGTTTGAACCTGATGTTCCTGGTCGAAAGCCACACCTTATCACCCACAGCGTACGTTGGTCCTTGTCTTCTGTGTTGGTCCTCATACTTCTTGTATTCCCTCTTGGCCTGTAACAGATGAGACCTGATTTTCTTGTGCAGTGTTTGAATCTTTCTCATCTGGCCCAACACTGTAGGTTGATCGGCTATGACACCAGGAATGGTAAGGGGAAGGATTTTAGCGTCATACCCGTATGTTGCACAAAAAGGAGACACCCCCAAGGAACAGTGCCATGCGTTATTGTAAGCCATTTCAGCCATCCACAATAACGAGACCCATGAGTCATGAGCATCCGCAGCGTAACACCGGAGATATTTCTTTAGGGTTTGGTTCAGCCTCTCCGTTTGTCCGTCCGTTTGCGGATGGAAGCTGGTAGAAAGAGAGGAACGGATACCCAGGGCCTGACACCAAAACCTCCAAAACCTAGCGATGAACTGCGGACCCCGATCAGACACGATAATCTCAGGTACCCCATGCAACCTGATGATGTTGGACATCAGTAGCTGAGCTGTTTGTCCTGCTGTGGGCAAATTTACGCAGGGTATGAAATGCCCCAGTTTGGAGAGGCTGTCTATCACCACTAGGATGGCGGTCATACCCTGATCCGGAGGTAGACCAGTAACAAAGTCTAGACTGATGTTTTGCCATGGTCTAGTGGGAGTCGGTAGCGGACACAACAACCCCTTCTTTTTTCCTGTTTCGGTTTTTGCCATAGCACATTCACTGCAGGATCTTACCCAGGCCACGACGTCTTTCTTGATCGTATCCCACCAGAAGTATCTTTGTATCAACTGCACAGTCTTACACACCCCTTGGTGTCCCACCAGTTTGGAATCGTGACACCATGTGAATGCAGTCTTTTTGAGCTCTTCACTCGGGAGAAATAACTTCGCGTTCTGAAACGGGAGACCTCTCTTCAGTGTGCGACCACTCCCCTGGGTAGTCCACACAACCCACTCCCCTGGGGTTTTTGCTCGACTGATGCGTTCCAAGAACGAGTCAGCATGTATCACACACAACACCTTTCCGGGTTCCACAATGGGTTCCAGCCTGGCGATCTCTGCTGACCCCCCCCTGCTGTTGTCGAGAGAGGGTATCAGCCTTTTTGTTGTCAGCCCCAGGACGAAAGGTGATAACAAAGTCGTATTCTGCAAAAAAAAACATCCACCTCATTTGTCTCTGAGTAAGGTTGCGAGCAGTTTTCATATACTGCAGATTACGGTGGTCTGAGTAAACAGTAACAGGAAACGCAGCCCCCCACAGGTGCTGGCGCCATTCTTGAAATGCCTTTTTAATAGCTAGCAGTTCTTTTTCCGCTATGGTGTAATTCCTCTCTGCCAGGCTGAGCTTCTTTGATAGATATGCCACGGGATGTAATTGGCCCGTGAGGTGATTCCTTTGAGACAGAATGGCCCCTACAGCTTCATCCGAAGCGTCAGCTTCAACTATGAACGGATGTTCGGGTTTAGGGTGTGCCAATATAGGAGCAGAAGTGAATGCGTCTTTCAGGGTCTGAAAGGCTCTGTCGGTGTCCTCTGTCCATTGAAAAGGGACTCCTTTTCTTAACAATTTAGTTAAAGGGGCAGCCACCTGAGAGAATTGCGCAATAAATCTGCGGTAGTAATTTGAGAACCCTAAAAAGCTTTGTACTTCCTTCATGCTCGTTGGAATCGGCCAATCCTGCACCGCCTTCTCCTTTCTGTCTGACATCTGTAATCCAGCATGACTCAACACCACCCCCAAGAATTCCACTTCAGTCACACTGAACTCACATTTGGACAATTTACAGAATAGTTTGTTCTCACCCAACCTCTGCAATACCTGAGACACATGAGCTTGATGTTGTATTGTGTTGTCTGAATAGATGAGGATGTCATCAATATACACAACAGCACAAACATCCACAAAATCTTTCAGAACATCGTTCAGGAAATACTGAAATGCCGCCGGGGCGTTGCACAACCCGAACGGCATTACAGTGTACTCAAAAAGGCCATAACGGGTTTTGAATGCTGTCTTCCATTCATCGCCTTCTCTTACACGAACCAGGTGATAGGCGCCTCTCAGATCAAGCCGAGTATATATCCGAGCGTCCTTCACCTGATCCAGTAAAACGGTAATAAGGGGTAAGGGGTATCTGTGCCTGACGGTGTTCTTGTTTAACACCCTGTAATCGACACACGCTCTTAACTCTCCATTAGCTTTTTTGATAAAAAACATAGGGGAGGCAGCCGGGGATCTAGAGGGACGTATAAACCCAATGTCCACATAGTGATCAAGATACTCCTTCAAGTGAGCTGTCTCAGGAACCGAGAGGGCATACACACGACAAGAAGGCAGAGTAGCCCCATCCACTAAGTCTATCCGACAATCATAAGGACGATGAGGAGGCAGTCGTTCCGCCATGCTTTCACTGAACACCTCCTCATAAGCCTTATACTGCAGAGGCAAAATCACCATTTTCTCGGCAGCTGTGGCAACCACCACAGGCAAATAAGACACCGCTGCGGTCGTCACACATGAGGGAACCAGATGCTCTCTACATTCCTCGGATGCAAACCGGACCTCCTTGGACCTCCAGTCGATAGCGGGATTGTGGTGGCTCAACCAGGGCATACCCAAAATGACCTCATATTGAGGTGCCTCAATAATATTCAACGTCAACACTTCCCTGTGATGACCTCCTGGGATGTCAGCAGACAACACCAAGGAGTCGGTTTGTTCGGTGATCTTTCCTGACTTTAACGGCTTTCCGTCCACCGCTAATACGTCCTCCGGAACATCTCTTGGCACTCTTTCCAGGGCCAGCGCTGTTACCAACCCACTATCGATGAAGTTCCCAGTGGCCCCGGAATCTATCATGACCCTCACTTGATGAATTTGACAGTGACTCTCTAAGCACATGGGAAGGAGTATATGTGTTTCGGTCTCTGATAGTGTCATGACTGTTAACGAAGGGATCTGATAGGGGGGAGAACTGGCAACGAAAGAAGAGCCTGCCTTGCTTCCTGTTTCTTCTGCCCCCATAGCTGTGATGGCCAGCCGTTTGCTGCGGTTCCACGCACCACTGGTTTTAGGTTTGGTAGGGCAGTCCCTGACATAGTGACCTTTTTTGCCACAATAGAGACAAAGACCCAAGGCTCGCCTATGTTCCTTTTCTTCTTTGGATAACGGAGCTTTAACTGCCCCGATCTCCATGGGTTCAGGACCTGATTCAGGAGCCGTTAATGCTCTTCGGGGGCTAGCTTCAGACCCAAAGTACCCCCTATCCCATCTTCTCCGATCACTCCCTCTATCATTCATTCTGCTATCCAAACGTAAGGTCAAGTTTATCATGTCTGTGCAGGTGGTTGGCTGAGGATCTATTTGGGCAATAACATCCTTGAGGCCATCCCTCAACCCCTGATAGAATAGGGACATTCTTTTTTCTTCAGGCCAAGCAGTTTCAGCTATTAGCCTGTTGAAGTCTGTCATATAGGATATCAGGTCTCTCTTTCCCTGTCTGAGTGTCAGCAACTCGCGATCTGCACTGAAGGTTGTAGCCCGGCGATCGAACACTCTCTCGAATTCGGCCCTGAACGCTGACCAGTTGTTCAGTATAGGGTCATCATTGCGCACCAATGGTACTGCCCAGTTAGCCGCATCCCCAATCAAATAGGAAATGGCGAAAGCCACTCTGGAATGGTTGGTCGGGAAAGAGGCCGGTTTGCACGAAAAATGCATCATGATTTGAGTCAGAAAAATCTGGGTCTTTGTCGGGTCCCCTGAATACCTCTCTGGGCTGGCAAGGGGTATAGGAGGAGGAACTGTAACCTGAATCTGTGAGGGAGAGGCATCAAAGGGGTTCCTACTCAATCTGTCCACCTTTTCTTTAAGGGCTGAGGCCTCAGCCTTGGAAGCAGCAAGTTCTTGCTGCACCAACACCAACGCCTGCAACACATCCTCTAAGGTAGCCATATAGTCTTCACCCGGATCGGGTGTAGCTGTATTCGTGGGCGTGTTATTCTGTCAGGTACGCTCCACAGTATCCGGGTGTTGAATATAAAGCCCACCTCCAAACGTCACAAACACTCTGATATTTAGTCAACAGAGGATTTGAGCCAATAGGTGAGGGGAAAAGTAAAATAATAAACAGGGAAGGGAAGGAAGGGAACAGCTGGGAAAGGGATGTACCTGAAACGACAGAACATACAGGGGTAAGATCACCTATCGTGTAACACCGTAATAACTAATGCACTGAATAATAGAATGAATACCTGTGGGGAAACAAGACAGGACTTGTCTACTGGTTTTCTCTGTTCCCCCTTTTTATATATACAAGCTTGAGACCTATAGGGAACACACATAGGTTAGCCTCTGTTTGATGTCAAGTACTAACACACTCATGACCCAGACATGTCTCTCCTCTCATACCTGAATCATAGCCCAAGCCTGCGCCACAAGGGAGTCCGGGTGGGAGTCACCACCATGAAAAGAAGAACTGGATTGAGAGGGAACAATGCAGTTGTGGAAATGTCACATCCCAGGACACGGTAATGCGTGGGAAGCAAGAACCACTGCACTCCGCTCCCTCGAGGAAAGTACACCCTGAGCACCAGGCAGTTCCCAGGTACAAAGAAAGGAAGAGAGCAAAGTAAACAATAAACAAAGGTTGTTGGAAAGAAGGTTGAATAGCACCCCCTGAACAACACAGCTTTCTAGCCTTTTCTATACTCCTTATGGCAACGCGTAGCTGCGACCGCCACAGCGCTCCTCGAGCACAGAGAAACGAATTGTCCAATAAACGAAGAACACATTACAAGCGCTTGTACTGGATACGTGGAGCTGCGACCGCCACCACGCACCGCCTACTTCCAGTAGTAGTCGTACACATGGATGGCCACAAAAGAAAGCAATAGTTTAGAAGACACGGCAACGTGTGGCGCCCTACCACTCCGCTCCGCTCCTCAACATAAATCCCAAAACAAAAGGCAAGCGCTGCAGTTCCTTCACTGCGCGCAACAATACAAACGGCAACGCGTGGATCCCCACAGCGCTCCGCTCAATGACGGGGAAGCTAGGGGCGAGGGGCCGCTCCTACCTGAAACGCTGACAAGAAGCACAGCAGCCGTCCAGGACAAGCCCCAAGCCAACAGCAAGACGCGACCTCCTTCCTTCCAAAACGAGAGCAGGAAACAGAATAACACGCAACAGGAAGCGTGTCTCACGGACTGATGTAGCCTCAGCCGAGGCTTCTGGGTAATGTAGTCTTTTCCACCAAAAGGTGAAGACGATCGTTCCTGCACACAGCGCAGTCATGCAGGCGCTCTGACAGGCTCTGACACAAACAGCTGATCTACATCTACACCTTCAGCATGCAATACATCAAGCATATACATTAAAAACTCCTGACAATCTTGCTGAATATTTTGAGAGAATTGTGTTTGGCCTGAACATCTGTCTAACAGATTTCGAATTTCAGACACACTTTCTATGTTTGTTCTATCAGTGCTACATTTTTCTAAGACAGAATTTAACAAACTGCAAAATCTTTGATCAGAATTGACCACAATCTCTTCTTTTACATTTTCTAGAGAAAACAAAACATTAACCACTACATTAGCATAGCAGTTGACACCAGAACTGTTTTCAAATTGAAAACCAACAACATCTTCAACAGAATCCTTTTTGTTTCTGCTTATAATTTCAGGTTCATCGACTTTTCGTCTTTTTGCTACAACCTCCCCAGTATTGGTCACATTTCTTCGTTTCCGGCCTACCACACGTTTCTCAAACAAAGGATATTGAGGCAAATGTGGCGCATACTCTCTTCTTAACCTATTGTATTCCTTAACACAATCTAGATCCGCACAAATGCTTGTGACATCACACTCAATCAAGTACAATCCCGATAAAGTTCTAACTCGTGACAATGCCACATATGCCATACCCTCCTTGAACACAGAGCTGCCAATATTCACCAATGCACTGTCTACACTTAAACCTTGCGATTTATGGATTGTCACCGCATATGCTAAGCAAACAGGAAACTGCTTACGGCGAACATATAAGTCTTTTACAAGCATAAATCTAGCAGAACAACGACCAATTAGCTGTACTTCCTCAATGCCATCAAATTTAATTTTTAAAAATTCAATTCCATCTCTATTTCTGTATTTTACAAAATCAACAACATTACCCATTGATCCATTTACCAGACCTCTTTCAACATGTAAATTCCTTCTTAAAATTATACGGCAGTTCAAGCACACATTCAGAGTCTTTTCAAAACCTGCAGTTTTAGATATACTCTTCTCTAATGAATCCAATTTTGTTTTCAGATTCTCAGACAAAATAATTGTTGATCCCATATGCTCTACTCTGTCAATAGCTTCCAGTTTCACAATCTCTTGCTTTTCTAAATGCAACATTTTGTTGTTGAATTTGGCACATTCTGCAAGAGTTGGCATCAAACATATTCCAGATTTCTTCTCAGTAATTTTCTGAAAAATATTCTCAGGCACAACATCTTGTTCTGGATATAAATTTGACAGTAATCGTGCATGTAAAGCTTCTTTCCCATGCTCGGTCACTTTTCCAATTCTAACATCTTGTAGAATAGTCTTGTAAACTTCATCCTTCGCCTGACGCATATTTTCATGCAGTTCAGCATAATTGAAGTTTAACCATATATTGACGTTGCCAATGCTGCCTAGGCACTTCCTGGTATCTTCATGCGTGAGCATTTTGAACACAGGTTGCCCTTTCACTGGTGTCAGCTGCAGAAGATCTCCGAAAACAATGATGTGTTTGCCACCAAATAACACATCATACTCTGTTTTGAGAACTTCTTGCATTCTCAAATGCACAAAGGCAAGCATGACATTGGAAACCATGCTTACTTCGTCAATGATAAGAAGTTTCATTTTCCTCAAGATTCTTGAAACTTCAAAACAAGCATCTCCAGATAGCTTGTGATATTGTAATTTGTTGTCATGCTCCACTGGCAGCATCAGTAAACGATGTAAAGTAATCCCTTTAATGTTATGTGCTGCCAGTCCAGTTGGAGCGGTGACAACACAAGACAGCGATGACTCTGTCCTTTCCTGCAAATAACATGAAATTGCTTTAATAAGGAAACTTTTTCCAGTTCCCGCTTCTCCACTCACGTACAGTCGGACAGGCTTCAACGACGTACATGAGCACTCTTTCTTGTCATGACTTAATCCATGATCAATTTGCATGGTAACTTCGTCATATATTTTCCTCTGCTCAACGTTGAGTTGTCTTTCCAACTCTTCTAAGTTAACCGCATCCTCCTGAGCATGTGCCATGGCTCTTTCCACTTCATTCATAGCAGTGGCAGCTTCATTTTCGATAACAGGTCCTCCTAATGGATCCTGACTCAATGAAGCAGAACTCTGACTGTCCTGAGAACTGTCTCTGGCAATCTCGGCTGCAATCATTGCTTCCTGCTCAATTTCCGCATTCAACATTTCTACATATTTGGGAAAAGCAGGACATTCTATGGTCTCCTTGGCGGCATTGAAAGAGTCTTCGTAACAGAGAAAATCTCCAAGCAGTTCCTCTTCTGCACGCCAAGGCTTGAAAAGTTGCAAAAGTGCTAAATAGAAAAACTCCTTTTTTTCAGGAGATTCGCCACTCAATTTTCGATGGTTTACCAAGTGGCATTTTCTTTGCTTGACCAGACATCCCTCACTTCCTATTACAGCATACACTCCTTTCTCAGTATCTTCTTTGATGTTCCTCTTGAATATGTAATTTTGAAGAACCTCATATAAACAAACATTCTCGAGGTGAATGCTTCGATTTGGATAATATGTATCCAACATGTTGGTCTTCAAAATGTCGGTACTGTTTGGCTCCTTTTCCGCCAAATACTCAATTTCCCGCACAGGTTTGAGAACTCGATTACGCGTTGCAGCAAGACCAAGACTCGCCCAAACGATACTCCTGGACTTGGCATAGAGACTTGCTGAAGACAACCGGTCAGAACATTCGTACGCTCCAATTTCTCGATGCGACAACATCTTCAGACTGAAACTGTACAACTTCTTGCTGAGGCTCTTTTCATGGGAAATGTCCTCCCACATATCCTTCAATTCTGTCTTCTCTTTTTTGGTGATGTAAGACGTCACATACCGAGCCACAGCCATACAGTTATCAGCCACAAACTGTATATCCATGTTAGCATTCCACATGGACAAAATCACCGGGTTGTAGTCATTGATGTACTTGGACTCTTCGTTCCTCTTCAAATTGTATGTGTTTTTAGGTGATTTCTTCATCACATTATGTCGCAGCGAAGACATCAAACTGTTTACTCTTCCTTTAGAAATCACCGGTCGTGGAAAGCCGAAACGACATTTGGTGTAGAACTTGTCCTTGTTTCGGAATTTACGACGACAGTACTTTCCACATCGATGGCTTTGGAAACGCAGAACTTTTTCTCTTAGGCTTTTCTTCTCCTTTGCGTTTGGAACAGCACACGTAGAATACTGTTGTATAAAACTCATCACTGAGTCTTCTGGATCCATTCCAAATTTAGGTGCATCCTTGATCCACAGCAACATATGTATATGAGGAGCACCTCTTGCTTGGTACTCCTTTCTCCAGAAGAAATCCAACACCTCTCCAAGAGGTGGATTCTTCTTATTCATGATGAAAGACATCATAGCTTTAAATCTATGATTGAAGTACCTACATACATTGACTGGATCCAAAGAGCACAGTTCTCCGGGTGTCTTGAATTCGATGTTTTCTACGTTAGCATTTGCCTCTCGTAGAAATTCAAGTAAATCTTCCCAGCCATACTCGGCACAGTTCAGAGTGAGGAACCATGTGGGAGTTCCTAAGTTCCTCAGCATACATTTTAAATCACCATGACGACGGTACCAGTACTCATTAGTACCACGCTGACACGCCATGAGATTAATCAGGTGAGAATCCAAAATACTGTCTTGGACATTGACTTTATCCATAAAGTCACTTGCCGAGATGTTTTGCATGTGTATACCACTTTTCAAGATGTGGTTCACTGCATATGACAGTCCAGACAGATCGCTTTCAAACAGGAGATGAAACAAATAAGGAATGCATTGTCGAAACCTAGCATCTCCTGTATACAATCGCAAAGTCCGGTATTCAGAAGCAGGAATTTGATGAGGTCGCTCATCATATCTTCCTCCCTGACCTGTTGGAAAAAGCTGTGGGAAACACCGAGCTTCCAAACTTTCCTCCCAAACACTAATGGGACTCCCTTTGGCTTGTTTCATTTGAAACAACTCAATAGCATTCCCCATGACTTCCTTGGAATGCAAAGGATGAACACTATAATGTTCATATATTTCTTCACTAGTAGAGGGTTCTACTTTCTCAATTTGACCAGCACACAAATCGTTATCCTCTTCCTCACTTACTTCCTCTTCTGCAACATATACATTCTTATAGTATTTAATATTTTTTTTCAAATACAATGTTGCCTTTTTAACTTTCCTAACATCCACTAAATCTTGCCATATTTTCTTATTCTTTGTCGGAACCCCATTAACTAAGATAACCAGAGGTTCCTCTTCCACTTTTTCTACTCCAATTGTGTTAATGTTTTTCTTCAAATCTAGAGGCAAATAAACAACTCTTCCCTTTAATCCTCTCTGTAAATCTGATGGAGGCAATTTCCCTGTCTTTGGCTCCATTCTTACAATAGCCTGAAAGGGATGGATACTTTGAATCAAAATAGATTCATAAGTATTTAAATCCTTCAATTCAGAAGGAATCTCAACCAATTCCAGATTATTATGAACTGCTCTAGCAGGCATCTGGTTTTGATTTAATTTGCAACAACAATAAGTACACACACGTTGATCCAATCCCAAATCAAAACAATTTTCTACCATCAAGTATGTTGTGAAATCCTTCCATTCACTATTATTTTCCCTTTCACTTTTTGCATATAAATCCACTAACTTAGTCTGATTCTTATAATAAGTGCGTCGACAACACACACAAGTGAAATTTGGCCTCTCACTTGATTTGACCTGAAACGTCGCAATTTCCCTCAGGAAATAATCTGTACTGGAAACCTGTACACTATCTTCCACATTACCCGCTTCTTCTTGGTCAATTTCAACATTCTCCTCTTTACTTCCAAAGTAACAAAACTCAATTTCTTCACATATATTCTTCACATCTATTTCAGAACCATGCAAAAGAGCAGCGCATAATTGTTTAAGCATAATTGCTGGACTCTTAGCATAATACAACATTCTAACTAATTTCCTCACTTTATTATGATGCACTGCTAGCATCCTGAAATGATGAAAAACACTCTGGCATACTCTCCTGGAAAGACAAGCCAGTGAATGACCATGCAAACCTGTCACTTCTCTCACTCTGCAAGGATCTAATTCTTGCAACAACCTCATTTTCTGCTTCAAACTTTTCTTATTAAATGACCGTACAAAATCACAAAGCAAATTGATGGAATCCTGTCGCACACTGCAAATACTACTACACTTCCAGGTGTACACAGGACCCTTAGCACGTCTTCCTAAAACCTCATTACCTAACACCTCTTCTGCCTCTGTTGTCACAAGTTTTTCTTTTTCAACTGGACAACCATCTTTCACTTCATAAGCACGACCACTGGTGTCAACTGCATGCACCAAATCATTATCCTGGAAATAACTCTCCTCATTAAAAAATGCCTCACAGCTTGAACTATGCATCCATTCTCCAGAAAAAACTTCACAAAAATTACTACGATTAACTATTCTCTTCCATCTACTATTTCTTTTGAAATCATAAATTGCCTTGTTTAGCTTCCTAATTCTATTGATTATCAAAATAAATAACTTACGTTTAATTTCAAATGCCTGATCAATAACTTTCTCAACTTTTTTTTTTCTCTTATAAAAAAGCACTTTCTGTTGACCTTTCTTAATATTTTTTAACAAATTGCCAATTATCCTGTTGCGGAACATTCGTTTACGAATGTCCCTAAACTGTTGTTTCCTTCTACTATCATGCACAGAGTTATCTCTTGCTCTAGCAGTAACATTTTTGATTGGCCTTTCCTTTCCGTTTGAATTGCTTCTCTTTTTCTGGACTGAAACATTTTCTGTAGTAATATATTTTTTTACTACAAATATTTCTTATGAATGTTTTTGTACTCTTACCCGGTGCTTTCTTGGTGACTTTACAAATCTTTTTGTTAGAGGACTGCTGCTTTTTTTCATTCACCTGCTGTCTTTGACGTTTTGCAGCCTTTCTCACTCTTTCTTTCGTTGGCATGGTGAAATGTTGAAATGATCTGCAGTTGAATCTGTGGTAAAATATATTAAAACATGTTATTAACCACTATTACCCAACAGTACATCAATAACAGTAATCAAAAACTTAAAACACTACTTGACATTTTTACATAGAAGATTTTTTAGTGCTTGGCAAATTTAGAATACAAAAATAGCAGAAAAGAAATGGAATTTATATTCATGTTACCTGTGCTATTTTATATGTGAATCTGATCTAATTTTATGAGCATATTTTAATATTTTATTGAAGACACTACACATAACCTGTTTTTGAAGGTGTCTTTATTTTTAAATTAAACGGTTTACATTTTTACTTTTTATTTATTATAAATTTTAAAAATAAATGTTTATAGTTCCATAGGCTCAAGCAGGTCAGCTTCCCACCCTATGTCATATAATTCGGACAAATCTGCATCCTCATCACGTTCTTCTTCATCCTCAGGATTTAAATCATCCAAGGGATCAACATCCACTGATGTTTCAATTACGAGTTCAATGATGAGGTCAAAATCAACTGATTGCTGATTGTCGCTCATGTTGATGTTGTCTTTATCTTTAAAGAAAGATAACAACAATGAGATGTTGCAGAGTAAGAGACAAATCTCAAAGATTATAATAGTAAAATTGTTTAACAAGAGTAACATTTTGCAGCTATTATTTAGCCATGTCCAGCGATGCTGAGCAGGTGAAGCCTATGTCTAATTTTTCAGTGAACAGGACTCATCTCTTCTTAACCTTGGATAAGCCTCACCAACTCTGTGTCCCCTGCACATACTTAAATGTAAAGGGGCAGATTTATGTTAAATGGCACATCCCCAGGCATGCACCAGTTAACGTGCACCACTGCTCTGCCACCCATGGTGTGCCGCATTTACAATCAGATAGGAAAAAGCTGCGTCAAAACCCTGCGCCTGCTTTAAGCAGGCATAGGTCTTGACGCAACATTGTGGAGATGGGGCACCCCTGAGCCTTGCTGGAGCTGCATCGCACTTGCGATACAACTCCAGCAATGCGCCACCTTTACGGCACAGATGCGGCACGCATCTGTGCCATTTTTGCCCCATGCTGCGCCGCATTGTAAATGCAGCACACCATGGGTGGCGGAACAGCGGCGCAGGATGACTGGCACATCCCTGGTGATGCGCCAGTCATCATAAATCTATCCCTAAGCTTCTTATCTTGTTACAGATGAACCGCCATATGTATCATCAAACTATTTTGCATTTCCTAAATAGCGAATTTTAAGGGATAAATAGCGATTCTTTACCATTCCTATTTTGCGATGAGCAAATTGCTAATTGCAAATTACCCATTCATTTCCATGGGCCAGGAGGCCCATAGGAATGAAGGTGCAATTTGCGATTAGCAATTAGCTCATCACAAATTAGGAATTTTTCCAAAGGTGCAGGGGTGTCTCAAGAACACCCTGCTGCACCCCTGAAAAAGAAATTTGGGGGCATATGGCGCACATACATGCCCTAAGGGCATATATGGGCGTCATATGGCACCTTTTGTTTTTTGGAAAAAAAGCTTTTTGAAAAGAATTCGCAAATTACCACCAACTAGAATTGGTGGTAGTTTGCAAATCCTTAATGGCATTTTTTGCATATTTTTTGTTTGATACATTGCATTTAAGGAATCACAAAATTTGCAAATCCTTCAGTGCAATCGCAAAATAAGGAATAGCAAATTTGCTATTCCTTATTTTGCATCAAACTTGTTTGATACATACCATTTGTCTAATTAGCATTCGCAAAGGCCGAAATTCGCAGAATTTTGACCTTTGCGAATGGTAATTAGCTTGATACATATGGCCCCAAGTGAGGCCTGTCTTGCAACATGGTGCATCTTTTGCATCACTGCTGCATCGGTTTCATGTGGCACGTTTTTTTTACACCATGACACATCTGCCTAAATGCATCAATTTGTAATTTTGTCGCCTCAAAGCAAATCTTTTGCACCACCGCTGCATCACAAAAGTGACGCACAGTGGCGCAAAAGAGGCATACACCTATCATAAATCTGTCCCTAGCATTTTAAATGATTAATTCAGGATGACGATAAGGTGTGGCCTATCCAGAGGTTTGTTTAAGGTGAGGCCTACTCAGGATTGCAGATTAAAGTTACGCTTGATGAAGAATACAGAGGAGATAATACATGTAAAGGCCTACCAATGAAGAAAGTAATGTCCACTTTATTGCGCCAGTCATCATAAATGTATCCCTAAGCTTCTTATCTTGTTACAGATGAACTGCCATATGTATCATCAAACTATTTTGCATTTCCTAAATAGCGAATTTTAAGGAATAAATAGCGATTCTTTACCATTCCTAATTTGCAATGAGCAAATTGCTAATTGCAAATTACCCATTCATTTCCATGGGCCAGGAGGCCCATAGGAATGAAGGTGCAATTTGCGATTAGCAATTAGCTCATCGCAAATTAGGAATTTTTCCAAGGGTGCAGGGGTGTCTCAAGAACACCCTGCTGCACCCCTCAAAAAGAAATTTGGGGGCATATGGCGCACATACATGCCCTAAGGGCATGTATGGGCGTCATATGTCACCTTTTGTTTTTTGGAAAAAAAGCTTTATGAAAAGAATTCGCAAATTACCACCAACTAGAAGTTGGTGGTAATTTGCAAATCCTTAATGGCATTTTTTGCATATTTTTTGTTTGATACATTGCATTTAAGGAATCGCAAAATTTGCAAATCCTTCAATGCAATCGCAAAATAAGGAAGAGCAAATTTTGAATTAAGGACATTTTAAGTCATTTCCCCATGTACAGTGTTTTCAAATTATGATTTGAAAATCGTTTTTAGGGAAAAGGAATGGTTTGTAAATTTATGACAAGGACATAATGGTGTATGCTTCTTTATAAGGCATTTCAGTGTCTCTGATGTCATTTTTCCTATATTACATTAAAAGACCTTTCCCCGTGGAGCACATTCCTTGTAAATATGCTCCCACCTGTGCATCGTAAATTTAGATTTTGACTGTTTGAGTTACATAGCCATGTTAAAAGTGACCCAAAAAAGTTGCAAAGGCTTTAAAAAAACACTTTCATGTACCTTAAGGACATTTTAAGTCATTTCCCCGTGGGCAGTGTTTTGTAAGTGGCGCAAAAGAGGCATACACCTATCATAAATCTGTCCCTAGCATTTTAAATGATTAATTCAGGATGACGATAAGGTGTGGCCTATCCAGAGGTTTGTTTAAGGTGAGGCCTACTCAGGATTGCAGATTAAAGTTACGCTTGATGAAGAATACAGAGGAGACAATACATGTAAAGGCCTACCAATGAAGTAAGTAATGTCCACTTCATTGCGCCAGTCATCATAAATGTATCCCTAAGCTTCTTATCTTGTTACAGATGAACCGCCATATGTATCATCAAACTATTTTGCATTTCCTAAATAGCGAATTTTAAGGAATAAATAGCGATTCTTTACCATTCCTAATTTGCAATGAGCAAATTGCTAATTGCAAATTACCCATTCATTTCCATGGGCCAGGAGGCCCATAGGAATGAAGGTGCAATTTGCGATTAGCAATTAGCTCATCGCAAATTAGGAATTTTTCCAAGGGTGCAGGGGTGTCTCAAGAACACCCTGCCGCACCCCTCAAAAAGAAATTTGGGGGCATATGGCGCACATACATGCCCTAAGGGCATGTATGGGCGTCATATGGCACCTTTTGTTTTTTGGAAAAAAAGCTTTTTGAAAAGAATTCGCAAATTAACACCAACTAGAAGTTGGTGGTAATTTGCAAATCCTTAATGGCATTTTTTGCATATTTTTTGTTTGATACATTGCATTTAAGAAATCGCAAAATTTGCAAATCCTTCAGTGCAATCGCAAAATAAAGAATAGCAAATTTTGCTATTCCTTATTTTGCATCAAACTTGTTTGATACATACCATTTGTCTAATTTGCATTCGCAAAGGCCAAAATTCACAGAACTTCGACCTTTGCAAATGCTAATTAGCTTCATACATATGGCCCCAAGTGAGGCCTGTCTTGCAACATGGTGCATCTTTTGCATCACTGCTGCATCAGTTTCATGTGGCACGGTGTTTTTTACACCATGACACATCTGCCTAAATGCATCAATTTGTAATTTTGTCGCCTCATAGCAAATCTTTTGCACTGCCGCTGCATCACAAAAGTGACGCACAGTGGCGCAAAAGAGGCATACACCTATCATAAATCTGTCCCTAGCATTTTAAATGATTAATTCAGGATGACGATAAGGTGTGCCCTATCCAGAGGTTTGTTTAAGGTGAGGCCTACTCAGGATTGCAGATGAAAGTTACGCTTGACGAAGAATACAGAGGAGATAATACATGTAAAGCTCTACCAATGAAGTA
Source organism: Lissotriton helveticus (assembly GCF_964261635.1). NCBI lineage: Eukaryota > Metazoa > Chordata > Amphibia > Caudata > Salamandridae > Lissotriton > Lissotriton helveticus. Next base: position 1,114,295,691 of record NC_136061.1, read on the forward strand.
AGTGATGTCCACTTCATTGCGCCAGTCATCATAAATGTATCCCTAAGCTTCTTATCTTGTTAGAGATGAACCGCCATATGTATCATCAAACTATTTTGCATTTCCAAAATAGCAAATTTTAAGGAATAAATAGCGATTCTTTACCATTCCTAATTTGCGATGAGCAAATTGCTAATTGCAAATTACCCATTCATTTCCATGGGCCAGGAGGCCCATAGGAATGAAGGTGCAATTTGCGATTAGCAATTAGCTCATCGCAAATTAGGAATTTTTCCAAAGGTGCAGGGGTGTCTCAATAACACCCTGCTGCACCCCTGAACAAGAAATTTGGGGGCATATGGCGCACATAAATTTTAACAACATTCCTTTACATCAAAAACGATTTTCAAGTCATAATTTGAAAACACTGCACCCGGGGGGAAATGACTTAAAATGTCCTTGAGACACATGAAAGTGTTTTTTTAAAGCCTTTGCAAGTTTTTGGGTCACTTTTAACATGGCTATGTAACTCAAACAGTCAAAATCTAAATTTACCATGCACAGGTGGGACCATATTTACAAGGAATGTGCCCCACGGGAAAAGGTCTTTTAATGTAATATGGAAAAAATGACATCAGAGACACTGAAATGCCTTATAAAGAAGCATACACCATTATATCCTTGTCATAAATTTACAAACCATTCCTTTTCCCCAAAAACGATTTTCAAATCATAATTTGAAAACACTGCACATAAGGAAATGACTTAAAATGTCCTTAAGACACATGAAAGCGTTTTTTGATTGCCTTTCCAGCATGGTTGGGTCACTTTTAACATAGCTATGTAACACAAACATTCAAAATCTAAATTTGCCATGCACAGGTGGGAGCATATTTACAAGGAATGTGCCCCACGGGGAAAGGTCTTTTAATGTAATATGGGAAAAATGACATCAGAGACACTGAAATGCCTTATAAAGAAGCATACACCATTATATCCTTGTCATAAATTTACAAACCATTCCTTTTCCCCAAAAACGATTTTCAAATCATAATTTGAAAACACTGCACATAGGGAAATGACTTAAAATGTCCTTAAGACACATAAAAGCGTTTTTTGATTGCCTTTGCAGCATGGTTGGGTCACTTGTAACATAGCTATGTAACACAAACATTCAAAATCTAAATTTGCCATGCACAGGTGGGAGCATATTTACAAGCAATTTGCTCCACAGAGAAAGGTCTTACATTAAAATGGGAAAAATAACATCAGAGACACTCAATTGCCTTATAATGAAGCATACACCATTATGTCCTTGTCATAAATATTATAACCATTCATTTTCCTCAAAAACGATTTTCAAATCATAATTTGAAAAGACTCCACAGCTCCTATGCACAATAACACCCTGTCAGTACTAATACTTCACATTTTCTCCAATTACATTTTCTCAAAGAAACAAAATCTATTTGTAAAACACTTGAGACAAAGCAACATTTGAAGAACACAACTTTCTTCATAATTTTCTCCTTAAAGCACACTATATTCTATCTAAATTAAAGACATTTTTTCTCACCTTAGCAAATACTTTGAGTTTCAAAACAGTCTCAGAAACACACCAATTTGTCTTCAGCAGAGCAAAAGGTATGCACTCCAGAGTCTGCAGCTATCAAAAGCACAGAAATGCTGTAATTCTTCACACATATCTCTCATGTCACCCAATCAAAACTCTTCCCTCACTTTTTTTCAAATGAAAACCCTTCCCCCCTCTGCCATTTCATGCCTTTTCTGCATGGCAACCACGTCTTGGAAGACCTCTGGTGTTTGCAAGTTCACACAACAATGTTGCAATTGAACTCTGAACTCTCAGTGCACCTCATATCCAGTGCATTCTTTCATTTAATGATTTTTTCTTGAACACTCAAAATACATCTTTCAAACAACTCATCCATGCACCCTAACTTTCTGTTTTCAGCAATCAAAATCCACCAATCACTGTTACTGCTTCATTAACACAGAAACTCCACAGTTTTTTTCATTTTAAACTCTTATTTTTTCAACTGCCATTTCATTGCCACACTTCATCTGACTGCAGGAGAACCTTCTCTCACCATGTTTTCTGTCTGGATTGTTGGACATAGTTACATCTATTGGGCTCAGAGGTATGCTGAGAACAGGAATTTACCTAACCTCAATTTACAAGATGTGGAAATTAAGTGGTTTGGCCACAGAGGATTAAAATGTCACCAATTGATACCATTGGTGAAAACCTTTATGCATTTGCCAAAACCTGACCTGTTAATTGTGCACTGTGGAGGTAATGATTTGGGCACTTTGACTGGGGTAGGTCTGGAAATGCTTTTAAAGGACACCTTTGAGCAATTGATGGCACTTTTTCCTCAGACTGCCTTGGTATATTCAAATATATGCCAAAGACAGAAATGGAGGTGGTCAAACCAATTTTGTCCACAAATTGAGAAGTCGAGGAAGCATGTAAACAAATCTGTTTCAGCTTACATGAGAGACCATGGAATGGGCTCCCTGTACAACAATAACTTGCGTTACTACATGCAAGATATCTACAGAGGAGATGGAGTTCACTTCTCAGATGAGGGCAACAGAGTTTTCATTCTGAATTTAAGACTGTGCATTGGTACCTACTTATAAGTACCTAAATGTACCATAAACCCAAAAGCTCTTCTCAGAGCTACCCTACATCTGATCACTCACAATTATTATTTTACTCTAACTTTTTTCACAAATTTTCAACAAAGTACGCTCCCCGGAGCTCTACCCGGTACGCGAACCGGAAGCTAACCGCGCGAAATTTTTTAAAAAAATGGTTTTTTTTCGCACATATGGGCCTCCTCAGCCACCCTCAGAAAACCTAGGGGGTCAAGATACGTCTAGCGTGCCCCCTTCTACCCATTCTGAACATTATTTGCCCTCCATCTTGTATCTTAATTCGACCGAAACACAAAATGGTGGACTCCCGTAACGCTTAAGGCTCGTGAACCGGGGTGCTCGCCAGTTCGCGTACCGGGTCGCTCCCTGGGAAGCGCACCATCAAAAAAGGTGGGAAAGTAGTTTACAGAAAAGCGACTGGAGACAATTTCACCAAATATAGATTAGCTCATACTACATACCAATGCCTACCATTTTCACAAATTTGATTGAAATTCCATTTAACCATTTAGCCTGTAGACCTCTCTAAATACCCTGAGGTAAATTACTTCACAAAACACATCTGAAGTGTTGGAATTCACAACCAATTAAAATATTACTTTCATTTTCTACTTTTTTTACCTGACATTTGATTGGTTATCTACCTGAATATATATAAAGGAAGAGAGAGAAACACAACCATTTTGACTACTACTTCCTGAACTACATTGCAAGATCATTTTCACTCACAACTTAAACTTCTTTTTAGAAGGTGAGATATTATTTTATAAATTTGAAAACATTTTCAGATAGTTATATACTATCCCTCTGTAAGAGTTAGACATTGAGAAAGGCTTCTTTATTATAATTATGGATTGATTTAGGTTTCTGTGGTATAATTATGAATTTACTTAGGCTTCTTCACAGGCACTTTTTAATAGTACTACTTCACGCCTGAAACCATACAGTGTCCATAGATTACTTCTCTGTTATAAACTCACAAGTACCTGTCTGAACTTAAACCCAACAGTGCCCTATCTCTACTGATATATTTATTTTTTATGCAAATTACAGCAATAAAATGGAAGGTGAGCAGAATGTTTCGTTCGAAATTGTTCTGGAGAACAACACAGAAAAAGATATTGAGGACAATGATGACTCAGATTTCATGGATGAATCACGGGACCATGAATTAGTTCAATGTGTAGAATCTGTGGATCATTTACTTCATTATGATGACGGTCAAATGTGGGAACTTATGTTCACTCAACAAGAGGACATATCGGACAGTCAAATGCTAGACGTTCTATTAAATTTTGAAAAACAATCCGAAAAATAAAATTGTATGTAATATTAAAAAATTGTTTGAGTCTTTAATCATTTTTATATGTAATTCATAAACTAGTTAAATGTTAGAAATGTTATTAAATTTTCAAACACAATCACAATAATAAATAATTGCTTAAAAAATAAAAAAAATTAAAAAATAATCAACAAAACCAACAATCAATTAACATACAGTATTTGAAAAGTCTATCATTCTTTTTTCCTTATAGTACGCTGCCCAGAACGCTTCCCGGTTCGCGAACCGGGCGCTACCCACGCAAAAAAAAACAAAAAAAAATTATTTTTTTTGCCCCGCGGGGCCCTTTTAAAGCCTCCACATTAAACCTAGGGGGTCAGGGAGGATCTACTATGCCCCCTTATGGTCATTTCCCCCTTTGTTTTGGCCTCCTCTTGTCTCTCAATCCTACCAAGAGACAAGATGGCGGCCGCTCCGGACTGTTTAGAATGTTGACAGACACCGGAGAGCCAATCAGCTTCGCTACGCGAAGTTCCGTTACGCGTAAAGTCCGCGAACCGGAGCGCTGCCCGGTCCGCTGTTACAGATATATATCTTTTTTTGAACGTTAATTTCTCAAAATCCACTGAAGCACATATATTGAGACCTAGAAAAGGCACATCGGGCTACCAGTCCCTACAATTTTGCCAAGTTTTGTGGAAATCCATTCAGCCGTTCGGGCTAAAAGTGAGGCCAACCGCCCTATGGAAAACTCAATGTTAAAAACACGTTTTGGGACCCCCCTTTTTTCTCGGCCCCCCCTTGACGAACCCCCCCAAATTTCCAGGGGCTGCTCAGAAATAAAATGTTCAATTTTCCAGAAAATTTCAGCCAATTCCGTCCACAAACGCCAAAGTTATTAGACATAGAATTTTCAAAAATCCCATAGGGAAAAAATCCTAACTATATATACCTACTGGCGACCGCCAGTAGGTTATATATATATATATATATATATATATATATATATATATATATATATATATATATATATATATATATATATTTTACGAGATTTTCTGCCAATCCATGCAGAAATAACGAGCCACACCAGGTATGATGTAATATGTGACATCATCAGCAGTGGATTGCGGGGCGCGCGAGATGTAGTTAGTACAACTAACTATATCGGAGGAATTTCAATGGTTTTGCATGACTGAAATGTCCAGCTAACTATAACACCCCTAAAAACTATGGGTTTTTAAGTGAATTTCTAAGGTTTTTTAAATGGTAATTCCTAACTATATAAGGCCTGAAAGCTATGGTTTTTTCAGTGAATTAAAAAAAAATTAAATGCTAATTCCTAACTATATCAAGCCTGAAACCTATCGTTTTTTTACGGAATTTCAAAGGTTTTTTAAATGCTAATTCCTAACTATTTCAGGACTGAAACCTATGGTTTCTTCAGTTAATTTCAAAGCTTTTTTAAATGATAATTCCTAACTATATCAAGCCTGAAACCTATGTTCTTTTCAGTGAATTTCAAAGGTTTTTTAAATGCTAATTCCTAACTATAACATGTCTGAAACCTATGGTTTTTCAGCGAATTTCAAAGGTTTTTTAAATTCTAATTCCTAACTATAGCATATATGAACATATGTTTTTTTCAGTGAATTTCAAAGGTTTTGTCATTGACAATTTTTAAATGTATTAATTCTTATATTTATTTTTTGATACTGATTTACAATTTTTTTAAACTATTTATTTTTAGATATTTTATTTTTTAAATTACATTATACATTACATTACAAAATATACTTTCTCAGAATGAAATACTTTAGTTTAAATACTTTGCAAATAGGCAATAGAGTTTTAAGAACAGTAGTTACAGTTGTTACAATGGGCAACACAATTTCAAACACAATGCAACATTGAGCTGAATGGGAATTTCTGGTTAAATGCAATTAGTTATTTTATGGATTACTTTTCTAACCACAGGACTGGATCCTAGATTCAGTCCTGGGAAATTGCCTGTAAACAGTTGAGTAAAATCGTTTTGGTTACAGTGTTGATTTTTAAGGAATATTATTGTATTTTGAAAATTGACAGAAACTTTTGCACATAGAATCACCAATGTTATCCTATGGGAGGAAATTCACTTAGCAAGTAAGTAGTGTTATCGTTACTTTTTCTAACTCAGTGGTAGATCCTGGATCCATCACTGGTACATCTCCTGTAAACGGTTGAAAGAATGCGTTTAAGTCATACAGGCGATTTTTAAGGAATATTTGTAGTTTATGAAAATAGACACGTTGAAACTTTTCTGATAAAAAACAGACAATGGATTCTTATGGAAGGAAATACAAGTTACTGGTAAGTATGGTTAGAATTACTTTTCAGGGTCAGTGCTGGGCTAAAAGATGCCGCACTGGGTTCTCTCCTGACAACAGGTGAGTAAATCGGCAATCAGAGTTCAGCTGATTTTAGAGGAATATTTGTACAATGGTGAAGGAAGGGGGTGGGGCCTGCAGTGACATGTGTGCAAACATGCCCTGTGGCGCGTTTTAAGTTGGGGAATTAATTCCTCTTCTATCCTGCGGTTCCCTGGGGCCAACTAGCCCACCAGGTACCTCCAGTATGCGCAAGGGAGCTGAATTGCTGAGAGGTATTCAGAGGCCACACCCCTTTTTACAACACTCTGCAACACAGCTCCATGGTGCTTACTGGAGTTACCTGGTGGGCTAGTTGTCCCCTAGGGGACCTCTGGATTGAAGAGGAATTAATTCCCCAACTTAAAATATGCCACAGGGCGTGTTTGCACACATATCATCTCAGGACCCGGCCCCTACCTTCACCACTGTGCAAACGCGCCATGTGGCATGCTTAAAGTTGGGGGATTAAGTCCCCTTGAATCCTTAGGTCCCCTGGCGGCCAACTAGCCCACCAGGTACCTCTAATATTTGCCAGGGAGCTGCGTTACATAGAGGTGTTCAGAGGCCTTGCCCTTTTTTACAACACTCTGCAACGCAGCTCCGTGGTGCTTAGTGGAGGTACCTGGTGGGCTAGTTGGCCCCCAGGAGACCTCTGGATTGAAGAGGAATTAATTCCCCAACTTAAAACACGCCACAGGGAGTGCTTTCACACATATCACCTTAGGACCTGCCTCTTACCTTCACCACTGTGCAAAAGCGCCCGGTGGCCCGCTTCAATGAAGCAAAGCAATTTGCAATGGCAGGGTGGGAGCCACGAGGCTCCCGCCCTGCCATTGCGAACAGCAGTGTCCCGGGGGTGGGCACCCTGGGACACTGCAGGAGCCGGCCCTGAGGGGGTGGTGATCCCGAGGGCCATGGAGGGCTCGAGGAGGGGGGCCGTGCAGCCACCCTCCCACATTTGTTTGAAGCCCCGGGGGTGTTGGTCCCCGGGGCTTGGGTGGTCTCAGAGCCCCCCACACCCATTTTTTGCAGCCCCGGCAGGTGGCAGTCCCCGGGGCTGGGGGGCCTGAGGGCCCTCCACCCAAATTGAATAAGCCGCAGGGGGTGGCGGTCCCCGGGGCTGGGGGGCCTGAGAGCCCCCCCACCCACAGTGAATAAGCCCTGGAGGTGGCGGTCCACGGGGCTGGGGGGTCCTGAGAGCCCTCCACCCAAATTGAATAAGCCACAGGGGGTGGCGGTCCCCGGGGCTGGGGGGCCTGAGAGCCCCCCACCCACATTGAATAAGCTCTGGTGGTGGCGGTCCCCGGGGCTGGGGGGGCCTGAGAGCTCTCCCCACCCAAATTGAATAAGCTCCAGGGTTGGCGGTCCTCGGGGCTGGGAGACCTGAGAGCCCCCCACCCAAATTGAATAACCCCTGGGGTGGTGGTTCCCGGGGCTGGGGTGGCCCCTTTGGGCCCCATAACAATTAAAACATTGCCCCCGGGATTTGGCCCACCCGGGGGCTAAATAGCAAAGAAGCGCGGGAGCCCACACTTTTTTTTTTTCATTTCGGACGAAATTCGCGCTGTGTACGTGAATCTCGACTATATATTTTTTTAATGCTTTTTTTGCCCCTGGGGGTCCTTGTGGGACCCCCTGAGCACGCCTAGGGGGTCAGGTTGTTTCTACCCTGCCCCCTATTTGCGTTTTGCTAAGTTTTTTCATTGGCTTCTTGTGCCTCGGTTCTACCAAGGCACAAGATGGCTGCCAACACTTCCTGATTTTGACTGTTGACAGCCAATTAGCATGCAGCTCATGCACGGCAGGGTGTCTCAAGCTCGCAAAAAATACACTCATCAAAACAACTTGTACTTCCAATTGATGAAAAAATTGCAATCTCATGATCAAATCATTATTCGTGAATCTGGTAAAGGAGGGAATATTGTGATATTGCCTCGCGACCTGTACATGGAGGAAGCCTTTAAACAACTAAATGACAGGGATTGTTACAGGAGAAGTAACATTCAAGGAGTAAAAAATTATTGGAATGATTTTTACGCTAAACTTCTTGCCTGGAAGAGCACTGGCCTGTTGAATAATGTCGAGTTTAAGTTCTCAAAGAATGACTACCCTGTAATTCCCGTGATTTACTTCATTTCGAAGATTCACAATGATGCATCAAGATCACCCGGCAGGCCAATCATCTCTGCTTGCAACAGCCTGTTGGAAAATACTTCACACTACTTTTTTTTCAGGAGTATGTATGACAACTACCGTCTTTTATACGGACACTAGTGAGTTTTTTAAGAAACATCAATGATTAGAAATGGGACTCAGATTGTGTACTGATTTCTCTTGATTTTTCATCACTTTACACTAGTATCCATCATCAAGATCGAGTAAAGGCGGTGGAGCACTATTGGGTACTAGACCAATGTACTTGTACTGACACAACAAAATGCTGGTAAACATGATCACGATATGTTTGAAAAATAACTACTTTCAATTCCAGAATCAGATCTTTCACCAGACCAGAGGCGTAGCAATGGGGGCATGTTTTTCACACAGTTATGCCTGCCTCTATATGGGACTCTGAGAAAAACAAGTTCTTAAGGTTTAATATGGTGATGTTCTGTGAAATCATGTTTTAATTTGGCACAGGTACATTGCTGATTTGTTCGTGATTTGGAGAGGCACGGAGGAGAGTGCCCACCATTTCATTGAACATATCAATGTAAATAGCCTAAATGTGCACTTTACAGCCCATATTAGTAAACTGTCAGTATGTTTTCTGGATGCTGAGATCTTTGTAGCTAATGTCAGATTAGAAACCAAATTGCATAGAAAGCCAACAACAGGTAACACACTATTGCATGCCACCAGCCACCATCCCAGACATCTCATTCACAGCATTCCCTTTGGGGAAATTTTGAGAATTAGGCGATTTTGCAGTAGGGACAGTGACTGTGAAAAGGCAGAATATGACAGTAAATATAGATTCCTGACCAGGGGTTATGTTGAAACCACGATTGACAATGCAATCAAAAAAACAAGAAGACTCCACAGATCTGAGTTGTTGAGCAATAGAGCTAGTTCAAGTAAAAAGACTAGTGATCAGTCAAACCAACCCACCAAATTAATCCTAACGTTTAATAGTCAACACCAGACATTCCGTAGGATTATGAATAATAATTGGCTCATGGTCCTCAGTGATCTTGTCCTTGGAGATAAAATGCAAAAAAATCCTAACATCACTATTAGGAAAGGAAGATCGAAGGGTGATACCCTGGTTAGCAGTAGCCCAGAGATAAAACCTGTTAAAACTTGTTTAAATTCTAGAAAAGGGTTTGTAAATTGTACGTTGTGTCAGGCTTGCAGATTTGGGGATAATAAAATGACTTATAAAACCCCATTCAAGGCGGAACCCGTGCCTATAACAAAAATGCTTACCTGCAAAACAGAATATGCAGTGTATGTGCTGTGTGTGGCCTGCAGTATGTAGGGAGTGCAAAATGCAGGTACACAAAAGAATACTCCAGCACATCAGGGCAATTACCAACTCCAATGCAACATACCCGGTTGCAAGAAACTTGAAGGACTTCCACAGCAATAATTTAGAATGGCTGAAATACTTTTCTGTGGATGCAGTCCCAGCACTCAGGCAGGGTGGTAACCGGGAAACCTTATTACGCAAACTGGAAACCAAGTATATAATAGAGCTGGATACTAAAACGCCACTGGGCCATAATTCTAGTGAAGACTTCTTTACCTGCCTTTGACACTTTCCGTTCCAACTGTTTTGCAACTTCATCTGCTGAACTGCTCTAGTATTTTAGTCTCTACATATATTTTCACATTTATGCACTTTACGAACCATTGAGGTTTATTATGGTGGCACTTATCTAGCACAAGCCCTTTTTCTGTAGACATTTCAGTATATGCAAGGCCCACTTGGGTTGAATTGTTTGACATTGCACATAGGTATAACAAAGCGACCTGAAAACTTGTGAACACACAGTTTAGGTCTCTCAAAGGCATTGCGCTACATTGACTGAATTATGTCTTGGTTTCTGAAGGGATTATGCCGTGCATGCACTTGTCCATATTCAGTGGTTTAAAATCTGTCTCTTTTTTAAATGCATTTATATTTATATGTGAATTGCCTTTTTAAATTGTTATAGCTATTTATAAATATTTAGAGATTCTTGCTTTTACTTACCTCAATCATGAAGAGTTCCAATATACATATATTTAAAAGCATTGTTTTACAATGACTCTTTTATGTCTGTAATGATGTTTTTGTCACATGTTTAGGCATTAGCACTTTAAATGTTAAATGTTGAAGGCACTCCGCATGCTGGTCATATGATCAGGGCCTCTTCTGGCTGAAACGCGTCAGGGTGGTGGTGTAAGGGCTCCAATACTATTCCTTGCACCAACAAGTACGGGTCTGCACTTGTTTGTTCCCCTTGGAAGACTGGGAATAACAAAGGCGAAGTCTGTGTCAATATAGATATATATATATATATTCACTGAAAAAACCATAGGTTATAGACCATATATAGTTAGGAATTAGCATTTAAAAAACCTTATTTTACTCACACAAAACCATTGAAATTCCATATATAGTTAGTTGCACTAACTATATATCGCGCACCCGCAATCCACTGCTGATCATGTCACATATTACATCATTCATGACATGGTCAGTGACATCACTGATGACAACATCCAGTGATTATGTGTTTCTGTAAAGTTTAAATATGTTTTACATATTGAAGAATGAGTGGATGTATAAGTGTCTGAATGAAGGTTTTAGTAGGTGCGTGATTGACTGTATGAGTGAGTGATTAAATGCCTCTTACTGAATGCACGGGTTAGTGACTAAACTGTCTAAAAGTGTGCATCAGTATGTCTGTTGTTGTGCAAGCTGCTTCACGTGTTGATCAGTAGCTATATAAGTAGCTATATGGGTTATTGATTGGTTGCACAAGTATTTGTATGGGAGACTGAGTGTGTGTATGGCTGGCTGGGAGGTGTGTGACTCTGTGCAGATCAATGTGTACTTGTATCAGTGATTCTATAAGAGAGTAACTATGTGTTAGTATATGTTTCAAAAATGTAAGGTGTTCTGTGTTTAACTGTATAGATGAGAAAATGGAAGTGTGATTGATTCTTTTCAGGACTGACTAGGTGTGTGAGTAACTCCATGGATGAGTGGCAGAGTGTGAGTGTCTGTATAGGTGTATGAGTGCATATGATAGTGTTGTAAAGATGAGTGATTGTATGTATGAATGATTGTATGAGTGAATGTGTGTGTAGACATAGGAATCAGTGAGTGCGTATGTAGTAACTAGTATTGGTGTGTCAATGGTTTCAAAAATGATACTCTCTATTTAACACTGGGTGTAACGGAGGTTATATTAGAGTGTGAGGAGATGCATTGTATTATCACATGAATGATATCATCAGTGATGTGATCATTGATGTCAAGTGAGATGTCATCAGTGATGTCATTTGAGATGTCATCAGTGATGTCATCAGTGATGTCACTGACCATGTCATGAATGATGTAATATGTGACATGATCAGCAGTGGATTGCGGGTGCGCGATATATAGTTAGTGCAACTAACTATATATGGAATTTCAATGGTTTTGTGTGAGTAAAATAAGGTTTTTTAAATGCTAATTCCTAACTATATATGGTCTATAACCTATGGTTTTTTCAGTGAATTTTCAAGGTTTTGTAAATGCTAATTCCTAACTATATATGGTCTATAACCTATGGTTTTTTCAGTGAATTTCATTGGTTTTTTAACAGCTAATATCTGTAGCTGTAAAATGTATTCTTCTTTAAATCCAAAAATATATTTTATATGTTTATTAATAACTTTTTTTTTTAATATTTTTTTTTCTTCGTTTCCGCTTCGCGAATCGGGAAGCTTCCCGTTAGCTGACCTTGATGCCGCGAAATAGACCGCGAGCCGGTAAACGTTTCTTTACCGCAACTGCCGCGTTAGAAAACAACATCGTGACGCCTCCCGTCCGCATGACGTTTCGCGTTGTCGCGTGATACGTCATATGACGTGCTACGTTAGCGAACTCGTACGCTTACCGAGTCGAAAAGCACAGGTTTCTGGAAGCAAACCGGGAGGCCCTGCAAAGCGCGTAACATACACACAGCAGGTCATGTGACTTGGTAATAACACTTTTCATTGGTTCATTTCACTTTCGGTTTCCTAATGATGTAAGACTAGGTCATATGATCTAAAATGAACACTTTTCATTGGTTGAGAACTATTTTTTTTCCCAAATGGTGAAAATCCCTCCTTCTTTCCTCACTCTGACTTTCATCATTGTGAGAGAAAGACCCTTTGTTACCAGTGAGCAATGGCTTCTTTACTAGCTTCAGCTGGTGCTTCCCCACCACCTCCACCACATCCAAGGAAGAGTGGACCACCTGCTAAAGTTATAATTCAGCAAGAAGAGGAAGAAGAGGAACAGGACGACCTAGATAATCTCCCTATTATGGCCAGAAGATCTGTTGTACCGGAAGTAACGGGACCAGAGGGCAGGGAGATGGTGCCAAATATACAAACGAGATTTCGTGAAGTAAAACAAGTCTGCGTACATTGCAGTGGATTCATTTGCTACGGAGAAAGTAGCATCACTCTGATCAACAGAGCTATTGACAATCATGCTCATGTTTGTCCGAAACTCCCCAAACAATAAATTCTTTTTTTTTGTTTTCTTGCTCCTGTTGAGCCCTTTACAATGAATCGTTTTCGTTGCCCCCTCCGAAAAAAAAACAAAAAAAAAATAAAACTGTTCAGAAAAATTCAAAAAAAGTAAAAAAATGTTCAGAAAAATAATAAAAAAAATATAAAACAACAAAAACAATTTTTAAAAAAAGTTCTTTTCAGAACTACCTCCCCGTTATTAAAAAATTGGTACAATATTTGCAACTGTGCCAACCTCTATTTCTCTTAGTTCGCTTCCCAGTTCGCTCCCCGGTACGCGAACCGGAAGCGAACCAAAAAATTTTTTTTAAAAAAAAGAACAGTAAGTATAAGGGAAGGAAACAGACACTTATGTTAAAAGAAAGACAGCTATAAGGGAGTAAACTAGAGATACTATTACCCGTAATCCACTGCTGATGATGTCACATATTACATCATTCATGACATGCTCAGTGACATCATCAGCAGAGGATTGCGGGTAACAGTATCCCTAGTTTATTCCCTATAGCTGTGTTTCTTTTAACATAACTGTCTGTTTCCTTCCCTTATACTTACTGTTCTTTTTAAAAAAAAAATTTTAGATCAGTCAGAAACAGTGAAAGTAATGAAATATAAAAGACTACGTAGAATATGAGCACTGTATGCAACAACTTTGACACTTACAGAAGCCTCACCTTCTCCATGCCTCCTACACAGTTCTACATGTACATCATAAATGCAAACAGAACAGAATTAATTATACATGTTAAATGGTTTATTTTTGCTGTTCTCAGAATGTATCAAATTTCACTAAAACAGTGACTTGAAGGTATTCATCATATAACAGCGGGGAAAAAAAACCACAATCAAAATGATTGTGTTTAAAAAACCCATACAACATTAGAAATCAGAATTCAGAACTCCTTAAAGTTAACTTACTTTCCATGACGGCCAAGGATGTCCTATGAACAGCTTACACTCTGTTGTGCTGTTATTACTTTCAACCCGCCACTTTCTGAAAGAAAACCTCCATCGTTTTCAAAAACATGTTACATACAATAAATGACTTCTTGCTCTCTACCTCAAGATTCCACAAGGCCAAATCTTGTCAGAGCCATGTATAACTCTTGGATTTCTTGTTAGCCAATCCCGTCTTTTCGCATTTCCGCAACTTTCAGAATTAAAATGTTGAAGATCATTTACACAATCCTGGACTAGTAATATCTTCCCCTTCTTGCTCAATCATGTTCTACATTTCCTATCACACTGATACTGCTTACTATAAAGCAGACTTACACTACCTTTATGACTAGTACAATTATTTAATTCTCTACATCACTTTTAATCACAAAGCAATGTAAAACAGTAGACAGCATTGCAGACTTACATTCCCTCTACTCCATGTTTTGATTCGCTGCTTCAATTAGCTTATAAAAAGAAATAGTTTTTCTGAACTCATTCAAAGTGCACGTATTTCTCAATAACGTACAGTGTTATGGTAAAAAGTTATGTCTCTGTACTACACTTATCTTCAAGGCCAAATAGTGTAGGAGCCATGAGAACTTCTTGAAATTCCTCAGAGCACATCCCGAGATTCTTTCCCTAAAATTTTGGTTTTAAAAACACCAGGTAAGAGTTTTTAAGGTCATATGGCAATTTTTTTTTGAAAATTAAAACAGAATCATTGCAGAATGACCAGCCATTTCTACACTTTAAATAAGCTGTATAATGTCCTGATGTTATTGAAGGACCGTCATGATATATAATTGCTGCAGTTACAAAAGTCCTTCCTGATATTGACAACTGTGAAGCCACAACATTTTTAATTAAAGTTGTCAATTTTGTTCCATCAGGCCTACATCGTTGGAACATTAAAATGACATACTGGCCATATGTTCGTATAAATAATGTGGACATCATTTCAGATTTACATTGCCTACACTCCATATTGTGATCAGCTGCTTTTACTAGCTTATTAAAAGAGACTGATTTACTGTCTGGCAAAGTTAAATATATAAATATTTCTGAGTCTACACTAGTACTACTTGATACCCTACAGTTCTCGCAGTCATGCTGCCATTGATAAGAAAGCCCAAACAGATGATCTACATCTACACCTTCAGCATACAATACATCAAGCATATACATTAAAAACTCCTGACAATCTTGCTGACTATTTTGAGAGAATTGTGTTTGGCCTGAACATCTGTCTAACAGATTTCGAATTTCAGACACACTTTCTATGTTTGTTCTATCAGTGCTACATTTCTCTAACACAGAATTTAACAAACTGCAAAATCTTTGATCAGAATTGACCACAATCTCTTCTTTTACATTTTGTAGAGAAAACAAAACATTAACCACTACATTAGCATAGCAGTTGACACCAGAACTGTTTTCAAATTGAAAACCAACAACATCTTCAACAGAATCCTTTTTGTTTCTGCTTATAATTTCAGGTTCATCGACTTTTCGTCTTTTTGCTACAACCTCCCCAGTATTGGTCACATTTCTTCGTTTCCGGCCTACCACACGTTTCTCAAACAAAGGATACTGAGGCAAATGTGGCGCATACTCTCTTCTCAACCTATTGTATTCCTTAACACAATCTAGATCCGCACAAATGTTTGTGACATCACACTCAATCAAGTACAATCCCGATAAAGTCCTAACTCGTGACAATGCCACATATGCCATACCCTCCTTGAACACAGAACTGCCAATATTCACCAATGCACAGTCTACACTTAAACCTTGCGATTTATGGATTGTCACCGCATATGCCAAGCAAACAGGAAACTGCTTACGACGAACATATAAGTCTTTTACAAGCAAAAATCTAGCAGAACAACTAGCAATTAGCTGTACTTCCTCAATGCCATCAAATTTAATTTTTAAAAATTCAATTCCATCTCTATTTCTGTATTTCACAAAATCAACAACATTACCCATTGATCCATTTACCAGACCTCTTTCAACATGTAAATTCCTTCTTAAAATTATACGGCAGTTCAAGCACACATTCAGAGTCTTTTCAAAACCCGCAGTTTTAGATATACTCTTCTCTAATGAATCCAATTTTGTTTTCAGATTCTCAGACAAAATAATTGTTGATCCCATATGCTCTACTCTGTCAATAGCTTCCAATTTCACAATCTCTTGCTTTTCTAAATGCAACATTTTGTTGTTGAATTTGGCACATTCTGCAAGAGTTGGCATCAAACATATTCCAGATTTTTTCTCAGTAACTTTCTGAAAAATATTCTCAGGCACAACATCTTCGTCTGGATATAAATTTGTCAGTAATCGTGCATGTAAAGCTTCTTTCCCATGCTCGGTCACTTTTCCAATTCTAACATCTTGTAGAATAGTCTTGTAAACTTCATCCTTTGCCTGACGCATATTTTCATGCAGTTCAGCATAATTGAAGTCTAACCATATATTGACGTTGCCAATACTCCCTAAGCACTTCCTGGTATCTTCATGCGTGAGCATTTTGAACACAGGTTGCCCTTTCACTGGTGTCAGCTGCAGAAGATCTCCGAAAACAATGATGTGTTTGCCACCAAATAACACATCATACTCTGTTTTGAGAACTTCTTGCATTCTCAAATGCACAAAGGCAAGCATGACATTGGAAACCATGCTTACTTCGTCAATGATAAGAAGTTTCATTTTCCTCAAGACTCTTGAAACTTCAAAACAAGCATCTCCAGATAGCTTGTGATATTCTAATTTGTTGTCATGCTCCACTGGCAGCATCAGTAAACGATGTAAAGTAATCCCTTTAATGTTATGTGCTGCCAGTCCAGTTGGAGCGGTGACAACACAAGACAGCGATGACTCTGTCCTTTCCTGCAAATAACATGAAATTGCTTTAATAAGGAAACTTTTTCCAGTTCCCGCTTCTCCACTCACGTACAGTCGGACAGGCTTCAACGACGTACATGAGCACTCTTTCTTGTCATGACTTAATCCATGATCAATTTGCATGGTAAGTTCGTCATATATTTTCCTCTGCTCAACGTTGAGTTGTCTTTCCAACTCTTCTAAGTTAACCACATCCTCCTGAGCATGTGCCATGGCTCTTTCCACTTCATTCATAGCAGTGGCAGCTTCATTTTCGATAAGAGGTCCTCCTAGTGGATCCTGACTCAATGAAGCAGAACTCTGACTGTCCTGAGAACTGTCTCTGGCAATCTCGGCTGCAATCGTTGCTTCCTGCTCAATTTCCACATTCAACATTTCTACATATTTGGGAAAAGCAGGACATTCTATGGTCTCCTTGGCAGCATTGAATGAGTCTTCGTAACAAAGGAAATCTCCAAGCAGTTCCTCTTCTGCACGCCAAGGCTTAAAAAGTTGCAAAAGTGCTAAATAGAAAAACTCCTTTTTTTCAGGAGATTCGCCACTCAATTTTCGATGGTTTATCAAGTGGCATTTTCTTTGCTTGACCAGACATCCCTCACTTCCTATTACAGCATACACTCCTTTCTCAGTATCTTCTTTGATGTTCCTCTTGAATATGTAATTTTGCAGAACCTCATACAGACAAACATTCTCGAGGTGACTGCTTCGATTTGGATAATATGTATCCAACATGTTGCTCTTCAAAATGTCGGTACTGTTTGGCTCCTTTTCCGCCAAATACTCAATTTCCCGCACAGGTTTCAGAACTCGATTACGCGTTGCAGCAAGACCAACACTCGCCCAAACGATACTCCTGGACTTGGCATAGAGACTTGCTGAAGACAACCGGTCAGAACATTCGTAAGCTCCGATTTCTCGATGCGACAACATCTTCAGACTGAAACTGTACAACTTCTTGCTGAGGCTCTTTTCATGGGAAATGTCCTCCCACATATCCTTCAATTCTGTCTTCTCTTTTTTGGTGATGTAAGATGTCACATACCGAGCCACAGCCATACAGTTATCAGCCACAAACTGTATATCCATGTTAGCATTCCACATGGACAAAATCACCGGGTTATAGTCGTTGATGTACTTAGACTCTTCGTTCCTCTTCAAATTGTATGTGTTTTTAGGTGATTTCTTCATCACATTATGTCGCAGCGAAGACATCAAACTGTTCACTCTTCCTTTAGAAATCACCGATCGTGGAAAGCCGAAACGACATTTGGTGTAGAACTTGTCTTTGTTCCGGAATTTACGATGACAGTACTTTCCACATCGATGGCTTTGGAAACGTAGAACTTTTTCTCTTAGGCTTTTTTTCTCCTTTGCGTTTGGAACAGCACACGTAGAATACTGTTCTATGAAACTCATCACTGAGTCGTCTGCATCCGTTCCAAATTTAGGTGCATCCTTGATCCACAGCAACATATGTATATGAGGAGCACCTCTTGCTTGGTACTCCTTCCTCCAGAAGAAATCCAACACCTCTCCAAGAGGTGGATTCTTCTTATTCATGATGAAAGACATCATACCTTCAAATCTATGATTGAAGTACCTACATACATTGACTGGATCCAAAGAGCACAGTTCTCCGGGTGTCTTGAATTCGATGTTTTCTACGTTAGCATTTGCCTCTCGTAGAAATTCAAGTAAGTCTTCCCAGCCATACTCAGCACAGCTCAAAGTGAGGAACCATGTGGGAGTTCCTAAGTTCCTCAGCATACATTTTAAATCACCATGACGACGGTACCAGTACTCATTAGTACCACGCTGACACGCCATGAGATTAATCAGGTGAGAATCCAAAATACTGTCTTGGACATTGACTTTATCCATAAAGTCACTTGCCGAGATGTTTTGCATGTGTATACCACTTTTCAAGATGTGGTTCACTGCATATGACAGTCCAGACAGATCGCTTTCAAACAGGAGATGAAACAAATAAGGAATGCATTGTCGAAACCTAGGATCTCCTGCATACAATCGCAAAGTCCGGTATTCAGAAGCAGGAATTTGATGAGGTCGCTCATCATATCTTCCTCCCTGACCTGTTGGAAAAAGCTGTGGGAAACACCGAGCTTCCAAACTTTCATCCCAAACACTAATGGGACTCCCTTTCGCTTGTTTCATTTGAAACAACTCAATAGCATTCCCCATGACTTCCTTGGAATGCAAAGGATGAACACTATAATGTTCATATATTTCTTCACTAGTACAGGGTTGTACTTTCTCAATTTGACCAGCACACAAATCGCTATCCTCTTCCTCACTTACTTCCTCTTCTGCAACATATACATTTTTATAGTATTTATTATATTTTTTCAAATACAATGTTGCCCTTTTGACTTTACTAACATCTACTAAATCTTGCCATATTTTCTTATTCTTTGTCGGAACCCCATTAACTAAGATAACAAGAGGTTCCTCTTCCACTTTTTCTACTCCAATTGTGTTAATGTTTTTCTTCAAATGTAGAGGCAAATAAACAACTCTTCCCTTTAATCCTCTCTGTAAATCTGATGGAGGCAATTTCCCTGTCTTTGGCTCCATTCTTACAATAGCCTGAAAGGGATGGATACTTTGAATCAAAATAGATTCATAAGTATTTAAATCCTTCAATTCAGAAGGAATCTCAACAAATTCCAGATTATTATGAACTGCTCTAGCAGGCATCTGGTTTTGATTTAATTTGTTACAACAATAAGTACACACACGTTGATCCAATCCCAAATCAAAACAATTTTCTACCATCAAGTATGTTGTAAAATCCTTCCATTCACTATTATTTTCCCTTTCACTTTTTCCATATAAATCCACTAACTTAGTCTGATTCTTATAATAAGTGCGTCGACAACACACACAAGTGAAATTTGGCCTCTCACTTGATTTCACCTCAAACGTCGCAATTTCCCTCTGGAAATTATCTGTACTGGAAACCTGTACACTATCTTCCACATTACTCTCTTCTTCTTGGTCAATTTCAACATTCTCCTCTTTACTTCCAAAGTAACAAAACTCAATTTCTTCACATATATTCTTCACATCTATTTCAGAACCATGCAAAAGAGCAGCGCATAATTGTTTAAGCATAATTGCTGGACTCTTAGCATAATACAACATTCTAACTAATTTCCTCACTTTATTATGATGCACTGCTAGCATCCTGAAATGATGAAAAACACTCTGGCATACTCTCCTGGAAAGACAAGCCAGTGAATGACCATGCAAACCTATCACTTCTCTCACTCTGCAAGGATCTAATTCTTGCAACAACTTCATTTTCTGCTTCAAACTTTTCTTACTAAATGACCGTATAAAATCACAAAGCAAATTGATGGAATCCTGTCGTACACTGCAAATACTACTACACTTCCAGGTGTACACAGGACCCTTAGGACGTCTCCCTAAAACCTCATTACCTAACACCTCTTCTATCTCTGTTCTCACAAGTTTTTCTTTTTCAACTGGACAACCATCTTTCAATTCATAAGCTCGACCACTGGTGTCAACTGCATGCACCAAATCATTATCCTGGAAATAACTCTCCTCATTAAAAAATGCCTCAGAGCTTGAACTATGCATCCATTCTCCAGAAAAAACTTCACAAAAATTACTACGATTAACTATTCTCTTCCATCTACTATTTCTTTTGAAATCATAAATTACCTTGTTTAGCTTCCTAATTCTATTGATTGTCAAAATAAATAACTTACGTTTAATTTCAAATGCCTGATCAATAACTTTCTCAACTATTTTTTTTCTCTTATAAAAAACCATTTTCTGCTGACCTTTCTTAATATTTTTTAACAAATTCCCAATGATCCTGTTGCGGAACATTCATTTACGAATATCCCTAAACTGTTGTTTCCTTCTACTTTCATGCATAGAGTTATCTCTTACTCTAGCAGTAACATTTCTCATTGGCCTTTCCTTACCATTTGAATTCTTTCTCCTTTTCTGGACTGAAACATTTTCTGTAGTAATATTTTTTTTACTACACATATTTCTTATGACTGTTTTTCGACTCTTACCCGGTGCTTTCTTGGTGACTTGACAAATCTTTTTGTTAGAGGACTGCTGCATTATTCCATGGTCCTGCTGTCTTTGACGTTTTGCAGCCTTTCTTACTCTTTCTTTGCTAGGCATCCTAAAATCTTGAAATAATCTGCAGTTGAATCTGTGGTAAAATATAATAAAAAATTTTATTAACCACTATTACCCAACAGTAAATTAATAACAGTCATCAAAAACTTAACACACTACTTAAGTATATAATATACTGAAGCCTATCTCCAATTTTTCACTGAACAGGACTCATCTCTTCTTAACCTTGGATAAACCTCACCTACTCTGTGTCCCCTGCACATAATTAAATGTAAAGGGGCAGATTTATATTAACTAGCACATCCCCAGGGATGCACCAGTTAACGTGCACCGCTGCTCTGCCACCCACGGTGTGCCGCATTTACAATCAGATAGGACAAAGCTACATCAAAACCCTGCCCCTGCTTGAAGCAGGCATAGATCTTGACGCAGGTAGGCTGAAAGCTAAAGCAACAACTAAGTGTCGTGTGCAGAAGTTACAAAAAAGGAAAAATGGCGTTTAAACCAGTAATGAGACCATGCTAACGTAATACAGAGTAAAAATATCCAGGATCTACATCAGTTTGGGGTTCACGAACCTGGCAGGTACAAGGCACTGAGGCTTTCCACCGTGCATGTCTCATCCCAAAACATATGTGGTTTGTGAATGAAACAATTTCCCAGACCAAATGCTTTGGATTGGCTACTTCTAAAAAATTAAACACCCCTACTATCCCGGAGTTAGAGGAATATGATGGTTGGAGTAATTTTACTCGTTGTCTATTAAAGATTTACAGGCCCTACTCCGTAACTCTTCCTTTAACATTTCCAGTATAAATCCAAAAGGTTGACTGCTTTGGCAACGTGCCTTATCCACGGTTTAATAACGCTGCCTTTTGCTTTATATAAGTTTTCAAATTGTATGAAATATATACCAATAGGTCGTTATTAACCTTTAGGTAGTGGTTTTCTTCATGAAGTCTGGTCGCTTCCATACACATACAGATTTTCAAAGATGATCAAGAACTTTATCTGAATGGAGAGGAATGCACTGAGACGCCAGATCATTCACTAATGTGTAGGCACATACAGTTACACGGTTCATGCAACAAACACCGACCAAATATGGCTTGCGTGTTGCAAGGCACACCAGTTCCTGCTATCATCCCCACGTTCAAGTTCTTGGAAAATGGTAGTTATTTGATGCTCAATAATGAAGATTGTTCTGGGTTAATTAAAAGTATTCATTTTATCGTAACAGTAAATGAACGGGTTATTTGCTGCAGAAATGTTCTATTTCCTCCCACACATGAACATAGGGAGTTTTCAATCTGGCCACAAATACCAACCTTGGGAACAGATTTCAACGGCATGGCAAGAATAAGAGCTCTTTTGTCTCAGAGAGAGGTGGCCTTGAGTTCGGCCCGTGAAACTTTCGTGCTTCACACAGCGAACACCCGTACAGAGGTGCAGACCCTTTTAAATACAGATTCGCCTTTCCATTTCAGCAAGATGGTTCGGACTATCTCTAACGCGTCCTCCACAAAGGGCCTGGCGCACTTTTTTAAAATTGTTACCAGTGGTCTCGTGACTTCATTTGAGAAAATCTTTGGAGTCATCCCTGCTTTCTTTCATTCTATATTTTTCCACTGTGCTTCGTGGATTCCCATTTTTACTTGCATTACCAGCGGACGCTCTTGTGCTTTTTTACATTTTTAAATATGGATGTCCCTCCTGTGCAAGCTCCCGCCCTGCAGCTGCTGACACTGTTCCGCAATCGCATGCTAGAATATTATGGCACAATGCCGTTGGCGATATTAAGCACGGCATATGGATTATCTTTTCTATGCTGATGTGATTCCTTCAAATCTAAGACACTAAAGTATCGGCACGCCCTAAACCAACACAAAGAGACCTTCTTAGCAAATAATATAATATGTGTATTAGGGAGGGTGAGATATAAGCAGCCGCGGGCCGTGGAGGGAGTTACGGTGAGGCAGGGAGGCGGGGAGGGGGAGAAGCAGGGTGGAGCCCTCTCTACCTTGCCCCTCCCCCTCCCCACCTCCCTGCCCCACCGTAACTCCCTCCACGGCCCGCGGCTGCTTATAAGTGTTGCTAACTCTTATTCATTTACAGCATGTTAACATACTGTCACCATTCGCTTTTTATGTACTAGTAACTGTGCTGGTAATTTTGCTACTGATAATATGTGTACTTGTATAATCTAAGATACTACGCCTGAGAAGACGGCATTAGTAAATAAACATTTCAAATACACATGTGTTCTTCTTAACTCCATGTTCTCGTTTCTAAGAAATATATAACGACCGACTGTTCATGAGTTCCACGTATCCTGAGGTACTATAAGTTCATATTCTGGATTGTCTAAACATTGAGAGTTTGTTATATCCAATGTGACACTGTACCTAGCTTGCTAAGGGGTTTTGATTACTAAGGTGAGTTTTGGGACACCCTAATTCGCCGAGGTTCCAATCCTCTGTCCACAGTTCTGTGTCAGAACAGAAACCCTGCGACAGGGGCACCCCTCAACCTTACTGGAGCTTCATCACACTTGCGATACAACTCCAGCAATGCGCCAACTTTACGGCACAAATACGTCACGCATCTGTGCTGTTTTTGCCCCATGATGCGCCGCATTGTAAATGCAGCACACCATAGGTGACGGAACAGCGGCACAGAATGACTAACACATCCCTGGTGATGCGCCAGTCATCATAAATCTATCCCTATGCTTCTTATCTTGTTGGAGATAAACCGCCATATGTATCATCAAAGTTTTTTGCATTTCCTAAATAGCGAACTTTAAGGAATAAATAGCGATTCTTTACCATTCCTAGTTTGCGATGAGCTATTTGCTAAGTACAAATTACCCATTCATTTCCATGCAGCAGGAGGCCCATAGGAATGAAGGTGCAATTTGCGATTAGCAATTACCTCATCGCAAATTACGAATTTTTCCGACGGTGCAGGGGTGTCTCAAGAACACCCTGCTGCACCCCTGAAAAAGAAATTTGGGGTCATATGGCGCACATAAATTTTGAAAACATTCCTTTACCTCAAAAACGATTTTCAACTCATAATTTGAAAACACTGCACATATGGAAATGACTTAAAATGTCCTTAAGACACATAAAAGCATTTTTTGATTGCCTTTGCAGCATGTTTCAATCACCTTTAACATGCCTATGTAACGGAAACATTCAAAATCTAAATTTGCCATGCACAGGTGGGAGCATATTTACAAGCAATTTGCTCCACAGACAAACTTCTTACATTGAAATGGGAAAAATAACATCAGAGACTCTCAATTACCTTATAAAGAAGCAGACACCATTATGTCCTTCTCATCAATATTAAAACCATTGCTTTTTCTCAAAAACGATTTACAAGTCATAATTTGAAAACACTCCACAGCTCCTATGCACATAAAAGCCCTGTCAGTACTAATACTTCACATTTTCTCCAATTACAATTTCTCAAAGAAACAAAATCTATTTGTGAAACACTTGAGACAAAGCAACATTTGAAAAACACAACTTTCTTCATAATTTTCTCCTTAAAGCACACTATTTTCTATCTAAATTAAAGAAATCTTTTCTCACCTTAGCAAATACTTTGAGTTTCAAAACAGTCTCAGAAACACACCAATTTGTCTTCAGCAGAGCAAAAGGTATGCACTCCAGAGTCTGCAGCTATCAAAAGCACAGAAATGCTGTAATTCCTCACACAAATCTCTCAAGTCACCCAATCAAAACTCTTCCCTCATTTTTTTTCAAAGCAAAACCCTTCCCCCCTCTGCCCCCTCTCTGCTTTTTCTGCATAGCAACCACCTCTTGCAAGACCTCTCACACAACAATGTTGCAATTGAACTCTGAACTCTCAGTGCACCTGCATATCCAGAGCATTCTTTCATTTAATGATTTTTTCTTCGCCACTCAAAATACATCTTTCAACGAACTCATCCATGCACACTAACTTTCTGTTTTCAGCAATCAAAATCCACCAATCACTCTTACTGCTTCATTAACACAGAAACTCCTCAGTTTTTTTCATTTTACACTCTCATTTTTTCAACTGCCATTTCATTGCCACACTTCATCTGACTGCAGCAGAACCTTCTCTCACCATGTTTTCTGTCTGGATTGTTGGACATAGTTACATATATTGGGCTCAAAGGTACGCTGAAAACAGGAATTTACCTAACCTCAATTTACAAGATGTGGAAATTAAGTGGTTTGGCCACAGAGGATTAAAATGTCACCAATTGATACCATTGGTGAAAACCTTTATGCATTTGCCAAAACCTGACCTGTTAATTGTGCACTGTGGAGGTAATGATTTGGGCACTTTGACTGGGGTAGGTCTGGAAATGCTTTTAAAGGACACCTTTGAGCAATTGATGGCACTTTTTCCTCAGACTGCCTTGGTATATTCAAATATATGCCAAAGACAGAAATGGAGGTGGTCGAACCAATTTTGTCCACAAATTGAGAAGTCGAGGAAGCATGTAAACAAATCTGTTTCAGCTTACATGAGAGACCATGGAATGGGCTCCCTGTACAACAATAACTTGCGTTACTACATGCAAGATATCTACAGAGGAGATGGAGTTCACTTCTCAGATGAGGGCAACAGAGTTTTCACTCTGAATTTAAGAATGTGCATTGGTACCTACTTATAAGTACCTAAATGTACCATAAACCCAAAAGCTCTTCTCAGAGCTACCCTACATCTGATCACTCACAATTATTATTTTACTCTAACTTTTTTCACTAATTTTCAAGAAAGTACGCTCCCCAGAACGCTTCCCGGTTCGCGAACCGGGCGCACTCCACGCAAAAAAACTAAAAAAACTGTATATTTTTTTTTGCCCTGCGAGACCCCTTCAAAGCCTCCACATCAAACCTAGGGGGTCAGGGACGATCTACTATGCCCCCTTATGGTCATTTGCCCCTTCGCTTTGGCCTCCTCTTGTCTCTCGATCCTACCGAGAGACAAGATGGCGGCCGCTACGGACTGTTTGGAATGTTTACAGACGCCGAAAAACCAATCAGCTTCGCAAACCTCCGTAACGCGAAAAGTACGCGAAGCGGAGCGCTGTTACAGATATATATCTTTTTTTGAACGTTAATTTCTCAAAATCCACTGGAGCACATATATTGAGACCTAGCAAAGGCACATCGGGCTACCAGTCCCTACAATTTTGCCAAGTTTCGTGCAAATCCATTCAGCCGTTCGATTATTATTATTTTATTTTTTTTTGCCCCGCGGGGCCCTTTTAAAACCTCCACATCAAACCTAGGGGGTCAGCGAGGATCTACTATTCCCCCTTATGGTCATTTACCCCTTCGCTTTGGCCTCCTCTTGTCTCTCGATCCTACCGAGAGACAAGATGGCGGCCGCTACGGACTGTTTGGAATGTTGACAGACGACGGAGAACCAATCAGCTTCGCTTCACAAAGCTCCGTTGCGCGTAAAGTACGCGTCCTGGGACGCTGCCAGGTCCGCTGTTACAGATATATATCTTTTTTTAAACGTTAATTTCTCAAAATCCACTGGAGCACATATATTGAGACCTACAAAAGGCACATCGGGCTACCAGTCCCTACAATTTTGCCAAGTTTCGTGCAAATCCATTTAGCCGTTCGGGCTAAAAGTGAGGCCAACCGCCCTATGGAAATTAACATGGGAAAAACGCGTTTTGGGACCCCCCTTTTTTCTCGGCCCCCCCTTGACGAACCCCCCCAAAATTTTCAGGGGCTGCTCAGAAACAAAATGTGCCATTTTCCTGAAAATTTCAGCCAATTCCGTCCACAAACGCCAAAGTTATTTGACATAGAATTTTCAAAAATCCCATAGGAAAAAAATCCTAACTATATATACCTACTGGCGACCGCCAGTAGGTAATATATATATATATATATATATAAAAACAAAAGAATACCGTTGGGTCATTGCATGTGTATAAGAGCTCTTGGAGCCCGAAACGCGTCTTGCCCTCTTGCTACCAACCTTTCCTGCAATAAAGACCAACCTGTGAATTGTAAGCTGTGGTCCGTCACCTGTTTGCTTCGCTAGTCCTGGGTTGTGCTGGGATTGGAAGTGGCGTTCTTTGGAGTCTGCGCACATATATATAAATATATATATATATATATATATATATATATATATATACATATATATATATATATATATTCTACGAGATTTTCTGCCAATCCATGCAGAAATAACGAGCCACACCAGGTATGCAGGTAAGAAATGTTGCGGGTTTATTCAGGCAGACAGGTAAGACGCGTGACTGAGATCTTGGTCACATGACCATCTGAGAATTTCCCACATATTTAAAGTGACAGTGGAATGCACGACGCAGCGTGCATAGAAATAAAAGAAATATTGCCAAATCATATCTTTTAAACATTGAATACATCGGTGACCGCTCAGCCCTCCACAGGGCTTGGTTGGGCCCACTCACTGCTGCCGCTCCTGTCTGCCTTTGCCGCCTCCTGCCTGCAGATTCCTTCGCTCGTTGCCCGCTGCTCCTGGGAATTTCCAGCTGCTCCTGGGAATTTCCCGCTGCACGCTGCTTCTTGGAATTTCCCGCCGCTGCCTTCCTGTGGCCCCGCCCCCTGTGATTCCATTCGCCGCCCCGCTCCCGCCACCCAGCTGCTCCTCCCTCCCGGCTCCTTACTTATGACGCCCCCTGAGCGACCGCGCAGCGGACGCGCGCAGTGGGAGCGCCGATTGAGCGCCGAAGGTGCGCCAAAGGTAAGCCCGTCTGCGCCCGTCCGCGCCTGGCCCGCGCCCAGCGCCAGGACCCCTGGCCCTCCCCGCCGAGGCAAGACGACCCGACTGACCTACGACGCCGCCACTCTCAACGCACTCAATGCCGGCCGGACCCACGCCTGCTGCCGAGCCACCCCGAGACGCACCCACGGACCCTTCACCTGCTGCACCTGCAAGTTCACCTGCCTCCGAACCTGCCCCGCACCCGCCAAGACAAACACCAGCAGCAACCACCTCAAGTGCATCCTGATCAACACCCGCTCTGTCCACAGACACGCCGCGGAACTCTGGAACCTCCTCGATGCTACATCACCGGACGTCGCCTTCCTCACGGAAACCTGGATGAACGCCTCCTCTGCACCCGACATCGCCATCGCCATCCCGGACGGGTACAAGATCATCAGGAGGGACCGCATCAACCAGACCGGAGGTGGCATCGCCATCGTCCACAGGAACACCATCCGCATCACGACCGACGCCAACGACTCCTTCGCCGCAGCCGAACATCTCCACTTCCAGATTCACACCGACCCTAAGACGACCCTCAGAGGCACCCTCGTCTACAGACCCCCGGGACCACGCACACAATTCAGCGAAGACATCACAGACTTCATCAGCCCGCACGCCCTCCCCTCCACTGACTACATCCTCCTCGGGGACCTCAACTTCCACCTGGAGAACAACAAGGGCCGCAACACCACCGCCCTGCTGGAAAACCTCGCCAACCTCGGACTCAAGCAACTGGTCAACACCCCCACCCACTACGCCGGCCACACGCTTGATCCCGTCTTCTCTTCCAGCAAGTACATCACCTTCAGCCACGCCACCGGACTCCACTGGACCGACCACAGCTGCGTCCACTTCAGCTTCAAAAGATCCACGACCCACCACCACCCGCAATAGGTACCTCACAGGAATTGGAGCAAGATCACCGCAGACCAGCTCACCACCTCCCTCAGCAAGAGCCCACCCGCCAACACAACGGACCCCAACGAAGCAGCCCGCAACTTCACACAGTGGCTGACCGCCTGCGCCGACGACCTCGAGCCACTAAAGAACCCTCCCAGCAGACCCAGAAGCAAGAAGGCATCCTGGTTCACCGACGACCTCAAGGACTCCAAGAAGACCTGCCGCACCCTCGAGAAAGCCTGGCTCCTCAACCAGACCACCGACAACATGACCGCCCTCAAACACGCTACCCGCAAGCACCACCAGCTGATTCGCACCACCAAGAAGAAATCCCTGAAGGAACGACTGGACAACAACGCCCACGACAGCAAAGAGCTCTTCACTATCGTCAAGGAGTTCTCCAAACCCAGCACCGGCACCAACGACATCACTCCATCACAAGACCTCTGCGACTCTCTCGCCTTGTTCTTTCACCGCAAGATCGCCGACATCCACAACAGCTTCGGCGCCCCACCCACGCACCCAACCGTCGAACCAATGCCCCCCACCGCCACCCTTTGCACCTGGACCACGGTGACCACCGAAGACACAGCCCGCACGATGAACACCATCCACTCCGGATCACCGACCGACCGCTGCCCACACCACGTCTTCAACAAGGCCGATTCCACCATCGCACCCCAACTCCGGAACATCATCAACGCCTCCTTCAACATCGCCACCTTCCCGGAGAGCTGGAAGCACGTCGAGATCAGCGCCCTCCTGAAGAAACCTACAGCGGACCCCACCAATCTCAAAAACTTCCGCCCCATCTCGCTCCTCCCTTTTCCTGCTAAAGTCATCGAGAAGATCGTCAACAGACAGCTGACCGCCTTCCTCGTGACAAACGGATCCCTCGACCCCTCGCAGTCCGGCTTCAGAGCCAACCCCAGCACCGAGACCGCCCTCATCGCAGCCACCGACGACATCCGGACCCTGCTCGACAAGGGGGAAACAGTGGCCCTCATCCTCCTGGACCTCTCCGCTGCGTTCGACACGGTCTGCCACCGCACCCTAGTCCAGCACCTCAGCAACATCGGTATCCAAGAGAAGGCACTGGAGTGGATCATCTCATTCCTCGCCGGAAGAACACAAAGAGTCCGCCTCCCCCCGTTTCGCTCCGAGGCCACCGAAGTCATCTGCGGCGTCCCGCAAGGATCTTCACTCAGCCCCACCCTCTTCAACATCTACATGAAACCTCTCGCAGCCATCGCACGCCAGCACAACCTCAACATCATCTCTTACGCCGACGACACCCAGCTGATCCTCTCCCTCACCAGAGACCCCGGCACCGCCAGAACCTGCCTACACGAAGGGATGAAAGACGTTGCCGAGTGGATGAAGGACAGCTGCCTGAAACTGAACTCGGACAAGACGGAAGTCCTCATCCTGGGATCTTCGCCCTCCGCCTGGGACGACTCCTGGTGGCCCCCAGCCCTGGGCACCGCACCCAAGCCAACTGACCACGCACGCAACCTGGGCTTCATCCTGGACCCCTCCCTCTCGATGACCAGACAAGTCAACGCCGGCTCCTCATCGTGCTACAACACCCTGCGTATGCTTCGCTAGATCTTCCGCTGGATCCCGACCGAGACCAGGAAGACTGTCACCCAGGCACTTGTCACCAGCCGACTGGACTACGGAAACGCCCTCTACGCCGGAACCACAGCTAAGCTACAGAAAAGACTCCAGCGCATCCAGAACGCCTCCGCCCGACTCATCCTGGATGTCCCCTGACGCAGTCACATCTCCAGCCACCTGAGGAACCTGCACTGGCTCCCCGTCGACAAGAGGATCACGTTCCGGCTCCTCACCCACGCACACAAGTCTCTCCACGACCTGGGCCCCAAGTACCTCAATGACCGCCTGACCTTCTACACGCCCACCCGCCAGCTACGGTCCACCAGCCTCGCCCTCGCAGCCGTACCACGCATCCGAAGAGCCACCGCCGGAGGAAGATCCTTCTCTTACCTGGCTGCCAAGACTTGGAACTTCCTCCCCATCCACCTTCGGCTGACCCAGGACCATCTCGCCTTCAGGAAACAACTCAAGACCTGGCTGTTCGAGCAGTAGCATACCCCTTCGCCCAAGCACCTTGAGACCCTCCCGGGTGAGTAGTGCGCTATACAAATGGCATGATTGATTGATTGATTGGTTTATTTTATATAACCCTCATAATATTCCAAATGAGGATACATTGCGTGAGAAATAAAGTAATGAATGCATTCACATAATAAATACTTATTTAGGAGTAAAGATGTTGGGGGCGTGGCTAGCGCCCGATGCGAATGGAGGCACCGGCGTAGCGCTCCGTCCACACCGGGACTTCAAGACGGATAACGCACCCTCGCCGAGGTATGGAGACCTCATTTTACTGGCGGAATACCTGCCACATATTTTGAGTAGGTTTTCGTCTTCTTCTGAGGCCAGGAGCATCAAGAACTGCCTCGTCTGCTGAAGACGCGGCTCTCCTCAACTCACGGCCGCCATTTTCCGACATGTCCCGGCGGCGCCATTTGAAGTAGCGCGTTTTACCGCGCATGCCCTTAACAGCTCTTCCTGACTTCCTAATGCCGTTTTTCAGCATTTTACAACGGCGAACTGCTTCCTGATACAGGTGACTGCATTATTTTATGTGGAAATATCTTAAACTGTGGCACAGAGACTTTTCTTTTCTTTCTGCATATTTGGCGGCCATGCTTCATTGTGATTAGGCGATCTCTCTGGTATTTAAGGGACCCTGCCTACCAGATACATTTTTTCAAGCACTTTTTGTCACTCCCTTGGTTTTTTTTTCAATTTTTACAGTTTTTCGCTGTTTTGGACCCAAATTGACTCTTTATTGGTCATTTTTCTTCTTCTGTCTGTTTTCTCCTTCCTGGTTGGTCCTGGTTGGTACTGCTTTTGAGGTGTTTATGTTGGCTGTATGGCGGGGCACCTTGGCAAAGTCCCTAAGAGGAATTATATTAAAAACTCAAAACTCTTCACAGCATTGGCTCAATTAGAAGCCTCCACAGACTCTCACACAGACGACGCGCCAGCCATTATGGATACCTCTCTCCAAAATACAACAAAAATTAACTCTAAAAGGCAAAAAAAAAGACTCACCCTCTCCCTCGAAATCCTCCTCAGGTGTTTCACTAGAAATACTCCTAGAGGAAATACGGGCATTGCGTCCTTTCATGGAAGAAACAAATTCCAAGCTGCAAACGCTCACTGATAACTGGTCTCTGATGGACGCTAGGGTCTCAGCCGTGGAAAAAGATGTTTCCTCCCTCCAGGAGACTGCCGTCAAGGTAGTTCACATGGACTCGCAGATATCGTCTCTCCAGAAGCAGGTGGAGGACCTTGAAAACAGGAACAGACGCAATAATCTTCGTCTCTACGGCCTGAAGGAGGGCAGCGAGGGGAATGATCCCATTACTTTCTTCAAATCTTTCCTTCCAAAGTTATTACAATTGCCTGCAGATACTTCACTGAACATTCAGCGTGCTCACAGACTTGGACGTCTTTCTTCTTCCATCTCCCCCTCAGTGAAATCCAGGGGAGTGATAATGTATTTTCTAGAATATACAGACTTATTAAAGGTTCTACTTGCTGCCAAAGCCTTACCTCGCCTCACCTGGTCTGGATCTCCCTTATTTTTTGCTCAAGACTATGCCAAGTCCACTGCTGCCCGCCGCAAGGCCTTTCTTGATATGAGGGCTGACCTTCGTTCAATTGGAGCCAGATATGGTCTTTTTCATCCTTGTCTATTTAAGGTCACCTATAACAATAAGACTACAACTTTTGAGGATCCAGTACAACTCCGGAGCTTCTTGAACTCTTGTGGTTCTGCCAATATGGATTTCTCCTGTGCTTCTTCCTCATTTCCACCTTAGTCGCTGTTCTTATCACTGATGATTAGTCCGATTTGCTCGGATTACTGTTCTCATTTGCTTATCTGTTATTGTGTTCGTAACTTTTGATATCTTCTTAGCCCCTTGGGTTATTCGTAGTTATTGTTCATACTCATTTCTAGTTTGTTCACCTGTTATTTGATTATAGTCTTGCCGTTTATTCTCTCCTAACCTATTTTTCTCCTTTCACAGATATTGTTTAGCGTTCCGTCATGTGTCTCCGGTTGGACGTTTCGTTGTTCCGCGTGCTCACCCTTCATTGGTTGGCGTTACCTCCCTCCCATTACCTCCGTCGTGATCCCTTGTGTCCTGTTCCCTGATCGTCCTTCCCCCCTGATATTTTCTGTAAGTACCCTCCCCCTTTCCCTTTTTGACATGGTATCGTTTGAAACATTCGTTCTTCCTTTTATGCTATTTTTGATTATCTCGTTTACTTCAGTGTTACTCTCTTTCACAGTGTTTTTCTCTCACTCCTTACTCTCTTTCTTTTTACTGTTTTCTGGGCCTTTTCATCCTTTCTTATCTTCGTGGTACACTTTTTCCATATTTCATCCCTTTTCTCACATTCCTTTACTATGCTCTTTTTCTTATCTCAATTCTTGATTTCTTATTTTTGTTCGAGGCCCCTTGACACTCTCCCTCTTAGTTGCTATTCTTGTTTCTTTGTTGTCCCCTCCTGCTTTCGCTGCTGTTCTTTTCACTGTTATTCTCTCGCTTCCCCTCTATATCTTCTTTGTGGCCTCTACTTTTGATTCCCTTTTCCTCCACGGTTTCTTCCCTTTCTCTTCCTTCTCCTCTGTCTTGCTTATTTCCCTTATTGTCCTATTTTACATTGCCCCCATGGGCTCTCTTTTTTCTCTCTCCTATTGTACTTTGTTTAAGCTTATTTGCACGTAATGGCTTTGAATATTGTCTCCTGGAATGTTAAAGGCATTAATTCCCCCATCAAACGTCAGAGAATCTTATCACATCTTGCCAAGTTGAATGTTGATGTAGCCTTCCTGCAGGAAACTCACCTATCTGACTCTGAATCCCTTAAACTTAAAAAAGGTTGGGTGGGTGAGGTTTTCTTCTCGCCTGGGGATGGGAAACGAAATGGTGTTGCTATTCTCTGCAGGAAATCGCTTCCCCTTTCTGTCACCTTCCAAGAGTCAGATACCAATGGTAGATGGACATATGTTAAATTGCTACTTAGAGGTGCTCCAGTCTCTTTTCTCAATGTCTATGCCCCTACTGTTGGCGAACCTCTTTTTTGGTCTGAGTTCTCTCGTCACATCACACGATTTATTGATGACAATTTCGTCCTTGCAGGGGACTGCAACCATCCCCTAGACCCTTTTGTAGATAGGAACTCCACGACTCACTACGTCCCCAATAAACCTCACACGCTTTTTTGCCAGGCAATTTCTCAGCACAAACTTGTTGATGCTTGGCGGATTTGTAATCCCACTGTGCGAGAATTCACCTTTTATTCCCTCTCCCATCATTCTCAATCCCGGATTGATTACATTTTCCTCTCCCATAATCTCAACCAAACTCTCGCTGTTGCTGAAATTGGCCCAATTTTATTTTCAGATCATGCCCCTGTCTTCATCACTATTGACGTACTTCCCCCATCTGATGGTCCTAAGAGATGGCGTTTCAATAATGCTCTCCTTCTGGACCCCACTTTCACCTCTTCATTTACCACCTTTTTTGATGACTTTTTTCTACTCAACGATACTCCTACTATTCCCACCCACACTATTTGGGATGCTTTCAAGGCGGCTGAGCGAGATTTCATTATTCGTTTTATGTCTAAAAAACGCAGACTCGCCCGTGCATCCATCAAACAAATTTTGTTGGACATTAAGAGACTGGAGCACGCCTATTTTACCTCCCACTCCCAGGATTCCCTTACTGCTCTGGTGGCTGCTAAAATGTGTTTCAATAAGAAATCTACTGATGATGCCTGATTGTACTTATTGAAGTCCAGTGCTAAATTTTATGGGGGTAAGAACAGGGCGGGGAAGCTCCTTGCTAATTATTTAAAAGTCAAACACAATAAATGGAATATTGCTGCTATCTATGACACTAACTCCACTCTACAGCATACTGACACCGCCATTCTTTCAGAATTTTCCCTATTCTATAAAACCCTGTACTCCTCGGAATCCCAACCCACTCCCCAATCACTCACTCACTACTTCTCTACCATTCACAAGCCCTCTCACTTCCCCCTTGATCTCTCTGCTCTAGAGTCTGACATCACTCTCGAAGAGCTGCTTGCTGCGCTCAAACACCTCAAATTAAATAAGGCTCCCGGACCTGATGGCTTCACCGTCGAGTTCTAACTCCACTTTTCCAAACCTCTCCTCCCCAAGCTCTATTTACTTATTAACTCCTTCTCTGCCTGCGGAGGCTCCTCTGGCACCTTCTCAGAAGCACACATCTGCCTGATTCCCAAGGAGGGTAAAGATGCCCAACACTGCAAGAACTACCGGCCAATCTTGCTGGTGAATATAGATTACAAGATCTTTGCCAAATCTTTAGCTGCTCGGTTGGACTCCCTCCGTCCTGATCTTTTGGGTGAGGAACAGTCCGGCTTTGTTAAGGGCCGCTTTATCACAGACAATACCAGGTTACTTTTTAACATTCTCACAAAATCCTCACGTATGCAATCCTCACTCGCTGCGATTGCCTTGGACGCAGAAAAAGCGTTCGATAGGGTGGAATGGTCTTACCTCTTTCATGCTCTCACATGGTTTGGATTTGGCCCTAATTTCATTTCCTTGGTTTCCCTTTTATACTCTCGCCCGCGTGCTGCAGTTTGTGCTAATGGCAAGGTCTCTCCCTTCTTTGACTTAGGTAGAGGAGTACGTCAGGGTTGCCCCCTTTCTCCCTTCCTTTTCAATTTGGCCCTGGAACCGTTTCTCTCCAGGTTGCGCCAAAATCCCAATATGCATGGCTTTCATTCCACTGATTCCCACGTCAAACTTGCTGCATACGCGGATGACATTTTACTGTTCATTTCTGATCCTGATTCCTCTATTCCTGCTTTCTTGGAAGAGGTGCAGAATTATTCCCTAATCTCAGGATACAAGCTTAACCATGATAAGTGTGAGATATTGCCATTGACCAAATTTACTTTCAAAGCAGACTACGCTGCCTCAAATTTTGTCTGGAATTCCTCTCACATCAAATATCTCGGCTTGCACATCACTCCCTCCATACCCGATACGATTTCCTTATGCTTAAATAAGTGCATTCAGAAAATCTCCGATCTCACTGCTCGATGGCACCCTCTCTACCTCTCCTGGTGGGGTCGCCTCGACACGATTAAAATGATGCTCACCCCAATTATCCTTTACACCATATCCAATATTCCTGTACCTATCGCTGCAAAGTCATTAAAAAAGATTAACTCCGTTCTGTCAGCCTTCCTTTGGCACAATAAAAAGCCACGAATGTCCATCGCACGACTGATTCGCCCTACTTCTGAGGGCGGGGTCAACTTTCCAGATTTCCCCTCATATCAAAGAGCCTTCCTACTCCGGCAAGCGTCGTTCTGGCTACGGGATCCTGACGACCCATGCCCCTTGTGGGTCAAGTTGGAACGCCTCTTCCTTTCCCCTTTCTCCTTTGCAGAGTATCTCGCTTTTTCTCGTAAACCCTCCTCTGTTTCCACACCCATTCACAGATTTACGACCAAACTCCTTTTGGCTTCCTCCCCCATCCCTCCTAGCTCTATTGCGGATTTTCTCTCCTCCCCCTTATGGCACAACACTCACCTCCTCATTCGCTCTAAACCCTTCTACTGGAAGTCCTGGAGGCAGAAGGGTCTTTTGTGGGTTTCGCAATTGTTCTCCCATTCTACATTTCTCTTTCTCAGACCTTAGAGCGGTATACGCTTTACCTGCTTCTTTCGCTCCTAATTACTCTCGGCTCAAAACGGCGGTAATGGCTGTGTACACATCACTTGCGCAGACGCAGACATCCTCCATTCCCCCTACTCCTGCTTCGCGCCTACACTCTTTACTTCGCACAACTCCTAAAGCTTCGGCCATTTATAAGCACCTTCACGTGGCAGACACCCCTAGACCCAAATCCACGGTGGAATTACAGTGGGAGCACGACTTTGACATGGTTTGGCCTTTGCTCACCTGGGACAAGTTGTGGCTCAAGATACGCAAATCATCCAGAGCGGCGTCTCTCACGCAATCCATGTTCTTCATTTACAATAGATTACTCCTTACCCCCTCTGCCCTTCATAAGAGGTTCCCTTCCACCCAAGATATATGTTGGTCATGCTCCGCTCCATCCGCTACCCTGTTCCACATGCTCTTCTTATGTCCCTCTGTTCACGCTTTTTGGCTTAGGGTGTGGGCTCAAATCAATGTAATATTTCAAACATGCATTCCTTTCTCCCGTGCTCACATTTTTCTAGGCAGCCTTTCACCTTGCTGGGACATATTTCAGTTTGATATACGTATTGTGGATCTATTGCTGGCTGTTGCGTTTCAACAGATTACCACTCATTGGAAATCCTCATCTAACCTTTCCTTCCAAGCATGGTGGAATAATGTTTGTCATAATCACAAACTGGACACTACCTTTGTTTTCCCCCCCAGCTAGCTACGAAGAGAATGGCTCTATGGCTTCCAGTTGTTCTGTACCTGGACAGATGTTCTGCTACCTCCCGTTGTCCTTTACCTGCCCAGCAAGAAGTTCTCAAACCCCCTTGATTGCCTTATCATTCCCTTATTGTTATATTTCCATATGTACTCATTCTCTCCTTTTTGCATTTTGTTAATCCAGTAATCACTTTTATGCTTAGATTTACTTGCGCTTTTTTCTTATTCATGACTATTTTGTATCATTATATTTACTGTATTTGCGAATGTATTTATATTCCCTTTTTTTTTTTATATACTTTTTCCCCTTATTGTCAACCCTTTTCCCCCTCTTCTCCTCTCCTTTTATTTCTTTTTATGCCTACTTCTCTGCCTAATAAAATCTTTTTGAACTTAAAAAAGGAGTAAAGATGTTAAGTAGTTGTCAGTTACATGTTAATATTATCACATCTGGTGAGGGGCTCACTCATTCTGATGGGCAGTCTCAGAAAATACAGAGACAAAATATCCCATTGTTTGTGCACGCAGAGGTGCACAGACGTGTGGGTGGATCAAGGTACAGTACCTTATTGTATCATAATGTGAGGTGGTGTCTGTAACGTAGAAGTTGAGTGGGTTTGTGATGGGACTAGTGGGGGTATCGATCGAAATTCAACCAGGTCGCCACAACATGTTGCTGAAGTGAGTCTATAGTAGAGACGGCCAGGGGGACAGGCTGGTTCTCATGTGCTCATATAATTATTGTAGTGACTATCCTTCCAACCGGGTCAAGGTGGAGGTCTGTCAAAAAAGAAATTAAAGCAAAGCAGATCAGTAACCAGCATAATGCAGAGTTCAAAACATATTAATATCAACACCCCCAACTGTTCTATTGTCAATTGAGGTTCCACCTAGTCCTATGATCATGCGTAAAAAGTAAGTACTTAATTACTGTCTGAAGTTCTTATGTGATGCGCCCCCCATCGTGTGGTTGAATTATACAATGCATTCTGATACCTATATAAATTGACATGAAAAATCAGCAAAGTGAGTTAAAATAACAGTACGAGCTCTGTTAATGGTCAAACGGAAATTCATTTCTGGTGGTTGAGAAGCAAACTTATAACCTTATAGGTGTACATATAATTCTTCATCATTGTTCATGCCATCAGGGAACATACTGCCAGCCAGCAGTATCAGTCTAGATTCTAGTCTGCGTAGGCCCTGTACTCTGTTTCCACCCCTTGGGTTTCTGGGTACGGTGGCTAAGCCAAAGTATTTACCCTTGGTCCCATCCGCCTCATGTGTTTCACTGAAGTGTCTGGCAGTGCTATAGCTGAAGTCACTGTTGGTCACCGCTCTCCAGTGCTCCAGGATTCTCTTTTTTACTGGAAAGGTTGTGGAACCCACATACCGCTTGTCGCAAGGACAAATTATGGCATACACTACGAAATCAGTATTGCAGTTAATATGTTTGCTGATACGCCATTTCCTTCTTGCTCTCCTCAGTGATACTTCGCTTACATTATTGCTGTGACTGCAGGCCTTGCATTTGTTGCATTTGTAAAACCCTCCCTTCTGATCTAACCAAGATTTTTTGGTCTTGGGTTGTAGATGACTATTGACTAGGATGTCTTTAAGTGAGGTAGTTTTCCTGTATGTCACTGATGGTGATTGGCCCAATTTGTCTTTCAGGAGAGGGTCCTGTGTGAGAATGTGACATCTTTTCTTGAGGATGTTCATAAGCTGGTTGGCTTGTGTATTGTCCAGATTCACACCGACCCTAAGACGACCCTCAGAGGCACCCTCGTCTACAGACCCCCGGGACCACGCACACAATTCAGCGAAGACATCACAGACTTCATCAGCCCGCACGCCCTCCCCTCCACTGACTACATCCTCCTCGGGGACCTCAACTTCCACCTGGAGAACAACAAGGGCCGCAACACCACCGCCCTGCTGGAAAACCTCGCCAACCTCGGACTCAAGCAACTGGTCAACACCCCCACCCACTACGCCGGCCACACGCTTGATCCCGTCTTCTCTTCCAGCAAGTACATCACCTTCAGCCACGCCACCGGACTCCACTGGACCGACCACAGCTGCGTCCACTTCAGCTTCAAAAGATCCACGACCCACCACCACCCGCAATAGGTACCTCACAGGAATTGGAGCAAGATCACCGCAGACCAGCTCACCACCTCCCTCAGCAAGAGCCCACCCGCCAACACAACGGACCCCAACGAAGCAGCCCGCAACTTCACACAGTGGCTGACCGCCTGCGCCGACGACCTCGCGCCACTAAAGAACCCTCCCAGCAGACCCAGAAGCAAGAAGGCATCCTGGTTCACCGACGACCTCAAGGACTCCAAGAAGACCTGCCGCACCCTCGAGAAAGCCTGGCTCCTCGACCAGACCACCGACAACATGACCGCCCTCAAACACGCTACCCGCAAGCACCACCAGCTGATTCGCACCACCAAGAAGAAATCCCTGAAGGAACGACTGGACAACAACGCCCACGACAGCAAAGAGCTCTTCACTATCGTCAAGGAGTTCTCCAAACCCAGCACCGGCACCAACGACATCACTCCATCACAAGACCTCTGCGACTCCCTCGCCTTGTTCTTTCACCGCAAGATCGCCGACATCCACAACAGCTTCGGCGCCCCACCCACGCACCCAACCGTCGAACCAATGCCCCCCACCGCCACCCTTTGCACCTGGACCACGGTGACCACCTAAGACACAGCCCGCACGATGAACACCATCCACTCCGGATCACCGACCGACCCCTGCCCACACCACGTCTTCAACAAGGCCGATTCCACCATCGCACCCCAACTCCGGAACATCATCAACGCCTCCTTCAACATCGCCACCTTCCCGGAGAGCTGGAAGCACGTCGAGATCAGCGCCCTCCTGAAGAAACCTACAGCGGACCCCACCGATATCAAAAACTTCCGCCCCATCTCGCTCCTCCCTTTTCCTGCTAAAGTCATCGAGAAGATCGTCAACAGACAGCTGACCGCCTTCCTCGTGACGAACGGATCCCTCGACCCCTCGCAGTCCGGCTTCAGAGCCAACCACAGCACCGAGACCGCCCTCATCGCAGCCACCGACGACATCCGGACCCTGCTCGACAAGGGGGAAACAGTGGCCCTCATCCTCCTGGACCTCTCCGCTGCGTTCGACACGGTCTGCCACCGCACCCTAGTCCAGCACCTCAGCAACATCGGTATCCAAGAGAAGGCACTGGAGTGGATCATCTCATTCCTCGCCGGAAGAACACAAAGAGTCCGCCTCCCCCCGTTTCGCTCCGAGGCCACCGAAGTCATCTGCGGCGTACCGCAAGGATCTTCACTCAGCCCCACCCTCTTCAACATCTACATGAAACCTCTCGCAGCCATCGCACGCCAGCACAACCTCAACATCATCTCTTACGCCGACGACACCCAGCTGATCCTCTCCCTCACCAGAGACCCCGGCACCGCCAGAACCTGCCTACACGAAGGGATGAAAGACGTTGCCGAGTGGATGAAGGACAGCTGCCTGAAACTGAACTCGGACAAGACGGAAGTCCTCATCCTGGGATCTTCGCCCTCCGCCTGGGACGACTCCTGGTGGCCCCCAGCCCTGGGCACCGCACCCAAGCCAACTGACCACGCACGTAACCTGGGCTTCATCCTGGACCCCTCCCTCTCGATGACCAGACAAGTCAACGCCGGCTCCTCATCGTGCTTCAACACCCTGCGTATGCTTCGCTAGATCTTCCGCTGGATCCCGACCGAGACCAGGAAGACTGTCACCCAGGCACTTGTCACCAGCCGACTGGACTACGGAAACGCCCTCTACGCCGGAACCACAGCTAAGCTACAGAAAAGACTCCAGCGCATCCAGAACGCCTCCGCCCGACTCAT
This sequence comes from Lissotriton helveticus, assembly GCF_964261635.1. Classification (NCBI taxonomy): domain Eukaryota; kingdom Metazoa; phylum Chordata; class Amphibia; order Caudata; family Salamandridae; genus Lissotriton; species Lissotriton helveticus. The sequence continues at coordinate 1,114,336,908 of NC_136061.1, forward strand.
CCTGGATGTCCCCTGACGCAGTCACATCTCCAGCCACCTGAGGAACCTGCACTGGCTCCCCGTCGACAAGAGGATCACGTTCCGGCTCCTCACCCACGCACACAAGTCTCTCCACGACCTGGGCCCCAAGTACCTCAACGACCGCCTGACCTTCTACACGCCCACCCGCCAGCTACGGTCCACCAGCCTCGCCCTCGCAGCCGTACCACGCATCCGAAGAGCCACCGCCGGAGGAAGATCCTTCTCTTACCTGGCTGCCAAGACTTGGAACTTCCTCCCCATCCACCTTCGGCTGACCCAGGACCATCTCGCCTTCAGGAAACAACTCAAGACCTGGCTGTTCGAGCAGTAGCATACCCCTTCGCCCAAGCACCTTGAGACCCTCCCGGGTGAGTAGTGCGCTATACAAATGGCATGATTGATTGATTGATTGGTTTATTTTATATAACCCTCATAATATTCCAAATGAGGATACATTGCGTGAGAAATAAAGTAATGAATGCATTCACATAATAAATACTTATTTAGGAGTAAAGATGTTGGGGGCGTGGCTAGCGCCCGATGCAAATGGAGGCACCGGCGTAGCGCTCCGTCCACACCGGGACTTCAAGACGGATAACGCACCCTCGCCGAGGTATGGAGACCTCATTTTACTGGCGGAATACCTGCCACATATTTTGAGTAGGTTTTCGTCTTCTTCTGAGGCCAGGAGCATCAAGAACTGCCTCGTCTGCTGAAGACGCGGCTCTCCTCAACTCACGGCCGCCATTTTCCGACATGTCCCGGCGGCGCCATTTGAAGTAGCGCGTTTTACCGCGCATGCCCTTAACAGCTCTTCCTGACTTCCTAATGCCGTTTTTCAGCATTTTACAACGGCGAACTGCTTCCTGATACAGGTGACTGCATTATTTTATGTGGAAATATCTTAAACTGTGGCACAGAGACTTTTCTTTTCTTTCTGCATATTTGGCGGCCATGCTTCATTGTGATTAGGCGATCTCTCTGGTATTTAAGGGACCCTGCCTACCAGATACATTTTTTCAAGCACTTTTTGTCACTCCCTTGTTTTTTTTTTCAATTTTTACAGTTTTTCGCTGTTTTGGACCCAAATTGACTCTTTATTGGTCATTTTTCTTCTTCTGTCTGTTTTCTCCTTCCTGGTTGGTCCTGGTTGGTACTGCTTTTGAGGTGTTTATGTTGGCTGTATGGCGGGGCACCTTGGCAAAGTCCCTAAGAGGAATTATATTAAAAACTCAAAACTCTTCACAGCATTGGCTCAATTAGAAGCCTCCACAGACTCTCACACAGACGACGCGCCAGCCATTATGGATACCTCTCTCCAAAATACAACAAAAATTAACTCTAAAAGGCAAAAAAAAAGACTCACCCTCTCCCTCGAAATCCTCCTCAGGTGTTTCACTAGAAATACTCCTAGAGGAAATACGGGCATTGCGTCCTTTCATGGAAGAAACAAATTCCAAGCTGCAAACGCTCACTGATAACTGGTCTCTGATGGACGCTAGGGTCTCAGCCGTGGAAAAAGATGTTTCCTCCCTCCAGGAGACTGCCGTCAAGGTAGTTCACATGGACTCGCAGATATCGTCTCTCCAGAAGCAGGTGGAGGACCTTGAAAACAGGAACAGACGCAATAATCTTCGTCTCTACGGCCTGAAGGAGGGCAGCGAGGGGAATGATCCCATTACTTTCTTCAAATCTTTCCTTCCAAAGTTATTACAATTGCCTGCAGATACTTCACTGAACATTCAGCGTGCTCACAGACTTGGACGTCTTTCTTCTTCCATCTCCCCCTCAGTGAAATCCAGGGGAGTGATAATGTATTTTCTAGAATATACAGACTTATTAAAGGTTCTACTTGCTGCCAAAGCCTTACCTCGCCTCACCTGGTCTGGATCTCCCTTATTTTTTGCTCAAGACTATGCCAAGTCCACTGCTGCCCGCCGCAAGGCCTTTCTTGATATGAGGGCTGACCTTCGTTCAATTGGAGCCAGATATGGTCTTTTTCATCCTTGTCTATTTAAGGTCACCTATAACAATAAGACTACAACTTTTGAGGATCCAGTACAACTCCGGAGCTTCTTGAACTCTTGTGGTTCTGCCAATATGGATTTCTCCTGTGCTTCTTCCTCATTTCCACCTTAGTCGCTGTTCTTATCACTGATGATTAGTCCGATTTGCTCGGATTACTGTTCTCATTTGCTTATCTGTTATTGTGTTCGTAACTTTTGATATCTTCTTAGCCCCTTGGGTTATTCGTAGTTATTGTTCATACTCATTTCTAGTTTGTTCACCTGTTATTTGATTATAGTCTTGCCGTTTATTCTCTCCTAACCTATTTTTCTCCTTTCACAGATATTGTTTAGCGTTCCGTCATGTGTCTCCGGTTGGACGTTTCGTTGTTCCGCGTGCTCACCCTTCATTGGTTGGCGTTACCTCCCTCCCATTACCTCCGTCGTGATCCCTTGTGTCCTGTTCCCTGATCGTCCTTCCCCCCTGATATTTTCTGTAAGTACCCTCCCCCTTTCCCTTTTTGACATGGTATCGTTTGAAACATTCGTTCTTCCTTTTATGCTATTTTTGATTATCTCGTTTACTTCAGTGTTACTCTCTTTCACAGTGTTTTTCTCTCACTCCTTACTCTCTTTCTTTTTACTGTTTTCTGGGCCTTTTCATCCTTTCTTATCTTCGTGGTACACTTTTTCCATATTTCATCCCTTTTCTCACATTCCTTTACTATGCTCTTTTTCTTATCTCAATTCTTCATTTCTTATTTTTGTTCGAGGCCCCTTGACACTCTCCCTCTTAGTTGCTATTCTTGTTTCTTTGTTGTCCCCTCCTGCTTTCGCTGCTGTTCTTTTCACTGTTATTCTCTCGCTTCCCCTCTATATCTTCTTTGTGGTCTCTACTTTTGATTCCCTTTTCCTCCACGGTTTCTTCCCTTTCTCTTCCTTCTCCTCTGTCTTGCTTATTTCCCTTATTGTCCTATTTTACATTGCCCCCATGGGCTCTCTTTTTTCTCTCTCCTATTGTACTTTGTTTAAGCTTATTTGCACGTAATGGCTTTGAATATTGTCTCCTGGAATGTTAAAGGCATTAATTCCCCCATCAAACGTCAGAGAATCTTATCACATCTTGCCAAGTTGAATGTTGATGTAGCCTTCCTGCAGGAAACTCACCTATCTGACTCTGAATCCCTTAAACTTAAAAAAGGTTGGGTGGGTGAGGTTTTCTTCTCGCCTGGGGATGGGAAACGAAATGGTGTTGCTATTCTCTGCAGGAAATCGCTTCCCCTTTCTGTCACCTTCCAAGAGTCAGATACCAATGGTAGATGGACATATGTTAAATTGCTACTTAGAGGTGCTCCAGTCTCTTTTCTCAATGTCTATGCCCCTACTGTTGGCGAACCTCTTTTTTGGTCTGAGTTCTCTCGTCACATCACACGATTTATTGATGACAATTTCGTCCTTGCAGGGGACTGCAACCATCCCCTAGACCCTTTTGTAGATAGGAACTCCACGACTCACTACGTCCCCAATAAACCTCACACGCTTTTTTGCCAGGCAATTTCTCAGCACAAACTTGTTGATGCTTGGCGGATTTGTAATCCCACTGTGCGAGAATTCACCTTTTATTCCCTCTCCCATCATTCTCAATCCCGGATTGATTACATTTTCCTCTCCCATAATCTCAACCAAACTCTCGCTGTTGCTGAAATTGGCCCAATTTTATTTTCAGATCATGCCCCTGTCTTCATCACTATTGACGTACTTCCCCCATCTGATGGTCCTAAGAGATGGCGTTTCAATAATGCTCTCCTTCTGGACCCCACTTTCACCTCTTCATTTACCACCTTTTTTGATGACTTTTTTCTACTCAACGATACTCCCACTATTCCCACCCACACTATTTGGGATGCTTTCAAGGCGGCTGAGCGAGTTTTCATTATTCGTTTTATGTCTAAAAAACGCAGACTCGCCCGTGCATCCATCAAACAAATTTTGTTGGACATTAAGAGACTGGAGCACGCCTATTTTACCTCCCACTCCCAGGATTCCCTTACTGCTCTGGTGGCTGCTAAAATGTGTTTCAATAAGAAATCTACTGATGATGCCTGATTGTACTTATTGAAGTCCAGTGCTAAATTTTATGGGGGTAAGAACAGGGCGGGTAAGCTCCTTGCTAATTATTTAAAAGTCAAACACAATAAATGGAATATTGCTGCTATCTATGACACTAACTCCACTCTACAGCATACTGACACCGCCATTCTTTCAGAATTTTCCCTATTCTATAAAACCCTGTACTCCTCGGAATCCCAACCCACTCCCCAATCACTCACTCACTACTTCTCTACCATTCACAAGCCCTCTCACTTCCCCCTTGATCTCTCTGCTCTAGAGTCTGACATCACTCTCGAAGAGCTGCTTGCTGCGCTCAAACACCTCAAATTAAATAAGGCTCCCGGACCTGATGGCTTCACCGTCGAGTTCTATCTCCACTTTTCCAAACCTCTCCTCCCCAAGCTCTATTTACTTATTAACTCCTTCTCTGCCTGCGGAGGCTCCTCTGGCACCTTCTCAGAAGCACACATCTGCCTGATTCCCAAGGAGGGTAAAGATGCCCAACACTGCAAGAACTACCGGCCAATCTCGCTGGTGAATATAGATTACAAGATCTTTGCCAAATCTTTAGCTGCTCGGTTGGACTCCCTCCTCCCTGATCTTTTGGGTGAGGAACAGTCCGGCTTTGTTAAGGGCCGCTTTATCACAGACAATACCAGGTTACTTTTTAACATTCTCACAAAATCCTCACGTATGCAATCCTCACTCGCTGCGATTGCCTTGGACGCAGAAAAAGCGTTCGATAGGGTGGAATGGTCTTACCTCTTTCATGCTCTCACATGGTTTGGATTTGGCCCTAATTTCATTTCCTTGGTTTCCCTTTTATACTCTCGCCCGCGTGCTGCAGTTTGTGCTAATGGCAAGGTCTCTCCCTTCTTTGACTTAGGTAGAGGAGTACGTCAGGGTTGCCCCCTTTCTCCCTTCCTTTTCAATTTGGCCCTGGAACCGTTTCTCTCCAGGTTGCGCCAAAATCCCAATATGCATGGCTTTCATTCCACTGATTCCCACGTCAAACTTGCTGCATACGCGGATGACATTTTACTGTTCATTTCTGATCCTGATTCCTCTATTCCTGCTTTCTTGGAAGAGGTGCAGAATTATTCCCTAATCTCAGGATACAAGCTTAACCATGATAAGTGTGAGATATTGCCATTGACCAAATTTACTTTCAAAGCAGACTACGCTGCCTCAAATTTTGTCTGGAATTCCTCTCACATCAAATATCTCGGCTTGCACATCACTCCCTCCATACCCGATACGATTTCCTTATGCTTAAATAAGTGCATTCAGAAAATCTCCGATCTCACTGCTCGATGGCACCCTCTCTACCTCTCCTGGTGGGGTCGCCTCGACACGATTAAAATGATGCTCACCCCAATTATCCTTTACACCATATCCAATATTCCTGTACCTATCGCTGCAAAGTCATTTAAAAAGATTAACTCCGTTCTGTCAGCCTTCCTTTGGCACAATAAAAAGCCACGAATGCCCATCGCACGACTGATTTGCCCTACTTCTGAGGGCGGGGTCAACTTTCCAGATTTCCCCTCATATCAAAGAGCCTTCCTACTCCGGCAAGCGTCGTTCTGGCTACGGGATCCTGACGACCCATGCCCCTTGTGGGTCAAGTTGGAACGCCTCTTCCTTTCCCCTTTCTCCTTTGCAGAGTATCTCGCTTTTTCTCGTAAACCCTCCTCTGTTTCCACACCCATTCACAGATTTACGACCAAACTCCTTTTGGCTTCCTCCCCCATCCCTCCTAGCTCTATTGCGGATTTTCTCTCCTCCCCCTTATGGCACAACACTCACCTCCTCATTCGCTCTAAACCCTTCTACTGGAAGTCCTGGAGGCAGAAGGGTCTTTTGTGGGTTTCGCAATTGTTCTCCCATTCTACATTTCTCTCTTTCTCAGACCTTAGAGCGGTATACGCTTTACCTGCTTCTTTCGCTCCTAATTACTCTCGGCTCAAAACGGCGGTAATGGCTGTGTACACATCACTTGCGCAGACGCAGACATCCTCCATTCCCCCTACTCCTGCTTCGCGCCTACACTCTTTACTTCGCACAACTCCTAAAGCTTCGGCCATTTATAAGCACCTTCACGTGGCAGACACCCCTAGACCCAAATCCACGGTGGAATTACAGTGGGAGCACGACTTTGACATGGTTTGGCCTTTGCTCACCTGGGACAAGTTGTGGCTCAAGATACGCAAATCATCCAGAGCGGCGTCTCTCACGCAATCCATGTTCTTCATTTACAATAGATTACTCCTTACCCCCTCTGCCCTTCATAAGAGGTTCCCTTCCACCCAAGATATATGTTGGTCATGCTCCGCTCCATCCGCTACCCTGTTCCACATGCTCTTCTTATGTCCCTCTGTTCACGCTTTTTGGCTTAGGGTGTGGGCTCAAATCAATGTAATATTTCAAACATGCATTCCTTTCTCCCGTGCTCACATTTTTCTAGGCAGCCTTTCACCTTGCTGGGACATATTTCAGTTTGATATACGTATTGTGGATCTATTGCTGGCTGTTGCGTTTCAACAGATTACCACTCATTGGAAATCCTCATCTAACCTTTCCTTCCAAGCATGGTGGAATAATGTTTGTCATAATCACAAACTGGACACTACCTTTGTTTTCCCCCCCAACTAGCTACGAAGAGAATGGCTCTATGGCTTCCAGTTGTTCTGTACCTGGACAGATGTTCTGCTACCTCCCGTTGTCCTTTACCTGCCCAGCAAGAAGTTCTCAAACCCCCTTGATTGCCTTATCATTCCCTTATTGTTATATTTCCATATGTACTCATTCTCTCCTTTTTGCATTTTGTTAATCCAGTAATCACTTTTATGCTTAGATTTACTTGCGCTTTTTTCTTATTCATGACTATTTTGTATCATTATATTTACTGTATTTGCGAATGTATTTATATTCCCTTTTTTTTTTTATATACTTTTTCCCCTTATTGTCAACCCTTTTCCCCCTCTTCTCCTCTCCTTTTATTTCTTTTTATGCCTACTTCTCTGCCTAATAAAATCTTTTTGAACTTAAAAAAGGAGTAAAGATGTTAAGTAGTTGTCAGTTACATGTTAATATTATCACATCTGGTGAGGGGCTCACTCATTCTGATGGGCAGTCTCAGAAAATACAGAGACAAAATATCCCATTGTTTGTGCACGCAGAGGTGCACAGACGTGTGGGTGGATCAAGGTACAGTACCTTATTGTATCATAATGTGAGGTGGTGTCTGTAACGTAGAAGTTGAGTGGGTTTGTGATGGGACTAGTGGGGGTAGCGATCGAAATTCAACCAGGTCGCCACAACATGTTGCTGAAGTGAGTCTATAGTAGAGACGGCCAGGGGGACAGGCTGGTTCTCATGTGCTCATATAATTATTGTAGTGACTATCCTTCCAACCGGGTCAAGGTGGAGGTCTGTCAAAAAAGAAATTAAAGCAAAGCAGATCAGTAACCAGCATAATGCAGAGTTCAAAACATATTAATATCAACACCCCCAACTGTTCTATTGTCAATTGAGGTTCCACCTAGTCCTATGATCATGCGTAAAAAGTAAGTACTTAATTACTGTCTGAAGTTCTTATGTGATGCGCCCCCCATCGTGTGGTTGAATTATACAATGCATTCTGATACCTATATAAATTGACATGAAAAATCAGCAAAGTGAGTTAAAATAACAGTACGAGCTCTGTTAATGGTCAAACGGAAATTCATTTCTGGTGGTTGAGAAGCAAACTTATAACCTTATAGGTGTACATATAATTCTTCATCATTGTTCATGCCATCAGGGAACATACTGCCAGCCAGCAGTATCAGTCTAGATTCTAGTCTGCGTAGGCCCTGTACTCTGTTTCCACCCCTTGGGTTTCTGGGTACGGTGGCTAAGCCAAAGTATTTACCCTTGGTCCCATCCGCCTCATGTGTTTCACTGAAGTGTCTGGCAGTGCTATAGCTGAAGTCACTGTTGGTCACCGCTCTCCAGTGCTCCAGGATTCTCTTTTTTACTGGAAAGGTTGTGGAACCCACATACCGCTTGTCGCAAGGACAAATTATGGCATACACTACGAAATCAGTATTGCAGTTAATATGTTTGCTGATACGCCATTTCCTTCTTGCTCTCCTCAGTGATACTTCGCTTACATTATTGCTGTGACTGCAGGCCTTGCATTTGTTGCATTTGTAAAACCCTCCCTTCTGATCTAACCAAGATTTTTTGGTCTTGGGTTGTAGATGACTATTGACTAGGATGTCTTTAAGTGAGGTAGTTTTCCTGTATGTCACTGATGGTGATTGGCCCAATTTGTCTTTCAGGAGAGGGTCCTGTGTGAGAATGTGACATCTTTTCTTGAGGATGTTCATAAGCTGGTTGGCTTGTGTATTGTAGGTGGTAATAAACCTGACCGGTGTTTCTGAGTTGTCCTCTGTGTTGGTGCATCTAGGTGGCGAGTATAGTGCATCATGGTGGCTGATGGAGTTAGCTTTGGTTGCCCCTTTCTGCAACATTTTGACCGGATAACCTCTATTCCTAAATCTTTGCATCACGTCCTGCCTGTTTTTCTGGTATATATATTCACTGAATAAAAACATAGGTTTCAGGCCTGATATAGTTAGGAATTAGCATTTGAAAAACCTTAGAAATTCACTGAAAAAAACATAGGTTTTAGGGGTGCTAGGGGTGTTATAGTTAGCTGGACATTTCACTCATAAAAAACCATTGAAATTCCTCCGATATAGTTAGTTGTACTAACTACATATCACGCGCCCGCAATCCACTGCTGATGATGTCACATATTACATCATTCATGACATGGTCAGCAACATCACTGATGACATCACTGATTACATCATCCAGTGAATGTGGTTTGGTTCGTTATTTAAATATGTATTATATATATAGCAATTTGCATTCAAGAATGCGTGGATATATAAATATAAATATCTGGATGGAGGATTTAGTAGCAGTGTGATTGACTGTTTACTTGACTAATTTATGGTGTCTCACTGAATATATTGGATAGTGACTAAACTGTGTGAATATCTGTATTACTTTGTCAGTTGTTGTGTAAACTGCTGCACCAGTTGGTTACTAGATACTTGAAAGTCTATATTAGTTATTGATTAGTTAACTGAGTATTTGTATGGGAGAGTGAATGTGTGTGTGGGTCGGTGGGGGGTGTGTGACTGCCCAAAAATGTGTGAATAGTTGATTCAGTAGGTATATGACGTTAAGACTACATGTTATAACAGTTGCTTGTGTGAGTGACTATCTTTATGTGTGTGGTGATGAGAAAATATATCTCTCAATGGTACATGTCCAACACTGTAGAAAAATTCAAGGAAGTGTATGTGACATACATGAGACTCAAATATTGCATGAGTGACTGTATGGATACCTATATACCTGTAATAGTGATTTCATAACACACTAAGTATGAGTTACTATCTATACGAACAGATGAAGTGTTGTTTGTATAAGTGTGTAGCTAAGTAAAAGTAATTATGATCCATTGTTTACATAAGTGAGTAGGATGACTTCATAAGTGATTACGATGTGTGCTGGTGTGTAATGTCGATATAGGTGTATAAGTATATTTGATAGTGTTCTATTGATCATTGACAGCATGTATGAGTGAATCTATAGGTAACTGATTAGGTGTGTGTATAGATCTAGGAATCACTGAGTGGGTGTTTAGAAACTTGTATTGGTGTGTCAATGCTTTCAAATATTGTACTGTGTATTTTACAGTGAGTGATGAAAGGTTATTCTAGTCTATGACGAGATGTATCTGATTGTCACGTGGATGATGTCATCAGTGATGTCATCAGTGATGTCATTTGAGATGTCATCAGTGATGTCTCTGACCATGTCATGAATGATGTAATATGTGACATCATCAGCAGTGGATTGTGGGGCGCGCGAGATGTAGTTAGTACAACTAACTATATCGGAGGAATTTCAATGGTTTTGCATGACTGAAATGTCCAGCTAACTATAACACCCCTAAAAACTATGTTTTTTTAAGTGAATTTCTAAGGTTTTTTAAATGCTAATTCCTAACTATATAAGGCCTGAAAGCTATGGTTTTTTCAGTGAATTTCAAAGATTTTTTAAATGCTAATTCCTAACTATATCAAGCCTGAAACCTATGGTTTTTTTACGGAATTTCAAAGGTTTTTTAAATGCTAATTCCTAACTATTTCAGGACTGAAACCTATGGCTTTTTCAGTGAATTTCAAAGGTTTTTTAAATGTTAATTCCTAACTATAACATGTCTGAAACCTATGGTTTTTCAGCGAATTTCAAAGGTTTTTTAAATGCTAATTCCTAACTATAGCATATATGAAACCTATGTTTTTTCAGTGCATTTGAAAGGTTTTGTCAATGACAATTTTTAAATGTATTAATTCTTATATTTATTTTTTGATACTGATTTACACATTTTTTTTAACTATTTATTTTTAGATATTTTATTTTTTAAATTACATTATACATTACATTACAAAATATACTTTCTCAGAATGAAATACTTTAGTTTAAATACTTTGCAAATAGGCAATAGAGTTTTAAGAACAGTAGTTACATTTCAATTTCAAACACAATGCAACATTGAGCTGAATGGGAATTTCTGGTTAAATGCAATTAGTTACTTTATGGATTACTTTTCTAACCACAGTACTGGATCCTAGATTCAGTCCTGGGACATCGCCTGTAAACAGTTGAATAAAATCGTTTTGGTTACAGTGTTGATTTTTAAGAAATATTATTGTATTTTAAAAATTGACAGAAACTTTTGCACATAGAATCACCAATGTTATCCTATGGGAGGAAATTCACTTAGCAAGTAAGTAGTGTTATCGTTACTTTTTCTAAATCAGTGGTAGATCCTGGATCCAGCACTGGTACATCACCTGTAAACGGTTGAAAGAATGCGTTTAAGTCATACAGGCGATTTTTAAGGAATATTTGTAGTTTATGAAAATAGACACGTTGAAACTTTTGTGATGAAAACCAGACAATGGATTCCTATGGAAGGAAATACAAGTTACTGGTAAGTATGGTTAGAATTACTTTTCAGGGTCAGTGCTGGGCTAAAAGATGCCGCACTGGGTTCTCTCCTGATAACAGGTGAGTAAATCGGAATTCGTAGTTCAGCTGATTTTAGAAGAATATTTGTACAATGGTGAAGGAAGGGGGTGGGGCCTGCAGTGACATGTGTGCAAACTTGCCTTGTGGCGCGTTTTAAGTTGGGGAATTAAGTTCTCTTCTATCCTGCGGTCCCCTGGGGCCAACTAGCCCACCAGGTACCTCCAGTACGCGCAATGGAGCTGCATTGCTGAGAGGTATTCAGAGGCCACACCCCTTTTTACAACACTCTGCAACACAGCTCCATGGTGCTTACTGGAGTTACCTGGTGGGCTAGTTGCCCCCCAGGGGACCTCTGGATTGAAGAGGAACTAATTCCCCAACTTAAAATATGCCACACGGCGTGTTTGCACACATATCATCTCAGGCCCCGCCCCCAACCTTCACCACTGTGCAAATGCGCCACGTGGCATGCTTAAAGTTGGGGGATTAAGTCCCCTTGAATCTTTCGGGCGCCTGGCGGCCAACTAGCCCACCAGGTACCTCTAATATTTGCCAGGGAGCTGCGTTACATAGAGGTGTTCAGAGGCCTCGCCCTTTTTTACAACACTCTGCAACGCAGCTCTGGGTGCTTAGTGGAGGTACCTGGTGGGCTAGTTGGCCCCCAGGGGACCTCTGGATTGAAGAGGAATTAATTCCCCAACTTAAAACACGCCACAGGGAGTGCTTGCACACATATCACCTTAGAACCTGCCTCTTACCTTCACCACTGAGCAAACGCGCATGGTGGCCCGCTTCAATGAAGCAAAGCAGTTTGCAATGGAAGGGTGGGAGCCACAAGGCTCCCGCCCTGCCATTGCAAACAGCAGTGTCCCGGGGGTTGGCACCCTGTAACACTGCAGGAGCCGGCCCTGAGGGGGTGGTGATCCCCAGGGCCATGGAGGGCTCGAGGAGGGGGGCCGTGCAGCCACCCTCCCAAATTTGTTTGAAGCCACGGGGCTATTTTTTGTAGCCCCGGCAGGTGGCGGTCCCCGGGGCTGGGGGGGCCTGAGAGCCCTCCACCCAAATTGAATAGGCTGCAGGGGGTGGCGGTCCCCGGGGCTGGGGGGCCTGAGAGCCGCCCCACCCACATTGAATAAGCCCTGGAGGTGGCGGTCCCTGGGCTGGGGGGGTCCTGAGAGCCCTCGACCCACATTGAATAAGCCCCGGAGGTGGCGGTCCACGGGGCTGGGGGGTCCTGAGAGCCCTCCACCCAAATTGAATAAGCCACAGGGGGTGGTGGGCCCCGGGGCTGGGGGCGTGAGAGCCCCCCCACTCACATTGAATAAGCTCCGGGGGTGGCGGTCCCCAGGGCTGGGGGGGCCTGAGAGCTCTCCCCACCCAAATTGAATAAGCTCCGGGGTTGGCGGTCCCCGGGGATGGGGGACCTGAGATCCCCCAGGCCAAATTGAATAACCCCAGGGGGTGGTGGTACCCGGCATTTGGCCCACCCGGGGGCTAAATAGCAACGAAGCGCGGGAGCCCACGCGTTGTTTTTTTTTTCATTTCGGCCGAAATTCGCGCTGGGTACGTGAATCTCGACTATATATTTTTTTAATGCTTTTTTTGGCCCTGGGGGTCCTTGTGGGACCCCCTGAGCAGGCCTAGGGGGTCAGGGTGTTTCTACCCTGCCCCCTATTCGCGTTTTGATGAGTTTTTTCATTGGCTTCTTGTGCCTCGGTTCTACCAAGGCACATGATGGCTGCCAACACTTCCTGATTTTGACTGTTGACAGGCAATTAGCATGCAGCTCATGCATGGCAGGGTGTCTCAAGCTCGCAAAAAATACACTCATCAAAACAACTTGTACTTCCAATTGATGAAAAAATTGCAATCTCATGATCAAATCATTATTCGTGAATCTGATAAAGGAGGGAATATTGTGATATTGCCATGCGACCTGTACATGGAGGAAGCCTTTAAACAACTAAATGACAGGGATTGTTACAGGAGAAGTAACATTCAAGGAGTAGAAAATTATTGGAATGATTTTTACGCTAAACTTCTTGCCTAGATGAGCACTAGCCTGTTGAATAATGTCGAGTTTAAGTCCTCAAAGAATGACCACCCTGTAATTCCCGTGATTTACTTCATTTCGAAGATTCACAAGGATGCATCAAGATCACCCGGCAGGCCAATCATCTCTGCTCGCAACAGCCTGTTGGAAAATACTTCACACTACATTTTTTTTTCAGGAGTATGTATGACAACTACGGTCTTTTATACGGACACTAGTGAGTTTTTTAAGAAACATCAATGATTAGAAATGGGACTCAGATTGTGTACTGATTTCTCTTGATTTTTCATCACTTTACACTAGTATCCATCATCAAGATCGAGGAAAGGCGGTGGAGCACTATTGGGTACTAGACCAATGTACTTGTACTGACACAACAAAATGCTGGTAAACATGATCACGATATGTTTGAAAAATAACTACTTTCAATTGCAGATTCAGATCTTTCACCAGACCAGAGGCGTAGCAATGGGGGCATGTTTTTCACACAGTTATGCCTGCCTCTATATGGGACTCTGGGAGAAACAAGTTCTTAAGGTTAAATATGGTGATGTTCTGTGAAATCATGTTTTAATTTGGCACAGGTACATTGCTGATTTGTTCGTGATTTGGAGAGGCACGGAGGAGAGTGCCCTCCATTTCATTGAACATATCAATGTAAATAGCCTAAATGTGCACATTACAGCCCATATTAGTAAACTGTCAGTATGTTTTCTGGATGCTGAGATCTTTGTAGCTAATGACAGGTTAGAAACCAAATTGCATAGAAAGCCAACAACAGGTAACACACTATTGCATGCCACCAGCCACCATCCCAGACATCTCATTCACAGCATTCCCTTTGGGGAAATTTTGAGAATTAGGTGATTTTGCAGTAGGGACAGTTACTGTGAAAAGGCAGAATATGACAGTAAATACAGATTCCTGGCCAGGGGTTATGTTGAAACCACGATTGACAATGCAATCAAAAAAACAAGAAGACTCCACAGATCTGAGTTGTTGAGCAATAGAGCTAGCTCAAGTAAAAAGACTAGTGATCAGTCAGACCAACCCTCCAGATTAATCCTAACGTTTAATAGTCAACACCAGACATTACGTAGGATTATGAATATCATCATCATAACCACTTTATTCGATTTTTTCAAAAATCATAAAAGTATGCTATATACAATAAAAACATTTCAACGATTCATAAAATGCATACAGTACATTCAAATATAATAAAATAATGATAAAAACATATAAAAGGTTTCCTCATTTGAATTCCATAATTCATGGTCAATCTAATTCAGCTATCCTAAAAACCCCCATAACTACAATGCAAGTCTCTTCTTCCTACTTCGAAAGGCTGCAACAAGAAAACTTGCCACACTATACATAGTTACAGGTGATTCCAATAGTAGCAAAAAAAGTAAAGCAGGTTTAGCCTGTATAAATGCTTTCTCTTTCAACAAAGGAACAATAAACTTCCTTCTGGCATCATGATAGAAAGTGCAAAACAGCATAAAGTGCATAGTATCTTGCGATGAAAATTCATCGCATTTACAAACGACCGCATCTTCAGGCTTAGTCCACCCAGTTTGTTCACTTAGAACCATATGGATCTGATTAAACCGAAGCTTTGTTAAGAGCCATCTATGGAACGGATTAGTGACGACTGCTAAATATGGTTGAACGGATGGGCAGGAAATTAACATATAATGGGCCCTGACAGTGGGTTTACTTAGTTGTTTTTCCTCCCGCTCAAGTTCCTTATAATTACGGAAGTTAGTTTTAACCCAAGTCAGGTCTGCCTTTTTCAGTCCAGAAGGATTGAAAAAGATCTCTGGGCGCCCCAGTTCTGTTACTGTCTGCTTGATGTATGCTAACCATTGAATATCCTTAGCCTTATCTAGGTTTAAGCAGTCCTTAAGTATTTTATGGTTCAAGGTAAGATTAGTGTTAATCCAAACTCTGATCCAAAGTAGGATGGGTGCCATTGCTATAATGTCGCTGATATATCCCATCCCCAGCTCCTGATGGACCGCAAAGGTAGCGGTCGATTGGGGGAGATCCAGAAGGGAACGAAGAAATTTATTTTCCTCCCTTTGGATAGTGTCTCCTTTTACATATCCCCAAAGGCCCGCACCATACCTAGCTATTGAAAGTGTCTTAGCCTTGTAAATAGCTATCAAAGCTTCACATGGCTTCCCCGCCAGTCTTCTCGCAAAATTTAAGATTGCATTAGCGGAGCTTCTTACCACTTTGATCTTTGATGTAAGTTGCGGGGACCAGTGACCCTTGTTGTCAAATACCACCCCAAGGTATGTGAAAACCTTTACACTTGAAATTACTTCCTTATTGCAATAGAAATTCTTGATGGTGTTTTTGCTGGCCCCAATAGCCATTATATGGGATTTGGAGTTATTCACTACTAAATCAAGCGAATTCATGAAAGCCCCAAAGGAGTCAAGCAATCTTTGCAACCCAAGAGGTGTACGTGCTACCAGAGCAGCGTCATCCTCGTATAAGAGTACAGGTATAGGAGTACCTCCCATACGCGGAATATCGAGGGACGCAGTTAACAGCCTCTCCTCCAGGGAGTTTATGTACAACGTGAAGAGCATGGGGGCCAAGATGCAGCCTTGGCGTACACCTCTCGCAGATTTAAACCACGCTGTGCATTTGCCCTCCTGTGTCATCCTGATGGTGGCCCTCAAGTCTCTATGTAATTCTGATAAAAAAATATCCCAGGGAAGCATCAAGCCCCAGGTTCAATAGCATAGTCCACAGCTTTGACCTGTTAACCAGGTCAAAGGCTGTGGACAGGTCCATGAAACCTAGAAAAATGGAACCTTTGGCTGCCCTTGTATATTTTGACACGATCAGATGTAAGTTTAGGCATTGGTCCTCCGTACCTCTCCCTGACCTAAAGCCATATTGGGCGTTGGATAGGATGTCATTATCCATCGTCCACTGTGTTAATTTGGCTAGGACCACTATCCCCAAGATCTTGACGGAGGAATCCAATAAAGATATCTCCCTGTAACATCTGGGATCACCCCTTTGGCCCTTCTTGAAAATGGGGATGATAGTTGAACAAGACCATGTTTTTGGGAAACCTAATTCAGAAACGAAATTAAAAACATTTGCAAGTAAAATCGCCCAGAACTTGGTGTTAGACTTATACATGTCGGCGGGAACCCCGTCCGGGCCAGGGGCTTTACGCCCAGCTGTGCCCTCTTTCGTAACCTCTATCTCAGCTACTGTAAATCTTAACGGTGGCAGAGGTTGCAAACTAGTTGGTAACAAAAACGGCTCCTGTACTTTATTGCTACCATAAATTTCCTTAAAATGATTTAGCCAGACTTCCTCCTCAATATTTGTTTCTAGGGCAGTGTTCATTGTCTCAGCAAATAAGGGATTATTGATTATTGCCCAGAATTTAGAGCTGTCCTTCATAGTGGCTGATTCCATTAATGAGTTCCAAGCCTCTTTCTTAATGGACCTTTTTCTTTCCCGCAGGGTCAAGTATATTCTTTCCTACGGTTTGCGACCAACAGCTTGTCCCTGGGCTTATTTTTGAGTGCTTTCATTAGTAAACTATGCGCTATTGAGCAATTCTGGTCAAACCAGCCTAGAACTAGAGCGGCTTTCCGCTTAGTTATAATTGTCAGTTCCATGGATACCCGTGCACAAATAGCCTCAAAAGCTGCTATTACATCGCCCCCAAAATTTGTCGGGTCTTTACAGATGTTTAGTTCCCTAGCCACCTTTTGTTGAATAGTGCAAAAAAGGTCTTCAGGGCACACCTTACTCCATTTCAGTCTCCTTCCTTGATCTTTACTCTTTACGTCAGTCGCAGTCTTAGTAAAGGCCTTTTTATTCAAGAGGCCGAGTGTCCCATCCAGAACGAGTATAACCGGGTTGTGATCGCCATACCCACTAGGTATGGCATTGTAGGGCACAGCATAATTTACCAGCCCCGGTGACAAGAATATATAGTCAATAATTGATTCACTATCTCGAGCTTTATATGTGACAACTTGATCGCCCTGGTTTAGAAACCCCACCTCAAACAAATCGTTAGATGACAGGAGTTCTTCCATAGCCTCGCCCTTGGAACTATGTTCAAAGTGTTGTGGAGTAGTAAGTTCAGGGCCATCATAATCCTTGTACTGGCAATTAAAAGCACACAATTGAACATTAAAATCCCCCAACATGATGAACTGAACAAAGGTAGATTGTTTATGTTTGTAGTCACTTAGGAATTCAGACAAAGAATAAAGATTAAAATTTTGGGCCCCCCCTTGCATAGAATTGTAACAATTTATGAGGACCAACTTATTATGATCTGGTAACAGGATTTCTAACAGCATAAAGTTTTTTGATAAGCTGTCAAGTTCCTTTACTCTGCCCACAATATTAACTGAGACTAGGAACATAAAACCACCTTTATCTCTCCCCATTGGTGATCTTTCGGCTGGGACAAAAAAGGATGTATAACCATCAAGCCAAAAACCCTTGTCCCTGGCCCAGGTCTCCTGGAGAGCAATAATGTCGTATTCTTTTACCATGTTTAACCAAGCTGGATCATCCTTTTTCGAGCGCAACCCTGCTATTTTCCAGGTCATCAGTTTTATACCATCCCTTAAAGGTGTTAATGTGGTGACTCTGGGTTCTGAGAGCATGACAGGTACTATAGACATGTTAACTCTGTTTTCACCAGGACTAGCCCCCAGGGAGGTTTCACAGTTAAGTCAATCTACTTCCTCTAAATTAACTAAAGGAGTGAATCTGTTAGAGAGGACTAAGTTCTCTCTGGGCTCGTACATGTGTCTATTCCTGGCTGGCACCCATCCCCAGGATTTCTGGGTAACCTATGGATGCTCATCGATGGCATGGTTTATAGTTCTCCCATCTTGGTGTTCTGTATTTCCTGTCTGCCTGATCCGCCCCCCCGAAAGGCCGGGTCGCCTGCGGGTAAAAAAAAAACAGGGGCATTGCACGGATGCTCGCATTGTTTGGATCTAAGTTTGAGGCATCCCAAAAAAGGCGACTAGACACGTTGGGACTATTAAAGTTCACAATAATGCAATCGCCTTTTAGATGTTTTTTAGTGTAGCCTACCCAGCCCACCCTTCTGCCCATCCTGATGCTATTAGCTATGTCCTTCTCTCCGCTGCAGTTCTCATTACACCATTTCCTGATGTTATGTAACAGTGTTTCGGGAGATTCCACCTCTCCTGCGTCTAAAGGTGGGACGTTTACCAGGATTGCTACAAAAGGAGTAGCTTCTGGGGGGAGATTAACTGGCGGCACTAAGGCAGGTTGTCCTCCCCCTCCCGTATTCCTGGTGGGTAGTTGTTGCCTAATCTCAGCTAACTTGCCTCGTGTCCCCGATCCACTTAAGGGTGTCCTGGACACATATTCCCCTTGTTCAGTAGACGGGGAGATGGTGGGTCTCTCAGGGTCTAGCATTCTCGGGCAAGAAGATAGACCTTTAATTTCCCTGGCTTCCAATATCATGGGTGGAATAGCTTGTGGGGCTAATACAGGTGCATCAAGTTGTTTAGTAAGTGAATGATCGTGAATGTGTAAAAAATCCTTAATGCGGTCACATTTCTTCATTAGTCCATTTACACAATCTTTGAGGGTTTCAATTATATCAGTAGAAATTCGAATTAAGGTAGATTCGAGTTTTTCGGTGAAAATGTTTTCAACTAATGTTCTTAATGCCCCTCTAGGTCACTTGTAAGCAGCAGTCCTTCTATGTCGGTAGTTTTGCTGGTTGGTTTAGCATTTCCATATTGCCTCTTCCCACGATTCTTACAGTTTCCGTCAACTCCGGGGATGGTAGATTGATCGGTTCCTGTGCCGGTAGAGGTTTGCAAACATCTATTATAACCCTTGGTTCCAGAGGGATACAGTTAGTGTGGGGAACACGTTTGCTCTCTGTACCCACCTGACCTCCATCTAGACCCAGTTCCCGCTCTGTATCAGCGATCTGAGTAGACAGTTCTCCTACTGCAGTGGTTAGGTAGTTGAAGATGCTAGAGGTATTTCTAGGTACTTTGGCCTTGCTCCCCCTATTAGGGATGTTAGTATCTTTCTCTTACCCATGATGTCAGGGGGGTGGCCCGTCCCGTCCCTGGTTGTCCCCGGATGGCCACAGATGGCCCCGCCCTTGTCCCGGGCTTCTCCCGCGCGCGACTCGTGGGGCGAGAGGGCCCTCTCCCAAAGGGGGCACTCTCCCCTTTGTAGCGCCTCCGGGCGCTCTGGTGACGTGTGGGAGGCGCGACGCCCCCAGTGCTGCTGGGGACTGTGGTCGGGAGTCTCCCGGCGCTCCCGGTCTGCCAAAAGTATTAAGCCGTTCCCCTCACGGCGCTCGTTGCAGCGCCAGGAGCCGATGCCCCTGCGCTGTGTCAGCAGGTAGGTGTGTGCAAAAAAGGACCCCAGGTGGCTCACGGGCACTCTCCCCTTTGTAGCGCCTCCGGGCGCTCTGGTGACGTGTGGGAGGCGCGACGCCCCCGGGCTGCTGGGAACTGTGGTCGGGAGTCTCCCGGCGCTCCCGGTCTGCGAAAAGTATTAAGCCGTTCCCCTCACGGCGCTCATTGCAGCGCCAGGAGCTGATGCCCCTGCGCTGTGTCAGCAGGTAGGTGTGTGCAAAAAAGGACCCCAGGGGGCTCACGGGCACTCTCCCCTTTGTAGCGCCTCCGGGCGCTCTAGTGACGTGTGGGAGGCGCGACACCCCCGGGGCTGCTGGGGACTGTGGTCGGGAGTCTCCCGGCGCTCCCGGTCTGCCAAAAGTATTAAGTCGTTCCCCTCACGGCGCTCGTTGCAGCGCCAGGAGCCGATGCCCTTGAGCTGTATCAGCAGGTAGGTGTGTGCACAAAATGATTATGAATAATAATTGGCCCCTGGTCCTCAGTGATCTTGTCCTTGGAGATAAAATGCAAAAAAATCCTAACATCACTATTAGGAAAGGAAGATCGAAGGGTGATACCCTGGTTAGCAGTAGCCCAGAGATAAGACCTGTTAAAACTTGGTTAAATTCTAGAAAAGGGTTTGTAAATTGTACGTTGTGTCGGGCTTGCAGATTTGGGGATAATAAAATGACTTATAAAACCGCATTCAAGGCAGAACCCCTGCCTATAACAAAAATGCTTACCTGCAAAACAGAATATGCAGTGTATGTGCTGGATTGCTTGTGTGGCCTGCAGTATGTAGGGAGTGCAAAATGCAGGTACACAAAAGAATACTCCAGCACATCAGGGCAATTACCAACTCCAATGGTACATACCCGGTTGCAAGACACTTTAAAGACTTCCACAGCAATAATTTAGAATGGCTGAAATACTTTTCTGTGGATGCAGTCCCAGCACTCAGGCAGGGTGGTAACCGGAAAACCTTATTACGCAAACTGGAAACCAAGGATATAATAGAGCTGGATACTAAAACGCCACAGGGCCATAATTCTAGTGAAGACTTCTTTACCTGCCTTTGACACTTTTCGTTCCAACTGTTTTGCAACTTCATCTGCTGAACTGCTCTAGTATTTTAGTCTCTACATATATTTTCACATTTATGCACTTTACGAACCATTGAGGTTTATTATGGTGGCCCTATCTAGCACAAGCCCTTTTTCTGTAGACATATCAGTATATGCAAGGCCCACTTGGGTTGAATTGTTTGACATTGCACATAGGTATAAGAAAGTGACCTGAAAACTTGTGAACACACAGTTTAGGTCTCTCAAAGGCATGGCGCTACATTGACTGAATTATGTCTTGGTTTTTGAAGGGATTATGCCGTGCATGCACTTGTCCATATTCAGTGGTTTAAAATCTGTCTCTTTTTTAAATGCATTTATATTTATATGTGAATTGCCTTTTTAAATATTTATAGCTATTTATAAATATTTAGAGATTCTTGCTTTTACTTACCTCAATCATGAAGAATTCCAATATACATTTATTTAAAAGCATTGTTTTACAATGACTCTTTTATGTCTGTAATGATGTTTTTGTCACATGTTTAGGCATTAGCACTTTAAATGTTGAAGGCACTCCGCATGCTGGTCCTATGATCAGGGCCTCTTCTGGCTGAAACGCGTCAGGGTGGTGGTGTAAGGGATCCAATACTATTCCTTGCACCAACAAGTACGGGTCTGCACTCGTTTGTTCCCCTTGGAAGACTGGGAATAACACAGGCGAAGTCTGTAGCAATATATATATGGCCTTAACTACATAGGCAGTACAAAACAGCAAGTGCACGTCAGGATCCTTCAGCATATCCGTGCCATCTTACATTGTGATCAGGCATACCCAGTGGCTCGCCACTTTGAGAGCATACACAATAAAGATATCAATTGTCTCTCATATTACGTGGTGGCATCTGTCCCTAAACTCAGAAGGGGAGGTAACCGTGAGCTCAAACTGAGGCAGCTTGAGTCAAGCTTGATCCTCGAGTATGACAGCAAGTGGCCCAATGGGCTAAATAATACTGAGGATTTGCGCCACTTCCTTTAGAGACTCACTACCGTAATTAAAGCCCAGGTGGTCAAGACTTTTTACCTGCATCCCATCTGCTCCCTAGATATGTCAGGTTCCCTGTGATCTAGGGAGATGGTCAATGTTTCAGTATTCAGTCTACATATTATTGGGTTCATGTATAACAGTAGAAGTGGCTAGTCAAGTTCCTTGTTAGCCACTCCAATGATAATTCCATCATTTTCGCTTCCTTATGTATATATTAATTAATTGATTTGATATATAGATGTATTTTTATAATTCTAGATGTGTGATCTTTTAGCACTTTTTTTACACAGGGTGTTTTTACTATATAAAAAAACTTGTTTTTATATATGATGAAGTATTTAAACCAGTATCAAATGTTTTAATATATGCTTTTACGTAACATATGTAAGGTAAATATTTTCCTTCAATGTCGTAACTAGCATTTATGCATTGCATACACAGGTTACTGTCACCATGCACTTCTAGCACTTTTTCCTCTCTCTTTTATCGCATTTTTGCACATAATATAATCACTCCACGAATTACAGACTGTGATTCAACGATTATTGTAATTGGCACTTTCAATTTTACCCACTTCCCCTTTGTGTACAGGTCACTACTTTGTACATTGCATAATGTTTCCAAAGGGATTTATCCTTGAATAGTTTGTGAAACGACACAAAATAGATGGTTTTTAATTGAAAATGTTTTTTAATTATTTCCATCATACTGAGTTATTTTTCATTGTAAAGTAACTTATTTTGTGTATTTGCACATGTCTTGAGAGATACCATAGAGTGTTTTCTCTATTGCTATGATCATGTGACCTGTTTGAAAATTGGTGGGGAGGCGGGCTTCACTGCATTATAAAAACAAAAGAATACAGTTGGGTCATTGCATGTGATCAAGGGCTCTTGGAGCCTGAAACGCGTCTTGCCCTCTTGCTACCAACCTTTCCTGCAATAAAGACCAACCTGTGAATTGTAAGCTGTGGTCCGTCACCGGTTTGCTTCGCTAGTCCTGGGTTGTGCTGGGATTGGAAGTGGCGTTCTTTGGAGTCTGCGCACATATATATATATATATATATATTACCTACTGGCGGTCGCCAGTAGGTATATATAGTTAGGATTTTTTCTCTATGGGATTTTTGAAAATTCTATGTCTAATAACTTTGGCGTTTGTGGACGGAATTGGCTGAAATTTTCAGGAAAATGGCACATTTTGTTTCTGAGCAGCCCCTGAAAATTTGGGGGGGGTTCGTCAAGGGGGGGCCGAGAAAAAAGGGGGTCCCAAAACGTGTTTTTAACATTGAGTTTTCCATAGGGCGGTTGGCCTCACTTTTAGCCCGAACGGCTGAATGGATTTGCACGAAACTTGGCAAAATTGTAGGGACTGGTAGCCCGATGTGCCTTTTGTAGGTCTCAATATATGTGCTTCAGTGGATTTTGAGAAATTAACGTTAAAAAAAAGATATATATCTGTAACAGCGGAGCGGGCAGCGCTCCGGTTCGCGGACTTTACGCGGCACGGAGCTTTGTGAAGCGAAGCTGATTGGTTCTCCGGCGTCTGTAAACATTCCAAACAGTCCGTAGCGGCCGCCATATTGTCTCTCGGTAGGATCGAGAGACAAGCGGAGGCCAAACCGAAGGGGCAAATGACCATAAGGGGGCATAGTAGATCCTCCCTGACCCTCTAGGTTTGATGTGGAGGTTTTAAAAGGGCCCCGCGGGGCAAAAAAAAATAAATAATAATAATGGAACGGCTGAATGGATTTGCACGAAATTGGCAAAATTGTAGGGACTGGTAGCCCGATGTGCCTTTGCTAGGTCTCAATATATGTGCTCCAGTGGATTTTGAGAAATTAATGTTCAAAAAAAGATATATATCTGTAACAGCGCTCCGCTTCGCGTACTTTTCGCGTTACGGAGCTTTGCGAAGCTGATTGGTTCTTCGGCGTCTGTAAACATTCCAAACAGTCCGTAGCGGCCGCCATCTTGTCTCTCGGTAGGATCGAGAGACAAGAGGAGGCCAAAGCGAAGGGGCAAATGACCATAAGGGGGCATAGTAGATCCTCCCTGACCCCCTAGGTTTGATGTGGAGGCTTTAAAAGGGTCTCGCAGGGCAAAAAAAAAAAATATCATTTTTTTAGTTTTTTTGCGTGGAGTGCGCCCGGTTCGCGAACCGGGAAGCGTTCTGGGGAGCGTACTTTCTTGAAAATTAGTGAAAAAAGTTAGAGTAAAATAATAATTGTGAGTGATCAGATGTAGGGTAGCTCTGAGAAGAGCTTTTGGGTTTATGGTACATTTAGGTACTTATAAGTAGGTACCAATGCACAGTCTTAAATTCAGAGTGAAAATTCTGTTGCCCTCATCTGAGAAGTGAACTCCATCTCCTCTGTAGATATCTTGCTTGTAGTAACGCAAGTTATTGTTGTACAGGGAGCCCATTCCATGGCCTCTCATGTAAGCTGAAACAGATTTGTTTACATGCTTCCTCGATTTCTCAATTTGTGGACAAAATTGGTTCGACCACCTCCATTTCTGTCTTTGGCATATATTTGAATATACCAAGGCAGTCTGAGGAAAAAGTGCCATCAATTGCTCAAAGGTGTCCTTTAAAAGCATTTCCAGACCTACCCCAGTCAAAGTGCCCAAATCATTACCTCCACAGTGCACAATTAACAGGTCAGGTTTTGGCAAATGCATAAAGGTTTTCACCAATGGTATCAATTGGTGACATTTTAATCCTCTGTGGCCAAACCACTTAATTTCCACATCTTGTAAATTGAGGTTAGGTAAATTCCTGTTTTCAGCGTACCTCTGAGCCCAATAGATGTAACTATGTCCAACAATCCAGACAGAAAACATGGCGAGAGAAGGTTCTCCTGCAGTCAGATGAAGTGTGGCAATGAAATGGCAGTTGAAAAAATGAGAGTGTAAAATGAAGAAAACTGAGGAGTTTCTGTGTTAATGAAGCAGTAAGAGTGATTGGTGGATTTTGATTGCTGAAAACAGAAAGTTAGGGTGCATGGATGAGTTCGTTGAAAGATGTATTTTGAGTGGCGAAGAAAAAATCATTAAATGAAAGATTGCACTGGATATGCCGGTGCACTGAGAGTTCAGAGTTCAATTGCAACATTGTTGTGTGAACTTGGAAACACCAGAGGTCTTGCAAGAGGTGGTTGCTATGCAGAAAAAGCAGAGAGGGGGCAGAGGGGAGAAGGGTTTTGATTTGAAAAAAAGTGAGGGAAGAGTTTTGATTGGGTGACATGAGAGATATGTGTGAAGAATTACAGCATTTCTGTGCTTTTGATAGCTGCAGACTCTGGAGTGCATACCTTTTGCTCTGCTGAAGACAAATTGGTGTGTTTCTGAGACTGTTTTGAAACTCAAAGTATTTGCTAAGGTGAGAAAAGATTTCTTTAATTTAGATAGAAAATAGTGTGCTTTAAGGAGAAAATTATGAAGAAAGTTGTGTTTTTCAAATGTTGCTTTGTCTCAAGTGTTTTACAAATAGATTTTGTTTCTTTGAGAAATTGTAGTTGGAGAAAATGTGAAGTATTAGTACTGACAGGGTTTTTATGTGCATAGGAGCTGTGGAGTGTTTTCAAATTATGACTTGTAAATCGTTTTTGAGAAAAAGCAATGGTTTTAATATTGATGACAAGGACATAATGGTGTCTGCTTCTTTATAAGGTAATTGAGAGTCTCTGATGTTATTTTTCCCATTTCAATGTAAGAAGTTTGTCTGTGGAGCAAATTGCTTGTAAATATGCTCCCACCTGTGCATGGCAAATTTAGATTTTGAATGTTTGCGTTACATAGGCATGTTAAAGGTGACTGAAACATGCTGCAAAGGCAATCAAAAAACGCTTTTATGTGTCTTAAGGACATTTTAAGTCATTTCCCCATGTGCAGTGTTTTCAAATTATGAGTTGAAAATCGTTTTTGAGGTAAAGGAATGTTTTCAAAATTTATGTGCGCCATATGCCCCCAAATTTCTTTTTCAGGGGTGCAGCAGGGTGTTCTTGAGACACCCCTGCACCCTCGGAAAAATTCGTAATTTGCGATGAGGTAATTGCTAATCGCAAATTGCACCTTCATTCCTATGGGCCTCCTGCTGCATGGAAATGAATGGGTAATTTGTAATTAGCAAATAGCTCATCGCAAACTAGGAATGGTAAAGAATCGCTATTTATTCCTTAAAGTTCGCTATTTAGGAAATGCAAAAAACTTTGATGATACATATGGCGGTTCATCTCTAACAAGATAAGAAGCATAGGGATAGATTTATGATGACTGGCGCATCACCAGGGATGTGTTAGTCATTCTGTGCCGCTGTTCCGTCACCTATGGTGTGCTGCATTTACAATGCGGCGCATCATGGGGCAAAAACAGCACAGATGCGTGACGTATCTGTGCCGTAAAGGTGGCGCATTGCTGGAGTTGTATCGCAAGTGTGATGAAGCTCCAGCAAGGCTCAGGGGTGCCCCTGTCGCAGGGTTTCTGTTCTCGCACAGAACTGTGGACAGAGGATTGGAACCTCGGCGAATTAGGGTGCCCCAAAACTCACCTTAGTAATCAAAAACCCCTTAGCAAGCTAGGTACAGTGTCACATTGGATATAACAAACTCTCAATGTTTAGACAATCCAGAATATGAACTTATAGTACCTCAGGATACGTGGAACTCATGAACAGTCGGTCGTTATATATTTCTTAGAAACCAGAACATGGAGTTAAGAAGAACACATGTGTTTTTGAAATGTTTATTTACTAATGCCGTCTTCTCAGGCGTAGTATCTTAGATAATACAAGTACACATATTATCAGTAGCAAAATTACCAGCATAGTTACTAGTACATAAAAAGCGAATGGTGACAGTATGTTAACATGCTGTAAATGAATAAGAGTTAGCAACACTTATAAGCAGCCGCGGGCCGTGGAGGGAGTTACGGTGGGGCAGGGAGGCGGGGAGGGGGAGGGGCAGGGTGGAGAGGGCTCCACCCTGCCCCTCCCCCTCCCCGCCTCCCTGCCCCACCGTAACTCCCTCCACGGCCCGCGGCTGCTTATATCTCACCCTCCCTAATACACATATTATATTATTTGCTAAGAAGGTCTCTTTGTGTTGGTTTAGGGCGTGCCCATACTTTAGTGTCTTAGATTTGAAGGAATCACATCAGCATACACCAGCTCTCTCTTCATGTGAACCGCATCAAGTGTTGTGTATGTGTGTTCGGCAAAGCAATATAAAACCCGCCTCATGCCCAGAATTGGCAGAAGCTGCACTTATGTTATGAGTATGAAGTCGTGGAGATCAGACCTCATAACAATTCTGTATCGTGTTGTTCTTGAAACTTCAGCACTCGCTGTACAGATATAGTTTAACAAGTAAAGCAGATAGTAGAGCAATAACATATTATTCTCATGTAAATCACGATGAACTATTAGGTTGAAAGCTAAAGCAACAACTAAGTGTCGTGTGCAGAAGTTGCAAAAAAGGAAAAATGGTGTTTAAACCGGTAATGAGCCCATGCTAACTTAACACGGTGTAAAGATATCCAGGATCTAGATGACACCTCCCCATGATCCGGAAACGAACTGAATAAGATAATAGAAGTGCCATCTCATGAGAGCAGATTGCAACTTTATATGTGGACGGTCCGCAAGGTAAAACATTAAAAACTAGGAAAATTTAATGCTAAAGAAAAATAAAACAGCCAACTACTTTATCGAGGCTTAAGCCAATAGGCAAGCTAAATAATAAAAACTTGACAAATAAGTCAATGAATTGTCAATGAAATGCTAGTACTCAGCATATCAAACATGAAAAAGGTCTATGACATAACTGTGTATGCAAAATAAGCTGCAACAGCCTCTAATAGGAAGTCACCGTCTTCATCCGAAAAGAGTTCAGCCATCCAATTTAAAAGCGGAAAAGAACATACGTGCTCTCCCAGCACCGGATCCTCTATCACCATCAGAGGACAGCTCGGTGGGTTTTCAAGAAAGCTCTGTTCCAAGAAAGACTGTGTTGCCGCCAGTAAATTCCAGGGACCAATTAGTCCATGCATCAATGCCACAACCATAATCCTTTCACCAGGACAAACCAACTCGTGAGTAATGATAGGAGTCATCAGCTGATTAAAGTCGACGTCAGGAGAAACCGGTCCGCAGAGACACAAATCAATGGCCCAATCGAAATCACAGGTCAGGCAGTAAAATACAGGCTGGACACAGGTGAAGTAGGAGAATTGAAAAGATAATCCATATGCCGTGCTTAATATCGCCAACGGCATTGTGCCATAATATTCAAGCATGCGATTGCGGAACAGCGTCAGCAGCTGCAGGGCGGGAGCTTGCACAGGAGGGACATCCATATTTAAAAATTTAAAAAAGCACAAGAGCGTCCGTTGGTAATGCAAGTAAAAATGGGAATCCACCAAGCACAGTGGAAAAAATAGAATGAAAGAAAGCAGGGATGACTCCAAAGATTTTCTCAAATGAAGTCACGAGACCACTGGTAACAACTTTAAAAAAGTGCGCCAGGCCCTTTGTGGAGGACGCGTTAAAGATAGTCCGAACCATGTCGCTGAAATGCAAAGGCGAATCAGTATTTAAAAGGGTCTGCACCTCTGTACGGGTGTTCGCTATGTGAAGCACGAAAGTTTCACGGGCCGAACTCAAGGCCACCTCTCTCTGAGACAAAAGAGCTCTTATTCTTGCCATGCCGTTGAAATGTGCTCCCAAGGTTGGTATTTGTGGCCAGATTGAAAACTCCCTATGTTCATGTGTGGGAGGAAATAGAACATTTCTGCAGCAAATAACCAGTTCACTTACTGTTACGATAAAAGGAATACTTTTAATTAACCCACAACAATCTTCATTATTGAGCATCCATTTTCCAACAACTTGAACGTGGGGATGATAGCAGGAACTGGCGTGCCTTGCAACACGCAAGCCATATTTGGTCGGTGTTTGTTGCATGAACCGTGTAACTGTATGTGCCTACACATTAGTGAATGATCTGGCGTCTCAGTGCATTCCTCTCCATTCAGATAAACTTCTTGATCATCTTTGAAAATCTGTATGTGTATGTGTATCTGTATATGTATGGAAGCGACCAGACCTCATGAAGAAAACCACTACCTAAAGGTTCATAACGACCTATTGGTATATATTTCATACAATTTGAAAACGTATATAAAGCAAAAGGCAGCGTTATTAAACCGTGGATAAGGCACGTTGCCAAAGCAGCCAACCTTTTGGATTTATACTGGAAATGTTAAAGGAAGAATTACGGAGTAGGGCCTGTAAATCTTTAATGGACAACCGAGTAAAATTACTCCAACCATCATATCCCTCTAACTCCGGGATAGTAGGGGTGTTTAATTTTTTAGAAGTAGCCAATCCAAAGCATTTGGTCTGGGAAATTGTTTCATTCACAAACAACATATGATTTGGGATGAGACATGCACGGTGCAAAGCCTCAGTGCCTTGTACCTGCCAGGTTCGTGAACCCCAAACTGATGTAGATCCTGGATATCTTTACACTGTGTTAAGTTAGCATGGGCTCATTACTGGTTTAAACGCCATTTTTCCTTTTTTGCAACTTCTGCACACGACACTTAGTTGTTGCTTTAGCTTTCAGCCTACCTGCGTCAAGATCTATGCCTGCTTCAAGCAGGCGCAGGGTTTTGATGCAGCTTTGTCCTATCTGATTGTAAATGCGGCACACCGTGGGTGGCAGAGCAGCGGTGCACGTTAACTGGTGCATCCCTGGGGATGTGCTAGTTAATATAAATCTGCCCCTTTACATTTAATTATGTGCAGGGGACACAGAGTCGGTGAGGTTTATCCAAGGTTAAGAAGAGATGAGTCCTGTTCAGTGAAAAATTGGAGATAGGCTTCACCTCCTCACAGCCGCGGGCCGTGGAGGGAGTTACGGTGGGGCAGGGAGGCGGGGAGAGGGAGGGGCAGGGTGGAGGGACCTAAAAACTGGCATATGGATAATTGCAGGTAAGTACACAATTTAATTATTTAAACGAAATTCGTAGCGCGCACAGCATTGCATTTTGCGATGCTGTGCGCGCTACGAAATTCGTTTGAATAATTAAATTGTGTACTTACCTGCAATTATTTATATGCCAGTTTTTAGGTCCCTCCACCCTGCCCCTCCCCCTACCCGCTTCCCTGCCCCACCGTAACTCCCTCCACGGCCCGCGGCTGCCTCCTCAGCATCGTTGGACATGGTTAAATAATAGCTGCAAAATGTTACTCTTGTTAAACAATTTTACTATTATAATCTCTGAGATTTGTGTCTTACTCTGCAACATCTCATTGTTGTTATCTTTCTTTAAAGATAAAGACAACATCAACATGAGCGACAATCAGCAATCAGTTGATTTCGACCTCATCATTGAACTCGTAATTGAAACATCAGTGGATGTTGATCCCTTGGATGATTTCAATCCTGAGGATGAAGAAGAACGTGATGAGGATGCAGATTTGTCAGAATTGTATGACATAGGATGGGAAGCTGACGTGCTTGAGCCTATGGAACTATAAACATTTATTTTATAAATTTATAATAAATAAAAAGTAAATATTTAAACCGTTTAATTTAAAAATAAAGACACCTTCAAAAACAGGTTATGTGTAGTGTCTTCAATAAAATATTAAAATATGGTCATAAAATTAGATCAGATTCATATATAAAACAGCACAGGTAAAATGAATATAAATTCCATTTCTTTTCTGCTATTTCTGTATTCTAAATTTGCCATGTACAAAAAAATGTTCTATGTAAAAATGTTAAGTAATGTGTTAAGTTTTTGATGACTGTTATTAATTTACTGTTGGGTAATAGTGGTTAATAACATTTTTTATTATATTTTACCACAGATTCAACTGCAGATTATTTCAAGATTTTAGGATGCCAAGCAAAGAAAGAGTGAGAAAGGCTGCAAAACGTCAAAGACAGCAGGTGAATGAAAAAAAGCAGCAGTCCTCTAACAAAAAGATTTGTCAAGTCACTAAGAAAGCACCGGGTAAGAGTACAAAAACATTCATAAGAAATATCTGTAGTAAAAAAAATATTACTACAGAAAATGTTTCAGTCCAGAAAAGGAGAAGCAATTCAAACGGTGAGGAAAGGCCAATGAAAAATGTTACTGCTAGAGTAAGAGATAACTCTATGCATGAAAGTAGAAGGAAACAACAGTTTAGGGACATTCGTAAACGAATGTTCCGCAACAGGATAATTGGCAATTTGTTAAAAAATATTCAGAAAGTGGTTTTTTATAAGAGAAAAAAAATAGTTGAGAAAGTTATTGATCAGGCATTTGAAATTAAACTTAAGTTATTTATTTTGACAATCAATAGAATTAGGAAGCTAAACAAGGCAATTTATGATTTCAAAAGAAATAGTAGATGGAAGAGAATAGTTAATCGTAGTAATTTTTGTGAAGTTTTTTCTGGAGAATGGATGCATAGTTCAAGCTCTGAGGCATTTTTTAATGAGGAGAGTTATTTCCAGGATAATGATTTGGTGCATGCAGTTGACACCAGTGGTCGAGCTTATGAAGTGAAAGATGGTTGTCCAGTTGAAAAAGAAAAACTTGTGACAACAGAGATAGAAGAGGTGTTAGGTAATGAGGTTTTAGGGAGACGTCCTAAGGGTCCTGTGTACACCTGGAAGTGTAGTAGTATTTGCAGTGTACGACAGGATTCCATCAATTTGCTTTGTGATTTTATACGGTCATTTAATAAGAAAAGTTTGAAGCAGAAAATGAAGTTGTTGCAAGAATTAGATCCTTGCAGAGTGAGAGAAGTGATAGGTTTGCATGGTCATTCACTGGCTTGTCTTTCCAGGAGAGTATGCCAGAGTGTTTTTCATCATTTCAGGATGCTAGCAGTGCATCATAATAAAGTGAGGAAATTAGTTAGAATGTTGTATTATGCTAAGAGTCCAGCAATTATGCTTAAACAATTATGCGCTGCTCTTTTGCATGGTTCTGAAATAGATGTGAAGAATATATGTGAAGAAATTGAGTTTTGTTACTTTGGAAGTAAAGAGGAGAATGTTGAAATTGACCAAGAAGAAGAGAGTAATGTGGAAGATAGTGTACAGGTTTCCAGTACAGATAATTTCCAGAGGGAAATTGCGACGTTTGAGGTGAAATCAAGTGAGAGGCCAAATTTCACTTGTGTGTGTTGTCGACGCACTTATTATAAGAATCAGACTAAGTTAGTGGATTTATATGGAAAAAGTGAAAGGGAAAATAATAGTGAATGGAAGGATTTTACAACATACTTGATGGTAGAAAATTGTTTTGATTTGGGATTGGATCAACGTGTGTGTACTTATTGTTGTAACAAATTAAATCAAAACCAGATGCCTGCTAGAGCAGTTCATAATAATCTGGAATTGGTTGAGATTCCTTCTGAATTGAAGGATTTAAATACTTATGAATCTATTTTGATTCAAAGTATCCATCCCTTTCAGGCTATTGTAAGAATGGAGCCAAAGACAGGGAAATTGCCTCCATCAGATTTACAGAGAGGATTAAAGGGAAGAGTTGTTTATTTGCCTCTAGATTTGAAGAAAAACATTAACACAATTGGAGTAGAAAAAGTGGAAGAGGAACCTCTTGTTATCTTAGTTAATGGGGTTCCGACAAAGAATAAGAAAATATGGCAAGATTTAGTAGATGTTAGGAAAGTCAAAAGGGCAACATTGTATTTGAAAAAATATAATAAATACTATAAAAATGTATATGTTGCAGAAGAGGAAGTAAGTGAGGAAGAGGATAGCGATTTGTGTGCTGGTCAAATTGAGAAAGTAGAACGCTGTACTAGTGAAGAAATATATGAACATTATAGTGTTCATCCTTTGCATTCCAAGGAAGTCATGGGGAATGCTATTGAGTTGTTTCAAATGAAACAAGCGAAAGGGAGTCCCATTAGTGTTTGGGAGGAAAGTTTGGAAGCTTGGTGTTTCCCACAGCTTTTTCCAACAGGTCAGGGAGGAAGATATGATGAGCGACCTCATCAAATTCCTGCTTCTGAATACCGGACTTTGCGATTGTATGCAGGAGATCCTAGGTTTCGACAATGCATTCCTTATTTGTTTCATCTCCTGTTTGAAAGCGATCTGTCTGGACTGTCATATGCAGTGAACCACATCTTGAAAAGTGGTATACACATGCAAAACATCTCGGCAAGTGACTTTATGGATAAAGTCAATGTCCAAGACAGTATTTTGGATTCTCACCTGATTAATCTCATGGCGTGTCAGCGTGGTACTAATGAGTACTGGTACCGTCGTCATGGTGATTTAAAATGTATGCTGAGGAACTTAGGAACTCCCACATGGTTCCTCACTTTGAGCTGTGCTGAGTATGGCTGGGAAGACTTACTTGAATTTCTACGAGAGGCAAATGCTAACGTAGAAAACATCGAATTCAAGACACCCGGAGAACTGTGCTCTTTGGATCCAGTCAATGTATGTAGGTACTTCAATCATAGATTTGAAGGTATGATGTCTTTCATCATGAATAAGAAGAATCCACCTCTTGGAGAGGTGTTGGATTTCTTCTGGAGGAAGGAGTACCAAGCAAGAGGTGCTCCTCATATACATATGTTGCTGTGGATCAAGGATGCACCTAAATTTGGAACGGATGCAGAAGACTCAGTGATGAGTTTCATAGAACAGTATTCTACGTGTGCTGTTCCAAACGCAAAGGAGAAAAAAAGCCTAAGAGAAAAAGTTCTACGTTTCCAAAGCCATCGATGTGGAAAGTACTGTCGTCGTAAATTCCGGAACAAAGACAAGTTCTACACCAAATGTCGTTTCGGCTTTCCACGACCGGTGATTTCTAAAGGAAGAGTGAACAGTTTGATGTCTTCGCTGCGACATAATGTGATGAAGAAATCACCTAAAAACACATACAATTTGAAGAGGAACGAAGATTCTAAGTACATCAACGACTACAACCCGGTGATTTTGTCCATGTGGAATGCTAACATGGATATACAGTTTGTGGCTGATAACTGTATGGCTGTGGCTCGGTATGTGACATCTTACATCACCAAAAAAGAGAAGACAGAATTGAAGGATATGTGGGAGGACATTTCCCATGAAAAGAGCCTCAGCAAGAAGTTGTACAGTTTCAGTCTGAAGATGTTGTCGCATCGAGAAATTGGAGCTTACGAATGTTCTGACCGGTTGTCTTCAGCAAGTCTCTATGCCAAGTCCAGGAGTATCGTTTGGGCGAGTGTTGGTCTTGCTGCAACGCGTAATCGAGTTCTCAAACCTGTGCGGGAAATTGAGTATTTGGCGGAAAAGGAGCCAAACAGTACCGACATTTTGAAGAGCAACATGTTGGATACATATTATCCAAATCGAAGCAGTCACCTCGAGAATGTTTGTCTGTATGAGGTTCTGCAAAATTACATATTCAAGAGGAACATCAAAGAAGATACTGAGAAAGGAGTGTATGCTGTAATAGGAAGTGAGGGATGTCTGGTCAAGCAAAGAAAATGCCACTTGATAAACCATCGAAAATTGAGTGGCGAATCTCCTGAAAAAAAGGAGTTTTTCTATTTAGCACTTTTGCAACTTTTTAAGCCTTGGCGTGCAGAAGAGGAACTGCTTGGAGATTTCCTTTGTTACGAAGACTCATTCAATGCTGCCAAGGAGACCATAGAATGTCCTGCTTTTCCCAAATATGTAGAAATGTTGAATGTGGAAATTGAGCAGGAAGCAACGATTGCAGCCGAGATTGCCAGAGACAGTTCTCAGGACAGTCAGAGTTCTGCTTCATTGAGTCAGGATCCACTAGGAGGACCTCTTATCGAAAATGAAGCTGCCACTGCTATGAATGAAGTGGAAAGAGCCATGGCACATGCTCAGGAGGATGCGGTTAACTTAGAAGAGTTGGAAAGACAACTCAACGTTGAGCAGAGGAAAATATATGACGAACTTACCATGCAAATTGATCATGGATTAAGTCATGACAAGAAAGAGTGCTCATGTACGTCGTTGAAGCCTGTCCGACTGTACGTGAGTGGAGAAGCGGGAACTGGAAAAAGTTTCCTTATTAAAGCAATTTCATGTTATTTGCAGGAAAGGACAGAGTCATCGCTGTCTTGTGTTGTCACCGCTCCAACTGGACTGGCAGCACATAACATTAAAGGGATTACTTTACATCGTTTACTGATGCTGCCAGTGGAGCATGACAACAAATTAGAATATCACAAGCTATCTGGAGATGCTTGTTTTGAAGTTTCAAGAGTCTTGAGGAAAATGAAACTTCTTATCATTGACGAAGTAAGCATGGTTTCCAATGTCATGCTTGCCTTTGTGCATTTGAGAATGCAAGAAGTTCTCAAAACAGAGTATGATGTGTTATTTGGTGGCAAACACATCATTGTTTTCGGAGATCTTCTGCAGCTGACACCAGTGAAAGGGCAACCTGTGTTCAAAATGCTCACGCATGAAGATACCAGGAAGTGCTTAGGGAGCATTGGCAACGTCAATATATGGTTAAACTTCAATTATGCTGAACTGCATGAAAATATGCGTCAGGCAAAGGATGAAGTTTACAAGACTATTCTACAAGATGTTAGAATTGGAAAAGTGACCGAGCATGGGAAAGAAGCTTTACATGCACGATTACTGACAAATTTATATCCAGACGAAGATGTTGTGCCTGAGAATATTTTTCAGAAAGTTACTGAGAAAAAATCTGGAATATGTTTGATGCCAACTCTTGCAGAATGTGCCAAATTCAACAACAAAATGTTGCATTTAGAAAAGCAAGAGATTGTGAAACTGGAAGCTATTGACAGAGTAGAGCATATGGGATCAACAATTATTTTGTCTGAGAATCTGAAAACAAAATTGGATTCATTAGAGAAGAGTATATCTAAAACTGCGGGTTTTGAAAAGTCTCTGAATGTGTGCTTGAACTGCCGTATAATTTTAAGAAGGAATTTATATGTTGAAAGAGGTCTGGTAAATGGATCAATGGGTAATGTTGTTGATTTTGTGAAATACAGAAATAGAGATGGAATTGAATTTTTAAAAATTAAATTTGATGGCATTGAGGAAGTACAGCTAATTGGTCGTTGTTCTGCTAGATTTTTGCTTGTAAAAGACTTATATGTTCGTCGTAAGCAGTTTCCTGTTTGCTTGGCATATGCGGTGACAATCCATAAATCGCAAGGTTTAAGTGTAGACTGTGCATTGGTGAATATTGGCAGTTCTGTGTTCAAGGAGGGTATGGCATATGTGGCATTGTCACGAGTTAGAACTTTATCGGGATTGTACTTGATTGAGTGTGATGTCACAAACATTTGTGCGGATCTAGATTGTGTTAAGGAATACAATAGGTTAAGAAGAGAGTATGCGCCACATTTGCCTCAGTATCCTTTGTTTGAGAAACGTGTGGTAGGCCGGAAACGAAGAAATGTGACCAATACTGGGGAGGTTGTAGCAAAAAGACGAAAAGTCGATGAACCTGAAATTATAAGCAGAAACAAAAAGGATTCTGTTGAAGATGTTGTTGGTTTTCAATTTAAAAACAGTTCTGGTGTCAACTGCTATGCTAATGTAGTGGTTAATGTTTTGTTTTCTCTAGAAAATGTAAAAGAAGAGATTGTGGTCAATTCTGATCAAAGATTTTGCAGTTTGTTAAATTCTGTGTTAGAGAAATGTAGCACTGATAGAAGAAACATAGAAAGTGTGTCTGAAATTCGAAATCTGTTAGACAGATGTTCAGGCCAAACACAATTCTCTCAAAATAGTCAGCAAGATTGTCAGGAGTTTTTAATGTATATGCTTGATGTATTGCATGATGAAGGTGTAGATGTAGATCACCTGTTTGGGCTTTCTTATCAATGGCAGCATGACTGCGAGAACTGTAGGGTATCAAGTAGTACTAGTGTAGACTCAGAAAGATTTATATATTTAACTTTGCCAGACAGTAAATCAGTCTCTTTTAATAAGCTAGTAAAAGCAGCTGATCACAACATGGAGTGTAGCCAATGTAAATCTGAAATGATGTCCACATTATTTATACGAACATATGGCCAGTATGTCATTTTAATGTTCCAACGATGTAGGCCTGATGGAACAAAATTGACAACTTTAATTAAAAATGTTGTGGCTTCACAGTTGTCAATATCAGGAAGGACTTTTGTAACTGTAGCAATTATATATCATGATGGTCCTTCAATAACATCAGGACATTATACAGCTTATTTAAAGTGTAGAAATGGCTGGTCATTCTGCAATGATTCTGTTTTAATTTTCAAAAAAAAATTGCCGTATGACCTTAAAAACTCTTACCTGGTGTTTTTAAAACCAAAATTTTAGGGAAAGAATCTCGGGATGTGCTCTGAGGAATTTCAAGAAGTTCTAATGGCTCCTACACGATTTGGCCTTGAGGATAAGTGTAGTACAGAGACATAACTTCTTACCATAACACTGGACGTCATGGAGAAATACGTGCACTTTGAATGAGTTCAGAAAAACTGTTTCTTTTTATAAGCTAATTGAAGCAGCCAATCAAAACATGGAGTAGAGGGAATGTAAGTCTGCAATGCTGTCTACTGTTTTACATTGCTTTGTGATTAAAAGTGATGTAGAGAATTAAATAATTGTACTAGTCATAAAGGTAGTGTAAGTCTGCTTCATAGTAAGCAGTATCAGTGTGATAGGAAATGTAGAACATGATTGAGCAAGAAGGGGAAGATATTAGTAGTCCAGGATTGTGAAAATGATCTTCAACATTTTAATTGTGAAAGTTGCGGAAATACAACATGACGGGATTGGCTTAAAAGAATTCTAAGAGTTATAAATGGCTCAGACACGATTTGGCCTTGTGGAAACGTGTGGTAGAGAGCGAGAAGTCATTTATTGTATGTAACATGTTTTGGAAAACGATGGAGGTTTTCTTTCAGAAAGTGGCGGGTTGAAAGTAATAACAGCACAACAGAGTGTAAGCTGTTCATAGGACATCCTTGGCCGTCATGGAAAGTAAGTTAACTTTAAGGAGTTCTGAATTCTGATTTGTTATGTTGTATGGGTTTTTTAAACACAATCATTTTGATTGTGTTTTTTTTCCCCGCTGTTATATGATGAATACCTTCAAGTCACTGTTTTAGTGAAATTTGATACATTCTGAGAACAGCAAAAATAAACCATTTAACATGTATAAATAATTCTGTTCTGTTTGCATTTATGATGTACATGTAGAACTGTGTAGGAGGCATGGAGAAGGTGAGGCTTTTGTAAGTGTCAAAGTTGTTGCATACAGTGCTCATATTCTACGTAGTCTTTTATATTTCATTACTTTCACTGTTTCTGACTGATCTAAAAAATTTTTTTTAAAAAGAACAGTAAGTATAAGGGAAGGAAACAGACAGTTATGTTAAAAGAAAGACAGCTATAGGGAATAAACTAGGGATACTGTTACCCGCAATCCTCTGCTGATGATGTCACTGAGCATGTCATGAATGATGTAATATGTGACATCATCAGCAGTGGATTACGGGTAATAGTATCTCTAGTTTACTCCCCTATAGCTGTCTTTCTTTTAACATAACTGTCTGTTTCCTTCCCTTATACTTACTGTTCTTTTTTAAAAAAAAAAATTTTTGGTTTGCTTCCGGTTCGCGTACCGGCGAGCGAACTGGGAAGCGAACTAAGAGAAATAGAGGTTGGCACAGTTCCAAATATTGTACCAATTTTTTAATAACGGGGAGGTAGTTCTGAAAAGAACTTTTTTTTATTGTTTTTGTTGTTTTATATTTTTTTTATTATTTTTCTGAACATTTTTTTACTTTTTTTGAATTTTTCTGAACAGTTTTATATTTTTTTGGGTTTTTTTTCGGAGGGGGCAACGAAAACGATTCATTGTAAAGGGCTCAACAGGAGCAACAAAACAAAAAAAAAGAATTTATTATTTGGGGCGTTTCGTACAAACTTGCATATGATAGTCAATAGCTCTGTTGATCAGAGTGATGCTACTTTCTCCGTAGCAAATGAATCCACTGCAATGTACGCAGACTTGTTTTACTTCACGAAATCTCGTTTGTATATTTGGCACCATCTCCCTGCCCTCTGGTCCCGTTACTTCCGGTACAACAGATCTTCTGGCCATAATAGGGAGATTATCTAGGTCGTTACGAAACTGTGCAGCACTGTAGTTGTTAGGATGCCACCTAGTCATATGGCGATGCATTGTGTAGTTTCCGAAACTGTATTTTTTGTCGGTCCCTCTGGACAGTCTATCTTGACATATAAGGCAAGTTACGTATCTTGCATTTACTTTTTTCTGACCTTTGGGAATTTAAAAAAATTGCCAAATGAAGTTTTCTTTCCGGTGAGACGTCCTGGGCTCCTCAGGCAAAAAGTGCCTCTCTTCGTGCTCTTCCTCCTGATCCTCTTCTTCCTCTTCTTGCTGAATTATAACTTCAGCAGGTGGTCCACTCTTCCTTGGATGTGGTGGAGGTGGTGGGGAAGCACCAGCTGAAGCTACTAAAGAAGCCATTGCTCACTGGTAACAAAGGGTCTTTCTCTCACAATGATGAAAGTCAGAGTGAGGAAAGAAGGAGGGATTTTCATCATTTGGGAAAAACAATAGTTCTCAACCAATGAAAAGTGTTCATTTTAGATTATATGACTTAGTCTTACATCATTAGGAAACCAAAAGTGAAATGAACCAATGAAAAGTGTTATTACCAAGTCACATGACCTGCTGTGTTTACGTTACGCGCTTTGCAGGGCCTCCCAGTTTGCTTCCAGAAACCTGCGCTTTGCGCCTCGGTAAGCGTACCAGTTCGCTAACGTAGCACGTCATATGACGTATCACGCGACAACGCGAAACGTCATGCGGACGGGAGGCGTCACGATGTTGTTTTCTAACGCGGCAGTTGCGGTAAAGGAACGTTTACCGGCTCGCGGTCTATTTCGCGGCATCAAGGTCAGCTAACGGGAAGCTTCCCGATTCGCGAAGCGGGAACGAAGAAAAAAAAATATTAAAAAAAAAATTATTAATAAACATATAAAATATATTTTTGGATTTAAAGAAGAATACATTTTACAGCTACAGATATTAGCTGTTAAAAAACCAATGAAATTCACTGAAAAAACCATAGGTTATAGACCATATATAGTTAGGAATTAGCATTTACAAAATCTTGAAAATTCACTGAAAAAACCATAGGTTATAGACCATATATAGTTAGGAATTAGCATTTAAAAAACCTTATTTTACTCACACAAAACCATTGAAATTCCATATATAGTTAGTTGCACTAACTATATATCGCGCACCCGCAATCCACTGCTGATGATGTCACATATTACATCATTCATGACATGGTCAGTGACATCACTGATGACATCACTGATGACATCTCAAATGACATCACTGATAACATCTCAAATGTCATCACTGATGACATCTCAAATGACATCACTGATGACATCATCTAGTGTCTGTGTGTTTTTGTAAAGTTTAAATACGTTTTACATATTGAAGAATGAGTGGATGTATGGAAGACTGAGTGTGTGTGTGGCTGGCTTGGAGGTGTGTGACTCTGTGCATATCAATGTGTACTTGTATCAGTGATTGTATAAGAGAGTAAGTATGTGTTAGTATATGTGTGAAAAGTATGGTGTTCTGTGTTTAACTATAGATGAGGAAATCGAAGTGTGATTGATTCTTCACAGGACTGACTAGGTGTATGAGTGCATATGATAGTGTTGTAATAATGAGTGACTGTATGTATGAGTGATTGTATGGGTGAATGAGTGAATGTGTGTGTAGACGTAGGAATCAGTGAGTGCGTATGCAGTAACTGGTATTGGTGTGTCATGATGTCATTTGAGATGTCATCAGTGATGTCATTTGAGATGTCATTAGTGATGTCATCAGTAATGTCACTGAAGTATGGTGTTCTGTGTTTAACTGTATAGATGAGGAAATGGAAGTGTGATTGATTCTTTACAGGACTGACTTGGTGTGTGAGTAACTCCATGGATGAGTGGCAGTGTGTGACTGTCTGCATAGGTGTATGAGTGCATATGATAGTGTTGTAATAATGAGTGACTGTATGTATGAGTGATTGTATGGGTGAATGAGTGAATGTGTGTGTAGACATAGGAATCAGTGAGTGCGTATGTAGTAACTGGTATTGGTGTGTCATGATATCATCAGTGATGTCATTTGAGATGTCATCAGTGATGTTATCAGTGATGTCATTTGAGATGTCATCAGTGATGTCATCAGTGATGTCACTGACCATGTCATGAATGATGTAATATGTGACATCATCAGCAGTGGATTGCGGGTGCGCGATATATAGTTAGTGCAACTAACTATATATGGAATTTCAATGGTTTTGTGTGAGTAAAATAAGGTTTTTTAAATGCTAATTCCTAACTATATATGGTCTATAACCTATGGTTTTTTCAGTGAATATATATATATATACATATATATATATATATATATATATATATATATATATATATGTATATATATATATATATTCTACAAGATTTTCTGCCAATCCATGCAGAAATAACGAGCCACACCAGGGCAGGTAAGAAATGTTGTGGGTTTATTCAGGCAGACAGGTAAGACGCGTTACGATCTCGACTGAGATCTTGGTCACATGACCATCCGAGAATTTCCCACATATTTAAAGTGACAGTGGAATGCACGATGCAGCGTGCATAGAAATAAAAGAAATATTGCCAAATCATATCTTTTAAACATTGAATACATGTGTTTATTTTATATAACCCTCATAATATTCCAAATGACGATAAATTGCGTGAGAAATAAAGTAATGAATGCATTCACATAATAAATACTTATTTAGGAGTAAAGATGTTAAGTAGTTGTCAGTTACATGTTAATATTATCACATCTGGTGAGGGGCTCACTCGTTCTGATGGGCAGTCTCAGAAAAAAAAGAGACAAAATATCCCATTGTTTTTGCATGCAGAGGTGCACAGACGTGTGGGTGGAGCAAGGTACAGTACCTTACTGTATCATAATGTGAGGTGGTGTCTGTAACGTGGAAGGTGAGTGGGTTTGTGATGGGACCAGTGGGGGTATAGATCGAAATTCAACCAGGTCGCCACAACATGTTGCTGAAGTGAGTCTATAGTAGAGATGGCCAGGGGGACAGGCTGGTTCTCATGTGCTCATATAATTATTGTAGTGACTATCCTTCCAACCGGGTCAAGGAGGAGGTCTGTCAAAAAAGAAATTAAAGCAAAGCAGATCAGTAACCAGCCTAATGCAGAGTTCAAAACATATTAATATCAACACCCCCAACTGTTCACACCTATTGTCAATTGAGGTTCCACCTAGTCCTATGATCATGCGTAAAAAGTAAGTACTTAATTACTGTCTGAAGTTCTTATGTGATGCGCCCCCAACGTGTGGTTGAATTATACAATGCATTCTGATACATATATAAATTGACATGAAAAATCAGCAAAGTGAGTTAAAATAACTGTACAAGCTCTGTTAATGGTCAAACGGAAATTCATTTCTGGTGGTTGAGAAGCAAACTTATAACCTTATAGGTGTACATATAATTCTTCATCATTGTTCATGCCATCAGGGAACATACTGCCAGCCAGCAGTATCA
This sequence comes from Lissotriton helveticus, assembly GCF_964261635.1. Taxonomy (NCBI): domain Eukaryota; kingdom Metazoa; phylum Chordata; class Amphibia; order Caudata; family Salamandridae; genus Lissotriton; species Lissotriton helveticus. The sequence continues at coordinate 1,114,379,381 of NC_136061.1, forward strand.
GTCTAGATTCTAGTCTGTGTAGGGCCTGTACTCTGTTTCCACTCCTTGGGTTTCTGGGTACGGTGGCTAAGCCAAAGTATTTACCCTTTGTCCCATCCCCCTCATGTGTTTAACTGAAGTGTCTGGCAGTGCTATAGCTGAAGTCACTGTTGGTCACCGCTCTCCAGTGCTCCAGGATTCTCTTTTTTACTGGAAAGGTTGTGGAACCCACATACCACTTGTCGCAAGGACAAATTATGGCATACACTACGAAATCAGTATTGCAGTTAATATGTTTGCTGATACGCCATTTCCTTCTTGCTCTCCTCAGTGATACTTCGCTTACATTATTGCTGTGACTGTAGGCCTTGCATTTGTTGCATTTGTAAAACCCTCCCTTCTGATCTAACCAAGATTTTTTGGTCTTGGGTTGTAGATGACTATTGACTAGGATGTCTTTAAGTGAGGTAGTTTTCCTGTATGTCACTGATGGTGATTGGCCCAATTTGTCTTTCAGGAGGGGGTCCTGTGTGAGAATGTGACATCTTTTCTTGAGGATGTTCCTAAGCTGGTTGGCTTGTGTATTGTAGATGGTAATAAACCTGACCGGTGTTTCTGAGTTGTCCTCTGTGTTGGTGCATCTAGTTGGCGAGTATAGTGCATCATGGTGGCTGATGGAGTCAGCTTTGGTTGCCCCTTTCTGCAACATTTTGACTGGGTAACCTCTATTCCTAAATCTTTGCATCATGTCATGCCTGTTTTTCTGGTATATATATTCACTGAATAAAAACATAGGTTTCAGGCCTGATATAGTTAGGAATTAGCATTTGAAAAACCTTAGAAATTCACTGAAAAAAACATAGGTTTTAGGGGTGCTAGGGGTGTTATAGTTAGCTGGACATTTCACTCATAAAAAACCATTGAAATTCTCCCATATAGTTAGTTGTACTAACTACATATCGCACGCCCGCAATCCACTGCTGATGATGTCACATATTACATCATTCATGACATGGTCAGCGACATCACTGATGACATCACTGATTACATCATCCAGTGAATGTGGTTTGGTTCGTTATTTAAATATGTATTATATATATAGCAATTTGCATTCAAGAATGAGTGGATATATAAATATAAATATCTGGATGGAGGATTTATTAGCAGTGTGATTGACTGTTTACTTGACTAATTTATAGTGTCTCACTGAATATATTGGATAGTGACTAAACCGTGTGAATATCTGTATTACTTTGTCAGTTGTTGTGTAAACTGCTGCACCAGTTGGTTACTAGCTACTTGAAAGTCTATATTAGTTATTGATTAGTTAACTGAGTATTTGTATGGGAGAGTGAATGTGTGTGTGGGTCGGTGGGGGGTGTGACTGCCCAAAAATGTGTGAATAGTTGATTCAGTAGGTATATGACGTTAAGACTACATGTTATAACAGTTGCTTGTGTGAGTGAATATCTTTATGTGTGTGGTGATGAGCAAATATATCTCTCAATGGTACATTTTCAACACTGTAGAAAAATTCAAGGAAGTGTATGTGACATACATAAGACTCAATTATTGCATGAGTGACTGTATGGATGCCAATATACTTGTAATAGTGATTTTATAACACACTAAGTATGAGTTACTATCTATATGAACAGATGAAGTGGTGTTTGTATAAGTGTGTAGCTAAGTAAAAGTAATTATGATCCATTGTTTACATAAGTGAGTAGGATGACTTCATAAGTGATTACGATGTGTGCTGGTGTGTAATGTCGATATAGGTGTATATTTGATAGTGTTCTATTGATCATTGACAGCATGTATGAGTGAATCTATAGGTAATTGATTAGGTGTGTGTATAGATCTAGGAATCACTGAGTGGGTGTTTAGAAACTTGTATTGGTGTGTCAATGAATTCAAATATTGCACTGTGTATTTTACAGTGAGTGATGAAAGGTTATACTAGTGTATGATGAGATGTATCTGATTGTCACGTGGATGATGTCATCAGTGATGTCATCAGTGATGTCATTTGAGATGTCATCAGTGATGTCTCTGACCATGTCATAAATTATGCATTATGTGACATCATCAGCAGTGGATTGCGGGGCGCGCAAGATGTAGTTAGTACAACTAACTATATCGGAGGAATTTCAATGGTTTTGCATGACTGAAATGTCCAGCTAACTATAACACCCGTAAAACCTATGGTTTTTTCAGTGAATTTCTAAGGTTTTTTAAATGCTAATTCCTAACTATATAAGGCCTGAAAGCTATGTTTTTTTCAGTGAACTTCAAAGATTTTTTAAATGCTAATTCCTAACTATATCAAGCCTGAAACCTATGTTTTTTTAGGTAATTTCAAAGGTTTTTTCAATGCTAATTCCTAACTATTTCAGGACTGAAACTTATGGTTTTTTCATTGATTTTCAAAGCTTTTGTAAATGCTAATTCCTAACTATATCAAGCCTGAAACCTATGTTTTTTGTCAGTGAATTTCAAAGGTTTTTTAAATGCTAATTCCTAACTATAACATGTCTGAAACCTATGGTTTTTCAGCGAATTTCAAAGGTTTTTTAAATGCTAATTCCTAACTATAGCATATCTGAAACCTATGTTTTTTTCAGTGAATTTCAAATGATTTTTCAATGACAATTTTTAAATGTATTAATTCTTATATTTTTGTTTTTTATAATGATTTACACATTTTTTTAACTATTTATTCTTAGATATTTTATTTTTTAAATTACATTGTACATTACATTACAAAATATACTTTCTCAGAATGAAATACTTTAGTTTAAATACTTTGCAAATAGGCAATAGAGTTTTAAGAACAGTAGTTACAGTTGTTACAATGGGCAACACAATTTCAAACACAATGCAACATCGCCTGTAAACAGTTGAGTAAAATCGTTTTGGTTACAGTGTTGATTTTTTAAGGAATATTATTGTTTTTTAAAAATTGACAGAAACCTTTGCACATAGAATCACCAATGTTATCCTATGGGAGGAAATTCACTTAGCAAGTAAGTAGTGTTATCGTTACTTTTTCTAACTCAGTGGTAGATCCTGGATCCAGCACTGGTGCATCTCCTGTAAACGGTTGTAAGAATGCATTTAAGTCATACAGGCGATTTTTAAGGAATATTTGTAGTTTATGAAAATAGACACGTTGAAACTTTTCTGATGAAAACCAGACAATGGATTCCTATGGAAGGAAATACAAGTTACTGGTAAGTATGGTTAGAATTACTTTTCAGGGTCAGTGCTGGGCTAAAATATGCCGCACTGGGTTCACTCCTGATAACAGGTGAGTAACTCGGAATTCGTAGTTCAGCTGATTTTAGAGGAATATTTGTACAATGGTGAAGGAAGGGGGTTGGGCCTGCAGTGACATGTGTGCAAACATGCCCTGTGGCGTGTTTTAAGTGGGGTAATTAATTCCTCTTCTATCCTGCGGTCCCCTGGGGCCAACTAGCCCACCAGGTACCTCCAGTATGCGCAAGGGAGCTGCATTGCTGAGAGGTATTCAGAGGCCACACCCCTTTTTACAACACTCTGCAACACAGCTCCATGGCGCATACCGGAGTTACCTGGTGGGCTAGCTGCCCCCTAGGGGACCTCTGGACTGAAGAGAAATTAATTCCCCAACTTAAAACATGCAACAGGCGTGTTTGCACACATATCATCTCAGGCCCGACCCCTACCTTCACCACTGTGCAAACGCGCCACGTGGCATGCTTAAAGTTGGGGGATTAAGTCCCCTTGAATCCTTAGGTCCCCTAGCAGCCAACTAGCCCACCAGGTACCTCCAATATTCGCCAGGGAGCTGCATTACAGAGAGGTGTTCAGAGGCCTCACCCTTTTTTACAACACTCTCCAACGCAGCTCCGTGGTCCTTAGTGGAGGTACCTGGTGGGCTAGTTGGCCCCCAGGGGACCTCTGGATTGAAGAGAATTTAATTCCCCAACTTAAAACACGCCACAGGGCGTGTTTGCACACATATCACCTTAGGACCTGCCTCTTACCTTCACCACTGTGCAAACGCGTCCGGTGGCCCGTTTCAATGAAGCAAAGCAGTTTGCAATGGCAGGGTGGGAGCCACGAGGCTCCCGCCCTGCCATTGCAAACAGCAGTGTCCTGGGGATGGGCACCCTGGGACACTGCAGGAGCCGGCCCTGGGGGGGTGGTGATCCCCGGGGGCCATGGAGTGCTCGAGGAGGGGGGCCATGCAGCCCCCTCCCACATTTGTTTGAAGCCCCGGGGGTGGTGGTCCCCGGGGCTTGGGTGGCCTCAGAGCCCCCCACACACATTTTTTGTAGCCCCGGCAGGTGGCGGTCCCCGGGGCTGGGGGGGCCTGAGAGCCCTCCACCCAAATTGAATAAGCCAAAGGGGGTGGCGGTCCCCGGGGCTGGGGGGCCTGAGAGTCCCCCACCCACATTGAATAAGCCCCAGAGGTGGCGGTCCCCAGGGCTGGGGGGCCTGGGAGCCCTCCACCCAAATTGAATAAGCCACAGGGGGTGGCGGTCCCCGGGGCTGGGGGGCCTGAGAGCCCCCCACCCACATTGAATAAGCCCCAGAGGTGGCGGTCCCCAGGGCTGGGGGGCCTGAGAGCCCTCCACCCAAATTGAATAGGCCACAGGGGGTGGCGGTCCCCGGGGCTGGGGGGCCTGAGAGCCCCCCCACCCACTTTGAATAAGCTCCGGGGGTGGTGGTCCCCGGGGCTGGTGGGGCCTGAGAGCCCTCCCCACCCAACTTGAATAAGCTCCGGGGTTGGTGGTCCCCGGGGCTGGGGAAGCCCCTTTGGGCCTCCATAACAATTAAAACATTGCCCCTGGGATTTGGCCCACCCGGGGGCTAAATAGCAACGAAGCGCCGGAGCCCACGCTTTGTTTTTTTTTTTCATTTCGGCCGAAATTCGCGTTGGTTACGTGAATCTCACGCTGGGTGCGTGAATCACAACTATATATTTTTTTAATGCTTTTTTTGACCCTGGGGGTCCTTGTGGGACCCCCTGAGCAGGCCTAGGGTGTCAGGGTGTTTCTACCCTGCCCCCTATTCGCGTTTTGCTACGTTTTTTCTTTGGCTTCTTATGGCTCGGTTCTACCAAAACACAAGATGGCTGCCAACACTTCCTGATTTTGACAGCCATCTAGCATGCAGCTCATGCACGGCAGGGTGCGTGCAAGCTGTCCTTAGGGTACGCGGATAGGTCCGCGATCAACCGCGCCCATGGATTTATAAATGACTTTAACTGTCTTTTTCTCAGGAACTACTGAGGGGATTTACACCAAATAAGCAAAAGGCCCAAGTCTGAACCAAGGACTACCTCTTTGCCAAATTTGGTGTAATTCCGTTCAGCCGTTCGGGCTGTAGCCGTGGCTAAAGGTCCTATGGGAAATTGCATAGGGAAAACACGCTTTGGTTCCCCCCTTTTTTCTTGGCCCCCACTTGACCAATCACCCCCAAACTTTGAGGGAAGGTGGGGGAACTGAGCTGGCCAAAAGTTTCGATAATTTCGAGAAGATTCATCAATCGGCACCAAAGTTATTCCAAATAGAATGTTGCGGATTTCCTCTGCATAATAGGTCCTAACTATATCTACCTACTGGCGACCGCCAGTGGATAATGTATATATATATATATATATGCAGACACAAAACCTCTCTCACAGGAAAAAAGGTGAGCAGCACACATTCACGACATGAGAGAACAACATCAAGTTTAATCGTTCCTTCTAACAAGCGCCTGCACATTGATTACCCTGATGCATTTCGGTCCTCCTGGACCTTTCTCAAAGGGGGAAAGCCAGAGGCGTGTGCGAGGCTGCGAGGAAACACTCACAGTCACAATTTGCTGTTTTTATCAATTGTTTGCCCCCTGGTGGGCGTCATGATAGACTCACTTTCAGAGCACTGTGGTTTCTGTAGTTTCCTCTCCATCCCGCTATACGCTTCCTCTGAATGAAAGGTGATTGAGAGTCTCTGCGCTTGTTGGTAATTCAATTTCGTGATTCCCGGCCATAATACTTTCGATTGGGTTAGGACCCAGGACCAGAGTTCCGTCTCCGGTAGTGCCGCTGCCCCTTAATTTCTCTCGCAGATTCCAAGGATTTGTCCAGACTCGGGCAGTGGTGGCACACTTCAGTTGGGGGTGCGTTGCTCACGGTGGGACCGGCAGTAAAAATGCAGACAAAAAACCTCTCTCACAGGAAAAAAGGTGAGCCGCACACATTCACGACATGAGGGAACAACATCCAGTTTAATCGTTCCTTCTAACAAGCGCCGACATATTGATTACCCTGATGCATTTCGGTCCTCCTGGACCTTTTCACAAAGGAGGAAAGCCAGAAGCATGTGCGAGGCTGCGAGGAAACACTCAGAGTCACAATTTGCTGTTTTTATCAATTGTTTGCCCCCTGGTGGGAGTCACGATAGACTCACTTTCAGAGCACTGTGGTTTCTGTAGTTTCCTCTCCATCCCGCTATTCGCTTCCTCTCAATGAATGGTGATTGAGAGTCTCTGCGCTTGTTGGTAATTCAATTTCGTGATTCCCGGCCACAATACTTTTGATTGGGTTAGGACCCAGGACCAGAGTTCAGTCTCCGGTAGTGCCGCTGCCCTTAATTGCTCTCGCAGATTCCAAGGTTTTGTCCAGACTCGGGAAGTGGTGGCACACTTCGGTTGTGGGTGCGTTGCTCACGGCGGGACCGGACGTAAAAATGCAGACAAAAAAACTCTCTCACAGGAAAAAAGGTGAGCTGCACACATTCACGACATGAGGGAACAACATCCAGTTTAATCGTTCCTTCTAACAAGCGCCGGCATATTGATTACTCTGATGCATTTCGGTCCTCCTGGACCTTTCTCAAAGGGGGAAAGCCAGAGGCGTGTGCGAGGCTGCGAGGAAACACTCAGTGCCACTAGAATCTCCTATTATCAGAGAGATTCATTTTTGGCAACCTTAGAACACAATAAACCCTGATTCCTCAGACTCGTGGAAACAATATACTACTTTTCAACCAGTCACTCATGCTTGCTTGTTTTGCTCTCAGAGAGATACACAGAAGAAACAGTTTGGCGCGTTTAAAATAAGAATTTATTGTATTGTTGTTCTTCTCATGTAAAACAAATGTGCTTCTACAACTGTGACACAATAGCAGAGATATAGAATCAGCAGTACAGTGAATAAAAAGGAATAGTATTGTTCTACCATTTTGCTATAGTCATGAACACATACATGAATATAAAGTGCATTCATAAAAAAAGTGCGTTCTCCTAAGATGTCTGTCTAGATGTACCTAAATGTACCTAGCATGTGAGTAGGTGCGAAAATAACCTAAGCCTAAGAGTCTAAGAGTCTAAGAGCCAAGAATCTAAGAGCCAAGAATTTAAGAGGGAAGAATCAAAGAGCCAAGAATCCCACTAGGATTTAGTCAAACCCCATTACCTGAATAGTCAGAGTGTGGGACTTCGTCCTGGACTTGAGTAAGACACCCCGCAAGCGATAGTCAGACCGCTGTCAGCTGGAGCGACTGCATGTCAGAGCCGCAGCATCTCTGGTCAGTGTGTCAGCCTTGAAGACTCGGTTCCCTCCTGACTACTGACAGCAAGAGGTGCTGTATTAATACAGTCTTTGTGCTTGTGTTACCCATGGTTTAATATGTGGATGACTTAGGGGATTAAACCTTGTGCGTGGATGGAAGAGGTGAAGTATACCTCCTGGAGAGTGTACTCATAAATTAATCATATGTGCTAAGGATGATGTCTTAGCAATATCGATTGGAAAAAACCCACCCTCCGCATGGAACTAGGTGAAAGGTCTAGATCATAAAAGGCTGCATTCCTTATAAGGCGTTATGTCCCTATAAGGCATTCTGTCCTTATTTGGAGTCATGTCCTTATGAGGCTCGTTCATATGACATGACTGGGAGATGATATAGGGAAAGTGTACGATGTTCCCTGGACCAATATCAGGGTACAGATATGAAATATACCATGCTGCGATTCGTCGGTTCCAAGTGTGTAGTGCTGGTTATGAATACGATGAGCAGCTGCTGCTCCCGCAGTAGGCAATGCATTGATTACAAAGGCGATGCCCTGGGTCCGGAGGTGAAATGACGGGTCCTCTCCATGCAGCAACAAGGATGTGCTCGTTCCGACTTACGTAAAAGAAAAAATGCGCTGGTTCCTATGATGATGCCTGGGTTCTGAATGTAGAAGCCTCATAGGCGTCACTTCCAAGGGCTCTGGATTGGGGTGCCACTACTTGACAGGACAGAGTCACAGCTTGTAGAGTCAAGATGCAGACGGAGGTAGTTGAAGTCTTTGATATTCCTGAGACTTAGAACAGGAGACAAGTCAGCAAGCCCTTGAAGTCACTCTGGGTCCAAGCGATGCAGGTCCAGTCCCTCTCACCCAGGCAAGAGAATAGCAGTAGTAGCGCAGCCCAGCAAGACAAGAGCACAGCAAGGCATAAGTCCAGCAAAGCAGCAGTCCAGCAGATTGGCAGTCTTTTCAGCAGCACAGTAGCTCTTCTTCCTGGCAGAGTGGTCAGAGGTCCAGAAGTGTACTGAAGTTATGGTGTAAGAGGTGCAGTGCTTATACTTAGTGGTGCCCAGGGTTGGACAGGCCGTAGCAGCAGGCACTGGGCATTTTCCTGGTGGGCCGGAAGGGTGGGAGCCGGTTTTGCACCTGGGGGGGGCGGTTTTGTTCCTGGGGGCCAGTTTTGCAGCAGTGGTGCAATGTTGGCCCCCTGTAATAAAAGCAAAAGTGGTGCTTTACACTAGCACCCTCCTGTGGGCCCGTCAAACGAATTGCAAGGGCTGGTTGCTGTTGTCAGTTCGGCCGTTGTTGTGCCTTTTATGTGGGGGAAACTTCAAAGAAAGCTTTGACGTGCCCAGAAGTCCTCCCTTCATGTCCTGGCTCCAGATTCACTACAGGGGGGATTGCAGCCTTTTGTGGGTTCAGGTGTAAGTGTGAAGCTGCACCCAGCTCCTCCCTCCCATCTCCCAGGAAGGCCCATCGAGACACCCGTCAGCTCCCTTTGTGTGTGGATGTCTAGAAGGAATACACGAAGCCCAACTGTCACCCAGCCCAGACTGAACAGAGACAGGCAACTGCACCAAATTGCTAACATAAGTAAATGCCACTTCTCTAAAAGTGCCATTCGTTAAACTGTTATTTAAAATCCAATTTCACCTTAAGCTGTGATTTTAAATTAGGCGTCCAGTGACACCAAACTTGAAAAGTCTATCTCTTTACAATTAGGAACTACACTGCCATGGGGGGTTCAAGAGCCCCCCTGATTTGTTTCTAGAATGTGGCCCAAGGGAAGTGGTGGTCCCCGGGTCCAGAGGGGGCCAAGAGGCCCCCCATTTGAAAAGAAATAAGACCCATGGGGATGGTGGTCCCCAGTACATTTAAAAGCTCTGGGGGCAGTGTGCCTTCTTCCTTTATTAGGAAAATACCCCTGGGTCCTGGCCCACTGAGGAGCCAATTTCTAAAGAAGTGCAGGAGCCTGTTCTTCTCTTTTTTTCAAATGTTCCGCGGGAGCATCATATCTAATGCAACTCCTACCAAAAATGTGTTTGCACCCTGTGGGGTCCCAGTGGAACCCCATATAGAGGCCTAGGGATCAGAGTATTTCTACAGTGCCCCATTTTCTTCTTATTAAATGTTTTTTCTGGGACTCAGCTCAAGCCAAGTCCCAAGATGGATGCCAAAACTCCCTGGTTTGAAGTGTTGGCAGCAAATCAGATTTGAGCATGGGGACCTTTGGATCCTCGGAGGATGCGCGTCCTTATATATACAAATTTGGATTTTGCTTCTTAAACCCGCAAATACTGAACAGATTTACACCAAATCAGAAACTGGCAATTCCCTGGACAAATATCTACCTCCCTGCCAAATTTGGTATAAATCCGTTCAGCAGTTCAGGCTGCAGCTGGGTCTAAAGGTCCTATGGGAATTAACATGTGAAACACACGTTTTTTTACCCCCCTTTTTCTCGGCCCCCACTTGGTGGATCACCTTTCCATGTGCAACAAGAATCACTGGCAACCATTTTTGTAACATTTTGTGAAGATTCGTCAAATGACGCCAAAGATATAAAAAGAAGATCTTCCTATGGAAACTAGGTTGTAACTATAACTACCTACAGGCGATGCCAGTAGGTAAATATAAATATCTATCTATATATATATATATATATATATATATATATATATATATATATTTACCTACTGGCATCGCCTGTAGGTAGTTATAGTTACACTGGAAACTAGGTTGTAACTATAACTACCTACAGGCGATGCCAGTAGGTAAATATGAATATATATATATATATATATATATATATATATATATATATATATATATATATATATATATATATTCACTGAAAAAACCATAGGTTATAGACCATATATAGTTAGGAATTAGCATTTACAAAACCTTGAAAATTCACTGAAAAAACCATAGGTTATAGACCATATATAGTTAGGAATTAGCATTTAAAAAACCTTTTTTTACTCACACAAAACCATTGAAATTCCATATATAGTTAGTTGTACTAACTATATATCGCGCACCCGAAATCCACTGCTGATCATGTCACATATTACATCATTCATGACATGGTCAGTGACATCACTGATGACATCACTGATGACATCTCAAATGACATCACTGATGACATCACTGATGACATCTCAAATGACATCACTGATGACATCACTGATGACATCTCAAATGACATCACTGATGACATCTCATTTGACATTACTGATCACATCACTGATGACATCATTCATGTGATAATACGATGAACCTCTTCAGACTCTAATATAACCTTAGATACACTCAGTGTAAACAGACACTCACAGACTGTTACTCATCCATGGAGTTACTCAGACACTTAGTCAGTCGTGCAAATAATCAATCACACCTCCATTTCCTCAACTATACAGTTATACACACCTTACTTATTCAAACATATACTAACACATATTTACTCTCTTTTACAATGCCTGATACAAGTACACAATGATCCATACAGCCACTCACACATTCACTGGCTCTTATGCACAGTTATTTATATATGTCAACTGTCACATGTACTGTGTTTTACATATGTACTTACTTTGACATGTAGCACTGAGATATCCATTCACTCACCAATGCACTCAGTCAACCGCCCATACAGGTGTTTCCACATGCACTTTTGAACCCAAACATCTATTGAATTAACTGCTAACACATCTATGCACAGAGTCATACACCTCCCAGCCACCCACACACACACACTCAGTCTCCCATACAAATACTTGGGCAACCAATCAATAACCCATATACTTACTCATATAGCTACTGATCAACACATGCAGCAGTTTACAGAACAACAGACATAATGATGCACAAATTAAGACAGTTTAGTCACTAACTCATGCACTCAGTGACACACATTTATTCACTCACTCATACAGTCAATCATGCACCTAATAAATCCTTCATCCAGACACTATGTGTCTGGATGAAGGATTATGTTTCAGAACTACCTCCCCTTTCAAAAAAAATTGCTAGAATGTTTAGCACTCTGGCAAGCTGTATTTCTTTTGGTTCGCTTCCTGGTTCGCTCGCCGGTACGCGAACCGGGAGCGAACCAAAAAATTAAAAAAAAAAAAAGAAGAGTAAGTATAAGGGAAGTAAACAGAGAGTAATGTTAAAACAAAGACAGCTATAGGGTCTAAACCAGAGATACTGTTTAATAGATTTATTTACCGAAGAAAAGAGGGAAGAGGATATAATTGTGAAAAACAAAATAGATAAGGAAGTGAAAGAAAAAAAGGAGAGTAGAAGAATAACAAAGAAGATTTTCTTGGAGAATGTGAGTGAATGTTCAAAATAAGATTAAAACATGTGGAATAACAGAGAGAAAAAACAGAAAACAGAAAAGAAGAAGTAACACAAAAAGAATAATTGAAACAGCAAAGAAATGTAAATAACATAGGGCCATATCATCAACATAGGCAATAAAAGTTTTGCAGCTTTTATCGGCAGAAATGTGTCGCTAAAGCCGCTTTTGCGGCACAAAACTGCCGCTAAAACCACTTTAGCAGCAGTTTTCTGCCAATAAAAACAGCAATAATTGTATTGGCTGTGTTCATAATATGCCCCTTTGTGTGCTTCAACTACACAGAGAAAGCATAATGAACAAGTAGTGAAAGAGTGATCAGTCAAAGACACTAAGAGTAATAGAGATGGAGTGAGTGAACAAGAGTGAGGAACTATGAGAAGAGAGGGACTGAGAAAAGGAGTGGAAGGAGTAGAGTAAGTAGGTAATAGAGAAAGGAATGAGGGAAGTAGCAAAGGCAGGAAACTGAGGGTTAAAGAAATGAAGCTGTGGAACTAATAGTAGGTGAATGTGATAGAAATGTAACGAAAAGAGTACAAAACATTTACCTTATAATTGTCGTTAACTTACTCACTTTTTATTTTTATACTTTCAATCTGTGAAAGAGAGAACAAACATTTGAAAAATATTAAAACATGTTTTTAAAAATTAGAAAAGACAACGGAAAAGATTGAAGGACAAACAGTTTTTCAACAACTTTGACACTTACAGAAGCTTCTGCTTCTCCAGGCCCCCTACACAGTCCTAAAGATATACATTTTAAACTAACAGTATCTTGATGCAGATGAAGTGAGGCCTATCTTAAAACATGGTGCATCTTTTGCACTGCTGTTGTCTCACAAAAGTGTCGCAAGACACTAACATTTTAAATGATTGTTTCAGGATGCCAATAAGATGTGTCCTATCCAGAGGTTTGTTTGAGGTGAGGCCTACTCAGGGTTCCAAATGAAATTTCGAGTTCTTGAAGAGAACAGAGGACATAATACATGTGAAGGCCTACCAATGAAGTAAGTCATGTCCACTTCACTCTTGAACAAAGGCCAGACCTCTTCTGTGTCCGTGGACAGACCTAAACTTCATCTGCACAATGTCATTCGTAAACTTAGGAAACACAGGTGATGTAATTGAAAAATGTGGAGTTTCTTTTCCTCATTTCACAATCACATCACCTGTGTTTCCTTTGCTTAGGTACCTCATAGTGCAGATGGAGTCTAGCATATCAAAGAGTACACATAAGTTGAGCAGTGTATACAACAATTTTGACATTTACAGAAGACTCAGCTTCTTATCTTGTTGGAGATGAAGTGAGGCCTGTCTTGCAACATGGTGCATCTTTCGCATCACTGCTGCATCGGTTTCATGTGGCACGGGTTTTTTACAGCATGACACATCTGCCTAGATGCATCAATTTGTAATTTTGTCGCCTCATAGCAAATCTTTTCCACCGCCACTGCGTCACAAAAGTGACGTACAGTGGCGCAAAAGAGGCATACACCTATCATAAATCTGTCCCTAACATTTTAAATGATTAATTCAGGATGACTATAAGGTGTGGCCTCTCCAGAGGTTTGTTTAAGGTGAGGCCTACTCAGGGATGCAGATCAAATGTACGCTTGTTGTAGAATACAGAGGAGATAATACATGTGAAAGCCTACCAATGAAGTAAGTCATGTCCACTTCACTCTTGAACAAAGGCCAGACCTCTTTTGTGTCCGTGGACAGAGCTAAACTTCATCTGCACAATGTCATTCATAAACTTAGTAAACACTGGTGATGTAATTGAAAAATGTGGAGTTTCTTTTGCTCATTTCACAATCACATCACTTGTGTTTCCTTTGCTTAGGTATCTCATTGTGCAGATGTAGTCCAGCATATGAAACAGTACCCAGAAGTGCAGCACTGCATGCAACAACTTTGACACTTACAAAAGCTTCAGCTTCTGCATGCCCCCTACACAGTGCTAATTATATACATTTTAAACTGATGGTATCTTGCTGGAGATGAACTGAAACCTATCTTGCAACATGGTGCATCTTTTACACAAAAGTGACCCACAGCGGCGCAAAAGAGGCGCACGGCCATCATAAATCTGACCCTAACATTTTAAATGATTGTTTCAAGATGCCGATAAGGTGTAACCTATCCACAGATTTGTTTCAGGTAAGTCATACTCAGGGTTGCAGATGAAATTTAGGTTTGTTGAAGAATACAGAGGAGATAATACATGTGCAGGCCTACCAACGAAGTGAGTCATGTCCACTGCACTCTTGAACAAATGTCAGACCTCCTCTGTCTCCTGCAACAGGCCTAAACCTCATCTACACAATGTGATGTGTAATGTTAGGAAACACAGGTAATATAATTGAAAAACGTGCAATTTTTTTTGCTCATTCCACAATCATATCACCTGTGTTTCCTTTGCTTAGGTATCTCATTGTGGAAATGTAGTCTATCATATGAAAGACTACGTAGAATGTGAGCACTGTATGCAACAACTTTGACACTTACAGAAGCCTCTCCTTCTCCATGCCTCATACACAGTTCTAAATGTACATCATAAATGCAAACAGTACAGAATTAATTATACATGTTAAATGGTTTATTTTTGCTGTTCTCAGAATGTATCAAATTTCACTAAAAACAGTGACTTGAAGGTATTCATCATATAACAGCGGGGAAAAAAAAACAGAATCAAAATGATTGTGTTTAAAAAACCCATACAACATAACAAATCAGAATTCAGAACTCCTTAAAATTAACTTACTTTCCATGACGTCGAAGGATGTCCTATGAACAGCTTACACTCTGTTGTGCTGTTATTACTTTCAGCCCGCCACTTTCTGAAAGAAAACCTCCATCATTTTGAAAAATATGTTACATACAATAAATGACTTCTCGCTCTCTACCACACGTTTCCACAAGGCCAAATCATGTAAGAGCCATTTATAACTCTTGGAATTCTTGTAAGCCAATCCCGTCATTTTGTATTTCCGCAACTTTCAGAATTAAAATGTTGAAGATCATTTTCACAATCCTGGACTAGTAATATCTTACCCTTCTTGCTCACTCATGTTCTACATTTCCTATGACACTGATACGCTGTGTAATGTCCTGATGTTATTGAAGGACCGTCATGATATATAATTGCTGCAGTTACAAAAGTCCTTCCTGATATTGACAACTGTGAAGCCACAACATTTTTAATTAAAGTTGTCAATTTTGTTCCATCAGGCCTACATCGTTGGAACATTAAAATGACATACTGGCCATATGTTCGTATAAATAATGTGGACAGCATTGCAGACTTACATTGGCTACACTCCATGTTGTGATCAGCTGCTTTTACTAGCTTATTAAACGACACTGATTTACTGTCTGGCAAAGTTAAATATATAAATCTTTCTGAGTCTACACTAGTAGTACTTGATACCCTACAGTTCTCGCAGTCATGCTGCCATTGATAAGAAAGCCCAAACAGGTGATCTACATCTACACCTTCAGCATGCAATACATCAAGCATATACATTAAAAACTCCTGACAATCTTGCTGAATATTTTGAGAGAATTGTGTTTGACCTGAACATCTGTCTAACAGATTTCGAATTTCAGACACACTTTCTATTTTTGTTCTATCAGTGCTACATTTCTCTAACACAGAATTCAACAAACTGCAAAATCTTTGATCCGAATTGACCACAATCTCTTCTATTACATTTTCTAGAGAAAACAAAACATTAACCACTACATTAGCATAGCAGTTGACACCAGAACTGTTTTCAAATTGAAAACCAACAACATCTTCAACAGAATCCTTTTCCTTTCTGCTTATAATTTCAGGTTCATCGACTTTTCGTCTTTTTGCTACAACCTCTCTACTATTGGTCACATTTCTTCGTTTCCGGCCTACCACACGTTTCTCAAACAAAGGATATTGAGGCAAATGTGGCGCATACTCTCTTCTTAACCTATTGTATTCCGTAACATAATCTAGATCCGCACAAATGTTTGTGACATCACACTCAATCAAGTACAATCCCGATAAAGTTCTAACTCATGACAATGCCACATATGCCATACCCTCCTTGAACACAGAACTGCCAATATTCACCAATGCACTGTCTACACTTAAACCTTGCGATTTATGGATTGTCACCGCATATGCCAAGCAAACAGGAAACTGCTTACGGCGAACATATAAGTCTTTTACAAGCAAAAATCTAGCAGAACAACGACCAATTAGCTGTACTTCCTCAATGCCATCAAATTTAATTTTTAAAAATTCAATTCCATCTCTATTTCTGTATTTCACAAAATCAACAACATTACCCATTGATCCATTTACCAGACCTCTTTCAACATGTAAATTCCTTCTTAAAATTATACGGCAGTTTAAGAACACATTCAGAGTCTTTCCAAAACCTGTAGTTTTAGATATAGTCTTCTCTAATGAATCCAATTTTGATTTCAAATTCTCAGACAAAATAATTGTTGATCCCATATGCTCTACTCTGTCAATAGCTTCCAGTTTCACAATCTCTTGGTTTTCTAAATGCAACATTTTGTTGTTGAAGATGGCACATTCTGCAAGAGTTGGCATCAAACATATTCCAGATTTCTTCTCAGTAATTTTCTGAAAAATATTCTCAGGCACAACATCTTGTTCTGGATATAAATTTGACAGTAATCGTGCATGTAAAGCTTCTTTCCCATGCTCGGTCACTTTTCCAATTCTAACATCTTGTAGAATATTCTTGTAAACTTCATCCTTCGCCTGACGCATATTTTCATGCAGTTCAGCATAATTGAAGTTTAACCATATATTGACGTTGCCAATGCTCCCTAGGCACTTCCTGGTATCTTCATGCCTGAGCATTTTGAACACAGGTTGTCCTTTCACTGGTGTCAGCTGCAGAAGATCTCCGAAAACAATGATGTGTTTGCCACCAAATAACACATCATACTCTGTTTTGAGAACTTCTTGCATTCTCAAATGCACAAAGGCAAGCATGACATTGGAAACCATGCTTACTTCGTCAATGATAGGAAGTTTCATTTTCCTCAAGACTCTTGAAACTTCACAACAAGCATCTCCAGATAGCTTGTGATATTGTATTTTGTTGTCATGCTCCACTGGCAGCATCAGTAAACGATGTAAAGTAATCCCTTTAATGTTATGTGCTGCCAGTCCAGTTGGAGCGGTGACAACACAAGACAGCGATGACTCAGTCCTTTCCTGCAAATAACATGAAATTGCTTTAATGAGGAAACTTTTTCCAGTTCCCGCTTCTCCACTCACGTACAGTCGGACAGGCTTCAACGACGTACATGAGCACTCTTTCTTCTCATGACTTAATCCATGATCAATTTGCTTGGTAACTTCGTCATATATTTTCCTCTGCTCAACGTTGAGTTGTCTTTGCAAGTCTTCTAAGTTAACCGCATCCTCCTGAGCATGTGCCATGGCTCTTTCCACTTCATTCATGGCAGTGGCAGCTTCGTTTTCGATAACAGGTCCTCCTAGTGGATCCTGACTCAATGAAACAGAACTCTGACTGTCCTGAGAACTGTCTCTGGCAATCTCGGCTGCAATCGTTGCTTCCTGCTCGATTTCCGCATTCAACATTTCTACATATTTGGGAAAAGCAGGACATTCTATGGTCTCCTTGGCGGCAGTGAAAGAGTCTTCGTAACAGAGGAAATCTCCAAGCAGTTCCTCTTCTGCACGCCAAGGCTTGAAAAGTTGCAAAAGTGCTAAATAGAAAAACTCCTTTTTTTCAGGAGATTCGCCACTCAATTTTCGATGGTTTACCAAGTGGCATTTTCTTTGCTTGACCAGACATCCCTCACTTCCAATTACAGCATACACTCCTTTCTCAGTATCTTCTTTGATGTTCCTCTTGAATATGTAATTTTGTAGAACCTCATACAGACAAACATTCTCGAGGTGACTGCTTCGATTTGGATAATATGTATCCAACATGTTGGTCTTCAAAATGTCGGTACTGTTTGGCTCCTTTTCCGCCAAATACTCAATTTCCCGCACAGGTTTCAGAACTCGATTACGCGTTGCAGCAAGACCAAGACTCGCCCAAACGATACTCCTAGATTTGGCATAGAGACTTGCTGAAGACAACAGGTCAGAACATTCGTAAGCTCCGATTTCTCGATGCGACAACATCTTCAGACTGAAACTGTACAACTTCTTACTGAGGCTCTTTTCATGGGAAATGTCCTCCCACATATCCTTCAATTCTGTCTTTTCTTTTTTGGTGATGTAAGATGTCACATACCGAGCCACAGCCATACAGTTATCAGCCACAAATTGTATATCCATGTTAGCATTCCACATGGACAAAATCACTGGGTTGTAGTCATTGATGTACTTGGACTCTTCGTTCCTCTTCAAATTGTATGTGTTTTTAGGTGATTTCTTCATCACATTATGTCGCAGCGAAGACATCAAACTGTTTACTCTTCCTTTAGAAATCACCGGTCGTGGAAAGCCGAAACGACATTTGGTGTAGAACTTGTCCTTGTTTCGGAATTTACGACGACAGTACTTTCCACAACAATGGCTTTGGAAACGTAGAACTTTTTCTCTTAGGCTTTTCTTCTCCTTTGCATTTGGAACAGCACACGTAGAATACTGTTGTATGAAACTCATCACTGAGTCTTCTGGATCTGTTCCAAATTTAGGTGCATCCTTGATCCACAGCAGCATATGTATATGAGGAGCACCTCTTGCTTGGTACTCCTTTCTCCAGAAGAAATCCAACACCTCTCCAAGAGGTGGATTCTTCTTATTCATGATGAAAGACATCATAGCTTCAAATCTATGATTGAAGTACCTGCATACATTGACTGGATCCAAAGAGCACAGTTCTCCGAGTGTCTTGAATTCGATGTTTTCAATGTTTCCATTTGCCTCTCGTAGAAATTCAAGTAAGTCTTCCCAGCCATACTCGGCACAGCTCAGAGTGAGGAACCATGTGGGACTTCCTAAGTTCCTCAGCATACATTTTAAATCACCATGGCGACGGTACCAGTACTCATTAGTACCACGCTGACACGCCATGAGATTAATCAGGTGACAATCCAAAATAATGTCTTGGACATTGACTTTATCCATAAAGTCACTTGCCGAGATGTTTTGCATGTGTATACCACTTTTCAAGATATGGTTCACTGCATATGACAGTCCAGACAGATCGCTTTCAAACAGGAGATGAAACAAATAAGGAATGCATTGTCGAAACCTAGGATCTCCTGCATACAATCGCAAAGTCCGGTATTCAGAAGCAGGAATTTGATGAGGTCGCTCATCATATCTTCCTCCCTGACCTGTTGGAAAAAGCTGTGGGAAACACCGAGCTTCCAAACTTTCCTCCCAAACACTAATGGGACTCCCTTTGGCTTGTTTCATTTGAAACAACTCAATAGCATTCCCCATGACTTCCTTGGAATGCAAAGGATGAACACTATAATGTTCATATATTTCTTCACTAGTAGAGGGTTCTACTTTCTCAATTTGACCAGCACACAAATCGCTATCCTCTTCCTCACTTACTTCCTCTTCTGCAACATATACATTCTTATAGTACTTATTATTTTTTTTCAAATACAATGTTGCCTTTTTGACTTTCCTAACATCCACTAAATCTTGCCATATTTTCTTATTCTTTGTCGGAACCCCATTAACTAAGATAACCAGAGGTTCCTCTTCCACTATTTCTACTCCAATTGTGTTAATGTTTTTCTTCAAATCTAGAGGCAAATAAACAACTCTTCCCTTTAATCCTCTCTGTAAATCTGATGGAGGCAATTTCCCTGTCTTTGGCTCCATTCTTACAATAGCCTGAAAGGGATGGATACTTTGAATCAAAATAGATTCATAAGTATTTAAATCCTTCAATTCAGAAGGAATCTCAACCAATTCCAGATTATTATGAACTGCTCTAGCAGGCATCTGGTTTTGATTTAATTTGTTACAACAATAAGTACACACATGTTGATCCGATCCCAAATCAAAACAATTTTCTACCATCAAGTATGTTGTGAAATCCTTCCATTCACTATTATTTTCCCTTTCACTTTTTGCATATAAATCCACTAACTTAGTCTGATTCTTATAATAAGTGCGTCGACAACACACGCAAGTGAAATTAGGCCTCTCACTTGATTTCACCTGAAACGTCGCAATTTCCCTCTGAAAGTTATCTGTACTGGAAACCTGTACACTATCTTCAACATTACCCTCTTCTTCTTGGTCAATTTCAACATTCTCCTCTTTACTTCCAAAGTAACAAAACTCAATTTCTGCACAAATATTCTTCACATCTACTTCTGAACCATGCAAAAGAGCAGCGCATAATTGTTTAAGCATAATTGCTGGACTCTTAGCATAATACAACATTCTAACTAATTTCCTCACTTTATTATGATGCACTGCTAGCATCCTGAAATGATGAAAAACACTCTGGCATACTCTCCTGGAAAGACAAGCCAGTGAATGACCATGCAAACCTGTCACTTCTCTCACTCTGCAAGGATCTAATTCTTGCAACAACTTCATTTTCTGCTTCAAACTTTTCTTATTAAATGTCCGTACAAAATCACAAAGCAAATTGATGGAATCCTGTCGCACACTGCAAATACTACTACACTTCCAGGTGTACACAGGACCCTTAGGACGTCTTCCTAAAACCTCATTACCTAACACCTCTTCTGTCTCTGTTGTCACAAGTTTTTCTTTTTCAACTGGACAACCATCTTTCACCTCATAAGCTCGACCGCTGGTGTCAACTGCATGCAACAAATCATTATCCTGGAAATAACTCTCCTCATTGAAAAATGCCTCACAACTTGAACTATGCATCCATTCTCCGGAAAAAACTTCACAAAAATTACTACGATTAACTATTCTCTTCCATCTACTATTTCTTTTGAAATCATAAATTGCCTTGTTTAGCTTCCTAATTCTATTGATTATCAAAATAAATAACTTACGTTTAATTTCAAATGCCTGATCAATAACTTTCTCAACTTTTTTTTTTCTCTTATAAAAAACCACTTTCTGTTGACCTTTCTTAATATTTTTTAACAAATTGCCAATTATCCTGTTGCGGAACATTCGTTTACGAATGTCCCTAAACTGTTGTTTCCTTCTACTATCATGCACAGAGTTATCTCTTGCTCTAGCAGTAACATTTTTCATTGGCCTTTCCTTTCCGTTTAAATTGCTTCTCTTTTTCTGGACTGAAACATTTTCTGTAGTAATACTTTTTTACTACAAATATTACTTATGAATGATTTCGTGGTCTTACCCGGTGCTTTCTTGGTGACTTGACAACTTTTTTTTGTAGAGGACTGCTGCAGTATTTGATACACCTGCTGTCTTTGACGTTTTGTAGCCTTTCTAATTCGAGCCTTAGTTGGCATTTTCAAATTTTGAAATGGTCTGCAGTTGAATCTGTGGTAAAATATAATAAAAAATTTTATTAACTACTATTACCAAACAGTAAATCAATAACAGTCGTCAAAAACTTAACACACTACTTGACATTTTTACATAGAATATTTTTTAGTGCGTTGGCAAATTTAGAATACACAAATAGCAGAAAAGAAATGGAATTCTTCTTCATTTACCTGTCCTGTTTTATATGTGAATCTGATCTAATTTTATGAGCATATTTTAATATTTTATTGAAGACACTACACATAACCTGTTTTTGAAGGTGTGTTTAATTTAAAATTAAACAGTTTACATTTTTACTTTTCATTTATTGTAAATTTTAAAAATAAATGTTTATAGTTCCATAGGCTCAAGCAGGTCAGCTTCCCACCCTATGTCATACAGTTCTGACAAATCTGCATCCTCATCATGTTCTTCTTCATCCTCAGGATTTAAATCATCCAAGGGATCTACTTCCACTGATGTTTCAATTATGAGTTCAATGATGAGGTCGAGATCAACTGATTGCTGATTGTCGCTCATGTTGATGTTGTCGTTATCTTTAAAGAAAGATAACAACAATGAGATGTTGCAGAGTAAAAGACAAATCTCAGAGATTATAATAGTAAAATTGTTTAACAAGAGTAACATTTTGCAGCTATTATTTATCCATGTCCAGCGATGCTGAGGAGGTGAGGCCTATGTCCAAGTTTTCAGTGAACAGGACTCATCTCTTCTTAACCTTGGATAAGCCTCACCGACTCTGTGTCCCCTGCTCATACTTAAATGTACAGGGGCAGATTTATGCTAAGTGGCGCATCCCCACGGATGCACCAGTTAATGTGCACCGCTGCTCTGCCAGCCATAGTGTGCCGAATTTACAATGTGGAGCACCATTGAGCAAAAACAGCACAGATGCGTCACACATCTGTGCCGCAAAAGCAGCACATTGCAGGAATCACGTCATAAGCGCGACATGTCTACTGCAATGCACAGGAGGAACCCTCACATTGCATGGTGTATCACTTCTTATGCCTGTTTCAAACAGGCGTAAGGATTTGATTCAGCAATGCTATAAAGCTGACTCAGTGAAATCTTCTAAATTTCACTATGTTAGTTTTACAGGGCTTTCTTGCAAATTAATGCATACCTTGCAACAAAACACCTATATGAAAACTGACGCAGGTTTCATGTGGCACAGGACTTTACAGCATGACACATCTGCCTAGATGCATCAATTTTTAAATATGTTGCCACATAGCAAATCTTTTGCACCACCGCTGCGTCACAAAAGTGATGCACAGCAGCGCAAAAGAGGCACACGCCTATCATAAATCTGTCCCTAACATGTTAAATGATTGATTCAGGATAACGATAAGGTGTGGCCTATCCAGAGGTTTGTTTAAGGTGAGGCCTACTCAGGGTTGCAGATTAAATTTACGCTTGTTGAAGACTATAGAGGAGATAATACATGTGAAGACCTACCAATGAAGTAAGTCATGTCCACTTCACTCTTGAACAAAGGCCAGACCTCTTCTGTGTCCGTGGACAGACCTAAACCTCATCTGCACAATGTCATTCGTAAACTTAGCAAACACAGGTAATGTATTTGAAAAATGTGGAGTTTCTTTTCCTCATTTCACAATCACATCACCTGTGTTTCCTTTGCTTAGGTATCTCATAGTGCAGATGGACTCTAGCATATGAAAGAGTACACAGAAGTTGAGCAGTGTATACAACAATTTTGACATTTACAGAAGATTCAGCTTCTTATCTTGTTGGAGATGAAATGAGGCCTGTCTTGCAACAAAGTGCATCTTTTCCATCACTGCTGCATCGGTTTCATGTGGCACGGGTTTTTTACAGCATGACACATCTGCCTAGATGCATCAATTTGTAATTTTGTCGCCTCATAGCAAATCTTTTCCACCACCACTGCGTCACAAAAGTGACGCACAGTGGCGCAAAAGAGGCATACACCTATCATAAATCTGTCCCTAACATTTTAAATGATTAATTCAGGATGACGATAAGGTGTGGCCTATCCAGAGGTTTGTTTAAGGTGAGGCCTACTCAGGGTTGCAGATCAAATTGATGCTTGTTGAAGAATACAAAGGAGATAATACATGTGAAAGCCTACCAATGAAGTAAGTCATGTCCACTTCACTCTTGAACAAAGGCCAGACCTCTTTTGTCTCTGTGGACAGACCTAAACTTCATCTGCACAATGTCATTCGTAAACTTAGGAAACACAGGTGATGTAATTGAAAAATGTGGAGTTTCTTTTCCTCATTTCACAATCACATCACCTGTGTTTCCTTTGCTTAGGTATCTCATAGTGCAGATGGAGTGCAGCATATCAAAGAGTACACAGAAGTTGAGCAGTGTATACAACAATTTTGACATTTACAGAAGACTCAGGGGCAGATTTATGAAGGCCTTGCGCCGCCGGTGCGTCACTTTATTTGACGCAACGGCGGCGCAAACAATGCGCCCTATTTACAACGTGACGCATCTAGGAGATGCGTCACGTTGTAAAGCCCTGCACCATAAGGAGGCGTTCCTGCGCAGGGGGGGGCATTCCTGCGCAGGAACGCCTCCTAAAAGTGGCTCAGTGAAATCTATGAGATTTCACTCAGTCACTTTTAGGACAATGCTGCGTCAAAACCCTGCGCCTGCTTGAAGCAGGCATAGGTCTTGACGCAGCATTGTGGAGATGGGGCACCCCTGAGCCTTGCTGGAGCTGCGTCGCGCTTGTGATGCAGCTCCAGCAATGCACCACTTTTACGGCACAGATGCGTCACACATCTGTGCCGTTTTTGCCCCATGGTGCGCCGCATTGTAAATGTGGCGCACCATGGGTGGCGGAGCAGTGGCGCAGGATGACTGGCGCATCCCTGGGGATGCGCCAGTCATCATAAATCTGCCCCTAAGCTTCTTATCTTGTTGGAGATGAAGTGAGGCCTGTCTTGCAACATGGTGCATCTTTTGCATCACTGCTGCATCGGTTTCATGTGGCACGGGTTTTTTACAGCATGACACATCTGCCTAGATGCATCAATTTGTAATTTTGTCACCTCATAGCAAATCTTTTCCACCGCCACTGCGTCACAAAAGTGACGCACAATGGCGCAAAAGAGGCATACACCTATCATAAATCTGTCCCTAACATTTTAAATGATTAATTCAGGATGACGATAAGGTGTGGCCTCTCCAGAGGTTTGTTTAAGGTGAGGCCTACTCAGAGTTGCAGATCAAATTTACGCTTGTTGAAGAATACAAAGGAGATAATACATGTGAAAGCCTACCAATGAAGTAAGTCATGTCCACTTCACTCTTGAACAAAGGCCAGACCTCTTTTGTGTCCGTGGACAGACTTAAACTTAATCTGCACAATGTCATTCGTAAACTTAGGAAACACAGGTGATGTAATTGAAAAATGTGGAGTTTCTTTTCCTCATTTCACAATCACATCACCTGTGTTTCCTTTGCTTAGGTATCTCATAGTGCAGATGTAGTCCAGCATATGAAACAGTACCCAGAAGTGCAGCACTGCATGCAACAACTTTGACACTTACAAAAGCTTCAGCTTCTGCATGCCCCCTACACATTGCTAATTATATACATTTTAAACTGATGGTATCTTACTGGAGATGAACTGAAACCTATCTTGCAACATGGTGCATCTTTTACCCAAAAGTGACCCACAGCGGCGCAAAAGAGGCGCACAGCCATCATATGCATTTGAATGACGCATTTCTGGGTCACTTTTAACATGGCTATGTTAGTCAAAGAATTAAAATCTAAATTTGCCAAGCACAGATGGGGGCATATTTACAAGGACCTTGCTCCACGGGGAAAGGTCTTAAGTTAAAATGGGAAAAATAAAATCAGAGAGACTCAAATGCCTTATAAATATGCCCCAAGCAACCTATGAAGCTCTAACAGTACATTTCAAGAAACCTAATATTTTTCAAAAAACGATTTTAAACACATCAACAAAATCAATGATATACCTAAATTCAGGGGGAAATGACTTAAAATGGCCTAAGACACATGAAAGCGTTTTTTTAAGGCCCTTGCACCATTTCTGGGTCACTTTTAACATGGCTATGTTAGTCAAAGAATTAAAATCTAAATTTGCCAAGCACAGATGAGGGCATATTTACAAGGACCTTGCTCCACGGGGAAAGGTCTTAAATTAAAATGGGAAAAATAACATCAGAGAGACTCAAATGCCTTATAAATATGCCCCAAGCAACCTATGAAGCTCTAACAGTACATTTCAAGAAACCTAATATTTTTTAAAAAACGATTTTAAACACAGCAACAAAATCAATGATATACCTACATTCAAAGGGAAATGACTTACAATGCCCTAAGACACATGAAAGCGTTTTTTTAAGGCCCTTGCACCATTTCTGGGTCACTTTTAACATGGCTATGTTAGTCAAAGAATTAAAATCTAAATTTGCCAAGCACAGATGGGGGCATATTTACAAGGACCTTGCTCCACGGGGAAAGGTCTTAAGTTAAAATGGGAAAAATAACATCAGAGAGACTCAAATGCCTTATAAATATGCCCCAAGCAACCTATGAAGCTCTAACAGTACATTTCAAGAAACCTAATATTTTTCAAAAAACGATTTTAAACACATCATAGAAATCAATTTTATACCTACATTCATCGGGACATGACTTACAATGCCCTAAGACACATGAAAGCGTTTTTTTAAGGGTCACTTTTAACATGGCTATGTAACTCAAAGAAACAAAATCTATTTGTAAAACACTTGACACAAAGCAACATTTTAAATACACAACTTTCTTCATAATTTTCTCCCTAAACCATACTATTCTCTATCTAAATTAAATGAATCTTTTCTCACCTTAGCAAATACTTTATGAGTTTCAAAACAGTCTCAGAAATACACCAATTTGTCTTCAGCAGAACAAAGGGTATGCACTCCAGAGGCTGCAGCTATAGAAAGCACAGAAATGCTGTAATTCTTCACACATATCTCTCATGTCACCCAATCAAAACTCTTCCCTCACTTTTTTCAAATCAAAACCCTTCCCCCCTCTGCCCTCTCTGCCTTTTTTGCATAGCAACCACCTCCTGGAAGACCTCTGGTGTTTGCAAGTTCACACAACAATGTTTCAATTGAACTCTGAACTCTCAGTGCACCTGCGTATCCAGTGCAATCTTTCATTAAATGATTTTTTTTTGACCATTCAAATTACATCTTTCAAAGAAGTCATCCAGGCACCCTAACTTTCTGTTTTCAGCAATCAAAATCCACCAATCACTGTTACTGCTTCATTAACACAGAAACTCCATAGTTTTTTTCATTTTAAACTCTTATTTTTTCAACTGCCATTTCATTACCACACTTCATCTGACTGCAGCAGAACCTTCTCTGACCATGTTTTCTGTCTGGATTGTTGGACATAGTTACATCTATTGGGCTCAGAGGTATGCTGAGAACAGAAATTTACCTAACCTCAATTTACAAGATGTGGAAATTAAGTGGTTTGGCCACAGAGGATTAAAATGTCACCAATTGATACCATTGGTGAAAACCTTTATGCATTTGCCAAAACCTGACCTGTTAATTGTGCACTGTGGAGGTAATGATTTGGGCACTTTGACTGGAGTAGGTCTGGAAATGCTTTTAAAGGACACCTTTCAGCAATTAAATGCACTTTTTCCTCAAACTGCCTTGGTATATTCAAATATATGCCAAAGACAGAAATGGAGGTGGTCGAACCAATTTTGTCCACAAATTGAGAAGTCGAGGAAGCATGTAAACAAATCTGTTTCAGCTTACATGAGAGCCCATGGAATGGGCTCCGTGTACAACAATAACTTGCGTTACTACATGCAAGATATCTACAGAGGAGATGGAGTTCACTTCTCAGATGAAGGGAACAGAGTTTTCATTCTGAATTTAAAAATGTGCATTGGTACCTACTTATAAGTACCTAAATGTACCATAAACCCAAAAGCTCTTCTCAGAGCTACCCTACATCTGATCACTCACAATTATTATTTTACTCTAACTTTTTTTACTAATTTTCAACAAAGTACGCTCCCCGGAGCGCTACCCGGTACGCGAACCGGAAGCTAACCTCGCAAAATTTTACATTTTTTATTTTTTTTTCCGCACATATGGGCCTCCTCAGCCATTCTCAGAAAACCTAGGGGGTCAAAATACGTCTACTGTGTCCCCTTCTACCCATTCTGAACATTATGTGCCCTCCATCTTGTATCTTAATTCGACCGAAACACAAAATGGTGGACTCCCGTAACGCTTAAGGTTCGCGTACCGGGGCGCTCGCCAGTTCGCGTACCGGGGCGCTCACCGGGAAGCGCTCCATTAAAAAAGGTGGGAAAGTAATTTACAGAAGAAACCCTTGAGACACTTTCACCAAATATAGATTTGCTCATACTACATACCAATCCCTACCATTTTCACAAATTTGGTTGAAATTCCATTTAGCCATTTAGCCTGTAGACCTCTCTAAATACCCTGAGGTAAATTACTTCACAAAACACATCTGAAGTGTTGGAATTCACAACCAATTAAAATGTTACTTTCATTTTCTATTTTTTTTTTACCTGACATTTGATTGGTTATGTACCTGAATATATATAAAGGAAGAGAAGGAAACACAGCCATTTTGACTACTACTTCCTGGTGTACATTTCAATAGGATTTTCACTAATCACTTCAACTTCTTTGTAAAGGTAAGTTGTTATTTTAAAAACTGAAGTATATTGTGCACTATAAGTTAATATGGTAAACTTTTTCTGATAGTTATATACTATCCCTCTGTAGTAGTTATAGATTTAGATAGACTTCTCTGTTATAGTTATGGATGGAGTTAGGTTTCTCTTGTATAATTATGAATTTACTTACGTTAAATCACATACACTTTTTTATATTCCTACTTCCACTCTGATACTATACACTGCCCAAAGATAAATTCACTGTTAAAAACTGCCTATCTAAAATTAATCCCAACAGTGCCCTATCTCTACTAATATATTTTTTATCCAAATTTCAGACAAAATGGAAGGCAAACACAAAGTTTCATTTGAAATTGTCCTGCAAGAGACCAACCAAGAAATAATTGATCCAAATTATATAGAATTTATGGATGAAACTTGGGACCAAGAACTACTGCAATGTGTGCAAGCAGTAGATGTCCTCCTTGAAAATGAGGACATTTTACACACTCAAACATTACAAGCTATGTTCAATGAAAATAACGACATTTCAGACAGTGAAATGTTAGACATTTTATTAAATTTTGAAACACAATAAATAATTGCTTAAAAAAAAAAAAATAATCAACAAAACCAACAATCAATTAACATACAGTATTTGAAAAGTCTATCATTCTTTTTTCCTCATAGTACGCTCCCCGGGCCGCTTCCCGGTTCGCGAACCGGGCGCTATCCACGCAAAAAAAACAATTTTTTTTTTTTTTTGCCCCGCGGGGCCCTTTTAAAGCCTCCACATCAAACCTAGGGGGTCAGGGAGGATCTACTATGCCCCCTTATGGTCATTTTCGCCTTTGTTTTGACCTCCTCTTGTCTCTCGATCCTACCGAGAGACAAGATGGCGGCCACTCCGGACTGTTTAGAATGTTGACAGACACCGAAGAGCCAATCAGCTTCGCTTCGCGAAGTTCCGTTACGCGTCAAGTACGCGAACCGGGGCGCTGCCCGGAGCGCGCTTACAGATATATATCTTTTTTTGAACGTTAATTTCTCAAAATCCACTGGAGCACATATATTGAGACCTAGCAAAGGCACATCAGGCTAACAGTCCCTACAATTTTGCCAAGTTTCGTGCAAATCCATTCAGCCGTTCGGGCTAAAAGTGAGGCCAACCGCCCTATGGAAAAATGCATGGGAAAAACCCGTTTTGGGACCCCCCTTTTTTCTCGCCCCCCCCTTGACGAACCCCCCCCCTAAATTTTCAGGGCCTGCCCAGAAACAAAATGTTCAATTTTCCTGAAAATTTCAGCCAATTCCGTCCACAAACGCCAAAGTTATTAGACATAGAATTTTCAAAAATCCCATAGAGAAAAAATCCTAACTATATATACCTACTGGCGACCGCCAGTAGGTAATATATATATATATATATTTACCTACTGGCATCGCCTGTAGGTAGTTATAGTTACAACCTAGTTTCCATAGGAAGATCTTTTTATATATATATATATATATATATATATATATATATATATATATATATATATATATATATATATATATATATATATATATATATATATTACCTACTGGCGGTCGCCAGTAGGTATATATAGTTAGGATTTTTTCTCTATGGGTTTTTTGAAAATTCTATGTCTAATAACTTTGGCGTTTGTGGACGGAATTGGCTGAAATTTTCAGGAAAATGGCACATTTTGTTTCTGAGCAGCCCTTGAAAATTTGGGGGGGGTTCGTCCAGTGGGGGCCGAGAAAAAAGGGGGGTCCCAAAACGTGTTTTTAACATTGAGTTTTCCATAGGGCGGTTGGCCTCACTTTTAGCCCGAACGGCTGAATGGATTTGCACGAAACTTGGCAAAATTGTAGGGACTGGTAGCCCGATGTGCCTTTTGTAGGTCTCAATATATGTGCTCCAGTGGATTTTGAGAAATTAACGTTTAAAAAAAGATATATATCTGTAACAGCGGACCGGTTAGCGCTCTGGTTCGCGGACTTTTCGCGCAACGGAGCTTTGTGAAGCGAAGCTGATTGGTTCTCCGGCGTCTGTCAACATTCCAAACAGTCCGTAGCGGCCGCCATCTTGTCTCTCGGTAGGATCGAGAGACAAGAGGAGGTCAAAACAAAGGGGGAAATAACTATAAGGGGGCATAGTAGATCCTCGCTGACCCCCTAGGTTTGATGTGGAGGTTTTAAAAGGGCCCCGCGGGGCAAAAAAAAATAATAAAAATAATAATTGAACGGCTGAATGGATTTGCACGAAACTTGGCAAAATATTAGGGACTGGTAGCCCGATGTGCCTTTGCTAGGTCTCAATATATGTGCTCCAGTGGATTTTGAGAAATTAACGTTCAAAAAAAGATATATATCTGTAACAGCGATCCGCTTCGCGTAACGGAGGTTTGCGAAGCTGATTGGTCATTCTGTCACTGGGCTATAGTTGGGCTACATCTGGCTGATATTTGGGCTACATTTGTTTTTTTGTGTGTCTGGCGGCCATCTTTGGGCTACATTGGGCTACATTGGGCTTCATTGGGCTACATTCGGCTAATTAGCAAATAGCTCATCGCAAACTAGGAATGGTAAAGAATCGCTATTTATTCCTTAAAGTTCGCTATTTAGGAAATGCAAATAACTTTGATGATACATATGGCGGTTCATCTCTAACAAGATAAGAAGCATAGGGATAGATTTATGATGACTGGCGCATCACCAGGGATGTGTTAGTCATTCTGTGCCGCTGTTCCGTCACCTATGGTGTGCTGCATTTACAATGCAGCGCATCACGGGGCAAAAACAGCACAGATGCGTGATGTATCTGTGCCGTAAAGGTGGCGCATTGCTGGAGTTGTATCGCAAGTGTGATGAAGGTCCAGCAAGGGTCGGGGGTGCCCCTGTCGCAGGGTTTCTGTTCTCACACAGAACTGTGGACAGAGGATTGGAACCTCGGCGAATTAGGGTGTCCCAAAACTCACGTTAGTAATCAAAAACTATTTAGCAAGCTAGGTACAGTGTCACATTGGATATAACAAACTCTCAATGTTTAGACAATCCAGAATATGAACTTATAGTACCTCAGGATACGTGGAACTCATGAACAGTCGGTCGTTATATATTTCTTAGAAACCAGAACATGGAGTTAAGAAGAACACATGTGTATTTGAAATGTTTATTTACTAATGCCGTCTTCTCAGGCGTAGTACCTTAGATAATAAAAGTACACATATTATCAGTAGCAAAATTACCAGCATAGTTACTAGTACATAAAAAGTGAATGGTGATAGTATGTTAACATGCTGTAAATGAATAAGAGTTAGCAACACTTATAAGCAGCCGCGGGCCGTGGAGGGAGTTACGGTGAGGCAGGGAGGCGGGGAGGGGGAGAAGCAGGGTGGAGAATACAAGTACACATATTATCAGTAGCAAAATTACCAGCATAGTTACTAGTACATAAAAAGCGAATGGTGACAGTATGTTAACATGCTGTAAATGAATAAGAGTTAGCAACACTTATAAGCAGCCGCGGGCCGTGGAGGGAGTTACGGTGGGGCAGGGAGGCGGGGAGGGGGAGGGGCAAGGTAGAGAGGGCTCCACCCTGCTTCTCCCCCTCCCCGCCTCCCTGCCCCATCGTAACTCCCTCCACGGCCCGCGGCTGCTTATATCTCACCCTCCCTAATACACATATTATATTATTTGCTAAGAAGGTCTCTTTGTGTTGGTTTAGGGCGTGCCCATACTTTAGTGTCTTAGATTTGAAGGAATCACATCAGCATACACCAGCTCTCTCTTCATGTGAACCGCATCAACTGTTGTGTATGTGTGTTCGGCAAAGCAATATAAAACCCGCCTCATGCCCAGAATTGGCAGAAGTTGCACTTATGTTATGAGTATGAAGTCGTGGAGATCAGACCTCATAACAATTCTGTACCGTGTTGTTCTTGAAACTTTAGCACTCGCTGTACAGATATAGTTTAACAAGTAAAGCAGATAGTAGACCAATAACATATTATTCTCATGTAAACCACGATGAACTACTAGGTGGAAAGCTAAAGCAACAACTAAATGTCGTGTGCAGAAGTTGCAAAAAAGGAAAAATGGCGTTTAAACCGGTAATGAGCCCATGCTAACTTAACACGGTGTAAAGATATCCAGGACCTAGATGACACCTCCTCATGATCCGGAAACGAACTGAATAAGATAATAGAAGTGCCATCTCATGAGAGCAGATTGCAAGTTTATATGTGGACGGTCCGCAAGGTAAAGCATTAAAAACTAGGAAAATTCAATGCTAAAGAAAAATAAAACAGCCAAGTACTTTATCGAGTCTTAAGCCAATAGGCAAGGTAAATAATAAAAACTTGACAATTAAGTCAATGAATTGTCAATGAAATGCTAGTACTCAGCATATGAAACATGAAAAAGGTCTATGACATAACTGTGTATGCAAAATAAGCTGCAACAGCCTCCAACAGGAAGTCACCGTCTTCATCCGAAAACAGTTCAGCCATCCAATTTAAAAGCGGAAAAGAACATACGTGCTCTCCCAGCACCGGATCCTCTATCACCATCAGAGGACAGCTCGGTGGGTTTTCAAGAAAGCTGTGTTCCAAGAAAGACTGTGCTGCCGCCAGTAAATTCCAGGGACCAAGTAGTCCATGCATCAATGCCACAGCCATAATCCTTTCGCCAGGACAAATCAACTCGTGAGTAATGATAGGAGTCATCAGCTGATTAAAGTCGACGTCAGGAGAAACCGGTCTGCAGAGACACAAATCAATGGCCCAATCGAAATCACAGGTCAGGCAGTGAAATACAGGCTGGACACAGGTGAAGTAGGAGAACCGAAAAGATAATCCATATGCCGTGCTTAATATCGCCAACGGCATTGTGCCATAATATTCTAGCATGCGATTGCGGAACAGTGTCAGCAGCTGCAGGGTCGGAGGTTGCATAGGAGGGACATCCATATTTAAAAATGTAAAAAAGCACAAGAGCGTCCGCTGGTAATGCAAGTAAAAATGCAATCCACGAACCAGAGTGGAGAAAATGGAATGAAAGGGAGCAGGGATGACTCCAAAGATTTTCTCAAATGAAGTCACGAGACCACTGGTAACAACTTTAAAAAAGTGTGCCAGGGATTTTGTGGAGGATGCGTTAAAGATAGTCGGAAACATGTTGCTGAAATTGAAAGGCAAACCTGTGTACGGGTGTTCGCTATGTGAAGTACGAAAGTTTCACGGGCCGAACTCAAGGCCACCTCTCTCTGAGACAAAAGAGCTCTTATTCTTGTCATGCCGTTGAAACGTGTCCCAAGGTTGGTATTTGTGGCCAGATTGAAAACTCCCTATGTTCATGTGTGGGAGGAAATAGAACATTTCTGCAGCAAATAACCCGTTCACTTACTGTTACGATAAAAGGAATACTTTTAATTAACTCAGAACAATCTTCATTATTGAGCATCAAATAACTACCATTTTCCAACAACTTGAACGTGGGGATGATAGCAGGAACTGGCGTGCCTTGCATCACGCAAGCCATATTTGGTCGGTGTTTGTTGCATGAATCGTGTAACTGTATGTGCCTACACATTAGTGAATGATCTGGCGTCTCAGTGCATTCCTCTCCATTCAGATAAACTTCTTGATCATCTTTGAAACATCTGTATGTGTATGGAAGCGACCAGACCTCATGAACAAAAGCACTACCTAAAGGTTCATAAAGACCTATTGGTATATATTTCATACAATTTGAAAACTTATATAAAGCAAAAGGCAGCGTTATTAAACCGTCGATAAGGCATGTTGCCAAAAAACCCGCAATCCTCTGCTGATGATGTCACTGAGCATGTCATGAATGATGTAATATGTGACATCATCAGTAGTGGATTATGGGTAATAGTATCTCTAGTTTACTCCCCTATAGCTGTCTTTCTTTTAACATAAGTGTGTGTTTCCTTCCCTTATACTTACTGTTTTTGGTTCGCTTCCAGTTCGCGTACCAGCGAGCGAACTAGGAAGCGAACTAAGAGAAATAGAGGTTGGCACAGTTCCAAATATTGTACCAATTTTTTAATAACGGGGAGGTAGTTCTGAAAAGAACTTTTTTTTTTATTTTTCTGAACATTTTTTTACTGTAAGGTTCCCGATTCGCGAAGCGGGAACGAAGAAAAAAAAATATTTAAAAAAATAATTATTCATAAACATATAAAATATATTTTTGGATTTAAAGAAGAATAAATTTTACAGCTACAGATATTAGCTGTTAAAAAACCAATGAAATTCACTGAAAAAACCATAGGTTATAGACCATATATAGTTAGGAATTAGCATTTACAAAACCTTGAAAATTCACTGAAAAAACCATAGGTTATAGACCATATATAGTTAGGAATTAGCATTTACTAAACCTTATTTTACTCACACAAAACCATTGAAATTCCATATATAGTTAGTTGCACTAACTATATATCGCGCACCCGCAATCCACTGCTGATGATGTCACATATTACATCATTCATGACATGGTCAGTGACATCACTGATGACATCACTGATGACATCTCAAATGACATCACTGATGACATCACTGATGACATCTCATTTGACATCAATGACCACATCACTGATGATATCATTCATGTGACAATACAATGCATCTCCTCACATTTTAATATAACCTCTGTTTCACCCAGTGTTAAAAAGAGAGTATAATTTTTGAAACCATTGACACACCAATACTAGTTACTACATACGCACTCACTGATTGCTACGTCTACACACACCTTCACTCATTCACCCATACAATCATTCATACATACAATCACTCATCTTTACAACACTATCATATGCACTCATACACCTATACAGACACTCACAGTCTGCCACGCATCCATGGAGTTACTCACACACCTAGTCAGTCCTGTAAAGAATCAATGACACTTCCATTTTCTTGTCTATACAGTTAAACATAGAGCACCTTACATTTTCAAACATATACTAACACATACTTACCTTCTTATACAATCATTGATACAAGTACAGATTGATCTGCACAGAGTCACACACCTCCCAGCTAGCCACACACACACTCAGTCTCCCATACAAATACTTGGGCAATCAATCAATAACCCATATAGTTACTCATATAGCTACTGATCAACACATGCAGCAGTTTACAGAACAACAGACATAATGATGCACAAATTAAGACAGTTTAGTCACTAACCCATGCAGTCAGTGAGACACATTTAATCACTCACTCATACAGTCAGTCATGCACCTACTAAATCCTTCGTCCAGACACTTACACATCCACTCATTCTTCAATATGTAAGACATATTTAAACTTTATAGAAACAAAAAATCACTGGATGTTGTTATCAGTGATGTCATCAGTGATGTCATTTGAGATGTCATCAGTGATGTCATCAGTGATGTCACTGACCATGTCATGAATGATGTAATATGTGACATCATCAGCAGTGGATTGCGGGTGCGCGATATATAGTTAGTGCAACTAACTATATATGGAATTTCAATGGTTTTGTGTGAGTAAAATAAGGTTTAGTAAATGCTAATTCCTAACTATATATGGTCTATAACCTATGGTTTTTTCAGTGAATTTTCAAGGTTTTGTAAATGCTAATTCCTAACTATATATGGTCTATAACCTATGGTTTTTTCAGTGAATATATATATATATATCTGCAAATACCTCGCAGCAGCGCTCCTTACAAAGAGACTCGAGGCAAGGACCAACTTTTTCTCAGCATTCTTTTATTCAGCCATTAGGTAGTGTGTCATGACGCGTTTCGGCCGTCCCAGCGGCCTTGGTCACATGGCGATACAGATTGCTTTTTGCCCATTTAAAGTGATAACGTGCAGTCACATGTCAGAAATGATGGACATAGAAAAAATACTATATGTATAAATACATTTGCCTGTACTTTCTCATGGTGCCAATACAGAAGTGAAATAACTGTATAAATACATAAATAAGTCACATTTTGCATAATGTATCAAAAGATTAAAAATATATATATACAACTTCAATTCGTTGCGCGAAGAGTACTGTCAGTTTAACAAGAAATAAGTATAACTGCATAAATTCATATAACTCTTCAAAATGGTGATGAGAAAAAATATACCATGTAGTCCATCAAATCTATTAGCAAGTATAGTGCGAAAAATAGTGCTCACCCGTGTGTATTAAATTATAATACAGAATTATATTGTTGATCACTGCTATTTAATCATAGTAGTGAAAAAAAGACCCAAAAAAAGAAAAATTAATTTGGTCTATGTGGATCTTTTTTTAGAAAGAAACAAGAAAGAATGAATTCATGACAAATTGTACCAGCCAAATAAGGCTCGGAAGAAGAGAATATGGTGCCTTAACTATTTTCCGGCACTATTGTATCATTCTTGTCCTTTGCCATGTTATTGCACCTAAATTTAAAGTGACGTCGTGTCAATTGGAAAAAATAAATATAATTTCTTCCTCTAAAGTGACATCGTGCAGTCAAAGTGCAAATACAGCTAAAGTGGCTGGTGCTGGAGGTTATACAGTACTGAGATAAAGGGGAAGGGAAGTCTAAACCCTATTGAAACAGAGCTTTACTTCCATATTCAAGATAAGATTTTTACATACATCATCAATGTTGCACATATAGAAAAAATCACACCATAAAAACAATCTAAAAAAGAGGGAATCGGTAACATGACTAAAATCAGCTATCACATCAAAAATCAGGATAAAAAACATTACCCTAATATTTAAAACGACGGCTAAAATCAATCATTTCATATATTTACACACACCAAAATTTTTGTACACTCAATATATAAATTATACATAGTATATTACAGTATAAACATTATTATGTAAACAAAGTGCACGGTGCGGACCAACTACTCTTATAGTTTAGATTAAGGTTGTATCATGGTGTTAACTATATGGCTAAAGGCTAACATTATCATAAAGGTGGTCATAGGTATGTGTGGAGGTCCTCTGTGGTGTTAAGACCTCCCGGCCACTTTGAGTTAAACTCCAAAATATATTTGGTTTCGAGCCTGCGCATACACGCCTCCCTGTCGCCTCCTCTTCTGGTAAGCGGTACTGACTCAATGGCAAAGTATTTGAGACACTGAGGCTTACTATTGTGACACGCCTCAAAGTGTCTGGCCACTGGATAGCTCTGGTCTTTATTTACAATGGCGCGCAGATGTTGAAGAATACGCTTATGAATTTGCAGTTTGCTGCTACCAATATATTTGAGTTTGCAGTCGCACTCTAAAATATACACACAGTATTCCGTTCTACAGGTTAGGTGTTGTTTTATTTCCCTTGTAGTTCTAGGGATTACTGTTGTATATTTTTTGGTGTTGACACCATGTTGGCAGGCTTTACATGCCAGGCATTTGAAGAAGCCCCTGCTGGTCGGTCTCCAAGGCTCCTTGCCTATGCAGTCTTGACTATTTTTAGAGAGGATGGAGCCCATACTAAGGTTTTTACGAAAAGTAATAGATGGATTAGGGGGCATCACATCACCAATCATGGGATCATCTTTTACAAAGTGCCAGTTTCTCCTGACGATACTCCTAAGTTCTTTCTCCTGTTTGGAGTAGGTCAGAATGAGTCTAACTTCATTTATATTGTCACTTTGTTTCACTCTCTTAGTCAGCAAATCACCTCTTTCTTTGACCCTCGATTTCTTTATAGCAGTGTTCACTATCTTAGCAGTGTAACCCCTATCTACAAATCTTTGAAAACTTTCCTGTTGTTTGACAATCATGTCTTCATAATTGCTACAAATACGGCGGATGCGTAGCATCTCGCCATAAGGTATTGATTTGATTAGATGTTGGGGATGAGCACTCGTGGCATGTAAAAGAGTGTTACCTGCCGTCGGTTTTCTAAAAAGAGTACTGGTAATAACATTATTACATATAAAAACCTGTACATCTAAAAATGTCACCGATTCCCTGCTTACATCAGAGGTAAAATGCAGATTAAGATCATTGTCATTGATGTCATGTATGAAATTTAAAACACTTTCCTCGGAACCACGCCATACAATAAATAGGTCATCAATAAATCTGAGCCAACAAGTGATGTTAGTGGTCCAATATTCTTCAAATTTGCGCAAAAGGACCAGTTCCTCCCACCACCCCATAAAGATGCACGCATAACTAGGGGAGAAACTGGCCCCCATTGCTACACCTTGGACTTGTTGGTACATTTGACCGTTAAAAATGAAGAAGTTATTGTTGAGGCAGAATTTTAACATTTCCAAGAGCATTTTGGTGTGTTGGGCCAGTTCAATGGGCCTGCGGCTAAGATAATACTCACATGCCCGCAGGCCATCCTTGTGCTTTATACATGTGTATAATGAACTGACGTCCAACGTTACCAACAACAAGTCGGGGCTCCATGTTACATCCTCCAACTTTCGCAAAAAATCACTTGAGTCTTGTACATATGACTTTAAAGACTTCATGTGTGGCTGCAGAAAGTAGTCAATGTACCTTGAAAGATTTTCCAAGGGGCCACCACACGCTGCGATTATGGGTCTGCCTGGAGGTTTGGAGATACTCTTATGGACCTTGGGTATGAAATAAATATATGGAGTGAGTGGATGATCTTTTTTAACATACTTAAACTCATCTCCACTTAACATACCTAGGCCCTTCCATGCCACCAGGTTCTTAGATAAGGCCTCCAGCATCACCCTGTATTTCCGATGGCTGTGAGGCCGGATGGCAGGCTAAACACGAGTGCGTCCTGGAAAGCTCTAGGGCGTTTGTGAAAAATTTATGCAGCGCGGAGTCCTTACCGCGTCAGGATGCACCAACTCTAGTCACCGCGGAGCGGGGAATGGACTAGAGGGGCTGTGGAACGGAACTCTGCTGCTCTACGCAGTGTGGGAAGCCGGATTGAACGAAACTCCCCATGCAACACGGGTCTCCACTTAGGAAAGAATATTGCTCGAAACAAGGCTGTGATTCAGAGACTGTGAAAGTAAGAATACAATTACCAGCATGCAATATAACAAAGAAAATGAACTTTCAACCAATGAAATGCGTGCATGTTAAATAACCAATAAAAGTAAGCTTCTGTCACCACATCCTGAGCTGCCTATGATTAAGGGGCGAGTGACCTTGAAACGCGTCAGGCAAGCACCAAGATATACCTGTGAGCCATCGGGGAGACAATCCTGTGAGGCCGGATGGCAGGCTAAACACGAGTGCGTCCTGGAAAGCTCTAGGGCGTTTGTGAAAAATGTATGCAGCGCGGAGTCCTTACCGCGTCAGGATGCACCATCTCTAGTCACCGCGGAGCGGGGAATGGACTAGAGGGGCTGTGGAACGGAACTCTGCCGCTCTACGCAGTGTGGGAAGCCGGATTGAACGAAACTCCCCATGCAACACGGGTCTCCACTTAGGAAAGAATATTGCTCGAAACAAGGCTGTGATTCAGAGACTGTGAAAGTAAGAATACAATTACCAGCATGCAATATAACAAAGAAAATGAACTTTCAACCAATGAAATGCGTGCATGTTAAATAACCAATAAAAGTAAGCTTCTGTCACCACATCCTGAGCTGCCTATGATTAAGGGGCGAGTGACCTTGAAACGCGTCAGGCAAGCACCACGATATACCTGTGAGCCATCGGGGAGACAATCCTGTGAGGCCGGATGGCAGGCTAAACACGAGTGCGTCCTGGAAAGCTCTAGGGCGTTTGTGAAAAATTTATGCAGCGCGGAGTCCTTACCGCGTCAGGATGCACCATCTCTAGTCACCGCGGAGCGGGGAATGGACTAGAGGGGCTGTGGAACGGAACTCTGCCGCTCTACGCAGTGTGGGAAGCCGGATTGAACGAAACTCCCCATGCAACACGGGTCTCCACTTAGGAAAGAATATTGCTCGAAACAAGGCTGTGATTCAGAGACTGTGAAAGTAAGAATACAATTACCAGCATGCAATATAACAAAGAAAATGAACTTTCAACCAATGAAATGCGTGCATGTTAAATAACCAATAAAAGTAAGCTTCTGTCACCACATCCTGAGCTGCCTATGATTAAGGGGCGAGTGACCTTGAAACGCGTCAGGCAAGCACCACGATATACCTGTGAGCCATCGGGGCGACAATCCTGTGAGGCCGGATGGCAGGCTAAACACGAGTGCATCCTGGAAAGCTCTAGGGCGTTTGTGAAAAATGTTTGCAGCGCGGAGTCCTTACCGCGTCAGGATGCACCATCTCTAGTCACCGCGGAGCGGGGAATGGACTAGAGGGGCTGTGGAACGGAACTCTGCCGCTCTACGCAGTGTGGGAAGCCGGATTGAACGAAACTCCCCATGCAACACGGGTCTCCACTTAGGAAAGAATATTGCTCGAAACAAGGCTGTGATTCAGAAACTGTGAATGTAAGAATACAATTACCAGCATGCAATATAACAAAGAAAATGAACTTTCAACCAATGAAATGCGTGCATGTTAAATAACCAATAAAAGTAAGCTTCTGTCACCACATCCTGAGCTGCCTATGATTAAGGGGCGAGTGACCTTGAAACGCGTCAGGCAAGCACCACGATATACCTGTGAGCCATCGGGGAGACAATCCTGTGAGGCCGGATGGCAGGCTAAACACGAGTGCGTCCTGGAAAGCTCTAGGGCGTTTGTGAAAAATATATATATATATATATATATATATTTATATGTATATATATATATATATTTTTTTATTATTTTTTTTGTTTCCCCAAAGTGCCCTGCAGCAAAGAAGCACTCGACAGCAGCAGGTATGTAAACATCCTTTATTACGTGCTAGAAGGTGGCATTTCATCCGTCATTTGCAACCCTTCACCAACGCGTTTCAGAGCTGTCCGCTCCTTCCTCTTGGGTGTGGTGGCTCTTTGCAGTTCATTTCCGGCATTTCCACAGTCTCAAGAAATCATGTCCTTAAGTGGTTACCGCTTTGTAGCGTGATTCCTCTTGTGCATTGTGGGACTTGTTGTTATTAGCCTTCCGTTTTTCACCACATTGGTTTCTGCAATTCAGCCATTAATTGAGGGCTCACAGTGATTATATATATATATATAGATTCAGCTCGCAGTCCTCGGCGTACTCGAGTACAGAAGTAAAACCGCACTCCAGGGCAAATTCTATTCAATATCTTTTATTTACAGCAACAGATGCGTTTCGGTAGAAGTGCCTTTGTCAATGTTACCGGCACTGACATGAAACGCCATGTTTTATTTACATCTAAGCAGTCAAAATCAAGGAAGGACTCGCGTTCCACTGCTAATGTTGGCGCCATTTTGTAATGATTGTACCTTATATGCATTTCCTAACATTCCAACCAAACGAAAAGCAATTCATCAACTTATTTAGTTTATAATGCATTTAGATTCATTATTTAAATAAATCCGAATCATAGTGGACAAATCAGATAAACCATAATAGATAAATGTTTGTCAATGCATCAACGTGGATGTCAGTTTCTTAATAGAGCCGTGGATCGGCTAGTATCCTTCCATTTGATACCCCAGTTAGACCTCCGATAGGGGTAGTAAGTGTCTCTGATAGATCATTTTAGATGCGTGAACATATTACTGTTAATCTGTCAAAAAAAGCTTATCTCATTATATGCCAAAAAAAAAGCTTGCAATTTACATTCTATATATATTATGTAATTTATCTCAATTCATTTGTTACTCATACTAGTCAAGACACCTACGACTAACCCATTCTACAAAACAAACTCATCAAACCAAGTAGTTGAACAAATCAATAACCTAACTCATGATTATAATGTGAACAAAATATCAAATCAAGATGTAAAACCAAAATGTAAGGCCAAGATGTGAAACTAGATGCCCATCCCCTTGTGATGAAATATATATTTCCCTCAGTTTTGACCTAAATGGACTGTAAGTTCCTCCCCACAGTTGAGACCTTGCGGATGTTTGGTATGCAGGTCAATGATGTAACGCGCTTCTAATCTGCGCAACTTCCTCAACCTGTCGCCACCCCTCAGACTCTGCACTATATGGTCAAGACCAAAATATTGTAACTGCTTGCGTTCCCTGCCATGTTTCTCAGCAAAGTAGCGCGCAACCGGGTACGCCTGGTCATTTTTGTCGATGGCCCGCATATGTTCTAACACCCGCGTCTTAACTGGGTGGACGGTACTCCCTATATAGCAGAGACTGCACGGGCACATCAGACAATACACTACGAAGGGTGTGGTGCAGGTAATAAACTTCTTGATCTTCTTGGTTATCCTTGCATCTGGTATTTTATATGTCAACACCCTCCTGCTGTTCACGCAAGCCTTGCATTTGCTGCAAGGAAAAAAGCCCATCATCTGTTTTAGGGTGTTTACCCTTTCTTGCAATTTTTCTAGGTGACTTTTAACCAACATATCCCTCAAGGATCTCGCGTTTTTAAAAGTTACCAAAGGTTGTGGGGGAATGTCTTTACCAATAATGGTATCTGATAGGAGAATGGGCCAATTCTTTCGGAGAATTTTTTTGAGATTGTTGACTCTGCTGAGTAAGGAGTTACCAGCCGGAACTTTCCTTTCTCAGTTTTAGCCTTCTTACTTCCGCTCAGCAATTGGTTTCAATGTATGCCTCCCACTCTCTGTAATCTAGTGTCATGGATCACTGAATCATAACCCCTGACTCTAAATCTTGCAATGCTTTCCACTGCAGCCTTCTCAAATTCGTCCTCTTTCGAACAATTTCTTCTCAACCTAAGCAATTCCCCGTAGGGAATGCTCTGGACGAGTTTTGGTGGATGGCTGCTGCTGGCAAAGAGTATAGAGTTACCCGCGGTGGATTTGCGGTAAAGAGTGATTTGTAAGGTGTTGTCCTCAACATAGATCCTCAGGTCCAGGTAGTCCACTGCCACTGGACTAACTGTGCCAGAGAATCTGAGATTGACCAGGTTGTTGTTGAGAAGATCGATATATCGGTTTGCTGACTCAATGCTCCCCTGCCAGACGATGAATAAATCATCAATATACCGATACCACTCTATAACCTGCCCTGAGTCGGTTTCACACCGGTAGGTTCTGGGCACCCGCTCCTCCCACCAGCCAACGAACAAGTTCGCGTAGCTGGGGACAAAGCAGGTGCCCATTGCTGTGCCGTGCCAGTGAGCTGCTTGTAATACTGATCTCCGAATAGAAAGATGTTGTGGGTCAGGCAAAACTCAATGTACTCAATAAGCATGATGGTATGTGCTGAGCAACGCAGTTGTCGTCTTTCCAAAAAGGACATTATCGCTGTTATACCATCCTCATGCTTTATGCATGTATACAGACTTGTAATGTCCAGAACCATAAGTTGGTAACTTGGGTCCCATTTGATGTTCACGATTCGATTTAGAAAGTCTTTAGTATCCCTGATATAGGAATTCAACTGTAGTACCCATGAAAACAGAAAGTGATCGACAAACATAGGTAAATGTTCAGTTAATCCATTCATGGATGAAACAATCGGGTGTTCACTGTCCTTATGCAATTTGGGTATGTGGTAGAAAGTGGGTATTACAGGGTTTGAGCTTCGTAAGAATAAATGTTCATCTGGTCCCAGCATGTTCTTATTGTACCATTTGGCAATTAAATCATCATACGCCTTGATACTGTTTTGGTATTCTTTGGCTGTGACTTTTTGATAACAGTGCGTGTTTAATTGTCGGAGTGCTTCCTCACAATATGCCTCCCTTGCTTGTAGTACCACATTACCCCCCTATCTGAGGGTTTTATGATGATGGTTTGATCTTGCACAAGTTGTTGCAGCGCCTGTTTCTCCATATTTGATAGGTTCCCTTGACGTGTACTATGTTTTGGTCTTGTTCTAAACTTAAGGAGGTCATTGATCATTGCATCAGAAAAAATGTCAATAGCATCAGATGGCATCTGTGGGTTGAACAGGGACTTGGGTTTGAATGGACTCTCTTCTCTGTCCTGTTCCACACCCACATTTACCGCTCTTGTTGGTAAATCTGGAATTTGTTGCAATGTTCTGCTGGCAATATCTAGCCTCAGTTCTTCCAGACACTCGATTCCTGTGAGGTATTTTCCAGTGAGGACGTCAGTCGCAGTTAATCGCACAGTATTCCCTTTCAGGTCTTTCAAATGAGATCTTGTTTTGTAATATTTGTGGAGCTTAAGTTTGCGCACAAAACTAAATAGGTCTATGCGTACTTGTGTGTACTCCAATTGATTACTGGGACAGAATGTTAATCCCATAGTGAGTACCTTATGTTCCACATCAGTAAGGGTTCTCTCTGTAAGGTTAACTACTGTTAAGTTAGACACCTTTATTTCCTGCTCATGTTCTTCCTGCGATTCACCCAGCCTCGGGTTTTGCCCCTTCCTCTACCTGCCTCCCCCGCCTCTGCAGGGTTTTCTGCGCCTTCTTCCGGGGGTTTGTTTTTCCCTCCCCGGAGCCACGACTGTTGTATGATCTTGAATTCGTCGTGAAAAGGAGTAAGAGTATTG
Organism: Lissotriton helveticus; assembly: GCF_964261635.1. Taxonomy (NCBI): domain Eukaryota; kingdom Metazoa; phylum Chordata; class Amphibia; order Caudata; family Salamandridae; genus Lissotriton; species Lissotriton helveticus. Next base: position 1,114,423,989 of record NC_136061.1, read on the forward strand.
CTCCCTTCCACTCTTGCAAGCAACCCCTCATCACCGGATTCGTTCTCGGTTACCTCAGATTCTGAGGTTTCCACTCTTGGAGTCACCTGTTTGGATCGCTGATTTACTTCCTTTCTAGGGCCATCAAACTTACGGGCAAAGGTAAGAACCATTCCCTGTAAATAGTCATTTTCATCGCGAGTGAATTTCTCCTGCTTGCGAAGTTTGATCTTCTGTTCATATTTAGCTAATCGTGATTTCATTTGGCCCATCAGGTCATCCAATTGTTTCTTATCCAGTCCTTCTTTAGATAAGTCTCCTTCTAGTTCTTTAATTTCTTGAAGGGCTTTTTCCCGGTCACTCCACGCGTACTACACCAGTATGCCGAGTGTTCCTCTGCAATATTGCGCCGTGTGTTCTGCCCAGTCAGTTATTAGCTGTGGGTCAGGATTTACATAGAAGGGTACAGTGTATACCCTCAGTCCTCTAGGGACCCGTTGTTCATCAATATAGTTCTGTAGGCTGGTGGCCTCCCACCATTTACGTGTTTCCCGTTCGTATAAACACGCAAATTTGACCATTACTTCCGTTACTTTGTTCTTTGGTTGTACCTGACTGCTGGCAGCAGTATGGATTTGTCTGGTGTCATGACGTTTAAATATATACTTGGCTGCTTCTCGACGTTCTTGTTCACAAAATATGGCTTGTGCCATGGCAGAAAGTTATTGCTGTACGTAATTTTGACAGCTGTCAAAATTTCTAGGAGTTAGATTTGCGAAAATGCCCTTGTTATGCCTTGCCGTCAATACTTCTAAAGCTCGTACAATCCGAGCAAACTATATATATAGAGATATAGATATAGATATATATATATATATATATTACCTACTGGCGGTCGCCAGTAGGTATATATAGTTAGGACCTTGATCCATTTAAAATCCGCAACATTCTATTGGGAATAACTTTGGCGCCGGTTGATAAATCTTCGTGAATTTCTCAAAGAAGATGGCCCGCTCCGCTCCACTCCTTCCCTGAAAGTTTTGGGGGATCCATCAAGTGGGGGCTGAGAAAAAAGGGGGGTCCCAAAATGTGTTTTTCCAAATGTTATTTTCATAGGACGATTAGACACAGCTACAGCCCGAACGGCTGAACGGAATTACACCAAACTTGGCAAAATGGTAGGGACTGGTGCGCAGTACGGTCTTTTGTTTAAATGGTGTAAATTCTTCCAGTAGTTTTTGAGAAAATTGAGTTTGAAAAAATGTATATATCTATAGGCGCGCACCGTGCGCGCACCGGTGCTCGCCTGTTCCCGTGCGCGAGCAGAATTTTGATTTGCTGTTGGATGTCTGTCAACATTCCAATTGGTAGAAATCGGGAAGTGTTGACCACCATCTTGTCTTCGAGGCAGAAGGGAGCATAAAATAAAAGTGGGAAACATGAAAAGGGGCCAGGGTGGAGTCTCCCTGACCCCCTAGGCCTTCTCAGGGGGTCCCTAAAGGACCCCGAAGGGCCAAAAAAACATTCATTTTTTTTCGAAAAAATTTCGGGGTGCACGCACCCCATAGCCGCCATCTTGTGTAGTTTTAAAACAGAGTGAGAAATAAAAATGAAGAACGTGATAAGGGGCAGGGTAGAGTCTCCCTGATCCACTAGGCCTACTGAGGGGGTCCCTGAAGGACCCCGAAGGACAAAAAAAACTTTTTTTATAATAAAAAATATCGCGAGGTGCGCGCACGTCAGAAAGAAAACTGTAAAAAAAACTACAGTTAAATAATAAGTTAGAGTGTTTAGATGTTGGTTGGCTCTAAAAAGAGCCGTTGTGTTCATTGGTTGTTTTTTGTACCTACAGGTAAGTACCTATGCAGAGTCTAAACTTTAAAAGGAAGACTCTATTCCCCGCTCTGTAAAATGTACACCATCTCTCCTATATATGCCTTGCATGTTGTAACGCAAGTTGTTGTGGTATATAGAACCCATACCATAGTCTCTGAGGAAAGCAGAAACAGATTTATTCACATGTTTCCTTGCTTTCCCAATCTGTGGACAAAATTGGTTGGACCAGTTCCATTTTTGCCTTTGGCATATATTAGAATATACCAAGGCAGTTTTTGGAAAAAGTGTCATCAATTGCCCAAAGGTGTCCTTTAAATGCATTTCCACACCTACCCCAGTCAAAGTGCCCAGGTCATTGCCACCACAGTGCACAATTATAAAGGATTTTACCAATGGCATCAATTGGTGACATCTCAATCCTCTCTGACTAATCCACATAATATCCACATTTGGTAAATCAAGGTTGTGAAAGCATCTATTCGCTACATACCTTTCACTCCAGAAAATATAGCTATGTCCTACTATCCAGACTTTCAGCATCTTGAAGGCAGATGTGGTTGTACTGAGATGGGTTGTGGAAATGAAATGGCAGTTTGAAAGTAGGAGTTTAGAAAAAAAAAGTGGATGAGATTCAGTGCACTTGAAAAAGAAGAAATGATTGGTGGTTTCTGATAATTTAAGATTGAAAACTAGGGTGCATCCTACTGTTTTTTTTAAGTAATAATAGTATCGGTTTAGAAAAAGTCATTGAAAAGAACATTGCACAGGATAAGCTGGTTTATTGAGAGGTCAAACACACTTGCTGGTTTGGTTTGCAACATTGAGAGATGAACTTTTAACCTTTTGAATTCAGATAGGTGTTCTATGGAGAGTTGCCATGGTAACAGGCAGAGAGAGCAGTGGGGGGAGGTTGAACATTATGTGAGTTTGAAAGTGTTGAAATGTACAACCAATTAAAATGTTAGTTTGGTTTTGAATTTGTGCGGGAAGAAATTTTATTGGGTATGTACAGAGTTATGTGTGTTTAATGAGAGGGAATCAGGGCCATTTGTGGTTGCAGTGTCTGAGGTACATTTCAGAGATTCTGCTGAAGAAAATCTGGTGTGTTTTTGGCACTGTTCTCAATCTTCAAAAGCATTTTTAAAGGTGAGTTATTAATTTGTGAGGGAATATATGTTGTGTATTTTAAGTTAATAATAAAAATGAGTCACAATGTGGTAGTTACTCACTCTCCCGCTCTTTCACTGTCTCTCACTGTCTTCATTTCTGTCCAACAGTGTTCTTTTCCCTTCTCCTGTTTCTCTATAAATCCTTCTGTTTTACTTACACCTTTTGCCTTTTTCTTAATATGTTTTTTTTCTCTCACTCTCCTTTCAGTACCCTTTTTTTCCCTTCACTGTCATTATCCCTTTCCTTTACTCCTGGTTTTGTAATTCTCTCTGACCATCTGATTTAATTTCTTTTGTTTATTTTTTCGCTCTTATTGTCTCTCTCTTTTTGTCTTCCTCACCTTTGCTCTCTTTATAGAACACTACTAGGAAGATCCTCTTCCCCCCCCTTTCACTGTAGTAATTATTTGACTGAATTGCAAGGATTAATGTTATGTGTCTAAGGTCACAGTGTGAGTCTCATGTTTTGATGTAATGCTGGCAAAAAAGTAATGCTGTAAATTGGAAATGTATTTTGAAAATGGCTCAGGTTTCTGCACTGTATTGTAGCGCTGAAATAGATAGGATGTGTTCTGTTTCTTAATTGTTTTAGTGTGGTAAATGTGTTTTGGTAAAAAGTTGGGTTTTAAACTTTTTGTCCAGGATCACACTGAGTGTCTGTGTAAATTAAAGAATTATATTTGTACCTTTTATCATAATCTCTCCTGTCTCTTCTCACAGTCTACCTCCCTCTGGTTATACTGTTTTATTTAATGAAAATATTTTGTCTTTTGTTTGGATGTAATGCTGGCAAAATGTAACACTGCAAATTGGAAATGTATTTTCAAAATGACTCAGGTTTCTGCACTGTATTGTACTGCTGAAATAGATAGGCTGTGTTCTGTCTCCTAAACTTTTTTGTGTGGTAAATGTGTTTTGGTAAAAAGTTTGGTTTTAAACTTTGTGTCCAGGATCACACAGAGTGTCTGTGTAAATTAAAGAATTATATTTGCATCTTTTACTATAATCTCCCCTGTGTCTTCTCACAGTCTACCTCTCTCTGGTTATACTGTTTTCTTTCATAAACATATTGTGTCTTATGTTTGGATGTAATACTGGCAAAAAGTAATGCTGCAAATTGGAAATGTATTTTGAAAATGACTCAGGTTTCTGCACTGTATTGTACTGCTGATTTAGGGGCCGATTATGATGGCGTACGGACCTGAGTCCGTCCACCACCATAGAGTAGGAGGGACCGTCCGCAGGGGCTGCGGCGGTCCCTCCATGCAGATTAGGATGTGACCGCCAGGGTGGCGATCACATCCTCAATCTTTAACATTGCGGCGGGTGCAGCTTCAAGCTGCACCCGCCGCAATGTTAAAAATGCATACATTGCATTTGTATACAGCAAGCGGCAGGCACCGCGCGGTGCCTGCCGATTACTGCACACAAATGCATGGGGGTACCATAGGTACCCCCCATGTGCACCCCCCACCCCCCTTCACCCAGGGGGCCCGCAACGGGCCCCCGCAGTGAAGCTCCGTATGCTTTTCCACGGCGGAAAACCCGCCGTGGAAAAGCATTTCTTTTCGGGCATCCTAATTTGGCTGACGGTGTCTAAGCGACACCGTCACCATGTTAGTGCTTTTCCGCCGCGGTTGTAAGCCAACCGCGGCAGAAAAGCTGCGGACGGAAACCAGGACCCACCAGCCATCCTAATGTGGCGGTGGATCTTTGGTGGGTCGGCAGAGGAATTTCCGCATCCTCCGGGCCGGCAGTGGCTTCCGCCGGCCCAGAGGATGCAGAAAATCCTCCATCATAATCGGCCCCATAGTTAGGTTGTGTTCTGTGTCTTAAACTTTTTCCTGTGGTAAATGTGTTTTGCAAAATAGTTTGGTTTTAAACTTTTTGTCCTGGATCTCACTGAGTGTCTGTGTAAAGCAGACACAGAGATGGTACACACAGAAGAGAGATGGTGCAGGCAGAGACACAGATAGTGGAAGTAGACACAGAGATGGTACACACAGAGGATAGATGGTGCAGGCAGAGACTCAGATAGTGCAAGCACACACAGACATGGTACACACTGAGGATAGAAGATGGAGGGCTGTAGGCATACGGACAGATAGTGCAAGCAGATACAGACATGGTACACACAGAGGGTAGATGGTGTAGGGCTGTAGGCAGAGGGACAGATGGTGCAGTCACAGAAAAGATGGTGCAGAGAGAGGGTGAAATGTTTCAAGCAGATAATCAGATAGTGCAAGCAGACACAGACATGGTATACACTGAGGATAGAAGATGGAGGGCTGTAGGCATAGGGACAGATAGTGCAAGCAGATACAATCATGGTACATACAGAGGGTAGATGGTGTAGGGCTGCAGGCAGAGGGACAGATGGTGCAGTCACAGAAAAGAGGGTGCAGAGAGAGGGTGAGATGGTGCAAGCAGAGAGTCAGATAGTGCAAACAGACACAGACATGGTATACACAGAGGATAGATGGTGGAGGGCTGTAGGCAGAGGGACAGATAGTGCAAGCAGACACATACATGGTGCACACAGAGCGCTGATGGTGTAGGGCTGCAGGCAGAGGGACAGATGGTGCGGTCACAGAAAAGTTGGTGCAGGGAGAGGGTGAGATGGTTCAAGTAGAGACTCAGGTAGTGTTAGCAGACACAGACATGGTACACACTGAGGATAGAAGATGGAGAGCTGTAGGCAAAAGGACAGATAGTGCAAGCAGATACAGACTTGGTACACGCAGAGGATAGGTTGTGTAGGGCAGTAGGCAGAGGGACAGATGGTGCAGTCACAGAAAAGATGGTGCAGAGAGAGGGTGAGATGGTTCAAGCATAGACTCAGATAGTGCAAGCAGACAGAAACATGGTATACACAGAGGATAGATGGTGGAGTGCTGTATGCAGAGGGCCAGATAGTGCAAGCAGATACAGACATGGTACGCACAGTGGATAGGTGTTGTAGGGCTGCAGGCAGAGGCACAGATAGTGCAAAAAAAGCCTGAAAGAATACTCCAAGCAAGACTCTCTTTGATTGTAGTAATCATTTTACTAAATTGGAAGGGATAGTGTTATGTGTGTAGGATCACAGTGTGAGTCTGTTTTCATTTTAAGAGGTAGGTGGCAGATTAATTTGCATAGTTAGTGTGTTTAAAAATATGGGAATATATGTACTTATAAAATTGATTAAGGTAGTTTTTTATTATCTATTAGTGAAAACGATATAATTAAGTGTTTATATTTTTTTGCAAGGACCAGCAACATTATTATATTGGTGCAATGGAAGAGCATCAAGAGAACGTCGCTTTGAATTTTGAGTTCTCAGGCGCATTAATAGAGGATGTCAAAGATGGACCTTTTCCAGAGGAAATTGATACTGAAAATGAAGATTTCTTTGATGAGAGTTTGGACAGTGTTTTTTGTGGAAGTGGTAGAAGATTTTGAATTTGAAGATGGAAATTTTGTATTTGATATGAAATACCGGACGAAGTCATGTTGGAAGTTTTATTGGAATATGAAATGTTTGATGAATAAATGTATCATTTATAATTAAAAATTATTCGAGTGAGTCTTTTTGTAGTATTGTAATAATTTGGATTCAGACATTCACAGGTAGAGCCAGGAGAACATGGCGGCCGCAGGCTAGTGCGGTGCGCGCGCTGATCATCTGAGCTCCTCTGGCATGGGAAGCACTCCTCTCCGCTCTGAGTGAGGATCGGGCGTTTTTGAGCTCCCACTGTTCCCGCTGCTTTCTGCCTTGTTTTTCCCCCTACCTGACTCGGCGCGATGACTTAAAACGCCGGACCGACTGCCATCGGATTGGAACTGCGGAGCAAGGTAGGAGGCTGTCGGGCTGACCCCCTTCGTTAGACCAGGTCCGCTCCGGAGGGCTCGGAGGGGTCGCTGCCCTGTCGCTGCCCCACCCCCACCCCCCTCCCCAGTCTCCCTGCGCCCATCGACTGCCGCTGGAGCTAGGACGGGAGAGCGGAGACGGCGACGGAATAGCGGAAGTGTGAGGAAAGGGCTGCCGGCTTGTTTCTCCCTCGTCTGGTCAGTCGGTACACCTCGGATGTGTCTCGCCCTGCCTTCCAGCAGCTCTCCGCCCCCTCAGAGTTCGTGGAGCAGAGCAGCCGTGGAGCTTCGTCGGGGTCGCTCGGCGCGAGGTCTGCTTAGAGGCAGACTTGAATGTGTGGGCTCCGGAGGCACAGTGGTTCAGCTGCTACAGAAGCAGTCTGAGCCTATCAGCAAGCCCCAGGCGCAAGTTGGTGCCGGCTTAGCAACATACAATACCTGCAACAGTAAGGAGCCGTGGGGGGGGCTGTCTCTGCATTTAGAGGGATCAGGGAAATCTAGACTTGGCAGTAGTAAGGGCAACTCATTAGGGGTGGCAAGTAATCTCAGCTCTGTAGTTAACAATCTAAAAGAAATTAAACGGGTTAGCCAGGTTTTACTACAGCTACCAGAACCCCCTTCTTTAGAGACGGTGTCTCATACAACAGCAGCAATTGAGTCCTCTGTCCCCGCTCCAGCCCTCCCTCCCGTCTCCTCTGTAAGCAATTCTTCAAGCGAGCTTGCCCCTTCTAGTCTTCCAGCTTTACCAAAAGAGAAAGAGAAAAAGAAAATCTGTCAGAAACCTAAATTAACAGCTACAAAAACAGCTACAAAACCGAAAGCCAAAGGGAGGGGAAACAAAAGAATCAGTAAAAGTAGCCAAGAAGGGGCTAAGACTCTAGGTCCAACTAACAGCGCTGTGAAAATCACCCCCTCTTTACGCTCTTTTTTTAAAGTCCTGCCTCAAGTTCTGGATCTAAGCCCAGTTAATAACCAGGAAGAGAGCCTTGAGACACCTCTGGGTATTGATATTCCCTCAGGGGATTCACTCCCACTAACAGAAATGGATGATCCATCACCGTCCGCTCTGCCACAGTCGGTGGAGGCTAATACTCCATGCGATGTTGAAGGAGAGGCCCTAAACAGTTTACCATCAAGCTCCGCAAAGGCTTCAGGGGAGAGAGAGGAGGAAGGGGAGGTCGGTATCATAACTCATACCACGACCGAGTCGGCATTGGCAGCGTTGGCAGCTTCAATCGCGTCAATGAGAGAAGAAATTCGTAGTGATTTTTTGGTCTCCAAAGCTAACCAAAACGACATTCGCTCATCTTGTGAAGCTCTGGAAAGGAAAGTAGATGGCTTGGGTGAAAGAACGGAGGCATTGGAGAACACAGTGGGAGCGGTAAAAGCTAATCTGGAAGCAGCTGTGTCAAAAATTCACAACCTACGCAAGGAGGGAGATGCGGTGAAAGAAAGAATGGAAACATTAGAGAATTTCTCTTGTAGAAACAACCTGCGTCTTCTCAAAATACCGGAGGGGAAAGAAGGCGGGGACATTAAGAGTTTCGTTGTAAAACTTTTGAAGGAAGCTTTGGATCTCGAGGAGACAGTAGAAGTGTTGGAGAAAGACATCCAAAGGATCCATCGTGACCCATTCCGTCTTAACGCGGGCAGGTCTAAACCCCGAAAAATCCTTGTCAACTTCCTGACTTATACCTTAAAGGAGAAAATTCTTAATACTGCACTAAAACTTAAAACTACAAAATGCTCTGAATTCCCTTTCGATATCCGCTCTGATCTATCCAAGGCTACACTTGATAGGCAGTGGGAGTTGGGACAGAAGATGGATAGTTTTAGAACAGCTGGTGCAACAGTCCAGATGAGATTCCCGGCCTACTTACGCATCATGTATAATAACAAGATGTACAATGTTAGAACACCACTTGAGGCAGATGAGCTCCTGGAGACTATTCAGAACCACTCGCAGGGTAAATTTTGAACGACTAGGTCCCCCCCCCACCTCAGTGTACTTGTTCTTACTCAACAGGATTAACAACGCAATTAACTAAGTAGGAGTCTTACGAGCTTTTGGGGAGAGGGAGGGGGGAAGAATGAGGAATAGAGGGGGAAAAATACACATATAAAATAAAAAAAGAGGAGAAAAAAGGATAAAAAAAAAAAATATATATATATATAAAAAAGAAAAAAAAAATATATAGGGGAAAGAAAGGGAAAAAAAGAAAAGAAAAAGAAAAGAAAATAAGGGGGAAAAGAAGGAACGGAGAAAAAAAAAAAAAAAAAAGGGAAGAAAAGGGAAAGGAATTTTAAAGGAGGAAAAAAATAAATAAATAAATAAATAAATAAAGTAAATAAATAAATTGCACTATTTCACAAACAACCCTTTTCTGTAGATAAACAAATGATCAAATGGATAAATCCACACTATCTGGAGAAAGTGAGTAACAAATCATTAGGGGGAAAGTGGGATGGTGATGGTGATCGTGCACGACAGTATAATGTTTCTTCACAGATATTCTTAAGGAGTGCAACTCCGTGCCGAGAGTAGAGCTCAGATCGGCGCAAACCGGCCTTTCAACTGGCCGGAGTAAGTATGGAGGGGTTCTCCAAATGGGTGGGGGGGGGGGGGGACACAAAAGCATAAAAATTCAAAATTATCCTCAGAAACTTGGCCCTTTAAAACAGATTTTTCTTTTTTACAGTCCAATCGCCTTAGATACAATAACTAAAAGAAACAAAGCAATAAATACTAAACCAGGTGGAATGGAAGTGAGCAAAGGGAAGGAGAAATGACATCGATATCCTTTTTATCTTGGAACGTGAATGGTTTGCGCGTGCAGGGGAGAAGAGAACGCATCTTTCAATATTTGCGCGACTCCCCGGCGCAGATCATCATTATCCAAGAATCGCATCTTTTAAAAAACGAGGCAGATGCAATTTTAAAAAAGCAAAAATGGATTGACGTATTCTTAAGCACTGACCATAATGCAAATATAAGAGGAATTCTCTTAATCTGCAAAAAACCAGCTAACGTGCGGATTCTTGAATTCAGAGAGGACAAATCTGGAAGATGGCTCATAGTTAACCTCTCTATACATGGGCAGAAATACACTTTAGTCGGATATTATGGTCCTAACTCTGATGATCCATCTTTTTTGGAGATAATAAGGAACGATTTAATAACCACCTCTGATCCCATAATCTGGACAGGGGACTTTAACGTTATTTTGAACCCAAAACTTGATAAAACCACCAATAGCAGCAGATATAGGTGTCAACCCCCCTCAAAATCTAGACAGACTATAAAAGGGATTATGGAGGACTTGGGTCTCGCAGATCTATGGAGAGAAAGAGCCGGCTCTAAACCAGGGGTATCTTATAGGAATCTAAAGTATAAACATACTTCACGAATAGATTTTGCCCTGTTTAGTTACTGTCTCCAAAACTCTATAGCTAGTATCAAGTATATACCCTCTCACTTATCCGACCATTCAGCTCTCTCTTTCACCTTAATACTTCAAACTTATAAAAAACATCCCTCCTGGACATTTGATCGAACTATTCTTTTGGTCCCGGAAGAAGTAACATATCTCAACTCCGAAGCTAGGATGTTTTTAGATAGCAATTTGCACTCAACCTCCCTTGCCTTAGTATGGGAAACTCTGAAGGCTTACCTGAGAGGTTGCATCACCAACAGAGCCTCCTTTATGAGGAAAAACTATCTAGCCAAAATCCAAAACCTAGAACAGGAGCTGGAGATAATTGAACAAAGGCTTAGGGGCACAACTGGCTCACTACAAGTTTAAAAAAATATGTCAGACCTCAAAAGTCAGATAGAAGGTATCCTACAAGAAAGGGTCTCAAAAAAATGGGAGGCGAGTAAACTCTCCAATTTTGAATTCGGAGAAACCGCAGGGAAGATTTTAGCCTGGAGGGTCAAAGCAGACCAAGCAAAAAACCACATAAGAGGGATCATGGTAGCGGGGGAAAATCAGCTTAGGTCATCAGATGTAGGAATTAGTACTGCCTTTACGCAGTTTTTTGCGGAAATATATAGGGATGATATCAAAGAGGACCAACAGGCGAGGAAGTTATGGCTGGATAAGATTCCTCTTCCACACTTATCGCAAGCACAAAGTGAGGCATTGGAATTGGACATCTCAGAGACAGAGGTTAAAAAGACTGTATCCGCACTAAAACATGGCAAAGCTACAGGTCCTGACGGACTCCCCGGAGAACTGTATAGAGCCTTGGCCGATATAATTGTCCCTACTCTGACGGCCCTTTTCAACGGTATTCAGAAGGACGGTAACGACCCACCTCAATCATGGAGCGAGGCATCTATAGTCTTGATCTTAAAACCTGGGAAAGACCCAACACTATGTGGGTCTTACCGCCCAATATCATTACTAAATAATGACTACAAAATATATGCTTCTATTTTAGCAGCTAGATTGGGATCAGTAATGGGGGAAATAATCCATCAAGACCAAAAGGGATTCATTAAAGGGCGTCAGCTTTCTGACCTAACATATGACCTAGTGGGGGCAATCGACATCGCCTCAGCTTTTTCTATCCCACTGGCAACCCTCACCCTAGACGCAGCTAAAGCTTTCGACAGGGTAAATTGGCCCTATTTAAACGACGTTTTAAAAAAGTTCAACTTAGGGGAGAAACTCTGTCGAACAATAAAACTTATATATAAATCGCCAACAGCACGGCTTCTAATAAATGGCAAGCTGTCTAAATCGTTCAAGATCTCTAGAGGCACAAGACAGGGCTGCCCGCTTTCCCCCCTCCTCTTTAACCTATACATAGAACCGTTTGCGGAAGTTCTCAGACGAGAAGACTCTATTCCATCTTTTAGGTTCGGGGAGTGGGAAAAGCGAGTAGCCTTGTACGCAGATGACATCTTGGTCTTTACTTCAGACCCGGAGATTGCTTTACCAGTAGTCATCGATAGAGCCGCAGATTTCGGCCGTATCTCGGGCTATGAGATAAACGCCTCTAAAACAGATATTATGGCATGGAACATACCCGACCTACGGTCAAATACATCAAATGTAATGAGATATTTGGGAATTCAGATAGTGCAAGATATCGCACAAATCGCCCAAGTCAATCTTGGGAGAATTCTTAAGGAAATTAAAAAATCTTTGAAATCTTGGTCTAATCTCCCACTAACTATCCTAGGCAGAGTAAGCCTGCTAAAGATGTCAATTCTTCCCAAGTTTACCTTCCTATTTAACACGATCCCCCTTGCATTTGATAAAACAGCGTTAGAGAAATGCCAGAGAGAGATTAACTCCTTCGTTTGGGGACACAAGTCAGCAAGGATATCCTGGAAAAAGCTGAGGAGGAGGAGGGAAAAGGGGGGCCTATCCCTACCCGACCTACAATATTATGCGTGGGCATTCCAACTATCCCATTCAAGAATGCTCTTAAAAGTACCATCTAATACTTCAATAGGCCTCATGTTCATGGCAATGCTGATCGGTGCTGGCCTACCAACTAATGGCTATATGTTCAAGTTTGGAGAACAGAAATACTTCAAGAAAGTTAAATTAAAAACTCTTATGTCCCAAGCGAAGCTATGGGCACAGATAAGGAGGAACCTGGGTTTGTCATACTACTCCAACCTTGCGCCCATCTGGGAATCACCAGGGCTCCCTTCCTGCTGGGATGATAGGCTTACTATCCCGTTGAGATCAGGAGGGATACTAACATGGGGAGATGTGTTGACAGGTGACTCTCTGAGGCCCTGGGAGGATTTGCGGGAGCAGCGGGGGATAGAGCTCTCGAGGTTTAAATATCTACAATTAGTTAGCTGGGCTAAGGCAACAAACAGGTCTGGGGCATCATTAGGGAAGTATAGCATCACTGAGGAGAAATTGGTAGCGCAACCTGCAGGGGGTAAAGAGGTCTCGAAATGGTACTGGTGCCTGCTAGAAGAGATAAACGGAGATTTCACCCTCCCGGAACAACTATGGGGCTCAGATCTGGGGGCCCAGAGCATCGAAATCTGGCAGAACTCCTGTACCCTATTATATAAAAGTGTCAAACCTGCATGGCTAAGACGCAATCATTTTTTTACAATTCACCGTGCATATTTTACACCGCTAAAACTTTCCAAATTCATCCCAGGGAAGAAATGCAATAAATGTGGCCATATTGCAGCCTCAGATGTCCACATGTTCAAAGAATGCCCCAACATATTACAATTCTGGAATGAAGTTAAAGCAACTCTGGACTCCATTCTCAATACTTCGATCTCCATCACACTTTCCTTGATCATATTTGGATGGGACAACAACATAAAGGGCCACGCTAGGACATTTTTGTTTTTTGCCATACTGCTTGCAAGAAGAGAGATATGCAAGGTTTGGATTGAAAATTCAGCACCATCCCACGCAAACTGGCTGTCGTCTCTCTACGCAACCTCTAAAACTGATTTGAGGAGATCAGGCGGCGAGCGTAGCCGTATCTTTTGGGACGTTCTGGTTCATTGGAGACAATAACCGGGGTTTTTTTTTTTTTTTTTTTTTCCCCGGTCCTATGATTATGCCTTGAAACTCCAAGAACTAGGCCCCCCCCAGACGGCTCAGAATGGCTAGTTCAACTGAATAAAATTTCAAGTTCGGAGTCTTTTCCCACGATACTCTTCGGGCCATCTTTTGCCGAATTCCACCTAATAGAGCATAGGATGCAGAGGAAACTCTGCACCTGGATAGAGTGGTTGGCAGTTGGAGGCTAAATAAGAGGTGGCCAGGCAAATGAGGATAAAAAAAAAAAACAAAAACAAAAAAAAACAATAATTTGGATTGTTGATGTGTTTTAAAAAAATGAGAATAGATGTTCTGGTGAAGTGTGTTAGGGTTTAGGGTATGTAGTATTAGAAACTGCTATGCAGTATGTCTGTCAGGCCTGTTAATTTAGAAGTAGTCTCCATGCTGTGTACTGAAGATCGTGGCTGTGCTGTAGAAATGCCATAGACAAAGAGATGGTACACACGGAAGAGAGATGGTGCAGGCAGAGACGCAGATAGTCGAAGCAGACACAGAGATGGTATATACAGAGAGTAGATGGTGCAGGCACAGACACAGATAGTGGAAGCAGTCACAGAGATGGTACACAGAGAGGATAGATGGTGCAGGCAGAGACACAGATAGTGGAAGCAGTCACAGAGATGGTGTACACAGAGGATAGATGGTGCAGGCAGAGACAGAGATAGTAGGACAGACACAGAGATGATACACATGGAAGAGAGATGGTGCAGGCAGAGACACAGATAGTGGAAGCAGACACAGAGATGGTACACACAGAGAATAGATGGTATAGGACTGTAGGCAGAGGGACAGATAGTGGAAGCAGACACAGAGATGGTACCAACAGAGAATAGATGGTATAGGGCTGCAGGCAGAGGTAGAGAGAGTGGAAGCAGACACAGACATGGTAAACACAGAGAATAGATGGTATAGGGTTTCAGGCAGAGGGACAGATAGTGGAAGCAGACACAGAGATGGTACACATAGAGGATAGATGGTGCAGGCAGAGACACAGATAGTGGGAGCAGACACAGAGATGGTACACACAGAAGAGAGATGGTGCAGGCAGAGACACAGATAGTGGAAGCAGACACAGAAATGGTACACACAGAAGAGAGATGGTGCAGGCAGAGACACAGATAGTGGAAACAGACACAGAGATGGTACACACAGAGAATAGATGGTGAAGGCAGAGACATAGATAGTGGAAGCAGACATAGAGATGGTACACACAGAAGATAGATGGTGCAGGCAGAGACACAGATAGTGGAAGCAGACATAGAGATGGTACACACAGAGAATAGATGGTATAGGACTGCAGGCAGAGGGACAGATACACTAAATTAATACAGAGATTGTACACACAGAAGAGAGATGGTGCAGGCAGAGACACAGATAGTTGGGGCAGACACAGAGATGGTACACAGAGAGGATAGATGGTACAGGCAGAGGCACAGATAGTGGAAGCAGACACAGAGACGGTATACACAGAGGATAGATGGTGCAGGCAGAGACACAGATAGTGGGAGCAGACACAGAGATGGTACACACAGAAGAGAGATGGTGCAGGCAGAGACACATATAGTGGAAGCAGACACAGAGATGGTACACACAGAGGATAGATGGTGCAGGCAGAGACACAGATAGTGGAAGCAGACTCTGAGATGGTACACACAGAGAATAGATGGTATAGGACTGCAGTCAGAGGGACAGATAGTGGACGCAGATACAGAGATGGTACACACAGAGAATAGATGGTGCAGGCAGAGACACAGATAGTGGAAGCAGACACAGAGATGGTACACACAGAGGATAGATGGTGCAGGCAGAGACACAGATAGTGGAAGCAGACACAGAGATGTTACACACAGAGGGTAGATGGTGCAGGTAGAGACACTGATAGTAGGAGCAGACACAGAGATGGAACACACAGAAGAGACATGGTGCAGGCAGAGACACAGATAGTGGAAGTAGACACAGAGATGGTACACACAGAGGATAGATAGTGCAGGCAGATACATAGATAGTGGAAGCAGACACAGAGATGTTACACACAGAGGATAGATGGTGGAGGCAGAGACACAGATAGTGCAAGCAGATCCACAGATGGTACACACAGAGAATAGATGTATAGGGCTGCAGGCAGAGGGAGAGATAGTGGAAGCAGACACAGACATGGTACACACAGAGAATAGATGGTATAGGGTTTCAGGCAGAGGGACAGATAGTGGAAGCAGACACAGAGATGGTACACATAGAGGATAGATGGTGCAGGCAGAGACACAGATAGTTGGACCAGACACAGAGATGGTACACACAGAAGAGAGATGGTGCAGGCAGAGACACAGATAGTGGAAGCAGACACAGAGATGGTACACACAGATGATAGATGGTGCAGGTAGAGGGAGAGATAGTGGAAGCAGACATAGAGATGGTACACACAGAAGAGAAATGGTGCAGGCAGAGACACAGATAGTGAAACCAGACACAGAGATGGTACACACAGAGAATAGATGGTGCAGGCAGAGACACAGATAGTGGAACCAGGCACAGAAATGGTACACACAGAAGAGAGATGGTGTAGGTAGAGACATATATAGTGGAAGCAGACACAGAGATGGTACACACAGATGATAGATGGTGCAGGCAGAGGGAGAAATAGTGGAAGAAGCCATAGAGATGGTACACACATAGAATAGATGGTGCCGGCAGAGACACAGATAGTGGAAGCAGACACAGAGATGGTATATACAGAGAATAGATGGTGCAGGCAGAGGCACAGATAGTGGAAGCAGACACAGAGATGGTACACACAGATACTAGATGGTGCAGGCAGAGGCACAGATAGTGGAAGCAGACACAGAGATGGTACACACAGAGAATAGATGGTGCACGCAGAGACACAGATAGTGGAAGCAGACACAGAGATGGTACACACAGAGAATAGATGGTGCAGGCAGAGATACAGATAGAAGGAGCAGACACAGAGATGGGACACATGGAAGAGAGATGGTTGTCACGATTCGCTCCCTGTGTTCTCGTGTCCACCACCAGGGGGCTGAACTGTGGGACTCTCCAGTGTTCTAATATGCTTCCTGACACTCCCCTGCATGCATATCTTGACTTCCAGCCATTTGGACACTATTTGGGAATTGACATCCATTCCCAATCCATGCCGGGTTTTGTGAAAGCCAGCCTGCTTAGACTTAAGGCCAGCCTACTCATGCCTGAAACTCCATTACCCAGAATTCCCTGCTCACTGCTTTGTCTCCACCCCTGCAGGCCAAGGATGGGTGGAGAAATTCAGCTCACCTGTGGCTGGCTGCTGCTAGCCTGCTCACACCAGCTGCATGTGATTACTGTGAGCTCTTTTAAGCCCTAGCTCCCTTCAGGCAAAGGTTGGTCATTGTAGCTGTTTACCGGTGAGACCAATCCTTGTTTCCAGAGTTCCCTGAACTTTTGCTATTCTTGTATCCAGTGTTTCCTGAGCTTTAATTATGCCTTGTTCCTGACCTGCTGCTGTTTTCCCTGTTCCTGAATTAGCACTGCCTGCAGTGCTACCCTGCCCCCATAGCCTTAGTATTCCTTGTTCCTGAACTGCAGCAGTTTCCCTTCTCCTGAATTAGCACTGATTGCAGTGCTACCTTGTTTCCTGAGTACCTGAGCTATAGTTAATCTTTGTTCCTGGGCGTAGCTATTTATTGTTCCTTATTTGCACTGCTTGCAGTGCTCTCTTGACTCCTTGTTTCCTGAGCTGTAGCTATGTCCTGTTTCCTTGAACCAGTATTGCCTGCATTGCTGCCTTGACTCCTGAGCTCTAGTAATTTCCCTGTTCCTGAACTGGCACTGTCTGCAGTGCTGCCTTGACTCCTGAGCCTTAGCTCACTTCTTGTTCCTGCCTCAGCACTGCCTTCTATGCTACTTTGTTTTCTTGATTCCTTAACCTGCACTGTTCTAATATACCCTTGTAGCCTCCCCTTCTGTATATCCTTTTATAGTCCCTGCCTTACTTCCCATTTCTTGGTTCCAGTTCTAGTTTGCTGTCTTTCTATTCTGCTGTCTTACGTCTGTTACCTTGTATGTTTGTTACCTCTTTTCTGCGAAGTGTGCCCGGTCATTTCCTTCCTTTCCTGTTAAGCAGTCCTCCTTGCTAGCTCCTTGTCGATGGTGCTTGTGTTTAGTTCTACCCCTTTGCTGTTACTGCCTTGCGCGTTCCTGTTTGATCGCCAGGATCCGTGGGCACAGCTGACTACCTAGGTGGTGTTTCTTGTTCACTGTGAGTATTGTCTTTGAGTTACATTTATAACATCACCATGGGTTTAAGCTCCACAGACCCTGCCTTTGCATCCATATCCTACATGTGGGTATTTGCAGTCAGTATCTGTAACAGCAATTGTGGGTAAGAAACTTACTGAGCTTCAGTATTCCCGTGTGGAGCTCCTGAGTGCTTTACCCCACACCCCCCTTTATTGTTAATGTTTCATATATGTCTTGCACATTCGTCCTGGGTGTAGTTATTCTGAATGCTAAATTGCTTTGTGAGTGCCCTTCCTTTCTAAGTCTTACCCATCTTGTTCACTTGCACAGGCTTCCCCTTTGGATCCCTCTTTCTCCTTTGACTCCCTGTATATTCCTGGGCAGTGCTGTACTCCTCTTCCTGTGTACATCTTCTACCCAGTTCCCAGTCCTTGTCCAAGTCCCTGACTGTGTTGCTCACATAGTCCCGGACAGTCCCTGACAAATGACCAACCTCTATTTCCAGGGTCACTTGTGAGGTTTATTTGCATTCAGTTAGCAAACTTTTTTTTAAAAACCCACCCTGACAGTTCTTGTCAAGATGTTTAGCATCAGAATCAGAAAGTCTGCGTATGATGGCATACATCCATTGCCAAGGCAGCGCAGTTCTATACAACCTAGTAGAAAGTCCTTAGACTCTAGAGATCGATTCATTGAACATAACAGACTCTTACGGTCTGAATATTTTTCCCTGTGGTTGGCTGATCCTTCTATGTTAGATTTTCATTCCATCTGTAACCCTGAACCTCACCTGATGTCAGCCTGTGACCTACAGGATGAAAACGAATTTCTGCAAACCTTGTTAGCAGCAGAAAGACAATATAGTAATTTAGAGAGTGGTACTATTAGGGTACATTTTCCTGAAGCTTGTAACTCAGAGACCCCCTGTCAAGACAATGTTTTCTTTGAAGACAATTTCCAGACACAGTATTTTTCCGCATCTTACCAAACTGGTAGTTCAATGACCCCAGTTAAAGCATGTTTAACCACACAGCAGCCAAAGAAAGAGCAGATTCATTACATAACCTCTGTTCTCCATTCAAATGATGTTACGCAGTCTTGTAGGCCAGGAAAGATCACAGTCCCGGATAATAAAGGGACCTTGTTAGATACCACATTCAAAGTAAACAATAGTCAGCTCAACAAAAGAGAGAACAGACCTACTAGAACACAAGAGGCTAATAGCCACTTTGAACAAAATCCAAGGTATAGCTCTGTTGCTTGTGAAGTTGCCAAGTCTACCACTGTCCTTGTAGAGAAAGATCTGCAGTCCTCGCAGCATATGTTTTCATCCAAGATTCTTGAATTGCAACAAGAGAATAAAATATTTCAGACTCTGTTAAAAAAGTTATAACCCAGAGTTCAAGTGGAAATCTAAAACCCCTGTACAAGACCACTTTTCCACCTCTATGTTAACCTCCTTAGAAATGGAGAATGAAACCTTGCGCTCTCTGTTGTGTTCCCCTCAGAACTGGTCCAGTAACTGTGTAAATAATACTGTGGCTGATAACTCAGATTCCACTAAGAATAGCCATAGTACTTTTTCTCATAGGGCAGTTAAGGAAAGTATTTGTTTGAATTCTAAATTTCCTAACCCCTCTGTTTTGTCTTTTAGTGCTAAATTACATCTAGGTGCTACATCTGAGGTGTGTCCCTCCAGTTTTGAGGAACCCCAAATTCAAGGCAAGACACTAAACATCTATTTGCTTTCTTTTCCTGGTAGTGAGGTCAGTTCCACCCCGGGGGTATCACACACACTGGTCATTGACATACAGACAAAACCCGAACCATTGACCCACATATTGCCTGATGTGACAATGTCCTGTGACCCAGACCATGCTCTTGATCTAACTGCTGCGACTCAAGTCAACCTCCTTGCTGAGAAGACACAAACTCATGACCCCCTGTTTGGTCTCTTGCCTTCAAGCACAACACAAATTGAAAAGTCAGGAAATGATAATGCTCTATGCTCCGATGCATTTGTACCACTTTGTAATGCTGCAAAAAATGAAAAGACCTCCAATGACCAATTATTCTCTAGCCCATTTCCTCTGAATAAGAGTTGTGAACTGCCAAATGGTAAAGGAAGTCTGGTCATCAGAGACTCTAAGAAAAGCACTATTCTAAGCCATCCCAAGGGAAGAACATCAGTGTGTTTTAATGAGCCAAGGAACGGTGAAGATTTCACTATTGACAATAGAGATGTTCATGGGCAATCGCCATTCCCAGAATTTAAAAACTGTCATCCTTGTGCTTCTCTACCATCAGCTTGTCTGCTTTCAGAGGCTTTTAGAGTCCTCAGCCAGCCTGCTGCCTCCTGAACTTCAGCCTGCAGCGTTCCTGCCATCTGAGCCTGAGCCAGAACCTGCAGGCTGCCTGTCTACAGAGCCAGAATCTAAAGGCCATCTGCCTCCAGCACCAGAACCTGCAGGCCACCTGCAGGCCTCCAGCACCAGTACCTGCAGGCCGCCTGCCTCCAGCACCAGTACCTGCAGGCCGCCTGCCTCCAGCTCCAGTACCTGCAGGCCGCCTGCCTCCAGCTTCAGTACCTGCAGGCCGCCTGTCGCCTGCCTCCAGCTCCAGTACCTGCAGGCCACCTGCCTCCAGCACCAGAGCTTCCAGGCTTCCTGCCTACTGCACCAGAGATTCCAGGCTCCCTGCCTTCTGCACCAGAGCTTCCAGGCTCCCTGCCTTCTGCACCAGAGCTTCCAGGCTCCCTGCCTTCTGCACCAGATCTTCCAGGCTCCCTGCCTTCTGGAATTGAGCCTCTACTGTGCCAACATTTTGACCCTGTGCTTCCAGTTTCCCAGCCTTCAGAGGTCTCAATACATATACATTCAGAGACTGAACCTCCAGCCCCAGAGACAAAACTCTCAACATGTAAGCCTCCAGGGCCTGGGTATCCTGCATACCTGCTTCCTAAGTCTCCTGCATGTGTATCTTTAGTATGTTTTCTTCCGGGGCCAGAATTGCAGGTCTGCTTCCTATCACCTCCTTCATTTTCAGCCAGTTTGTCTTTGACCTCTGTGCCTCCTGCAATCCGTTATCTGCTTTTGACCCTACAGTCAATCAGCCTTTGTTTTCAGAGTGCTACTCTAGCCTGTCATCATCGGGACTACAAACACATTTAATGCAGGCTTCTCAGCCCTTGTCACTGGATTTGGACTCTTCAAGTTCTACCTTCAATACTGCTGTTAATTTACAGAGTATTATCCAACTCTCCAGAACATCACAATTTACCTTCAGTCCTCTGATAGCGTGCATTGAATCTATGATGGGAATTGACTTAATTCTTAGGAGCAAATGCTTTAGATCCAGATCCAGACTCCGGGAGATGGTCTTTGGAGGGGGCGTAATGTCACGATTCCTTCCCTGTGTTCTCGTGTCCACCACCAGGGGGTGAACTGTGGGACTCTCCAGTGTTATAATATGCTTCCTGACACTCCCCTGCATGCATATCTTGACTTCCAGCCATTTGGACACTATTTGGGAATTGACATCCATTCCCAATCCATGCCGGGTTTTGTGAAAGCCAGCCTGCTTAGACTTAAAGCCAGACTACTCATGCCTGAAACTCCATTGCCCAGAATTACCTGCTCACTGCTTTGTCTCCACCCCTGCAGGCCAAGGATGGGTGGAGGAATTCAGCCCAACTGTGGCTGGCTGCTGCTAGCCTGCTCCCACCAGCTGCATGTGATTACTGTGAGCTCTTTTAAGTCCCAGCTCCCTTCAGGCAAAGGTTGGTCATTGTAGCTGTTTACCGGTGAGACCAATCCTTGTTTCCAGAGTTCCCTGAGCTTATGCTATTCTTGTATCCAGTGTTTCCTGAGCTTTAATTATGCCTTGTTCCTGACCTGCTGCTGTTTTACCTGTTCCTGAATTAGCACTGCCTGCAGTGCTACCCTGACCCCATAGCCTTAGTATTCCTTGTTCCTTAACTGCAGCAGTTTCCCTTCTCCTGAATTGCTACCTTGTTTCCTGAGTTTCTGAGCTATAGCTATTCCCTGTACCTGAATTAGCACTGCCTGCAGTGCTACCTTGTTTCCTGAGTTCCTGAGCTATAGTTATTCTTTGTTCCTGGGCGTAGCTATTTATTGTTCCTTATTTGCACTGCTTGCAGTGCTCTCTTGACTCCTTGTTTCCTGAGCTGTAGCTATGTCCTGTTTCCTTGAACCAGTATTGCCTGCAGTGCTACCTTGACTCCTGAGCTCAAGTAATTTCCCTGTTCCTGAACTGGCACTGTCTGCAGTGCTGCCTTGACTCCTGAGCCTTAGCTCACTTCTTGTTCCTGCCCCAGCACTGCCTTCTATGCTACTTTGTTTTCTTGATTCTTTAACCTGCACTATTCTAGTATACCCTTGTAGCCTCCCCTTCTGTATATCCTTTTCCAGTCCCTGCCTTACTTCCCATTTCCTTGGTTCCAGTTCTAGTTTGCTGTCTTTCTATTCTGCTGTCTTACTTCTGCTTGTCTATTGTGCTTGTGTTTAGTTCTACCCCTTTGCTGTTAATGCCTTGCGCGTTCCTGTTTGATCGCCAGGATCCGTGGGCACAGCTGACTACCTAGGTGGTGTTTCTTGTTCACTGTGAGTATTGTCTTTGAGTTACATTTATAACATCACCATAGGTATAAGCTCCACAGACCCTGCCTTTGCATCCATAGCCTACATGTGGGTATTTGCAGTCAGTATCTGTAACAGCAATTGTGGGTAAGAAACTTACTTAGCTTCAGTCTTCCCGTGTGGAGCTCCTGAGTGCTTTACCCCACACCCCCTTTATTGTTAATGTTTCATATATGTCTTGCATATTCGTCCTGGGTGTAGTTATTCTGAAAGCTAAATTGCTTTGTGAGTGCCCTTCCTTTCTAAGTCTTAGCCATCTTGTTCACTTGTACAGTCTTCCCCTTTGGAACCCTCTTTCTCCTTTGACTCCCTGTATATTCCTGGGCAGCGCTGTACTCCTCTTCCTGTGTATGTCTTCTACCCAGTTCCCAGTCCTTGTCCAAGTCCCTGACTGTGTTCCCCACATAGTCCCGGACAGTCCCTGACAATGGTGCAGGCAGAGACACAGATAGTGGAAGCAGACACAGAGATGGTATATACAGAGAATAGATGAGGCAGGCAGAGGCACAGATAGTGGAAGCTGACACAGAGATGGTACACACAGAGAATAGATGGTACAGGCAGAGACACAGATAGTGGAAGCAGACACAGAGATGGTACACACAGAGAATAGATGGTGCAGGCAAAAATAGAGATAGTAGGAGCAGACACAGAGATGGTACACACGGAAGAGAGATGGTGCAGGCAGAGACACAGATAGTGGAAGCAGATACACTGATGGTACACACAGAGAATAGATGCTATAGGACTGCAGGCAGAGGGACAGATAGTGGAAGCAGACAGAGAGATGTTACACACAGAGAATAGATGGTATAGGGTTTCAGGCAGAGGGACAGATAGCGGAAGCAAACACAGAGATGGTACAGATAGAGGATAGATGGTGCAGGCATAGACACAGATAGTGGGAGCAGACACAGAGATGGTACACACAGAAGAGAGATGGTGCAGGCAGAGACACAGATAGTGGAACCAGACACATAGATGTTACACATAGAGGATAGATGGTACAAGCAGAGACACAGATAGTGAGAGCAGACACAGAAATGGTACACACAGAAGAGAGATGGTGCAGGCAGAGACACTGATAGTGGAAGCAGACACAGAGATGGAACACACAGAGGATAGATGCTTCAGGCAGAGGGAGAGATAGTGGAAGCAGACATAGAGATGGTACACACAGAGAATAGATGGTGCCGGCAGAGACACAGATAGTGGAAGCCGACATAGATATGGTACACACAGAAAATAGATGGTGCAGGCAGAGATACAGATAGTAGGAACAGACACGGAGATGGTACACACGGAAGAGAGATGGTGCCGGCAGATACATAGATAGTGGAAGCAGACACAGAGATGGTACACACAGAGGATAGATGGTACAGGCAGAGACACAGATTGTGGAAGCAGACACAGAGATGGTACACACAGAGGATAGATGGTGCAGGGCTGCAGGTAGAGGAACAGATGTTGTAGTCACAGAAAAGATGTTGCACAGAGAGGGTGAGGTGGTTCATGCAGAGACACAGATAGTGCAAGCACACATAGACGTGGTACACACAGGATAGATGGTGCAGGGTTGCAGGCAGAGACGGTATGATTTTCTACTTTGCTCAGACACTGTTGCTGTACCTTCAACTTTATTATGAAGTGAATCATTGTTTACATCATGTAGTTGTTGTAATTGCTATGTAGTATGTTAATAGTGATCTATAACATGTTTTTTTTACTTCACAATGGATTTAAAGAAAAGACTTAAGAAAATCAAGATTTCTAGTAAAGAGGTGAAGAGAAGAAAGTATAAAAAGGCTTACTTTTCCAAGACCACACAATTACAAGATGCATCCAGACAACATTGTACAGAGAAAAAGAAGAATGCTCCTGGTAAGACAACCAAGGATTTTCTTAGGAAATTAACTGTAAGGAGAAAAAGTATGGATAATGTTGCAAATGTCGAAAAGAAAAGTATCAGAGAGAAAAAAAGATGGGAAAGTGTGTGGCAATGAGAACATCTTTAGTAATAGACGAAGGAGTTAATTTGTTGAAATAAGAAAGAGAATGATTTATAACAGAATTATCTCAAATTTATTGAAAAGTGGAAAGATTTGTAAAAGGAAAACTGTGTTTTATAAGCAAAAAAAGTTAATCGAAGGTATTGTGGATGAAGCGTTAGAATTAAAAAAGAAATTATATATTTTAGTAATCAATAGACTTCGTACACTAGACAAGGCAATTAATATTTTGAAAGCGAAATGTAAGTGGAAAAGACTAATTAATAGAACTAATTTTTGTAATTTTTTTCTGGAGAATGGAAGCATAGTTCAAGTTCTGAGCCATTTTTTAACGAAGAGAGTTACTTTCAAATTAATGATGTGTTGCATGCAGTTGACACCAGTGGTCGAGCATATGAGGTGAAGGATGGTTGTCTGATTGAAAAAGGAAAAATTGTACCAAGAAATGCAGAAGAGGTGTTAGCTGATGAAGTTTTAGGGAGACGTGCTATGGCTCCAGTGTACACTTGGAATTGTAGTAGTATTTGTAGTGTACGGCAGGATTCAATTGATTTTTTCCGCAATTTCTTATGTAAGTATAGTAAGAAAAGTATTGAACAGAAGTTTAAGATGTTGCAAGAATTAGACTCCTGCCTAGTGAGAGAAAAAACAGTCTAACTGAGGGTGAGTTTATTGTAGTTAGAAACATATAAATGCTTAAAATATTTTAGATTATTGCTTGCTCTCATATACACTTTAAAGTTATTTACATATACTTTTGAGGCATAAAAAAAATGAGGGAATGGCGTCCCCGGCACAACACCATACACCTATGATGTAGGACAGGGCCTGGCAGTGTGCACTCGTTGCATACGCAACATGCAGCGGGCGTGACCCCGTATGTACATGGTGTTATGCGCGGCTTGATACTGCGTACCCGTCGCAACCAAACTAGCAGTTGGCGCAACCTTATAAGTTTATGTTGTTACGCTCGACGCAGTGCTATGAACCTGTCGGATACGAAATCTGCATCATTTGAATATGGTGGATAAGATTTGCGTGCTGATGGAGCTTGGTAGACTACCCGTACAGGACTTTAGTTTTCTCCTCAAAAAGAAAAAATTATATACATATTTTTTGGGGGAGATATACAATATTACATAATTTTAAAAGCTGAAAAAAGGATAATAGAGTTGCAAAATATTGAAACATTTTTTTTTATAGGTTTTATAAATAATAAAATATGAAATTCACTGAAA
Source organism: Lissotriton helveticus (assembly GCF_964261635.1). NCBI lineage: Eukaryota > Metazoa > Chordata > Amphibia > Caudata > Salamandridae > Lissotriton > Lissotriton helveticus. Next base: position 1,114,449,526 of record NC_136061.1, read on the forward strand.
AAACCATAGGTTTTACAGACGTTATAGTTAGGAATTAGCATTTAAAAACGCTCAGAAATTCACTCAAAAAACATAGGTTTCAGGAACGTTATAGTTAGTTGGACATTTCACTCATACAAAACGATAGAAAGAAAAAAAAGGGAGTAGAACAATAACAAAGAAGAGTTTCTTAGAGAATATGAGTGAATGTTCAAAATAAGATTAAAACATGTGGAATAACAGAGAGAAAAAACAGAAAGCAGAAAAGAAGAAGTAACGGAAAAAGAATAATTGAAACAGCAAAGAAATGTAAATAACATAGGTCCATATTATCAACATAGGCAATAAAAGTTTTGCAGCTTTTATCAGCAGAAATGTGTCGCTTAAGCCGCTTTTGCGGCAGAAAACTGCCGCTAAAAACACTTTTGCAGCAGTTTTCTGCCGATAAAAACAGCAATAATTTTATTGGCTGTGTTCATAATATGCCCCTTAGTGTGCTTCAACTACACAGAAAAAGCATAATGAACAAGTAGTGAAAGAGTGATCAGTCAAAGACACTAAGAGTAATAGAGACGGAGTGAGTGAACAAGAGTGAGGAACTATGAGAAGAGAGGGACTGAGAAAAGGAGTGGAAGGAGTAGAGTAAGTAGGTAATAGAGAAAGGAATGAGGGAAGTAGCAAAGGCAGGAAACTGAGGGTTAAAGAAATGAAGATGTGGAACTAATAGTAGGTGAATGTGATAGAAATGTAACGAAAAGACTACAAAACATTTACCTTATAATTGTCGTTAAATTACTCACTTTTTATTTTTATACTTTCAATCTGTGAAAGAGAGAACAAACATTTGAAAAATATTAAAACATGTATTTAAAAATTAGAAAAGACAAGGGAAAAGATTCAAGGAGAAACAGTTTTTCAACAACTTTGACACTTACAGAAGCTTCTGCTTCTCCAGGCCCCCTACACAGTCCTAAAGATATACATTTTAAACTAACAGTATCTTGATGCAGATGAAGTGAGGCCTATCTTAGAACATGGTGCATTTTTTGCACAGATGTTGTCTCACAAAAGTGTCGCAAGACACTAACATTTTAAATGATTGTTTCAAGATGCCAATAAGATGTATCCTATCCAGAGGTTTGTTTGAGGTGAGGCCTACTCAGGGTTCCAAATGAAATTTCGAGTTGTTGAAGAGAACAGAGGACATAATACATGTGAAGGTCTACCAATGAAGTAAATCATGTCCACTTCACTCTTGAACAAACGCCAGACCTCTTCTGTGTCCGTGGACAGACCTAAAGTTCATCTGCACAATGTCATCCGTAAACTTAGGAAACACAGGTGATGTAATTGTTTTATGTGGAGTTTCTTTTCCTCATTTCACAATCACATCACCTGTGTTTCCTTTGCTTAGGTATCTCATAGTGCAGATGGAGTCTAGCATATCAATGAGTACACAAAAGTTGAGCAGTGTATACAACAATTTTGACATTTACAGAAGACTCAGCTTCTTATCTTGTTGGAGATGAAGTGAGGCCTGTCTTGCAACATGCTGCATCTTTTGCATCACTACTGCATCGGTTTCATGTGGCACGGGTTTTTTACAGCATGACACATCTGCCTAGATGCATCAATTTGTAATTTTGTCGCCTCATAGCAAATCTTTTCCACCGCCAATGCGTCACAAAAGTGACGCACAGTGGCGCAAAAGAGGCATACACCTATCATAAATCTGTCCCTAACATTTTAAATGATTAATTCAGGATGACGATAAGGTGTGGCCTCTCCAGAGGTTTGTTTAAGGTGAGGCCTACTCAAGGTTGCAGATCAAATTTACGCTTGTTGAAGAATACAAAGGACATAATACATGTGAAAGCCTACCAATGAAGTAAGTCATGTCCACTTCACTCTTGAACAAAGGCCAGACCTCTTCTGTGTCCGTGGACAGACCTAAACTTCATCTGCACAATGTCATTCGTAAACTTAGGAAACACAGGTGATGTAATTGAAAAACGTGCAATTTCTTTTGCTCATTTCACAATCACATCACTTGTGTTTCCTTTGCTTAGGTATCTCATTGTGCAGATGTAGTCCAGCATATGAAACAGTACCCAGAAGTGCAGCACTGCATGCAACAACTTTGACACTTACAAAAGCTTCAGCTTCTGCATGCCCCCTACACAGTGCTAATTATATACATTTTAAACTGATGGTATCTTGCTGGAGATGAACTGAAACCTATCTTGCAACATGGTGCATCTTTTACACAAAAGTGACCCACAGCGGCGCAAAAGAGGCGCACGGCCATCATAAATCTGACCCTAACATTTTAAATGATTGTTTCAAGATGCCGATAAGGTGTAACCTATCCACAGATTTGTTTCAAGTAAGTCCTACTCAGGGTTGCAGATGAAATTTAGGTTTGTTGAAGAATACAGAGGAGATAATACATGTGCAGGCCTACCAACGAAGTGAGTCATGCCCACTGCACTCTTGAACAAATGTCAGACCTCCTCTGTCTCCTGGAACAGGCCTAAACCTCATCTACACAATGTGATGTGTAATGTTAGGAAACACAGGTAATATAATAGGAAAACGTGCAATTTTTATTTGCTCATTCCACAATCATATCACCTGTGTTTCCTTTGCTTAGGTATCTCATTGTGGAAATGTAGTCTATCATATGAAAGACTACGTAGAATGTGAGCACTGTATGCAACAACTTTGACACTTACAGAAGCCTCTCCTTCTCCATGCCTCCTACACAGTTCTAAATGTACATCATAAATGCAAACAGTACAGAATTAATTATACATGTTAAATGGTTTATTTTTGCTGTTCTCAGAATGTATCAAATTTCACTAAAAACAGTGACTTGAAGGTATTCATCATATAACAGCGGGAAAAAAAAAACACAATCAAAATGATTGTGTTTAAAAAACCCATACAACATAACAAATCAGAATTCAGAACTCCTTAAAATTAACTTACTTTCCATGACGTCGAAGGATGTCCTATGAACAGCTTACACTCTGTTGTGCTATTATTACTTTCAGCCCGCCAATTTCTGAAAGAAAACCTCCATCGTTTTGAAAAATATGTTACATACAATAAATGACTTCTCGCTCTCTACCACACGTTTCCACAAGGCCAAATCATGTAAGAGCCATTTATAACTCTTGAAATTCTTGTAAGCCAATCCCGTCATTTTGTATTTCCGCAACTTTCAGAATTAAAATGTTGAAGATCATTTTCACAATCCTGAACTAGTAATATCTTACCCTTCTTGCTCACTCATGTTCTACATTTCCTATGACACTGATACTGCTTACTATGAAGCAGACTTACACTACCTCTATGACTACTACAAATATTTAATTCTCTACATCACTTTTAATCACAAAGCAATATCAAACAGTAGACAGCATTGCAGACTTACATTCCCTCTACTCCATGTTTTGATTGGCTGCTTCAATTAGCTTATAAAAAGAAACAGTTTTTCTGAACTCATTCAAAGTGCAATTATTTTTCCATGACGTCAAGTGTTATGGTAAGAAGTTATGTCTCTGTACTACACTTATCCTCAAGGCCAAATCGTGTAGGAGCCATTAGAACTTCTTGAAATTCCTCAGAGCACATCCCGAGATTCTTTCCCTAAAATGTTGGTTTTAAAAACACCAGGTAAGAGTTTTTAAGGTCATACGGCAATTTTTTTATGAAAATTAAAACAGAATCGTTGCAGAATGACCAGCCATTTCTAGACTTTAAATAAGCTGTGTAATGTCCTGATGTTATTGAAGGACCGTCATGATATATAATTGCTGCAGTTACAAAAGTCCTTCCTGATATTGACTACTGTGAAGCCACAAAATTTTTAATTAAAGTTGTCAATTTTGTTCCATCAGGCCTACATCGTTGGAACATTAAAATGACATACTGGCCATATGTTCGTATAAATAATGTTGACATCATTTCAGATTTACATTGGCTACACTCCATGTTGTGATCAGCTGCTTTTACTAGCTTATTAAAAGAGACTGATTTACTGTCTGGCAAAGTTAAATATATAAATCTTTCTGAGTCTACACTAGTAGTACTTGATACCCTACAGTTCTCGCAGTCATGCTGCCATTGATAAGAAAGCCCAAACAGGTGATCTACATCTACACCTTCAGCATGCAATACATCAAGCATATACATTAAAAACTCCTGACAATCTTGCTGAATATTTTGAGAGAATTGTGTTTGACCTGAACATCTGTCTAACAGATTTCGAATTTCAGACACACTTTCTATTTTTGTTCTATCAGTGCTACATTTCTCTAACACAGAATTTAACAAACTGCAAAATCTTTGATCAGAATTGACCACAATCTCTTTCTTTTACATTTTCTAGAGAAAACAAAACATTAACCACTACATTAGCATAGCAGTTGACACCAGAACTGTTTTCAAATTGAAAACCAACAACATCTTCAACAGAATCCTTTTTGTTTCTGCTTATAATTTCAGGTTCATCAACTTTTCGTCTTTTTGCTACAACCTCCCTAGTATTGGTCACATTTCTTCGTTTCCGGCCTACCACACGTTTCTCAAACAAAGGATATTGAGGCAAATGTGGCGCATACTCTCTTCTTAACCTATTGTATTCCTTAACACAATCTAGATCCGCACAAATGTTTGTGACATCACACTCAATCAAGTACAATCCCGATAAAGTTCTAACTCGTGACAATGCCACATATGCCATACCCTCCTTGAACACAGAACTGCCAATATTCACCAATGCACTGTCTACACTTAAACCTTGCGATTTATGGATTGTCACCGCATATGCCAAGCAAACAGTTAATTGCTTACGGCGAACATATAAGTCTTTTACAAGCAAAAATCTAGCAGAACAACAACCAATTAGCTGTACTTCCTCAATGCCATCAAATTTAATTTTTAAAAATTCAATTCCATCTCTATTTCTGTATTTCACAAAATCAACAACATTACCCATTGATCCATTTACCAGACCTCTTTCAACATGTAAATTCCTTCTTAAAATTATAGGGCAGTTTAAGTACACATTCAGAGTCTTTTCAAAACCTGCAGTTTTAGATATAGTCTTCTCTAATGAATCCAATTTTGTTTTCAAATTCTCAGACAAAATAATTGTTGATCCCATATGCTCTACTCTGTCAATAGCTTCCAGTTTCACAATCTCTTGGTTTTCTAAATGCAACATTTTGTTGTTGAAGATGGCACATTCTGCAAGAGTTGGCATCAAACATATTCCAGATTTCTTCTCAGTAATTTTCTGAAAAATATTCTCAGGCACAACATCTTGTTCTGGATATAAATTTGACAGTAATCGTGCATGTAAAGCTTCTTTACCATGCTCGGTCACTTTTACAATTCTAACATCTTGTAGAATATTCTTGTAAACTTCATCCTTCGCCTGACGCATATTTTCATGCAGTTCAGCATAATTGAAGTTTAACCATATATTGACGTTGCCAATGCTCCCTAGGCACTTCCTGGTATCTTCATGCGTGAGCATTTTGAACACAGGTTGTCCTTTCACTGGTGTCAGCTGCAGAAGATCTCCGAAAACAATGATGTGTTTGCCACCAAATAACACATCATACTCTGTTTTGAGAACTTCTTGCATTCTCAAATGCACAAAGGCAAGCATGACATTGGAAACCATGCTTACTTCGTCAATGATAAGAAGTTTCATTTTCCTCAAGATTCTTGAAACTTCACAACAAGCATCTCCAGATAGCTTGTGATATTGTAATTTGTTGTCATGCTCCACTGGCAGCATCAGTAAATGATGTAAAGTAATCCCTTTAATGTTATGTGCTGCCAGCCCAGTTGGAGCGGTAACAACACAAGACAGCGGTGATTCAGTCCTTTTCTGCAGATAAGATGCAATTGCTTTAATGAGGAAACTTTTTCCAGTTCCCGCTTCTCCACTCACGTACAGTCGGACAGGCTTCAACGACGTACATGAGCACTCTTTCTTCTCATGACTTAATCCATGATCTATTTGCTTGGTAACTTCGTCATATATTTTCCTCTGCTCAACGTTGAGTTGTCTTTCCAAGTCTTCTAAGTTAACCGCATCCTCCTGAGCATGTGCCATGGCTCTTTCCACTTCATTCATGGCAGTGGCGGCTTCATTTTCGATAACAGGTCCTCCTAGTGGATCCTGACTCAATGAAACAGAACTCTGACTGTCCTGAGAACTGTCTCTGGCAATCTCGGCTGCAATCGTTGCTTCCTGCTCGATTTCCGCATTCAACATTTCTACATATTTGGGAAAAGCAGGACATTCTATGGTCTCCTTGGCGGCAGTGAAAGAGTCTTCGTAACAGAGGAAATCTCCAAGCAGTTCCTCTTCTGCACGCCAAGGCTTGAAAAGTTGCAAAAGTGCTAAATAGAAAAACTCCTTTTTTTCAGGAGATTCGCCACTCAATTTTCGATGGTTTACCAAGTGGCATTTTCTTTGCTTGACCAGACATCCCTCACTTCCAATTACAGCATACACTCCTTTCTCAGTATCTTCTTTGATGTTCCTCTTGAATATGTAATTTTGTAGAACCTCATACAGACAAACATTCTCGAGGTGACTGCTTCGATTTGGATAATATGTATCCAACATGTTGGTCTTCAAAATGTCGGTACTGTTTCGCTCCTTTTCCGCCAAATACTCAATTTCCCGCACAGGTTTCAGAACTCGATTACGCGTTGCAGCAAGACCAAGACTCGCCCAAACGATACTCCTAGATTTGGCATAGAGACTTGCTGAAGACAACCGGTCAGAACATTCGTAAGCTCCGATTTCTCGATGCGACAACATCTTCAGACTGAAACTGTACAACTTCTTACTGAGGCTCTTTTCATGGGAAATGTCCTCCCACATATCCTTCAATTCTGTCTTTTCTTTTTTGGTGATGTAAGATGTTACATACCGAGCCACAGCCATACAGTTATCAGCCACAAACTGTATATCCATGTTAGCATTCCACATGGACAAAATCACTGGGTTGTAGTCGTTGATGTACTTGGACTCTTCGTTCCTCTTCAAATTGTATGTGTTTTTCGGTGATTTCTTCATCACATTATGTCGCAGCGAAGACATCAAACTGTTTACTCTTCCTTTAGAAATCACGGTCGTGGAAAGCCGAAACGACATTTGGTGTAGAACTTGTCCTTGTTTCGGAATTTACGACGACAGTACTTTCCACAACGATGGCTTTGGAAACGTAGAACTTTTTCTCTTAGGCTTTTCTTCTCCTTTGCATTTGGAACAGCACACGTAGAATACTGTTGTATGAAACTCATCACTGAGTCTTCTGGATCTGTTCCAAATTTAGGTGCATCCTTGATCCACAGTAGCATATGTATATGAGGAGCACCTCTTGCTTGGTACTCCTTTCTCCAGAAGAAATCCAACACCTCTCCAAGAGGTGGATTCTTCTTATTCATGATGAAAGACATCATAGCTTCAAATCTATGATTGAAGTACCTGCATACATTGACTGGATCCAAAGAGCACAGTTCTCCGGGTGTCTTGAATTCGATGTTTTCAATGTTTCCATTTGCCTCTCGTAGAAATTCAAGTAAGTCTTCCCAGCCATACTCGGCACAGCTCAGAGTGAGGAACCATGTGGGAGTTCCTAAGTTCCTCCGCATACATTTTAAATCACCATGACGACGGTACCAGTACTCATTAGTACCACGCTGACACGCCATGAGATTAATCAGGTGACAATCCAAAATACTGTTTGGACATTGACTTTATCCATAAAGTCACTTGCCGAGATGTTTTGCATGTGTATACCACTTTTCAAGATGTGGTTCACTGCATATGACAGTCCAGACAGATCGCTTTCAAACAGGAGATGAAACAAATAGGGAATACATTGTCGAAACCTAGCATCTATTGCATACAATCGCAAAGTCCGGTATTCAGAAGCAGGAATTTGATGAGGTCGCTCATCATATCTTCCTCCCTGACCTGTTGGAAAAAGCTGTGGGAAACACCGAGCTTCCAAACTTTCCTCCCAAACACTAATGGGACTCCCTTTGGCTTGTTTCATTTGAAACAACTCAATAGCATTCCCCATGACTTCCTTGGAATGCAAAGGATGAACACTATAATGTTCATATATTTCTTCACTAGTAGAGGGTTCTACTTTCTCAATTTGACCAGCACACAAATCGCTATCCTCTTCCTCACTTACTTCCTCTTCTGCAACATATACATTCTTATAGTACTTATTATTTTTTTCAAATACAATGTTGCCTTTTTGACTTTCCTAACATCCACTAAATCTTGCCATATTTTCTTATTCTTTGTCGGAACCCCATTAACTAAGATAACCAGAGGTTCCTCTTCCACTTTTTCTACTCCAATTGTGTTAATGTTTTTCTTCAAATCTAGAGGCAAATAAACAACTCTTCCCTTTAATCCTCTCTGTAAATCTGATGGAGGCAATTTCCCTGTCTTTGGCTCCATTCTTACGATAGCCTGAAAGGGATGGATACTTTGAATCAAAATAGATTCATAAGTATTTAAATCGTTCAATTCAGAAGGAATCTCAACCAATTCCAGATTATTATGAACTGCTCTAGCAGGCATCTGGTTTTGATTTAATTTGGTACAACAATAAGTACACACACGTTGATCTGATCCCAAATCAAAACAATTTTCTACCATCAAGTATGTTGTGAAATCCTTCCATTCACTATTATTTTCCCTTTCACTTTTTGCATATAAATCCACTAACTTAGTCTGATTCTTATAATAAGTGCGTCGACAACACACACAAGTGAAATTAGGCCTCTCACTTCATTTCACCTGAAACGTCGCAATTTCCCTCTGAAAATTATCTGTACTGGAAACCTGTACACTATCTTCCACATTACCCTCTTCTTCTGGGTCAATTTCAACATTCTCCTCTTTACTTGCAAAGTAACAAAACTAAATTTCTTCACAAATATTCTTCACATCTATTTCAGAACCATGCAAAAGAGCAGTGCATAATTGTTTAAGCATAATTGCTGGACTCTTAGCATAATACAACATTCTAACTAATTTCCTCACTTTATTATGATGCACTGCTAGCATCCTGAAATGATGAAAAACACTCTGGCATACTCTCCTGGAAAGACAAGCCAGTGAATGTCCATGCAAACCTGTCACTTCTCTCACTCTGCAAGGATCTATTTCTTGCAACAACTTCATTTTCTGCTTCAAACTTTTCTTATTAAATGTCCGTACAAAATCACAAAGCAAATTGATGGAATCCTGTCGCACACTGCAAATACTACTACACTTCCAGGTGTACACAGGACCCTTAGGACGTCTTCCTAAAACCTCATTACCTAACACCTCTTCTGTCTCTGTTGTCACAAGTTTTTCTTTTTCAACTGGACAACCATCTTTCACTTCATAAGCTCGACCACTGGTGTCAACTGCATGCACCAAATCATTATCCTGGAAATAACTCTCCTCATTAAAAAATGCCTCACAACTTGAACTATGCATCCATTCTCCGGCAAAAACTTCACAACAATTACTACGATTAACTATTCTCTTCCATCTACTATTTCTTTTGAAATCATAAATTGCCTTGTTTAGCTTCCTAATTCTATTGATTATCAAAATAAATAACTTACGTTTAATTTCAAATGCCTGATCAATAACTTTCTCAACTTTTTTTTTTCTCTTATAAAAAACCACTTTCTGTTGACCTTTCTTAATATTTTTTAACAAATGGCCAATTATCCTGTTGCGGAACATTCGTTTACGAATGTCCCTAAACTGTTGTTTCCTTCTACTATCATGCACAGAGTTATCTCTTGCTCTAGCAGTAACATTTTTCATTGGCCTTTCCTTTCCGTTTAAATTGCTTCTCTTTTTCTGGACTGAAACATTTTCTGTAGTAATACTTTTTTTACTACAAATATTTCTTATGAATGTTTTTATGGTCTTACCCGGTGCTTTCTTGGTGACTTGACAAGTTTTTTTGGTAGAGGACTGCTGCATTATTTCATGGACCTGCTGTCTTTGACGTTTTGCAGCCTTTCTAAGTCTTTCTTTGGTTGGCATGCGCAAATCTTGAAATGATCTGCAGTTGAATCTGTGGTAAAATATAATAAAAAATGTTATTAACCACTGTTACCAAACAGTAAATCAATAACAGTCATCAAAAACTTAACACACTACTTCACATTTTTACATAGAACATTTTTTAGTGCTTTAGCAAATTTATAATACACAAATAGCAGAAAAGAAATAGAATTCTTCTTCATTTTACCTATGTTTTTTATATGTGAATCTGATCTAATTTTATATTCAAGTCTGTTTTATTTTTTAAACACAGCGATGAGCCTACAACCTCGTATCGAGGCCGGCCGCGTAAGATGCAATTTTTGAGTGCGGCGGCAGAGCGGCATATTTTAATATTTTATTGAAGACACTAGACATAACCTGTTTTTGAAGGTGTCTTTAATTTTAAATCAAACGGTTTACATTTTTACTTTTCATTTATTATAAATTTTAAAAATAAATGTTTATAGTTCCATAGGCTCAAGCACGTCAGCTTCCCACCCTATGTCATACAATTCTGACAAATCGGCATCCTCATCATCCTCAGAATTTAAATCATCCAAGGGATCTACTTCCACTGATGTTTCAATTACAAGTTCAATGATAATGTCATAATCAACTGATTGCTGATTGTCACTCATGGTTGATGTTGTCGTTATCTTTAAAGAAAGAGAACAACAATGAGATGTTGCAGAGTAAGAGACAAATCTCAGAGATTATAATAGTAAAATTGTTTAACAAGAGTAACATTTTGCAGCTATTATTTAGCCATGTCCAGCGATGCTGAGGAGGTGAGGCCTATGTCCAAGTTTTCAGTGAACAGGACTCATCTCTTCTTAACCTTGGATAAGCCTCACCAACTCTGTGTCCCCTGCTCATACTTAAATGTAAAGGGGCAGATTTATGTTAACTGGCGCATCCCCAGGGATGCACCAGTTAATGTGCACCGCTGCTCTGCCACCCATGGTGTGCCGCATTTACAATGTGGAGCACCATTGAGTGAAAACAGCACAGATGCGTCACGCATCTGTGCCGCAAAAGCAGCACATTGCAGGAATCACGTCGTAAGCGCAACATGTCTACTGCAATGCACAGGAGCAAGCCTCACATTGCATGGTGCATCACTCCTTATGCCTGTTTCAAACAGGCGTAAGGATTTGATTCAACAATGCTATAAAGCTGACTCAGTGAAATCTTCTAAATTTCACTGTGTTAGTTTTACAGGGCTTTCTTGCAAATTAATGCATACCTTGCAACAAAACACCTATATGAAAACTGACACAGGTTTCATGTGGCACAGGACTTTACAGCATGACACATCTGCCTAGATGCATCAATTTTTAAATATGTCGCCACATAGCAAATCTTTTGCACCGCCGCTGCGTCACAAAAGTGACGCACAGCGGCGCAAAAGAGTCACACACCTATCATAAATCTGTCCCTAACATTTTGAATGATTAATTCAGGATGATGATAAGGTGTGGCATATCCAGAGGTTTGTTTAAAGTGAGGCCTACTCAGGGTTGCAGATCAAATTTACGCTTGTTGAAGAATACAGACGAGATAATACATGTAAAGGCCTAATAATGAAGTAAGTCATGTCCACTTCACTCTTGAACAAAGGCCAGACCTCTTTTGTGTCCGTGGACAGACCTAAACTTCATCTGCACAATGTCATTCGTAAACTTAGGAAACACAGGTGATGAAAGTGTTTTTTAAAGCCTTTGCAGCGTTTTTGGGTCACTTTTAACATGGCTATGTAACTCAAAGAATCAAAATCTAAATTTGCCAAGCACAGGTGCGAGCATATTTACAAGGAATTTGCACCACGGGGAAAGGTCTTTTAATATAAAATGGGAAAAATAACATCAGAGACACTCAAATGCCTTATAAATATGCCCCAAACAACCTATGAAGCTCTAGCAGTACATATCCAGAAATGTAATTGATTTCAAAAAACGTGTTTAAACACAACATATAAATCAATTGTATACCTACATTCATGGGGAAATGACTTAAAATGTCCTTAAGACACATGAAAGCGATTTTTTAAAGCCTTTGCAGCATTTTTGGATCACTTTTAACATGGCTATGTAACTCAAAGAATCAAAATCTAAATTTGCCGAGCACAGGTGGGAGCATATTTACAAGGAACTTTCCCCACAGATAAAGGTCTTTTAATTTAAAATGGGAAAAATAACATCAGAGACACTAAAATGCCTTATAAAGAAGCAGACACCATTATTTCCTTGTCATAAATTTTAAAAGCATTCCTTTTCCACAAAAACGATTTTCAAGTCATAATTTGAAAACACTGCACATGGGGAAATGACTTAAAATGTCCTTAAGACACATGAAAACGTTTTTTGATTGCCTTTGCAGCATTTTTGGGTCACTTTTAACATGGCTATGTAACTCAAAGAATCAAAATCTAAATTTGCCAAGCACAGGTGCGAGCATATTTACAAGGAATTTGCACCACGGGGAAAGGTCTTAAATTAAAATGGGAAAAATAACATCACAGACACTCAAATGCCTTATAAAGAAGCACACACCATTATGTCCTTGTCATAAATTTTAAAAGCATTCCTTTTCCTCAAAAACGATTTTCAATTCATAATTTGAAAACATTGCACATGGGGAAATGACTTAAAATGTCCTTAAGACACATGAAAGCGTTTTTTGATTGCCTTTGCAGCAATTTTGGGTCATTTTTAACATGGCTATGTAACTCAAAGAATCAAAATCTAAATTTGCCAAGCACAGATGCGAGCATATTTACAAGGAATTTGCACCACGGGGAAAGGTCTTAAATTAAAATGGGAAAAATAACATCAGAGACACTCAAATGCCTTATAAAGAAGCAGACACCATTATGTCCTTGTCATACATTTTAAAAGCATTCCTTTTCCTCAAAAACGATTTTCAAGTCATAATTTGAAAACACTGCACATGGGGAAATGACTTAAAATGTCCTTAAGACACATGAAAGCGTTTTTTGATTGCCTTTGCAATATTTTTGGGTCACTTTTAACATGGCTATGTAACTCAAAGAATCAAAATCTAAATTTGCCAAGCACAGGTGGGAGCATATTTACAAGGAATGTGCACCACAGATAAATGTTTTTTAATTTAAAATGGGAAAAATAACATCAGAGACACTCAAATGCCTTATAAAGAAGCAGACACCATTATTTCCTTGTCATAAATTTTAAAAGCATTCCTTTTCCTCAAAAACGATTTTCAAGTCATAATTTGAAAACACTGCACATGGGGAAATGACTTAAAATGTCCTTAAGACACATGAAAGCGTTTTTTGATTGCCCTTTGCAGCAATTTTGGGTCATTTTTAACATGGCTATGTAACTCAAAGAATCAAAATCTAAATTTGCCAAGCACAGGTGGGAGCATATTTACAAGGAATTTGCACCACAGATAAATGTTTTTTAATTTAAAATGGGAAAAATAACATCAGAGACACTCAAATGCCTTATAAAGAAGCAGACACCATTATTTCCTTGTCATAAATTTTAAAAGCATTCCTTTTCCACAAAAACGATTTTCAAGTCATAATTTGAAAACACTGCACATGGGGAAATGACTTAAAATGTCCTTAAGACACATGAAAGCGTTTTTTGATTGCCTTTGCAGCAATTTTGGGTCATTTTTACCATGGCTATGTAACTCAAAGAATCAAAATCTAAATTTGCCAAGCACAGATGCGAGCATATTTACAAGGAATTTGCACCACGGGGAAAGGTCTTAAATTAAAATGGGAAAAATAACATCACAGACACTCAAATGCCTTATAAAGAAGCACACACCATTATGTCCTTGTCATAAATTTTAAAAGCATTCCTTTTCCTCAAAAACGATTTTCAATTCATAATTTGAAAACACTGCACATGGGGAAATGACTTAAAATGTCCTTAAGACACATGAAAACGTTTTTTGATTGCCTTTGCAGCAATTTTGGGTCATTTTTAACATGGCTATGTAACTCAAAGAATCAAAATCTAAATTTGCCAAGCACAGATGCGAGCATATTTACAAGGAATTTGCACCACGGGGAAAGGTCTTAAATTAAAATGGGAAAAATAACATCAGAGACACTCAAATGCCTTATAAAGAAGCAGACACCATTATGTCCTTGTCATAAATTTTAAAAGCATTCCTTTTCCTCAAAAACGATTTTCAAGTCATAATTTGAAAACACTGCACATGGGGAAATGACTTAAAATGTCCTTAAGACACATGAAAGCGTTTTTTGATTGCCTTTGCAATATTTTTGGGTCACTTTTAACATGGCTATGTAACTCAAAGAATCAAAATCTAAATTTGCCAAGCACAGGTGGGAGCATATTTACAAGGAATTTGCACCACAGATAAATGTTTTTTAATTTAAAATGGGAAAAATAACATCAGAGACACTCAAATGCCTTATAAAGAAGCAGACACCATTATTTCCTTGTCATAAATTTTAAAAACATTCCTTTTCCTCAAAAACGATTTTCAAGTCATAATTTGAAAACACTGCACATGGGGAAATGACTTAAAATGTCCTTAAGACACATGAAAGCGTTTTTTGATTGCCTTTGCAGCAATTTTGGGTCATTTTTAACATGGCTATGTAACTCAAAGAATCAAAATCTAAATTTGCCAAGCACAGGTGGGAGCATATTTATAAGGAATTTGCACCACGGGGAAAGGTCTTAAATTAAAATGGGAAAAATAACATCAGAGACACTCAAATGCCTTATAAAGAAGCAGACACCATTATGTCCTTGTCATAAATTTTAAAAGCATTCCTTTTCCTCAAAAACGATTTTCAAGTCATAATTTGAAAACACTGCACATGGGGAAATTACTTAAAATGTCCTTAAGACACATGAAAGCGTTTTTTGATTGCCTTTGCAATATTTTTGGGTCACTTTTAACATGGCTATGTAACTCAAAGAATCAAAATCTAAATTTGCCAAGCACAGGTGGGAGCATATTTACAAGGAACTTTTCCCACAGATAAAGGTCTTTTAATTTAAAATGGGAAAAATAACATCAGAGACACTCAAATGCCTTATAAAGAAGCAGACACCATTATTTCCTTGTCATAAATTTTAAAAGCATTCCTTTTCCACAAAAACGATTTTCAAGTCATAATTTGAAAACACTGCACAGCTCCTATGCACAAAAACACCCTGTCAGTACTAATACTTCACATTTTCTCCAATTACAATTTCTCAAAGAAACAAAATCTATTTGTAAAACACTTGAGACAAAGCACCATTTTAAAAACACAACTTTCTTTATAATTTTCTCCTTAAAGCACACTATTCTCTATCTAAATAAAATAAATCTTTTCTCACCTTAGCAAATACTTTATGAGTTTCAAAACAGTCTCAGAAATACACCAATTTGTCTTCAGCAGAACAAAAGGTATGCACTCCAGAGGCTGCAGCTATAGAAAGCACAGAAATGCTGTAATTCATCACACATATCTCTCATGTCACCCAATCAAAACTCTTCCCTCACTTTTTTCAAATCAAAACCCTTCCCCCCTCTGCCCTGTCTGCCTTTTTTGCATAGCAACCACCTCCTGAAAGACCTCTGGTGTTTGCAAGTTCACACAACAATGTTTCAATTGAACTCTGAACTCTCAGTGCACCTGCATATCCAGTGCAATCTTTCATTTAATTATTTTTTTTGACCATTCAAAATACATCTTTCAAAGAACTCATCCATGCACCCTAACTTTCTGTTTTCAGCAATCAAAATCCACCAATCACTGTTACTGCTTCATTAACACAGAAACTCCACAGTTTTTTCCATTTTAAACTCTTATTTTTTCAACTGCCATTTCATTGCCACACTTCATCTGACTGCAGCAGAACCTTCTCTCACCATGTTTTCTGTCTGGATTGTTGGACATAGTTATATCTACTGGGCTCAGAGGTATGCTGATAACAGAAATTTACCTAACCTCAATTTACAAGATGTGGAAATTAAGTGGTTTGGCCACAGAGGATTAAAATGTCACCAATTGATACCATTGGTGAAAACCTTAATGCATTTGCCAAAACCTGACCTGTTAATTGTGCACTGTGGAGGAAATGATTTGGGCACTTTGACTGGGGTAGGTCTGGAAATGCTTTTAAAGGACACCTTTGAGCAATTGATGGCACTTTTTCCTCAAACTGCCTTGGTATATTCAAATATATGCCAAAGACAGAAATGGAGGTGGTCGAACCAATTTTGTCCACAAATTGAGAAGTCGAGGAAGCATGTAAACAAATCTGTTTCAGCTTACATGAGAGACCATGGAATGGGCTCCATGTACAACAATAACTTGCGTTACTACATGCAAGATATCTACAGAGGAGATGGAGTTCACTTCTCAGATGAGGGCAACAGAGTTTTCATTTTGAATTTAAGACTCTGCATTGGTACCTACTTATAAGTACCTAAGTCTACCATAAACCCAAAAGCTCTTCTCAGTACTACCCTACATCTGATCACTCACAAATATTATTTTACTCTAACTTTTTTTACTAATTTTCAACAAAGTACGCTCCCCGGAGCGCTACCCGGTACGCGAACCGGAAGCTAACCGCGCGAATTAAAAAAAAAAAAAATAATAATTCTCGCACATATGGGCCTCCTCAGCCATCCTCAGAAAACCTAGGGGGTCAAAATACGTCTACCGTGTCCCCTTCTACCCATTCTGAACATTATGTGCCCTCCATCTTGTATCTTAATTCGACCGAACCACAAAATGGTGGACTCCCGTAACGCTTAAGGTTCGCGTACCGGGGCGCTCGCCAGTTCACGTACCGGGGCGCTCCCCGGGAAGCGCTCCATTAAAAAAGGTAGGAAAGTAATTTACAGAAGAAACCCTTGAGACACTTTCACCAAATATAGATTTGCTCATACTACATACCAATCCCTACCATTTTCACAAATTTGGTTGAA
The DNA here is from genome assembly GCF_964261635.1 of Lissotriton helveticus. NCBI lineage: Eukaryota > Metazoa > Chordata > Amphibia > Caudata > Salamandridae > Lissotriton > Lissotriton helveticus. Next base: position 1,114,466,582 of record NC_136061.1, read on the forward strand.
ATTCCATTTAGCCATTTAGCCTGTAGACCTCTCTAAATACCGTGAGGTAAATTACTTCACAAAACACATCTGAAGTGTTGGAATTCACAACCAATTAAAATGTTACTTTCATTTTCTATTTTTTTTTACCTGACATTTGATTGGTTATGTACCTGAATATATATAAAGGAAGAGAAGGAAACACAGCCATTTTGACTACTACTTCCTGGTGTACATTTCAATTGGATTTTCACTAATCACTTCAACTTCTTTGTAATGGTAAGTTGTTATTTTAAAAACTGAAGTATATTGTGCACTATAAGTTAATATGGTAAACTTTTTCTGATAGTTATATACTATCCCTCTGTAGTAGTTATAGATTTAGATAGACTTCTCTGTTATAGTTATGGATGGAGTTAGGTTTCTCTTGTATAATTATGAATTTACTTACGTTAAATCACATACACTTTTTTATATTCCTACTTCCACTCTGATACTATACACTGCCCAAAGATAAATTCACTGTTAAAAACTCTCTATCTAAAATTAATCCCAACAGTGCCCTATCTCTACTAATATATTTTTTATCCAAATTTCAGACAAAATGGAAGGCGAACACAAAGTTTCATTTGAAATTGTCCTGCAAGAGACCAACCAAGAAATAATTGATCCAAATTATATAGAATTTATGGATGAAACTTGGGACCAAGAACTACTGCAATGTGTGCAAGCAGTAGATGTCCTCCTTGAAAATGAGGACATTTTACACACTCAAACATTACAAGCTATGTTCAATGAAAATAACGACATTTCAGACAGTGAAATGTTAGACATTTTATTACATTTTGAAACACAATAAATAATTGTTTAAAAAAAATAAAAAAAATAATCAACAAAACCAACAATCAATTAACATACAGTATTTGAAAAGTCTATCATTCTTTTTTCCTCATAGTACGCTCCCCGGGCCGCTTCCCGGTTCGCGAACCGGGCGCTATCCACGCAAAAAAACCAAAAAAAATTTTTTTTTTTTTGCCCCGCGGGGCCCTTTTAAAGCCTCCACATCAAACCTAGGGGGTCAGGGAGGATCTACTATGCCCCCTTATGGTCATTTTCGCCTTTGTTTTGACCTCCTCTTGTCTCTCGATCCTACCGAGAGACAAGATGGCGGCCGCTCCGGACTGTTTAGAATGTTGACAGACACCGAAGAGCCAATCAGCTTCGCTTCGCGAAGTTCCGTTACGCGTCAAGTACGCGAACCGGGGCGCTGCCCGGAGCGCGCTTACAGATATATATCTTTTTTTGAACGTTAATTTCTCAAAATCCACTGGAGCACATATATTGAGACCTAGCAAAGGCACATCGGGCTAACAGTCCCTACAATTTTGCCAAGTTTCGTGCAAATCCATTCAGCCGTTCGGGCTAAAAGTGAGGCCAACCGCCCTATGGAAATGAACATGGGAAAAACGCGTTTTGGGACCCCCCTTTTTTCTCGGCCCCCCCCTTGACGAACCCCCCCCAAATTTTCAGGGCCTGCCCAGAAACAAAATGTTCCATTTTCCTGAAAATTTCAACCAATTCCGTCCACAAACGCCAAAGTTATTAGACATAGAATTTTCAAAAATCCCATAGGGAAAAAATCCTAACTATATATACCTACTGGCGACCGCCAGTAGGTAATATATATATAGATATATATATATATGTAAAACATATTTGCATTTTAAAGAAACACCTAGTCACTGGATGATGTAATCAGTGATAACTAACTTAAGTTTATGGGACCCCCTCTAAGGCAATTACTTTCAGGTCAGGGAGAAGAGGGGAAAGAACAGCAAACACTATGATACAACTCCCTCGTGACCCTCGTATTTGTTACGGGATTCAACCTCTAATTGCATGGGCACAACCATACTACAACAACAGATTCATTTTACTTTCTCATTTTTTAATTTAAGTTATTTTTTCATTTAACGCTTCTTTTCATATCATTATTTTCAGCTTAAAACCTTTTTTTCACCACAGAATACATTATTATCATCAGTAAATCATAATACAAAATTCATTGTTCATATGCTAATACAGATATTAATACACATATTACCAGGTAGAGAACTAAAACAAACACACCACTCTCTCTCACTCGTACCTCATACACAGTCACACCTTAGTATATCTGGATGAGTTAACACATTTTGTTGGTTTTATGTCTATTGCCCAATACAGAAGCAATATAGTCAGTGGGATTTTACAAGGACTTGGTCAACACGTTTCGGTGGTAGGTAACAGCGATAGAAACCACCTTCATCAGGACCTGCCAGATATGTCAACATATGTTCTCTACACCCTGGATTTACCTGCAGAAATGTATATGAGAAATTCACATTAGATTTTGTGCCCATGACACATAATAATATAAAAGACATTGATTGGACCGATCAGCAAAGGACAACATTCATAAAAGCATTATCCCCCTATGTGCGACCTATTACCAAAAAACACAAGTGATTCCTATCTATTAAAAAAGCGCAAATCCCAACAATTCCGATTTGCCTTCACTTACTCAGGGCAAAAAGAGAGTTCATCTGCCTCCTTAGTAAATCTCTGAATATTATAAACATCATCACAGCTCTCGTTTCGATTTCTAATTCTATATTATTGATTGCATCCTATCTACTACGTTAAATATTTTTTATCCTATATCAGTACTTACTCCTATTTTGTTCTTCAGTTTCGCGATTTTAAACCTCCAAAAGCTTTCAGAGATCACTCCAGATTCTAATAGTGCATCGATCACGGATATGCTACCTACTGGGTAGATAGAGGAAAAGGGGAGTTCTGTCACCTATTCTTTAACAAGGTAAGTTCTCATATTTTGACCCTGGTCTTTAAACTTCATTACCTTAAATGTCTTGCAAAGGAGGGGAAGCAACTTCAATCCTGTCTGGATTTAGCCCTCATGGTTTTTTTCAAAACTTACACTGAAAGATAAAGGAGAGGGAAATTTTAACACCTAGTCTCCAAAAAAAACATAGTATTCATTTTCTGGCCGTGGTCTGACAAGCTTATTACCTTAAAATATCTTGTTAGAATGGAAACGTCTTCGGTCCTGTCTTAATTTAACCAACATAGGTTGTTCTGAGGATCCCTCGAAAAATGTTACAACCTACATATAAGAAGCAATGAAGACTAATGTAACTCTCAGGAGCCCAATTGTAAAATGCAGCATTCTCAATTATTATTGTAAACCCCCCTGTAAGTACCTTGGAATCGTTTCCTTGTGTTTCCTTATATCTGTTGGCAATTCCTCTAGTGCACAAATTGTCCAATTGCATCAATCTTAGGCCACGTTCCATTCATAAAATCACTGCCAAAATATGGATAGGTGGATTATTTATCCCAGTCCGATTTCCACAATATTTTGAACCTCACTACCTAAAGTTTACAATGATATCCTTTTGACCCTTCCAATTTTGCACCCCTTAGTTTTCCTAACAAGAAAACTAAGCAAGAATTCTCAATCCATTTCATAATTTATACTCTACTGCAACCTTACTACCAGAAAAGTCTTACATACATCTCACTGATGTTACCTACTATATTTTAACCTCCCCAGATTATCTCCCAGTATTTTAACCTAACTTCAGCGCACTCACCTATTTTATCCAGCATATCTCTCCATCAGCGTTGTGCAACGTCCGTCTCGCTTCCACGAGTGATTTACACTGTTTTAAAAGACACTTTATATACCGGGCTCTTCCCCGACATCCTCGCGCCAAAATCCACTTAGTTAGGAACACCTGGTGTGGCTAAACACAAACTACGGACTTCTCGGCCGCATTACAGCCACTATCATGTGACTACAAAAGGGAGTCTTTGTCCTATCGAATTGGACCTACGACGTAAATGACGCAGAGTTTCATAACTACTAACAAAGGACTTGATATCCTCAGTGTGCTACTGAGACGTTCATAAGTGCTGACAACGGACTAAGCATCCTCATGAGGCCACAGAGCCATATTGGAAGGTTAACAACATTACAGTCAGTCTCCAGCATGCCTATCATATATATCATTCCTGCCGCAGATACATCTCATCTATTACCCGTGTCTCAGCACTCCAATATGATTTAATGAGAGCGCGTTATTTCCAAAGCAGTAAAACCCAACAATTTAGTGCTTTAAGACACAGCACATTTTTTCACGAAATACTTCACAATCCTAAATATCAGTAACCATAAGCAATCCGTTTTACCTATAATTATGTCGCCACGGTAAAATTCCCGAATGCTAACAAAAGACTTAAGATGCTAATGTGACCCCAGCATCATTTTAAAGTAGTGACAACATTATAATTAGCCTTCAACATAGCTACCACGTGCGTCAGTCGTTCTACGGATAAACTTGACATGCTACCCATTCCTCAAAATTATGATGTATATTATAACAAAGCCCATTGTTACCATACCGATGACGCTCAACAACCAAATGATTTAGAACACGGCGCATTATGTCAGAGTCACTACTACACCACAGTCCCGGCTACCAGATATCGAAGTCGATGTGGTATACCTATAATTACAAACGTCATGCTTCTTGTCAATATAATTGTGCTATAAAACTACCACTCCGTTTAAAACGTAAAAAGATGTTAAGATTTTATAGGGGCTAGGTGATCACATGAGTGCTGCATTATTTAAAGAGGGGACAGACCATGGTCAGTATTCTTTACTCAAAACCTCTCACTTTCTCACCTACACTAATTTCTTCTTTTCTTTCTATGATGTTACATCTTAGATTTTATTATCATCACCCTTCTCTTCTAATAGAGACCGACCACCATCCGTTTGTCCCTCACTAGTTACCTCTCTTTTGTGAATCCTATAGGGCTATTTATACACGAAAAAATTAAAGAAAAGGGGGTCCAAAAACACGATACATGATTTCTAAAAGTTTCTACACTCATTCCTTGGTGCTATTCCCACCGTATCAGGGATAGGTTTACTCATTTCAGTCATTGCCATTTCAGAAGAAATTCAACTTGTTTCAATCTATGGACAGAACACCTGCCACCATTACATATTTATAATCATGTCTCGATATTGTCAAGCACAGGGGTCGACAGTCGTTAACACCACTAAGCGTAGTTGTATAGCAATTCTACATTTCATATCATTACAAATACGTATGTCAGATATTACCAGGGTTTTGTGATATTACACTTGATTTCTTCATTCAATCCGTTTTTCACAGTATTCAGGGAGAAAATCCCAAAACACTCCCTTCTTTTACAGATTGTATCCATAGGGGTCCCTGTCTGTCCTTTTCTAAGATGCACCATTTGACGTCCTTTTCAGAGTGCTGTTTGGCTAGAAAGTGTTGAACAGTGACGTCATCAGTGATGTCATTTGAGATGTCATCAGTGATGTCATCAGTGATGTCACTGACCATGTCATGAATGATGTAATATGTGACGTCATCAGCAGTGCATTGTGGGGCGCAAGTTATAGTTAACTCAACTAACTATAACAGGGGAAATTCTATGGTTTTCTATGAGTGAAATGTCCAACTAACTATAACATCCCTGAAACCTATGGTTTTTTTCAGTGAATTTCTAAAGTTTTTTAAATGCTAATTCCCAACTATAACGTCTGTAAAAACCTATGTGTATTTCACTAAATATATATATATAAAGAAACTCTTTTTTGTTGCCCAATAACTTTGGGCGCCGGTTAACGAATCATCATGAATTTTTCAAAAACTTATGGCCTGCTCCGGTTACGCCCTATCTTGAAAGTTTCGGGGTGATTTGGCAACCAGGTGCCGAGAAAAAAGGGGGGTCCTAAAACGTGTTTTCTCCATGTTAATTCCCATAGGAAACTTTAGACACGGCCACAGCCCGAACTGCTGAACGGAATGACACAAAATTTGGCAAAAAGTTAGCCCTTGGTTCAGAAAGTATTCATTTTCACAAATGGTGTAAATCCGTTCAGTAGTTGCTGAGAAAATCGAAAACTCAAAATATCGATATATAGAGGCACTGAGGATTCGCGCACCCTGCCGATCACAAGCTGTATTCTAATTGGCTGTCAACACTTCAAATCAGGAAGTGTTGGCAGCCATCTTGTGCCTCAGTAGTACAGAGCTACTAGAAAAGAGAAAAAGAAACACACAAAACAAGAAAAGGGGACAGGGTAGAAACACCCTGACCCCCCAAGCCTGCTCAGGGGGTCCCACAAGGACCCCCAAGGCCAAAAAAGCATATTTGTTCAATAAAAAAACGACAAGATGCGCAGAGGATACTCTGATCCAGCTGCTAAAATAAAAAACGAAGCCTGCGCTTCGTTATTAATTAGCCACCGGGTGGGCCAAGTGCCGGGGGGTAGTAAAAAAATGTGTGGGGGGGCCCCAATCCCTCCCAAACTGCCCTGGGGACTGCCCCCCGCAATATTTGCGGGGGGCACACGGCCCCCGTAGCCCCAGAGACCGACACTACCTGGGGCTTTTTTTCTAAATGTGTGGGGGACCTTGGAGGCCTCCCAGGCCCTGGGGACCACCACTTCAGGGGTTATTATTCATTAATTAGTGGGGACCACATGGCCCCCTGCTGCCCCAGGGACTGCCATACCCTGGGGCTTTTTTTGAATGCAAACACCTGTGTGGGGGGCTAGCACCCCCCTCCATGCCCTGGGGACTGCCACCTCTCGGGGGCACTAATATTTAAATGTGGGGGTCCGTAATGGACCCAGGAGCCCCGGGGACCACCACCCCCCGGGACTTTGTCAATGATGGGGGGGCCACGCAGGCCCCTACTGGAGCCTGTGATGGCCCCGGGGACCGCCACCCCCCAGGGCCAGCTCTTGCAGTGTCCCAGGGTACCAACCCCCGGGACACTTCTATTTACTGCGGCAGGGTAGGAGCCTCGTGCCTAACGCCCTGTCATAGCAAACTGTAGTTTGGGTTTTGAAAGCGAGAGCAGAAAGCTCAACCCCGATAAAACGGAGTTGGTGTTGACAGGTGGTTGTTCCAGTCCCTGGACCCCCTCCTTCTGGCCCCCCTCACTAGGTTCCCCCCCCACTCCTGTATCCTCTGCCAAAACCCTTGGATTCAAAATCAACAACGAACTTTCTCTGCATTCTCAAGTTTCTGCTGTTGTTTCCTCAGCTTTTCTTTCACTCAGGACTATCCGCAGAGTCTCTCGATTTTTCGCCCCAGACGCGCTCAAACTAATTCTTCTAGCCATGATAACATCTCGCCTAGACTATGGCAATATCCTTTTTCATGGCATGCCCGACTACCTCATGAGACGTCTTCAGCTTGTTCAAAACCAGGCCGCTAGGCTGGTTTTTAACCTTTCTAAGTCACACCATGTAACCCCTCTTCTTTTTTCCCTGCACTGGCTCCCGGTCCGGCAACGCGTCTTATTCAAGCTCGGTTGCACCATTTTTAAAGCCCGGACAGGCTCTGCCCCTTCCTTCATTAACTTGGCCATTCAATCCTACACCCCCTCACGAGACCTTCGATCCTCTTCTCACCACCTCCTTCTGGTTCCCCGCTTCAAACGGAAGAAGTGGGGTGGTTCAAAATTTGCTACCACAGGTCCAGCCTTCTGGAACTCTCTCCCTTTGGCCCTCAGAACCTGTACCCAGTACCCCCAATTCCGTAGAGACCTCAAGACTCTCCTCTTCACCCAAGCCTTCCCATCCTGAATGTTCTCCTCTCTCCTCGGCCCCCGTCGCTGAGTAGCTGTTGTCAGTAAGCGCCAAGAAACCGCCAGGTGCACGAGCGCTATACAAATCCCTTCAAATTCAAATTCAAATTCTTCCAAAAACCAAAGCAGATTGCTTTTCCACACAGGGACCTGCATTTTAGCAGCTCCTAGTGTGGAAAAGCAATGCCGATTCCCGCAGGAGGTGGGGAGCCGGTGGGACTGTGGGAGAATTGGGGACCCCCACGGTCCCCATGGAAGTGGCCAGGCCCCAGGGAATGGGGTCACTGGGACCAGAAGTGGCCAGGGAGGGGGAGCCACTCATCACCCAGCCCCCATAATAAATAAATAAATAAACAAAAAACACAAGGGCCGGCCCCAGGGAGGGGGTAACCAGGGCCATAAATGGCCTGAGGAGGGGGGCCATGCAGCCCACATTCAAATAATCAAAAAAAAATAAAAACAATGGCCATGCCATGGGGGATGGGGTTCCCAGTGCGAAATATGGCCTTGGGAGGGGGGCCACGCGGCCCCCTTCCATTTTTTTAAAAAAATGTAAGAGAGGGGTCAGGCCCTGGAGAATGGTGTCCCCAGGGCCCATAAAATAGAAGAGGAAGGGGGGCCACACAGCCCCCCCTTCTTAAAACAGAAAAAAGAAAAATACATGCGATTGTGCCGGAGGCCCCGCCCCCTCCTAGCAGCACTCTGCAAATGCGCCCCCTGGCATGTTGTAAGATGGGGAAGTAATTGCCCTTGAATACAGGGGGTCCCTGGGGCCAACTAGCACACCAGGTACCTCCAGTATGTGCCAGGGAGCTGGATTGCAGAGAGGTGTTCAGAGGCCACACCCCTTGTTACACCTCGCTGTGGTGCTTACTGGAGGTACCTGGTGGACTAGTTGGAACCCAGGGACCCTCAGGATTTAAGGGGACTTAAGCCCCCAACTTAAAATGATCCACGGGTGTGTTTGCACAGTGGTGAAGGGAGGGTGCGGGGCCTTTCTGAACCTCTGACTTAGAGGTAGTTTTAATCCCACTGCCCTATTATGTACTGGGCCTTACATCGGAGGTCATGCTAATCATAGGGGTACACCAACGCATAGTGTTTCCTAGTGTATGCAGGTGTTTTAACTGTATTCTAAGTGTCTTTTAGTACAGCACTGGCTCTAGGCCTGGTTAGTTAGAGACAGTTACCACCAGTACCAATCTGAAAAGGTGAGGGCACAGGATGATTTTGCAACAAGGCCTCTTTCTGCTCCTCTTTTTATTCTTTCTGCACGTCTTGCTTCTTCCTGCTATTTTCTTCGTCTTTGAGGACTTCTGTTGCTTCTTTCTGCATTTCTTTTGCTTCTTTCTGTGTGTTTTTTCTTCTTTCTTCATATGTCCTACCTCTGTAGGCATAGTTAGAAACTAACATTTAAAAAACCTTTTGACATTCACTGAAAAAACTATAGGCTTCAGGGGAGTTATAGTTAGAAATAAGCATTTAAAAAACCTTTGAAATTCACTGAAAAAACCATAGGTTTCAGAGACGTTATAGTTAGAAATTAGCATTTAAAAAACCTTTGAAATTCACAAAAAAACATAGGTTTCATGCGTGTAATAGTTAGAAATTAGCATTTAAAAAAACCTTAGAAATTCACTGAAAAAATTATAGGTTTCAGGGGCGTTATAGTTAGTTGGACATTTCACTCGAACAAAACCATTAAAAAAAAACATTATCATTAGATCAGCGAACTAAAACTCGCACACCCGCAATGCACTGCGGATCACGTCACATATTACATCACTCATGACATGGTCAGTGACATCACTCATGACATCACTCATGACATCTCAAATGTTTAGAGCAATGTAGTATGCCATGCTGGATAAGGGGTGGTAGTACATGGAACTGATGTGGCTGAAGCCACTGATAAGCCTACATTGGTAGAGTTCCCTGTGCAATGCTATCCTGAAGAAGGGAATTCACAAAGGCTTTCCTTAGGGTCGCCTAAAAGCCTGCCACTGGTGCATCAATCAGGTATTATACAAGATATTTTCGGACATTGAAAACATTCATAATTATTCACCCATCAAATGGATCAACTTTTTTGAGAATTGGGCCTCTGACTGCACCCTTTCTTATGATGTGCACCTTCTCTCACCACTCTGTGCTCTCTGTTCGGATTTGTCTCCTTTCACTACTCTATTTGCTTGCAACCTTTATTACAGACTGTGCCTTTTCTTCTATTGTGTGCCTTCTATGGCACCACTCTGTTTCTGCACTCATAGTCTGTGCTCATTCCACTAACGGTGTCCTTTGTCATTTCACTATTTTTTCAAGTGCCCTGTTGCACAATCTTTACCTCTTCTTCCAGTATGTACCATCCACCACAACTCCGTAGTCCATCTCTCAATTTGTGCCCTGGTGTTGTCTTTCTCCCATTGTGTGCACTAACTCCAAATTTGAAATGTATTATCATGAATATCAATATTCTTATGGTGATTATCTCCAATTTCTGTCTTTCAGTCATATAGAGTTTAGAATAATTATGCATAAGACAAATTGCATTATAGCTGTGGTAATGACAGACCAAGCTTTCCTCAGAAAGCTACCATTTATCACACATTCCTAATGTTCCTTTTTGTAAACATTGCAATCCAGCCCATTGATTATACTTTATCCGGCCCAAGCCGGAAATTACGGCTCGAGCCGGAATGTACGTCCCTAGCCGGAAAGTACGGTCTGGGTGGTAGACTACAGTCCTGGTGCGGAAAGTCTGGCCCGAGTGCGGACGTAAAGTTAGGAGTCATAAGTGCATTCTGTGAATACCAAAAATCGTAATTGCCTTCTGTGAATACCAAAAGTAGTACGTTTAAGATTTTGTCTCAGATTAGTTCTGTGAATCGGCCCCCTTGACTCTGGCGATTTTTTCAATCTCATGTACTATTTTCATCCCCAGATATCTCATCTCCTTTGAGGTTTGGTGTTGAGTTGCCTCTAAGTTCCAAGTCATAACCTCCATCTTCCCTGCATTGACCTCATAACCTGAGACTATCCTAAACTTTCCTGCTTGATATAGAACAGCTGGGAGCATATCTACGATATCTGATGAAAAGATCAGTATGTTATCTGCGTATAAGACAGTCTTCCTTTCCCACCCTTCATACTTAAAAGATGGAATGTTTACCTCCACTCTGAGCTTTTGAGTGAAGGGCTCTATATAGAGGTCAAAGAGAAGGGAAATAGAGGACAGCCCTGTCTAGTACCCCATGTAATTTTGAAAGGCTTTGTTAAGTTGCCATTAACCAACATTTTTGCAGTTGGGTTTTGACAGATCAGCTGGATGGTTCTGCGGAAAGTCGTGCCGACGTTGTATTTTTCCAGTACGGCCTCCAGATACACCCAGTTTACTCTGCCGAACACCTTTGCGGCATCCAACGTCATCACTGCCAGAGGAAGTGAATATGTTGAAGCAAGTCTATTGCCCCAATGAGATTGTAAGTGAGTTTGTGCAGCCTTCTGCATTTAACCAAGCCCTTCTGATCGAGATAGATCATGTCACCAGCTACTCTGCCCAATCTCTTGACTAAGAATTTGGTAAAGAACTTATAGTCTGTGTTGAGGAGGGAAATAGATCTAGATGACTCACGTATCGCTGGATTTTTCCCTGGTTTTAATATTAGGATGATTGTTGCTTAGCCCCAGGAGTCCTGGATTGTAACCCTATTACTTAGTATCTCATTAAAGAGCAAGGTCATGACTGGAGTTAATATCTCGCTCAAGTTTTTGTATAACTCATTTGGCAGTCCATCTGAGCCCGCTGCCTTCTCTCCCTTACTTGAACATATAGCCCCCCTAACCTCTTCCTGTGATATTTCCTGGTCCAAGATACACTGTTGTGATGCTGCCAAGGGTTTGATTGTGTTCAAGAGCAGCCATTTATCAGCTTGCTGTTTATTCACCTTACTATCTTCTGTGTATAATTTCTCGAAGTAGTCATAGCACGCACACTCTATTTCTGCATCGCGGATCAATTTATCCTTAATTCCTCATCTTCAATTTTTCTGATCACATTACGGACCTCATCTGTTCTTGCTTTCCAGGCTAGTAATCACCCTGCACCTTCACCGTACTCAAAATGAGCCAGCTTACTCACTTCCGATCTCTTGGCTACCCTCGTATGTAATATAGAATCGAGCTGTTCTTTCGATTCCTTGAGTTTGGCTCTATACTCCTGTCTCTTCACCTCTTCCTTAGTACACCCCATATCTACCTCAATAGTTTTTATAGTTGCCTCAATTTTAGCTATCTCCTCCCTGTACCTTCTATTTCTGAAGCATTATCTTCCAGAGATTCTCTCCCTTAGAAAAGCCTTCAACATATCCCAGACTACTGGTGTGGAGGTAGTTCCAACATTAAGGATAAAACATTCTTTAACTCTTATGAGAGATAACTCATCTCTTTAGATTCCTGGAGGAATGTCCAGTCAATCATACAGACTCTCTCTGTTATCCTACTTTTCAAGTCAAAGTCTAAGTATACCCCTGAGTGGTCTGACAGCTCAGTCATCAAATATCCAATGCCCTTGATTTTTTCCCTAAAGCTGAGGTTTACTAAGACATAGTCTATTCTTGACTTGTGAAAATATTTCTGGTTGTAGTAGGAAACTTCCATCAGATGACTAGATCTTTCTCTTCATATGTCGCTCAAACCTAACTGCTTCATCATTGAGTGTAAGAATGCACATGCTCTACTGCGGGTTTAGCGCGTCCCAATACCATGGCAGATACAGAGACTGCTCCCATTGCAAATCCTGCAGACAGTCAGCGGAGACCATTGACTGAGCTAAGGGATAAAACCATCACCCCAGTGAGTCCTAGCAGATCTCCTCAGATCGGAGAATATGAGATAGAGCTAGGCATAGATGGTTTAACCCTAAGCACCCAGGCAAGGAACCCTCTAGATCTGAAAGTAATCAAGGAGAGATCATGGGCTTTTGCAACTAATTAGAGAAAAACATTTATCTTCTGTGTTTAAGGACTGAAATGCTTGAGAGCTCGGTGGGGGGACTAAAAGCTGAATTGAGCACCACAAAAGTAGGCATATTAGACCTTAAAAAAGAGGCGCAAGTGGTTCAGGAGAAATGAGAGGAACTGGAGAACAACTCTAGGAGGTATAACCTTTGCATCCTTAATGCTCCGGAAGGGAAGGAAGGAGAAGATCTTAGGTCTTATATTGTTACTCTAATTAAGGAACCAATCCAGTTAGGAGAATCGGAGGAAGAACTGTTCAAGGACAGCCAAAAGGTACACAGGGATCCTTTCAGAAGAACCCTCAACAAAACTAGACCTAGGAAAATCCTTCTGAACTTTTACATGTACTCGTTAAAAGAAAACATCTTGAATAGGGCCTTGAAAGCAAAGTCGCTGAAGGGAAAATACTTCTCCTTTGAAATTTGATTGGACCTTGCTAGAGCTAGCTTGGACAGACAATGGGAGCTGGGAAGGAAGCTGGATGATTTAAAAAAAATTAGGGGCACTGGCCCAACTCAAGTTCCCCGCTTCCCTGAAAGTTATGCACAAGAATAAAATGCACAACGTGCAGTCTAAACAAGAGGCAGATGAGCTTCTAGAGAACATTAGGAAAGGGGAGAAACAGATTCACAGACTCTGAGCCTGTATTAGAGCCTCACCGATCCGAAGATGCTCCTAATTAAGAAGAAAAGACACTCCTATGTTTCTCTGAAGCCAATAGGCCAATAGGGGTGGGGCAAGTAGTGAAACCCAAACAGATGCATAAGACGGTCTTATAGCACAGTAGAGCAGTAAGAGATGTTACATGTATGAAGGTGTTGGTGGGGGGTGTCTCTGGACGCAGCATTTAGGACTTATATCTAGTCCTGGAAAATGGTGGGTTGGGTTCTCCAGGGTGGAGGGTAGGGGCAGGGGGGAAATGGGTCCACTGGGTGGGGAGCATATTGGATAAAAAACAAAAAAAATCCTCTCTCACCTCAGCTAAACATACCTCAGAAAGGAAAAACGCAGCAGTCAGGTCTCAAACCCTTTACACCTAAATAATGATACAGCTCCTATTGTGGAATGCTAATGGGTTATACGTTAAAAGAAGAAGAGCTAAGATCCTGCAATACCTTGAAGACTCCCCAGCACAAATAATTATTTTACAAGAGACCCACTTGATAAAAAACGAATGTGAAGCTATATTTAAATACTTAAAATGGGTTGAACACATGATATGTACTGATCACAGCGGCAACGTAAGAGGAGTGGCAATACTAGCTAAGAAACAAGGTAGGGCACAGATAAGAGATTCAATGGCTTACATGTGCAGAAGATGGAAATCTTTTTACTTTAATAGGATACTATGGACCAAACTGTGATGACCCGGCATCTGTAAAAACAGTTTACGCAATATACTAGACTACCCAGATCCAGTAATAATGGCAGGGGATTTTAATGTGGTATTAGACCCAAAGTTAGAAAATAGGTTTTTGCGCCGGCTACTTGCTATACCAAGGAGCAGAGCCAGTCTAATTACCCACCTTGAATCCACCCTCCCTTATCTTGAAGGCACAGGTTTAGTTGCCCCCCTGCTCATGTGGATTAAGATCTGGAGCTCCTGTTTAGCTTGTTTTCCAAAGAGATATTGGCGGATTGTGCAAATTTAGAACATGCTGCCTCTATCTGTTGGTTGACTTATGTTAAACAGCCCTTTATTGATCTTGGCTTGCCCCATCTCAATCAAATGAGATTTTCTTGACAACATTCCTCAGAACTTAAATAAGAAGTGGGAGTCGAACTTTACCTTCTTTGGGTACCCAACCCAGAACATAGGTTTTACCTAACCCGATTTAGATTAGGTATTATTCAATTCTTGGTAGCTCATACCCAGTTTTTACAGTCCACTGCCCTATCCCTGTGATGGCATTGCTAAACAAACACTTGCACATTTTTTGTTTGTTTTTTTGTGGGTTTTAAACAAAACCCAGAATTATTTTTTATGACCTGTGTGTATTTCATTTCGTGTTAGTTTCCACAACATCTGTTTGTCATGTTTTTCATGCCTAGAGTCAGAATTAGTTGCTTCTTCATGGTAAGTTTTGTCTACCAAGCCTTAAAAATGAGAAAATCTATGAGTTAAAAAGCATGTTAGTTTTAGTATCTGTATGTAAGATGGTCCTTTTTAAATACCTTTTACGCATTGCCAGAATTCTGTACATATAGTTATGAGTACCATCTATAACTGTCTAAATATCCATTTTAAATGTTTTAAAATTTTTAATATGATTAGGGATTTTTTATTGTAACATTCTGTATTGCCTCAGCACCAATGTACTTTGATCTGTATGGTATGCTCCTATCTTTTATGACCTTGTGCCAAATAAAGTTATATTGACTGACTGACAAGAATTCAGTTGTCAAGCCTACGAGCATGCATATTAAATGTAAAGTCAAATACTAATAAGCCATCTCACATTGACTTAATGTCATCCCTAATAGCATGTTGTGGTTCCAAATGTAAGTATGTAGGACTTAGGGCCAAACTGCATTTCAGTGAATTTACAAGCCACAAAAAACTCTTGAGTATTCAGAGACTTCTACTTATTCTGACAACCTCATCAGAAATAAGAATGGTAACACAGAAAACAAAGCGTGTTAAGCTCTTCCTGAATTTTTTCGAGCAAATAATTTTTACCAACCCAAGTGGAAGACCTTTCTAACGCTTTACTCCTGTAGCTTGTTGCATTCTAAACACTGTGTTTTCTTTTTTAACCTAAAAGAGGGAAGTCATTCTGTAGCTTGCCATATCACAGAGACTGTGCAGGTACATATAGGTTGTGCCTGGGGATCCAGTGACCTGGGTCTGTTAAATAGATAGTTTTATTAATCATTAGCAGGACACAACACATCATACTGCTTGCAATAAAGATCCAGTGCAACCCAGAGATGGTCAGACTGATATGCTTCTGGCAACTAAGGGGTCTATTAGGATAGCGGGTGAATTGCCACCTCCGGACCGGTAGTGGCCACCACAGGCCCAGCGGTGGCAATCCGCCCGCTTTGTGACTAATGTTTACCACCCGCCATATTATTATGGCGGGGGCACCGTGGCAGACGGGAAGACTGTTCACCACTTTTTCGCCCATCGAAGAGTTGACTGGGTGGAAAAGGGGTTTAATATGGTGGCGGTGTCTGCAAGACACCGCCATCCATATTAACATGCAGGCGGAGATGTGCCTTTCCATGGCGGCGTTGCCGACATGGAAAGACATGCGGTGTCTGCATGTGGGGGCCCGTTGCGGGCCCCCGGGGTGGGGGATGCACATGGTGCATTTGTATGCACAACGAGGCAGGCACCGCGCGGTGCCTGCCACGTTGTGCATGCAAATACACAACATGCCTTTTTGACATTGCAGCGGGTGCTTCTGAAAACACCGCCCGCCGCAATGAAAAAAATGCAGGATGCACATGCCAGTGTGGTGGGCACATCCTAATCTGCATCACAGGACCGCCGCACATATGGCGGGCGGTCCCTTTGTCGTTACGGTCCACCCGCCATCGTAATACACCCCTAAATGTGGAGGGATTGGGAATTTTCTGAAGTCTTCCTAAAACCATCTAGGCTACTCTCATAAGGATGGCACTTCGGTAATCAAGTGCTGGCCCAAGCCAGCAAGATAAAATGGCTCTACAGTTGCAGTGATTGCATGTCAGAATCATGCATGCATTTAGTATGCATGCCTTTTTAATGCCGGCATAAGTACGAATGCGACGTAATGACTCATTCCTTTTGCACAGAAGTCGTGATATGACTTGCCTAAGGGGGAGCTGGACTTTGGATTAGTATCATTTACTAATTCAACTCCAGTCTGCTCAACAGTAGGGAAGGTGTTGGACTTCAAATCCAACACCTCTCCACCAATGCACCCCCCTAAAGCAAGTTGTTGTAATGGATTGCGTGCTAAATGAATTTGTGTTAACGATATGTTTGTTCCACTGCCAGTACTGTAAAGGCACAGCAAGATTCCAGGATTGTAGTAAAGGCTGTTTCCCGTAGCAGTTCGCAGAAAATGGTACGGGGACACATTTAGGCCAAGGAAATGGAGCGTCTTTCATAAAAAATGCCCAGTAATACGTGTTGCTGCTAATTCTGAGTAAACTAATTATTTGGTCCAAGAACAGATTCTGATTTATCCTTATCTTAGTGACAACTATTGTCAGTTTGTGTGAACTAAACGCAAATGTAATCACTGGTGCTTATGCACGCAGCTCGCCAGCTGAAATTGGAGTGCGAGTAAAAATCTGCATCAATTTGTGTCATTTTCAGGCACTAAAACTCCTCTTGGTGAGTTTTCTCAACGTGGGCAGTTGCTGCAGGTCACGGTTGACCGCCACTGTTTGTGTTGAGAAAGCTGCTGCTCAAATAGAAAATTTAGCCAAGCTGCAGAAAGAAGCAGTACCCTCTAGCATGCTACGTGGTTCTGTTTGTGCTGATTTTACAGAACAGAACAAGCTTCTGGTGCTAAAAATCAGCACAAGCTACCCAACATGCTGAATACCGCCTGCTCGCGGAAAACCTGCTGAGTTTTTATGTATCTCTAAAGAATTCCACAGTGTAGAAATTAGGGAGTTCCGACCACCCCTACTAAATAGCTGTTTCAAAGCCTTCAGGTCACTAGGCAATATGTACTGGCAGTATTCCATGACAAACAATGTGATCAAAATGTGCTACATCAACAGAAAAGATCTCCAGGAGAGTTTTGTTCTGCTAACTTCCAGATGATAAGATGCTTCTTTTTGCCATATCTCCGGCTGGGAGGTCATTTTACAACTTGGCTTCCACTAGAAAATGTGCACGGCCCTTAACATAACCCAATTCAATGTGAAGATTCTGATTAGACCCCTAATGATGACCACACGTGACATACAACTGGATGAGTCATTGTGAATGTCGACAAGTCTACTCTCATTGACTGCCGAGCAAGTCACCATTATGATCTTGAACTGACAACACATACAGAAAGTTAGAAAATAAAAGTGAATAAGGTCCTGAGAAATGTAGCACCTTGATCTTAATTTAAATTACTCTCAAACTCCTGTAATAAAATAAAATATGATAAGTGAGTACAATGTGTTGCCATAGTGCACTAGCGGTAAAGTAGTGACTTAGCTCAGAAAAGTTCTGTAAAGTAGGTTGAAAAGTAGAGAAATACATTTTGTAAAGCAGAGACGATAGTCTTTTCCAACTCTAAAATCTTAGTCTCTACAGAGTGCTCTATGGGTGCCCGATTAATAAAGATTAGCCAAGGCCTACATATCAAATATTTCACCTACAGAAACCATGCATATAATGACTGCCTAAAGCCATTCAGTTACAACTTATGGTTCACAATATAATATTTAGCTCATCTCTTTTAGATATGTCAATTGCCAGTCTTGGATTTGATAGACTCTAATACAACCAAAACTGGCAACTGTCTCATTAAAAAACCCTTCCAGACAGGGCGTGGCCAGGACATGAATGGAGTGAGACGTACATCATAAGGTCTCCACTCTGTTGCTGCTAAAGCTAAAAGTGCCAGCCGCCAGACACGCCAGCTATCATCAAGGGCTTGATCCGCTATCGGGGCACTAGGTGACAACTTCTACCTGCTCGGTAACTGCTCTGCGAGCCTCAGCAGCCCGCCGATTATTGCAGAAAGGACCTGCTGCTGAGCCAGCCTCCGCCATCTTGGACTCAGAGCGGTAAAAGAGTACTTGTCCTCAGGCCTTGCATCTGAGTTCACCTGCTTACGGCCTTGCCTGGTGGGGCTCTAGGAGGCTGCTGGACCTCTGGTGGGGCTCCGGGACTCCTGGCCCTGAATCCAAGGCACTCTATTCTTGTGGCTGCATATACTGAGAACTCAGTGAAATCTCTGGCAGGGCTGTCTCCCGTGCATGAGGGGCTACGACTGGGAGCCTGCCCCCCCCGGACGGTGCCTGGTTGTGACTACCTTGATGGGTGGCCCCCAATGACTGGAAGAGCCCCCAGTGCTGTCTGATCACCCTCTGTCCCTCCGTTGGGGAGGAACCATGAGATATGAGTGGACGAAGTGGGGCCTGCCGGCAGAGAGCCCTGCTGTGCACCCAGCCGAACCTGCATTGCCCTGGGCCAAAGACCGAAGAGCTGAGGAATGGTTGAAATCCCCCACCATCGAGCTTCGAAGGGAGGAGATGACTGGACCCTGAGAGAAGACAAAAAGAGAACACAGTGACTCAGGGAGGTCTACAACTCTACCGGGGGCCCGTCCTCTCTTCTGGAAACGTGAACTCCCCCACATGAGAGCAAGGTAATACATGTTTGGTGTGATTTGGGTGCTGGGACCCCCCATCTCATCCGATCCCTTCCAACTGCAGCTGGGGGCTGCCCCCCAACCCTGCCTGCTGTCCTTACCAAACTGTCCAGAGCACAGTAACTCCTGCACTGACTCTGGGCATGGGCCTACTCCGGAGGACATAATGATGCTGGAAGAGGGATAGTAAGTTCTAACGACATCTCTAGCTGTCCGTGTCTACCTGCGGCAAAAGATAGTGCAGCAATCAGGGCCCTGTGTACTCGTCCAGAAGGCACGCTCTTACATTTCCCTCTACTGCCTATCGCCTTCTCACTGTACGAAACTGAGCAGCCTGGGGCACATTTAAATACGATACATATCTTGCTGCATCACTTTTACACTGAAGCGATACCCAATCCGAGGCTGCCAGGGGAACGCGAAAGAACAATCGCCAGCTATGCCCAGATCCAAAACAAACAAAGATCCAGATCCCACCCTGTCTAGAGACAATCCTGTAACTTCACTATGGTTAAAATCCAATACTCCGTCACAGCCTGCAACCGATCCCCTGGAGCCTGAGACAGACGGGGAGCAATCTGGAATCCTGATCACACAGGCCTTCATGAACTCTTTCCTCTAGGAAATCATGGCGCAAATCGATTCTCTTAAACAAGATTTTAAGTCTGGCTTACAGGACATCTGGAGGGATGTCACGGAAATCGGAGGAAGGGTGGATGATCTCGAGCGCACGATGGATGCAAGGACGGCAAATCACAAGAGCCTCTGGGGTCGGATGGCGGAGTTGGAGGACCAAAACATCAGCTACAACTCAAGCAGGTGGACCTTAAAAATCAAAGCCGGCCTAACAACCTATGCATTAGGGGAGTCCCTTGCGGAGCAGAAGGTGAAGACATCATGGCTTTCATGGCGGACCTCCTGCAGGCAATCCGTGAGAATGACGACGCATTTCCGCCCACCCTGGATAGAGCGCATTGAGTCCCTGGTCCCAGGGGACGTCCAGACTTCATGTCAGACATACTCACACGGGTCCATTTCTTTGTGGAAATAGAAGCCATCCTGAAAAATATCTAGGGTGCCACAGCCGGGTCTTATAATGGCAACGCAATTCAAATATTTCAAGATATAGCGTCCGCCACCCTCCATAGATGTAAAGATTTCAAACCAGTCACGGACGTGACCTCAAAATCAAATACCAGTGTAGCCATCCATTCGTGTTGATATTCTCCTGGGAGGGCAAATACAGAGCCCTCCGCTCACTAAGAGAAGCAAAACACCTCCTTCATCTCCCACTGGACCCTGACGATGGGGACCCCCTCTCCCACATGGTCACTCTGGAAAACCTCTGGAATGGTCTTCTGTCCCACCGTCAAACACAATGGGCGCCTCCAGAATCAAGATTCCACTCAGGCCAGAATCAAGATTCCACTCAGGCCAAGCAAGACATCAATCATATCTGGACTTTGAACGACTCTCCCTCACAACCTCAATCTCCTGTACAAAAGGAATGATTGAAACTCCCTTGTCTTCAAAACCTCAAGATTCAACCTAAGTTCGTAGAACCCAAATCTGCTCAAGGGGGCCCAACTATACACAACTTGTCCAAGTATCCCAATGCACTGGGAGGATGATCGCTCATCACTGTGGAAACATGGGTACAAGTAGCTTTGAAATGGGCCCCCAGCCTCACCCTTAACTACTTCAACATGACACTCCGGCGGCTGGCACCCCTATCGTATCCTGTGCACCGGGTTGCCGGTAGTGAGACTTGAAAAATTGCCTACACCTGCCACTTTCCCCACGACTACAGTGTCTCATAGAAGAGTGACTTCTTCAGAATGGCCCGTTCTTTGAAGTATGGGCTATTCCTCGCAGACATTGACCACAATTGGCACTGTTGGCTGTATCCTATTGATAATATTACTCTTACCCTCCCCTATCTCCCCTATCTTTATTCCCTAGATGCGTCTCTTCAAAGGGTAATATGTCCAGATTCCTCCAGCCTAGTAAGGCAGGTACATAACTTGGGGACACCTTGCCTCTCAAACTGCTTAACACACATCCCTATACATCTCCCTGCATCAGGCACTCCCTGAATATGCGCTTGTCTTTACATAGGCATTCCCATCACACTTACCACATGGATACGCTGTGATGTATTCCTATAGGTACTGTATCGATTCCCCTATTCCTGACCCTGGTTTGGTTAATAATTAACTAGCAGCCATCCAACGGTGCAAAAACCGTTATCTGATTAAGCCACACCACGGCACAGAAGCGCGTTATCTGATTAGGTCATAACGCATGCCATCTAATTAGACAAGCGATATTCCTCCAGCCCCTGATAAGGCATACGGAGTTCTCAAAACAAATCAAACCTACAGCGACCTGGGAAATTCCCATAGCCATTGTTTTGATTTCACCGAGAACTTCAGCAAAGAATGTGCGAACGAGCCCGTTCATATGACATCCTTATTGACGTATATATGTCCATCCTTACGTCAATCTCGGCACCTTTCAGGTATAAATATTACCGACATTGCCTTAAGCAAACACATGCGGTGGTGACGAGATCGGAGCAGCGAGACGTGCTGAGGAGCCCAGCAGAGAGCGAAGCCCACAGACGCTGCCCCGCCTTCCTGACGTGCTGAGAACGAGACGCTGCCTTTCTCCTGCCGAGAAATCCAGCTCCGGCGCTTCCAAGCAGCCCTCGCAGGCAGCTGGAATATCAAGACCTGGGATAAGAGATACCAGCCCTCCATCATTCTAGATCTCAGGTAGAGAACTGAATAACCCCTTGCAGAGAATTCTCGAATCAGTCCCTTGGCAAAACAAACTTAACTTAAACTGCTACTTATCTACTCCCGCCCACGTATTAGGCTTAGGTCAGGTACACTGGGGTAGGCGTGGTTAGAAGCACCAGTTGAGTATGATTAGTCAAATGTATATATGTATGTATCTATTTTATCCATTTTAAAGTATCATATGGCTCAGAAACCATATTAATGTTTTTACAGTATTATTTTATAATTCTGTCTCTACTGTATGCACTTTACTTAACTACAAGTATTGCAATAATAGCGATTCATTTCTCTTGTATGAGAAAAGAGACTGATCAATAAATAACATCTTTTATTGAACCACGCCCATCTCTTATTTCTCTACAAACTGGTGAAACTAAGAATGCACGTACTGACTGAGTAAAATAAGTTGTCTATTGTTTTCACACGACTCTAGAGATACACTCTTGATTAGGGGAGAGCAAAGTTGTCATGTTCTATGGTTGTCAGAAACTAAATCCCTTCTTGTCTATCCAGGGAGGTTAAAATCCTCCTTGCCTATTCGAGAAAGTTTCTAGTGAACTCTGAGCTAGCTGGCAAACACAAAACTTTAAGTCTAATATCGTCGGTAGAAGACCTAGTTAACCTCTGCCCTAGGTCTATACTATTGAAGATATTATTCCAATGCGCAGAGCCTATTGGGATAATAGGAACTACACTACATGGCGCCCAACGTTTGGATAGGCGATAAAACTAACGCAAGACATTAGAGTAACTCAGTCATGCTTTTTCACACAGAACCCCTTTTTTTCCCATAATACTCCAAAGACGTCTGGAGTGGGTGAAAGGTCATATCCGCCAAACCTCGCAGGAGGAGACTCCTATGTATGGTTCTTGGTTTATTCAACGTTGAAGGATACACTGTTCCAAAATATTGTGCATCTAATCTTTGTTTCATAGAAACCTGATCTGCAAACAAACAGAATAACCTTTCGTCAGTAAAATGACAGAAAGTGAAGACGAAAAGGAGACAGTTAGACTAGCAGCTGAACTCCTAGAAGCAGACAATACTCTGCTGGAAAATGACCCAAATGCAATACTCATCCCGGTCAACATAAGGAAATCTATAACCTTAAAACTTATAGAAAATGGACTGACACCAAGAGGTGGTACAGTCATATTCGTAATTGAGGCACACGAATATCGGCAGACAGAGGTATTCTATACATGGATAAACTTTCCAGCAGCAAACGCTGTAACAAAGGACTTCCACTATTACAAAATAGAGGAACCTCCTAGTGAGTACACTCCTTTCGAGGAAGTGGAAATACCACTCAAATTCCAAGAGCACCTGCTCTTGTTTCATGGCGCCCTAAAACATAATAATGACATCACCAGGCTCGGTCCACTAGGTAGACCAGGAGCAACGTGGCCGGTCCTAGCCGGATATACACCACATCCAGACATTGAAGAAATGCCTGCACCAGAGCTTTTAGCACAGCTAAAACAATTAATAAAAATACATAGACAATTAGTCCAATATGTAATGCGGACTTCAACAATCCAACCAGCAATTAAAATTCCACAGCTGACCAATCATCAGGGGAACACAAATAAAATTACACCTCAGAACATACAGTCCTGTCTAGGTAAAGTACCCGCAAAACGGGAACAAATTCCTTTCTGGCTAGCACAAAAAATCACTCAAATAGAGACGGTGTTTCCAGATACCACCCCTGTTGAGAAACATAGGATTCTGACTAGCTGTCTCCCAATGGGAATCGCACCACATGTGGAGGACTGTGACACTTGGGGAACAGTCTTTGCTTCCATTTACACAAAAACACATGGTGTACCATCCATGTCAGTAATACCAGATGTACTAAAACAGATTCAAGATGAATACGGTCCGGAACCCGCTTTAACTCTCGGTATGAAACTACTGAAAGATTTCAAGCAGGTCTCGGCAATATTATTAGCCAACATAAAGGGAGAAGCAGCAAATGTGGCGATTCGCCAGAGGTTAAAAGAGACAAATATAGCAGACCAACCATCTGAAATTGCCAGAATCATAGAAAAATCCTATGAAGAACTAGGAAGAGATAGTTTGGGTGGAATACCAGTGAAACCCCAACTAGTTGAAAGTCCTGAAAAGGTATTTATAAAAAATAGTTTAAACAATCAAAAAAAGAGCTGGGATGGAAATAAACAATCCAATCCTAAAGAAAAAAGATTCCAGTCCAGAGGAAGGTCTCCTTGGCAGAGAGAAAGATCTCCCGACCAAGGACGCAAGTCTCCCCAACGGGAGCCCTCTGTGAAAAAATACAACCTTAGAAATAAGGATAATATAAAGAAAACTGATAGATATCAAGATATTGATACACGTCCCTCTAAATCTTTTCAGACTTCCTCGCAGAAATCGGAAAGAAGAGGACGATCAGAACAAAGGGAAGAGCACGTCAAGTCCAAAGACAAAGAACCTGCTCATCTGAATAAAAAATTACAATTTCCAAAAAAGAAGGTAGCCAGTATTAAAGTAATCAACAATGCCGAGAATATTGAGGACACAGCTGAAAAACGGAGAATGGGCTCAGACAATGCTAGACAGCGCAGCAGAAGTGAGCATAGCTCGCAAAGTCCTTATGAATCATCTGGAGACAGTGGACACGAATGAATACATTCAGGTGGAAACTGCAGATACCAGAGTTAGCAAACCTCATAAAATATATGAAATAACATTGCGTATAGAGGGGGATAAGACTAGAAAAATAAGGGGACTATTTTGGGATAATCTGTCCAAGGGCTATGACATCCTTCTAGCTGAACAAGACTGGCCTCCAGAGTTTGTCAGGGAGTGCCCACATGGCGAAGAAATAATTATGCCTGCCTTCTCAAACCATATTCCAATTCATAAAAAATATACACTTGCAAGAAAGCGGGCAGTAGCTCAAGCCCCTGCCTTATATAAAAATCATGTGGGATGGGATGAGGACTCTCCTCCTCACAAAATCCAGTTAAAATCACAACTTACTGCACAGAGGCAGTACCCGATTAAGCAAGAAGCTAAAAAACAGGTAAAAGAGATCCTAGATCAACTTGAATACCAGGGGGTGATTGAAACTTGCACCTCGCAAATGAACAACCCTTTGTTTCCTGTCTCCAAGCCAGACAATTCATATCGTCTTGTTTTGTACTACAGACACCTTAACTCATGTTGCAAAACATTTGCAGTACAAAACTCGCACAGTGCTGCACTAATGAATAACATAGTGCGCAAAAAATACAAAACAACCTTAGACATTTCTAACGGTTTCTTTTGTCAAAATATAGCACCAGAGAGCAGATATTTGACGGCGTTCTCAATAAATGGCACGCAAAAGAATTTCTGTCGTTTGCCCCAGGGGTTCAAGAACAGCCCAGGGTTATTCTCAGCGAGGGTAACAGAGTTACTACAAACCTATGATGACGAGGCATTATCTTATGTCGACGACATCTATCTAACAGACGATGACTTGGATACTCACTTGAAGAGAGTGAACACCATAATACTTGGGTTCGCAGCAGAGGGTTACAAATTTAACTTTAAAAAGTCAAGAATTGCCCATCTAACAGTCCTGTTTTTAGGATATGAACTATCAAGTGAAGGCAAAAGCCTGGCTGACAATTTCCTAGAGAAATGTGCTGTAACCAAGCACCCAGAACACTAAAAAACCTACAATCAATTCTAGGCTTCTTGAATTTCGGAAGAACTTATATTATAAATTATGCAGAAAGGGTCAAACCCCTTTATGATCTAATACAACCAGATTTTAAAAGAATCAATTGGACTCAAAAACACACAGAAATGTTGAGATCTTTACAAACAGACATGTTAATTAAAACAAAATTACAAACACGTGACAACACACGCAACCTTGTGATTCAAGTCATCCCAGGAAGATGCGGATTCACATACCTGACCTCTAATGAGGGAGAGAAGGTACCAATAGCATACAAATCACATTTGTACACAGAAGCTGAAAAAAGGTTCAGCATTAAGGAAAACATTGTTCATGCGGTTCAAACAGCTGTAGAAAAAGAAAAATACCAAGCAGACGGTAGACAGGTTACAGTCAGAACAGCAGAATCAGCTTTTGAGGCATTAACAGCACCATGTAATTTACCGACAACTGCACTAAATCCAGAATGGATACAATGGGTAAATTCTGTTGCTACAGACAAAGTAAAATACTATTTTGACCCGGAAATGAAAGAATTAAAATATCTAGAATATGAGAAAGAATACCCTCTGCCAATCGACATTCTGCCTTTACGACAGTACGCCTGTGTAATACATACAGATGGGCATGCTCAACCCTCAGTTTTGGGGAGAGCTGGCTTACAAGGCCACATGCGAAATTGTAAAAGAAGTGTGGCGCAGAGGTAAATTAAGACCTCTACTTACAAAAACACACTCAGTGGAAAATAATTCAGAACAACAAACGGAAATAATTTCATTAAAAATGGCGCTAGATAATGCCGATCGCGAATTCCCGACACTTATTGTGTGCGATTCGTATTACTGCGTCAAAACATACAATAACGATTTGAAGAAATGGTTACAAAGATGACACAGGTGCAACAATAAAGCAAAAAGTGCTTTGGGAACAAGTAGTTCTTTTACAGAAAGAACTACCAAAAACTCACGTGATACATTCACTGAGTCATCAGCGTGATGGCGTTCACGTTGCAGGGAATTCATTGGCTGAGACAGCCACAGCGGGAGCAACTAAACCGGCTTCCGTAGCTACAAAGAAGCGTGCAGTAAAATACATTGACGGTGAAACTGTGCTGGCGGTGAAAACGTCATCAAAAGGCGACTGTTCAGCACTACCGATCAACTATCCACTCAATTATACATACATAATCGATGCAAACTCAGTCCCTTTTGCTCGAATCCCTGGAGTGGGGGATAGAGTGATTCCAAACACGGACAGGAGAGGCTTGTTAATAGCAGACTCACATATGGGTGAGGGTCTCAGACACCTTAAGCTAAAATATTCTCTGGAAGAATTACAATCAGTGTACTGGTGGCCAGGCATGAGCCTGCATCATCAAATTTTGTAAAAAACTGCCCAGACTGCAATAGAGATCGCAGTGGCGAGCGGGGAGGACTATTGCCATGGCATTTCACTCCAGATAAACAACAACAATAAGAAAGCCCCCATCATGAAAAAAAAGCGTTATATTAACATAAAAAGACTAATTTTTACTTATAATGTAGACCCCAACGGTCGGCTGACGTCTGGACTGTTATAAAAGGATTCGCGAGTCTATAATGGCATATACGCTAGGAGCATGCTACGTTTTGACTAATGTATTCCTTTTAGCCTTCAAGCTTATGGGGAAGCATGGCCAAATGAGCATAGCATAGCGGGACTCTTCTCACTTCCTTCCTGAGGGATACGGGACGGTGTAAAGAAAAAACCATGACATAAAGCAATCTATAACGGAAAAGGTATTAGGTTCGGGTGCTGGGTGGGTCAAACATCTAATAAGTGTCCAACGTAGTCTAAATAACCTGCCAAGGAATTCTCTGAAAGGGTTCAGTCCGTACGAACTATTGTTCGGGACTAGAATGATGATCCAAGATCTTGATAGTCAGACTTCAGTGGTTAAAGACAAAAGCTTTGATATCAAAGATCGTTTGGCTATTTTACAGGACTTAAATGAAACAAGAAAAGACCTGAGCAACATAAAGTTGAAACAACAGCCAACAACCACTGAAGAGAAACCACCTGTCCCAGCAAGGCCTGTCTGGATTCCAAAAGTCGGGGATCTAGTCAGAGAGAAGATCGCGGCGGTAAAGAAGGAATTTGGGGCTTCTTACAGAAAAGCAGTTCCTGTCTTGTCTGTCAACGGGACAAGAGCAGTAGTACTACCGCCCCTTGCTGGTAAAAAGGAGAACCGAGTTGTATCCATCGACCTGGTTAAACCACAATCATGTGGCCGATAACAAACAGTAGGCCAAGTGGACTCCCAAGAAGTAGCAGAACACCAATGTTTGCTACGAATACAGGGGCTCAAACTGGAAGACTGATCACATTTGGGAAATCTACAGTGAATCAACAAGGACTATGCAACAAAGCAATGGAACTTGAACCTCTTAAAACCCAAATTAAAACTTTTCATCAAGAAACAACAACCTATGATGATGTAACTGCAGACTTTGCTAATGAAACAAAGCAAAATCCAAAAACAATTGGAACAATTGACAGAACAGCATCCGGCTACTTCATCAACTTCGATGATTCATCTGAAGACCTGAGTGAAGCAAAGAAACAGCCATCAACAAAAACTTTTAAAGACAAAGCTAAGGAACTTTTTCAACAGCTGAAAGAAACCTATCTGATCTCTCCATGGATTGAATTTTGGGTGGCCTTCGGTGCATTTATCCTCATTCTTTGGCTCATCTTAGTACTATGTTTGGGACATTTAATTGAAGGGAAATATGCTAAAATGGACACAGCAAGCCAGAAAATCAACTTGGTCCTTAAACCACACACATCTTCACACATCGAGAAAAGAGAACTTTCTTTAGTAAACTTCACAGCCAATCCTATACCAGGCGGTGTAGCATGGGACAAAACTGATTATGAAATATATGGTCCGGTTGAAATCCTGAAGTATCCACACCAATTCAAGATCTCATTGAGTGACTTTGTAAAACCAAGCTCATTTGCGGATGATTGGGACTTTGAAAGTATTAATGATATGATGTCTGATCTTGTGATGTCAGCTAAATTTACAGAACATGATTATTTGCAGGGTTCGTCTAATTATGATCAGATGTTCTGCTATAACCATTATGGTAACCATTATCTACATAAATCTGCTCAACCTAGAAATGTTTTAAATTATAACCAATGGGAACATTGTGCTACTCCTCCAAAAGATAGCTCAAAAACATTTTATGATAAATATTCATACTTTTCAGGGTTTAACACAAGTAATGCAGAAACATTTTATTTCAAATTGTCAAATAAGACAGGTATGAAGACCATGCTTACAAACACAAAATTGATATATTCCGATTCATTCTTTGAACAAAATAATACATTTGGGTTTGATTTCTGGAACAATAATATTGAAGCAAAAACTGTTTGGGGTACAAGAGATTGGCAAGTACAAGGTATAGAATCATTGTTTAGAGCCTGCATGATCCCAGAACAAATTATATTTTTGAACGACACTATTCAACAAACGACCTGTCTTGGCTTAGCCAAAATCAAAGATTTGAACAAACCGTCTATTCCAAAGCCAACAGTGAACAGTAATAGCTCTATAGATGTTGAGATAGATGTAAACCATATATTAAACCAAAACAGAACACATCCTGAATGGAAAAAATGGTTGAACTGGCCCACAGATACAAATAACTGTCAAGACAGATTCCTGAACAAAGAACAGGGGTTCACATTGACTAGGCCAGACCCTAGATATTCCCAAAGACAACATCCAGGGATAGTAACAACCTACAGCGTGGGCAAGCTCTGCCTTCAATGGCTACAAACGTCCACACTGGCTGAAATTAAGAAACACCTAACTTTACTTACAGAAGGTGCTGACTTGCGTGATTTCATATTGGGACCACGCAAACAGCGTCAAAAACGTTTCATAGCGGCCTCTATATATGCAGCTTATAACGAAGTCTGGAAAGTAACTCAAATTGAGACAGCAGAAAAAATACGGGAAATTGACCGTATTAATTTGGAAAAATCACTTTCTGTGGTGGACAATGGGTTAATGACTCTGTCCTCCAGAATATATTCTCTGGACAGCATTGTGTCTTCAGCAATCGATATAATATCGCAAGACTTACTGA
Organism: Lissotriton helveticus; assembly: GCF_964261635.1. Taxonomy (NCBI): domain Eukaryota; kingdom Metazoa; phylum Chordata; class Amphibia; order Caudata; family Salamandridae; genus Lissotriton; species Lissotriton helveticus. Next base: position 1,114,496,247 of record NC_136061.1, read on the forward strand.
TGTTACAACACGGTCAGTCCCAATTGCGTTCTATTGTACAGCTTGGCTGGACGTTACAAAATTTGCGTTCTGGCTATGTGCCCTGGCGTTTAATCAACACAACATCATTATTTAATATCTTTAACCTCACTGATAAACAAATCAGTTTGGCACAGAAGGGTGCTGACTATACAATTCTGTAAACCAACAAAATGTGCCCCCTTACTCAATCACTTCAAAACTATTTCAAGACCAAATAAACATATCCATTACATCTGGTCTGGTATCTTTATTTATACCTTTTCTGACTGATTTTTTTCAAAAATTATTTTTTCATATGGCAACAGTAGAATACACCATGGACAAATATTTACAAAATAACACAATACTTAATTGACATGATACTACTACCCCACTCTGTGAACATTATTTACAAGTGACATTCCAAAAACAATACAATACTTGAATCATAACTATTATCACAAAACAAGTTTCAAAACACCAAAAGAAATTCAAATTAAGTCACACATATATAGAGAGCCAATTCAAAAACAAGAGAAGAGCGTGAAGCACGTATAATTCGTAATACACAATGAATGTATATCATTAACCCTTGCTGGATTGCCGACGCGTTTCAAGTTTGGACATGAAGTTTCCAAACTATCATCAGGGCTCTTGTGATTTTTCTGTTGGAATGTAAAAAAATAAACTGTTTTAATATTTTAATACAACCAAATGGCCTCTTCTTGTCTAAGAAAGGAAAACCGTTTGAATGGCATTGAAAGTACCTGCACGTAATTGAATGGTTGGCCTGTGTATGGGTTTCTGTAGATGGACCAAATCCTATATTCAGGACACAACCAAGATGACTCCAGTGGCAGCACCAACCTGGGGAAACAGGTGTTGCCTACGATTAACAAAGGATCCCCAAAAGCTAAGATTTCCTCCTATCCTTTATTCACCACCAGTTACTGGTAGCGAAACACTGATGGTAAAAAACATTCTCATACCTTAAGTGGTTCAACGTTCTAGCCACAAAAAGTAGGAATTTTTCGGGAAGCAGAGGATTATTCCTTCTTTAAATCCTACATGGAGAATATATATCCATTTAGTATAAACACTCATCTGCCACGTTGCCTAATCAAAAAATCATTATAGACAAAATTCGTGATCACATACCTTTCACGATTTTCTGAAAAGAGGCGGCAGGAATTTCCACCCTATATCTGTACACAAAATGGACTGAATCAATGCGCGTTTAAGATTTGCACAAAAGCTGCATCCACAGTTATCCCCTGATTAACACCCTGTTCGGTGTGCCAGTGCTACACGTACCTTTCTTTAGTTTGTTCACCGCTTTCAAAGTCAGGGCCCCAGCCGGGGCACTCGCGGGGAACAGTAACCCGATTCTGATGCCTGTCTAGCACTCGCGTCCCGTCGGGATCTAAAGAGACGCGCGGGAGATTAGGTCGCGTATTGCATGAGAAACGGCAATCTCATTACGGGTGATGGACACTCCTAAGAGGTGCTTACCTCAGATCTCTCTGCTGTCTGCTCACAATGCAGCCGGCGCTCCTCACTCGCAGCTAGCTACAAGTGGCGGCGGCCATATTACACACTTAAAGCTGCACCGCAGAGTGCAACCTACTTGATCTGTGGTGCATTCTGGGATTTGCAGTTTCTTTTGCCCATTCCAACTACTAATGTCACTCTTGGACCCCGGAACGGGAATTAAAACTACCCCATGTTGGAGGGTGCTACATTTTGTGGGGAAACAATGAATTTAATCCATTTGGCGCTGGAACAGATGAGTGATTTTGACTATTAACTTCATGGGAGAAGCAAGAGCTTGACGAACCTGCAGTATGACAACAAGTCTCAGATTCTTGACAGTTCAGACATGTTGTTGAGGCCAGTCAAAATGCAATTAAATTTTAAAATTAGATATGCTTCTTTTGTTAGAAGCATTTTGTCAATGTCTGCAGGGCGCTGTATATGACTCATGGTGTGTAAAACAGTCCATTTGAAATCATTTACATTGTGGGACATTTCAATGAAATGTTCCACCACTGGGGCTGTTAGTATTCTTTTCTTGATTCTTGATCGATGCTGCCCTATGCGGATGTTCACCTGCTGATTGGTTTTCCCTATATATAGCCTTTGGCAGGGGCTGTTTTACACACCATGAGTCATATACAGCGCCCTGCAGACATTGACAAAATGCTTCTAACAAAAGAAGCATATCTAATTTTAAAATTTAATTGCATTTTGACTGGCCTCAACAACATGTCTGAACTGTCAAGAATCTGAGACTTGTTGTCATACTGCAGGTTCGTCAAGCTCTTGCTTCTCCCATGAAGTTAATAGTCAAAATCACTCATCTGTTCCAGCGCCAAATGGATTAAATTCATTGTTTCCCCACAAAATGTAGCACCCTCCAACATGGGGTCGTTTTAATTCCCGTTCCGGGGTCCAAGAGTGACATTAGTAGTTGGAATGGGCAAAAGAAACTGCAAATCCCAGAATGCACCACAGATCAAGTAGGTTGCACTCTGCGGTGCAGCTTTAAGTGTGTAATATGGCCGCCGCCACTTGTAGCTAGCTGCGAGTGAGGAGCGCCGGCTGCATTGTGAGCAGACAGCAGAGAGATCTGAGGTAAGCACCTCTTAGGAGTGTCCATCACCCGTAATGAGATTGCCGTTTCTCATGCAATACGCGACCTAATCTCCCGCGCGTCTCTTTAGATCCCGACGGGACGCGAGTGCTAGACAGGCATCAGAATCGGGTTACTGTTCCCCGCGAGTGCCCCGGCTGGGGCCCTGACTTTGAAAGCGGTGAACAAACTAAAGAAAGGTACGTGTAGCACTGGCACACCGAACAGGGTGTTAATCAGGGGATAACTGTGGATGCAGCTTTTGTGCAAATCTTAAACGCGCATTGATTCAGTCCATTTTGTGTACAGATACAGGGTGGAAATTCCTGCCGCCTCTTTTCAGAAAATCGTGAAAGGTATGTGATCACGAATTTTGTCTATAATGATTTTTTGATTAGGCAACGTGGCAGATGAGTGTTTATACTAAATGGATATATATTCTCCATGTAGGATTTAAAGAAGAAATAATCCTCTGCTTCCCGAAAAATTCCTACTTTTTGTGGCTAGAACGTTGAACCACTTAAGGTATGAGAATGTTTTTTACCATCAGTGTTTCGCTACCAGTAACTGGTGGTGAATAAAGGATAGGAGGAAATCTTAGCTTTTGGGGATCCTTTGTTAATCGTAGGCAACACCTGTTTCCCCAGGTTGGTGCTGCCACTGGAGTCATCTTGGTTGTGTCCTGAATATAGGATTTGGTCCATCTACAGAAACCCATACACAGGCCAACCATTCAATTACGTGCAGGTACTTTCAATGCCATTCAAACGGTTTTCCTTTCTTAGACAAGAAGAGGCCATTTGGTTGTATTAAAATATTAAAACAGTTTATTTTTTTACATTCCAACAGAAAAATCACAAGAGCCCTGATGATAGTTTGGAAACTTCATGTCCAAACTTGAAACGCGTCGGCAATCCAGCAAGGGTTAATGATATACATTCATTGTGTATTACGAATTATACGTGCTTCACGCTCTTCTCTTGTTTTTGAATTGGCTCTCTATATATGTGTGACTTAATTTGAATTTCTTTTGGTGTTTTGAAACTTGTTTTGTGATAATAGTTATGATTCAAGTATTGTATTGTTTTTGGAATGTCACTTGTAAATAATGTTCACAGAGTGGGGTAGTAGTATCATGTCAATTAAGTATTGTGTTATTTTGTAAATATTTGTCCATGGTGTATTCTACTGTTGCCATATGAAAAAATAATTTTTGAAAAAAATCAGTCAGAAAAGGTATAAATAAAGATACCAGACCAGATGTAATGGATATGTTTATTTGGTCTTGAAATAGTTTTGAAGTGATTGAGTAAGGGGGCACATTTTGTTGGTTTACATTATATAGGGTCCAGCCCTCCCTCAGCCCCGCTACGGACCTATCTCCTCTTTGTTGACTATACAATTCTGAGCATTGAAAAACTTGAGAGATTACCATTGACAATGTCAGAACGACCTGTCATTGAATGGATAATACATGGGATAATAAATATTCCGATAACTACTTTCCATTTCAATTCTGCCAAAAATATATACAGGCAGGCCAGTATGAAAGGTTGGGTAAAGGATACATTAAGTCAATATGGAACTTGCCCTATACACACGAATGTGTCAGCAATAAAGGCCAGAAAGTGTTTCTCAGTGGCGATAATTGTGCAAGATCACTGAGCGGTACACTTCTGTGTCAGGGTATTAGTTTGCACGGAGCCTGTGAAGGGACTTCAAATAACCTTTCATGTTACCAGCTAGGCACACCTGCAACACGAATAGAACCATTCTTTAGGAGACTCTCGAACGGGAGTTACATTCTAATAGTAGATCGCAGATGTTGTAGTTTGCTGCCCGGAAAACCTTATCTCATAACTGTGACTAGGAAGGTCATGTGCTGTGAACATGTATTGTTCCCCAGCGAGTCTGCAGACAGGGAGGCAAGGTTTTGGCCCGATTTGAAAATTGCTTCTATTCGAATAGATACTTTAAGCAGAATGAAGACTGTGCTCCTACAGACGCCGACAAGGCTCACGTCATCAAAAGAAACGTATGATCTCCAAGTTGCAAGGACAACAGAAGAGATTCATTCATTATTATCAACTAATTCCCCCATACATTTCACAGAAATACTGAACGAAATCTTAAATATTTCTGATACCACTGGTATCTCCAGTGTATTTAAAGCAGTGTTTTCGGGTGCTTTAACTCCATTCAAAGCCATCCTGGGTATTTTTTCCAGACTTTGTCCATTCCATTTTTGGCGGACTTCCACTCCTTTTGGGACTAGTAGCGGGTATTCTATTTTTGATCCTGTTATTTCGCTATGGCAAACCATGTCACAGACAAAACACCTGCGACAAGGGAAGAAATGATCCTAGCCATTGGCTACCGGGACCGGGTAACTAAAATCCTTGGACTATCCCGGCTCAGAGACCTGAACATGACTTGGTTTCTTTCATTTAGACCAATGTGGCAAAGTTGTGTTATGCCTGTATTAAGGTGCTTGCTATGCGGCGAAGAATGCGTGTTGGACACCTGTCTGGCACTACAATCGGATGTGCCAATGGACGCAGATACCTTGTTGGGTTCGGTAACGGCTCATGCATTGTGCTGTCCCCAGCGGCTACCAATCCTGATGACGGCATTCGTGGAGTCTTCACCACTACCATTGAGGGGTAGTGAAGTACAAGATGAAAGCAGCATCGATCAGGTACGACCTTCAGTCAGCTATGCTGATCCAAACATCAATGGAGGCAAACATGCTCAGGCTCATGAATGCATGGTAACAACCTTTTCCGAATTAGTGGAACTTACGCAAGAAGCTGTTGACAGTTTTTTCAACAGTCTAAATAATATGATGTTTTCACCAGAGCAGCAGGAATAACTTTGAGCAAACTAGCACTTGGAGTTCCCTACATGCTGAATTTGGCCTTCAACTTTTTGAAGAAAAGCGATATGAAAAAAAAAATTCTCATAATTTTTTTTCAGACTGCAAGAACTTTTTCCCCAATTCCACAATATTTACGATTTTTGGGACACTTATCTTCTGCTTAAAGTAGACGTTATTCTTAGAGAACTAAATTTCTATTTTTAGGTAGTCACAAGACATTCGCTATGCTAGCACTGTTATACATAAATTTATGATTGTGATGAAATGGTCTCGCACTTTTTTTTCTGTATTAAGAGCCATTTCATGTGTGGTTTTCGCATTTAGATTATGCTGAATTTTTAACATATGAGTAGCATTATTGGACTGCTGGTGCTTATAGTATACGTGACAGTACATGTGATTGTGTTTCGTATATTTTATAAAATCCAATTTTCGGAATGCATATGAATGTATTTTGGGGTGGTACGGTATACACAAACGCTACTGATATTCATAATGCCTAGATTTGTAAATATGGACATAGTCTACGTGGAGTGAGTGTGATGTATTCCTATAGGTACTGTATCGATTCCCCTATTCCTGACCCTGGTTTGGTTAATAATTAACTAGCAGCCATCCAACGGTGCAAAAACCGTTATCTGATTAAGCCACACCACGGCACAGAAGCGCGTTATCTGATTAGGTCATAACGCATGCCATCTAATTAGACAAGCGATATTCCTCCAGCCCCTGATAAGGCATACAGAGTTCTCAAAACAAATCAAACCTACAGCGACCTGGGAAATTCCCATAGCCATTGTTTTGATTTCACCGAGAACTTCAGCAAAGAATGTGCAAACGAGCCCGTTCATATGACATCCTTATTGACGTATATATGTCCATCCTTACGTCAATCTCGGCACCTTTCAGGTATAAATATTACCGACATTGCCTTAAGCAAACACATGCGGTGGTGACGAGATCGGAGCAGCGAGACGTGCTGAGGAGCCCAGCAGAGAGCGAAGCCCACAGACGCTGCCTCGCCTTCCTGACGCGCTGAGAACGAGACGCTGCCTTTCTCCTGCCGAGAAATCCAGCTCCGGCGCTTCCAAGCAGCCCTCGCAGGCAGCTGGAATATCAAGACCTGGGATAAGAGATACCAGCCCTCCATCATTCTAGATCTCAGGTACAGAACTGAATAACCCCTTGCAGAGAAATCTCAAATCAGTCCCTTGGCAAAACAAACTTAACTTAAACTGCTACTTATCTACTCCCGCCCACGTATTAGGCTTAGGTCAGGTACACTGGGGTAGGCGTGGTTAGAAGCACCAGTTGAGTATGATTAGTCAAATGTATATATGTATGTATCTATTTTATCCATTTTAAAGTATCATATGGCTCAGAAACCATATCAATGCTTTTACAGTATTATTTTATAATTCTGTCTCTACTGTATGCACTTTACTTAACTACAAGTATTGCAATAATAGCGATTCATTTCTCTTGTATGAGAAAAGAGACTGATCAATAAATAACATCTTTTATTGAACCACGCCCATCTCTTATTTCTCTACAAACTGGTGAAACTAAGAATGCACATACTGACTGAGTAAAATAAGTTGTCTATTGTTTTCACACGACTCTAGAGATACACTCTTGATTAGGGTAGAGCAAAGTTGTCATGTTCTATGGTTGTCAGAAACTAAATCCCTTCTTGTCTATCCAGGGAGGTTAAAATCCTCCTTGCCTATTCGAGAAAGTTTCTAGTGAACTCTGAGCTAGCTGGCAAACACAAAACTTTAAGTCTTATATCGTCGGTGGAAGACCTAGTTAACCTCTGCCCTAGGTCTATACTATTGAAGATATTATTCCAATGCGCAGAGCCTATTGGGATAATAGGAACTACACTACAACGCATACCGGGACAATAATGATGATTCCCTTTAAACTCCGCTTGCTGAACGTTAAGGGACTTATCTCCCCTAACAAGAGATGCCAGATTTGGTGTTACCTACTACTACAGGACCCTGATATTATATTCCTCCAGGAAACCCATCTTGTCTCCACTGACACCCGCCTCATGACACATCCTAAATATCCATCACAGTATTGGGCCTGTTACTCCTCTAAAACTGCCAGAATAGCCATACTACTGAAGGCTGGCCTGGCTGAGAAAGCCCCCAGGGTGATACAGGACACTGAGGGCCGCTACCTTAAACTCCACATACAATAGAGCACATGGCCCCTGGCTTTCTTAAATCTTTATGCACCTAATCAAGCTCAAAACATTTTCTTGCGCTCCCACCTACAAGATCTACTAAATCCTTCAAAAGAAGCAATTATCCTTGGGGGGGGTGACTTCAAACTGGTGTGGGACCCTGACTGGCACCGTAGTGCACAAGCATATCAGGGTACTGGTGTCATGTCAGCGGCCCTTAAGAATGCCATTACTGACTTAGGACTATTAGATGCCTGGAGATATTTATACCCTGACACCAAACACTATTATTCTTCTCCCCAGCCCACCACTCATACTCACGGATTGATTATTATTTTCTCTCCCTCCCCGATCCACCTTTTAGTAGCTGCGGAGATGTCTGACATCTCAATATCTGACCACGCCCATATCTCAATCTCTCGCAAGCCTCCCATTCCACAGCATAGCCCCAAGCCTCGGTGGAGACTCCTTCCCCATGTCCTTAATGACCCAGTCGATTTGGCAGCTATCCGGAAGGAGATCGAAGCCTTCTTCATCACAACTGACACTTCCGAAACTTCAGAATCTATCAGATGGGATGCCTTTAAGGCGACTTTCAGGGGAGTTATCGCCTCTATGCTGTAGCCCGCTCCCGGGAGGCTCGCTTTCTTGAGTAAATTCTCTGCTGAAATCAAAGCGTTGAAGCGAAAAGATCATTAACAACCCTCATTTCAAAACAAAAAGCAGCTTGCTGGGCTGTGAGGCCAGCTACACCTACACCGAACCAACAAAGCAAAACGCTTCCTGCTAACTCTTAAACAAAAATTCTACAGATGGGGGATAAGGTGGGAAAATGCCTCACATGGCGCCTGCGAGCCCAGGCTACCCGTGGCCACATTTCCAAGCTTAAGCGATTGGATGGTACCTGGACCACATTGGAACTTGAAAAGGCCTAACTCTCTCAAACTTCTACAAAAATCTCTACACAGACAAACCCTTTGCCCCAGAGAAAATAACTTCCTTCCCTGACTCCTGCCCCTGGCATTCTATCTCTAAAACAGCTTCCAATAGGGAAAACTTCCCGACCCGATGGTCTTACTGTTGTCTTCTATCACTCCTTCTACCTGCAGCTTCAAAACCACCTTCTTCACCTTTTTAATAATTTCACAGATGCCACTGGTCTCACTCCAACGATGTCAGAAGCAGAGGTAGTGTTTGTCCCAAAACTAGGGAAAGACCCCTCTCTCTGCACATCTTATCGCCCTCATTGCCCTTCTAAATACTGATGCGAAGATCTATACAAAGATCCTTGCAAATCTCTTGGAACCCTATCTACCTGGTACTATAGATCTGGACCAGGTCGGACTTATCCGAACTCGACAGTGCACAGATAACATTTGTTGCCTAGCCCACCTCATTGAGAAAGTCTGGTATAGAAACATTCCTGCCTGCCTGGTGTCACTAGACACAGACAAAGCTTTTGACCGGGTAGACTGGTGCTTTCTCAGGGAGTTCTTGCGCTGAATAGGATTAGGCCCTATTAGCCTCATATACACAACGACTACTCGTATCCATATTAATGGCCGCCTCGCCTATCATCCGTAATCTCAGGCCACCCCTTGGAGGGTATGAACACAAGATTTTGCTGTTTGCAGATGACCTTCTTCCCTCCTTAACCACTCAGTCCTCATCTCTCCCAGCACTAGCTTCACTCCTGCACTCCTATGAAGAGGCCTCAGGCTTCAAAATCAACTTAGCCAAATCCCATGCCTTGAATCTCACCCTCCCAACTTCAGTGATTCAAGAACTACAGAACCTGATCCCTCTGAAATGGTCTGAGAGTACGATACGGTACTTAGGTCTGGACTTGACTCCTTCAATTTCTTCCTGGACCCACGCCAAGTGGCCGAAATATGGACGTGCCATAAGAGAAGATATTCGCAGATGATGAAACCTCCCTCTCTCCTGGTTAGGACAAATTAACACTGTTAAAATGTCTCATCTCCCAACGATACTATATCTATTTCAAACCCTCCCTACCCCAATCAAACAAATGGATATTCCGTCTCTCCAACGTGATTTAACCAACTTTATCTGGGGCAAGGGCCGCCTGCGCTTTTCTGATAAAGTCTTGATGTTGCCCCGGGAATCTGGGGGGATCTAGCATCCCCTAAACTCCTTGAATATTATTGGTCCTGAGATCTTCACAATATCTCGGAATGGGTAGTCCAGGAGAGCGAAAAGCACTTTTTTCAAATGGATGGTGGAGTTGCATGTAGGCCCCTGTGGGACTTAGCTTGGCTCCCCTGTGGGGCCCGCCTCTGTGGCGCATACATAGCTACCCTCACGAGAACGATATTAGACATTTGGCCAAAACTGGCGGGATCTCGGGGCCTGACTTCATTCCTATCCCTTAACACCCCCATAGCTCGTAATCCCATTTTCCCCATGCTTTGTAACCTCGAGCCTTTCGCTCCTGGACAGAAGGCGAATGTCGCATAATACAGGATTTATTCCAGGGAGACACATTCATCACTTTTGATCAGTGTAAAAAAACATTTCATCTTACTAACAGTGCAAGGATGCAATACTATCAACTTAGACATGGCCTAATCTCTCCCACTTACACACCAGGAGCGACTAGATTGCTTATCTCCTGTGAGACCCTAGTTTGTAACTTCAAGGGATCGAGGGGATTGATTTCTCGCACATATAAAGTGTTGCAACATTCCCAGCAACCCTCAACCCAACACATACTGAAAACAATGGAATATAGACATTGGCGGAGGGGTCTCCCCAGAGACCTGGGACCGGCTATGGCGGGTTATCCCTAAAATTTATCAAAGCATTCCCCAACGCGAATCGGCCTATAAGCTTATGACATGTTGGTATTTTACACCTGTTCGTATGCAGCAGATGATACCTGGCTTTCCCCCAACTTGTTGGAGATGCCAGGGAAGAAGGGATGACTTCATTGATATTTGGTGGGCTTGCACCGATCTGATGCTATTTGGAAGGAGATCCTTATCCACATTAAAGACACAGTGGGATTCCCTATACCTAGCTCTCCGATAGTGGCCCTGCGGGCATTAGGGCCCTCACAATTAGTAGCCATGACACACTCAGACTGGCGCTTAATAGCACAAAAGTTAGGGGCGGCACAACAACAAGTCCATAGCTCTTTACTGGAAGAAATCTGCCCCCCCCACCTATTGCGACATGGTTTCTTCGCCTACGGCACGTCCTGGCCCTCAAGTTAATCACCGCCCCCATCAACCACACAGACACTAAATTCACCCACACCTGACAGCCACTAATTCAGCATTTGCCCCAGATGGAGCACTCTTGCTTCGTCCTCCCACGTCTTCGAGCATTACAGCTTTTTGAAGATCCCCTCGTATCTTACTCAAGAGGAACACATCAACCCTCCCCCCCTGACCTGGACGGGGGTGCTTCCTCTCCTAATAGGTTCTAATCATCCTCCCCAGTGACAACCTGAGACCATCTTCCCCTCCCCACCCCCTTTCCTGGTTTTCGCTCCCCTCTCCGCATTATATAGTTGGGTTGAACATCCACTATTCCCACTTCTTGCTAGCAACAACATGCAGCTATTAACATATGTTTAATCCGTCACACTGGCATGCATAAACCCTCTTCACATAGCCTATGCACCGGGCGGTGCCCTCAAGACCACCCTACAGCTGGACTATAACTCCTGGAAAGCCTTCTTTGATAAAGATGTTTACCAGTGTATTACGCTAATGATGAAACATATTGTCCCATTTCCGTTGTCTTGGTCTATATTGTAAGGAATAATCCTTGCAAGGCTCTGCCCGTGTACCATGCTAATTGTGACGCACTTTGCTTTATGCCTCCTCTTATTTCTCCTTATTCAACTTATACTCAATAAAGAGATTTGGAAAATAAAAATAAAACATTCCCATTGTTTATTCAAGGAAGTATCTAATACCCAGCTAGATGGAGTCTCTCACATGACCGAGACTGAACCTATATTAATTGATGTTAAATAATCCATGCAGCCAAATTTAATTCTGGAGCTGCTGAAAAGCATTAATTTTATGTTGCTTTAGTAAAAATAACCAAATAAGAGATACAAAAGTATTTGGGACTTTCAGAAAGATCCCAGACAGATACATATTGGTCTCCTGGTGTCGAAAGGGAAGTGGCCTCTCTTCAATGCCCAGTTAAGGATTACTTTGCCCACTAGCCTAGAATGAGAGTTAAGGATTTCAAAACATAGGATGGACATTGGCTGGGGGAATTAAGAGTGCCACATCTTCAGTAGCATCTGGGCAATCTCATCTACTTAGCACACTCAATATATTTCAAAGTGTTAATCCTTTTTAACTGAGGCCCACGTCACAGCAGTATTCATTTGTGATTCTTACATCCTTGAACAGGCTAAATATAGCTGAGGTATTATTATGAGCCATCCCAATGCAGTTCAAACAGTACTCTTCTTAATTCTAGAAATACTTTTCCTCAAAGCCCTCTGTAACCTTCCATAGACTGTGTTGTCCTTGTTTTTCTCTGTATCTGTTCTCACTCCCTAACGTCCTCCCTGAAACAGTGTAACTGCCCTGTGAACATGTTTGCTCTCTATGCTACAGGATTCTACTGATGAGGCCTAACAAGGCTAAAACCCATCTTTGGTTTCTTATTTCCCCTTTTAGTGGGGCCTTGCCTGGCAGTTTGTGCTAAAATGTTCTCAAGAGAGCAGGATAAGTACATATTTCCATGAGATCGACCTCGGTCTAGCAGCACAGTGGGCAATAAATGACAGGCTATAGGTTGCCCAGAGTTATGGCCATTGGTTAGACTATTTGTAAGTATTCCACTATCACCTTTTGTGTGTGTCATACATTTGCTTGGCTAGAACAGAGCTGGTATGAAAAACATGCCTTTAAAGAAATGTATAGTAAGTGAACTGTATCATCCACTGACACATTCACGTTCTCAAAATAAGGAGAATGCAGTAATAGGGATGAAAGTGCCTTTGTCATATCCATAACCTATTTCCTAATCATTTCAGTTTTCCATGAGCGTAGGGTATACTTAATTCCTGGAAGTGTAACGATTTGCTGATAAAATTGTGTTCTGACCATGAAAGGTGTACAATTGACAATTTCAGCTCCTCTTGGCCTAAGGCCGCAACCCATACTGGACTCACACTTCTACATGGGATGTTTCCCGGGCATGTATCCACAAGCTGACATTGCCAAATATCACTAGCACCTTTTGAGACCTAGTCTAAGTTAAGGCCCAGTGAAGGAGAAAAGCTTGGTGCCTGACCCTAAAATGGCGCCCAGGGAAGAATCAGAGGATATCCTCTCCCACCAGCAGCACACACAAAAACGCCACAAATTAATCCTGACACCATCTGCCCTGGAAAAGCGCGCCGCTTGACAGGCCCCATGGTCCCCTGGGTCACTAGCCCTGTCTAATCATTGACCTCTAGCAGTTGCTGTCTTGGTACCGGTTCTACATGCCGGTTGCCTGAACTTAAGATAGCCGCCAACGTCCAATAACTAGCATAGTGCCAAGTGAGCGTCCCTCGCCAATCTGCAAGGACTACAAGCGAAGGAACTCAGTGCAGCACTCCCGGTCCAGCCTCACGTCAGATGCCCATAGTTTTTGAAGAATCCTCCGTCCTGACGAGCGTCTTCACCGGGACAAGGACCGCAGGATTTAAACCGGTGTGAATCCCACACCACTCCTCTGTAAAGGTATGAGCGTGCAAGCCCCTAACGGAGCCTCGCTCCACCAGTCCACCGATGCCTGTCCTAAAATGTATTCACTCCAGCAGTTTCTTGCCTCTACGCAGCCTCCCATTCTCCAGCATGCAACTTACTTCGCCTATCCCACAATGGCCTCCCATGTCACCACAGTGATCACCCCTGATCTTCATGGTAGGTTAGTAAGGGAGCACCCTTCCCCTCTTTCCCGCCCCAACAAAACTATGAAGCGCATTCTCATCTCACCCCCAGCTGATTCGCCCAACCTCTTCAAACGGCATTGACCCCATCTCTGATACACAGCCTTTCTCTTAGAAATTTCCACCATGGCTCCGGACACGTCATCCCACTCCTCACAACCCCCATCGGCATACCTGAAACCTCACAGCGCGAACGCATTCATAATTAGCTTCCCCCAACCTCTCTCCTAAAGCGAGACGAAATTTCAAGCAGAAACTGATCAGACAACACAAAGAAATTATTTACGGACACATATCACTGCCCCTCCGAAGGACAGATTAAGATGGACTTGATCTTTCATACTAAAAGACCAGAGGAATGGAACACTTCCCTCAGATCAAACTCTACATCTCCAAAACCACAACTACCTCACATAGCTGCAAACTTACTTCTTCGCTCCCTAACCGCTCACCAAGGGCTGGGAGCATGTCTGTGACCATCTACACTAACGGTACTGTCCTGATTCAGGCAAACAACGAGAATCTAGAGGCTTTTGAATCCCTCTTCCCCATACTCCACGCATCCCTAGTTCCTTCTCGGCCCAGCACCTACCAACAGATAACCGTCCCCACCAGGATGTCCAAACTCTCCCTGCCTCGTCCCACTCCTCTTCTTCTCGACACCTCAGAGACACCCCCCACTCCAGCGCCTCCATAGAGAATGTCCACCAACTCTCAAAAGGACGACAAACCCGACTCCTAATTTGACCCACCCTCCACATTTCCTTGAACCTGCTTGGCCGTCTTCATCCCCCAATAACATTAGAACTCACTTAGATCTTAGAAGGTCGATTTCAAGCCATGGCACAACGCACCCTCCTCCTGGGGTACAAAAAGGAAACAACATGCTCTACACCAGTAGCAATAGATAGCTCAGCATAAACACAACCCGTCCCTTGATGACCTCACCCCTGCACACAACACCATGGCGCAGCGTCTCGCTTCACTAGAAAACCAGTCAGAAACCATTTCCCGGGCCTGATCGAAATCCTCACCAACCTCGACAAGGCCCGAAGGCCCCAACAAAACCCCACCAGATCACCCTCTCCACCCAACTCCCTCCACCACCAGTGCCCCTCTAGGCCCATTGCAATCCCCGTGACACAGGTAGAGAGACCCCCTAGAATTGAGAAGGAGGACGTGTCACAAAAAACCCTAAGAAACACAGCCAGCGGCACTAGAGCTCAGATTCATCCAAATACTGACAACGAGCCCGTCTCCTCTAGACCTACGAGGACCGAAGCCGCGATGTCTGACAAAGAAGCAGCCAATCTATCCTCCTCGTACGACACACCCCACTTTGACTCCTCTAAATCCAAGATCCAAGTGATCATGGGTCTCGGAAGAGACCCTCCGTGCACTAAACTCCCCAGACCGCCATTCTTCACCTCCCTTCCCGGAGCACCCAAGGAATTGAACCAAAGCTCTAAAGAGTTTTCCACCAACTGCATGCTCATCAACTGCAGATCAGCATCCATGCATGCAACCGAATTAGCAGAAGCCATTCTCTCACAGGACGTTGACATTGCGTTCATCTCGGAGACCTGGCTCAATGAGCTCTCCTTACCATGCTTAGACATGCTTGTGCCCCCAGATTTTTCCAGTATCAACAAAAACAGAAAAGCCCAACGAGGGGGTGGAGTAGCCATCATCCATAAAGACAACATCTCCATCATGTAAATAGACTTGTGCAAATACAATACCTTTGAATGCTTTACCGCAAAGATAATGGAACACTGCTCTGTCACCTTTTGTATCAACCAATGGGCAACATCTCAGCATTTGGGGAACAACTATCAGACCTGATTGCTCACTGTGCTCTTGGAGACTCCAACACCTTAATTCTTGGTGACCTTAACCTGCGATGGAATGAAACACAAAATCCGCTAATTCAAACGCTATCCAATATTCTCGGTGACAATAATCTAACCCAACATTGCACAGAGGAGACGCACTATAAAGGAGCTACCTTGGATGCCATCATAGCCAAACGAGACACAATCTCGATCGAACTCGTACTCTCCTGGGACTGGTCGGACCACCACATGATCTTATTCCATATCAACCAACAAATTCTCTCTCAACCACCATTGCAAGACCACCCCAATGGGTCAGAAACCTCTCTCAGATTCCCATGGAAGTCCTTGAAGAAAGGATAAACTCGCTCCTGCCCTGCCCCAATGACCAACTCTCCACTACCGCACTCACTACGAAGTACAACTCTAACCTGGAGACTATGCTAGACCAACTCGCTCCCCGAAAGTTGTAAAAAGGTAGAGCCATTCCGTTCAGGTCTTGGTTCAACACTGACTCTAATGCCGAAAGGAGAAACTTAAAAGCCATAGAAAGAAGCTGAAGGAAGAACCGTACCTCCTCTCTCCGCGATCAATTCAAAACAGCCCGCAGGGAATACAACAATCACATCAAAAACAAGAAATCCGTGTTTGTTTGCTATGCGATGGAAAGCGCACAAAATAGCCCTAGGGAGCTCTACAGCATCATTAGGCAACCAACCTCCAAGCCTGTGGCCTCCTCAATTCAGGCGTTCAACGAAGTTTGTGACAACTTCGCCAAATTCTTTAACGACAAGATCACTAAGATCAAATTCTCTCTGGACACAATTAACACTCGACCCACAAAGAGCACCACGCCAGGGACGATCATTTTTGCTCCGTGCCCTTCCTCCAATTCTTGGCTAAGTTTCTGGCCCATCCAAGAACATGTGATAATCACACTGATCTCCACTTCCAAACTCTCTTCCCATGTCCTTGACCCCATTCCACCCCTACTAACCAAGAATTTCAAGCACTCCCTAGCACCGCTTTGGTGTACAATATTAAACAGCTCCATGGAAAATGGAGACGTTCCAGGCTGCCTTAATTTAGGTCAAGTCACACCCCTGTTGAAAAAACCTGACCTTGACACGACGGATTTGAATAACTTTAGACCCGTACCTAACCTTCCCCTGCAACCGCTGAGCCTCTTACCAGGCTAGGTTGCCCCCTCGCTTTGCGGCCAGCCAGATACCCTGCCTGCTTCCTGCTGCCACTTCGGACGTCCCAGCCGCCGCTGAGCCGCCCACCGCCAGTCTCTTCCCGCCACTGCCTCCCTGCGGCCCCGCCCCCTCCAGCTCATTCGCCTCCCCGCTCCCGCCACCCAGCTGCTCCTCCCTCCCGGCTCCTTACTTAAGGGGACCGCGCTCTCGGAGTAGGGAGCAACCGCTGAGCTTCTTACCAGGCTAGGTCGCCCCCTCGCTCTGCTGCCTGCCAGATAGCCTGCCTGCTTCCTGCTGCCGCTTCGGATGACCCAGCCGCCGATGAGCCGCCCACAGCCAGTCTCTTCTCGCTGCTGCCTCCTTGCGGCCTGCCCCCCTCCAGCTCATTTGCCGCCCCGCTCCCGCCACCCAGCCGCTCTTCCCTCCCGGATCCTTACTTAAGGGGACCGCGCTCTCGGAGTAGGGAGCAACCGCTGAGCCTCTTACCAGGCTAGGTCGCCCACTTGCTCCGCTAACTGCCAGATAGCCTGCCTGCTTCCTGCTGCCGCTTCGGACGACCCAACCGCCGCTGAGCCGCCCACCGCCAGTCTCTTCCCGCCGCTGCCTCCCTGCGGCCCCGCCCCCTCCAGCTCATTCGCCGCCCCGCTCTCGCCACCCAGCTGCTCCTCCCTCCCGGCTCCTTACTTAAGGGGACCGCGCTCTCGGAGTAGGGAGCAACCGCTGAGCTTCTTACCAGGCTAGGTCGCCCCCTCGCTCTGCTGCCTGCCAGATAGCCTGCCTGCTTCCTGCTGCCGCTTCGGACGACCCAGCCGCCGATGAGCCGCCCACCGCCAGTCTCTTCCCGCTGCTGCCTCCCTGCGGCCTGCCCCCCTCCAGCTCATTCGGCGCCCCGCTCCCGCCACCCAGCCGCTCTTCCCTCCCGGATCCTTACTTAAGGGGACCGCGCTCTCGGAGTAGGGAGCAACCGCTGAGCCTCTTACCAGGCTAGGTCGCCCCCTCGCTCCACTAACTGCTAGATAGCCTGCCTGCTTCCTGCTGCCGCTTCGGACGACCCGATACAAAAGGGGATGATGGACGGAGCGTTTGAACCAATCAAACACTCACCCCCAGTCAACTGATCTGGGTTTAATCCATCACCATTCTTTAGTTCACTCAGCCACCCCAGTTCAGACATGGCTATATGCAAATCAGTCTGACCCTGTGCCTTGTGGGAACAGTCCAGCCCGAACTGCCAAGCCATGTCTTCCCTGGACCGGAAACAAGCATCCTGGGACCGGTTTCGGATTCATAATCCTCATCAGCCAGGCTATCTTGAATCCAGTGGCCAAGTGAACAAGGGACTCACATCTGAGTATACCCTGCCACACTTAGGGCGAACAAAGCGATACAAAAGGGGATGATGGACGGAGCGTTTGAACCAATCAAACACTCACCCCCAGTCAACTGACCTGGGTTTAATCCATCACCATTCTTTAGTTCACTCAGCCACCCCAGTTCAGAAATGGCTATATGCAAATCAGTCTGACCCTGTGCCTTGTGGGAACAGTCCAGCCCGAACTGCCAAGCCATGTCTTCCCTGGACCGGAAACAAGCATCCTGGGACCGGTTTCGGATTCATAATCCTCATCAGCCAGGCTATCTTGAATCCAGTGGCCAAGTGAACAAGGGACTCACATCTGAGTATACCCTGCCACACTTAGGGCGAACAAAGCGATACAAAAGGGGATGATGGACGACCGCTGAGCCACCCACGCCAGTCCCTTCCCGCCGCTGCCTCCCTGCGGCCCGCCCCCCTCCAGCTCATTCGCTGCCCCGCTCCCGCCACCCAGCTGCTCCTCCGTCCCGGCTCCTTACTTAAGGGGACCGCGCTCTCGGAGTAGGGAGCAACCGCTGAGCCTCTTACCAGGCTAGGTTGCCCCCTCGCTCTGCTGCCTGCCAGATAGCCTGCCTGCTTCCTGCTGCCACTTCGGACGACCCAGCCGCCGATGAGCCGCCCACCGCCAGTCTCTTCCCGCCGCTGCCTCCCTGCGGCCCTGCCCCCCTCCAGCTCATTCGCCGCCCCGCTCCCGCCACCCAGCCGCTCCTCCCTCCCGGATCCTTACTTAAGGGGACTGCGCTCTTGGAGTAGGGAGCAACCGCTGAGCCTCTTACCAGGCTAGGTCGCCCCCTCTCTCCGCTGCGTGCCAGATAGCCTGCCTGCTTCCTGCTGCCGCTTCGGATGACCCAGCCGCCACTGAGCCACCTACCGCCAGTCTCTTCCCACCGCTGCCTCCCTGCGGCCCGCCCCCTCCAGCTCATTCGCAGCCCCTCTCCCACCACCCAGCTGCTCCTCCCTCCCGGCTCCTTACTTATGATGCACACGCGTACGTGCAGCGTTCTCGTGCAGCGGGCGCGCCAAAGGCAAGCCTGTCTGCGCCTGTCCGCGCCTGGACTGCGCCCAGTGCCAGAACCCCTGGCCCCCGAAGATACCAGCCCACACGACAGACTTACGCTGCCGCCACCCTCAACGCACTCAACGCTGGACGGAACCCCGCCTTCTACCGAGCCACCCCGAAACGCACCCATGGACCCTTCACCTGTCAAGCCTGCAAGTTCACCTGCCTCCGGACCTGCATCGCACCCGCCAAGCCGAGCACCAGCAGCAACCACCTCAAGTGCATCCTGCTCAACACACGCTCCGTCCACAGGCACGCCGTGGAACTCTGGAACCTGCTCGACACAACATCACCAGACGTCACCTTCCTCACGGAAACCTGGATGAACGCCTCCTCAGCACCCGACATCGCCATAGCCATCCCGGACGGATCCAAGATCACCCGGAGGGACCGCGTCAACCAGACTGGAGGAGGCATCGCCATCGTACACAAGAACACCATCCGCATCTCGACCAACTCCAACATCACCTTCACCGCCGCCGAACACCTCCACTTCCAGATACACACCGACCCCAAGACGACCCTCAGAGGCACCCTCATGTACAGACCCCCGGGACCTCGCACACAATTCAGCGAAGACATCGCAGACTTCATCAGCCCGCACGCCCTCGCCTCCTCTGACTTCATCCTCCTAGGGGACCTCAACTTCCACCTGGAGAACAACAGTGACAGCAACACCACCACCCTGCTGGACAACCTCGCCAACCTCGGACTCAAGCAACTGGTGAACACCCCCACCCACTACGCCGGCCACACGCTTGACCCCGTCTTCTCCTCCAGCAAGCACATCTCCTTCAGCCACTCCACCGGACTTCATTAGACTGATCACAGCTGCGTCCACTTCAGCTTCAGGAGAAACACGACCCACCACCACCCACAACAGGTTCCTCGCCGGAGCTGGAGCAAGATCACCGCCGAGCAGCTCACCACCTCCCTCCGCCAGAACCCTCCCGCCAGCACCACGGACCCCAACGAAGCAGCCAGCAACCTCACAAAGTGGCTGACTGCCGGCACCGACGACCTCGCACCACTAAAGAACCCTCCCAGCAGGCCTGGCAGCAAGAAAGCCCCTTGGTTCACCGATGAAGTCAAGGACTCCAAGAAGAACTGCCACACCCTCGAGAAAGCCTGGCGCCATGACCAGACCTCAGACAACATGACCGCCCTCAAGCACGCCACCCGCAAGCACCACCAGCTGATCCGCACCCCCAAGAAGACAGCATTCAAAGAAAGACTGGACAACAACGCCCACGACAGCAAGGAACTCTTCAGCATCGTCAAAGAGCTCTCCAACCCCAGCGCCGGAAACAGCGACATCACTCCCTCGCAAGACCTCTGCGACTCACTCGCCTCGTTCTTCCACTGCAAGATCGCCGACATACACAACAGCTTCGGCGCACCAACCACGCACCCAACCGCCGAACCAATGCCCCCTACCACTACCCTCTGCAACTGGACTCCGGTCAGCACCGAAGACACCACCCGCACGATGAACACCATCCACTCCGGATCACCAACCGACCCCTGCCCCCACCACGTCTTCAACAAGCCCGACTCCATCATCGCACCCCAACTCCGGGACATCATCAACACCTCCTTCCACACCGCCACCTTCCCGGAGAGCTGGAAGCACGCCGAGCTCAGCGCCCTCCTGAAGAAACCAACAGCTGACCCCATCGACCTCAAGAACTTCCGCCCCATCTCGCTCCTCCCTTTTCCTGTCAAAGTCATCGAGAAGACCGTCAACAGACAGCTCGCCGCCTTCCTTGAGACGAATGGATCCCTCGACCCCTCGCAGTCCGGATTCCGAGCCAACCACAGCACCGAGACTGTCCTGATCGCAGCCACCGATGACATTAGATCCCTGCTCGACAATGGGGAAACAGCAACCCTCATCCTCCTGGACCTCTCCGCAGCGTTCGACACTGTCTGCCACCGCACCCTAGTACAGCGCCTCAGCAACATCGGAATCCAAGAGAAGGCACTGGAGTGGATCATCTCGTTCCTCGCCGGAAGAACCCAGAGAGTCCGCCTCCGCCCGTTCAGATGCGAGGCCACCGAAGTCATTTGCGGCATACCACAAGGATCATCACTCAGCCCAACCCTCTTCAACGTCTACATGAGCCCCCTCGCAGCCATCGCACGCCAACACAACCTCAACATCATCTCCTACGCCGACGATACTCAACTGATCCTCTCCCTCACCAACGACCCCGCCACCGCCAGAACCAGCCTACACAAAGGGATGAAAGACGTCGCCGAGTGGATGAAGAACAGCCATCTGAAACTGAACTCAGAGAAGACGGAAGTTCTCATCCTGGGATCATCGCCCTCCGCCTGGGACGACTCCTGGTGGCCCCCTGCCCTGGGCACCACTCCCAAGCCAACGGACCACGCACGCAACCTGGGCTTATCCTTTCGATGACCAGACAAGTCAACGCCGTCTCCTCATCGTGCTTCAACACCCTGCGCATGCTCCGTAAGATCTTCCGATGGATCCCCACAAGACCAGGAAGACCATCACCCAGGCACTCGTCACCAGCCGACTGGACTACGGGAACACCCTCTACGCCTGAACCACAGCCAAACTACAGAAAAGACTCCAACGCATCCAGAACGCCTCCGCACGACTCGTCCTGGACATCCCCCGACACAGCCACATCTCCGGCCACCTGAGAGACCTGCACTGGCTCCCCGTCAGCAAGAGGATCACGTTCAGGCTCCTCACCCACGCACACAAGGCTCTTCACGACCTGGGCCCCAAGTACCTCAACGACCGCCTGACCTTCTACACGCCCACCCGCCAGCTACGATTGACCAGCCTCGCCCTCGTCGCTGTACCACGCATCCGCAGAGCCACCGCCGGAGGAAGATCCTTCTCCTACCTGGCAGCCAAGACTTGGAACTCACTCCCCATCCACCTTCGGCTGACCCAGGACCATCTTTCCTTCAGGAAGCAACTCAAGACCTGGCTGTTCGAGCAGTAACGGACCCCTCTCCCCCAGCGCCTTGAGACCCTTTCGGGTGAGTAGCGCGCTATACAAATGTTATGCTTGATTGATTGATTGATTTCCAAAATCCTAGATAACATCAACCTCTTGGACTCCCACCAATCTGGCTTCAGAAAAGGCTGCAGCATAGAAACTCTGATCAATGCTACCTCCTCATTCTCCTTGACCTATCGGCAGCATTTGACACAGTAGACCACAATCTCCTCATTAGGGCTCTCCAAAAAAGAGCCATTCTTGGTGAAGCGGTCCTCCAATGGTTTTCCTCATTCCTAGACAATCACACTCAAAAACTAAAAATAAAAAACTTTGCTTCTAACTCTCACCCTATCAACAAGGGAGTCCCTCAAGGCTCAGTGCTCTCCTCACAGCTCTTTAACATCTACATAGAACCCCTCACCAAACTACTCAGAGCAGCCAACATACACTTCCATCTTTACGCAGACGACACTCAGATATATCTGGAAACCTCCTCCCTCAGTGACATTCAAAGACTCAATGTCGTACTGAATGATGTCCAACACTGGCGGCCAAACTCAAAAAAGCCGGTCAGGCCAGGAACCTCAGAAGCTCAAACTCCCTCCTTCTCATCCCTCCAAAAACTCGAAAAATAAAAACTGCGACTCGTTCCGTCGCCGGAAGGTCGCCCAAAATCTGGAACTCCATGCCCCCCGCATCAGAACCATTCACTCCTTTGTGAAATTCAAAAGCCAACTCAAAATCCTGTTCCTCAACTGTGCCCCAGGGAGTCAACAGGAGCACTCAGAGTGGGGTAACAGACTCCTAATTACCGCTCCACCATCATGTCAGCGAGCCTACGAAACAGATGTTCCCTCGACTACAAAGCTGACCCCTCAACATCACCATGCATTATTTTTGTATCTTGTTCTCTTGTCTAGTTTGTTATCTTTGCAATGTTCACTCTGTAAAGCACTCCGATACCCTCGGGTCAGGCTAGCGCTATATACAACTAATAAAATAAATAAAGTATTACAGAAGTGTGACATTGATAAGTGGTTAGTGGAGCAGATGGAAATTGCATAAATGTGTGCAATTCAGGTGAGGGATTTTCAATGGACTATCACATGTTAGTCACTAGAGAGAATGCTTGTGTTAGATTCACCAACAGGAGTCCTGCATATGGCGGCGAAAATATTTTCTCGCATATTGCCTTTGAATTGCCATTAATCTCTAAGATAAAGAAGAGATTGATGGCAGGACTAAATGTTGCAACTATTACTTTCGACTTGCCAAAACATGTTGCCTCATCAGGACTACAAACGGACGGGTTCCATCTATGGGTTTGTGATCTGTTTACCCACATTTTCTCCAATGCATGGGGTCACTGACATAATATCAATTACCAAATATCCCCATACACAAATATCGACACAAAAATATTGATAGCCAAAATATTGACATCCTATCTTTATAATGTAAATGACTAAAATATCAAAAAAATAATATAGATGTAAAAAATAATGATGTACAAATGTTCTTTTTTTATATATGATAACTAATGTTCAATAAATTATATAATAACATGAGTAAAACAAATATTTGGATTTAATGTACATTTTAACAAATACAATAAATACATTTAATTTTACAACTGTAAACATACATATATAAAAAGTAATATATAAATGTATATTCACTTTAAAACAAATATTAAACTAATCATGTTAATTTGTTATAAAATTGTATAATATATAAAAATTTACAAATGAATATACATATATATATACACACCTTTAACATAAAATATGATAAAAACATTATATCATACATTAAAACATTAAACATTAAAATATTTATTATTTTTTAAACTTACATTTTGCACTCCAGTGAGTGCAACAGTAGGAAAAGTGTTGGATAGCGTAGGGGTAAAAATCACTATTCCCACTCCAGTGAGGCAACAATAGGGAAAGTGTTGGATAGGAGAAGGGGAAAGAATTAATATTCCCACTCCAGCGAGTGCAACAGTAGGGAAAGTGTTAGATAGCGAAGGAGAAAAAACTACTATTCCTACACCAGTGAGTGCAAAAGTAGGAGAGGTATTGGATAGCGTAGGGGTAACAATTACTATTCCCATTGCAATTACTGCAACATTAGGGAAAGAGTTGGATAGCGGGGGGGGGTACAAATTACTATTCCCACTCCAGTGAGTGTAACAGTAGGGAAAGTGTTGGATAGCGAGAGGTAAAAATTACTATTCGCACTCTGGTGAGTGGAACAGTAGGGAAAGTCTTGGATAATAGAGGGGTAAACATTCCTATTCCCACTCAGTGAATGCAACAGTAGGGAAAGTGTTGGATAGCAGAGGGGAAAGTTTTCTATTACCACTCCTGTGTGTGCAACAGAAGGGAAAGTGTTGGATAGCGGAGCAGAATAATTTACTATTCCCACTCCAGTGAGTGCAAAAGTAGGGAAAGTTTTGGATAGCGGAGGGGCAAAAATTACTATTCCCACACCAGTGAGTGCAGCAGTAGGGAAAGTGTTGGATAGCGAAGAAGTAAACAATACTCTTCCCCCTACAGTGAGTGCAGCAGTAGGAAAAGTGTTGGATAGCAGAGAGGTCAAAATGACTATTCCCTCTCAAATGAGTGCAACAGTAGGGAAAGTGTTGGGTAGCGGAGGGGTAGAAATTACTATTCCCACTCCAGTGAGTGGAACAGTAGGGAAAGTGTTGGAAAGTGAAGGGGTAAAATTACTATTCCCACTCCAGTGCGTGCAACAGTAGGGAAAGTGTTTGATAGCGGAGGGGAAACATTTACTATTCCCACTGCAGTGAGTGCAGCAGTAGGGAAAGTGTTGGATAACGAAGATGTAAAAATTACTCTTCCCCCTACAGTGAGTGCAACAGTAGGGAAAGTGTTGGATAGCAGAAAAGTAGAAATTACTATTCCCATTCAAATGAGTGCAACAGTAGGGAAAGTGTTGGATAGCGGAGGGGTAAAAATTACTATTCCCACTCCAGTGAGTGCAACAGTAGGGAAAGTGTTCAATAGCGGAGGGGAAAAATGTATAATTCCCACTCCAGTGAGTGCAACAGTAGGAAAAGTGTTGGATAGCGGAGGGGCAAAAATTACTATTCCCACACCGGAGAGTGCAGCAGTTGTGGAAAAGTAAATTTTGCCATGTTCTGTGTCCCTACGTGTCCTCCATCTTATGTTATGTGTGCATGATTAAATATGCATATGTATCCCCCATGTTTGATTAAAGACGCAATTACAGTTGTGTCCATCTCTAGTATGCCAGTTTCCAGTTCTCGTGAAAGCTACGAGTATCAGGCCTATGTAAAGTTGCGTTGCCACGTTTCTCAGTGTGCACGTTATTTCATTGTAAAGTCCCCGTTTCTAGGCCTCAAAAGGGCCCGGACACCAGATTCAGCTCCTGTCTCCTGAGCCTCGCTGAGGAGCGATACAGCCCCCACCTGTATCCTCGACCCTTCACTTACTTCCTGCCTCACAGTGCCCGGCTCAGCCTGGCTCTGCCTACGAGTCTGCCAAGAGTATGTTATGATTCTAGTTATCAGTCCAGCCCCCCTTCTCTACATTCCTAAGCTACTGAATCGCATCAATAGTTTCCGTCATTGTCTAGCCTTTACGTCTCCATGTAAGAGAAATACTGCATTTAATGGTCATTTAATATTCTTCATCACGCACTACATGTGGAATAATGCATGCACCATTCTTAGAGTCTGTTAGCCTTTACCCCGATAACTTTTGGATTCTATCAACATGTTCTCTAAACATCAGATACTAGATACTGTTTAGGTACATGTCGCCCTGACTCTCCAGACTTCAGTCTCTGCTCCTAGCACAGAGTTCATAGCCCCCAGCTTCTCCTAGTAACACGTCATTGTCAGTTTACGCGCACCATTAGGTTAGAGGTCCCGGCTCCTTAGGTAGCCCCCTCCATGTTTCCGCCCCATTTATGACATATTCTGTTACGTTTACATCACATGTCTATGTATACGCCCCTGTTACACCCATTTTCACCCTTATCTTTCGCGACTGCTATTGACCACACCCACTGCTCCGCCTACTGTAATTCATTGTAATGTAACTGTTTTAGTATATATATTTGTGCACTGTTATTAAATGTTGTGCCGATTCTGATCCTGCCCCCGGCAGCGCTGCCATCCTGTTCCCGTGCAGGTTGTCCTGTTCCTGTCCTTTATGCTGTATTAAACCTGCAAACTCCTACTACCTCGAATCTTGACTCTTATTTATTGAGCTATCTGTTATTGCTATGTCCAGACAAACCTAGATCCGGTATTATTTATTTATATACCACATAATGGCGCCCGAATAGGGACTTGCCCTTTCCCCACGCGCCGGTGAAGCCACGCCGGCCCCCTGACCCTCTGCAGCCGTGACGGAACCATACTGTGCACGTGCAGATATTTCTGCTTCAAGTATCCCTCAGGCCCACGGAGGAGACGGAGGTCCAGCATCCAGACGAGGCGGTGGAGGAACGCGGCGAGTCCCGACCAGAGCCCAAGCCGAGAGTCCAAGGTCCGAGGTATCCGGAGGCCCACCCGTAACAGAAGTCCGAAGTTCGTCCGTCCGGCGTCGAAGCAGTCCAGTCCAGTCCGAGGCCTTCCGTTCTTGCTGCCCGGTGAGTACCATTGCTGGGGTAGTATCTAGACAGGGTCAATCTAATTGACTCTGGTCCGTGGGTTGGTGGTACACAGACCCAAAACGAAGTATCCACTTCGGTGGATGCGGGTCCTGACGTGTCTCTTTATGAGACCGGTAAGTTTCGTACTGTTTCAGCAGTGCATCTAGTTTCTGTTCTAGTCAGTTCTGTTCTCGAGAAAATTCATGTATTCTGTTTTCAGTATTCCAGGTAGTATTCTGTTCGAACTGTTATTTTAAATGTTCTTCATGTATTTTTAATGTCGTGGTATGAAAGTGGTGTAGTTATCGTGTTCATTGTGTATTGTATTGTGTCTAGATTACAGTTCAGTCATGCCCTTATTCTCGAAATTACGTCAGTTAAAAACTAGAAAAGGTCTGCTAGAAGCAGCAGTTCCTGTCCCGCCTAGGGACAGTCCAGGTCATTTTATGTATCAGAAGCATGGCATAAGTGCCATATTATATCTAGATTTATGGGTGGAGTATACCAAACAGTTAGAAGAAAAGTATAGATGGCCTGTATCAGGCACATGGGATGCCGAGTGCATCATGCGAGTAGAAGAAGCATTATGGAAAAAGAAAGCCAGACAGTCACAGAAAGATGCCATCGAGTTATGGCGCAAAGAATCTCATAAAAGAACCGAAAAAGAAATCAGAAAGTCAGAACTAAGTAGAGAATCCTTGGAACGAGCCCAGGAAAGGGAACTAATCGAGATAGGTGAACGAGTTAAAACAGAACAGTCAGACAGACAGAGGAATGCCCTCATCAAGGGTATGTATCCTCTTCTTGCCGAGGGCTTGTCAAAAGCAACCCCGGAGGCATCCAGTAATTTTCCGCCACCACTAGTTCCGACTAAGCTACGTCACAAACCGACCGCAGCTGATATTTTCATCTCGTCCTATTTGGACGACACAGTCCCGGAATATGCAAATCCTGTTCCGCCAGTCCCTGTAAATCAGGCAATTCCTGTTCCCCCAGACACCGGGGCACCTCTTGCAGTACCTGCTACGGTACCCCCGGTCCAGCCTACATTACAATTTCCCGCCGCGCTGGTACGAAGAGTATCAGTCGACGATTCCAGTATAGGGGCCGCAGGAGGAGGTCCTCCTGGTACCCCGCCACCGCACCAACGTAGAACGTTGGCCGAGTTACATGAATGTGCGTTACAGCGTACGCCCAAATTTAAGTCCGTTGCAGAAATCCGACGAGCTCTCACTGAATGCCGCTATGATCCAGTTGCAGGTGATGATAGTACAGTAATATATTCCATCCGTGTAAGACGGGTGACCGGGTATTTAGACACCCTACCAGATATGAAAGGAGATCTAGACAGAATATATTGTTTCATCCGTACAGGGGATGATCCAGAAAGTATTGGCGAAGCCATGTCTCAAAGGAAAGCTGAGATCCAGCTCATGATATTAAAGTTTCTGATTAATTGTCTAATAAGAGAACAAGATTACCCGACTAAAGATCCGGCCGAAATGAAAATTCTGACAAGGTGGAGTGATAATATAGCCGAGGGTAAACACAAGACTATCAGTAGTATCGAGAGTATGTACAAGAAAATTCGTAAGGAAATACTAAAGTTACACGAACAACGTAAAGCAGCACAAGTAAGCGAGAAAGAAAATGACTCTACTGAAGAGGTAGAGGACGAGAATCCCACTAGAATAGCGTATGTAGGAAAATCTAGATTTCCAGACCGACATTCACGTCTAGACTACAAGAAAACTGTTCCTCATCCGGCACCAGAACAAGGTTCTCTAGAACAAGTATTTCAAGCTACCGATCACATTCTGAAATCACGAATCGGTTACAGTGAGTTAAGTACTATGCATGAACAAGAACTAGCCCGATCAGCAGTCCGATGGATTACTGATTCTACCACTTTTCCAGATGAAATAGTGGCACAAATGTTTCTGAAACTGCCCCCAGCCGAGCAGCGACTGGTGGGTATGTATATGATCCAGCACCTCATTACATTGTATGAGGGTCAACATTCTGATCCAGGTCCGTTACACGATGTCCTGAACGAGTTACTCCAGTATAGATGGAAAGGTTTAGGTACCGATTTAATTAGTGTCATTCTAGAACAGCGCCACAAATATAGTATGTTTTTGAACCCGCATTTCATTCATGTCTCACCTCCAGAAAGTAAACCCTTTTACATAGACAGACAGAATCCGTTACGAGAAGTACACCCAGTTAGGACAACAGATGGTGAAATGCAACGAGTGTTTGTTTACACCCCGATTACAAAGATGGAACTCTTAGAGATGAAAAAGTTAATTCCCTGTCATGATAAAGATCCAGCAGGGTTCCACCGAGAATTAAAAGACATGCTCCGTATGGGAGAATACACGTATCCAGATATAATTAAAATGTTAAAAGTCCTGTTGCCCGCAGGGGTATATGAGAAACTCAAGGAAAAAGAATGGGAGGTGGGAGAGAAAAAGATCGATTGGGCAGTCCTCGAAGCTGAAGATAAGATACGAGTACCAGGTACCGGTCTAGGAGAGAAATGTAAAGAATTACCAGAACTGTTAATACAAGTTTTGCCAAGATTATTAGCCACTAAAAAGGAAGACTGGGATGCAATCTCAGCCTGTAAACAGAAACAAGACGAAGACACTAGTGATTTTTATTCTAGATTCGAGAAATGTTTTAGTATAAACAGTGGCCTCAAGACAAGTAGCGAGTCATACCCTCATCTTTTTGTTACTAAATTAGTCGAGAATTCAAGTCCACAAGTTAAGAATCGAGTTCTGAAAGTCGAAAGTACCTGGCAAGCTAATACCCCGTCCCAGATGTTACAGATGCTCCAATACCACCAGAATAGAATCAGAGAAGAACAAGATCATGAAAGGAAACGTATGAAAGACACGAAAATGAAAGTGCTGGTTGCACAATCTATTCCACAAGACAGTCAGAAGAGGGGTACGAATCAAGCCAGTCATCCTGCAGTTCCCGTTAAAGGGACCTGCAATTATTGTAAACAGCCAGGTCATTTTATAAACGAGTGTGCAGTTCTGAAACACAATATAGCTACCGGTAAGACTAAAGAAAGACCACGTCCGCCTAGACAAGAACAAGTTTCACAGACTTCTCAGCCACAGAATGCACAACAGACAGTTCCAGCACCGCAGCCTATTGCTGCAACACAACATGTTACACAGCAGATGTACCAGTATGCACAGTCTGAGTATCCAGAATATCAACCGTATTCATGAAACAGCCTAGAGAGGGAGGTAGGCTTGCCTCTCATCGAGATACCTGTAGATCAAGAGGGTCCCTATGTTCATAGTCAAGTATTAGGGAAAGACAGAAAGTTTTTGATTGATACAGGGGCAAGTAGGACCACCATTAGTCACGCCGAAGTTCCAGGGGCTCCGCTCTCAGGCTCAAGAAATGTTTCCCTTGGATTTTCAGGAAAGCCTATTGTAAACGAGATATCTAAGCCAGTTACTCTAGAAGTAGGTCCATTGTCCCGCACTACTGATCTGTTACTTACGAAGTCATGTCCAGAAAATTTATTAGGCATTAAAACACTGAAAGAGTTAGGTGCAGTTATTTGCTGTTCCCCAGAGGGAATACGACTGTTCCTGCGTGACTTCAAGGGTCACTATGTATTACGAGATTTTGATCCGAGATTGTCTAATGTTCCGCAGCATCTATGGGCGCAAGGTCCAACTGATGTTGGCTATATGCAAATCACACCCCATTGTGTGACTCTCAAGCCAGGTGTAGTGTTACCACGAATCAGACAGTACAGATTGCCACCTGAGGCTGTAGCAGCCTTATCCAAAATTATTGACGAGCTCATCGCTCAAGGAGTAGTTGTAGAAACTGACTCCAATGTATGTAATTCTCCGATCATTCCAGTCATGAAACGTACTGATCCAAATGCACCCCCAGTATATCGATTAGTGATTGACCTTCGAGAACTTAACAAATGTATTATTCCCCAGTACCCAGTTGTCCCAGATATCTCTTCCCTATTGACAGCCATTGATTCTGAAGCCTCATTTTTTTCAGTCATCGACCTCAAGAACGCGTTCTTCAGTGTCCCCATTCATCCAGACAGCCAGTTTCTTTTCGGTTTTTGTTTAAATGGAAGGAGCTATATGTTCACACGCGCTCCTCAAGGTTTCACAGAAAGTCCTAGTATTTACAGTCAAGCACTTAAAAGACAACTAGACAATATTCACATGCCAACTGACACTGCCCTGCTCCAGTATGTCGATGATCTACTGATCACAGCCCGTTCTGAACGTGCTTGCGAGCGAGCATCCCTTACAGTCTTGTATTTTCTAGCAGAGATGGGGCACAAGGTGTCCCCTTCTAAGCTTCAATTCTGTGTCCAGCAAGTGATCTACTTAGGCCACTTGCTGTCCAAGAGGGGTAGGCAGTTGACACCCGACCGTATCCAGTTAATAGCGAGTCTTCCTCAGCCCAAGACCCAGAAGGAGGTACGTGCTTTCATCGGCCTTACTTCCTACTGCAGACAATGGATTCCTCAGTATGCATTTCTAGCTAAACCACTGATACAGTTAACAACACAGGAGGCAGCCGTATCGACTGTTCTCCCTTGGACATCTGAACATACATTTAGTTTTAATGAGTTAAAGAAAGCTCTATGCCAAGCTCCAGTTCTAGCAACACCGAACTACAGTAAGCCTTTTACACTTTTTGTCACTGAACGCGAAGGTACAGCATTATCTGTTCTCACACAAGATCAAGCAGGACAATACAAGCCCTGTGCTTATTTTTCGAGCACATTAGATCCTGTAGCCCAGGCTCTGCCTGCGTGCCTCAAGTCAGTTGCAGCCACAGCACTAGCTATCAGACAAAGTGATTCCATAGTATTAGGACATTCCTTGACAGTACAAGTTCCACACTCCGTGGAAGTTCTTTTAAACCGAACACAGACTCAGCACTTGACAATTGCACGTCTAACAGGTTATGAATTGACACTGTTCCAGCCACACATAGAAATCAGACGCTGCAACGTTCTAAATCCTGCTACACTGTTACCGTCAGTTAATTCAAATCCTGCCACACACGACTGTGTGGAAGTAGTTAACATTATGACAAAGCCAAGACAAGATCTGACAGATATTCCATTACCAGATCCCGACCTGACACTTTATGTGGATGGTTCATGTATGAGAACAAGTACAGGAGAACTAGTAGCCGCGTATGCAGTGACTACTGACACTGAAGTTATTGAAACACACCGTATTGACACCCTGTCTGCTCAAGCAGCAGAGCTAGTTGCTCTGACTCAAGCCTGCATACACGCCAAGAACCTGAAAGTTAATGTTTACACAGATTCACGTTACGCATTTGGAGTCGTACACGACTTCGGAGTGCTCTGGCAGGAGAGAGGTTTCATGACTTCTCATGGAACCAAGATTCAGCATGGTCTCCTTATTCAAGCTCTGTTAGATGCCATACACTTACCGACATCCATTGCTATCATGAAATGCAAAGCACATACGAAAGTTACTGACACTATTTCTCAAGGTAATGATCTAGCAGATCGCACAGCCAAGCTTACAGCACAGACACCAGACATTCCAGTTAATAAGACACCGACATACACTCCAGATCTGACTACCTGTATGACAGTTAAGGACCCCACTCAAGATGTCATAGATATCCAGTTACATGCTACTCCCGAGGAAATCAAGAAATGGTCCGAACAAGGAGGGGTCCAGACAGATCAGGGATGGGTAACGAAGGGTAAAGCCACATGGTTTCTCCCCGACTCCATGGTTCAAGTCATTATCAATACCGCACATAGTCCAGCACATTTAGGAGAAAAAGCTATGTTAGACAGTATCCAGAACCTTTGGTTCAACAAGCATTTACGAGCTGCAGCCAAGCAGAAAGTCCGTACCTGTATGATATGTTGTCAGTTTAATCCAGGTAAAAGTGTCCCGGTGGAACAAGGTGGATTCCAGCCCCCTGACCACCCTTTTGAAGTCCTCCAGATGGATTATATTCAGATGGAGCGATGTCGAGGTTTCAAGTATGTTCTCGTAGTTGTATGCGCTTTGTCCAGGTGGACAGAAGCATATCCAGTCCCAGATTACACAGCCGCGACCACTGCCAAGCAGTTTGTTCGTGAATTCTTCCCCCGCTACGGACTCCCAAGAGTCGTATATTCTGACAACGGCCAGCCATTCTCATCTGAGCTCATGAAACATATTTCCCTCTTGTTAGGGTACCAGTGGAAGTTCCATTGTGTACGCCATCCAGAAGCAGCCGGTCTCGTAGAGAGACATAATCAGACTCTGAAAATCCGAATTGCCAAAGTATGTAAAGAGAAGGGTGTAGACTGGCTAGTAGCTCTGCCAGTTGCCTTGTTTTATATGCGCATGGTCGCACATTCCAGATCAGGTCTGTCCCCTTATGAGATCGTATTCAGCCGCCCCCCTAACATGTGGGGTACACCTAGACCTCGAAGTATTACCGATGTTTCAAGTAATATGCTGACAGATTACCTAGCTTCCTTGATGTCTGCCCTCAACTCTTGTCGTTCACAGGTTGCTGCCGCATTTCCAGACAATACCGAGGTGGCACCGCATGAAATCGTTCCCGGATGCATGGTTTTGGTCAGGAACTTTGATCGTTCAAGTCCGCTGGAGCCCCGCTGGAAGGAACCCCGACAGGTCCTCCTGGCCACCCGTACTGCCGTCAAGCTGGAAGGCAGGAAGGGCTGGGTCCATTTGTCACATGTGAAAAGATTTTTTGGATTGAAACCTGTTTCAAAGAACATTTCCGAGGATCTTAAAGACTGCCAAAGTACTATTCTTAAGGACTGTCCCGCAAAAGACATTGCTACGAACCCTTCCCTGTCTAAGTCCTCCCCTAGGTGAAACGGTTAGACCGGTTTCTGACATGTATATAATAGACCCCCACAGAGAGAGAGTTAGTGAGAACTCTAGAAGTTGCACTATTATTTTATGTTTTCTGCTATATTTTAGCATTATGATTTCCTGCACCAGTTATGGATTTTATTTGTGTTTTTCAGTTTCTCATGTAAATAAGTCTTCTAATGCTACAGTAGAGCACACGTTTTGTGATCTGCCTCCTCATGAACTTTCTTATCGTCTTGCTATGCGTAATAACTCTTTTATCCGCATGTTACATTATTCACACCAGACCAACAATGCCACAAATTGTTGGGTGTGTGGTCGACTCCCCCCTTTCCAGACACCGAAGGGAGTTCTGCCACTCTTTCCTTATCCATTTTCACATAATGGTTCGTGTGGAGCATGGTCCACGTTAACGTCATCCTCAACAGATATGTCTTTTCTTAACAGTACATGTTTTCCAGACAAGCAAGGTCTTCCCCACAGAACAGGGTTAAATCTAGAAAATGAAGTTTATAATTTAGGTAATTATTCTTCGAATTTCATGGTCCTGAATGTTCAGTCTGATACTACTCCAGACTTACCTGCTATGTCAGTACTACCAGTCAAAGGTGAATTATGTGTCCGAAATAATGGTTCCGTACATGTAGGCCATAGTGATTGTACTACTATTGTCAAGTATAGTGACAGTAGGAAATCTATTTTCAAAGCTTCACGTCATTCTTATTTTGTTTGTGGTCAGACCGCATATGTTCGTCTGCCCCTCGATTGGGAGGGTACATGTTACATTGCCTTCCTACTGCCACCAGTTTTCCTAGCCCCACCTGACTATCATAGGAATTCCCACCTAGTACATACTAGACACAAGAGAAATCTCCCGATTGTCGATTATACTGAAACTGCTCTAGAACAATACATAGATATCAATAAAGGTGTCTTCCCCTACTTAGGTACTGTTGTAAATAGTAAACTGATACGTAGATTAACCAGAACACTTGAAGCAGTAGTGATTGAGACTACTTCTGCTCTAGGTAACTTAACCGAAGAACAATCCTTTATGAGAATTGTCGTGCTCCAGAATCGTCTCGTCCTTGACGTCATACTGGCCGATAGGGGCGGGGCTTGTAGAGTCATCGGATCTAGTTGCTGCATTTTCATTCCTAATAACGCGCCGTCTGTTTATTCAGCTATTACCAGACTCCATAAAATTGCCCATATGTTACACCAAGATCCAGGCACCTGGACATGGTCCGGTTGGTTCTGGAATATAATTTCCGCCTGGGGATGGAAAGTATTGCCATTTCTGGGTATTGCAGTAGCGATCATATTCAGTTGCTGCCTCTGTTTACAATGTGGCCCTGCGATTTGCGGCATTTGTGCTACATCATGTGTTCCTAGTCCCAAGTCCCGTCCTAAATCCCGTTCCAAGAAAATTCGAGACGAGCAAATGATACTGTATGAAATGATAGATGGTATCATGAATATTGATGTTTCCTGATGGAAACGTAGTGACAAGGAGGGAATGTGGAAAAGTAAATTTTGCCATGTTCTGTGTCCCTACGTGTCCTCCATCTTATGTTATGTGTGCATGATTAAATATGCATATGTATCCCCCATGTTTGATTAAAGACGCAATTACAGTTGTGTCCATCTCTAGTATGCCAGTTTCCAGTTCTCGTGAAAGCTACGAGTATCAGGCCTATGTAAAGTTGCGTTGCCACGTTTCTCAGTGTGCACGTTATTTCATTGTAAAGTCCCCGTTTCTAGGCCTCAAAAGGGCCCGGACACCAGATTCAGCTCCTGTCTCCTGAGCCTCGCTGAGGAGCGATACAGCCCCCACCTGTATCCTCGACCCTTCACTTACTTCCTGCCTCACAGTGCCCGGCTCAGCCTGGCTCTGCCTACGAGTCTGCCAAGAGTATGTTATGATTCTAGTTATCAGTCCAGCCCCCCTTCTCTACATTCCTAAGCTACTGAATCGCATCAATAGTTTCCGTCATTGTCTAGCCTTTACGTCTCCATGTAAGAGAAATACTGCATTTAATGGTCATTTAATATTCTTCATCACGCACTACATGTGGAATAATGCATGCACCATTCTTAGAGTCTGTTAGCCTTTACCCCGATAACTTTTGGATTCTATCAACATGTTCTCTAAACATCAGATACTAGATACTGTTTAGGTACATGTCGCCCTGACTCTCCAGACTTCAGTCTCTGCTCCTAGCACAGAGTTCATAGCCCCCAGCTTCTCCTAGTAACACGTCATTGTCAGTTTACGCGCACCATTAGGTTAGAGGTCCCGGCTCCTTAGGTAGCCCCCTCCATGTTTCCGCCCCATTTATGACATATTCTGTTACGTTTACATCACATGTCTATGTATACGCCCCTGTTACACCCATTTTCACCCTTATCTTTCGCGACTGCTATTGACCACACCCACTGCTCCGCCTACTGTAATTCATTGTAATGTAACTGTTTTAGTATATATATTTGTGCACTGTTATTAAATGTTGTGCCGATTCTGATCCTGCCCCCGGCAGCGCTGCCATCCTGTTCCCGTGCAGGTTGTCCTGTTCCTGTCCTTTATGCTGTATTAAACCTGCAAACTCCTACTACCTCGAATCTTGACTCTTATTTATTGAGCTATCTGTTATTGCTATGTCCAGACAAACCTAGATCCGGTATTATTTATTTATATACCACACAGTAAGGAAAGTGTTGGATAGCTGAGAGGTAAAAATTACTATTCCCACTCAAATGAGTGCAACAGTAGGGAAAGTGTTGGATAGCAGAGGAGTAAAAACTATTATTCCCACTCCAGTGAATGCAACCGTAGGGAAAATGTTGGATAGCAGAGGGAAAAAATGTACTATTCCCTCTCCAGTGAGTGCAATAGTAGGGAACATGTTGGATAGGGAAGGGGTAAAAATTACGATTCCCACTCCAGGGAGTGCAACAGTAGGGAAAGTGTTGGATAGCAGAGGGTTACAAATTACTATTCCCTCTCCAGTGAGTGCAACAGTAGGGAAAGTGTTGGATAGCAGAGGGGAAAATTTACTATTACCACTCCAGTGTGTGCAACAGAAGTGAAAGTGTTGGATAGCGGTGCAGAAAAATTTACTATTCCCACTCCAGTGACTGCAAAAGTAGGGAAAGTTTTGGATAGCGGAGGGGTAAAAATTACTATTCCCACACCAGTGAGTGCAGCAGTAGGGAAAGTGTTGGATAGCGAAGAAGAAAACATTACTCTTCCCCCTACAGTGAGTGCAGCAGTAGGGAAAGTGTTGGATAGCAGAGAGGTAAAAATTACTATTCCCTCTCAAATGATTGCAACAGTAGGGAAAGTGTTGGATAGCGGAGGGGTAGAAATTACTATTCCCACTCCAGTGAGTGGAACAGTAGGGAAAGTGTTGGAAAGTGAAGGGGTAAAATTACTATTCCCACTCCAGTGCGTGCAACAGTAGGGAAAGTGTTCGATAGCGGAGGGGAAACATTTACTATTCCCACTGCAGTGAGTGCAGCAGTAGGGAAAGTGTTGGATAGCGAAGATGTAAAAATTACTCTTCCCCCTACAGTGAGTGCAACAGTAGGGAAAGTGTTGGATAGCAGAGAAGTAATAAATTACTATTCCCATTCAAATGAGTGCAACAGTAGGGAAAGTGTTGGATAGCGGAGGGGTAAAAATTACTATTCCCACTCCAGTGAGTGCAACAGTAGGGAAAGTGTTCAATAGCGGAGGGGGAAAATGTACAATTCCCACTCCAGTGAGTGCAACAGTAGGAAAAGTGTTGGATAGCGGAGGGGCAAAAATTACTATTCCCACACCGGAGAGTGCAGCAAACATTTTTTAAATTCTACCTCCATAATTAACATAATTAATTATCCAACAAACAAATATTATTAATTAAACAACAAAATTAAAACTGTTAACAATTAATTTACTTACCAAACATTACCCCTATAAAACCAAAATCTACACACAAAATAAAACAATTACCATCAATATTTATCATTTAATTAATAAATAATATAGAGAAATTAATTATTAATTAATAAAACCTAAAATATGGTCCACCCTATACCCCAATAAATACCACATCACACACCTAAAAATCATTACACAATTTCCATAAGTAATTTTACATTATTAAATTATCAATTAACAACTTAATAATTAATTGAAAATTATTTACTTCCCACCCTGTACCACTATAAACCCTGCAACTCACATCTCAAATTCATTACCCAATTGCCATATTTAATTCTATTTAATTCTTAATTAATTAGTTACCATTATTTAACAATTAATTATTAATTAATTTTAAATAAATTACTTCTTACCCTATTCCCCTATAAACCCCACCACACATTACTAAAAAATTACTCAATTACCATGATTAATTATCAATTATTCAATTAATTAATATTAACACACAATCGATAAATAAATAATTAATGAATTAATTTCCACAATTAACACTATAAATTACAAATCTAAATAAATATGAATATATAAAAAGTATTATTAAATGTATTAAAATTAAATTGCTTCCCACCCTATTCTCCTTTAAACCCACAACCCGCTCCTACGAAAATGATACAATTAACATAATTATCAATTAATTCTTGGTAAAAAACAATCAATTAATAATTAATTAATAATAAATTAATTCCCTCAATTAATACTATAACATCTAAATTAAATGAATTCTAATAAATAAATAAATATTACATATTTTGTTTTATTAAACTACTTCCTACCCTTTTCCCCTGTAAACTCACAACCCACTCCTTCAAAAATGATACAATTAACATATTTAGCAATTAATTATTAATAATGAAAACTCAATTAATAATTAGTTAATAATAAATGCATTCCCACAATTAATTCTATAAAATCTAAATTAAATAAATACTAATAAATAAAAAATATTAAATTGTTTATTATAATTAAATTACTTTCCAACCTATTCCCCTATAAACCCACAAGCCACTCCTAAAACAAGAACACAATTAACATAATTACCAATTCATTATTTAATACAAATTAACAACCAATTGATAATTAATTAATAATAAATTAATTCCCACAATTAACACTATAAAATCTAAATTAAATAAGTACTAATAAGTAATAAAAACTAATGAATGTATTAGAATTAAATAACTTCCCACCCTATTCCCCTATAAACCCACAACCTGCTACAGAACGAAACGCAAAATTTAATTAACATAAAATGAATCACCACTAAAAATGTAACACATATATTAAAAAAAAAGCTTTACTTATACGAAAAAATAGATTAAATACTTTCAAAATACATACTGAAATACACAACACTAATTTAAACATCAATATTTTAAACAAAAATATTTTTGAAAACGATATTAACAACTTCAATGTTTTCAAAAACAATATTTTTTACCTTAATGTAGATATACTTGACCACAGTATTCTTGCTGTTGCAATTCCTGTATCACAATAATTCCAGCTCGATATTTGTGTATGTCGATATTTAAATCTCGATATTCTGTCTGTGCACCTTCAGGAGTAAGAAATTAGTAGAAAAATATTACTCATTCAATTTACATTTGCTACTAGTCAAGTTTCATGTTGAATTTAAGGGGATGTGTGTAGTTCATCAGGCAGCATATAGTAAAGGGCATCACTAACTAAAGTCCACCTTCAGGACATAAAATCTAGTTAGAATGTCTTGATTCCAAGTTATTTCGAAGCAAGTATTGTTCAGGGTCTTTTTTAGACAATTGCAGCAAAATGGTGGTCATTTTCACATGGCCTTGTTTAACTGCATGGCTCAAGACCAGTTTCATTGCTTGAGAGAGCTGGTTGGGTGTGTAGTTTATGATTTATGTATCCAAATATAGTTAATAATACTGGTAGAATGTGTTGTGGCAGGAAGCCAAATGTCACAGTTCACATCATGGCAACTCAATTAGCTTGTGCGGCTATCTGTATAGTTGACCACCAATGAAAAGAAGGACATTGAACTCTAAGGTCAGAAAACTGCATTCCTGTAGGACATGGCCCTGCAGAAATACTGTAAAGAGAAATATGTCATTACAAGTATGACATTTTAGAAATATGCCTCAAATCTTCACCCATCCTACTTCCTTTCAGCCAAACCTTACATGGTAATATCGCACTTTGAAATGAAATTGCAAGAACCACTTCAGTCCATCACAATGAACTGTTTTCCATAGCACTGGCTGCCACAGTTTGGTGTCTTAGTGAGGTACAAAATAGGTGGGATATCTACTTAACTCATGATATAGGGTATGGCCTAGAATATAGGAAATCACATGAAACAACATGATTACAACCTAGATTAGCTAGTAAACATACATTTAATCAGCAATACAGTTCGAAGAATGCCAACTAAAACTTACCCAAATTTGATTGAACCTCTTCAAAGAGAAGAGACTTTTTGGCCAAAGCTAATTCAGACTCATAAATTTGTTGAAGAGACGACCACCATTTGGCTGACTTTGGGGAAGTGGTAGAGACCACTGACCTGGGAATACAGAGCTGAGCACAGACTATCATTATTGACAGCAAACATTTCATACCCCCATCAGTATCGCTTTGGGAGATAATAACACTTGGAAGACTAAGCCAAATGCAATTATCTTAATCACACCAACCCATAGTTTCTTGTATAGTAGAGCATGTGACGAACATATGTACAATATCTGCAGTTGGTCAGCCATTTGGAGATTTTCTCCCATGTGTATTACAATAGACAAATAATCTTAAAATGTAATTTTAAGTTGATAGAGTGTACTGAACAATTGACCATTTCAAGCATGTTCTGAATCGCAGAAATAAGAATAGTAGAGGAAAGCAACCTGCTCCACTTTGTTGCTAATAGCGTGTTGTCTTCAGTGACATACTGGCATAGACAAATAATCTTAAAATGTAATCTTAAGTTGACAGAGTGTACTGAACAGTCGACAATTTCAAGCATGTTCTGAATCTCAGAAATGAGAATAGCAGAGGAAAGCAACTGTCTCCACTTTGTTGCTAATAGCGTGTTGTCATCATGACATACTGGCATGAATCTTGATAGACCATACTTATCGAAGGCTTCCTAGCTGACTTGTGTAGATGTAGGTGCTGATTCAAATCTATGTCGGAAAGCACTCCGACCGTGCCGGATCTGGGGTGTTTTCCAATCGATCCGGACTCCTGCAGTCCGACCGAGCGAGTACAATGAGGCCGTATGCTGTCCGGCAC
The DNA here is from genome assembly GCF_964261635.1 of Lissotriton helveticus. Taxonomy (NCBI): domain Eukaryota; kingdom Metazoa; phylum Chordata; class Amphibia; order Caudata; family Salamandridae; genus Lissotriton; species Lissotriton helveticus. The sequence goes on from NC_136061.1 coordinate 1,114,537,155, forward strand.
GGTTCAGTCGGACTCCCATAGAAGTCAATGGGAGCCGGTCGTACGACGCGTACATGGGCTCCCATTGATTGAATGGGTACGTTGTGGACAAGTGCACCCCCTACAGTGGGTACGTGTTAGTGCCATCCGCACAGTATATGCCTGTGTTGGGGAGACCCTTGGGTCTCCCCCTGGGTCCGAGTCGTAAGGCTGCAGGTGACGGGGGTCCGACGCGGACGCCCGAAGTCCGACTCCGGGAGCTATTGCGAGCCAGACGCTCCGACTCAATCCTGTTGTCTGAATCGAGCATCATACTAGCTCGGTCGTGAAACATCTCCATTGCACGCCACAGTTTGCTTGTGACTGAGTCGTAAAGAGGGGTTCGGACCCGGAAACGATTCGGACGGAGATTTTAGCTAGTTTGCATCGTACATCAACGTCCGGACCCGTGTACGACTCGGACGGAAAATCAGCCTCCGAATCAGATCTGCTAATGCTGAACCTGATTCGGTGCCCTTCTGACTGAGATCGGAATCGGACCCATAGTGCTAACTTCATTCCTTCAAGATCAATCTCATATTTGCAGCCTTATTAAAAATAAGCCCTAACTTGTAAGTACTTAAAATGAAATGATTAGGGAGATCAAAAGATGCCTGTAGCCCAATAAATAAACAAAATCCATTTAGATTGTACACCTGCCCAATAGTCTGAACCCTGTATTGTGCCCAAGCCTTGTCAATTGAATCATGAAAAACTAGTGGAAAGGCCAGATTATCCCAAAGTGGTGTATCTTTGTTGAACATTGCTATAGAATACTTAATACTGATTTCCTGCCATATGCGTATGATGTCCCTAACAACCTCGAATCACACCCATTTGTAGTAATTGGGAACGCCCAGCCTATAAAAAAAAGCCTAAACTCAGCCCCCAGCGCTAACTGATAACCAAAAGCTGATGTTCCTGGGTTTGCTGGAATCAGCAAACTACAAAAGTGGTCTTTAAAGGCTGCTCAAAAATATAATTTAAAAATGGGATGCTGTAGCCCCCATGCTTATATGGGAGTTTCATAAGGCGAATATCACATCTCGCCCGCCATACCTCCAAATAAAATTACAAATAGCGCCTTCCAGACATCTAAAAAGTGTATCAGGGCCCAGCAATGGGATTTTTCTATGTTCCTCTTAATAATGTTACAGTGACCAATGATACTAATCAGGGAGTTTCTTCCAAAGCATAAATTTGAAGATGATTGACATTAATAAGGGTTCATAATTCAAGTTAAAAATGTCATCAACTTGACCACACAGTTTAATACCGAGATATATAGCTGTTATAATTACCCCTGGAGTTGGTGAATCTGGTTTATAATTCAAGAGCACCTGCGTTTTAAGTACATTAAGCTTGTACCTAGAGAATGTTCCAGAATTAGCAGCTTCATTTACAACCTGACCCAATCAATCAATCAATCAAACAAATTTGTAAAGCGCGCTACCCACCCACTGGGGTCTCAAGGCGCTGGGGGGGGAGTCGTTACTGCTCGAATAGCCAGGTCTTGAGTTGTTTCCTGAAGGAGAGATGGTCCTGGGTCAGCCGTAGGTGGGTGGGGAGGGAGTTCCATGTCTTGGCCGCCAGGTAGGAGAAGGATCTTCCTCCGGCTGTGGATTTGCGAATTTGTGGGACGGTGGCGAGGGCGAGGCTGGCGGATTGGAGCTGGCGGGTGGGTGTGTAGAATGTGAGGCGGCTGTTGAGGTATTTGGGGCCCATGTTGTGGAGGGCCTTGTGTGCGTGGGTGAGGAGTCTGAACGTGATCCTCTTGCTGACGGGGAGCCAGTGCAGGTCTTTCAGATGGGCAGAGATGTGGGTGTGACGGGGGATGTCCAGGATGAGTTGTGCCGAGGCGTTCTGTATGCGCTGGAGTCTGTTCTGGAGTTTGGCTGTGGTTCCAACGTAGAGGGTGTTTCCGTAGTCCAGACGGTTGGCGACGAGGGCCTGGGTGACTGTCTTCCTGGTTATGGTGGGGATCCACCAGAAGATCCTTCGGAGCATGCGCAGGGTGTTGAAGCAGGATGACGAGACGGCGTTGACTTGCTTGGCCATCGTGAGGGAGGAGTCCAGGATGAAGCCCAGGTTGCGTGCATGGTCCGTTGGCTTGGGTGCGGTGCCCAGGGCAGGGGGCCACCAGGAGTCGTCCCAGGCAGAGGGGGGTGGTCCCAGGATGAGGAGTTCCGTCTTGTCTGAGTTCAGTTTCAGATGGCTGAGCTTCATCCATTCCGCAACGTCTCTCATTCCTTCCTGGAGGCTGGCTCTGGCGGTGGCGGGGTCGTTGGTGAGGGAGAGGATCAGCTGGGTGTCGTCGGCGTAGGAGATGATGTTAATGTTGTGTTGGCGTGCGATGGCTGCGAGGGGGCTCATGTAGAAGTTGAAGAGGGTGGGGCTAAGCGAGGATCCTTGAGGAACGCCGCAGATGACTTCGGTAGCCGGGGTTTGGAATGGTGGGAGGCACACTCTCTGGCTTCTTCCGGCGAGGAACGAGATGATCCAATCCAAGGCCGTTCCTTGGATTCTGGTGTTGCTGAGGCGCTGTATCAGGGTGCGGTGGCATACAGTGTCGAAGGCTGCTGAGAGGTCCAGGAGGATGAGGGCAGCTGTTTCCCCATTGTCGAGCAGGGACCTGATGTCGTCGGTCGCTGCGATGAGGGCGGTCTCGGTGCTGTGGTTTGCTCGGAAGCCGGACTGCGAGGGGTCGAGGGATCCGTTTGTCTCAAGGAAGACGGAGAGTTATTTGTTGACGGTCTTCTCGATGACTTTGGCAGGAAAAGGGAGGAGCGAGATGGGGCGTAAATTCTTGAAGTCTGTGGGGTCCGCGGTGGGTTTCTTCAGGAGGGCGCTGAGCTCAGCATGTTTCCAGCTCTCCGGGAAGGTGGCGGATGCGAAGGAGCTGTTGATGATGTCCCGGAGTTGGGGTGCGATGATGGAGTCGGCTTTGTTAAAGATGTGGTGTGGGCATGGGTCGGTAGGGGAGCCGGAGTGGATGGTGTTCATCGTTCGGGTGGTGTCTTCGATGCTGACCGAGGTCCAGGTGCAGAGGGTGGTGGTTGGGTGCGCTGGTTTGGTGGTTGGGTGCGTGGTCTGTGCACCGAAGCTGTTGTATATGTCGGCGATCTTGCAGTGAAAGAACGAGGTGAGTGAGTCGCAGAGGTCTTGCGAGGGTGTGATGTCGTTGTTGCAGGCGCTAGGGTTGGAGAGCTCTTTAACGATGCTGAAGAGTTCCTTGCTGTTGTGGGTGTTGTTGTCCAGTCGTTCTTTGAATGTAGCCCTTTTGGCGGTGGGGATCAGCTGGTGGTGTTTGCGGGTGGCGTTCTTGAGGGCTGTCATGTTTTCTGTTGTCTGGTCGTGGCGCCAGGCTTTCTCGAGGGTGCGGCAGGTTTTCTTGGAGTTTTTGAGGTCGTTGGTGAACCATGAGGCTTTCTTGCTGCCGGGTCTGCTGGGTGGTTTCTTCAGTGGTGCGAGGTCTTCGGTGCAGTTGGTGAGCCACTCTGTGAGGTTGCGGGCTGCTTCGTTGGGTCCGTAGTGTTGGTGGGGGGTTCTGGCTGAGGGAGGTGGTGAGCTGTTCGCAGTGATCTTGCTCCAGCTTCTGCGGGGAACCTGTTGTGGGTGGTGGTGGTGGGTCGTGGTTCTCCTGAAGTTGAAGTTGACGCAGCTGTGATCTGTCCAGTGTAGTCCGGTGGAGTGGCTGAAGGAGATGTGCTTGCTGGAGGAGAAGATGGGGTCAAGAGTGTGGCCGGCGTAGTGGGTGGGGGTGTTCACCAGTTGCCGGAGTCCGAGGTTGGCGAGGTTGTCCAGCAGGGTGGTGGTGTTGCTGTCCTTGTTGTCCTCCAGGTGGAAGTTGAGGTCCCCTAGGAGGATGTAGTCTGGGGAGGTAAGGGCGTGCGGGCTGACGAAGTCTGCGATGGCTTCGCTGAATTGTGTGCGTGGTCCCGGGGGTCTGTAGACGAGAGTGCCTCTGAGGGTAGTCCTGGGGTCGGTGTGTATCTGTAAGTGAAGGTGTTCGGCGGCGGTGAGGGTGTCGTCGGAGTTGGTCGTGACTCGGATGGTGTTTCTGTGGACAATGGCGACGCCCCCTCCGGTTTGGTTGATGCGGTCCTTCCGGGTGATCTTGTAGCCGTCCGGGATGGCTATGGCGATGTCGGGGGCTGAGGAGGCATTCATCCAGGTTTCTGTGAGGAAGGCGACGTCTGGTGCTGTTGTGTCCAGGAGGTTCCAGAGTTCGACGGCGTGCCTCTGGACAGAGCGGGTGTTGAGCAGGATGCACTTGAGCTGATTGTTGCTGGTGCTAGGCTTGGCGGGTGCCGGGCCGGGTCGGAGGCAGGTGAATTTGTAGTCTTGGCAGGTGAAGGGTCCGTGGGTGCGTTTCGGGGTGGCTCGGTAGCAGGCGGGGTTCCGGACGGCGTTGAGTGCGTGGAGGGTGGTGGCGTCGTAGGTCAGTCGGGTGCGCTGGCAACGTCGAGGGCCAGGGGTCCTGGCGCTGGGCGTGGTCGAGGCGCGGACGGGCATAGATGGGCTTGCCTTTGGCGCGCCTTCGGCGCACAATCGGCGCGCCCTCTGCGCATGTTCGCTGCGCGTATGCGCGGTCCCCGACATAAATGGTGAAGTGGGAGGGAGGAGCAGCTGGAAGGCGGGAGCGTGGTGGCGAATATGAAGGGTGCTGGGTACAGAAAAGAAAAGGGAGCGGGCCGCAGGGGAGCAGCGGCGGGGGAGCGGGGAGCGGGGGGGTGCACAGAGCGGGAAGACGGTCGCGCAGGGTGGTGAGGAAAATACAAGAACACCAGGTCAAAACAGTCACAGGGCACAAAGCACAATACAATAAAAACAAATTCATGGCAATATACTCAGCAGACAGAGCGGGACGACGGTCGCGCAGGGCGGCGAGGAAAATACAGGAACACCAGGTCAAAACAGTCACAGGGCACAAAGGACAATACAATAAAAACAAATTCAAGGCACTACACTCAGCAGCAGGGCGGACTCAGGGCAGCAGTGGGAACAACTCGGGCACACTCACTGGGGGGGCCGTGCGGTGCGTGGAGCGACCGGCCCTGTGAACAGTGCAGGTCGCCAGTGCAATTAAAAGACTTAGCAACATTATCAGCATATGCAGTTAATTTGAGTTTGTGACCACCGAATGTCAAGGGCCGAAGACCCACAATCATATGCAATGATTGTAGGTATGGCTCAATATACAGAGCGAATAAGAGGGTGGAAAGCGGACATCCCTGTAAGGTACCGCAAAAGATCTGAAATGACGAGAAGCACGTCCAAACATATGCAAACTTGGCACATGGGGTCTTATATAATGACTGTACCAAATTAATAAATCTATCTCCAGTGCCAAAAGCTCCCAGCGTAGCCCACATACAGTCCCAGATCACACGGTCAAAAGCCTTCTCGGCATCTATCAATAATATGCCTATTCTGATATTAGATTTTTCTGCAACATCGAATGCTGCGATTACAGTGTTTGTATGACTAATAGTGTCTCTGCCTGACACACACTTGTGCTACTGTTGAGAGACTAACGCTGGGAGAAAAGGAGCAAGTTGAGTAGCAAAAAGTTTGGAAAATAGCTTTGTGTCTGTATTAATCAAAGAGATGGGTCGATAAGAACCCATTACCACTGATTACCATACTGCCCTAATGCAAACAGTGAAAAATGAGCTCATGTACAAAAGCAATCATAAATAGAGTGCAGTTGAGCCCTCATACCCATGATCAATGGTGCCACTGCACCTGGTGTACAATTGAAAGCTATGCTCTCAACCTGTTAACTCACTTTTAATCAAGAGCTTGCTTCTTATATAACTTTTATTCAATTTGACTTTTCAGATACCTGTCCCTGTGTACATTACCCCACTTGTATATTTTCAGCTTTTTATTGTTTCCCTCTATGTTTACTTTGTACTTGTATCTGGAATGCTCTTCAATTTATTCATGGGACAACGTACACCCTGCCATACACTATAAGCAGCTTGAAAATCACTGGGTTCTTTGACCATACATTTTAATATATCCAAAAGCCTAGTTCCTTTATAAGATCATGGAACTCTGAGGTGACTTGCAATATCCTTATAGTGAACAGAAGGGGTTACTATATTCCTTATAATACATGGTCACACTATAACCCTACCCAAAAACCACTCATATGCTTAGTGTTGTGCTCTTTCACCTGAAAGAGATGGAGTTTTTGTAAAAAATAAATACAATTTCAATCTCCTGGGCAAAATTAACCACACCAAAAAGCAGTTAAATATATGTTGCAGAAAGATGTTGGAATTAGTTTGGTCCAAGACAGATTTTTAAGAAAACGCTGTAGCTCAGAAATCCAGCAACATGCAGATACATTCTATCTCTCCTCTAATTGCCTACTCTGTGGGAAAAATAAGAAAGAAAGAAAAGCCACATTTCGTTTATTAGATGCACCTTTTGTTATGCTCTGTAACCTACCTTCCAACTGACTGCTGGATCAGATAGCAGGCATTGTGACATTAGAATTCAGCTGTAAGCAATGATTATATTTGAGCTGCTAGATCATTTCTTAATTACAGGCGACTAAGGAGGTCAGAAGTCACCTGTAATAAGGAAGTCAGCGAGGGGCATTTACACAGAGATTGCAGGCTAACATATATGCATATATGCTTGTTACTATTTATCTTTAACGTTGTCTTTTAATCGTAAAGAGTTCTAATGTCCTTGTAGATGTTCTTACTATACAAAACTCTAAAAACAGGAATGCGAAAACGAAAAGGATGGAAAAGATGAGTTATCCTAGTACGGACCTGATCAGAACAGCACTGCAAGGGTAATATTTTCTGAAGCCCGGCCTTTTCTTGAACAGTGTCTCTGGTGTATTGGGCGCAAACACTCTTTCTCAATATCAGGCTTGTCTGTCTCCTTTTCCATCTGTTTGTTTTCTTATGCAAACACACTTATCATAAATTCCCAGCCATTTTTGATGAAACATACTCTCTAGTAAGAAAGCAATATGAGCCGCCAGAGTGCTTCTCAAAAATGGAATGCAAGGAGTTTCGAGCGCCATTATTGCTGGGATTCAGATCTCGTCCAAAAAGGTAAAAGCGTCTGAGATATGAAATATGGAAATAATTGCAAAGGCCTACTTTAGCCCAAAAAAGATAGCTCCCTATACAGCTAACTACTTTTTGGAAGACAGCGACTTGTCACTCCAAGGGGGAAAGGGATGCTCTCGAATTTTGCGATTTCCTTAAACATTGTGCATGGAAATCTGTAATAAGATTTATTTCAATAATTACAGAACCCACATATCACAAATACAATTACTATAACCCGAGAATTCGGACCAATTTTAGAATAAATGGTATTTTCCTTGCTCACTGGTCGCTGCATGATGGTTTTCACAAGTGCCATACACAATCCAAAAATTATTGAATAAAAAAGATTCGTTTCATGTCTGTGCTGTATGCAACAACTACACATTTGCGTTTCATGTGCAAGAATCTGCAATACCCAGAATGAATGTTTGCCTATCGCATACAAATGGAACAGAACAACGCAAAGCAAAATTAAATAGAATTCGTGCACTGCTTTATTTAGTCTGACTGTGTGAAAGTGCTTAACGCTAAACAACTCTAAAGGAACCAGAGGAGGGAACCAAAAAACGAAATCATTATCAGAAAATAAGATCATTGATTTCAATCAGAAATCCGAGTAGGTTGCTCTGTTTTCTCAGATGTACAAATTGCTAAGTTAAAAGCAGCAGGTGGAAAAGAAGGGCGTGGATAAAACGGGGATGATCGGCAAGACACATCTTGTCTCCACTTTGGACAGCCGTGGGCCTCTGCTGCGGCTCCCTGGCTGCCGGGGCAGGTCACCTGCTGTAATTACCCTGATACATACATAGGGCCCCACCAAGGGACGGGGATGACCCCAAAAAATTGAGGAACCACCCATGGCAGCCATGCTTGGAGACTCGTCGCCCTGGCTGGGCCGCCATCTTGGTCACAGATTCACTGCCCCGAAGCTGGTGAGAAGAGTCAGGAGGCATAGCGGACTCACCTTCCGGGGCCATCCAGCAGCGGGGGCTGGTGTGTGGTCTGTGCCTGCCCTGGAGGGCCCATGACCATCCGCCTTGACCTCGGCAGGTGATCGTGGTGAACGCCAGTACCGCAGGGCCACGGGTTATAGCGAGGATGGACCAGGCCCTCCTTCCCCACTTTTTTGACACCACCATCAGCTGTGTGTACCAAGGCTTGAAACCAGCGGGGGAATACTGGAGCTGGGTCCTGTGGGGGGCCCCATGACTGAAAGACCCTGATTTCACTGGGTGGCGGCCCTGAGGAGTAGAGGGAGCTGGGCCTGTAGTGCCACTACGGGCATGTCTGGGCACTGGTCCTTCAGCATTGGACTTTGAAGGGCCTTGTCAGATTGCTGTGTGCACCAGGCGACGAACATGGAGGAGCTCTGAGAAGATTGGATGCGGCACCCGGTGGCTCTCTTGCAAGCTTGCCTCCTGCGGGGCAGATGCCATCTGTCTGGCTGTGGGATTAAACCCGAGGAGAGAGATGCATCTCCAGGGGCCTGATATAAGCATCATTTGGGGCTTCGGGAACCAGACCGTGCATCTGCTAGCCTGATGAGCTGCCTGTTGATGATGCAATTGGGGTGACTCTCTGCCACCTGCCTTGGATACCCATTGCTCTTTGCTTGCTGATCTATCTGCATGGAGCCTACATGAGCTGGGCCTCCATTCTCCCCTTGTTGCACCAGATTTGCTCCCCTCCATTTGAGGCCCAGGGCCTGGAAACTGTACACGGCTCTGCCTGCACCTAGCATGTAACACCTGTGAAGATGTGGGGTAGGGACACTGCGCAGGCTCTGCCCAGGGCTTCATGCATCTGCATGACTACAATATTACAGCATGCCGCAACTCAACCCTACAAAAAAATCCTTCCTTCACTATGGAGCGAATCCCTTGCAGCTGGCGTGGCCTGTTGATAACATCCCGTTGGCTGCACATGGAGGCTTGCCGCTGGTGCCTGTAGTCCACGACTATATAGATCACTTCCTCAAGCAGATCCGATCTGAAATTGGATCACTCAGGGCAGACTTGATGTCTTGCATTAAGGATATCCACCAAGATTTCTCTCAAATTGGAGGGGGTCTGGATGACTTAGTGTGAGCAGTTGATGCCTGTGCTGAAGATCAGGAGATGCTCTGGTGCAGAGTGCCAGCCCTTGGGGACCAACAGGTGGAACTTGCAGGCCAAGCAGGCAGATCTTGAAAAAAGATGACACTGGAACTATATTTGTTTCTGAGGTGAGCCCAGGGGAGCAGAGGGGACAACATCATGGCTTTCACCGCCAAGCTTCTACAGATGATCCAGGGGGATGAGAATGGTTCACCACTAGCCCTTGATAGGGCACATTGGGTGACCCCGGTGACCAGTTGCCCTAGCTCAGCTCCGGGCATCCTGACGCGGGTTCAATTTTTCACCAAAAAGAAATCCATATTGCTGGCCTCCAGGGGTAAAGGAGTTCTAAGGGCATACTATTCAGCATTTCCAAAGTCCATACCTGGTCACTCTGCACCCGAGGAATGACTTTAATCTGATTAAAGACAGACTGAGGGGGCCGGACATTCACTATCAATGGGGGCACCCCTTCTCTCTCCAGTTCCCTTGGGGGGAAATGGCATCCCTTGTGCTCCTTGATAGAAATGAAGCAGTTGCTGGGGATCATGCATGAGGTTTTTTCCCATCCCACGCAACAGCTTGAGATGTCCTGTACCCTGTCTGAAGCACTGAAATGACAAGCAGAAAAAGGAGACTGAATCGCAGGAGTCAAAATGGGAAATTACCTACAAAGCAGGGGGGACACCTCTTCGTCCAACTCCACAGCTGGCCTCTTGTGACTTAGCAAAGATAATGCACTCCGGGGGAGGACTGACCATCCCTGACCTGCTATGGGCCTTGCGGACCTTGGGGCCCTGCATTCTGGATGCGCTGAAACAGGGGGGTCTTGAATCCCTGCTCGACTTCTAAACATGTTGATACACAGTGCAGTCTTTTCAGCCAGCCATCCCACTCCACACCCCAGTAGAGCAATACCTCTGATAGGATCTTTATGCCTGTACACTGATCTCTGCGGCATATGGAAGATTTTGCTGGGGCCTGTTGCCCTGCTAATATTTGTTTTTACTGTTTAGTTTTCCTTTTCAGGTCATAACATAACATACCATGTGTATTTGTAAAGCGCACATTCACCCAGAGGTCTCTTGACGCTGAATAACTGATGTTCATTGTTACCCAACTCAATGGTTCTAATTTTATTGACCTCAGATGGATGAAAGGCTGAGTGGACCCGCCGGGATTTGAACCTGTGACCATGAGGTCGAACACAGGCCCCTGCAATGGACGCATTAGTCCACTGAGCCACCAGACCCGGTCAAACACCTTTTGGGGGGACCACACCCAAGGCCTCATGATTATGCTCCATACACTGCCCCATCAGGCCACCCAGCATGCTACTTGTCTGATTTCTACATCACTATTCCTTCATGGGCCCACCACCCTCTTAAATCTCTGCCCCCGGGACTAATCACATCTACACCCAGGACTTTTTGATCCTCTCTTGGCGTGAGGCAACTTTAGGCATTGACAGTGCCATGGTTCCCTTTGCTACATGGGGTTGACACCACATACTAAGATACTCTCTTTCAATGTCTAAGGTTTGAAATTACCTATCAAATGCAAACAAGTGTGGCAATACCGCGTACAGCACGTCCCAGATGGCATTCAGGAGACTCATCACAGGGTGCAAATTTCCATTGTATGGGACATTAAAAATATCCGCATTGCTATTGGAAGCAAGCTCCTAATAAAACACTCGGGGTGGGCATCTTACGCATGGCAGGCTATTGCTCTAGTATTCTGAAGGCATTTAAGGATAATGTAGGCCCTTTCTTAAAACTCCAGATTTTGAGGAGTAAGCACCCCCTCACGCTGCTCAATATTTATGCTCCTAATCAGGTGCAGGTTCCTTACATCTGGGGTGTTCTGCAGGACCAACCGTCAGGCGTAGAGTGTGACATTATAGTGGGTGGTGATCTTAACCTGGAATGGAATTCGGAATTAGACAGAAGCAAAGCAACATACCAGGGAATGGGGGTGATGTCTGCTCAACTTAAATGTGACATCTCTGACCTGGGGTTGGTGGCCGAAGGCGATATAGACACCCAGACTTACATGAAAACCCATTTCTACTGCCATGTGCATGTCTCATACTAATGCATTAATTAAATCTTTCTCACTCACTCCCTACTTAGGGACTTAGACACTGAAGCCATCTTGGACATCTCCATCTCTGACCATGACCATGTAGAGCTGGTGTGGACCAGTAACACGCACTCCCGCAGGTGACTACTGTGCTGGCGCCATCCTCAACCCCTCCTTAGAGACCCAGTAGATGTAGCAGAAATCCACATGAGCATTGCAGATTATTTTGACCTCAATGCTCTTCCAGACACCTCTCCACATATGCTTTGGGACAGGTTCAAGACAATTATCTGGGGGGGGTGATAACCACTATTGCCATTGCCCGAGCAGGAGAGTCCAGGCTAGTTGAGAGGGGCTTGACAGCTGAGATCAAGACCTCAGAGTGGCTTGACCATATGACCCCCACTTGATTGAACAAATGCCAGATGTTGATCTTTTGCAGCCAGTTGAGGGAGCATAGGAACAAAAAAGCTGAGTGCTCTCTCCTAGCCCTGAAGAAAAAGTATTATGAGGGGGACAGAAAATAGGGTCGCTGCTCACTTGTAAAATCTGCCAGTGCTAAGCTAGGTCACACATAGCTAAAATCTGGACCTGGGCTACAAATTGGGCAACTGCTGAACTTCACAAGCAATAAGCATTCCATGACTATTATCAGGCGTTCTATACAAAAGAAGACACCCCTCATGACTTGATGCATGTTTACAGGCCTGTTTCTGATCCCATCGATCCTCAGCAAGTGGAACTCCTTGACGCCTCCATTACCCTTGAGGAGTTACACCGGGCAGTTCGGGAACTGCCACTTGGAAAGGCGCCAGACCCTGATTGGCTCCCCGACCCCTTCTACAGGCTGTTTCTTCCCAGCTCGCAGGACCGACTGTTGATGCTCTTTAAATCCTCCACCCATGACACAGGCCTCACACCCACCATGAAAGCGGGTGACATTTCAAGCATAGAAAAGACCCCACACACTGCCCCTCCTATTGCCCCATTGCCCTCCTTAACACTGATACCAAGATGTTTACAAAGATCTTGACTACTAGGTTGGAACGATTTCTCCCTAACCTTATCGATCCTGACCAGATGGGATTCATCCACAATCGGGTGTGGACAACAAAGGCCAGGTGGCCCACCTCGTTAAGAAATCCCACCGCCATAACATTCCAGCATGGCTTCTCTAGCTTAATGAGGAGAAGCTGTTCGACAGAGTAAGCTGGGCCTTCTCTCGAGCCGTCCTGGGCAAGATTGGGATAGGCATGATTGCCTAGATCATGGTTTTCTATGTGACTCTGACAGCTTCTATCTGTGTTGTCAACCCTCCTCTTCATCTTGGTGGTCGAGCCTTTAGCCATCGCTGTCAGCAAACCACAGAGATAGTTGGAATTCCTTTTGATGCCCGAGCCCACTAGATAAGCCTCTTTGCGGATGACCTCTTGCTCACCCTCACTCAACCAACTACCTCCCTACTGGGGTTGTTGAATGCCTCTCTGCCTTTAAAGTAGTCTCAGGGTGTAAAGTCAACAAGACTAATTCCTTTGCACTTAACATCATCATTCTTTGGCAGGCCCTTCCTGCACTACAGGAGTAGGTGTTGTTTCCTCGTATGATTAAATACTTGGGTTTTAACCTGATCCCTACCCTTGCCACTGGGACACAGGTCAACTGGCCAACTCTCCAGCGGTTTATTTTGGAAGAATTTCCGAGTTGGAAAGCCCTGTAATCTTTTCTGAGCCTCATCAACATCATAAAAAAGAACGTTCTTCCCCAGGAACTCTACTTTTCCGAACCCTACCTACCTTTATCCCCCGGGACAACATCTTGAAATTGCAATACGACATACGTGCTGTTATCTGGGGGATTAAATGACCTACAATGCCTCACTCTTTACTTATGTTGCTCAGGGACAGGGGAGGCTTGGCATGTCCTAATGTTTCTAATATTACTGGATATCTCATTTACACTACATCTCTAAATGGATAGTTTGGAAGAGTGACAAACACATGTTTGATATTGACTGAGCGGTAGCCTGTTTCCCCCTCTGGGACTTGGCTTAGCTCCCTAAACTTTCCCAACCACAACGTGCCTATATAGCCACCTCCACCCAAATGGTACTTGAGATATGGGACAAAATACAGTTTGGGAGGGGTCTCACTACCTTCCCTTCCCCATATACTCCAATGCTTGCAACCAAGAGTTCACCCCAGCACAGGATCTGTACTCATTTCCTAGTTTGGAGGTCGGGTAATGTGGGACACTGGAGGACCTCTCATGGGAGCCTCCATTAAGCACTTAGAACAATGCAAGATGGACAATAGCCTCCTTGAATCAACATGTATTCAGTACTATCAACTGCCTCATTGGGCATTATACCCTCCCACTCTTCAAGGGGCCACACAAGACTATACTCCTTTCCAAAAGCTCATCAGGTCCTATAATAGCTCTAGAGACCTGATCTCTAACACATAGGGCTTGATTCCGATCCGGTAAAATTCCAGTCCGTACGATTCGCATCCGGAGCCGTTTCCGTACGACTCGTACACACACCGTATGACTCAACGAGTACGATCCGGACCGGGGTATCAGGACGCGATTCGTACGGTCCACGTCAGGTAAGGGCGATTCGTACGGAAAAGTGCACATTCACATACACACCGTACGGTGCGTACCCCTCCATGATCGCAGGGGTAGGCACCGTACCCCTGCGATCATGTGGGGTACGCACCGTACACCCAGCGTACATTTGGTATGGTGCGTACACCCCAAGATCGCGGGGTACGGTGCGTACACCCCGTGATCACAGGGGTACGCACCGTACCCCTGTGATCATGGGGGGTACACACAGTACCCGGGGGGGGGCGTTCCGTACCTGTTTCGGTGCGAACTCTGCTTTTACAGCTGTTTTCAGCTCCCGTAGAAAAAGGGTCGTACGGTGCGTACCCAACACGAATTGTACTTGCCGGGTCGGAAAAAGCAGCCGCGAACCGTACAGATGTCGCGTACAGCGGGTTCCGAGGGAGATTCGTATGGGGATTTGATTCGTCCGGCCCCTGTACGATTCGTACGGAGTCCAGCTCCGGATACGGATCGTACTTCATCGTACGTACGGGGGACATTGCAGGGTACGATTCGTATGGGAAAAACGCTCCGAACGGTAATTCGGAGCGCTTTTTACCAGATCGGAATCGACCCCTTACTGTGTACTTTAGGACTCTGCAACCATGCACTCACAATTAAAACAGGGACCCACACATCTTCTGTTGACTCACTGTTTCTTATTAAAAAAAGGATCCAGTGATCTTTAAAAAGGTGATCCTTTGGAAAATCACTCTTGTTGTCCTTATATTTATTTGTAATCTTGTAGGACCTCTTCTGATTTAGAAAATCTACAGTCTAAGAAATAGACCTCAAACGTAAAATTAAAGAGATGTTGTCAGAATTATATATATATATATATTATATTTTTTTACTGTGTTTGGATGGTGAAGCTTAAATAGCTATTTATGAGCATTACCTTTGGTATTCCGCCTAAGAAGTTATTCTAAGAAAATATATCAGCGTATCCCTTTCACCGCAATAAAAACCATGGGACTATGCTGTTGGCGAGAAAGAACATGGAACCTGGCCCGCAACAGCAGAGGCATGTTCCAGTTCTTTGCCTTTCTGAATCCAGTTGGATTCCACTGTCCATACTTTCCAAGCCCACTAAATTGCTCCAAGAGGAAACCTTCCCCTCACATTGGGGGCCCTTTTTTGCAGCACCTAACCTTACTTTCCTCACAGATGTCTCCCAGTAGGCAGACAGTACCACCATGGCCAACAGAGTGGTGTGGCCCATTCCACCCACTGGGTGTGACTCCTGTCCCAAACCCAAGGGCAACTCTATCCACCAGGACAGCACCCCACAGAGGCCACTGACAGCTGCCAATGACTGGAGCCAGGCCCCAGGCCTCTCAGGGCTCTCCAGCGGCTGTGGTTTCTGTGAGTGAGAGGCGGTAACCCCAGGTGCCTGGCACCAATTATCTCCTCTTCCTCCCACCACTTCAGGGGTGGTATCCTGAGACTGGTTCTGCACCCCAGGGTCTGTACACTGAGGCTGATCAGGATATGGGGGTGTTCTTTCCCACACCTTGTCCTCCCCTATGGGGTCCCCTTTACCCTCCACTGTGGAGAGGTACCCCCAGACTCCAGAACTGTAAAGGATGCTTGTGGCAAGTGTCCTACACAATTCACCCACCAGTTCATGGGTGCTACCCTGCAACTGGTCTCCCAACCCAGGGTATGTGCCCTTAGGCTGGGCAGGGGTCAGGGGCAAGGCTTCCCTCCTGCTGCCCTCCCCACCTGGAGTGGTACCTCAGTTGATAAAATGGTAGGGACAATGCTAGCAGTCACCCCTCTCTTCAGATCAGGGGGGACACCCTGAACCTGGCTCTCCAATCCAGTTTTGGTGCCCTTAGATTGGACCAGTGCCTGACAATTGAGGACTTCTGAGGGAGTAACCCTATCCCCCAAAGGAAACACCTGTCTCAGGTATTGTGTGAGAGTCTGCCTAGAGGAGGCCTCCAGCCTCCTGTCCCCTGAAAGTGCGTGAAGACCTCCCAGGCCAGAAGTGGCCTCACCAGGGTAAATTCTTGGATGCTCTGACCTCAGAGCAGGCAACCCTTACCCACTGAGGATTGTCTCCCCCCTCACCGCTTTCTCTGGAATTCTGTACCCTCCTACCAGAAGTGGTACTGCCAGACACAAGAACTGGCGGGACGCTTTTGATAGCCACCCCCCCAGCTCTCCTGACACTAGGGGATCCCCCTCAGGAGATGCCCTCCCGGTAGAGACTAGGCCCCCCTCCTGTTGCTACCTCTGGACACCATCCAGGCTCTGGGACTGGGTGTTTGGCAACCTGGCCTTTGCCCACTCCTACCTTTCCTAGTACACTGAGAAGGGTCATGGGACTCTCTACCCATCCCACTACACTGGGACGTTTCTGGGCAACCCTCCCCCACCTCTCTCGTTTGAAGAAAACCTGTGCCATCCCCCTTCAGGACAACCCCCAAAAGCCTCTTCAGACCCTCTGGAATCCAACAAAAGGTCTGCCTACAGCGCAAGCTCCCTGGGGTCAGAGAATTCACACTCCTCTGGGTGTTGGCATAGATCTGCAAAACCATGACTGAACATATGCTCTCCAGCAATCAAATTGTCCAGTCCCTCACATTTGTTAACCATACAACCTTTACCACATCATCCAGTGAAAAAGTACCCGCATCATCCTCCTGAGACTGGTGAGACAGTATCTGACTGTCCCTGAAGCTCAATCCACACCCTTCTGGAGTGTCTCCCTACTACATCATGAGGACTTCTAACATGGGGGAACACCTCTCCCTGTCATTCTCTTCGAGAGCCAGTAGAGTGTCCCCCGCCACTAGGAATATGACTCCCCATGCCAGTTCCCAAATCCATCTCAAGGACCCTGCGCACCTCTAGAGCTAGCTCATAATCCTGAACTCCCTGGTGTATGTCATCCCCCTCCTTCAAGTTGGACACCAAGTCTATGGGTGTGTGCACTTCTCCTTCAGTACTTGACATAAAATGATTGCTGCTACCATTTGAGCTAGCCTCAGCCCTCGTGGCTTCCAAGTCCAGCTCTCTTCTGCTCAGTTCATGAGCTACCATGATTTCTTCCATTGGCTCTATCAGCCTCAGCTCCCTCCAAGGCAGGTTCTTCCTGGGCTGAGGCTCTCTTAGGGCCACTGCCCTCTTGAGGTTCTGGTTTGGGCTCCTCTGGGAGGTGCCATGGCCTTACTTACTTTAGAAATTCAGAATTGCTTCTTCATAGCAATACAGGGCTGCCTCAAAATCCCATCTTATGGATGTTCTCTCCACAGGTTGAGGCCCCTCTCCTGGCAAGAGACTTTTAGCTCCTTCAAAGTGGAGCAGTACAGGTGCCAGAAGTCTATTCCCATTTTGTCAAGGCCTCACATGTGTAACATCCAACCAGAGTTCCAAGTAGCAACAAAAATCCAGACGGCGAACAAAGTAAAAACATGAAGTGGTACGTAGTGGTCTATGCTATGAGGAAGTGTACACTGATCTGTATGTCAAGTACAAACACAATTCCTAGCATCACTGCTGATCACCAATGTTAGAAATGGGGGTCTCTAGTTGGCAGTGGCTTGCAGTGGCTTGCACCATGTCCAAGTATGCCCCCTTCCTTCTAGTCAGGGTAAGGGAGCTACACACCTAAGATAACCCCTGCTCTCTCCGTTTGTGTCTTTGCAGTCAGGCTTATCTGAGAGGCAATGTGTAAAGCATTTGTACATAACACACGCAGTAACACCATGAAAAAGGCCAATTGACACTACACCAGTTTAGAAACATTGTCAATCTTTATCTAAACCAAACAAGACCAAGACAACAAAAATCCAACGTACATAACTCAAAATATCCCGTTTAAAAAGTTTAAGTAATTCTGTCCATAGAACTCTATGGGTGCGTTGATTTTAGCACAAAGTACCTTGCATGAGTCAAAATTCAAGATAAAAAACAGCCGCAAAGGAGGAATGCATCAGAAAACACAGCAAAGCGTCGGTTCTTGCGTCCCATGGAAATGGAGGCATAAATTCTGCTGCATTCAGGAGAAGTGTTGCATCGATTCCTTACTGAGAGGTGAAGTGATGCATTGATTTCCAGAGGTAACTCTTTTGGTGGGGCGATACGTAGGAAACTTGTTGCAAAGGTGAAATGCACGAGAAAATCCAAGTTCTACTGGTCAAGGCAGTGGCAAAACAGGCGCTGCATTGATTACCACAACTGCAGACAGGTGATGCATCGATTCCTTCAGCAGCACAGCAGGTCCTGCGTTGCAGTCGGAGCAGGGGTCTCAGACGCCAGAAACTTGGTGCTCTGGACTCAGGCTGCGGCAGTTCTTCGGGCCGCGAACAGACACTGCGGCGATTTTCCAGTTGCACTGCAGTGATGCATCAGTTTTTCAACTGCACATTGCAAGTCTTTGATGGCACTGAGACTTCCAACATGAGGCATGCACAGACAAGCACTTGGAGAACCTTGGAAAAGCAGATACCAGAAAACAGTTAATTCACTGGTCACAGACAGACATAGAAACTGCAAGCCAACCCAGCAAAGCAACACACAGCAAAGGGGCAGTACCCATCCTGACAGATCTTCGAAGAGCTCTTCTTCTTGGCAGTCTAGAAGGTTTATAAAAATGTGGGGTTATAAGTCCATTACTTTTACCCCTTTTGGTCTTTGAAGTAGGTATACTTCAAAGGAAAGTCTTTGTTGTCCACAAGATCCGGCCTTTGCCCTCCTTGGCTCCAGACACACTACAAGGGGATGGAGACAGCATTGCTATTCAAGTGCCAGTGATAACTCCTCCCACCACACTAGCCCAGAAAGATATGCAAGGTACACTTCAGCTCCCTTTGTTTGACTGTCTAGAGTAAATGCGCAAACAGCCCGTGTCAGTCTAAGCCAGACGTTGATTCCACAGGCAGGCAGAGAAACAGAAAGGTAAAGCAAGAAAATGGCCACTTTCTAAAGTGCCATTTTCCAACACATAGTTCAAAAACCAACTTCACTAACAGGTGTATTTTTAAATCATGAGTTCAGGGAACCCAAACTCCAAATCTTCATATTTTCCCAATTGAAAGTTACATTTGTAATATGTTACAATGCAGCTCCAATGATAACCTATGGGTGACCTAGCCTCTGCAAAAGTGAAAAATGAAATTGGCAGTATTTCACTAGCAAGACATGAAAAAAACATCAGAACATGTCCCACCTTTCCTACACACCGCACCCTGCCAATGGTCCTACCTTCGGCGAACCTTAGGGGTGCCTTACATATAGAAAAATTTAAGGTTTGGGGCCTAGCAAAAGGGTGCACTTGCCAGGTTGACAAGTTCTGCACTCACAGACACTGTAATGGCTGGCCTGAGATATGTTTGCAGGGCCACGCATGTGGGTGGCACAATCAGTGCTGCAGGCCCACTAGTAGCCTTTGATTTACAGGCAGTAGGCACTCTCGAGCACTTGTTTCGGGACTGTTTGGGGCCAGTATACTTAATGAAGAAGGTAATACAGTACGTCCCGGGCCGCCAGCTTAGATCAAGTAATCAGAATTTACTATGCCGGTGCAAGATTAATACATCAAGGATGGGAGGGCGTGCATTCTCCTATCTTGCCCCCTTTCATTGGAACAGGTTACCGGAAGAGATCCGACGCTGCACCTCCTTGGGGTATTTTAAGAAATATCTAAAAACCTGGATGTTTTAGAGGGTATGAGTGGGTGAGGGTCCTGCAATGTGCTGCCAAGCGCCTGGAGATCCCCCCCGGGGATGATTTGATGCGCCATATAAGTGTTAACTATTAAATAATAATACACAGTGCACTTTACTAGGGACTTACAAGTAAATCAAATATGCCAATCAAGGATAAACAAATCACTGTTACAATTTACACCAAGAGCATATGCACTTTAGTGCGGATTAGCAGTGGTAAAATACCCAGAGTCCTAGAGCCAACACAAAAAGGTCAGAAAAAAGTGGAAGAATTCAAAAAATGTTTGGGGATAGCCCTGCAAAAAAGGGCCAGCCCAACATAATGTTACATATTAGTCATAAAAACAAAATTATTTTATTGATGATGCATATGATTCCCAAAAGTCATGTCTCCTATATCTGTATATATCTATAACACACATGACTCATTTTGAGGCTTTATCAATTTTACTAGTTGCACGTGCAACACTGGAGCAGGGCTTTGGCCCCCAGCACTCATTTGTTAACACATTAAGTACTGGTGTCAAAGGTACTATTGCAAGTAGAGACACAATTTATTTATTTTATTGAGCCATAGCTTGTTACAATAGCCACTTCGTTGCACCAGTGGTGTAATTGATAACAGGTCCTAAATTTGATGGACAAATTGGTAAATCTATGAAACCGTGTGAGAAGCAAGGATCACTTGTGGTTATTCAAATCCAGGGATTGGTGGGGCTGAAAAATAAAAAAGTAAACAGTTTCAATTACACTATTTCCTTTTAAGTATTATTTTTGCTACCAAAATTGACTGAGGAGCTTTTTTCCAGAACTGAGTGAAAAGCTAGCTTTAAGCATTCAACATTATTGAAGATATATATTGTTTTTTATATAGGTCATGATATCACAAACAAGCATTGGTAGGACTTGCCTGTTCAGACTTTACCTCCTCTTCAGTGATTTCCACTTTGGATTTCCAATCCTTCCTTCTCTTTTTCCTGGTATTATTCTCTCTCCTACCAAAGCAATACAAGTGGGAGTACTGCACGGTCCCTTCTGTAGTTCCTACTCTTATCGCCACTCCAGACCTCCAAGGTGATATTGTCTTTGCTCCCAGTTTCTCAATTCGCCTTCATGATGTGAACATATGTTTTTCTTTTAACCTTTATTTTTTTCCATGAGTATTCTTGATCCTCTGACTATGACACACCCATTCAGTAGTGAATGGTTTCCTGCCCTCATGCTTACCTAATATACATTTTGAGTCCATTTACTTCCATGATTTCTTTCTTGACAACTACCTTACCTACAATATACTATGTCAGTGATCCGGAGCCAGAAAAGAATAAAAAGAAAAAAAAAATGATTGATTAAATACCATTAGTCTCAGACAGTCATATTTACTCTTTCCCCATTCCAGTCCATCTTTTTATTTACTTTGATTATTCATATGCAAATCAGTCAGAGTCCTACCCCAAATGGGCGAGTACTGCATCAACTAGTAGGTCACGTTCATTTTTGATGTGGACTCAAGCAGCCCCGGAGATATTTTGACTTTGATGACTTTATCTTTGTGTTTGTAGGCTACGTCATATAATACTGCTGTTATGGCACCCTTATCTGAGCATGCCCCTACCACTTAGGGCTCCTCGCTAGAGCCAGGCAGTGCTGTTTGCTCTCCTGGGGGTCACATAGGGACAGGTATACTAATTTGTAATGCAAGGTAGGGCAGTGATCAAATTAGCTGTGTTGCACAAGCGGAAACACAGTGCAGAGCCATATCAATTAGGATTGACCTGCTGCTTTCTTCTTCCTCTGCCCTGGCACTCTTAAAGGCTTGCTTGTGTGATGCACAGCCTTACAGAAGCAAGTGTCTTCTGTGTAGCATAGGATATGTACTGGATGCATCTCCTTCCAGTACAGAGTCCTATATCTTGACAAACATAGGGGTCGATTCCGATTCGGGAAAGAAAACATCCGTACGATTTGTATCCGGAGCCCTCTCCGTACGAATCGCAAAGTACGATCCGCATTCCGTGAATCTGTCCGAATCGTCGCGATCCGTACGTATTGCAAGGCTGAATCCATGAACCGTACGACTCGTACACATACCGTACGACTCGTACACATGCCGTACGACCCGACGAGTACGATCCGGACCGGGGTATGAGGACGCGATTCGTACGGTCCATGTCAGGTAAGGGCGAGTCGTACGGAAAAGCACACAAACACATACACACCGTACTGTCCGTACACCTCATGATCGCAGGGGTACGCACCATACCCCTGCGATCATGGGGTTTACGAGCTGTACCCCCATTGTACGATCGGTGTATGAGCCGTACCCCCATCGTATGATCGGTGTACGAGCCGTACCACATTGTACGATCGGTGTACAAGCCGTACCCCCATTGTACAATCGGTGTACGAGCCGTACCCCCATTGTACGATCGGTGTACGAGCCGTACCCCATTGTACGATCGGTGTACGAGCCGTACCCCATTGTATGATCGGTGTACGAGCCGTACCCCCATTGTACGATCGGTGTACGAGCCGTACCCCCATCGTACATGGGGTACGGCTCGTACACCCCATGATCGCAGGGTATGGTGCGTACCCTTTCGATCATGGGGGGTACGCACCGTACCCGGGGGGCCGTTCCGTACCTGTTTCGGCACGAACTCTGCTTTTACGGCTGTTTTCAGCTCCCGTAGAAAAAGGGTCGTACGGTGCGTACCCGACACGTATCGTACTTGCTGGGTCGTAAAAACCAGCCGTGAACCGTACAGATGTCGCGTACAGCGGGTTCCGAGAGAGAATCGTACGGAGATTAGAGTCGTACGGTGTCTTGTACGACTCGTACGGAGTACGGCTCCTGGTACGAATCGTACTTCGTCGTACGTACGGGGGACGTTGCAGGGTACGATTCGTACGGGAAAAACGCTCCGAACGGCTATTCGGAGCGTTTTTTCCCGAATCGGAATCGACCCCATAGAAGGATCCCTGTCACTGGATGTGTGCTGTGAATTTCAGCACACATGCAATGCATGGGTTATGGAGAAGTGCAAACTTTTCTCCTAGTTAGTGCCTGCATCAAGGAGTTTTTGGCGCAAAGCCTGGTATGGCCATCTTAGTATGAGGCATTGCATCGATATGGCTGTTTGTGCTGTAATGCTCGAGTAACTCACCCTTGACACAGATCAACAAAAAGCATTGGGCAGTGCTTTCACACTGAAATAGAGTACATATCCAGGGGAATGTAAGTACCAATGTGTTGCTTTGTATAGCTTTGCATGACTTTGTGTAAATTGGCGATAGTGAAAAGTGTTAGCAAATCTGGGCCTTAGTTTCATCAGTTGGGAAAAATTGAATTGCCCCCTCACTTGTCCTATCAGATGAATGCATTATACAAGGAAGAGGGACAACCACAGAAAATCCATATAGTTCCAATTCCCATCTTCTTATAAAAGTAGCTATATTACAACAACTGTGTTCCTGACAAAAATGAACAGAAAATGCTAGAAATTCTACTATAATTCAAGACAAACACATTAACATCAATATACTTGTTTTTGTGACTAAACAGAAATTTAGGCCAACCCATGAATATCATGGTAAAACATAACAAATGTTGGTCATGAGCAAAAAGTTGCAGCTTAGACGTGTCATTACTGATATGTTAGGAGATTCAAGCAGAGAGCTACATCTCCCCTCCCCAGACTTCAGTCTGTATCGCAGATAAAATGGAAGAATATTGTAAACACTGAGGACCTACGTCAATGATTACATCATGTGTAGAGGCATTGGAAAGTAAGAGCTCACGGTTTTCTATCCTTTGTAAGGGCAAATGCCTGTACTTAAATACACGTTTAAAGCCTCAAAAAACGGGTGTGGCCTGACTGGCAGTCATGGCGGCCGCATTGTAACTGAGCTCCACTGGTCGCTTTTTAACCCAACATAATCCTGCCCACACTGCAAAGCAATTTTTGCCTCCGGTCACTTCTGTGGTCATTGTAACAGAAGCAGCTTTGGCCAGTGGCTGAGTCCAGTCAGTGTCCCCATAAGCAGGCTGAGGCTGCTTGAGACTGTTAAGGGCAGCAACGTGGTATAGGATGCAGGGGCGCCGCAATGGTCAGGAGCGGGCCTGCAGCCTACCCTACAGGGTTGATTGTTGTAAAAAAAACTGCTGCTGAGGGCCTGGTAGGGGTTCCCTTTGCATCTCCCCTCATTCACTGACTTGATAATTTGGAGCACTGGGCTCACCTGCATCGGAGGTGGCTGAGGGGTTCGGCCCTGGTCAGGGCTGATTGGGCGGCTGCCGTGGTGCGTGCAACTGGAGCATGAGTATGGTCGGGCCCATCTGGGTCACGCTGTGTCTGGATGCCTTAATGGCGTTGCACCCATGAGACTTACCCTGGGCCCACAGAGAGTTAGTGGACAGGCAACAGAAGCTGTCAGCAAGCCCTGTGGTGCTAGCTGGGGCATCGAGTAGTGGGAGGCAATGGGTGGCTTTGTAAGGAAGTGGAGTGCCAGGATTCTTCCAGGGGGTAGCTGAATTTATGCTCCCTCTGTGCTTTTCCTCCTACCCACTGTGCTTGAAACTTTGGGTGTGCTGGGCATGCCTACCTAGGGGGCTGTGGTAGTATGTGGTCTTGGCAGGATTGGAACTGGGCCGAGACTGCAGTGAGCAGACCCTGGGCTTGAGTTCTGTTGGGTCTTATCTGGGTAGTATCTGGGGTGCAGCCCCCTGGCCCTGCTGCATTATGTGTG
Source organism: Lissotriton helveticus (assembly GCF_964261635.1). Lineage (NCBI taxonomy): Eukaryota > Metazoa > Chordata > Amphibia > Caudata > Salamandridae > Lissotriton > Lissotriton helveticus. The sequence continues at coordinate 1,114,561,476 of NC_136061.1, forward strand.
CCCCGGGATGATTGATACCACTGAACTCTCCCACCACCTACAAGTAAGTGATTGCCGGTCCGAAGGGGCCAAACATGGTTTGGGGAGCAACAGCTGTTACCCAGAGCATTGGTGACGAATGCAAAAAGAACAATTGATGGACAGAATGTTGAACAATGTCAAACATTCATCCCAGTACAGGGATCTGTTAAAAAAAACATAATTTATTTTCTCCCCATGTCATTCCAGTTTAAACACACCCATATGCAAATCTGTCTTGGACCAGCTCCCCATGGGAACAGTCCCTGGATCGGAAACAAGCATCCTGGGACTGGTTTTGGGGTTTCATCCCTCATCAGCCAGGCTAGCTTGACTCCAGTGGCATGGAAGCATGGGACCCACATCTGGGCATACCATCCCAGTAGGGGGGACAAATGCAAAAAGAACAACTGATGGACGGAATGTTGAACAAATGTCAAACATTCACCCCAGTACAGAGATCTGGGCCTAAATCCATCGTTTTGTTGCTCCCCATGCAATTCCAGTTTAGACACAAGCCATATGCAAATCATTATTGAACTGCTCCCCATGGGAGCAGGCCAGCCCGAACTGCCAGGCCAGGCACACCCTGGTCCTGAGTTCTGTTGGGTCATCTCAGGGTATTACCGGGGGAGCAGCGGCCTGGCCCGGCTGCATTAGGGGTGCCCCGGGACGATTGACACCTCTGAACTCTCCCCCCACCTATAAGTACGTGATTGCAAGGCTGAAGGGGCTAAATACAGTTCGGGGAGCAACAGCTGTGACCAGGGGCATTGGCGGACATCGAATGACCCTGGGGATCTACACTGGGGCCCCCAAAATTGTGCACAGCAGTGATGAAGGACTACTTTATATGATGAGGATGAGGTTTTGATGCCCCTGTATTCTAACCACATCTTCATGGTGACTGAGTGAGACAGCCCATACTGGGGACAGGACTGTATGCTATGAGGCTCAGCCAGTGGCTTGTGTATTGAATTGCCGGGTGCCGAGGTACCCGCACACTTCACGGCTAAGTGCGACAGCATTACTACCCCCCGTGGCAGACCTTGGATTCTGAGAGGGTCAACCAATATTCACTGGAGAACTCTGGGGCCATGGTGGGGCTATGATGCAACATACCCAGGGACAGCACTACATGCCATTATCACAATACAATCCTGAATCAGAGTGTGTTGGATCGGCCTGAAACACATCCATTGTCATCGCTGCTCAGCTGAGGATACAGGCGCCTCTGTTGCGGAAGTGGCCAGGCCAAGCCATGGACACGGATTAGTATTCGAGAGTAAACCAAACTGTGCACCACTAAGTTCTCAATTCTCCTTGCAGGGTGGACTTTGGAGTGAGGATGTTGGTTACTGACTGCTCATGCCTCCCTTACGCTCACTTATAGGGGGTCTGGTGGGTCAGGTGTGTGGATGGTGCCTGGTGAGGGACTTTGGAGATGCCTTAGGAACCACCTTCCACCGTGACGAAGGACAACGCACGCCTGCTGCTGCGAAGCAGAGTACAATGGAAAAATATGCGCAGATCAGGAATACATCCCCGGCGGCTGGTGGGTTGGTGGTTGATGTCCCAGACAATGTGGCGCTCTTGGCTGCCATAACACAGGCAAGCAATATGCTAAACGCCAAGATCAAAGCGGTGGGATCTGACATCACCTTGCTCTGTCAAAATCTTAGAAAAGTGGTGGTACGGATCACTGAGGCAGAGACATGCGTATCTGGAATTGAGGACCCGGTCACAACCCTGCAACAGAAGGTGAATGCCCTAACGGTAGTGACAAAGGATTTAGCTGTGCAGTTGGAAGATGCTGAGAGCTGTGCCCAACGTCATAATTTATGATTTGCCGGCTTCCCAGAAAGATGCAAGGGTCCATCTATGGATATGTTTCTCGCACAATGGATTAAATCTGTGGCACCTGCAGTGTCTCTCTCATCGTGCTTTGTGGCAGAAAGAGTCCTCAGAGCACTGATGGAGAAACCCCTGGGGCAAGGCCTCAACCAGTGATAGCCAGGATCGTAAAGTACATATACAGAGATGCAATCCTAAAACATGCACAGCTTATAAGATCACCAACCAGTCTCATCACAGAATGATATTTCCCAACTAACCAAAAATGGTGCAACAGCAGCGTCAATACTTTACAGCAGGCAAGCAACACCTACGGGAACTGAAGAATCAGTATATGCTGTTATATCTTAGGTGCTTGAGAGTGGTCTTTAACTCACAAACCCTATTCTTTGATTCTCCAGAGGAAAGATGAGGGATTGACACTGAAACCTCACACCTCTCCGTGCATGGACTCGGATTTGTCACAGGGCTATAGGAGGGCTCACCCCACAAAAACTACTGTGAAATGGCGTAACAGATCCAGGTCCTTCTGCCGGAGCATCCAAGGGATGACGAATCTTAGACCCAGACCCAGCCACCCTTTGAGGCCCTTAACCATCCTTGAATGATTGAACTATACTGAGACTCTGGTAATATCTGAGTGTCTGGTTATTTTTGCATACTTAGCAGTGTGGAAAATAGTATATATGACTGCTAACGATGGAGATAGAAGCCTAATTATCTCTAGTAGAACTTCTTAGTTGGAAATGAGGTCCCATTGGGAGTGTCCACATAGTGTTCCCCATTGGGGCTCCGTGTTGATGGTTCCCGCAATAGGTACTTCTTGCTTGTTGAAGTATCGGGGTGGGGAAGGGGTTGGGGATGTTGTATGCTTTTGAAGCTGAAATGCACAGCCCCATTACACATCCGTTTACAGGACCACATACATGCAGCAGTTCGCATCCATCCACCATAACCCAAATGAGTGACACATGATCTTGCATTTTTCTCCCAAAGAAGTCATAGCATTTATTAGTGCTTTGTGCTGAGAGATTACGGATGCATTCAGCAGTCTTAGCTGAAGAACCGAAACAGGTGAAGAGGCTTGACACTGGGCCAAGGTCACTTGGTGCAGACAGTGGTAGCTTCAACCTCTGCCTTATAACGACTACTCCAACCTGGTCGGGGTTTCATCTTTGTTTGCATGGTGGATTTTTGTTTAAGCCCATTGAAGATCCACCAAACTACTGAAAATCAAAACACAGCACTTCTGGAAACCCACAAGTATAGAATGTTTTTAAAGCAGGTGTCATTACAACAAGCCAGAACACTCCATCAAAATCTAGTTGGAGCATGTAATGCTAAAAGCTATACATTCCTTTCACATTTTCATACATTTTCTAATAAATGAAGTCAATGGAAACATGAACAAGTGATAGAAACTTGTTACATCAACAAAACAAACTAAGGAGCGGATAGGGGGGAGGAAGTAGCCTTCCGGCTGGAGTGGTTGACCTCGGACCTGAGAAACGGAGTTCAAGTCTCGGCAACAACACTACACATCCTGTGATTCTGGGCAAATCATTTAATTTCCCTATGCCTAACAAAAATGAATCTGTTTTTCTGTAACAAAACTGGTGCTCATGTAAAGCGCTTTGATACCCGATGCCTCGGGTCTAGTTTGCGCAATCTAAAACTCTAAAAAAAAGAAAGAAAAAGATTTTCTCATGAGAAATAATGGAAGAAGACCTTGGGAAGCAGTTAGAAATGCATAAACAAAATGCTGAAGTCACTAGTCTCTGAAATTCATGCTTGCTCTATGCCAGTCTTCAGAGCCTGGCCACACTTAGTACACAATTTAAGGAAATGTGCAAATGTACAACATTGAATAAAAGGGCTCCTATGCATCCAAAAGGCATAACATTATACAGACATGTGAAGGTTAATATGTGCTTCAAATCAATATAACAACAAGATTACAATTTGGTCACATAAGATGTTGGTGTTTGTCAAGGAATACATCTAATAAAGCATTAATTATAAGGTACTGCTATTAAGGATTGGTATCCATAATCCTGCTTTCTAAACCTCTACATTCTTGCTATGAGGAAAAGTCCTTCACAACAATTCAATTGTATATAACCAGACAACTTCAGCCTTTACATACTCATTATCACTATCCCATTATCATCAAAAGTAGCTAGTGAACATTTATGGATAGAGCCTTTATTTGCGCAGGTGAGCAGAATGATCAATGTTATTTGCTTGAGTAACACATACAAAGTAATTACAATCAAATGACAGCAATGACTATATTGCAAATCAGTTCCGCCAATTAAGTGTGCCCAGTTTTTTTTGTTTTTGATCACCCTGTTTTTGACCTTTTACTGCGGGTGAGTCTTACTACTTGTGTCTCACCCATGGTTATCATGAGGTAAATGGACTACGGATGTTTGCTGCCAGTGTCTGCAGCTATGTAAAGTGCTCTTGGCTGGTTGCATATGAACACATGTGAACATGCATGTGAATATGTGCGAGATGGATATATGAGGGTACAATGCGTACCGTCACAACGCATACCTTTACAACGCGGCCGTGACAACGCAAGTCGTTACCACGACTTGCGTTGGGGGGGCGCGGATTTCGAATAGTTTAATTTACTATTCTAACACCAGTCCCCGTGGACCCTAGGGAAGGTGTTAGGATAGTAAATTAACTATTTTTAGACCTTGAGCGCCCTCCAGCGCAAGTCGTGGTAACGACTTGCGTTGTCACAGCCGCGGTGTAAAGGTACCGCGTTGTGAAAACATCGTTGTAAACGATGTTTACCGTGCGAGATGCACATGTGAGAGCATAGGGAACGCTGTAAGGTAGATTTTGACCTGAGACAGGCCTATATTACTTGTGCGCACTCATAGGTAAGGTCATAAGGGATTACTGGTGTATGTGCAGTGTCACTGTATTATGCACGTAGGGGTAAATCTGCCTTTAAGTGCAGTTTTGCTTCCCTTAACCCTACAAAACCTAGTAAGGGATCAAATTTGGGTGGAAAATGCGTGCCACGTTTGAATACTCAGGTGCCATGATCCTACATGTACACCTTATGGGCTGTCCAAGATTTCAACATATTTCTGGAACAGCTCATGATCGGATTCCAGGCTTTTTGGCACTCTGCTGGGCCAAGCAGTGAGACCAAAGCCTCTCACACAATAGGAGTAATTAACAGTGCTTCACTCATCTCCGGAGTAACCCTGAGCGGGTAACTCCACTCTGCCAGCGGAGTTTGCGGAGATTTGCCTACTCTGCGCTCCTTTGCGAAAATAGAGGTAGGCAGAACTCCAACTCTGTGGCGGAGCAGAGTTAGCCAGCCCCGCCACCCTCTCAAATTATTTAATTTTTTTTTAAAAGGCACTTGCCTGTGTGGCTGCCTCCTCCCCTGCCTGCCCGCTCTCCTTCCTGATCCTCGTGTCTTTCTTCAATGAAAACACCCTACATTGTATGTCTTGCGCATGCACAAGATGTACAACATAGGAGTTTTTTCACTTCTTCTTTTTTAAATTGTAAATTATTTGGGGGGGAGGGAGCGGAGCGGAGCAAAGCGGAGCGGAAGCGAAGTGGAGCAAAGCGGATCTTCACAGAGTTTTTTTCAAACTCCATGGAGCACTGCTTAAAGGCACTACGCCAGCTTCGCCCACACTTACTCCTGAGGAAGGGGGGAAGGGAAGAAAATCTGGATTTGTTAATTAGCTGTCACACTGTACAAGGGTTGGGACAGCCCAGGTATACTGAACAAAGGAGAAAGCCAAGACCTCTGGAGCCAACACAGAAGGAAGCTTCCCTCTTACTATTTGGTTGAAAAGGCCCTGGGACCTAGGGGTAGAACTGAGGCCCCCATTGACCACCTGATAGCACCATCTTATATTGTCCCAGCCTACTGTGCAGGAGGGTTGGGACAGGGATGCAGGTGTGATGAGGCAAACTAGGATTGGCCAGGAGTGCCTGGAATCTAGAACTTTCCAGCCCTGCTTAAAAACTCTTGCACTATGAAGTCAAACATAATCTATGCACCATGAACCTCTGTTACATGCTCAAATTGCTGGAATACCTCTAAGTACTCTTTTAAGAGATTACGTACTTCTTGAACACCGCAAGGTGACATGGGATTGGGTGATGAAAAAAACCTGATCTGAGAGATTTCTGGACATACCAAGATTGCTCTATGAGCTGCCCCACTCGTGATCCAGCAACCACCGTGCACGGTCCTCCTGGTGTCAGGCCTGAACGTATATGGGTTGGGGCACCCTCTCGCATTCCCCCACGCCCTAAGACACCAAAAACAGAGAGGCCAATGGACGCAGATAGTCTTTGTTAATGGGGCCATCTCGCACCGGTTGCTCCCAACCAAGGAGAGTATGCAGTCGCCGGTCCCTTGGGCTGAGCCTTGTGACCACTTTGGTTGTCCTGGGCCTATGCAATGTAGTTGGAAGACTGATTGCATAGGCCTGTCTTGGAGGGGTAATTACTCTAAAGCCTGCTGACCTTTTGGTTTGATTTGAGTTATGAGTTCTGTTGAAGGGGAAGTTTGGAGCTACAGATGCCTATAGGGAGAAAGTGTTCTGAGGGGGGGGCTTTGGGGGTGATATTAAGTTGAACATCTGCTGGTTTGTGGTTTTCACTAGCCCCTTTTCCCAAGTCCACGATCTTTAAAACTAACACCTCATCTATAACACCACAGCAGCTCATGTGCACACTTCTTACCAGGGCGATGACTTCATCACCTGTGGTCCCAGCCTATGCATGACGATAGCCCAGACAAACTGACGTTCTCTCTATTGTCCTGGAATGTCAATAGGCTCTATAACTGGATAAAATGGTCATCAGTACTGAAACATGCTAAGCGTTTCCAAACCTTGATCCTAAAGCTGCAAGATACCTATCTAATGGGCACTGCCTGCTATTTTCTCTGCAGATATTGTTATGACAGAGTCTATCACTCAAGCTCATGAGGGGCTCCAGGGGTGTAGACATTCGTCTTCACAAATATCTCCCCTTGATTGTGGCCAACTGTATTAATGACAGCTAATGCCAATTTGTGGGAATAGAAGGTCTCCTTGAAGGGAATCACCACAAACTCCTCAGCATATATGTACAACGTCATCTGCCCTCAACTACCCTCCAATTCTCCTTGCCTTTCCAATGAGCAAACCATTGTGGAAGCAGTCTTTAATGTCTCCCCACATCCCAACAGGGACACCTAAGGACCACTCATGCGATCCTGCCAACATGAAGACTTAAAACCTGGATGGACTCACTAGGACTGTGCGATATTTGGAGGATTAGGCTCTCCAGAAAAGAAGACGTTACACACATGTTGGTTGTGCATAAAACACACTCTTGCATCTACTTCCTCCTTCCCCCTGCAATAGACACCTTGGAGGTCCCTAATGCAGTCTCACCTGTAGCAAATCTGACCACTCTACACTCACCCTGTGATACAGCATCCTGTGCTCAGGCCCCAGACACATGCAGCGCCTAAATGCATGGCACCTCACTTAACCTCAAAGCGTGAACTTCATGGCCTCAGAGATTGCTTCCTACTTTCACACTAACCAAGGCTCAGTAGACTCTTTCACCACACTCTGGGAGGTGGTTAAGGCCACAATATGGGGACTCGCAAAATCCTATGTGAGCATATGAAAAGACAGGCGATCACAGAGCTAAAGGAACAGATCATCGGGATGGAAAAACAGACATCATCTGAGGACTTGGCTGAGTCTCTCCGCAAACTAGCCCATGCCTGATGCTACCTGTGGCAAATGACCTTAGAGGAGGCTCACCAGTGCTGGAGGGCAATGACACAGCAGGTATATGAACATGATGACGAAAATGTGAAACAGCTCTACTGGCTGACCACCAGGGACCTGGTATTCTGGGTGATCATGCACAGTGAGATCCTCAAAGAAAGTTGATCCATACCTGTAAGGAAATAGTACACACATTCATGTTCTACTATTAGGCCTCATACACCCACTGCCCCATTTGTGGGAGAAATCCTCCACTCCTCACTCGCAGAGTCCAGTCAGTCATTCATCTTTATTCAGCTTAACAAGCCAGAAAAGAATACAAAAAGACATTCAATGCATCTGGAACACCGACATCTAATTCCGGCCTAGTCCAATTAACAATACTCTAACGTTATATTCTTTACTTCTCAGAGGCATCGAGAATGGCGCTAGACCAGCCCTCACATTCGAAGAAATAGAGGAGGTTGTATTAACACTGAATACTGGAAGGACCCCTGGGACCAGACAGATTCCATACCGAATATTATTGGAGAATTTTGAATCTGCTGGTCCCGCATCTCCTGGCAGTATAGCAAAAGGCTTGTGAAACTAGAGCCCTCCTTCGCAAGGATGGGTGTCACAACCCTCGTGGTCATCCCAAAATCCGCTAACAACAACTCCAGATGTAAAGCCTCGCCCTCTTCATCTCCCTGTTAAATATGGAACCTAAGATCCTTGCAAAACGTCTTGCCCTTAGACTCACACCAGTCCTGGACTCACTCATCTACCCTGACCAAAGTGGATTTATGCCACTTCCTGGTATGCAACACTGTATTAGACAGACGCACATGGCTCTGGCCCGAGTGTGGGAAGTTTGCGACCCTTGCGCCCTGTTTCTCTTGGACTTTGAGAAGACATTTGACAGCATGGATAGAATCCTTGACATCATGGGCTTCAGTCCTCGCTTCCACTTATATGTACGGCTCTGTTTCGCAAACCCGACGGTGTGAAGCCAGGTCAATGGAATGCTGTCTGAACCCTTCATGGTCAGCTGGGGAACCTGCCAGGGCTGCCTGCTCTATCCACACACTTTTTCCCTTGCCATTGAATCATTAGCTAGACTGATCCAAAGCGCAAACACCAGGGGGAACAAAGAGTTGGTGAGTATAGCCACCTTGGTGGCAAAAAGAGATAGATGTAGTCTAATCATGGAACTGTCCACATCCACCTACATTAGCCATGTGGCCTGAGGAGGAGGACTAGTGTGCACCACAAGAAGCTCCTAAATGGGTTGCAAGAGACTGTCCACAAAAAACATACTAAGATTGAGGTTTATGGTGGGATTATTATGGACTAGGGCCATATTATCAAGATGGGGCGATACAATTATTGCCACTTTATCGACAGGAAACTGCAGCTAAAGTGGCGATAAAGGGCTTGATAATATGCTCTATAGAATTCCCATGGAAACCCAGGTTAGACATCTAACCTTGGCTTCTATGGGAATTCTATAGAGCATATTATCAAGCCCTTTATCGCCACTTTAGCGGCAGTTTCATGCCGATAAAGAGGCGATAACTTTATCGCCCCATCTTGTTAATAGGGCCCTAGATTTGGAGATGCTGATTGTATCTTGATGTATAGTACAGGAGGCTGTATTCAAATTATTGTATGTTCCTCGAGACGTCTGGCCCCCTTACCTGTTATATTCACAACTTCAAATCATGGGCTGTATTCATATGAAAAACCCAATAAAATTGATTATCAAAAAGAAATAAAGAAAAAGGAGTGCAGTCCCAGGCCGTGCTTGAACAAGGAAGCAGCCTGGGCCGCTAATATACTATTCGTAGCTCTGACTGAGGAAGCGCTCCCACAATGACTTGTAGGCTGATTTTGAATATATATTCTCTCCTTGTGGTGGCCCCAGAATGGCTTGGGCACCACCAATGTGAATTGTGGAAGTCTTTCAGAGATGAAGGTGCACAGTAGTCCCCCTGGATCCATTTTAAATTGTAACCCTATGTCTCCCAGGTCCTCAAATGACCGACCTGGGGAGACTTTACCATGCTTTCTAAACACTTTTAAAGTTAGAACCTTTGTTTCACAGTCTGGGAGTGCAGTGATCTCTAGTGGTTGGTGCGATGACTGCCAGTTGTGTAATCTTAAGGTGTAAAAAATAGATAGACACATGTTATGTTCCTATTAAGTGCTTTATTGAAAGTATATTATTAATAGCGGTTTTGACAGTAATCACTTTATTTAAACATGGTTAATGATTACAGTGATATTTGGTCAATAACACTCCTGAAGCTTTGTCGCCTCTCAGGGAGCAGTGGGCCCAGGATGCAGTGAGTCCAGGACTTAGAGGGCCTAGAGGATGATGAGTGTATGGATGACCTGGCATGCCTGAGAGAGTTGGCCTTACGGGAGTGCATCCACTTAGTTCAACTAAAGATTTTCCACCGATCCTGCTAGTTATGATAGCTAAGATGGGTAGCGTGACTGAGAGTTGGTTGCATCGGTGTTGAGAGCTTGGTACATTCTACCACATTGTGTGAGAATGCCTAGTATTACAAACATTCTGGGTGGCAGTGGTGGCGTGTATGAGTGAAGTTACCGGGGCACTATAACCACAGCTGCAAAATTGTGTCAACTGAGTATCTGGGGCGAAACAGATCTAAATCGCAAGGAGTATATATGGATGACCATAGAGATATTGCAAGATTATGGGGGGTGGGGGCAGAGCAGACCTGCAGCTGGTAAACTGGAAGCAGAACAGGGCTGAGGGGGTGGTATATGAAGGCAGGGGATGCCCCCAAAAGTGGGCAAAAATTTAGGGACATTGGAATGCTTACAGGGACAATATTTATAACGATCTTACTCCCACTGGTCTTGATGCGACAATATCTGGTCAATCTGTATCCTTAATCAATGTCCACTGTGTCAGGAGAAGGGGTAGAAAGTGCAGGGAATGCTGGGTACTGAGATCCTAATGCAGCTGAACGGAATGCCAGTGCACAACAGCGTTATTAAAATAATGATTATTGTGATATAATGTTGTTTATAACATGGATTATTTGTCTTTTAATGTGGTAACTCTTGGCAAAGTCAATAAGCCGGCCTTTCATTATAGATGGTGTGATCTCTGACAAAGCCAATAGGCTTGCCTTATATTTTGTTGTGATGACCCTTTGATAAAGCAAATATGCCTGATTCATTTAAATGTGATACCCCTGTATTGTGATGTCTTATCTGGTATATGTGGGGAGGGGGTTACTGTGATTTGGCTGCCTTGACCCATCTGGGGTTAAATGAGATTGCAGAATGTCACCTAAGGTATTTGCAATCTGTTTGATGTATATATTTTTTAATGACTGTTTAGTATTTAGTAGTGTGTGGGTAATACATGTACTTTTGGTTATTTAAAGAAAAAGCACTGACTAGGCAATCATTTATTGAGTGCTATCATTAGTGTTATTATTGCATGCCAGTGAATGGTAATTACTAGCCCATACCACCTCCCCTGAGTAGGCCTGCGACTGCTTTGCTTCACTACCCTGAGAGAGGCAAGTGCTACAATGGAGTGGAAATGGTAAATTGTGGACCTATTACTCGTGCAGGCCTCAGGCTCTGCACAATTAATGACTCAATTTCTTACAGACTATTTCAAATGTCTTAATTTCCCAGTTCCCAAAAACTCCACCCAAGCAAGACTGGATGCCACTTACATTGATATATAATTCATTCCAAAGGTTGTGTAACTTCTTAACACTATCTTTAATGTGGTCTATTTGGTCATGTAAGCAAAGTGAGGGGTTGGGAAGATATGTGCAACACTTGATTTCTACTATCTATTGCTCCTCTGGTACTAGATGGCAATCTAAAGCCATTCTATTGTATAAGAACATATTTTTATGGCATCCAATTGGTCCATAATCAGTCCAGGGAAATTGTGGTGCCATTTTCCACTTCTTTTAATATTACAGCATTGTGTTTAGTCTCGTAAATACTTTTCCCTATGCAATACTTGAGAAAGATAGAAAATAATCGGCTCATTTCAGAAATCTCAAAGCAGTCCCACCTTCTCCAGAGGGAGTAAATAGCAGAGTGATTGATTGTCGGTACAACATAACCAGAGTACCATACTCCAGTTCACTTTTGGGGCAACCAGGATATTCTCCAGTCCCATAGATGAAATTAGCATATCCTTCTTGATGATGGCATTTGGGAAACAAGGCGTTATTCATATGAAGCAACTGAAAGCTAATAGCCTCTACTGCAGTGTCACACTCATTTTGACCCACAAAGACAGTTTCATTGCAGTACTCACTAACCATTCCTCATTGAGATATAGTGACATGAGTTGCATTGGGTCTGTAAAGGCAATGGGGATTGTTGTACTTCTCAAGGCCCTGATAAGACTGGTAGAAACACTGATACATTATGGCAGGCTGTGTCCATAGTAGAACAAGTCAAGACAAGTTTCATTCCCTTCAAAGGACACACTGATCAAAAGCATATTTTCCCCACGTCCACAGGCATGCGTTTCAAAGTTTGTCTAAATTTCTCAAGCAACATTACATAGGATTTGTTCACATGGAGAGAGTGGCTGCTCCGTCCATGGATAGTGTCAGTACAGTTGAGACTTTTGATAACTTCTCATTCTACAACAATGATGTATCCCGCCATCAACAAGTTACTCAGGGCAGTAGAAAGATAGCAAGCCAGACCCACAAAGGTATCCAGTACCCAGCAGAAGACCACTTACCTTGGCCGGAGATAGCAACGATGAAGGGAGGGGTGTGCACCATTCTCTTGCTGCAGAGGGCAAGGCAAAGTAGATGAGAATGGTGGATTGGTTTACTCACAGTTTGCCAAAGTGATAAATGGAGCAGTCAATGCAAGAGGCCCCATCCTGGAGCTGCATGCATGTTGGGAAGTGCAGGAAGGTGTTTTGTCATCTCTTGGAGGAGTGGATGATCCACATTGCCAGACCACAACTTTTGACTGACAAATGAGCTGGTAATAAGCAGAAGGACCATTCCAGCAAGAATGTACCACAGTATTCCTCTGGGGCACTAAGATCAGAAGGCGTCACCGGCCTAGCTTGGACACTCAGGTAAACTAGCTTGAATCTGAGAGCAGAAACTGTGGAGACAGCATATATGCTTTCTGCAAAACTCTAAATCTGCATCATAATTCAGTAATAAGTAAGGGGGATTTTAAAGGCAACATCATAGATCACCCCATGACAATTTCATAGGGACTCAATTTAGTTTTCTGGGTAGGGACTGTTCTAAGGGACCATAGCACCATGGGCAGAGTATTGGGACACTTTAAATGCTTAACATATTGTTACTCTAATATCCTTGAGCGTTCCATTTTTCCTCTCTTCCTTTCCTATGGATTCTTGGTGGTAAGCAGAGTGGAAATACTGATATATCCCTAAAGCTATAGGGAATTGGTATGTTATTCTAAACCAAGAAATGAAAAGGGGCATTTTAGCTACTGCAATGACATCTACTCTGATGGATGGGCTTGATTCCACCTAACCTGAAAACATACAATCACCAAGACATAAGAAGTACATTTCAGGATCTGGATAAAATCCATCGAAGAGGTGCTCAAAAGTGCCCTAAGGGGGAAGGTCAGCTGCGGGGTTGTCTTAATTCCCTTTCTGGCATAATAGGATTGACAAGTGCCATAGAAGTGGCAATGACTTTGGACTATTGTACAAAAGAAGGATGCATACCAATGAGTTGCTTCATCACATAATGTGCTATCCCTACCGACATGAGCTGCAACACGGTACAAACTGGCAAGGTTGGGGAGAAGAAAGTTCAATGCAACCACTCGCCCAATGCTGTCTCTCCACACTCCCTCAGGGTCTAATTCACATTTCTCTGTGATCCAATATTGCTTCTTGCTCTCAGATGCTTGATTATGCAATAGATACAATAGATACAAATCTTTCAGAGATGGCATTGTAAACACATCAGTTTTCACAACATACATGGCAACATCGGTATTTTCAGGCAAGGCAACATTTTTGGCAACTGAATCAGCCAGGGCATTCCCTCTAGAAACAATGTCATGTCGGCGTTGGTGTACGGCCACTTCTACTTTCTTTAGTAATTGCAGTGCATCTCAAACATTTTAGCATACTGACCATTTTTAGTGGGGTTCCAACCAATGTACCAAACCCCCTTTCCAAAGGACCCCAAAGTCATGTATCACTCCAAATTTATACTTTGAGTCAGAGTACACAGTCACAATTTTTACTTTAGCTAAAATTCATGCTCGGGTGAGTGCAAAAAACCCAGCTACTTGGCAGACTTTACATTTGGCAAGCTGCAATCTTCCACATTATAGTGTACAAGACACACAGTGTACCTTTTAACCAGGTCAATATCATTAATTTTGGGACAAGACCCATTTACAAAGTATATTAACTCACAGTGAAAATGAGTTTGTCAATTACGTTAATCCAGGCTTAGTAACATATTCAAGCAACCAGTCATGCAACTCTCCCTCCTCAAGAGTAGGCATGCAGGAAGCAGGATTCCAGGTGAGACAATGAGCAAGGGTGATGTGCGAAACTGACAACGATAGAATCTCATTCCGGTACAACTGGACTGTGGAGAAATGTCAAGTCTTTGTAGTGAGGAACAGAGTAACAAGAGAATGTGGTACAGCAACAGTTAAAGGAACACAAAATACAATACATTCAGAGGCTTGAACAAGGTTTAGAGCAGTAGCTACAGAGAGCAAACATGGTGGAAGCGAAGCCTAGCTGCAAGTTGTGTCAAAAGTGGTAGAAACATAAGCTACAGGCTCTTTGTGATCTCCATGGCTCCTCTGAGCTAACACCCCAAGTACAAAAACATTATGTTAATGACAATAAACAGTTTATTATAATCAAGAAACCATAGGATGGGTGCGGAAGTTAATGCCTGTTTAATTGTAACAAATGCATTTTCAGCATCCTTACAATACTGCAAGGGTTCAAGGTTAACTTTTCTGACATAATCTTGTAAGGGCTTTTCCATTTTGGCACAGATCACTGGCACAATATCAAAAACAACAATATTGTGATACAAAAATACCATGTCAAAAATATTGATTACAAAATTATTGTGTCTCTATATATAATGCTAAGTACGAAAATATATAGAAAAAACGTTTCACACTAATATTTAAAACATATATAATGTTTTAATATACATAGTTTCAAATAGTAAATCTTAACTACTTTTAATATAAACCATTAATATCATCTCCATGAAAAGAATAAATACTTTTTAATAATATATATATATATATATATATATATATATATACTTCTATAAACACACACACACACATTTGGGTGTGTATGTTTATATGTACATATATATATTACCTACTGGCGGCCGCCAGTAGGTAGTTATAGTTAGGACCTATTTTCCATAGGAAATCTGCAACACTCTATTTGGAATAACTTTGGTGCCGGTTGACGAATCTGCGCGATATTTTCAAAACTGGTGGGGCGCTCTGGTCCGCTCCTATCCAAGTCTCACGGTGATTCGTGAAGCGGGGGCCGAGAAAAAAGGGGGGTCCCAAAACATGTTTTCCCCATGTTCATCGTGGCTACAGCCCGAACTGCTGAACGGAATTACACCAAATTTGGCAAAGAGATAATCCTTGGTTCAGAATCGTGCCTTTTACTTAAATGGTATAAATCAGTTCAGTAGTTCCTGAGAAAATTACAATTAAAAGTACATATATATCTATGGCCTCGGTGGATCCGCATATCCTGCTCTCGCTCTAAGCACACAGTCCCGATCACGCACTGAATGCTAATTGGCTGTCAAGTGGTTGTCAACATTCGAAACGAGGAAGTGTTGTCAGCCATTTTGTGCCTCGGTAGAAGCGAGGATCTAGAACTTAGTGGAACAAGTGTTCAAAACGTATAAAGGGGGCAGGTAAGAAATATTTTGACCCTCTAGACCTGCTTAGGGGGTCCCACAAGGACCCCTAGGGTCCCCCCTAAAACGGAGAAATGTGCGCTGGGTGTATGGATCCGCCGTAAACAAAATTAAAACGAAGCACCAGCTCCTGTGCTTGTTTACAAATTAGCTACCTGGGAGGGCCAAATCCCGGGGTCTAAAATATTAGTTTTGATGTGGGTTCAGTGGGGCCCTGTAGCCCGGGGACCACCATTCCTCAGTGCTATAAAATAAATGGGTGAGGGAGCTCAAAGGTCTGTCTAAGCCTTGGGATTACCACCCTTCGGGTCTTTTTATATTTTGGGAGGGGGCCGCGTGGTCTCCCTTCTGGAGCAGTCAAAAGCCTTGGGGAACACCACCCCCCAGGAGTGGCTCCTGATGTGTCTTGGGGTGCCTACCCCTGGGACACTGCTGTTTGCTATGGCAGGGTGGGATTCGAGGTTCCCGCTCTGTCATAGCAAACTTGAGGACATATTATCAAGTGCCATTTCACCGCAATTTTTTTTAAAAAGTAAAAAATGCGATGAAAATGATATCGCCCTATTTACTAGGCGACGCTAAGATGCATTAACGCATGTTAGCAGCCGGTTTGCTAACGGCTCGCCTTGTATCTCCAATGAGTTGCAATGTAGGCGTTTCCAGTGGCAAGGTAGGTGTTCCTATGACAATATAACATGGAAGAGGGAGGTATGACAACAGCGTTGTATTCACAAGGCGGCCCTGGATTTGAGGACTGATAGCAAAACTCTTGGTAAAATTGCGGTTTATGTTGGATCCTAACATCTGTTCTGAAGTAGACTTAAGCATGCTTAATATGCGAGGTGGATTGATATGTTAAGTCCACAGTCTTATATTACCAAGCTTTTCTCTTGCGAACATGAATTATCGCTGTATTTCTCGCGATATTAGGGGCATATTTACAAGGACAACGTTAAAATTATCGTTGATTTAGCGTTAGGAAAGTGCAGTTAAAGTGGCAGTAGTGGTTTAATAATAGGCTTTTGGAGAATTTGTGAGAATTCCAATAGAAGCCCAGGTGCACACCAGAACATTTCAACGCTGTCCTTGTAAATATGGCCATTACAGACTCCCAATTTTACAGTAAAAATAAATATCACCTACTACTAATGTTTTTTTTTCCTTGAGATCCCATCCCATGGGCTTATATTCAACGTTGGGGACTGTGGGTGGATGCCCAATGTTCCTACGGTGCCAGTCAGCTCCCTGCGTCCTTCGGAAGCCACCATTACTTTTCCACATGGGGACCTGCTAATATGCAGCTCCCTGTAGGGAAAAGCATTTTGCTTTGCCTTTTAAAAGAGAGAGTAGGTTTTTGTGTTCTCTCTTTCAAAATGCAAAACAAGTTTGCTATGGCAGGGCAGGAGCCTCGGCTCTCACCCTGCCATAGCTAACAGCAGTGTTGAAAAAATCTTCTGGTAAGACAACTAAGGATGTTGAAGTCCATTATCACCGTTTTAGCTGTAGTTTTCTGCCGTTAAAGCGGGAATAATTTAACGCCGTTCTTGTAAATATGCCCATAAGTTTTGGAATGTCGACAATCCCGTCTCCCATTTAAATAGGCACAAAGTATTTAGTGAAGTGCACCCTGTGAATAGTAAAGCAACAGTGTCTGATTGTGATTGATAAATAATTGCCCATTGTTGAGTACAGAGTAGGCAAATTGTACATGGGGTTTTGTAACATCAGTGACTATTCCTCGAGCCTTCTCTTGAGGTTAATTCGAAGAGTTTTGTACTTCTTTTGCTCGTAATGTACATAGTGTTCTGGCATCTCAGTTTGCTTTCCCCTCTGTCATGTAGAGGATCCTGGGTAAATATAACGACTTCTGTACAGCCAGTACCTTTCAACCCTACCCCCAAACTGCTTACTGCCTGTTACCATAGTAACAGTTCATGGAACACTTAACTGAGCACACAGGTCACAAGTTCACCATACAATGTTGCTATTCTAAACAGCAAGTGTGCTGGACTTTATAACTTTTTCCATAGGAACCATTAATCGCAGCCGCAGACTCTGGTAAAGAGCTGGTAAAGAGTTACCCTCAGTATTATACTTCTAGCTATAAACATCATTTCTACTTTTTAATTTTTAAATCTTCTCAAAGCATATGATTATCACACTAAATATTAGGGAAATGTTGTCAGAAAAAGAGGATGTATAGACCCGTTTTTTTTTAATTACCTTTTATTAAAACAAAAACAAATAAATCGAAATTTAACTTTAACATAACAGTATAATGAACAAAATGTGAGATAAACTCCAATAGTAGGAGCGTAGGTAACATGCAAAACAAAAATGAAAATAAGTCTTTAAAATTAGATCGATGTGAGTGAATGAGGTGAGAGATTACATATTTACGAAAGCAAGATCATATTTTCCCACATGCACACTCAGGGTAGTGCACCCTACCCCTCCCACAGAATCACCCTCAATCGGAGTCTCTAGGGCAGCGCTGCTTGTAAGCTTAGGCCTATCTTATGGTATAGATGGTATTTAAAATGAGACATAGATGGGATGGAATGAGGTCAAAGATCACAAATTAACATAACATTTGGCAATATTGCTTATTCACATGTGTGCAGTGTGCCTGATACATCCCACCCCTCTCATAGGCCCGTGCTGAAGAGCTGTCTGTAGGGCAGTGCCTGCTGGGTCAGATTTAATTAGGGGCATCGTGTATCTAAGCTGCTCTGCTTACCTTTTGGAAGCACTGTTTTCAGCAGAGCTCACAACTTGAAGTCTGCTTTGGTTCTATACTGCAGACTGTATTAAATTCAGCCTTGATTTCTTTATGTGCAGAGTGGAAGGCAGCGTCCATAACTTGAAAAGAGAAAGAGAAACAATGTGAGAGAGAGGGAGAGAGAGAAAGAGAAAAAACAACATTGAAAGTATGAGAGAGAGAAAATAATAGATGGAGAAGGAGAGGTAGTGTTGATACTGGAGAAAATCTTCGTAGCTCACCTTTTTGCCTCCGGTGTGTGTCCAAGCACGTGTCGGTTCATAGTGCACCCTCAAGTTTAGTGATCTGAAAGATAGTATGGAGTTAGTAATAGCAGAGTGCATACAACTGCACACGTATATTTCTGCGTTATGACTTTGGACACTCAGGATACTGTATTACTTCAACTTCCACTGCAAGGAGGTATCTGTGCGCTCTTTTTCCATACCCATGCACTCCCACTGCATAGTGGTGAGCTCTCATTACTGCGTACCCAGACTGTTGCACCCCATTGACTCCCAGTGTCCGGAGGTGAGTGCCCTTTCTTGTGCACCCAGACTGTTGCAAACTATCCACTCCCACTGCCCGGAGGTAATTGTATATTTGTATGCAGTCAACTTGCTGCACACTATCCAGTCTCTCCGCCTACAGGTGACTTCTCGTTGCATCGGAAACAAGCTTCTTTGCTCACCTTGTGCCATTGGCGTGATTCAAAGAGGGTCCACCAGATGTCGAAGCAGCCTTCTTATCCATTGTTACGATGGCCATGCATCATCACAGAATCCTCAAACGTTGAGCTTTGAAGGTGTTGGGGGGGAACACCAATTTTTGAAACATAACCTGTTAGATAAAAAGGAAGATAAGATTGTGCGTTATTTCTTTATCAAAGGAGAGAGGAAATGAGAGACTGACTGAAAAGAATGTTTGCAGCTCACCTTTCTGTCGCCGGTGTGTCTTCCACCACGTGCCGGGACATAGTGCACCTTGAAGCTCTATATCTATTAGATAGTAAAAGAAAGATGTTATGATTGGTAATTGTTACTATCTTAATGTGGAGTAGAATGACATCACCCTTTCACACACCTTCCGTCCCGCATTAAAAATACAACTATTTGTACAGTTCCAACTTGTTTAATGGGGTTCGATTTATGAAGAATTAGTAGAGTAGTAATGTTTTTCATCTGGTTATAGAAAACAAATGGTGCGCAGTGATCCACATGGTTTCAATTATCATGAGCGGCAGACTTTTGACCGACTATAAAAACTTTCCTGCTATAGGAAAAAAAATACAAATGCAGTAAGATACAGTATATAGGACTGCGTACGCCAAAATCGCTGCGTTGCCTTTTTGTATCCAGTCTGCTACACCCCATCTACTCCCTCCGCTGCAGACCCAGGCCTCACTGCTCACCTTTCTGCATACAGGGTACGTTCTACATCATGCAGTTCCGCTCTGCCACCAAGAAGTCTCACATTTGGTGCTGAGTCTTGATATCATTATGGCAAAGGACATACTCGTGCACCTATCTTCATCGCAGGTTCCTCACCCGCTCAGTCCTTGCGGTACCACTAACTCGGTGAAATGAAATGAAATGAAAAATTCCACTTATATAGTGCATAACCACCCGGAGGCCTCGCAGCGCTGTCGACTGATTACTGTGTCTGGCTACCGGGTAAGATTAGTACGCCTTTGAAAACAGGTGGGTTTTTAAATCTCTCCTAAATGACATCAGGTTGTCGTTTTGTCTGAGGGGTAAAGGCAAGGAGTTCCATGCCTTCGCCGCTGAGTGAGTAAAAGAGCGTCCACCCCAACGGGCTTTCTTGATTTTTTCCTTGGTGGCCAAGTGCAGTGAGGCCGAACGAAGGGTTCTAGACGGCACATACGGCACCACTAAAGGGAACAGTACTGCCGGGCCAGTTCGATGAAAGGATTTGTGCAAAATGCACATGGCTTTAAATAGTGTTCTGGCCGCCACTGGGAGCCAATGAAGCTCTTTTAGGGCAGTCCCTACTGACTGCCAGCGAGGAATATTAAACAGTAGGCGTGCGGCACAATTTTGAGTGACTTGGAGTTTTTTTGTCACCGTTGCCGAGGCCCCTAGATATAACACATTTCCATAATCCAGGCGAGAGAGTATCAGGGCCTGTACCATGACCCTTCTCGCCTGGAAAGGAAGTAGGGGGAGCACTTTCCGGAGCATTTTCATGAGGCCCACACATACCGAGGCCGTTTTAGTAGCCTGGACCGAAAAATCCAATGCTCTGTCCAGCCAAATACCCAAGCTCTTTATCTGATCTTTAGGGGAGGGGGGGGGGGGGCGCCGAGACACAAAGGCCAGTTTGACGTCAGGGAAGTAGGAGAAGAATTACCTAGTACCATAATCTCGGTCTTCTCCCCGTTAAGTTTGAGGTGGGAGAGTTGCATCCACCCTGCAACAGCCTCTAAACACGGACCCAATGTGTTAGACGAGCCCAGCTCGTGGTCCAAAGAGACCACAAGCTGGGCATCGTCTGCGTAGGTGTCAATCCGCACACCAAAAGGGAGAATTATCTTTTCTAGAGGCTGCATATAGACATTGAATAGAGTGGGGCTCAGGGAGGAGCCCTGCGGAACCCCACATCTGAGCGGATGCTTTGATGATGACACCTCGCCTTCAACTACCTGAAAAAAGCGTTCCTCTAAAAAAGAGGTCAGCCACATCAGGGCCGCGCCCGACACCCCCATGCCCTTCAAACGATGTAATAATGTGGCATGGTTAACAGTGTCGAACGCGGCACTGAGGTCCAGCAGAATGATAGCAGTTTTTCCACCTCGGTCCATTATAGCTCTCGCTGCCTCTGTGACCGCTAGGAGGGCAGTCTCAGTACCATGCTGGGGGCGAAACCCTGTTTGGGAGACCTGTAGAAGTTTGTTGGACTCCAAATAGTCCCCTAATGTTTTGTTAATATGTTTCTCCAACAGCTTACCCATCCACGGAAGTAGTGAGATGGGGCGGAAATTGGATAGATTGTTAGAATCCAAATTTGGCTTTTTCAGCAAAGCCCTTACCAGCGCGCACTTCCATGTGGATGGGACAGAGTTGGAGGTAATGGAGGTATTGAGAACCTCCAGCATAAACGGGCGGATAACGTCAATGGCTTTTACTAAGGTCTGTGGCGGGGCTGGGTCATTTGGGGATCCTGAGGTGACCTGCTGGGCCAAAGTATTTAATGTATCAGAATCCAAGTGTGGAAAAGTGGCTAAGGAGCATAATACAGGCGGATCTGAGTCTAGAGTGGGAGGGGAGAATATGCCATCGCCATTTGTCGCTAGCTGGGAGTAGATGGCCTGAATCTTCTGAGAGAAGAACGTGGCCAGATCCTCACAGCGAGCCTGTGCACCCTCAGATTGTAATCTCTCGGACGGAGGGGAGATCAGAGATTTAGCGATTTTAAAAATTTCCCTGGGAGAGTGACCAAAGAGGCCACGCATGTGGTGGTGGGCCCCCTGTTTGGTAGTTCGGGCCTACATGCAGCGTCCGAACCACCAGGGCGGACCATCACAGCGCTTGCGATGGGAGCAACTCCAAAATGGCGTAGAGCACGTGCGCCCCGTCTTTTTTATTGGTAGGGTCACCTGTGTTGTGACGCATGTTCTGGATGGGTGTGATGTGGGTGTATACCAGCCATGAGGGAGTGTATGTGTGCCGATCTGACAACTGGACCTGGAACTAAGATATCACTACACTGGAAATCTGGACCATGTAGCGTTGTTGTGTTTTCCTGGAAGCGTAAGCTGGGCTGGACTGACGTATGTCAGTGCTGCGTGAGGCTGTGAATAATTACTCCGGAGCTATGGGTGTGGCTCCATCGTGAGCTATATGAGAAATCAACTGATTTGGGTGTCTGTTATGTAGTGGTGCCGTCACCCGGGTCTTACACGTAAATGTGTCATTATGTCTGTAAAGTCCCACAACATGGCCAACATGGAAGGTACGGGCAATCACTAATCCTACATTCATCCATAGTTGCACACATAAAAGATGGTGGACATGACGCATTTCTGTGAATATGAATGTTTGTTGTACATTCAGTGGAGTGTTGTAGCTGTAGTAATGAGCAAGAGAAAGTTATATAATCAAAGTTTTTGTTACTGGCAGAGGTAAAATGATGGAATACGCTATTTACAGCACAATATAATGTGGCAGGGCGCAGGTGCAGCTTTTTACAAACATAATAAATACACTGACACAGTGAGTACGGGCACGTGTGCTCGATTCCATTTAATTACGTTGCTGCTGGTAAGAAGTAAAATAGTAATCATGATCTCATACACAGATATTCAATCGTAAACGGTTTATGACTTCTGCTGTACAAAGGTAGGAGCACTATATGTGAAATAATACACAGAATATTCTATCATAAAGGGTTCATGAGTTGTGGTGCACTGAGGTAGGGGCGGTTTGTGTGGAGTCTGCGATGATGCATGGTTCAGGCAGACCGCACTGGTAATGATGTCTTTTGACTACTGATTTTTGCCTTAATAAGGCCACGTGGCAGTTATTTATGGTGTACATCTGGTGTTTAGTGTGTGCTCACCCTGCGATGATGCGTGGTCTGAACGGGCTGCACTCAAAGCATTGACTGTTGCATACTGTACTGAATGAACTTTAGGGGAAAAAAAAACTACCATCGATGGATATTAATTGCTCTGCAAACTAGGTCTACTGATTGCTCCCCATCACAAATTAAACAATTGCACTGCACGCAGTGCATTCTAACTTTTTCAAAATGGGAACCTATGTCTGGTGGTGATGTTGAAGATGATGCCCACGAGGTACTTGGTATTGCCGGTGGTGGAGGGACATTTTGGCGCAGTCTTCTACATTCGTTGTGAGCATAGTTCACAGGATGCAGGGATTCAAGGTGCTTGCGCATACTAGCAGTGCCACAGGAGTATTTTTTTCTCTGCCTTAAGTAAATTGACGCGGTACAAAAGGGGGTGGTGATGGACGGAGCATCTTGAATCAATCAAACACTCACACCCAGTCAAAAGATCTGGGTTTAATCCATCACCTTTCTGTAGCCCACTCTGCCACCCCAGTTCAGACATGGCTATATGCAAATCCGTCTGACCCTGTGCCTCATGGGAACAGTCCAGCCCGAACTGCCAAACCATGTCTTCCATGGACTAGAAACAAGCTTCCGAGGACCGGTTTCTGGCATTCCAGCCGTCTTCAGCCCGGCTTGCTTGAATCCAGTGGCAAAGTGAGCAAGGGACTCACGTCTGAGCATACCCTGCCACACTTATGGCGGCCAAAAGCGGTACAAAAGGGGGTGGTGATGGACGGAGCATCTGAATCAATCAAACACTCACACCCAGTCAAAATATCTGGGTTTAATCCATCACCGTTCTTTAGCCCACTCTGCCACCCCAGTTCAGACATGGCTATATGCAAATCAGTCTGACCCTGTGCCTTCATGGGAACAGTCCAGCCCGAACTGCCAAGCCATGTCTTCCCTGGACCGGAAACAAGCTTCTGAGGACCTGTTTCTGGCATTCCAGACGTCTTCAGCCCGGCTTGCTTGAATCCAGTGGCAAAGTGAGCAAGGGACTCACGTCTGAGCATACCCTGCCACACTTATGGCGGCCAAAAGCGGTACAAAAGGGGGTGGTGATGGACGGAGCATCTGAATCAATCAAACACTCACACCCAGTTAAAAGATCTGGGTTTAATCCATCACCGTTCTTTAGCCCACTCTGCCACCCCAGTTCAGACATGGCTATATGCAAATCAGTCTGACCCTGTGCCTCATGGGAACAGTCCAGCCCGAACTGCCAAGCCATGTCTTCCCTGGACCGGAAACAAGCTTCCGAGGACCGGTTTCTGGCATTCCAGCCGTCTTCAACCCGGCTTGCTTGAATCCAGTGGCAAAGTGAGCAAGGGACTCACGTCTGAGCATACCCTGCCACACTTTTGGCGGCCAAAAGCGGTACAAAAGGGGGTGGTGATGGACGGAGCATCTGAATCAATCAAACACTCACACCCAGTCAAAGGATCTGGGTTTAATTCATCACCGTTCTTTAGCCCACTCTGCCACTCCAGTTCAGACATGGCTATATGCAAATCAGTCTGACCCTGTGCCTCATGGGAACAGTCCAGCCCGAACTGCCAAGCCATGTATTCTCTGGACCGGAAACAAGCTTCCGAGGACCGGTTTCTGGCATTCCAGCCGTCTTCAGCCCGGCTTGCTTGAATCCAGTGGCAAAGTGAGCAAGGGACTCACGTCTAAGCATACCCTGCCACACTTATGGCGGCCAAAATCGGTACATAAGGGGGTGGTGATGGACGGAGCATCTGAATCAATCAAACACTCACACCCAGTCAAAAGATTTGGGTTTAATCCATCACCGTTCTTTAGCCCACTCTGCCACCCCAGTTCAGACATGGCTATATGCAAATCAGTCTGCACCTGTGCCTCATGGGAATAAATAATTTGAGGCTGAATTTAATGCTGTCTGTCTGTAGTATAGATCCAAATCTGAATTCAAGTTGTGAATCCCACTGTCTGCAGTGTACATGGAAGGCAGTAGTTAGCACAGTTATAGAAGAATGCTTTTTTTCACCTATTTTAACAAAATCTAAATACATACAGTATAATTGTCGCTGCATTAAGTAAATCAAGGCTGAATTCCCTACTGTCTGTAGTGTAGATGCAAAGCTGAATTCAAGTTGTAAACCCTGCTGTCCCCAGTGTAGATCTTAGGCTGGACTGCATCATGTGTAATCACAATTGAAATAACAGATGAAACATGTATTGAATACATTGTCGAAATATGTATGTTTCAGGGACATTATAGTTCAAATTGTGACCTGTGCTGTCCGCAGTGTAGACTGTCATTAAGTGTGCCTTTGTACTTGCAGCATGAATTTTATTATTCAACTAAAACTATAAGTGATATAAAAGAAGTTTTTGAAGGAAGCATACTAAAGGTATATTGTATAGGTTTGATAGGTGTTATACTTAGTTTGGTATTGTACTCTGCAAATAATGAATCAACAGTCTATTTAATTGTGAACTCTTATGACCGCAGGGTAGGCAGGAGGCAGCGGATAGCAAGTGCCCATGGCCAACCGGGGTTGAGTAGAGCTCCACAGTATTGGTAATTTAGCGAGTGTGCAGCCAGTGATGATAAGTGGTGCACTGAGTTAGTGGCACCTGAAACAACAAGGTTCTGTGGAGCCTGCGATGTCGTTTGGTCCGGGCTGACCATACTGATAGTAATGTTTTTTGTCTTGTGAATTCTGCCTTAGTAAGGCCACGTGACAATGATTTTTGGTGCACTGAGTTAGTAGTACCTTTGGCCCTTAGCGTGTACGTACCCTGCGATGATGCGTGGTCGGGGGGAGGCACAGTAATTGGAGTAATGTCTTTTGTCGATTGAATTCTGCATGAATTCCATTTAAAAGTGATAGTATGCCTCATTGCTGAAATAAAACTGTTCACTCTTCTTTGCTATTATTTATGGTGCACTGAGTTAGTAGTATCTTTGGCGCTGAGCTTGTATGTACCCTGCGAAAATGCGTGGTCCCGGGGGGCCGCAATCAGACCAATGTCTTTTGTCTGCTGAATTCTGCGTGAATATGGCCACGTGACGATGAATTATGGTGCACTGAGTTGGTAGTACCTTTGGTACTGAGCGTGTACGTAACCTGTGATGATGCGTGGTCCGGGCAGGCCACACTGGGAGCAATGTTTTTTGCCTAGTGAATTCTGCCTTAATAAAACCACAGGGAGATGACTTGTGGTGAAGTGAGTTAGTGGTACCTGAAGAACTCAGCGTGTGCGCACCCTGCGATGATTTGTGATTTGGGCGGGTTGCACTGGTACCATGTCTTTTGCCTACTGGAAAGCGTCATGTGCAATCGCTATTCCACCTGAATCGTGAGCCCTCACAATGTAGATCGAAGGCAGTAGTCAGCACAGACATTGAATAATGTTTTTTGATGCATCATTTAACAAAATCTGAGGACATAGAGTACAATTGTCTCTGCCTTAAATAAATAAAGGCTAAATTCAATGCAGTCCGTAGAGTAGATCCAAAGCTGAATTCAAGTTGGGAGCCCTGCTGTCCTCACTGTTGATCAAAGGCAGTAGTCAGCACAGACATCAAGAAATTCATGTTGTTGTATTCCTTAACAAAATATGAGGACATAGAGTACAATTATCTCTACCTTAAAAAAATCAAGGCTGAATTTCATGCTGTCCGTAGTATAGACCCAAAGTTGAATTCAAGTTGTGAACCCTGCTGTCAGCACTGTAGATCGAAGGCAGTAGTCAGCACAGATATCAACAAACGATTTTTGTCACTTATTTTAACAAAATCTGAACACATACAGTACAATTATCTCTGCATTAAATAAATCATGGCTCAATTCCCTACTTTCCATAGTGTAGATGCAAAGCTGAATTCAAGTTGTGAAACCTAGTGTCCGCAGTGTAGATCTAAGGCAGTAGTCGACACAAACATTGAGGAATGCTTTTTGTCACATACTTTAACAAAATCTGAGGACTGAGTACAGTTGTCTCTGCCCTAAATAATTCGAGACTCAATTAAATGTTGTCTGTAGTGTTGATGCGAAACTGGTATCAAGTTGTAAACTCTACTGACCGCAGTGTAGATCAAAGGCAGTAGTCAGTACAGACATTGAGGAATGTTTTTTGTCGCATCCTTTAACAAAATCTGAGGACTGAGTACAATTGTCTCTGCCTTAAATAAATCGAGACTGAATTCAATGTTGTCTGTAGTGCTGATGCGAAACTGGTATCAAGTTGTAAACCCTACTGACCACACAGTAGATCGAAGGCAGTAGTCAGCACAGATATCGACGAAGAATTTTTGTCACTTATTTTAACAAGGTCATCAGTGATGTCATTTGAGATGTCATCAGTGATGTCATCAGTGATATCACTGACCATGTCATGAACGATGTGATATGTGACATCATCACTGGTGGATTACGGGCGCGAGAGTTACGGTTAGTACAACTAACTATACTAACTATAACATAGGAATTTCAATGGTTGTGTATGAGTGAAATGTCCAGCTAATTATAACACGCCTGAAACCTATGTTTTTTTCAGTGAATTGCTATGGTTTTTTAAATGCTAATTCCTAACTATAGCCTGCCTGAAACCTATGGTTTTTTCAGTGAATATATATATATATATATATATATATATATTACCTACTGGCGGTCGCCAGTAGGCAGTTATAGTTAGGACCTAGTTTCCATAGGAAATCCGCAACATTCTATTGGGAATAACTTTGGCGCCGGTGGACGAATTTAGATGGCCCGCTCCGCTCTGCTCCTTCCCTGAAAGTTTGGGGGGGATTCGTCAAGCGGGGGCCGAGATAAAAGGGGGGTCCCAAAACGTGTTTTCTCCATGTTAATTTCCACAGGGCGGTTGGACTCACTTTTTGCCCGAACGGCTGAATGGATTCCCACCAAACTTGACAAAATTGTAGGGACTGGTAGCCCGATGTGCCTTTGCTATGTCTCAAGATATGTGCTCCAGTGGATTTTGAGTAATTTAGGTTCAAAAAAATATATATATCTATAAGCGCCCCACGGTACGCGCACCGGGGCGCCTACCAGCGCGCTACGCGAGTACGCGAGCGGAAAGCTGATTGGCTCTCGGGTGACTGTCAACATTCCAAACAGTCCGGAGCGGCCGCCATCTTGTGTCTCGGTAGGATCGAGACACAAGAGGTGGCAAAAACAAAGGGGGAAATGACCAAAAGGGGGCAGGGTAGACCCCCCTGAGTCATGAGTGATGTCACTGACCATGTCATGAGTGATGTAATATGTGACGTCATCAGCAGTGCATTGCAGGCGCGCAAGTTATAGTGAGTCCAACTAACTATAACGTGGGAATTTCAATGGTTTTATGTCAGTAAAATTTCCTGCTAACTATAACTGGTGTCAAACCCATGTTTTTTTCAGTGAATTTAATAGTTTTTTTAAATGCTAATTCCTAACTATAACTGGTGTGAAACCTATGGTTTTTTCAGTGAATATATATATATATATGTATATATATATATTTCGAATCCAAACCTCCTCTCTCACAGGAAGAAAGAGCCACACAGGTACACAGGACCAACTCGGTTTTATTCAGCTTTCAGGGTATGACGCGTTTCGTCGGAAGACTTTTTCAAATGCCTAAAATTACGAATGCTGACCAATGTCCACTTAAAACCAGATTGGCTTACTGCGATTGGTTGTAGTCATCTGGTAGGCACAAGGGAGCATCTCTGAACTCGGTACTCTGAGTTTCGCGTAGGCAGTCACTCAGCGTCTGTACTCTCCCAAGTGGGCGGCGTCTACCTCCTGTTCCCTTTGCACCTGGATGTTACTTGTGGCAAAACCTGCTGGCCTGACCTTACAACCCCCCCGCCCACTGCAGCTTGGTCGTCGGAGCATCATATCAGTGTATGGTGTCCCCTCGTGAAGTCACGGACCAGCTTGTCGGTAAGTACCGGTTGCAGCGAGCGGTGGTTCAGCGGTTCCCCAGTTCATGAGAATAATCCAAAACGAGCACTTGCCACTGTTTACCGCTGAACAACTTGTGGGGAGGGGGCTCCAAGTGCGCTGTGGCCACGCACTTAAACATCAAATCCAAAACCTCCTCTCTCACAGGAAGAAAGAGCCACACA
Organism: Lissotriton helveticus; assembly: GCF_964261635.1. Lineage (NCBI taxonomy): Eukaryota > Metazoa > Chordata > Amphibia > Caudata > Salamandridae > Lissotriton > Lissotriton helveticus. The sequence goes on from NC_136061.1 coordinate 1,114,590,540, forward strand.
GGTACACAGGACCAACTCGGTTTTATTCAGCTTTCAGGGCATGACGCGTTTTGTCGGAAGGCTTTTTCAAATGCCTAAAATTACGAATGCTGACCAATGTCCACTTAAAACCAGCTTGGCTTACTGTGATTGGTTGTAGTCATCTGGTAGGCACAAGGGAGCATCTCTGAACTCGGTACTCCGAGTTTCGCGTAGGCAGTCACTTAGCGTCTGTACTCTCCCAAGTGGACGGTGTCTGCCTCCTGTTCCCTTCGCACCTGGATGTTACTTGTGGCAAAACCTGCAGGCCTGACCTTACAACCCCCCCGCCCACTGCAGCTCGGTCGTCGGAGCATCATATCAGTGCATGGTGTCCCCTCGTGAAGTCACGGACCAGCTTGTTGGTAAGTACCGGTTGCAGCGAGCGGTGGTTCAGCGGTTCCCCAGTTCATGAGAATAATCCAAAACGAGCACTTGCCACTGTTTACCGCTGAACAACTTGTGGGGAGGGAGCTCCAAGTGCGCTGTGGCCACGCACTTAAACATCAAATCCAAAACCTCCTCTCTCACAGGAAGAAAGAGCCACACAGGTACACAGGACCAACTCGGTTTATTCAGCTTTCAGGGCATGACGCGTATCGTCGGAAGACTGTTTCAAATGCCTAAAATTACGAATGCTGACCAATGTCCACTTAAAACCAGCTTGGCTTACTGCGATTGGTTGTAGTCATCTGCTAGGCACAAGGGAGCATCTCTGAACTCGGTACTCCGAGTTTCGCGTAGGCAGTCACTCAGCGTCTGTACTCTCCCAAGTGGGCGGTGTCTGCCTCCTGTTCCCTTCGCACCTGGATGTTACTTGTTGCCAAACCTGCTGGCCTGACCTTACAACCCCCCTGCCCACTGCAGCTTGGTCGTCGGAGCATCATATCAGTGCATGGTGTCCCCTCGTGAAGTCACGGACCAGCTTCTTGGTAAGTACCGGTTGCAGCGAACGGTGGTTCAGTGGTTCCCCAGTTCATGAAAATAATCCAAAACGAGCACTTGCCACTGTTTACCGCGAAACAACTTGTGGGGAGGAGGCTCCAAGTGTGCTGTGGCCACGCACTAAAACATCAAATCCAAAACCTCCTCTCTCACAGGAAGAAAGAGCCACACAGGTACACAGGACCAACTCGGTTTTATTCAGCTTTCAGGGCATGACGCGTTTCGTCGGAAGACTTTTTCAAATGCCTAAAATTACGAATGCTGACCAATGTCCACTTAAAACCAGCTTGGCTTACTGCGATTGGTTGTAGTCATCTGGTAGGCACAAGGGAGCATCTCTGAACTCGGTACACCGAGTTTCGCGTAGGCAGTCACTCAGCGTCTGTACTCTCCCAAGTGGGCGGTGTCTGCCTCCTGTTCCCTTCGCACCTGGATGTTACTTGTGGCAAAACCTGCTAGCCTGACCTTACAACCCCCCCGCCCACTGCAGCTTGGTCGTCGGAGCATCATATCAGTGCATGGTGTCCCCTCGTGAAGTCACGGACCAGCTTGTTGGTAAGTACCGGTTGCAGCGAGCGGTGGTTCAGCGGTTCCCCAGTTCATGGGAATAATCCAAAACGAGCACTTGCCACTGTTTACCGCTGAACAACTTGTGGGGAGGGGGCTCCAAGTGCGCTGTGGCCACGCACTTAAACATCAAATCCAAAACCTCCTCTCTCACAGGAAGAAAGAGCCACACAGGTACATAGGACCAACTCGGTTTTATTCAGCTTTCAGGGCATGACGCGTTTCGTCGTAAGACTTTTTCAAATGCCTAAAATTACGAATGCTGACCAATGTCCACTTAAAACCAGCTTGGCTTACTGCGATTGGTTGTATATATATATGACGAAAAATTCCTTAGGAGAAGAAATCAGAGGCCAGAGGGGAAAACAGGGCAGGTAACACGTTTTATTCAAATTGTCCCAGTGGTGGCGAATGCATTTCGGCAAAAGCTGCCTTCCTCAGCGCCCTGCACTGTAACGAGTCCTTCAGCAATTAACTCCATCCTGGTTAAAATACCTGCATGCATCCTAGTCTCCTCCCCCTAATGCTGTCAGCACAACTGTAGAAGCTCATGGTGAGTGTATTGAACTTCAAATCCCAGAAGGCACTGTGTCGGCAGAACTGAGTAGGTGGCATGGGGGAGTGAGCAAAAACAATGGGTCGGTGCGTGCTTTCAGGTGAGTGGTAAAGGGATCCTCAAATCAAAAAGAAGTCCACGGCCACTGTCCTGAGTCCCCTCGTGCTGCTACGGCCAGTTGCCACAGGTCCATGATTAGGCAGGGGATGTCAAATGGGAGACATGGCGCCCGATAGAGATAGAATACCTCAGTCGGCCTATGCCGGCTTGCAGAACCTGGCGGACTCCGAGCATATCGATTCCTCGATCCAAATGACGCTAGGACAGCGTGGTGCCAGTTAAAGTTCGGGTTACTTGATGTAGTAGGGCCTTCTGTGCTGTGCCTCTGGCAGGCGCAGTAAACATGACGAAAAATTCCTTAGGAGAAGAAATCAGAGGCCAGAGGTGAAAACAGGGCAGGTAACACGTTTTATTCAAATTGTCCCAGTGGTGGTGAATGCAGTTTGGCAAAAGCTGCCTTCCTCAGCCCCCTGCACTGTAACCAGTCCTTCACCAATTAACTCCATCCTGGTTAAAATACGTGCATGCATCCTAGTCTCCTCCCCCTAATGCTGTTCGCACACCCTGTAGAAGTATATATATATATATTACCTACTGGCAGTCGCCAGTAGGTAGTTATAGTTAGGACCTATTTTCCATAGGAAATCTGCACCATTCTATTCGGTTGATGAAGCTTTGCGAAATTTTTAAAACTAATGGATAGCTCTGGTCCGCTCCTATCCTGAAAGTCTTGGGGTGATTCGTTGAGTGGGGGCAGAGAAAAAAGGGGGTCCCAAAACGTGTTTCCCCCTTGCAATTTTCCATCGGGACCTTTAGCCGCAGCTACAGCCCAAACTGCTGAACGGAATTACACCAAATTTGGCAAAAAGGCAGTCCTCAGTTCAGACTCGTGCCCTTTGCTTAAATGATGTACATCTGTCTAGTTGTTCCTGAGAAAATTACAATTAAAAGTACATATATATCTATGGCCGGGGTGGATCCGCGCACCCTGAGCACACCCTGAGTGCACCCTGAGCGCACCCTTCCGATCACCCGCTGAATGCTAATTGGCTGTCAAGTGGTTGTCAGCATTCAAACTAGGAACAGTTGGCAGCCATTTGGTGCCTCGGTAGAAGCAAGGCTGAAGAAGTCAGTGGAACAAGTTTGCAAAACGTATAAATGGGGCAGGGTAGAAATATCCTGACCCTCTAGACCAGGGCCCCTAAATTTTTTATTTTTTTTTAGGATCGACAAGTGCGCGCAGGGTGCGTGGATACCGCCGTAAATAACAGAGCATCTTTTATAATTAGCCCCAAGGGGGCCAAATTCTGGAGGCAAATGAAAAAAAATTATAGGGGGCCGCCATCCCCCGGGGCTTCAAAATAAATGGTTGGGGGTCTCCAAGGTTTCCCCCCAGCAAAATTCGTGGTTGGGGGTCTCATCGACCCCCCCAAGCCCTTGGGACCACCTCTCCCCCTCCGGGGCTTTGTGTAATGTTGGAGGAGGGCCATCCGGCCCCCCTCCTGGAGCATTGCTTTTACACATGGGGAGCTGCATGTCAATCAGCTCCCAATGTGGAAAAGCAATGCCAGCTCCCGAAGGACGTGGGGCGCTGTCGGGACTGTGGGGGCTTTGGGGCTCCCCCCACGGTCTTCAACGTTTTATATAAGCCCCGGGGGATGGGGACCCCGGGGATAATAGATATTAGTGATAGGGCTATTGTCTTTTACGGTAAAATTAGGAGTCGTGTACCCAGCGCGTTGCTCAGTGCGGCCCTCTGGTGTGCACGCATTGGATGCAAGACTCATAACCTGTAGGGTGCACGACTCCAACGCGTTTGGTGCACGACTTCTACGCTTTCAATGCACAACTTCTACACATTGGGTGCGCGACTCCAAGCAAAAAACAAATAATAGTTTTCAGATATACATCAAGCTTATGTGTATAAATCTTAGGTGGCTCTAAAAAGAGCCCTTGTGTTTATTGAGAGATTTTGGTACACACAAGTAAGTACCTATGCAGAGTTTAAAGTTCAAGAGGAAGACTCTGTTACCCTCATCTGTAAAATGTACACCATCTCTCCTATAGATGCCATCCATATTGAAATGCAGATTGTTATGGTAAATGGAACCCATTCTATAATCTCAGAGAAAAGCAGAAACAGATTTATTGACATGCGTCCTAGCTTTCTCAATCTGTGGACAAAATTGATTGGACCAGTTCCATTTCTTCCTCTGGCATATGTTAGAATAGACAAAGGCAGGTTTGGGGAAAAGTGACATCAATTCTGTAAAGGTGTCCTTTATAAGCATTTCCAGACCTACCCCAGTGAAAGTGCCTAGGTCATTGCCACCACAATGCACAATTATGAGGTCAGGGTGTTGGAGATGCAAAAAGGATTTAACCAATGGCATCAATTGGAGCCACTTTAACCCTCCCTTTCCAATCCATTTAATGTTTACATTTGGTAAAGCTAGGTCTTTGTCCATGTTTCTGTTTTCTGCAGACCTTTGGCTCCAGAAAATATAGCTGTGTCCCAAAATACACACTCCAAGCATCTTGAAGGGAGGTCTGGATGCACTCAGATGGTCTCTGTATGTGAAATGGCAGTTTGACAAGTGAGATTTTTCTAAAATGGTGTATAAGATGCAGTTTTGAAAAAAGAAAAGAAATGATTGGGTGTTTGAGATCATTCTAGTCTCAAAAGTAGGGTGCATGTTTCTGTTTTTTTGAAAGCATGTTTTTTATTGGTTAAGAAAAAGTATTTGAAAGAAACATTACATAGGATACACTGATATTTTGAATAGTCAAGCACACTTGCTGTTTGGATTAGCAACATTGTGTGCTGAACTTCTGACGTATGAGTTCAGTTAAGTGTTCCATGAACTGTTTCTATGGTAACAGGTAGTGAGCAGATAGGAGGTAGGGTTAAAATGTATGTCACTTGGAAAGGGCTGAAATGTGTAACCAAAGGAAATGTGTGTTTACTTTTGAATTATTGTGGGAAGCAATGTGATTTGCTATTTACATGTATATGTGTGTAGAATGATAGGGAAAGCTTGCCATTTCTTTGGATTTGCTAAGAGGTGCACAGAACAGAGATTCTGTATAAGAAAATCTGGTGTGTGACTGAAATACTTCTTAATCTACAAATCAATTTCAAAGGTATCTTATTCTTTTGTGAGAGGTTGTATTTGGTATGTTTGTTTTTAATAAGATTAATGTGTTTCTCTTGGTAAAGTGCAGGGAGTAGTGTTTCTTGTCTAGATTCAGTTTGTGAGACTGTGTATTAAAATATGTGGAATATGTGCAGTCATGTTTCCTGTTCCAGACTACTAAATGTTTTTGGTAAAGTGCAAGGGGTACTGTTATTTGCCTAGAATCACACTGTGAGTCAGTGTGCATTTGGGAAAATTGAGAGATAATCATTTGGTTGCTTGATGTGTTTGCAGACACATAGGTGCTTAAAAACCTTTCTTGATGTTACGTTTTGTTAGAATTAGAAAATAGACATTGCTTATGTATTTGGAAAATGATTTAGGCTTTAACATTGAAATGCAGTAATAAAATATGTGAAATGTGTGCTGACACTTTCGTTTTTTGTAGATCAGTGAATGCGTTTTGATAAAGTCCAAGAGATAGTCTGGGTTGTCTTGAATCACACTGTGACTCTGTGTACATTTGGGAACTGTTGTGAGAGAAGCCTGTGCATATTTCATGTGCTTGCAGTTCTAGTACTGGTTAAAAACGTATGCTGTTGCCAAGTTTTGGTAGAATTTGAATGCAGTCATTGCTTATGTGTTTTAAAATGTGTCAGGCTTGTGTCTCAAATGTAGTAATGAAATATGTGAAATGTGTGCAGTCAGTTAGCTCTTCTAGACTAGTGAATAGTGTTGCTTTTCTAGAATTACACTGTGAGTGTGTGTTCATTTGTAAAGCATTGTGAGAGAAGCATTTGGTAACTTTATGTGTAGTTGTACTATTATAATCATTCAGTCATTGTCCAAGTACTTATGCGGAGATTCAGAGCCTTAGCACATGTACTGCTTCAAACTCCTATGGACTATGCATGTAATGATTTAACCACCTTCACCCTTGTGTTTCAGGCCTACAATTCCCCAGTCAGTATCCATACACTCCAGCAAACCCCCTGTGAGTGTTCTTGCAATCCCATAGTGACTCTTTCAGTAGCATGTAGTAATCCTTTCAGTAAAGTGTAAGGGATATTTTTATTTGTCTAGAATCACACTGTGAGTTACTGTGCATTTAGGAAAAAAGAGAGAATCATTTGCTGGCTTGATGTGTTTGTAGACACATAAGTACATGTACTCATGCAGTGACCAGGCTTTAGGGCACACAGTGCTTCAAAGTGCTATGTACTAGGCATGTACTGGTCTAACCACCTTCACACTTCTGTTTCAGGCCTACAATTCCTCAGTTAGTATCCATACACTCCAGCAAACACCATATGAGTGCTCTTGCAATCCCATAGTAACTCTTTCAGTAGCATGTTGTAATCCTTTCAGTAAAGTGCAAGGGATACTGTTATTTGTCTAGAATCACACTGTGAGTCAGTGTGCTTTTGGGAAAATTGAGAGAGAACCATTTGGTTGCTTGATGTGTTTGTAGACACATAAGTACATGTACTCATGCGAGAGCCAGGCTTTAGGGCACGCAGTGCTTCAAATTCCTATGTACTATACATGCACTGGTCTAACCACCTTCACACTTCTGTTTCAGGCCTACAATTCCTCAGTTAGTATCCATACACTCCAGCAAACACCCTATGTGTGCTCTTGCAATCCCATAGTGACTCTTTCAGCAGCATGTAGTAATCCTTTCAGTGAAGTGCAAGGGATACTGTTATTTGTCTAGAATCACACTGCCTACGCAGCGTGGGCTGTAAACTTACCTGGATATTTTGCTGTTGCTTGTTGGCCACAGAACTTTGGAGGCACTTTTGGGTACCGCTGAGGCGCGAGGACGCATAACGCCGGTTTCCCCTGCTGCCGCTGCCTTTCTTGACCTAGTGCGCGGCCGCCGAGGGGGGAGACTACATCTCCCAGGAGTCCCTGCGGCCAGACGCCGCATATGCCCATTTCGCGCCAGGTGGCACCTAAAAGAACGTCGGAGCTCCTGCATCGCAGGACGCGCGCAGGCGCCGCTGGGATAAGCCCGGGCAAAGGGCGGGCCGTCTGTGGCCATCCGGGGCAGAAAGGGGCAGGGCAGGGCCACCAATCTTTCATTTGAATAACGGACCCTCCTGCTCATGAACTTGGACATGGTCAGTGACTCTTGATTCCCAAAATTAATAACGTGTGTACTATATTGCTCTAACCTTGCTTTTATGTTTGGTTAAAACATGAGTGTGGGCACTCGCAAAGGGACAGGGGTCCAAGGGGTTCTGGGTACTCTTGACACCTTCCTCATTAGGGCAGAGTCGGTCTTGATCCACGAAATAGAACTTACCCAAAGAAGACTTTCCCTGGACACACATGGAGCTTCTATGGAAGCCATTACAGGGGGGCCTGTTATTGTTAATGAAGCTATGCCGGACAAATGTAACTCGGCTAGCATACCACAAGTGGCCCCAGAGTCCTTGGTGGTAATCTTAGAAGACTTACTCATGTCACCTAATATATCAACTGTTACAACTGTCACAGCACCACCATTAGTATTATCATCACCCCCGATTGAAACTAGGTTTACACGACAATCGCAGCACAAAGCAAAAGGGGGCACGGCCCCAGCTACCACAAGGAAAAGAAAGGCGGTTGGCGCACCACTTATGGTACAACAAACTAGTAAAGTGGCAAAAACAAAGGGTATTGCCCGTGGCAAGAAAGGCCCTGTAGAAGAAACAGTTGCTGGTAACCCTACTTGCCCGAGCACATTAAAAAACCTAAATTCCACTGTGCATTGCCAGATAGAGTTGGAAGACAGTATATTGGCAAAACTGGAGGGGAAGCTAATGGTGCTGTTAAAACCGCTGTTAGATAAACTTGTGGACATTGACACTCGCCTAAATAATATAGAACAAAAAGTTTCCCCACCTATTAGTCAAACATCAAATGGGGGCACAGCAGCTCAGGGTGATCAAGGAACACACTTGGCTGCCAATTTAAATATGGCAGCCAATGATGTTTCCACAAATGGGGGCGCACAGACTCCTACACTAAACAGTGTTAATACCCAATTAGCACAAACCAGTTCCGCATGGGCAGGAGTAAAATCCGGGGGAATCTATAAGGGTTTGAAGGATTCATTTAGGGGGGGTTTGGACACTGCATATAGCAAGGGACACCTTAACTTACCCCCTGAGTCCACACCTTATACAGTTGTGCTTTTGAATGTTCCAACAATACCACCCAAGTCTGAGGAACATTGGATCACCTTAAAAAATAGGGCACTCCACCTATTAGATATTAAAACTGGATTAGGTAGGCACTTGTTTCTTGAGTTTAAAATGATCCGCAGGGTCCCCTGGATAGAGAAATCGAATAAAAGTAGCAGGGGCGACCGCATGACTTTTGGGTCTTCTGAGTTTGTCAGAACAATCTTAGAAAGAGCCGGAACAACACAAATGGGTAGGGAGGGGAGACACATTTTACCCCTGGGTTTTTTCTATCGTAACCCCCAGACCCTACCTATATATAGATGTAATAACCCAATTATCTCCCAAATCCAGGAGAGGTATGAATATAACGTTCCAACCTACAACCGTTTTGAACAGGCCTTTTCTAATTTAGTTACACAAGATTGACAATCAGATAGGTTGGTTAGTGCTAATGGTCATGAGGGGAAATTAATAGGGGAGAGTCTAGTTTATCGACCAACAATTTCAGTGAAGGAGAAAAAAGCACAGGAACTTACACTTATACACCCAGCAATTGTAGCTGCTCTTCACACACAGTAAGAGGGTGCCTTGGGATTAGTATCAGCTACTACTGCTAAAAAACTGAAGAACTTACACAATCCAAAAAGAACAAAAAATTATTTTGGTCTCAATATTCTGAGTTGGAACGTTGCAGGCCTCGAATCAAGATTAGCGGATACAGACTGGATGCATATACTGTCTGGTAAAGACATTATAATGTTCCAGGAGACATGTGCCAAACACGATTTACACATAGAGGGGTACCATTGCTTCAGCTTGACAGCACCTAAACCAGATTTGGGGCATGCATCTGGAGGCCTATTCATTGGGATCAGGATAGCTTCTGGAGGGAGTATTAGGGTGATACCAACTAATAGTCCCAATATACAAATATTGGAATACAAAAGACGGGACCCCTTCTACCTAATTAATTTTTATAATAATTACTTTTATTCTGTTCCAAATAGGAATTTTATTGAGTTTTTTTAAATCATATCAGATTTATATAAACACCAAGGAGCAGATGATTGTATTGGGATCCTTTTAGGGGGGACTTCTATGCTAAAGTCCCAATGGCACATCAGGATATGGACCAATCTCATGCAGATCCAGCAGTGCGAAGGGGCTTAGAATTAGATATTTTTATTAGTGAACGGATCCTCAGTAATGTAATGGATTTGGTTCAAACCCCTAGAAATCAGCAGGCACCAACTTTTAGATGTAGGGACTGTTTTTCAACTATTGATTATATCTTCTTGTCTCCATGCCTTGCAGACCCGTTTAATAACGGCTGAGGTCCATGCAACGGACTTTGGGGACCAAAACCCGCTGATAGTGGTATTAAGATTAGCATCCCGCCCCGTGTATACCATCCTTCATGGGGCGAGGGATGTTATTCCCTCAACAGATAACCTAAGGTTGAAATGGAGGAGAGTAGATAGCGGTAGAATAGTTGAGATAGAAGAATACCAGTATTTAATTACCTCATGTTTGTCAACTAAAGGTAACTATTTGAGCACAATTGAGGATTTTACCAAAACTATGCTCTGCAATTAGATCTCTCCTGTCAGTGCCACTGCATAAGGTTGACAAAGAACCTAGATGGTTTGACCATAAATTCTCAGAAGCTACTTACGTAAGGCTCTAACCTCCAAACCTAGGTTCCCTATGGACGTAAGGATAGCAAGGAAGATGTATAAAATAACAATCAGAGAACGGAAGGATACTCTACTGGGGGAGCACTGGGAGGTACTAGCTGATTCAGCTGGGGGAAAGAATGGTAATTCACTCTGGTCCGCAGTTAGGGACCTGCGCAATATGGGCCAACAATTGACACCAGTCAGTTGTACCATCTCCAGTGACTCATGGGAGAATCACTTCTCAAGAATATATGCCGCACCAACACAAGGCACAGTCCACTATGTGCAGGGACATCTTTGCTGCCAAGTATTAACAAAGGAGGGAGGAACCCTACTATTCTCAAATAGGGAAAGGGTAAATACAGTTCAGCAAAGCGGAAAACATCCCAGATTGTATGCACAGGTGTGCGTGTGTGCTAGCAAAAGTAACTGATTAAGCCTGAGAATTAAATTAATATTGTGAGGTGAAAAAAGTTGATTCGTCAGCAAACACTGATTGAAAAACCAAAGTCTAAAATACAAATACAAAGATTTTTCATACATTAAAAAACATTCCATAATTGCAATATATTAAAAACAAAGATCAACATATCATGGTTACACGTTAGAAAACAAAGTCGACGCTGCGTTTCGGTGATTGACAAAGCTGTTCACCTTCTTCAGGACAGTTGTCTCAATTGGTTGTTGTGTTACGCCTACGTTCAGGTTGACTTTATACCGAATATAGACAGGATTTCATGCAGGTATCACTTACAATTAATACCCATGAGTAAATAAATCATTCAAAATCTAGAGATCATTGTTGGAGCCACTGTATAATATGATAAGAGGGCTGATTTAAAAGCACAAGACAACTTCAATGTGGTACTTAAGTGCGAGAAAGGAATGGATATTCCCTGGCTCTCAGGATTTCACAAGATTTTATGCAGTGTGGATAAAGGCTACCTCTTTTTAGAACCAACAAGAGTTGAGCCATCACATAAGAATGATTTTTAAAAATCACTATACGCACTTTATAACTTAGATAGGACTAATAAGGAATCTAAGAAATCTACAGTCTCGGCCTATATGGGTAAAGAGCTGTAGAGGTATCCTTTACCATTATACCTCACTGCGCCAATGGCTAACTGGGATAGATCCCTCTTGTTTCGCTTAAGGGCTGGAACTGTAAGATGCCTACTAAGTTTTCCCCTGAGATATTGGTCAAACCCAGATTATATACCATGCCCCTGTGATGGAGTGAGCGAACAAAATGATTTGCATTTCCTCTTTTTTTGTAAATATTATTTAAAATATGTAAAATGGTTTTTCGCTCCGTTTTTTAGAAAACACAGACCCCTCTCTTTGGGGGACTCTTACCAGATGTTGCTCTCCCTGGACACTGAAGAAATAGTTTTTCACACCAGCACTTTCTTGAGACTTGTTACACGAGCCCGTAAAATGATGGACAAGTCTTGATTTTCTGCTCTATATTAATTCTTACAATCATCGGTTGTCTAATTTGGAATGCCTATCTGTAAAGTTTTAATAAGGATTTTAGGACACTTTTGTATTAATGAGATTTGATTTATGAATTTCTGAAATTAGAATAAAGATTTTTGAATTGAATTGAATTGAATTGAGAAAGAATCATTTGGTTGCTTGATGTGTTTGTAGACACATGAGTACATGTACTCATGCAGCGAGCCTGGCTTTAGGGCATGCAGTGCTTCAAATTGTTATGTATTATGCATGTACTGGTCTAACCACCTTCACACTTCGGTTTCAGGCCTACAATTCCCCAGTTAGTATCCATACATTCCAGCAAACACCTTGTGACTGCTCTTGCAATCCCAAAGTAACTCTTTCATTAGCATGTAGTAATTCTTTCACTAAAGTAAAACCTAATCTATTATGAATTCACCAACTGTCTCTCCTTATAGTACTATAATCATTCAGTCAGTATGCATGTAGTCATACAGTGAGGCAGGTTTTAGCACACAGAGTGGTTGAAACACCGTGTGAGTGCTCTTGCAATCCCATAGTGACTCTTTCAGTACCATGTACTAATCCTTTCACTAAAGTAAAACTCAATAAATTATGAATTTACCCACTGACTCTCCTTATAGTAGTGTAATCATTCAGTCAGTATACATGTACAATGAGCTAGGATTTAGCAGAGTGGTTGAAACTCCTATGCACTATGCATGTAGTAGTATAACCACCTTTACATTTGTGTTTCATGCCTACAATTCCCCAGTTAGTATTCATACGCTCCAGCAAACACCCTGACACCCTGACACATAAGTACATGTACTGATGCAGTGAGCCAGGCTTTAGGGCATGCAGTGCTTCAAATTCCTATGTACTATGCATGTACTGGTTTAACCACCTTCAAACTTCTGTTTCAGGCCCACAATTCCCCAGTTACTATACCTACACTCCAGCAAACACTCTGTGTGTGCTCTTGCAATCCCATGGAGACTCTTTCAGTAGCATGTAGTAATCCTGTCAGTAAAGTGCAAGGGATACTGTTATTTGTCTAGAATCACACCGTGCGTCAGTGTGCATTTGGGAAAATTGAGAGAGAATCATTTGTATGCTTGATGTGTTTTATAGACACATAAGTATATGTACTCATGCAGTGAGCCAGGCTTTAGGGCACGCAGTGTTTCAAGCTCCTCTGTACTATGTATGTACTGGTATAACCACCTTCACACTTGTGTTTCAGGCCTACAATTCCCCAGTCAGTATCCATACACTCCAACAAACATCCTGTGAGTGCTCTTACAATGCTATAGTGACTCTTTCAGTACCATGTAGTAATCCTTTTAGTAAAATAAAACTGAATCAAGCGAGGCTTTAGGGTATGGAATGATTCAAACTCCTATGCAATATACATGTAGTACTCTAACCACCTTCACACTTGCATCTACAGTTTCTTAGTCAGTATTTATATAAAATGTGTTGTATAGTAATAGAAAAGTATAATTTATAAAGTTATTAATATACTTTTATTTATGATTATTTTTTACAGATACTGTTTATCATCATTAAAATAAAGTTATCATGCCGGACAAAGTAAGAAAAAGAAAAGGACAGAAAAAGGACAGTTACTTGAAGAAAACTTAACCACAAGTATTGGATGACCAGCATAATGTGGCTAAAAAGAGAAAATGTTCTGGTAAGACCACAAAGGACTTTATTAAAAATATTACTAGACTGAAAAAGAATATTGAAAATGTTGAAAGCACTGAAAATGTTCCAAGCACGAAAAAAAGGCAAAAAAATAGGAAAGGAAAAAAAGGCAATGTACATTCAAAGGATACAACTAATGGCAAAAGAATCGAAAATCAATATAAAGAAATACGTAAACAAATATTTTATAATAGAGTAGTACATAATTTGCTGAAAGATATGAAGAAATATAAAAAGAGAGCACTGTTTTATAAAAAGAAGAAGCATATTGAATCTATTGTTGAAAAGGTTTTTGAAGTAAAGAGGAAATTATTTATTTTAGTTTTAAACAGAATTCGATCCCTAGATAAACCAATCCATTTAATGAAGGCCAAAAGTAAGAGGAAAAGAGTAATTAACAGAACTAATTGTTGTGATTTTCTTAGGGGAATGGAAACACAGTTCAAGTTCTGAGCCTTTCTTTAATGAAAAGAGTTATTTTCAGACCAATGATTTGTTGAATGCAGTTGGCACCAGTGGTTGAGCTTATGAGGTTAGAAATGGTTGTCCAATTGAGAATGAGAAAATGGTTCCCAGAAATGCAGAAGTGATAGCTGATGAAGTTCTAGGCAGACGTTACAAAGCCCCAGTGTTTCCTTTGGATTGCAGTAGTATTTGTAGTGTACGATAAGAATCTATTGATCTTTTACGCAATTTCTTAAGAACATATAGTAAAACAAGTGTTAAACAAAAAATTAAGATGATGCAAGGCCTACACCCTTGTAGAGCAGGAATAAATACTGGTTTGCAAGGTCATTCTACGGCATGTCTTTCTAGGAAAGTATGTCAAAGTATTTTTCACCATTTCAGGATGTTGGTAATACATCATACTCAAATGCAGAAGTTAGTCAGAAGATATAATTATGCAAAAAGTCTCTTTTGCGTGGGTCAGTTTCAGATGTGAAAAAGATTTGTGATGACATTGAGTTTTGTTACTTTGGTCCTGAACAAGAGAGTGCAGAAACTGAGACATTAATAGAAGAAAATGTTGAAGAGAATGTTGAACCAAGTTGTACAAAGAATTTTGAAGGTGAAATTACAAAGTTTAAGGTGATTTCAGGTGAAAGGCCAAATTTTTCTTGTATTTGTTGTCGGCGAAGTCACTATAAAAATCAGACTAGGAGTGTCGATGGATGTACGTTGTTACAACGCCTGCTTTTACCACGCATGCTGTTACAACGCAAGTTTTACAACGCAAGCCATTACAACGCATTGCTTTGGGGGGTGCTGGATAGTGAATAGTTTAATTTACTATTCCAACTCCAGTCCCCGTGGATAGTAGGGAAGGTGTTGGATAATAAATTAAACTATTACTTATCCTAGAGCGCCCCCCAGTGCAATGCGTTGTAATGGTTTTCATTATAAAACCTGCGTTGTAAAAGCACTGCGTGGTAAAAGTTGCGTGGTAAAGGATGTTTACCTTGTCGATCTGTATTTAAAAAGTGAAAAAGAAAAAAATTATAATTGGAAGGAATTTGCAACTTATTTGTTGGTAGAGAATTGTTTTGATTTGGGTTCTGACCAGCGTATTTGTAAATACTGTTATAACAAATTAGATGAGAAATAATGCTCGCTAGAGCTGTGCATAAAAATTTAGAGTTAGTTGCTATTCCTCCAGAACTGATAGATTTAAATACCTATGAGTCTATTCTCATTCAATGTGTGCACCCATTTCAGGCTTTTGTTTGTATGGAGCCTAAAACAGGTAAATTGCCTCCTTCAGATTTAAAAAGAGTATTAAAAGGAAGAGTTGTGTATTTACTGTTAGATTTAAAGAAAAATATTGAAACTATTGGTGTAGAGAGTGTAGAAACTGAACTACTAGTTATTCTTGTTAATGGTGTCCCGACTAAGAATAAGAAAATCTGGCAGGAGTTAGTGGATGTTAAGAAAGTACAGAAGGCAACTTTGTATTTAATAAAAAACAATACATACTATAAAAATGGTTATATGGGAGGATAAGAAATACTTTTAGCAGAAGATACTGAAACGTCAAGTGGACAAATTGAAAAAGGGGACATGTCAAGATGTTAAGAAATCTATGAACATTACAGTGTACACTTCATTCAAAAGAAGTGATGGGGCATCACTATTGAGTTGTACCAATTGAAAAAAGCAAAAGGAAGTCCCATGAGTGTATGGGAAGAGAGCTTGGAAGCTCGTTGTATTCCGCAGTTGTTTCCAACAGGAAAAGGTGGATGATATGATGAACGTCCTGTGCAGACTCCTGCATCTGAATATCGGACAACAAGATTATATGCAGAAGATCCAAGATTTCGACAATGTATCCCTTATATATTTCATCTTTTGTTTGAAAGTGACTTGTCTGGACTTTCATATGCAGTCAATCACATTTTAAAAACTGGAGTACATCTGCAAAATGTAACTGCAAAGGATTTTATGTATAAAGTGCAGCAGAGAGACGATCATTTTAGAATCTCAGCTGATTACTTTGATGGTATGTCAGCGTGGGACTAATGAATATTGGTACCGTGGTCATGGAGAACTGAAATGTATGCTACGGAACATAGGAACTCCTACATGGTTCTTTACCCTAAGCTGTGCTGAGTACGCTTGGGATGATTTACTTGAATTTCTTCGAGAGGCAAATTCCAATATAAAAAATATTGATTACAAGATACCTGGGGAATTGTGCTCTTTGGATCCTGTTAATGTATGCAGCTATTTCAATCATAGATTTGAAGCTATGATGTCTTTTAGCTGCAATAAAAAAATCAGCCTCTTGGAGAAGTTGTGGATTTTTTGGGGAGAAAGGAGTATCAAGCAAGAGGTGCTCCTCATATACATATGCTGTTATGGATCAAGGTCGCCCCCAAATTTGGAACAGATGCGGATGATACTGTTTTGTCTTATATTCAACAATATGCTTCATGTGCTGTACCCAAAAGCACAGAAGAAAACAACTTAAGAGAACAAGTCTTACGATTTCAAAGCCACTGATGTGGAAAATACTGTCGACGAAAGTAAAAGTCTAAGGATAAGTTCAACACCAAATGTCGTTTTGCATTTCCACGTCCTGTAATAGGAAGAGTGAACAGTTTTATGTCATCTTTGCGTCACGAGAAAGTCTCCAAAAAATACCTACAACTTAAGAAGAAGCGAAGAGTCAAAATACATAAATGACTAAAATCCAGTTATTCTGCCCATGTGCAATGCTAAAATGGATATTCAGTACGTTGCGGACAATTTCATTGCTGTTGCTCGATATGTAACGTCCTACATTACAAAATCAGAAAAGACAGATTTGAAAGAAATGTGGGAAGAGATTTCTCACAAGAAGACTCTAAGTAAGAAATTATACGGTTTCAGTTTGAAGATGTTATAGCATCAAGAATTTGGAGCATATGAATGCTCAGATCGGTTTTCATCTGCAAGTCTATACTCCAAATCTAGAAGAAAAATTTGGGTGAGTCTAGGTCTTGCAGCAATGCGAAATCGGGTACTGAAAACTGTTCAGGAAATTGAATATTGAGCAGAAAAAGATCCAGAAAGTACAGATATTTAAAAAAAGAATATATTGGACACATATTACCCAAATAGAAGTCATCACCTTGAGAACATGTGTCTCTATGAAGAACTGCAAAACTGCACTTTTAAACGGAATATTACAGAGAACATCAATGATGGAAAATATGGAGTAATTGGTTCCTAAGGATGTCTGGTGAAACAAACGAAAGGAAATTTGATTAATCACAGGAAGCTGAGTTGCGACACTGCTGATAAAAGGGAATTTTACTATTTAGCCCTTTTGCAACTGTTCAAACCATGGCGTTCAGAACTGTAATTACTTGGAGATTTCCAAAGCTATGAAGATTCCTTCAATGCTTGTAAAGAGAGCATAGAATGTACAGTTTTTGCAAATTATCTGACAATGTTGAACAATGAAATTGATCAAGAAGCTACAATTGCAGCTAAGATTGCTAGAGACAGTTTTGAAGACAGTCAAAGTTCTGCTCCACTGAGTCAAGATCCACTAGGACAACCAATTCTTGAAAATGAAGCTGCAATCGCCATGAATAAAGTGGAAACAGCAATGCATCAAGCTCAAGAAGATATTATGGACTTAGGAAACTTGGAAGAACAACTAAATGTCAAACAGAAAGAAATATATCAGCAAGTGAGACAACAGATTGACCATGGATTTCATCTTGAAAAGAAAGAATGCACATGTACATCATTTCAACCTATCCGAATGTATGTGAGTGGACAAGCTGGAACAGGAAAAAGTTTCCTAATAAAGTAATCACCAGTTATTTACAGAAAACAACTGAGTCACATTTGTCTTGAGTTGTAACTGCTCTAACTGGGTTGGCAGCACACAACATCAAAGCATTTACATTACATCGCTTACTAATGATACCTGTGGAGCATGAAAATAAATTGGAATATCACAAGCTATCTGGAGAAGCTTGTTGCGAAGTTTCAAGAGTGCTGAAGAAAATGAAACTTCTGATTATTGATGAGGTAAGCATGGTCTCAAACTTAGTGCTTGCTTTTGTGCATTTAAGAATGCAGCAAATTCTTAAAACAGAGTATGATGTGTTATTTGGAGGAAAACATGTCTTAGTTTTCGGAGATCTTCTGCAGCTTACTCCCGTAAAAGGACAACCAGTATTTAAAACACTTGCACATGAAGACACCAGAAAGTCTCTGCGTAGTGTTGGAAACATGAACGTTTGGTCATATTTTGAATACAAAGAACTCATTACAAATATGCGACAGGCAAATGATGTTGATTATGGAACTATTCGTCAAGATATAAGAATTTGACTACTGACAGCACATGGCAAACAAGCTTCAAAGAGTTGATTACTTTCCAATTTGTTTCCAAATGAAGATATAGTTCCTGAGAAAATATACATGAAAATTGCAGAAAACAAATCTGTAATCTGCTTAATGCCAACACTGCGCCAGTGTTGTATATTCAACGAACAACTTTTGAAACTGGAAAATGAAGAAATCATAAAAATGGAAGCCTTCGATAAAATAAAGCATGAAAGAATCACTATTATTTTGACAGAAAAATTGAAGACAAAATTGGATTCTTTAGAAAAATTGATACCTAAAACTGCTGGTTTAGAAAAGAATCTGTATGCATGTAGAAACTGACGAGTCATTTTCAGGCGTAAATTGGACGTAGAAAAAGGTTTAGTTTATGGAGCAATGGGCAAAGTTGTGGATTTTGTTAATTATCAGAATAACGATGGTATTGAATTCTTAAAAATTAAATTTGATCAGTTTGAAGGAATTAAACAAATTGGTTGTTGTTCAGTTCATTTTTTGCTTGTTAAAGATTTATATGTCCGTAGAAAACAGTTTCCACTTTCTCTGGCATATGCAGTGACTATTCATAAATCTTAAGGTTTAAGTGTTGACAGTGCTTTGGTGAACATTGGAAATACTGCGTTTAAAGAGGGTATGGCATATGTTGCTTTGTCGCGAGTCAGAACGTTATCTGGTTTATTAATGATTTATTTTGATGACAAATAGGTTACTGCAGATGCACACTGTGTAAAAGAGTATATTAGGTTAAGAAGAACATATGCTCTCAATTTAGGTCAATATCCTGTATTTGAAAACCGTGTAGTAGGTAAAAAAAGAATGTATGAGAATATCTGTGGAGAAGGTATGGAGAAGGAAAAAAACAAGATAATGTTGTCATAGCAAGCAAAAAGAAAAAGGACACTGTTGAAGAGATTGTTGGTTATCAGTATGAAAATTGTTCAGGTGTCAACTGCTATGCTAATTTAGTGGTCATTGTATTCTTTCTTGAAGATTTGCAAAAGCAAATTATGGAGAATCAGGAAAAAAAGATTTTGTTCCTTGTTGCATTCCATTTATGAAAAATCGAGAACTGATACAAGTGAAATACAAAGTGTTTGTGATGTTCGTAATCTTTTGGATGTATGTTCTAGTTCTACACAATTTATGCAAAATATCCAAAGAGATGCTCAGGAATTTCTAATGTATATGACTACTGTATTGGAAAATGAAGGTGTAGACATAGAGAATATTTTCTGCCTTTGTTATAAATGGGAACATCATTGTGAAAATTGAATGTATACATGTAGCACTAATGCTGACACTGAAAGATTACTATATTTGACATTACCGGTCTGTAAATCAGTGTATTTCAATAAATTAGTTAAAGCTGCAAATCAAAACATGGAGTGTAGGCAATGCAAATCAGAAATATTATCAACGATATTTATACAAAGATATGGACAATATATAATTTTAATGATGCAACGTTGTACAACTAATGGGAGAAAATTGGACACTTTAATAAAACTTTTTGTAGCAACTCAATGATCAATATCAGGAAGGACTTTTGTAGCAGTAGCAATAATTTTCTATTATGGTCCTTCCACAACATCTGGCCATCTTAATAAATGCTAAATTGAGCGAATGGAGAGAGATAGGACTAATCACTGAAGATGAATATAAATTTCTGTTGGTTGAATGTCCGTCCTTTCCTTGTATCTACGTGCTACCTAAGGTGCACAAAGGAGGACAATTCCCACCTGGTAGGCCTATAATCTCGGGGGTGGGGTCACCCACTGAAAAATTGTCCCAGTTTGACACTTAAAACTCCAAAAATGCGTCCCTAATTTGCCATCTTATGTTAGGGATAGTAAGGACATTCTAACAAAATTCAGAGACTTTGACTGGTCTGATGATTCAATGTTCGTTACTCTTGACGTATAAAGTTTTTGTACCTGCATCGATAAAGACTATGGCATCGGGGCGGTACAGTCCTTTCTTGATAAGGATGATGCAGGCCTTAATGACTATAATAGGATGATAGTCTCTATGATTGAGATCATCCTGACCAACAACTACTTTCTTTTTGACAGTCACTGGTTCCACCAAATACGTGGAATCGCGATGGGCTCCAAGTTTGCTCCCTCGTACGCCTGCCTCTTTATGGGGTGGTTTGGAAGGGAGCATTCTTAGGGCACAGGTGCCTCCCCCTGGACTAATAACATTGTGTACTGGGGGAGGTACATCGATGATGTGATCTGTTTGTGGTCTAGGTCGGTCGAACAATTGGACCAATATGTTACTTTTTTAAATGCAAACCCATTTAATGTCAAATTTACCATGACGCAAAACAAGGAACACATAAACTTCCTGGACATTCAGTTTTATAAAAAAATGGGTCAGATACATAGCACTCTCTTTAGAAAAGAGACTGCGTGCAACGCAGTGTTGCACGCAACTAGTGCACATCCCGCTCTTTGAAAAACAACGTCCCCTTTGGCGATATGATAAGAATCAGACGCAACTGCAGTGAGGGGGAGACTTTTAACACTCACATTAAAGATACCATCGAGAGATTTGCCAAACGGGGATACAAACAGGGGGTACTAAAAAGAGCAGAACATAGGATCCACAATCTAACAAGAGATGACACCTTACTGAAAAATCCACCAGGGATGGAAGAAATTCCAAAGCGAGGTTTATAACTCAATACACCTTACATAGTGGTAACATTTTCAAAAAATTTTGCAAAAATTGGCATCTTTTGACTGAGATACCAGGCTTAAAAGAGTAGATTGAAAATAGACCGTTGATTACTTACAGAAAGGGAAAAGCTTTGAAAAACATCCTTTGCCCGAGTTATGTAACTACACCAAAGACTGCACATACATGGTTACCCGCTAAACCAAAAGGCTTCTTTACCTGCGGAATGTGTAACATCTGTCCTCTGGGGAAGAATAAGACTCTAGGTTTCAGTTAAAACACCAGCAAGCAATATTCAATTGGCTACTTTCCAAACTGCAATACCACACATGTGGTTTATGCATTAGGTGATGTGGAACCATTTATGTAGGCAGCACTATTTGAAGTCTAATAACAAGAATTCAGGAACATTGACATGCCATTAGAACTAGAGTCACTAGAAATCCAATCACTAACCACTTTGTACAGGAGCATCCAGATGACACCTCGTTTTGGTTTCATGCTATTGATCATGACAATAGCATCACGACAAAAAGAGACACGATGGACATGTAATTTGAGGGCGGGACACAACACAGATGGGGAAATGCGTTATTTTCTTTAAAATCACGGATCAAGTTTGGTAGTAATATTCTTTGTGTGCTGGGCCCAGTAACACTGATCATGTGTTTATAAAGAACCCCAGAACCAAAGTGATTTGCACTTAATCTATGCCATAACAGCAGCTCATCAAAGTGGAATAACTACTGCTGTTTTTATTTTTAGCATGGTGTTACTCCAGTGGTGACCTCCCACTAACACTAATAATACTTTTGTTACTGTATTGTTACTGGGATTCTTCTCACTCATTTCTGTATATATAACTAGAGATGAGTCGGTTTTGCGTAATTTATATATATATTAAAAATGTTCCTTTTCTGTTTGTGGGTTGTTTAAAAATAACTTTTATTGTCTTTGTTTATTTTTTCAAATGCTTCGCAAATAGTCTTTTTTCTTGAATCTTTTGATGATGGTAATGCTTAATAGAACTCCCGGGCCATTAATAACTATAACAATAATAATATACAAACGCGCACTCCATCTCAATATTCTTGGACACAGCTTTCTCTGCACAATCCCATTATGCACATGTGATCCTGCAGGGCATGACGGGATGACGCGGATTACTTGAGCAGCGAAACAGGCATGGCGGGCATCTCGAGCTCGCTGGTATTATGGTGCGGTTCCCGATGAATAAGGTAACTGACTCATTGTTAAAGTATTGTATGCCTCGGCGTGTGTAACAGTGGGCCCTTTTGGGTTTCAACAAATGGCTAGATATGCTGAGTGGAAGTTATTTTGTTTACTGGACACGTTGGAACTAGGATATTACTGCAAACAAAACTCTTAGACTATATCAACACAGGGGATTTATCGAGTATGCACTGATTATCGGTGACATGTCTAGCACTACTATATTCAGGGTCTTATTATGTGTAATTGTTTACCGTTTTGTTTGCCATACTTTTCATTTGGTCACGGGGACTGCCTTTTTTGTGTTTCACTCACTGTGTGCAGTGTTTAACTGTATGGGGGCTCTAATTATGGAGGCCCACATATGCTTTGCTCTCGCGGCTTAACTTTTTGTATGCATAACTACTGTTTACTACCGAGGGCAGTTTACAATATCGGCACCTATCTTTTCTCGTTTTTCCCTTAGGGAGGACGAATGTAGATGGGCGGGCCGTATCATTACTATGATTTGGGGGTTATATGTGCCCCGTTGACTTTTCTGAGGTAAGTATATGGATATGGTGTACCTCGATGTTGAGCCCTTGACTTTATGAATTTCCTGACTCTTGTCTTATGATGTTTTCATACTTTCTTAATTTGTTAGCTGAACGACCGCTATTCCAGTTATCAGGTATCTCTTAGGTGACAGTGGGTTATTTATGCCTTTGTTTCGAACGATAAGTTGAGTGTATTTGTTGCGTGGCTAACAGTATTTGATTTCCTTTTTATATTGGTCATTTATTTGACGATTACTGAAAGGCCTTGCTATTATATGTTCTTTTTCCTTCTCATTTGTATTAGAACATTGGGCCCACTACGTTACCGACATTTAAAATATCCGTTTGCATAACGGAGAACTTCCTAACAATTGTTATTTACAATATGGAGGTAGGATACGTGTACTTACAACAGATATAGGTTTATGTCCACTTATTATTATAGTGATGGGTGGATTTACTCACCTTGGTGTTTTATCATTTTCCCCACCTTTTCTCTTTTAAATACCTTGTTTTAGAGATATAGCACCGGTCTGTACTTGAAATAAGGTTGCTTCTACACTTCCCACATAATTTCAGCAGAATTGAAGGGTAAAGAAATATACCTATGGTAAGATTTGCCACTATTTCAACAGGGGGTCCCCATGGGAAAGGTGTATGTATAGTATGCCTCGCTACTAGGGTTATATGTACACTTTGAACACCTTGTTGTGGCAGTACTGTTTATGGAGTCTCACCTGTTCTGTCTATAATGACATTATCTTATAATTGTATATATTTATTAACAAGAGAATTTATTTATCTGTATCGTAAGGCTGATCCTCTCATAGTGACTAAATCTATAACATTGTTGTTCTATTCAGAACGTCTCTTACATAACAATTGGAACATTCTAAATCTTTTGAACACTGTGTTTGAACCTCAAGAGGCGTTTTAGGTGAGATTCTCCTTATAGCTTGGACCTGAATCATGTTTGAGTTTTCTAACTTTGCCTATAGATGCTTAGTAGTTCTCCCTGTACAACTAAGCATGGGCTGAAAATTCGTTCCGCTCGCGGAATTTGCCGATTTTCTGCGAAATCGCGGTAAAATCCACGAATCAGCGGGGACGAATTTTCAGCCAAGCACTTACAGGATTACAGCAGCATGTGCAAAACCTGAAGCTAATTTTTTGTAACCTTTTACAAAAGGGTTACAAAGAAATTAACTTCAACTTGGGCACCTGCTGCTGTAAGCCTGTAAGTGCTTCCTGGCGCCTCGTTGCCTACTTGCAACTATTCTCTGACCCTGCTCTGACCTTTGAAGCAGGGTCAGAGAATGGTTACAAGTAGGCAATGAGGCGCCTGTCACGAAAATTAAACCTCAACAGGAAGCACTGACAGATATAAAAACACGCATTTGCAATGCAATAGGTCTCGCATTAGGAAAGTTTGAGCTATTGGTCTTGTAAAGGGCAATTTTTTTTATTTATGTGTTGGTTTTGAAAATAGCTAAATTAATAGCTTTGTCAATTATAACTTTTGCAAATGTGACACCTATAGCATTTGTAATGCAACATGTTTTGTATTTACGTGACTTAGCTGTATTGATATTACAAATTACAATGGCTTTTAATTTTTTTAAATAATTAATACTTAAATAAAAGTGATTTTAATTTATAATGGCAATAGCTTAAACTTTTGTAAATAACTTTTGTGAAGAATATGTTCAGTGTATTTTATTGTGACGAAAATCCAAGAAAAGAAGTTCTTGGATTGGTTAACATCTTTTTGTGACATTTGTAATAAAGTTTGAAACATTGAGAGAACATTTGAACCAGTTGTTGTTGAATGGTTGCCCAGATTGATGCTGGGGTGGGGCTGAGTGGTGCTGTGGTGATGCTGAGTGGTGCTGTGGTGGTGCTGACTGATACTGGGATGGTGCTGAGTGATGCTGGGGTGGTGCTGAGTGATACTGGGGTGGTACTGAGTGGTGCTGTGGTAGCGCTGAGTGATGTTGTGGTGGTGCTGATTGGTGCTGTGGTGGTGCTGAGTGATGCTGTGGTGGCGCTGAGTGATGTTGTGGTGGTGCTGATTGGTGCTGTGGTGGTGCTGATTGGTGCTGGTGTGGTGCTGAGTGATGCTGTGGTGGTGCTGGGTGATGCTGTGGTGGTGCTTAGTGGTGCTGTGGTGGTGCTGAGTGATAATGTGGTGGTGCTGAGTGATGTTGTGGTGGCACTGAGTGATGCTGTGGTGGGGCTGAGTGGTGCTGTGGTGGTGCTGAGTGGTGCTGTGGTGGTGCTGAGTGATGCTGTGGTGGTGCTGAGTGGTGCTGTGGTGGTGCTGAGTGATGCTGTGGTGGTGCTGAGTGATGCTGTGGTGGTGCTGAGTGGTGCTGTGGTGGTGCTGAGTGATAATGTGGTGGTGCTGAGTGATGCTGTGGTGGTGCTGAGTGATGCTGTGGTGGCACTGAGTGGTGCTGTGGTGGTGCTGAGTGGTGCTGTGGTGGTGCTGAGTGATGCTGTGGTGGTGCTGAGTGATGCTGTGGTGGTGCTGAGTGGTGCTGTGGTGGTGCTGAGTGATAATGTGGTGGTGCTGAGTGATAATGTGGTGGTGCTGAGCGATGCTGGGGTAGCGCTGAGTGGTGATGTGGTGATGCAGAGGGCAGAAAGGCACAAAAAGCAGTCTAACAAAGGGAAGAAGGGCAGAAAAACAAGGGAAAAACAAGTCTAACAGAGGGCAGAAGGGCACAAAAAACCAGTCTAACAGAGGACAGAAAGGCAGAAAAACAAGGGAAAAACGAGTCTAACAGGGCAGAAGGGCACAAAAAACGAGTCTAACGGGGCAGAAAGTCACAAAAACGAGTCTAACAGAGGGCAGAAGGGCACAAAAAACGAGTCTAACAGAGGGCAAAAGGGCACAAAAACAAGGGAATAACAGAGGGCAGAAGGGCACAAAAAACGAGTCTAACAGAGGGCAGAAGGGCGAAACACAAGGGAAAAATTAGTCTAACAGAGGGCACAAGGGCACAAAAAACGAGTCTAACAGGGGGCAGAAGGGCAGAAAAATAAGGGAAAAACTAGTCTAACAGAGGGCAGAAGGGCAAAAAAACAAGGGAAAAACGAGTCTAACAGAGGGCAGAAGGGCACAAAACACGAGTCTAACAGGGGGCAGAATGAATCCCGCCCTGCGTGTTTGTCCACGAAGATGACACCTTTTTGTGCAATACCTCTACTCAGCTGGAGTACTTTCTACTGTCTAATCAGTAAGTGCTCCGTCGTTGGCTAAATGTATAGGGGCAGATTTACAATGACTCGCGCATTCCCAGGGATGCACCAGTTATTGTGCGCCGCAGCTCCGCCACCCATGGTGCGCCGCATTTACAATGCGGCGCACCATGTGGCAAAAACGGCACAGATGCGTCACGCATCTGTCCTGTAAAATCAGCGCATTGCTTGAGCTGCGTCGCGCTTGGGACGCAGCTCCAGCAATGCTCTGGGGGCCCTATCTCCCTCATGCTGCATCAAGCCTTGCGCCTGCTTCAAGCAGGCGCAGGGTTTTGACGCAGCATTGGCCTAAAAGTGACTGAGTGAAATCTTGTAGATTTCACTCAGCCACTTTTAGGAGGTGGTCCTGCGCAGGAACGCCCTGCCCTGCGCCGGAACGCCTCCTGATGGCGCAGGGCTTTACAACGTGACGCATCTCTCAGATGCGTCACATTGTTAATACCCAGCACCATGGCGCATCTTTTGTGCTGCCGCTACGTCACAAAAGGTCTCGGTAGAGGGTGGCAGTGATGAACCAGACGGTGACAGTGATGAACCAGAGGGTGGCTGGGGTGAACCAGAGGGTGACAGTGCTGAACCAGAGGGTGGCAGGGATGAACCAGAGGGTGGCAGGGGTGAACCAGAGGATGGCAGTGATGAACCAGATGGTGGCAGGGGTGAACCAGAGGGTGGCAGTGATGAACCATAGGGTGGCATGGGTGAACCAGAGAGTTGCAGTGGTGAACCAGAGGGTGGCAGTGCTGAACCAGAGGGTGACAGTGGTTAACCAGAAGGTGGCAGGCAGTGGTGAACCAGAGGTGCTGTGATGAACCAGAGGGTGGCAGTGCTGAACCAGAGGGTGACAGGGGTTAACCAGAGGTTGGCAGTGGTGAACCAGAGGTGCTGTGATGAACCAGAGGGTGGCAGTCGTGAACCAGAGGGTGGCAGTGATGAACCAGAGGGTGACAGTGCTGAACCAGAGGGTGGCAGGGGTGAACCAGAGAGTGGCAGTGCTGAACCAGAGGGTGGCAGTAGTGAACCAGAGGGTGGCAGTGGTGAACCAGAGGGTGGCAGGGGTGAACTAGAGGGTGGCAGGGGTGAACCAGAGGGTGGCAGTGATGAACCAGAGGGTGGCAGTGGTGAACCAGAGGGTGCTGTGCCCATACACGACCGCATGGGTAACTTCCCATGCAAGCGGCCCGCGAACATGCAAAAAGCCCCGCAAACACGCAAAAAAACCCACGAACACGCAAAAAAACAAAAATCCGCAAATTCGCACGAATTCGCGGATTTTGCGGATTGAGCAATTCGATTTCGCGCTAATTCGCGGAACGCGAATCAACAAATTTCCCCCATACTTATGTACAACCAGGCTGTATATGACTGAGTCTCTTTTCCTCTCATCCTTCCTTTCTCTTATTCTCTTCTCTTCTTCTCTTCCTTAGTTGCTTTTCTCTCCATTTTTATTATTATAAGAATAAATATACCTATACTTCTCTCCCCAAAAAACATGTAAATATGTAAATAATTGGTAGGATGTGAATATGTATATGTTAAGATTGTATGTATATATATATATATATATGTATATAAAAAGCTCCAAAAATATAAGCCAGCACTCACGGGGGGTTCAATCCCGATAGGATTTATTAGGCACAAAAGAAATTGGTACAAACGCGTTTCAGCGGTACGCCTTCGTCAAATATATATATATATATGAGGTATTACTCCCTTCTATCTTCCCTGTTTTGGTTATGTGTGTAACCATAACTGGGTGTCCATTCCCTCCTTAGTTCCATCATACCTGGAAATCAATGGTCCTGCAGGGTGGAGTTGGTCTCCTTTTATATAAATGTAGATATATGTATACTGCAGGGTGGAGTTGGTCTCCTTTTGTATAAATGAATATATATGTATACTGTCTTCTTTTGGGATAATTGGTTACCCTCAATCATGCTCTTCTTAAACTGTACGTCGATTCGTTATATCTGTTTTGCTACATTCTAAATGTTGTTATAGATGTACTCTGTAAATATATGTATATAGTATGTATTATATATTTATGTTGTATGTCTGTGTATTTAGTACGTGTTTTATTTGTACTCTTTTCAGCCCTGAAGAAGTTCCGAAAGGAACAAAACACGTTGGCTGAGACTTCTTTTAAAGATTGAAAAAATAAAGGACTTAACTATGACAAAATTGGAAGTATTCTGGACTTTAATCTTTTGTGCACCATCCTTCTCTCCAACATCTGGACATTACACTGCCTATCTAAAATGTAACAAAGGCCAGACACTTTGTAATGATGCTCAGTTGGTTTTCAAACAACGTTTGCCTAACGAATTACCAAATTCCTACCTAATATTTTTAAAGCCAAAGTTTTAGGAAGATAATTCAGCCTCTGAGGAATTTATTATTTTGATTTAATAGGTTTACCATTGGACAATTTACATAAAAAGGAGTGCAAAAATACCATTGGCCTCATGGAAAGGTATATGTTTGAATTATGTACTTTTTCTTGCACATTGTCTTGGTGTACACTTTTAAGCGACAACATTTACAGTGTTTATAAATTTAAGTCATAAAATGTTCTTAGCATTAAGGATTTTATATATGTGTGATTTGTATTATATGGTATTTTTTTGAGGATGGATTCTTGTTGTTTTTTAAACAATCTTATTGATTGTTTTTTTTTTGCCCACTGTTATGTGATGAGTACTATTGAAATCACTGCTTCTAGTGAAATTCAATATATTCTAAGAACAGCAAAAAAGGCAAAGAAATTACTTTGTAAAATGTTTAAATTATGCTGTGTTGTTAAAAATATATTATTATATGTTATAACTATTTTTTCTTTTCTTTCACAGATCTTAATTCTAAAATAAGCAATTTACCACAATTTACATTATAAAAAACAACTGAATAAAATGTGTAGCATTTTTTAGATGTGTTACTGCTGAGGTAAGTTTAAGTAAGTCTTAAAATGCACAATGGCGTGTGTTTGCACACAGTTGAAAAAAGGGAAGATGGATGGAGTAGATTTGTGCCAGAGAATTCCATTGCAGACAGGTATCAAATAGGACACAGCTTCAGAGCACCTGTCTGCAAGACACATGGTATAGAATACAATAGGGAGATATGGTGGTCTTGTAGGGACTGGTAATTTCATAATTAAAAGAAATAAAACTCTTTAACTTAAAGCACATCACTGAGTGTTTTTGCATATGTCACATTAGGCCCCATCCCTTCTCTCCAGTAAGATATATATATACATGTCCTATACGTTTCCTAAAATGTAAGTACTTATAAATGTATCTTGTTCTCTGTTACAGAAATGTACTCCTATAATAAGAATTGGCATAGCCATTAACTCTCTTTCATATTTATTTAAGGAGCGGAAAAGGCACTCTGTATACCTTTTGTTTTCCATGTAAATACAATCTCATCATACACACCACTTTGCGTTGAAAAGGCGTTCTATAGGTGTTACTGTGCCTGTTTGCACAGAACACTGA
This sequence comes from Lissotriton helveticus, assembly GCF_964261635.1. Lineage (NCBI taxonomy): Eukaryota > Metazoa > Chordata > Amphibia > Caudata > Salamandridae > Lissotriton > Lissotriton helveticus. Next base: position 1,114,619,912 of record NC_136061.1, read on the forward strand.
TAGAACAAGACACATCTCCAGTTTTATCAAAAATCATGTATCTGGACATGTGTGTGAATGCTGCACCATATTCCAATTGGTGTAGCAAGGCACAACAAGGAGAATTATTTTCACTTCTCCTCATTTTTTCTCTTTCAATATATGCTACAATGCACAGCATATATTGAAGGAGAAAAATGCCTTTACTGATTGTTTTTGTGGAGGAAGGTGTCCCTTCCTGCACAAAAACAATCTCCGCACGACACAGACATCCTTGCACCATGGTGCAAGGGTGCCTGTTTTACCACATGGCTGCAGTTTAAGCAGCTGTGCAGAGGGAAGCACAGATTTGCAACATATTCATGTACATATGTCACATCCCTGTGCTGTGGAAGTACCACAGCACGCTGTAGCTAAACACTTTACAGTGTCATGCTGCAGCACTTCCTTATTGTTCTGCACTTATCTATTCACCATACACCACAAATGCTTTCTTTCAGTCAATTATCTACTAGACATACATTCAAGAAAAACTTTCACACACTAGCATACAAGTTTAGCTCTTTTTTAACCAGAGTATTTAGTTCTGAAAAAACCTTTTTTTTCTTTTTGTTGTTTTATTTCTTTTTTTTGATTTTTTGAACGATTTGGGGTTTTATTTTTTTTATAGAGGGAAAAAATGTCAACAGGACAAACAGAACTAAAAACTATGAGTAAAAAAAGGAAACTAGCAACGGTGGTTGTCATTGGCATGACAAAAAAGGTCCACTGACTGTTCCCCACAAGAAATTCGACGGTTGCATTGCACGCAATGCATCCTCACTCTCCCAAATTGGGGACGTATATCTGAAGATGTTTAAGTGGATGGTGTTGCCCCAGATCTGCTAGCAACAGCCGCTGGTGCAGGAGCATTTCCCCATAATCTTCTCATTTCTTCTCTTGAGAAGTTGACTGGATGCCGTGTCTGCAGATGTTTCCACATGCTAGCCGTTCCACATGAGTATTTTTTATTTGGGTCTCCTCTGGAGAGGACCGCCTTGCAGATTTTGCAGGTAACCTTTGTTGCGTTTACCTTTTTCTACCCCGGTGGGAAAGTAAAAAACTTCCGGACAATCGAAGTATATTTCTCTGGAGGGGGAGGTTCAGGAACAAATTCTTTTTTGTCAGAATGTTCAGCTTCTGATGATGGTTGATTTGTAGCCATTTCTCCAAGATTCAGGACAAACAAGTATGGAATAACCAAAAAGAGCAGTTCTTGTTAGCAGAGGTCTTCTGCTAAGAAAGGTCTAACAAGAGTGATTGAAATGGGTGGGGTCCTTCAATACTTAGAATAGGAAGTGTAATGCACCAATCAAATCTTTTTTTTTTTGGTCACAGGGGGTCCGTGTAGGGTGTGCGCACGCAGCTCGCACCCAACTCGCACCCAGCCCGACTTCGCGAAATTGCATTTAAAAGTAATGTAGCTTTATTGAAAATTAAAGAATATTATTTTTATGATTAGCTCAGATGATGTCTTGTCTTAATATTTATACTAAATACATATGTATAAGTTTTTGGACATTAAAAAATGTTGCAGGAGTCGCGCATCCACCGCGTCCAATACGCATATGACGTCACGCGGAACCCTGCGACCGCCGCGTTGCATAATATGTACATGGCTGAGCGCCACTGTTGCCACTAACTCTGTGCACCACAAGTCAACACCACGTAGTTGTAGGCCCTTGCTTACCACTGCCTCCGGCCTACACTTCGGTCAGCAGGTCTCACACATATCCATTCCAATTCTGTCCTGCAAGACACACCATCATTGCTGGATGTTCACACGCTGAACTCTTCAGGTGCCACTAACTCTGTGCATCACAACTCATGTACCCTTTGTGATTGACTTTCGTGCTGTAGACACCGGATGCAACAATGTCACCTCATGCAGCAGGAATATCCCAAAGGGACATTAACAATTTCTTCCAACCAGCACACTCATCTCTGGTCCCCCTAACTCAGTGAATCACAAGTCATGGACCTTTTCAGATACAATCTTTTTGTGTGTGATTTAAGATCTGGTACCCCTCGCTTAGTGCACCACAAGTCATGGACCCTTTGTGATTGAATCTCTGTGTGCGATCTGATTATCACTGTTGTAGTTGTTGCCAGCACCAGCCATTCCCGGAGGGCTGGCTGGTGCTGGCAACCCACACGCATCCAGCATAGACATCACTGGACAAGTGACCCTGGTAATAAAAAGGTGCCGAGCACACATGCTCGTACCCAGTTCTACTATCTATCTAACTGTGTCCGTGTGTTCATTATGTATGCATGATGCTGCCCCTGGGCCCTACCACATTACATTGTGCTGTGGACAGCGCTCACAACCATGTTACCTCTGGCAGTGGGGAAAACTTTGGTTATATAACTTTGTCTTGGTCATTGTATAAGTATATAGGTGTAGAGACTGAATCATTAGAGTACAGCAAGGAGAGTGTATAGTGAATTACAAGTGCTTAGGAATTGGCAGAGTGATTGGATAAGTTCATATGTTGGCGGAACCTAACCCCCAAGCTTGAGCTTGGCTCTAATTGGCTGCCCTTCATGTGCCAATAACGGAAATTTGGGCTTTGCATGGCCCTGTATTGCTACAGCTGCACTGAATGTGCAATAAACATTCATATCCACACAGATATGTCATGTGCACGATCTTTCAAGTGAGGAAGTATGGATGAATGTAGGGTCAGTGATTCCCTCTACCTTCCATGTTGGCCATGTTGTGAGACTTGGGCCACAGGGTGACACATTGGTGCTTGCGGCCCATGTGGCACAAACACTACAACAAAGACACCTGCATCAGTTCATTCCTCATACAGCCCAGGACGGAACCACGTCCATAGCTCTGGAGTCATTGTGCACAGCCTCACGCAGGACTGGCATAGGCCAGGCTAGCCTACTCCGCTCACAATTACAGGGAGGAACAACAATGCCACATGTCCCAAGTTTTCCCTGTAGTGATCTGCTGATCACAGGTCTAGTTGTCAGCATGCCACAGCCGCTCATTCATGGCTGGTTTACATCCACACCACACCTATGCAGCACAGGCGTCACAGGACACATGACCCTGCCAATAAAAAGGGACAGGCGTACGTGCTCGATGCCATTTCCAACCTCTCTCGGGGTATATCCGTGTGGTGTGCATGTGGGCAAGGGGGCCCAGGGGCCTACAACATCATATTCCACCGCCCCAGAGGTGACATGATGGCCTCCACACCACCTTACACAATGATACAGGGTCCATGACATTTGGGGCACAGACTTGGTGGCAACGGATGCACTGTGGTCAGCACAGGCACACCGCCATGTGTTGGTGACTTTCAGTGCACTGAGGTAGGGGCACCATAACTACTGATCGAGTGTGCGGCCTGTGATGATGCCCTGTCCCGGCCGTCCGGTCAGCTCAGCTTTTGTGTGCCCTGCTGGGACGCAGTGTAGGCCTGAGCCATCAGACAGCGCGGGCCTACCGCCACATGGCGTCACCTTGCTGGTCACATAGTTACGGGCACCGCAAGTACTGAGCAGGTGTGCAGCCTGCGATGAAGCCAGGTGCACTGGTATGGCCTCTGTCATGGCAAAATCAAGAACCCAGCACCAAATGTGAGGCCTGGTGGCCTGTGGAGCGGGGCTGCATGACATGGAGGGTGCCCTGTCCATGGGCCCCAGGCCTGGGGCTTACAGCGGCACGCGGTGGGCCTCTTTTCTACATGCACTTTGCGAAAGGTGAGCAGAGAGGCTTGTTTGCGCAGCAGTGGGCAGTCACCTCTGGGTAGTGGGAGTGGATGATGTGCAGCAGCCTGGGTGTGCAGAAGCGGGCAGACACCTCCCTCGCTTCTTTGATGGATGCTTGACGCACAATTTTATCTTGCTTTTTGTCTAGCTGGCTGTGATTCACAGATTGTCGACCCCCCCGACATGGACCTCCCACTACGTGGCGATGACTTGAGTTCCACTGAGTTAGTGCCACCAGAGCTGAGAGGTTGTGCAGCCTGCGATGATACGTGGCCTTGATAACCATCCTGGCAATCAAGACCCAATTTGAATTGTGAGCTCGGCTGGACTGCGTGTACGCAACAGCTGAGGTGGTTGCTTCAGCACGTGGTGGGCCCTCTTATACACATGCCGGTGGCAGAAGGTGAGCAGAGAGGCTTGTTTATGTAGTGGCGGGCAGTCACCTCTGGGCATGGGAGTGGATAGTATGCAGCAGCCTGGGTGCGCAGGAGCGGGCAGACACCTCTGAGCAGTGGGAGTCATTGGGGTGCAGCAGCCTGGGTGCTCAGGAGCAGGCAGACACCTTTGGGAGGCGGGATTGGATGGGTTCAGCAGCCTGGGTGCGCAGGGGTGGGACAGCAATTTAGGCGTGTGCAGTTATATGTACTCTGCCATTACTGATTCTATACTATGTTTCAGATAAGTAAGCTTGAGGGCTGCACTATTTCCCGGCACGTGGTTGGAGACACACCAGTGGTGGAAAGGTGAGCTGTTAGGGTTTATTCCAGTGTCGGCACTCACTTTCCCTCTCCATCTCTTCCTTTCTCTCCCTCACACTCTCTCTTCTTCTCTCTCCCACTCTCTATCTATTCCTCTCACTCACACTGTTTCTCTCTTTTTCTTTCTCTTCCTCTTCCTCTCTTCCTCTCTATCTCACTATTTCTCTCTTTCTATCTTCCTCTCTCTCACACTGTTTCTCTCTTTCTCTCTCTCTTCCTCTCTCTCACTGTTTCTCTCTTTCTTCCTCTCTCTCACACTCTTTCTCTCTTTCTCTATGTCTTCCTCTCTCACTCTTTCTTTCTCTCTCCCTTCCTCTCTCTCACTCTTTCTCTCTCTCTCCTTTGATGGACGCATGACGCACAATCTTATCTTGCGTTTTGTCTAGCAGGCTATGATTCACATATTGTCACCCCCCCCCCGACACAGACCTCCCGCCACGTGGCGATGACTTGAGTTCCACTGAGTTAGTGCCACCAGAGCTGAGCAGGTGTGCAGCCTGCGATGATGGTGGGACAGTGATGAAGGCGTGTTCAGTTGTATGTACTCTGCCATTACTGATTCTATACTATGTTTCAGATGAGTAAGCTTGAGGGTTGCACTATGTCACGGCACATGGTTGGAGACACACCGGTAATGGAAAGGTGAGCTGTGAGGGCTTTGTCCACAGTGTCGGCACTCATTCTCCCTCTCCATATTTTCCTTTCTCTCCCTCACACTCTTTCTCTCTCTCTTCCACTCTCTCTCACTCTTAATCTCTTCCTTTCTCTCTCTCTCACACTGTTTCTCTCTTTCTCTCCCTCTTCCTCTCTCTCTCACTCATTCTCTCTCACTCTTTCTCTATCTCTTCCTCTCTCTCACACTGTGTCTCTCTTTCTCTCTCTCTTTCTCTGTCTATCACACTTTCTCTTTTCCTCTCTCTCTCACTCTTTCTCTCTTTCTCTGTCTTCCTCTCTCTCTCTCTCTTTCTTTCTTTCTCTCTCTCTTCCTCTCTCTCACTCTTTCTCTCTCTCTCCTTTGATGGGCACATGATGCACAATCTCATCTTTCTTTTTGTCTTGCAGGCTGTGATTCACAAATTGTCGAGGGATGACACGCCATAGCTGTATCTACTTTTATTTTATTGTTCTGTTTAAATAAAATGTTTTGTATGAAAATCCATAGATGACTGAGATTCTCATTTATCCAACCGCACTTGCACTTTTTTTTATAATAATTGTGCGACATCAGCCGATTTGTTACATTTGATGTTTGGGGGAGTCTGGGGGGATGGCGGCCAAGGGGCTGGTAGCGGGGGGGGGTTGTCAGGGCACTGTTGGGTGTCCGCGCTGCATGATCGTTGGCTCCATTGCATCTGTTGTCATTCAGGTGTGGCTGTGCACTGGGCTCCCTTGCATATTGCAGGTTGTAGTCCAACTTTACACTAGGTCAGAGCAAGTGTACACTTCCTGGTGCTAACACACCTTATCGCCTGTTTGGTACCCTCTTCGCTGATCTTGCTGGTGGTTGAGAAAGTTATGAAGTGGTGCGTTTGCTGCTTTTTGCACCGGAACGCCTACTCTGCATCTCATGAGCAATATTTGCCGGGGTCATCCGTGACAATGCGTTTTGAGGCTGCTATCGCTGGTAAACCGATTATATGGGCTGTTTGCACCAGCTTGTGAATGATGCATTACATTTATCACCATTTTGGCTTCGATAAAGTGCCGTTAACTCAGCGATGTGTCCTTGAGAATATGCCCTTCGATATTTGAAAGACCTGAGAAGTACTCGAGTGCCGCGCTGAGAGCCGCACAACAAGGGTGCGTTCACTTGGGGGCCGCGATGAGAGCTGGGCACTCTTCGTATTCATACTAGGGGCTGCGCTGAGAGCCACGCACCCTTCGTAACCACACTAGGGGGCCACTCTACATTCGCATTGGGGACTCAAACCCCGGAGGCATTCCCACATCTACATATTTATTTATTCAAAAGGGAGGGGGCCGCGTGGCCCCCTTCCCAGGCCACTTCTGGGCCCAGGAACCCCATCCCCTGGGGCCTGGTATCTCTGTTGGTGACCGTGGGGGAGCCCCAAAGCCCCCATGGTCCCGCCAGCACCCCGCCTCCGGCGGGAGCCGGCATTTCTTTTGGCCGGCATTTCTTTTGGCCAACGGGACCTGCTGACATGCAGCTTCCCTTGCCCAATTGCAATTCTGCTTTGCTTAATTGAACCTAGAGCACGTTTTCCTCCTCTGCCTTCAACAAAGCAACCAGGGTTTCCTATGACAGTGTGCGAGACATGCTACCACCCTCTCATAGCAAACAACAATGTCCCGGGGGTGAACGCCCCAGGACATTGCAAGAGCCGGCCCTGGGGAGTGGCGGTCCCCAGAGTCATCAAGGGCTCCAGCAGAGGAGTCACATGGCCCCCTCCCTCTATTTTCAAAACCCCGGAGAGGTGGTGTTTCCTGGGGCTTCGGGGAGCCTGTGAAGTCCCTCCTGCATATTTAATTGAAGCCCCGGGGGTGGCGATCCCCAAGGCTTGAAGGGGCATCGGATGCCTCCCAAAAATAATAAAACAAGCCCCGGGGAGGTGGCGGTCCCCGGGACTGTGGGAGGGCCATGTGCCCTCTCGTATCTAATTTACATAGCCATCAAAAGATGGTGGGCCCCTGCAATGTAATTATAGGATTGCCCCTGGAACCTGTCCCACCCGGTGGCTCATTTAAATTTAGTGGGGCAGCCCCCGCGTAATTTTTTTTTTTATCCGGATGCGCACACCCAGCGCACATTCTGACGTTTTTATTTTTAAATCAAAAAAATTGAGGCCTGGGGGTCCTTGTGGGACCACCGTGAGCAGAACTAAGGAGTCAGGGTGTTTCTACCCTGCCCCCTTTTCTTCTCTTTTAATCTTTTTTTGACTGTTTTCTTGTGACTTGGTTCTACTGAGTCACAAGATGGCTGCCAACACTTCCTAGTTTGGAGTGTTGGCAGCCAATCGCAGCGAAGCTCATGGTCATGGCAGCTAATCACCGTGAAGCGCTTGGTCAGGGGTGGACGAACCCACCGCTGGCCCAGATATTGAAACTTTTATTTTTTTTTAATTCTCAGCAACTACTGAACGGTTAAACACCATTTAAAAAAAGTCACTCTGTTAATCAAGCACTACCTTTTTGCCAAATTTGGTGTAAATCCATTCAGCAGTTCGGGCTGTACCCTTGGCTAAAGTTTCCTATGGGTAATTGATTTTTTTGACTACTGAACGGATTTACACAATTTAAAAAAAGGTTGCTTTCTGAACCAAGCTCTACCTTTTTTGCCAACTTTGGTGTAATTCCGTTCAGCAGTACGGGCTGTAGCTTGTCATAAAATTTCCTATGGAAATTAACATGGAGAAAACACTTTTTGGGACCCCCCTTTTTCCTCAGCCCCCGCTTGACGAAAAGAGCTGACCTGGATAGACCTTTTCTTTGGAGAATTTCACGACCATTCGTCAAACGACGCCAAAATTATTAGCAACTAGGTTCTAACTATAACTACCTACTGGCGACCGTCAGTGATGTCATGAGTGATATCACTAACAATGTCATGAGTAATGTAATATGTAACGTCATCAGCAGTGCATTGTGGGCGCGCAAGTTATAGTTACCTGAACTAACTATAATGGGGGAAATTCTATGGTTATGTACGAGAGAAATGTCCTGCTAACTATAACAGCCCTGAAAACCTATGCTTTTTAAGCGAATATGTAAGGTTTTTTAAATGCTAATTTCTAACTATAACGTGTCTGAAACCTATGGTTTTTTCAGTGAATTTCAAAGGTTTTTTAAATGCTAATTTCTAACTATAAAGTGTCTGAAAGGTATGTTTTTTCAGTGAATTTCAAAAGTTTTTTTAATGGTAATTTTTAAGTGTAATAATAGTTATATCTATTTTTGGTACTGATTTTCCACAGTTTTTTAGCTTTTTATTTTTAAATATTTTATTTATTAAATAACATTATATATTTTTTTAATGAAAATTGCAAAAAATAAATGTTTTACATTTTAAACTGAAATATTGGTTAATGTTTTTTTTTTGTTTAATATATTAAATCATTTTCTATATTTTTTATTTTGAGTCGCGCACTCCAAGCGTACCCATCACGATAGGTGCCGGATTCTAACCGCCATTTTATAAAAGTCGTGAAGGATCCGTGTACATTGAGCAACGGCTTCGTGTTTTTTCAGTTACGTCATATACATTTAACATTACGTGATGTGTGCGATAGGTATGCGACGGATCCACGACTGCTGCTCCCGGGCATTCGTGACACATGCGCATTACGGTACGCGATGCTGGCGCTGTGGCGGGTCCCGCGTGACGCCATATACATGATGATGCGCGCTGGATGCGCCACTCCCGCAAATTTCTTTTATGTCTAAAATGATATATATGTATCTTTAATATACATATTAGGGCAAGACATTATCTAAGATACTTATAAAAATATTATATTTGTACTTAAAATAAACTTATATTACTTTTAAATGTACTTTCGCGAAGTCGCGTTGGTTGCATGCTTTGTAAGCGCAGGGTGTGCGGATGCCATCTGACCTGCAAAAAAAATATTTGATTGATTCATAACATTTCCCATTGTAACTATTGAAGGACCCCACCCATTTTAATCATTCTTGTTGGAGCATCTTTGTAGAGATATCTCTGTTCTTTCAATAACCCTTTTTTCATCATTTTTTGGTGCTTATTAAAAAAAATATCAAAATCATGGCTTCTGGACTACAGCAGTAGGAGGAGGAAGGATCTTCAGAAGAAGATTTTTTGCAGGAGGCTCCACATCCTCAAAGGCCTGAATTCATCGTGTGGAAATTCTTCACCTTTCCACCCAGGCAGAAAAAGGTGAAGGCTACGAAGGTGACCTGCCGCATTTGTCAAAGAGTGTTGTTAAGAGGTAGTGAGAAGAAATATTCTTGTGGAACTGCTTTGATGTACAAACATCTAAAAACAACACATCCTCTCAATCTGGCTCTGGAGGAATGTAGGTGAGCTGCAATGAACCCTCCAACTGCAGTTGCAAGCACTTCGGGTACATCGTCAGGCACACCTGCACCAGAAATAAGGCCAGAGTTTGCCTTCCTAGAACAGCACTGTGTGAAGTGCAAAAAACTGATATGTTTTGGAAAGCAGTCTGTGGAAGCAGTTTGTGCTACGCAACAGAACAATTGTTGCTAATTTTTTGTTTGCTTTGTTTTATAAAATGGAAAATAATTCCTGCATTTTGCAGATTTTGTCATTCTTTTTTTGTTTTTAAAAAACATCAAAAAAATGCAAAATTGTTCATAAAAAAATATATATATAAATAAAAAAAGAAGAAAAAAAGTTCTTATCAGAACTACCTCATCTGTTTAAAGAAATAACTATAATTGTATTGTACTGTGTGAAAGTTTGGTTGAACATATGTGTTGAGCATGAATGACTGAAAGAATGTATTAGTAGTGTATGGTGAATTTATAGGTGAAGATTTATGAGGAAGTACTGTAGCATTATAGTGAAAGCTCTTTAGCTGCATTGCGCTGTGGCACTTCTGAAGCACAGAGATGTGATTTATGTACATAAATATGTTGCAACTCTATGCTTCCCCCTGCACTGCTGCACAAACTGCAGCCATGCGGTGACACAGGTACCCTTGCACCATGGTGCAAGGATGTCTGTGTCGTGGGGAGATTGTATTTGTACAGGAAAGGACACCTTCCTGCACAAAAACAATAAGTAAAGGCATTTTCCTCTTTCAATGTATGCTGTGAAATGCAGCATGCATTGAAAGAGGAAAAATGAGGAGAAATGAAAACAATTCTCCTCATTGTGCGATAGCCAGTAGGTATATATAGTTAGGACCTAGCTACCATAGGAAATCCGCAACATTCTATTGGGAATAACTTTGGCGCCGGTTGAGGAATTTGCGTGTAATTTCCCAACATTTTGGCCAGTTCCGCTGCTCTCCTTCCCTGAAAGCTTCGAGGAGATTCGTGAAGTGGGGGCTGAGAAAAAAGGGGGGTCCCAAAACGTGTTTTCCCCATGTTCATTTCCATAGGACCTTCTGACAAGGCTACAGCCCGAACCTCTGAACGGAATTACACCAAACTTGGCAAAGTTGTAGGGAATGGTACGCAGAAGTGCCTCTGCTATATTTGGTGAACATTGCTCCAGTGGTTTTTATGAAAATTAACTTCAAAAACACATATATATCTGGGCGGAGCCTAACCACACATCTCATCGTGAGATCTGATTGGCTGTCAGCACTGTAGAAACGAGTCCACGCGTGAGATTCCACCAAGTAGGTTTATTACAGGAGTAAAACAACTTGTACATCCACAGGAGGCAGGAGAGGTCCAACCCGAGTCATATCCAACTGCTATCTACTGTCCACTCTTACATTCCACCTCACTCGCCATACATTCTACATGACATGCTATCATTCCATGAATGACATAACATTGGAATACTACACACCTCCCTCCTGAAAAACAACAAAAACAAACAAAAAAAAAATGTTTTTTGATAAATTCTACAAGAAATTATTTAAGAACATACAAAATCTCTAAATTTTCCAGGGAAACATTTCACACGAGAACTGCTGCGTACATAAACAGGTTCTAAATTACGATCTTGGGAGCATTCATTGGAAACAATTTCATCTACATTAGAAGGAACAACCTGTGAAGAAAAATCATTAGTACAAATCTGGGGAACAATTACATGAGATGACTGTAAATTGTCAAATACTTCATGCGAACCGGGAAAGTTTGAATCAATTTCAGACAATGACTCACTTTTACACGATTTTGCATCCAAGGAAATATTCCTGTTCTCTAATACATTGGATCTGCAAATTGATATGCGTCTAAAATTCCAGATTTTGCCACCTTCTACTCTAACAGCTTTGCTGAAAACCTCAGTGACTTTAACTGGAGAAGACCACCTGGAAACACCCTTTGGAATAATACCACCAAACTTCACCCTTACAAGGTCACCTACAGATATTTTGGAAGAAATATTTTCCTGAGGAGACTTCAGCAACATCCTTTCTTGGTATTTACTAACACGATCTCTAACATCTTTCATGTTTAACTCCGAATATACAGGATCCCTCGCCTTCAACCACCAAGGAAAAACTCTAGTGCCTGGCTTTCTACACCGTAAAATCTCAAAAGGAGATAACCCAGTAACAGAGTTGGGGGACATACGATACGTGAATAAAGTAGCTTGTAAAGCTTTTTTCCATTTCAAACCGCTTCGCAAGGCTAACTGGCAAGACTCTTTAATTACCCTGTTAAAGCGTTCCACCTGGCCGTTAGATTGTGGAGAATAATTCAAGACTCTCTTATGTTGGATACCACAAGTTTTCAAAAATGAAACAAATACTTCACTCACAAATTGTGGACCATTCTCAGAGACAACTTCTTCTGGCAAACCCTCTCTACAGAAAACTTTGTTCAAAAATTCCACAATGATTTCGGAACTGACCTTCTCAACAATTTTTAATTCGGGCCATTTTGAAAAATAATCTACAAGAACTACAGCAAACATATCCTTCCCCGACTGATAATTAAAAGGACCAATAATGTCGATTCCTAATTTCCTCCAAGGTCCAAGAGCAAATTCAACAGGAGAAATACCAGCTGAAATTGGTTTCACCGACTTGTCACTTAAAGAACATGGAGAGCAGTTTCTAACCCACCTGTCAATCATGGCGTCCATACTGGGCCACCAGTAAAATTCTCTGATCCTTCTTTTTGTGGTAGACATTCCCATATGGCCCTCATGGGCCAAACTACAAATGGAGTCTCTGATTCCACATGGAGGAACAATTTTATCTTCTCGATATATCATACCATCAATTTCCATCAACTCATCCTTAACCTTAAAAAAGGAAGCCAAATCACCACTCATTCTCTTTTCCTCAGGCCAACCATTTTTCAAGAAAACTTTAACCTTCTCAAGTGCAACATCCTGAAGCATGGCTGTCACCCAATTACTCTCGGTTATAAGATTTTCTTGATCTTTCCCTGCAATTAAATTAACATCACACAAGGTAAAAGCTACATCACACTCGTCAGAAAGATCCCCACTAGAAGATTCATTAATAGGAAAACGTGACATGCAATCTGCATGCACATTAGAACGTCCAGGAACATAGACCACCTCACAGCGATATTCCTGCAATTTAGCAGCAAGACGGGCAAGACGAGCGGTGAGAGTTCTTCCACCACCAGCTGACAACATATTTACAAGAGGTTTGTGATCTGTCCTTAATGTAAACTTTGTTCCCCAAAGAAATTGACGAAAATGCTGGGTCGCCCATGTACAAGCGAGAAGCTCCTTCTCTATTGTGGAGTAATTAAATTCAGCATCCCGCAATGTTCTGGATGTATAAGATACTACACATTCACCTAAATGGTCTTTTTGCATCAACACGGCACCTAGGCCCACATTACTCGCATCTACACAAACTATACACTCTTTATGGACAGAGAAAGGTTTAAGGAAAGGAGCATTTATAATATTACCCTTTAAAGTGTCAAAAGAAGACTGTTGTTCTTTACCCCATACAAATTTAGTTTGCTTTTTTAACAAAGATCGTAAAGGATGCACAATAGTAGAATAATCTTTAACAAATTTGCCATAAAACTCAGTAAGCCCTAAGAAAGACAGTAATTGTTCTTTAGAAGAAGGTACAGGAGCATCAGTAATGCTTTTAACATGATTGAGTTTTGGTTTGATGCCATCTTTAGAAATTTCGTGTCCAAGATACTCTACTTTCGGTTGTCTAAACTTGCACTTATTGAATTTTAAAGTAAGACCTTTCCTCTGAACATTAGACAACACACAATGTAGATTGTGATCATGTTCCTTAAGATCTTTTCCAAAAATTAGTATATCGTCTTGGAACGCGATAGCTCCTTTACAGTTAGAGAGAACTTCCTTCATTAAACGCTGAAAGACAGAGGCAGCACTGGCAAGTCCAAAAGGCATCCTTAAGTATTGAAACATGCCTTCTGGAGTTACAAAAGCTGTTAATTTCTTTGACTCCTCATGCAGCTCGACCTGGTGGTAAGCACTAGCCAAATCAATTGTGGAAAACACAGTGGCTCCAGTGAGAGAAGAAATTAGTTCATGAATATTTGGTAGGGGGTGTTTATCAATCGAAATTTCTTTATTTAAGCTGCGGAGATCCACACATAGGCGGAGCTCACCAGAACTCTTGAGGGACAAAACTACAGGAGAAACCCAAGGAGAAGACTCAATTGGTTCTATGATATGTTTAGACACCAGATCCCCTAGAATGTCCTTAAGTTTCTCACGATATGCCAACGGAACATTTCTGACCCTGTGTCTAACTGATACAGCATTATCGTTAAGAATAATTCTGTGTTTGAAATCTGTAAATTTCCCTAAAGTGTCTTTAAAAACTTCGGGAATTTTTTTTTTGTGTTCTCTACAAAAAGAGCATTGTCACCTAAATCACTTATACTCAATATACTTGGATCACCTAAGTATACTGGAGGGTCAGCATTGGGATCGAGTTTGATCCCCAATAATCCTTGATGTGGCCATCCTAGGATAGCAACACCTTTGGTAGCTACGTACACTTTCCCTTTGGTGTATCTATCTTCTACTTGAATGTCAGCCCAAAAAAAACCTTCAATGTTTATTTTCTGCCCAGAGTATCCACCAGGAGAAATATCAGGATATAATAATTTTCTTTCACCCCATAAACTTTTAAAGAGATTTAACCCAATGATGGAATACCATGAGCATGAATCCATCATTAAAAGAATGGGTTGGTTGTCAATTAAAATTGTATAGGATGGAAATTCTTTTTGTTCTGATTCATCTACAGATAGAATACAGTTTAAGCTTTGTAAAACTTCTTCCTCCTCTTGAGAAATATAGTTAACCCTTTGGGAAGAACGACAAACATTAGCAAAATGACCCTTTCTCTTACATTTGACACACACTCTGTCCCAAGCTGGACACCCTCGGTAATTCCCTAAATGGTTAGAACTACCGCATCTATAACAAGACACATTTCTCCTGTAAGAAAACTTATTATCAACAACATTCTTATTGTCTGAAATTTTTTTTTCATTGTCTTTCTTTGGGGGAAATTTATTAGAACTAAATGAGGCGGTTTGACCTTTTACTAATGCGACCTCAGTTTCAGGAACTTGTGACTTCGGTGTTTGGCCTCTAATCTCAGATACAAATAATTCTGATTGTTCAATCCCCTTCGTAATGTTAATAACAGCACTTAAAGAGGATTCCGTGCCCAACCAAAGTCTCTCCTGAATTTTCTTACTTTTTGTACGCATCATTATTTGATCTCGCAGAACTTGTTCATAAGAAATAGATTCAAATGCACACGAGCAAGCCAATGAGCGTAAAGCAGAAACATAGTCTTCAATCGATTCATCTTGTTTCTGGGTGCGGGAATAAAATTTAAAACGTTCCATTACGGTATTTATTTTCCTACCAAAACGGATTTTCATTTGTCTAGAGGCCTTTTCAAATACATCAATGTCTCCAGCACCTTCGATGGGCGGAAGATTATCAAACTCTTTGATCCCTGCTCCACCAAGACAGTGTCTAAGAAGAGCCAATTTGCGTTTTGCTGAGCATCCATCTTTCTCCAAAACATCAACATAGGCTAAGAACATTGGGTACCAAAGATCCCACTCAATGTTTGGTTCACCGGCAATTTGAAGAAAATGTGGTGGAGCAGCAATATTTGACATTGTCTCAGACAGTTTTGCAATAGAGATAATAAATAAATAAATCTTACTATTTTGCGTTGGTAATAGCGGTAATATTGCCTTGAAGATCGTTGGTAGACCGCTGGTAAAAAGGAATGAAAAGAAACAAAAAAAAACGAAATGACAATGTTAACTCTGGAAAAGGAAAAACGCTTCGTGAAAATCTCTCCTTTAAGAATCACGATGAAAACAAACAAAATGGCGGCACGTCGCTGACGTCAGACGTCAGGCAGGTGAAAGGGTAATACCCAGAATGCACTCTGCTTCCAGACGCGGGACCAAAGACTACGCGCTATGGAGTCTCTTCAGCGTTGCCAGGGTACAGCTGGGGCGCGGTAGCAGCGAGCGCGGCACAACGATTCAAATAATGCGCTGCCCAACGGTGAAGGAAAGAAAACACAAGTAAAGCGAGTTTTCTTTCTAAATTTCTGCACAGTGAACTCACGGTTGCGGGTTTTGCCGGAATTAACTTCCACTGGTTGTGATTTCACCGGGGTGTCTTATGCGATGAGGTCACTGTAACGTTGTTGGCTGCAAAACGCTGTTTCTCCAAAAAGGAAAGAAATTCTTTCTCCAATGCAGGATATATTATTTCAAAAACAAGGTTGTTGTCCTTATAAAATAAAATGTCTCTTTCTTTAGTCTTTTCAAATGAAAATTCGTGAATAGCAAACTGAAAACGTGAACGTTGTTTTTTCTCCTTCGGCTAGTTGTACTTGGTCTCCCGATCGTCGCCAGTAATTATGTAGAAACAAGTCCACGCGTGAGATTCCACCAAGTAGGTTTATTACAGGAGTAAAACAACTTGTACATCCACAGGAGGCAGGAGAGGTCCAACCCGAGTCATATCCAACTGCTATCTACTGTCCACTCTTACATTCCACCTCACTCGCCATACATTCTACATGACATGCTATCATTCCATGAATGACATAACATTGGAATACTACAAGCACTTCATCCAAGAAGTGTTGGCAGCCATCTTGGGACCAATATACATGATAGCACCTCATTAAAAAGCATTGCAGTTAATAGAGGGTTTAAGGACTTTAGTTACATTATAAATCATTTGTTGATGGTACCATACTCATTTTAGGAATTGTGGTGTGTTCTAAGGTGATTTTACCATGTGAAAAAGCCTTCTGCTGGGATATCATGAATCATGTTTGAAATAAAACTATTATCTCATGATCTATAAGCTAAACTGAAAGCATATTTTCTGTAAATTCACATTATCTTTCTCAGTCATGTGAGAATGAAGTCTGACATTCTCAGTAAAACATGTACATCCAACAAGGACAGAGACTGTCAGTTGATTCCTTTGTGTTCTACTGCAGCCTCCTAGAGTGTTCTAAAGAACAACTAGAGTGCTAACAGTCCTACTTATTACAAAGGTATGGCACACCTGAAGCCATCTTGATTGGAATAAAGTGGTAACTCTTAAAACATTTAATTTAAAAAGGAACAAAATGAGGGGGTATATGTTGCCATAGAAAGTATGATTAGTGCTGCAGAAAGAAAAATTAGGGCACATTTTGAGTGACTTCCCAAATCCTCTTCTATTTCATTAAAAAATTCTGACATGCAGTCTCCCAAGATGGCCACCAGAGACAAAAGCGCCCAAATGTAGCCCAAATATCACCCAGATGTAGCCCAAGTATAGCCCAATGACAGAATGTCCCAGAGTGTTCTAAAGAACAACTTGAGCGCTAACAGTCTTACTTATGACAAAAGTATGGCACACCGGAAGCCATCTTGATTGGAATGAAGTGGTAAGTCTGAAAACATTTAATTTAAAAAGGAACAAAATGAGGGGGCTCATTTTGCCATAGAAAGTATGATTAGCAGCAGACTTCCCTGGTGAGCAGTAGCTTTACTACAGTGATCTAATGAGCAACTAGAGTGCTAACATTCAGAATTTATGGCAAATGTGTGACACATCTGAATGCCTTCTTGACAGAACCAAAGTAAACAAGCATTGAAAATGCAATAGATCTCGCCCTCGTTTAAATTAAAGCCATTCTGTTTGTAATGAGGTGGCTTTTTAGCTTTGCTTTTATTAGTGTTTTTAAAACTTTCATGTAAATAACATGCATATGTATGCATATATGTATATGTATGCATGCATTTATATTTGTATTTATATAGATATGCAGATTATATATGTTCATATATGTATGCATATATATATATATATACACATACATAAATGCATATGCATATATATGCATATATATATGTGTATACGTGTGCGTGTAGAGAGAGGTAGAGAGGTAGAGAGGTAGAGAGGTAGAGGTGTAGAGGTAGAGAGGTAGAGGTAGAGAGGTAGAGACTAGTAAAGAAAGAAGTAGAGAGAGGTAGAGAGGTAGAGAGAAGAGAGTGAGTAATAGAGTAGAGAGTGAGTAGTAGAGAGTAGTAGAGAGCAGTAGAGAGAGTAGCAGAGAGTGAGTAGTAGAGAGTAGTAGAGTGAATAGTAGAGTAGTAGAGAGTAGTAGAGAGTGAGTAGTAGAGAGTGAGTAGTAGAGAGTAGTAGAGAGTAAGTAGTAGAGTGAGTAGTAGAGAGTGAGTAGTAGAGAGTAGTAAAGAGTGAGTAGTAGAGAGTAGTAGAGAGTGAGTAGCAGAGAGAGAGAATAGTAGAGAGTAGTAGAGAGTGAGTAGTAGAGTGAGTAGTAGAGAGTAGTAGAGAGAGTAGTAGAGAGTGAATAGTAGAGAGTGAGTAGTAGAGAGTGAGTAGTAGAGAGTAGTAGAGAGAGAGTAGTAGAGAGTGAGTAGTAGAGAGTAGTAGAGAGTGAGAAGTAGAGAATGAGTAGTGGAGAGTAGTAGATAGTGAGTAGTAAAGAGTGAGTAGTAGAGAGAGAGTAGTAGAGAGTGAGTAGTAGAGAGTAGAGAGTGAGTAGTAGAGAGTAGTAGATAGTGAGTAGTAAGGAGTGAGTAGTAGAGAGAGAGTAGTAGAGAGTAGTAGAGTAGTAGATAATGAGTAGTAGAGAGTGAGTATAAGAGAGTAGTGGAGTAGTAGAGAGTAAGTAGTAGAGAGTAGTGGAGAATATTCCAAAGTTTGGCACAGCACCACTTGCACAAAAAGTCCAATCAAATCATATCACTTAGAGTCCTTATTAAAGTGCTGAATCTTGGTGTATATTCAAATGCTTTTATTTTGCTTACGTTTATGTACCACAGCCAGCTGACGCGTTTCGTTCTGTATAACAGAACATTTTCAAGGCGTTCTTATTTCCTTCAAGTTATGTCGGTATCCTGTTGTCATATAACTAGATAGTTCTTCCAAATGTTAGACGACACGTAAGTACATTCTTATTCAAAGTGACTAGGTATCAATTTTACCCACACAATTCGGGCAGACGAGTAATTTATAGCATCCTCAAAGTCAGTCTTTCAAAAATTCCAAAGTATAGGACATGATAATCCAAATCCAAATGTTTCTCAAGAAAAGTCATTTTCAATCGTTCGGAATTTCGGTGTTTGGGCAGATATGACCCAGGGACCCCCAGTATGCAAGGGGAATTAGTCCCCCCTCTGCAAACGCGCCAGTGGCCTGCGTTGCAGAGAGGTGTAAAAAGAGGCATAGCCTCATTACACCTCTGTGCAATGCAGCCCCCTTGCGCATACTGGAGGTTCTAGGTGGGCTAGTTGGCCCCCAGGGACCCCCAGTATGCAAGGGGAATTAGTTCCCCCTCTGCAAACGCGCCAGGGGGCTGCGTTGCAGAGACTGTCTGATATATATGTCTTTCTCCTACGCCTTCTATGTTAAGCGCTCTGATACCCACGGGTCTTGTTCGTGCTATACAAAACTTTATAATAAATAAATAAATAGGTGTAACAAGGGGCATAGCCTCATTACACCTCTGCAATGCAGCCCCCTGGCGCATACTGGAGGTTCAAGGTGGTCTAGTTGGCCCCCAGGGGCCTGCAGTATGCAAGGGGAATTAGTTCCCCCTCTTCAAACAAGCACGGGGGCTGTGTTGCAGAGAGGTGTAAAAAGGGGCGTGGCTTCATTACACCTCTCTGTAATGCAGTCCCCTGGCGCATACTGGAGATTCCTGGTGGGCTTTCAGGTCTTATATAGTTAGGAATTAGCATTAAAAAAACCTTTGAAATTCACTGAAAAAAACATAGGTTTCAGGCCTTATATAGTTAGGAATTAGCATTTAAAAAGCTTTGCAAATTCACTGAAAAAAACATAGGTTTCAGGCCTTATATAGTTAGGAATTAGCATTTAAAAAACCTTTGAAATTCACTGAAAAAAACATAGGTTTCAGGCCTTATATAGTTAGGAATTAGCATTTAAAAAAACCTTTAAAATTCACTCAAAAAACTATAGGTTTTAGGGGTGTTATAGTTAGCTGGACATTTCACTCATACAAAACCATTGAAATTGCTCCTATATAGTTAGTTGTACTAACTATATTTCGCACACCCGCAATCCACTGCTGATGATGTCACATATTACATCATTCATTACATGGTCAGTGACATCACTGATGACATCTCAAATGACATCACTGATGACATCACCGATGACATCATCCACGTGACAATCACATACACCTTTTCATACACTAGTAAAATCTTTCATAACTCTTTGTAAAATACAGAGTATCATATTTGAATCCATTGTTACAGCAATACAAGTATCTAAAAACCCACTCAGTGATTCATAGATGTATACACACATCTAATCACTTACCTGTAGATTCACTCATACATGCTGTCAATGAACAATAGAACACTATCAAAAATACTTATACACCTAAATCGACATTACACACCAGCACACATCCTATTCACATATGAAGTCATCCTACTCACTTATGCAAACAATGGATCATACTTACATATTTACTTAGCTACACACTTATACAAACACAACTTCATCTTTGGATTTAGATAGTAAGTCATACTTAGTGAATTATAAAATCATTATTACAAGTATAAAGTTATTCATACAGTCACTCACACAATCATTGAGTCTTATGTATACTTATTAATATACAACAACTGATACATACACTGCCTTGTATTTTTCTAGTTTGTTGGACATGTACCATTGCGAAATATATTTGCTCATCACCACACCCATAAAGATATTCACTCACCCAAACAACTGTTAGAACATGTAGTTTTAACTTCATATATCTAGTGAATCAACTATTCACACATCTTTGGGCAGTCACACCCCCCCCCACCGAACCACACACACATTCACTCTCCCATACAAATACTCAGTTAACTAATCAATAACTAATACAGACTTTCACATAGCTAGTAACCAACTCGAGAACCAGTTTACACAACAACTGACAAAGTGATACAGATATTCAAACAGTTTAGTCACTATCCACTATATTTAGTGAGACACTATAAATTGGTCAAGTAAACAGTCAATTACACTGCTACTAAATCCTCCATCCAAATATTTATTTTTATATATCCACTCATTCTTCAATGCAAATTGCTATATATATAATGCATATTTAAATAACGAAGCAAACCACATTCACTGGATGATTTCATCAGTGATGTCATCAGTGATGTCATTTGAGATGTCATCAGTGATGTCACTGACCATGTCATGAATGATGTAATATGTGACATCATCAGCAGTGGATTGTGGGTGCGCGAAATATAGTTGGTACAACTAACCATATAGGAGCAATTTCAATGGTTTTGTATGAGTGAAATGTCCAGCTAACTATAACACCCCTAAAACGTATAGTTTTTTGAGTGAATTTTAAAGGTTTTTTAAATGCTAATTCCTAACTATATAAGGCCTGAAACCTATGGTTTTTTCAGTGAATATATATATATATATATATAATTATATATATACATATATATATATGTATTTAAATATTTTCGCTCCAGTGTTCCACCGTTAGCGAGTCACTCTCGAAGGCGGGTGCTGCAGCGCGGTGGTGTTCCGTGCAAATATAAAAGCTCCACACTGTGTCCCCTTGATTTAATCCAACAAGACATGCAGCACTCACGGGATCAATAAGGCTTTAGAACGCCAAACTTTTTTATTCAGACAGCAGCCCGCCCTCAATCAGGAACCGCGGCAGAAAAAGAAACGGAAGACCCAAAATGCAGGTGAGTTTTTTTATTTTAGGCACACCTCGTCAGCATAACGTTTCAGCCTGCCCAGAGACCTTGGTCACATGACGCAATGAGGGAAGTGAGCTGAATTTAAAGTGCAAGTGCAATGGTAACAGAACCTATCATTGGCTGACACTGTGATGGGGGGTGTGTCTTGTGGTGATGGACATAGAAAACGCATTATCCAAAGTACAATAATGAGGTAATCCCCAAACATTATCAACAATTACTGTGTAAATACATATAATATTCCGATAATGATAATGCAAGGTGCCAAACCTATATTTTATACAATAAAATATGTAGATAAAAGCTAATAAATAATTTTATATTTAAAAAAAACCATTATATTAAATCTCATCGATTTTAGCACATCAAAGCATGGGATATTGTGTTAAAATACACAATTTTACCTATCATATGCAGTTTCTGTACTGCGGATATATGCCATTTGGGGCCAAAGAGAACATGATACCTTAACCCCTGCTTAATCTTATTATCTTCCATCAAGAGTGGCTCTGCTGATGTTAAACAATTCCCAAGCCACCCAACCCTATAGAAAACATCGGGTTTATCTCCCAAGTCTTTTCTTAAAAAGAAACCCGGACAGCCAATTGTTTGTACAGTGTGATAAAAAGAAACAAAAATTGCTCGCTATGAAATTATATATACTGGTAAAAACCAATTATCGTGAAGTCTAACACATAGATTATACATAACCTATATAATGTGATACCTATTCCGTCAAAGAGGAGGCAGGTGTATTCATATGCCTCATACCCCACTGGTCAACCTAGCTGTTAATACATGAATAGTTGAAACAGTGGAAAAATACAAATATTGTCATGGTTAAAATCTGTGAAAAAAATATATCTCATATTTTATGAACAGTTGCACTTACTTAATGGAACATTCACTGACACCTAGAGACAAGTATAGAAATCCTCTGTGGAATTAAGGCCATGAGGAGTTTTGCTGTCCATTTCTAAAATGTATCTGGTCTCCAAAGCTCTCAAGATACCCTCGCTGTTACCACCTCTCCTCATAGGACTAACCGTGTCTATGGCATAATACCTGAGGAGTCCACTGTTGTTATTGTGGTACTCCTTAAAATGTCTGGCAACCGGGTACGTGGCATCGTTTGTATTGATGGCCCTTATGTGCTGGAGTATCCTCTTGTGGACCTGCAATTTGGTACTACCAATATATTGCAGGCCACACAGACACTCCAGCACATAAACCACGTACTCGCTCTTACACGTAAGTTGTTTGTTAATTTTACGGGGCACCATGGAAAATGCGGTTAGGAACTCTGTTTTGTTAATTCCGTGCAAGCATGCCTTGCAACTGGAACATTAAAGCCTTTACTTGCAGCCATTCATATATATATATATATATATATATATATATATATATATATATATATATATATATATATATATATTACCTACTGGCTGTTGCCAGTGGGTAGTTATAGTTAGGAACTATTTTCTATAAGAAATCCACAACATTCTATTTGGAATAACTTTGGCGCCGGTTGATGAATCTTTGCAAACTTTTCAAAACTAATGGCCGTCTCCGGTCCGCTCATATCCTGAAAGTCTCTGGAGGATTCATGTAGCGGGGGCCGAGAAAAAAGGGGGTCCCAAAACGTGTTTTCCCCATGCAATTTTCCATAGCCGCAGCTAAAGCCGGAACTGCTGAATGGAATTACACCAAATTTGGCAAGGAGGTAGTCCTTAGTTCAGACTTGTGCCTTTTGCTTAAATTGTGTAAATCCGTTCAGTAGTTCCTGAGAAAATGACATTTAAAAGTACATATATATCTAGGGCCGCGTTGGAATCTCGCACCCTAAGCGCACCCTGCAGTGCACGAGCTGTATTCTAATTGGCTGTCAGCACTCCAAATCAGGAAGTGTTGGCAGCCATCTTGTGCCTCGGTTGAACCGAGGCACAAGAAACCTATAAAAGGGGGCGTGGCCAGGCGCCGAGGGTAATGGCCGTCTGATTCCCCATCTCCGCCGGGACCGCCAGTGTCCCTTCAGAAATCCGCTCGCAATCCTTACCGGGAGGCTAGCTGAAGGCAGCCCCCGACCCCCTCAGGATGGGTGAGACCTCGGAGCGATTTACAGACTCTGAGGACCCTCGGAGGCTCCGTGAGGCGTCCGCGACTCGCGGCGGCAACCCGGCGTCACGCACTTGGAACCTAGGAGCCGCCACCTCTTCTACTCGAGGTCCCGGCTTTCGGCCTGCTGCGGACCGCGACCGGAGGGCGCGAAAACGGGGGGCGTGGCCTCCGCAGCGGCGCAGGAGCTTCGCGCACTGGGATCGTCTGTCAAGGAGGCCAGCGAGATCCTCTGGACCCAAGGGACGGACCCTCACACCGGGACTCGAGGCACAGCGCCTACCACAGAAGTAAGGAGGGCTGCCACCCACAGCGCTACTGCCATAGGGCGTGCGGGGGAAGTGATCTCGGCCTGACGGGGTGCTGCTGGCCTTGAGTGCTGCACGGAGGCGCGCTTTGGAAAGGGGCAAATACCCACGGACGTGGAGACGCCTGGGTCACGGGACATCGGCCTAAAGGTGGACCGGTTGACAGCGACTGTAGACCCGGCCAGTTTGAAAACGCTGCAGAAGTCTCGGAGTACACCACTGGCAGCAGGCCCCACGCTACCATAGCTCCTTGGCAGTACATACAGTCTTAGTTGCGGTCAGTTGGAGCGGGGAGTGAATCTGACCTGGCAACGGCCCGAAAGACGGTGGGGGACAGACCGCCCAACCCCAAGGACATCAGTTCGACCATGCGGCCTAAAGTGGGTGTAGTGTCCCAAACCAACAAACTTGATCAGTATACGGTGCCCAAAACGCAGACGCAGGCCGGGGGGGCAGCGAAGGAAGGAACGGGGCAGGCGGAACCCTCCTTGACATCCATAATGGCGGCGATCCAGACCCTAGGTACCAACCTCGAACGAAAATAGACAAGATCACCATTGAAGTAAACCTGCTCCGCACCGACCTGGGAAAGACCACGGACCGCTCGAAAACTAACGAAGTGGACATTAAGGCCCTTCAGGAGTCGGAGAAGAAGCTCGAACGCAGTGTCAGTGAACTTGTCCACCAGCACCGACAGATGGCGATTCGGCTCGATGACCAGGAAGGCAGGGCTCGGAGGAGCAACATACGCGTGGTGGGAGTAGAGGAGGAACTGGAGGGAGACAGCACGGAACTATTCCTCGAAGACTTGATACTCCGCCACCTTAAACCCAAACGGCTTTCCAAGATATTCACTATTGAGCGGGCCCACCGGGCCCCTATTCCCAAACCCAAGCCTGGAGCCCCACCGCGAACAATCATTGCCAAAATACTCAATTATAGGGACCGAGATGCGATCCTCCAGGCTGCCAGACAACACGGGGACCTACAGTATGAGGGATCTACAATTCGCTTTTTCCCTGACTTTACACTGCAAGTGCAACAGGAGAGGCGCTCCTTCCAAGGGGTCAAGGCGGCACTACGTGAACATGGAGTCCGATATATGATGTTCTTTCCCGCAAAACTAAAGGTTATACATGGCGGCAAGTCCCACTTTTTCACCTCGCCAGCGACGGTGCAGGAATGGATTGACACAACGTTGGCAGTGGCACACCCTCTTCAAAATGGCGGACAGTGGAGAGACACAGGACACCCCTCCCCGGGGTCGGCGACTGGGAGAGCTGAGAATGGTGAGCCGAGCCAAAGATCCTGGCGTTCGAGATCAAACAGTCCCCGCTGGGACTCACCCGGAGATAACACGGCGCGATGAGGCGGCACACGCTGGACTTGGAAGAAGCCGGACTGTAATGTATACAGTGTGATTGTTTGTGTGCCTGGGCACTCCGAGGGGACAGCGCAGGGCCTGCCCATGCTTTCAGGGATGGGCCCCTTATAGTACTCATACACACCTGGCCTGAGGGGCTGACTGACCCGGGACACTGCGGGAGGGCGACGGGGACGGAGCTGGCCACGTTAATCCCGAGTTAGAAGTTCCTCGGTTTTCCACCGGGGTAGGGTTGGGCGACAGGCGCTCTGCTAATTGGGGTGGTGGGTAGTTTGAAACCCACGGAGCAGGGGGCAGGGAGGGGGGGGGTTCTTTGTTTTCACAGAGGTGGGCGGGATGTTAGGGGTCGATATGGGGAGAAAAGCATGGAGTCAAATGTCTAATATGCATCTTACTGTTTACACTGTTAGAGCTTTTGGGGGGGTACCAGGGTGGACCGCGGAGTTGGGGAGTTTTGCTGCTGGGGGGGAGCCGGGGAGGGATGGGAGTTGTGCTGCTGGGGGGGATCCGGGGAGGGTTGGGGAGTACTGGGTATGTGTTGGTCGTACAGTATCTATGTCCGTGAAGACTTTACTGGTTCAGGAGTGCGGAGTAGGGACTGCTTTCAAAGTAATGGCTATGGCTAAGAATTGGGAAAAGAGCCTTAAAATACTGAGCTGGAATGTGAATGGACTGGGGGACAGACTCAAGCATACTATAGTCTTGCAATTCATTAAACGACACCAACATGACATAGTACTGCTGCAAGAAACTCATTTGCTGGGGAACGCATGTCAAGCCCTCAACAGGTGGGGTTACACGCTCGCCTCACACTCCGGCTTCACCTCAGGCTCAAGAGGGGTGGGAATCCTCATCCGTCGCTCCTTGCCCCTCCATATAGACGGCACTACATCAGATCCACAGGGCCGCTTTACGGTGGTCACAGGCAGGTGGGAGGGGTACGTACTGAACCTACTCTCGGCGTATGTCCCGCCGGGATTGCAGGCTCCTGCCTTTGCAGACTTGGGCAAATTGTTACTCTCCCTCCCCGAAGGTCAGTTGGTCCTGGGAGGGGACTTCAACTCGGTGGTGTCGGGCATGATGGATAGACGACCCTCTAGAACCATACCCCAGGGACAGCAATGGTTGGCCGAGTTTCTTGAGGCCTTTGGACTCACTGACGTTTGGCGACACCTTCACCCCACGGCCAGTCAATTCACCTTCTTTTCGGGGCCACACCATACCTTCTCACGCCTCGACTACATTCTCACCGTCCTGCAGCATCACACAATAGTGCGAGAGGCGTCGCTCCTGACGCGAGGCATATCAGACCACTCACCAGTCACAACTCACATCACATTCGGAGCAAGGAGGGAGGGGTGTGTGGCGCCTATAAGCCCGTGGCACCTGCAGAATGAAGACACGCGGGGGAAAATCGACGCCTCTATCACTCAATATTTTGTTGAAAATGAGGGTTCAGTAGACTCCCCTGTCACGATATGGGAGGCGTTTAAAACAGTGGTAAGGGGGGAAGCGCTATCACTCATTTCGGGCAGGCGTCGAGAACAGCGCAGTGAAGTCACCGCAGCGGAGGCGGGGCTTGCAGAGCTTGAAGCGGAAGTGCTTGCGGAGCTGTGAAGGAAGATCCGACACCAATGGCAACTCAAGCTGGCGGAATATCGAGCTCTGGTCTCCCAGGAGGCCCAGACGATAGCAAGACATAAAATGGGCAGGTTATATGATCAGGGGGACAAAGCCGGAAAACTTATCGCCTGGCTTGACAAAAAGCAGCAGGCCAGGAAGACGGTGCCGCTAATACATAATCAATCCGGGGCGAGTCTCACTGAGCCGCGGGAAGTGGTGAAGGAGTTTGCTAGACACTACAAACAGGTCTATACTAGGGTGTCTGACCGCCCGGAGGAGGACTCTATGGCCCTCCTAGCTGATATCCGAATGCCGTGTCTGTCGGATGAGGACCGAGAAACCATTGATAGCCCGCTCACGGTGGCCGAAATACAGCGCGCGATACAGGAGCTCCGACCTGGGAAAGCGTTGGGCCCGAACGGTCTCCCTATAGAACTATATAAGATTAACCCTGAAACCATTAGCAAACACTTGAAAACCATGTTCGACGCCAGTAGAAAGGAAGGAATACTGCCGCGAGACCAGCGCATTGCAACTATTGTGGCTATTCCGAAAGAGGGGAAACCTGTTGAATCATGTGCCTCCTATAGGCCGATTTCCCTCCTCAACGCGGAGCCCAAAATACTGGCAAAAACACTTGCTAATAGGCTTAAACCGATATTGACTACACTGGTACATCCTGACCAGTCAGGCTTTATGCCACACCGAAACACGGCCCTAAATATCAGACGTTTGCACGGGGTGATCGGACAGTGCCACAGATTGAAGGAAGACGCGGTTGTGGTCTCCCTGGACGCAACCATGGCGTTTGACACCCTGGAGTGGCCGTACATGTTCGCTGTCCTGCGTAAACTGGGCTTTGGGCCCCGCTTTGTGGAGTGGGTTCGTCTTCTCTATACAGAACCCCTCGCACAGGTCCTGGTTAATAATAAAGTGTCGGAGGTTTTTACTTTAGAGCGAGGGACAAGACAGGGCTGCCCCCTCTCTCCTCTCCTTTTCGCCCTCTCCCTTGAACCGCTAGCTGCGTGGATCAGGCGTGATGTCTACCTTCGTGGAATAGAATGGGCGGAGGGATGGGAAGACAAAATATCCCTTTATGCGGACGATATCCTCCTCTACCTTTCTAAGCCACGACGGTCAATCCTTGCGGCCCTGGACATCTTCGCGAGCTTCGGTCGCAATTCTGGCTTCAGCATCAACTGGAGCAAATCGTATCTATACGTCCTCAATGGCGACCCCCCGAAGCTCCCCGACACGTGTCCCATAACAGTCGCTGAGGACGGCTTCAAATACCTGGGGGTGTTCATAACCAAGGATAAGACCCTAGCCTACGAGCGTAATCTCCAACCTCCCCTGCGGCGTCTCCAACGAGAGGCCAAGTCCTGGCAGGGTCTCCCATTATCATTGTTAGGCCGAGCAGCCTTATTCAAAATGATGGTGCTGCCCAGGTTTCTCTACGCCCTACAAAATTACCCGGATATGGTGCCTAAAGCCTACTTTACAGCAATCGAGGCAGCGCAGCGCACCCTCCTTTGGGCGGGAGCCCCGCGAATCGCCCTGTCAAAACTTACACTGGGATGGTACGACGGTGGCATAGCCCTCCCCGACATTCGCAAGTACTACTGGGCAGCTCACCTCACCGCGATTAATCAAGGGACTTATGGGAATGGGGACGATCCGGCCTATGGGATGGATAGATGGCAACTTCCAGGGGGAAACTATGAAATAGCTCTCTACTCCACACTGGGCAAACATCGTCTTACTGGGCCTACACAACACTCGGTGCAGGTATGGCACACAGCACAGAAACAACTGGGGTGGTCGGGGGTCCTCACCATGGCTACACCGCTCTGGGCGTCCGAAAAGTTAGGCAACCTGGGTCGCACTAAGGGGTTCCGGAACTGGGACCTTATAGGTATCTCCCAAATCAAAGATGTCTGGGGCCCTAAAGGAGTTCATACATTCGCTCAAATGCGAGACACGTACGACCTGTCGCACACCGAATACTTCAGATATTCACAGGTGCGGCACTCCCTTCACACACACATTCCACCTGGCACTACACTGCCTCAAAGTTCCCCTCTGGAAGATAGACTCCTGGACGGGAACATTCCAGAACACGCCATATCCCTCACGTACAAAAAGCTGATAAATAACTCCCCTGACCTGCTGCTACCCTTGAAAGAGAAATGGATTGCTGATGGGTTGGAAATTGATGAGGAGGAATGGAGGTCTGCTCTGGCCTCCCCCCGTGAGGTGGCCATTTCGGCCCGACTGCGCCTGATTCAACTTAAAATTCTGCACAGAGTTTATATCTCCTGTACCAGGCTGCAATTGATGAGAAATGGGGGAGATGGACGCAGGGGTTGTGGTGTAGCGGGCACCTTCTTTCATACCCTATGGGAGTGCCAAAAAGTGCAACGGTATTGGGGGAGAGTAGTGCACTGCATGCAGGAGGTGTGGGAGGTAGAAATTAGACCTGAGGCCAAGAAATGTCTACTTAACATCTGGGAACCCACTGACCTAACACACAGAGGGAAACTGTGGGTGACACTTGGGTTGGTGGTGGCTAAAAGGAACATCGCAAGGTTGTGGGGGGACCCTAACCCGCCGAAACTGAGAGACTGGCAATGTGATATGGACTGGTCCACGCTACAGGAAAAGACAGTGTATGTCTCGAGAGGATGTCCTCGCAAATGGGTAGAAATATGGTCCACATGGAATGACTACAGGGGGAATATATGTGAGCCTCCTCCAACTACGCAATCTGGCTCCCTGGACATGTAACACTGGCCAACGCTAACTGAGTCACAGCACTCGAGAAGGTATAGACTATGTACGCACACCGGCACTGCCAAGAACCGTGTAGTATTGTAATCTGACGACTAGTTACTGGGGGTTTGTTTTTGTTAGTTCCTTTTCTTGCTACAGAATGCATTTACAGTGGACCTTATTATTTGTATAACCTTGTAAAATCTGACCTTCTCTCTCCTCAAATATCCTTCGAGATCTTGTACACTTGAACTCCGCTACGCCGCCGTACCCCCGGGTTGTCGGCATGGGGCTGTGTTATTGTTCTATTACACTGAACTGTTGATTGAAAGCCGGCCCAATGGGTTGTAGGCGAGGAATGTCAAAACTGATCTAAATAATAAAGGTCTTAAAAAAAAAAAAAAAAAAAAGAAACCTATAAAAAAACACGCAGCACATAAAAAGTGGGCAGGGTAGAAACACCCTGACCCCCTAGGCCTGCTCAGGGGGTCCCAAAACATTTAAAAAAATGTTGTTGCATTGGCAAAATCCACGCAGGTCTGCGTGGATCTTTTCGATGAAAAAAAAAAGAAACGCTGGCTCCCGCGCTAAATTAGATATTAGCCCCCGGGGGGGCAAATCCCGGGGGCAATGAGTTAGTTTAGGTGTAGGACCCAAAGGGGCCCCCCAGCTCTGGGGACCACCACCCCCTGGGGCTTTATTATAAATTGTGTGGGGGGCTCATAGCCCCCCCATCCTCAGGGACAGCCACCTCCCAGGGCTTTTATCAAAAGTGGGTGGGAGGACTCAAAGGGGTTGGTGGTCCCCGGGGCTTTTTGCTAATATATGCGGGGGCTCAAAGCCCCCCCGCAGCCCCAGGAACCGCCACCTCCCCGGGACTCTTCAATGGGTGGGAGGGGGGCCACGCAGCCCCTCTCGTGGAGCCCTTGATTGCCCTGGGGACCGCCACCCCCCAGGGCCGGCTCCTGCAGTGTCCCGGGGTGCCCACCCCCGGGACACTGCTGTTTGCAATGACAGGTCGGGAGCCTTGCGGTTCCCACCCTGTCATTTCAAACTGCTTTTCTATTTGGAAGAGAGAGCAGGAAACCTGCTCTCTCTTCCAAATAGCATAGCAGATTGCTTTTCTACAAGGGGAGCAGCATGTTAGCTGCTTCCCATGTGGAAAAGCAATGCCGGCTCCCAAAGGACGTAAGGAGCCGGCAGGACCATGGGGGGATTGGGGACCCCCCCCATGGTTCCCAATGGAGTGGGCCAACCCTGGGGGATGGCGTCCCTGGGGCTATTAGTGGCCCGGGAGGGGGGCCACGCTGCCCCTTCCGCAAAATGGAATAAAAAAAAAAAAGGGGCCGGCCGGGGGGACGGGGTCCTGAGGGCCATTAGTGGCCAAAGGAGGGGGGCAGAACTAAAAATATATTTTTTAAAAAGGTCCACGCCCCGGGGATGCGGTCCCCGGGGCAGATTATGGCCTCAGGAGGGGGGCCATGCGACCCCTTTCCCAATTTTATTATTTTTAAAAGAAAAAGTGGGGGCAGGCCATGGGGGATGGGCTCCCCAGGGCCAAAAAATTAGAAAAAGAAGGGGGGCTACACAGCCCCTCATCTCAAATATTTAAATTTTTTTTTAACCGGGATCGCGGTCGGAGGCCACGCCCCCTCATTGCACCACTCTGAAAACGTGCCCCCTGGCCCTTTTGCAGAGGGGGAACAAATTCCCCTTGAATACTGGTGGTCCCTGGGAGCCAACTAGCCCACCAGGAACCTCCAGTATGCGCCTGGGGTCTGCGTTGCAGAGAGGTGTTCTGGGGCCACCCCCCTTGTTACACCTCTCTGGAACGCTGCTCTGTGGCACTTACTGGAGGTACCTAATGGGCCTGTTGGCCCCCAGGGGACCTCAGGATTGAAGGGGACGCAATCCCCCAACTTAAAACGTGCCACAGGGTGCGTTTGCAGAGTGGTGAAGGTGGGGGGCGTGGCCGCTGAACACCTCTCTGCAAAGCAGCCCCTTGTCGTATACTGGAGGTAGCTGCTGGGCTAGTTGGCCCTCAGGGGATCTCAGGATTTAAGAGGAATTAATTCCCCATTTTAAAACACGTCACAGGGCGTGTTTGCACACATGTCACCTCAGGCCCCGCCCTCTTCTTTTACCTTTGTGCAAATTTGCCCTGTGGTGCGTTTTAAGCTGAGGAATAAATTCCTCTCCCACCTTGAGGGTCCCTGGGGGCCAACTAGCCCACCAGGAACCTCCAGTATGCGCCAGGAAGCTGCGCTGCAGAGAGGTGTTCTGAGGCCACGCCCCTTTTTACACCTCTCTGCAACGCAGCTCCGTGGCGCTCACTGGAGGTAGCTGGTGGGCTAGTTGCACCCCAGGGACCCTCAGTATTCAAGGGGAGTTAGCCCCCAACTTAAAATGCACCACAGGGCGCGTTTGCACAGTGGTGAAGGGAGGGGGCGGGCCTGAGTTCACATGTGTGCAAACACACCCTGTCGCACGGTTTAAGTTGGGGAATTAATTCCTTGTCAATCCTGAGGGGCCCTGGGGGCCAACTAGCCCACCAGAAACCTCCAGTATGCGCCAGGAAGCTGCGCTGCAGAGAGGTGTTCTGAGGCCACGCCCCTTTTTACACCTCTCTGCAACGCAGCTCTGTGGCGCTCACTGGAGGTAGCTGGTGGGCTGGTTGCACCCCAGGGACCCTCAGTATTCAAGGGGAATTAATCCCCCAACTTAAAATGCACCACAGGGTGCGTTTACACAGTGGTGAAGGGAGGGTACAGGGCCTGACATGATGTGTGCAAACACGCCCTGTGGCGCGTTTTAGTTGGGGAAAAAATTCCACTTCAAACCTGAGGGACCATGGGGGCCAATTAGCCCACCAGGTGCTTCCAGGAAGCGCCACTGTGCTGTGTTGCAGAGAGGTGGTGCAGGCCGTGCCCCTTTTTACATCTCTCTGCTACACAGCTCCGTGGCGCTTACTGGATGTACTACGAATTCCGATTTACTCACCTGTTATCAGGAGAGACCTCAGTGCTGCATCTTTGAGCCCAGTACTAATCCTGAAAAGTAATTCTAACCATACTTACAAGTAACTTGAATTTCCTTCCATAGGCTAACATTGACTAATTTCACTTGGAAATTCTGGAGTTTTAGAACTTTAAAATATTCACCTAAATCATACGAACAACAAATTCCAATTTACTCACCTGTAATCAGGAGAGAACCCAGTGCTGCATCTTTTAGCCCAGCACTGACCCTAAAAAGTAATTCTAACCGTACTTACTAGTAACTTGTATTTCCTTCCAGAGGAATCCATAGTCTGGTTTTCGCCAGAAAAGTTTCTAAGTGTCTATTTTCACAAACTCAAAATATTCCTTAAAAATCGCCTGTATGACTTAAACGCATTTTTCAACTGTTTACAGGAGATGCACCAGTGCTGGATCCAGGATCCACCACTGAGTAAGAAAAAGTAACGATAACACTACTTACCTGTCATTAGTGATGTCATTTGAGATATCATCAGTGATGTCACTGACCATGTCATGAATGATGTAATATGTGACATCATCAGCAGTGGATTGCGGGTGCGCATGTTATATATAGTTAGTACAATTAACTATAACGGAGGAATTTCAATTGTTTTGTATGAGTGAAATGTCTAGCTAACTATAACACCCCTGAAACCTAAGGTTTTTTCAGTAAATTTGTACGTTTTTTTAAATGCTAATTCGTAACTATAACATGTCTGAAACCTATGTTTTTTTCAGTGAATATATATATATATATATGTATACACGTGACATTCAAAAGATCATAAACATAAAAGTTAAAAGAAAAGTTATTTCCCTACATTTTTTTCAATAATATTAGAAAAGGAAAGCAACTCTTTCTCCTCTTTCTTTCACATAATATCCTATTGTTACTGGGTGTTGATTTCCGCACACTGAATAAATTCCAACTATTCTAGTCTAGTGACTTTGTATATTGCATTAACATGCACCATATCACTGCTCTGAAAGAGGGTCCAGTATTAACAAGTCATGATTCTAATAGCTCATCATGCGCCAGACTTATCATCTCCAGTCACGAAACCAAATTCCAAGCGGATTAATTTGGTAATCACAACACTACACATTGCGCCATAAGTTATAATATTTTCATGCGCCAATGAACCTCAACTTCCAAATTTGGATGTGGGTATTTTTTTAATGTTTACTAAGTAGCACCTCCTGTGGATATGTTTTAATGAACTCACTTCTTACCCTGACTAATTCTCCTATAGCATCTTGGACCCCAATAGAAGTTTAACCTTAGTAGCAGTTACATAAAATAAACTTTTAAATCAAACCATAATAAAACCTAGCATTTCTTACCACATCTTTAAGAGTACTAGAGGAACATGTATAAAATGTTAGGAATCTTATTGTCCATATCTAGTATATATCTAGATTGTAGCTGACACAATTTTTCTCCCTAGTGCCACCTCTGGGTGTTCTTAACATTGAATTGATCACATAATACTGCAGGTGCTTTTCATCATCTTTGTGTGTCGCATTGAAGTGATGTGCAACTGAGTAAGTGTTTGTCATGTATTTGATCACACAAATGTGCTGTAAGATCTCTTTGTGCACTTGGTGCATTATATTTCCTAAATATATTTGGGCACATGGCCTCATTAAAATATAGTGTCTAACAAAAAAAGGGACTTAGAGCTCATCAAGGTCCAGCATATGTGCTTCAAATAATCTAATAAATGTATGTGGGATATGTAGGTCCTAAATAAGAAGGAGTGTTAACAGCTATTCTGCAGAATACGAAGGGGGCATGACCCTGCAAGAATCAAATACCCTCACACACCTGTGTAGGTGTACTGCTTCATCATAGGACGTTTGCTCCTCGTCGGGCCGGTGCTGCAATGCTCAATGGCCACCCTCAATGGAGACTCTTTATGGGAGATCTTCTTGTCCACTCTTTGGTGAAGTGTAGGTGTGGGGGCTTGAGGAGTAGATTTGTGTTTAGGTGTGAAAGAGTTAAAGTGTGAAGTTAAATATCGGAAAGGAGGTACTTCTCAGGAAAAACTTTAATGTTTAATGAACATGTTCACTTACCTAAATTACAAATGTGTGGTGCTATCTGTCAGACTTTAGTTATTCTAGCTTCCTTGTAGGCATAACAAAGATCTAATAGTAGCTATTCATCAGGACCAATATCAACCTAATCTACTTAGTGATTGGAGTTTTAATGTATGGGTTCATAGATTTTCTCCCAATCACACATACCTTGGTTTTGGCATTGATTTGTGATTTATTTAGAGATGACCCAAATTGGGTAAAATTCGAGACTCCTCGAGTTGTGCACAATTGCGCATCATTTGCGTCAGTTTGGTCAGGACCGGTTCTCTGGACGACCTACCCTTGTGTGCCAACTTGGAACATATGTGTGATTGGGAGAAAATCAATAAACCCACACATTAAAACTCCAATCACTAAGTAGATTAAGACCTGGACATCTCCCTCAGAGTATTAATTTGGTTCTGTACATTAACAATCTGTTGTTGGAATTTGTTAATCTAGATCACTGAAAGATGGACTCCATCTTCCCCCTCACCGCATTAGCAAATAAAGGGCATAAGGCTTCAAAGGAGAAGCTGAAGTTTTATCTTCCCCAAGTACGGTACCTTGGTCGCGAAATTTCCACTGGCAAGCACCACTAACTTCAGAATGAGTTGAAAGCATCTGTGAGTTGCCCCTTCCCATTACTGTTTCCCAGGTAAATACTTTTCTGGGTATTGCTAGGATTTTCAGGCAGTGGTTTCAAGGCTGCGGCAAAAAAGTATATATACAAATATTGAGTTGTAAATATTGGGTCTTTGCTTAAGGCATGGGGAAGGATGTATGGAGACTCGGGAAATTCTTGAGGGGGCTGTCTTCATTAAAGGTGAGACCCTTGAAATGAGTATGTGAAAAAGTACTGGCTTTCATTATGAATGGGAACAGAAAAGGGCAGAAAAAAGGTCCACCACTGTGAACCACTGTGAATCTATTTCAATAGGTGTACGTTTTAGGGTACCTTTTATACAGCATCTCTTAGCCAGGGGTTTTCCTAACACATAGGATAGATAACTTTTGTTGTAAATGCACATGCTTCATACCCCTTTGAAAGAGTTCACTTATTGGTGGAGTGTGATGCTGTAGATCCCAGTACTGGAATGTTCATACATGCAGAGATGCCACAACACCTGTTAACTATGAACCCTATCATGGCTTAGAAACCCCACTAAGATTCAAGAACACCAAGAATGGTTTGGTGGACAACTACCCGATGTAATTCAGAATGTTAGACTGGGCCTGTTGAGTACTGAAGGGCCTACCTGGCACATATTAGTGGAGTAGACAGCATATGCTGACACAGCAGATTTTTTAGATCCAAAAATAAGACATCCAATAAATCAAGTAGAAGCTATTTATATGTAATTAAGACAATATGTTTTAAATTCAACTACTATGGATGCATTTGATTCCAGCCTTTCACAACACGCTCCTCTTCCACAGATAATACTGCTAGAATGTTCTTCCTTCATACCTAATGAACTCAGGTAACAATATGGACATGGGGGGACTCTAAAAGTAGTTCCTGCATTATATGAAATCCAGATATGTTGAGCCAAAGAATCCCTTCCACATTTTATTCCTTTATGGAGTAAGCCCAAGTTCAGGCTCAATTGCCTCTTAGACCAGAAGCTAACCACAATATATAAGTTTTTTTTCATCAGATAGAATATCAAGGTATAATAGGGCCTTGTCATTTTGTTTTTTCCTGTTTAAAAGCCTGACATGTCATATAGAATTATTTTACATTAAAGAAATTTGAATGCCCATACACAAATGTGCACAAAATGCTCAGAGCACTGGACTGATGATGAATCTGGTCATAAAAAAGTATTATGAAATCTCTAGTCAAAATATAGCAAATTAATCCCAGTATCTAACCAGTTTTTCATTCAGTGGTTTTCTGTACCCATATCCAAGATTACCCGGGAGCATCAGAAAAGCTCTGGATTTTTGCATCAAGAAATATAGCCATTCTACAAGAAGATTCAGAGGAGCTACCAATTCTTGACATCTGTATTACAGTTGAGGATTTGACTGAAAACCTGGCTATGGTAGACAGGAAAGTTACGCTCATACACCGGCATGAATATAAATTATCCAGTAAGAGTACTTGATTGGCACTTGACTTCCTGCTGGAATGAGCTATTTTACAACTTCTGAACACCTTAAAGAATTTACAAGCCCTGTTGGGGTTTTGTACCTTTCAAAGAGCTTATACGTCACAATATTCTGAGGGGGTTAAGTTATTGTAGAAATAAATTACTCCTACAAAACAAATGCACTACTGTCTTACTCAGTCTGCAAGTAGACAAGTTAGAGACTAAGAGGCTGATTTACTTTCCAAAGAAGGTACTCCCATCCACCAAACTGAAGGTCTGCCCACCTAATTTACATCTAGGCAGACATTAAGCATGTCAGTGATGGAGAATATTCAATCTCTTTCACTAACATACTCCTCCAACGGCCTGAGGGGATAAGAGTGGGAAGTCAAATGACCAGTTTTCACTGTTCACTCACGGTAAGGGGCAGTGAAAACTGCTAAATGACCTCAACACCATGAACGTCAACCCCCATGGTGTGCTGGTAATTAGTTTTTTTTTTTTTTAAACTAAATCCAACTTTGGTATTTTGTTTTAAAAAATAGAAAAAAAGCTAAAAATTGACAGGAAGTACGTTCTTGTTGACTGAGCTGTCTGTCAAAGTTTAAATACATTGACAGAAACTAGGTGGTTCCTGCCAATGTTAAGAGATGTCGGCTGAGCCAAACAACATCTCTGAATGCAGATTACGGTTATTTTCAGGCAAAATTTGAGTATAGAAATTAGTCAGGTTGACGGAGTAAAATACCGTACTTAGAACTCTAATTTGAATCTTAATACTTATAGACACAGGACAACAAGACATATCCTAGTGTTGGAACAGAAAACTGCCTCACATGGTGACAGACATGCTCTTCATTCCTGAGTGTTCCAGCTGCAGTGATGTATGGTTCACTGGTGCTGATTTTTGTTGTCATAAGAGTATATGGATTATGCGGGTGCACCATGACTCACAGATTCGGTTCTTGTCGGACCGGAAAGAGCACACAAAGCGATACCCTGATAGTGGTGAAAGGATACTGTCTTTGCTAGGAGTTAAGTAACCCAGGCACAGTGATGTTAGCATACAGAGTAGTGATCAGTAGAAGTGGAAAAGACTGTTTACCTGTTTCATCGGAGTGAAGCTCACTTATGTAAAGTTCAGCTGTTGTGAGCTTAACTAATCCCTGGCTTACATCAAGTTGGTATGTTGCGCTGGGCAGCGTACGTGTGGATGCATGTGCGAGTTGCAGTGCGCCTGTAAATGGTTCAGTACATGGAAGCCTCTAGGTTCCATTTAGAGTGACCCACAGCTGACTGGACGATTATGATGAGGTAGAAGAATTATCCCTAGAAAATTTCTGGATTTCTGCATTCCTGTGAGCTGGGTGCAACACATGCCGGAGGAAGGAGAGCCAGGCTCTTCAGTACACTTCAAAGGGTGCACTTCAATTTAGGGAGAGGTCACTGGAAAGGGGCCTGGGCACATCTCATAAAGGAGATAGGGCTGATAAGAGAATTATAAAGAATAAGGCTGGGCCCTGGGATAGTCTTTTGATGCAGATATCACTGTGGCTGACATCCATATGTGAATCTCTAGTCACTCCCATGGCTTGTGTTGTGGGTCGATACGATTTGGAGCCACTCCTGCTGTGATAGACTGCTTTCTGGAGGGAGAGCAGGAGAGAGGAATTGACACTTTAAAGGGAAGCAGACTCTCAACACAAACTTAAAGACCTCCGAATTTAAATAAAATTGGTGTCTAGAAATTACCTGTAGGAAGGGAAGCTCGAGGCCCCCAAAATTGTCACCTGTCAAGAGTGTTTTTGCTAAACCTATGCCTGTGATTAGGACAGGGGACTAGGGCAAGCCAGTCTGAAGCTAGC
The DNA here is from genome assembly GCF_964261635.1 of Lissotriton helveticus. Classification (NCBI taxonomy): domain Eukaryota; kingdom Metazoa; phylum Chordata; class Amphibia; order Caudata; family Salamandridae; genus Lissotriton; species Lissotriton helveticus. The sequence goes on from NC_136061.1 coordinate 1,114,658,596, forward strand.
AGAGGGGACTTCACCCAGGGAAACCCAGACCACCTGCCCTTGAAGCCTTGAACACTTGTGTCAGCCTGCTTGCCAAAATCAGTTGTCTCTGGGTAGAACAGGAGAGCACTAGGAGCGCGTGAGGTCCTATGGGGGATCATGGTGAAGGGATTCCAATAATGAGATGTGAGTACACAGCTGTTGCACTGATAGGGCTGTTGCCGGTGTTCAGGGTAAAGTTGGTGACCTGGTATGCCAGAGGAGGCTCCAGTAAGATTATTGCCATGCCGATCGGGCCATAGCCCATGTGTGGAGTGAAGTTGACAACCCTGTATGCCAAAGATGCCACTGTGAGGAATACTGCATTGAAGATCGGCTAGCCTAGGTGCAGAGTGAAGTCAGTGACTGTGTATGCCAGAGGGGGCCTCTGTGACAAAGAAATACAGCTGTGCTAATAAGGCCATCATATATATGTGGAGTAAGGTTGGTGAGCCTGTATGCCGGAGGGGGCCACAGTGAAGAACAAGGTGCGTTACCTAATTTTGTCATTTTTGAGAGGAGAGGATGCTCTGGTGACCAGTACCTATGAAGGACTGGACTTTTCCTAAGATCCAGCGGTGCCAGGGAACAACACCTGAAACCTTCGTGGGATACCTGTTCAGCGCACAAATGACAGAGACACGGGACACTTCCTTCGGCGTCAAAGATCAGCGTTTATTACTGCAGGGAGGCAAAAGTCACAAGAAGTACAACAGAGTGTAGGTTCTGAGAGTCTGCTTCAAATTGCAAATGTGGATCGCTCCTTTTATACACATTTTCGTCATTGCACAACACACGAACAAAAGGTTACAACTAAGTTCCTACAGTAAACTTCAAAAGAACTTCTTTCATGTTTTCAGAACCCCGGAACATAATTTCAGTAACATTTACCGGTTCCCAACTGTAAAAGCACATCTTCTCACCATTAGGCACATTCCACTCTAGTTGTAAACGAACGAAAGAAACAGCTGCAAGGAAGACAGACAACAGTAAAGAAAAGAGTGTGAGGGTAATATCGGAAGCATGATCACAGGATCAAAGGATTCGATCCTAACACATGTGCGGCTGAAACAATAGACCGGCACGGCAAGATTACCCTCAAGCGGAGCCATCTGCCTTTGCAGTGTCATCCCCTCGTCATAAAAGACGCACAAAAGGAATATGCATCTTCCGCAAAGCTTGGGAACTAAGGGTCATAGCGCGGACAGTTGCCTGCTCGCTGACTACGTGAGGGCAAGAAACAAAATGGGTGCCGTATCTAAAATGGAACCCGAGGGTTCAGAAGAAGAAACGCGTAAATAAGGTGAACCCTTCCAAGTAGTGTAGCGAAAACGCGTACACTTAATAAACTCGTTATTTACGGTTCATAGATACCAAACTTGCCCATACTCGACCATGCCCAGAACATCATAACGATTCTCACGGAACCTCAGACGCTCCTTTTGCCCTCATGTAGGCAAGCACTAGTTGAAATCAGAATCGATTTCAATATTCATCAGATCATTCAGGTGTTGCTGGAACATCATCCTATCCATCAATGCCTCTTTGGTAACAGATGGCCTTCTTATACACGTAGTAGCACAAAGGCCACATAAGGCAGGACCACACTGCACGCAAAGACAACACGTGAACAGAAACGTCACAACAATCCCTATGATCATCAGAATCTTCCAACCCCATGTCGACATTAGGCCCCAAAACCATCCTAGAAGCGTCCAATCTCCCTCGTCCACGTGTATGGACTCTGAGATTTTATGCAACTTTGAGATGGCTTGGTAAACGGTTGGAGCGTTATCAGGTATGAAAATGCCGCAGCTCGAATGGATGACCTTACACACACCACCTCTATCTGCTAGTACAACGTCTAGAACCATACAGTTCTGTAGCGTCATCAGCCTATCCGCTTGAAGCTCTGCTGTCAGGTTACCAAGGGCGCTTGCAGTGATATTAGCAGTCGATTCAACCACACGAGTCAGCTGTCTCAAGTTCCTACTATTAACCATAGGACCCCAAAACGGTAGGAAACCCTTAAAGAAGTCTCCTGCCTCTTGACCAGCAGTATCCTCTCTACTAATAACGCCTCTCACAACTCTATTCTTGTGATAATCTGAGGCAACAGTAAAAGTCGGAGGTAAAAGATTTGCGATATAACATGTGCCCGAGAAGTCATGGGGCAACCATGTGTATGCGCGGTCATAACACACAAAGTAGGTACCCTTGGCAGTCAGAAAGACAGGGGAAGAGAGCATCGGTAAGACGTACGTGTCAACACAAGCGCTCTTCCCAAGCTGAGCTCTCGGATTTCGACCATGACCTTGCAGACAGAAACGACCCAAGTGAGGTACGATCCAGATCGGAGACGAGCTTTTAAGCTGTCTATCACCCACTGATACACTATACTCAGCGTCACTAAGATCCTTATATGCTCGTACTTCCTCCTCTGGGATAAGCGATACGTCAAAAATATCTCTATCTAAATCAGTAATAGCTATCACCAAAGACTTGTGGTACGGGCCAGGACCAAAACCTGCTGAGCGTGGCTCTCGATGGGGGTAGGAATCTAGTGCACTACGGAACATAGTTTGGAATGCTCGAGCTGACCCCTGGGGACTATAAGGAAGAACTAAATACGGAATACCCTTATCCATGGTATGTGGCATTAACCCACACACCCAACAATTAGTGGTATTCACCACCAACTGATGCTGATGCAAGAGTTGAACAAAGGAATTGTTCATAAATTCCGCACGTCTGACTTGTTCATGTTGAGGCAGAAGATGAAAGGAATGTGGAGAAATAGTGGAGGCAGGATTCAAATCATGTGAAGGAGGAGTAGGCGAAATGGAAGTCAATAATAATTGAATCCCAAAATACGTTCCACCCACCAGCAACATAGAAACAGTTAGGAACAACATAAAAATCTGCAACAAAAAACATTTTGTGCGAAACACCTTATGCAATTTAGATCTTTGCGCCAACATTTTCTCTCTTTTCGACAGCATAGTAAATTCCATCCTCTAAAAAACCGTCCGTGACGTTCTTGACGCACTTCGTTCTGAGTAGCGATTATCAATTCCCAGGAGTTCCCAGAAATCGACAAAAGAAATCGACCTAGTGTCAAAAACCTGCTAAACAGAAGAAAGTACCCGCACGGCCCTACGGTCAACCCAGATGGAAGGTTTTAAATGAATTGAATATTCAACTTAATATAAGTCTCTTAGCTGCACGAAAAGAAAAGGGTACACACAATATAAAATGTCCACAATATTCAAGGCAAATGTAAGGGGGAAATGTAAAATCAAAAATAATAAAAGTATTTTATTAGTCTTTATTGCGTGGTCAAAGAAAATATCGACTTTTTCCTGGTTGAGTCTGCTCTTCAAACAACGGTTCAAATGGCAAAGCAGGATTCGAGTGTTCAGGTAATAGTTCAGAACTCGAACTCTCCAATGTTGCTGACGAAGGTCTTGTCTTAAATGATTCGACAAAAATGTCTGATCGGACTGTATCGTTTTCTATAGGCTGAGCATCACTAAATGGCATAAAACCCGGGACCGGACTGGTCTCTGTCGAGGCGACTCCTTTCTTGATCCATGCATCTGCTGGCAAAGGAAACGGAACTTTCTTGGTGTGGGTGGCATGCACCCAATGCTTTCTGCCTTCCAGTCGAACCGCCGTCCTTGTTGCCAGTAACACCTGGTGGGGACCCACGAACCTTGGCTCAAGATTTCGTTTTCGTCCAAAATTTCGGGTAAGCACCCAGTCACCTGGTTGGATCCGATGACCAGGTCCCTCAGTTTGTGCCGGTAAAGCTTCAAAGACCTGTTGATGAATCAAACTCAATTTAGCAGTCAGATCATAAAGATAGTCAATCAACATTGGATATTCAATTCTCTTAAACTCCTTAGGCCTCGGAACTCCCCAAATATTCGCAGGACGGCCAAACACAATCTCATATGGGCTAAGCCCTACTCGAGAGTGCACGGTTGCCCTGGTCGATAAGAGAGCTAAAGGCAAAGCATCCGGCCACGATAAACCAGTCGTTGCCTGGATTTTGGCAAGTTTCAGTTTCAGGGTGCCATTATATCCTTCCACCAAACCAGCCGACTGAGGATGATTAGCGCTATGAAATTTTTGGACTATGCCTAGGCCACGACACACACTCTTCATCACACTTCCCACAAACTCACTTCCGTTATCTGACCATACAATCCGTGGCATTCCATACCTAGGGAAATATTCCTTGAGCAGGATTTTTGCTGTTGACAGGGCAGTATTATCCTTAAGAGGGTAGGCCTCAATCCATCTGGAGAACGCACAAACCACAACTAGAACATATTTCAGATTATTGCATCTCTCCATATGGATGAAATCTAATTGGATAATTTCGAAGGGACATGTAGGAGGAGCAAAATGACCAGGTGGAGTGGGGGTGCCCTTACCAGGATTATACATCAAGCATACCATGCAATTCTTTACCACTCTCTCTGCACACTTAGTAATCCCATCATTCTTCCATACAGGAGACAACAACTTGCATATGCCTTTCGCGCTAATATGTGCCGTGCCGTGGGCCATTGTAACAACAGCAAACACATATGCATCCGGTAACATCCATCTCTGTTTTTCTGACAAGTCAACCCAACATCCATTCCCGTCTAACTTCCCCGTGCTTTCTTTCCACTTAGTCTTTTCCATCTCAGTGGCCTGGTTCTGTATTTCCTTTACACTTTCAATTGTGTCTTCACACATGCTAGTCTCCGCTGGCCATCTCACTGAGCTCGTAACATACATTCGATTTGTCAGATCTCTGGCTGTCTCCTTAGCAGTCTCATCCGCAAATGCATTACCACGGCCCACATCATCCGTCACTTTCCGATGCGCACTACATTTTAATTATGGCCACCTGTTTAGGCAATGTAAGTGCTTCTAAAAGATCGTTCACAAGCTGTCCATGCTGGATCTTCGTGCCATGCGACGTAAAGAACCCTCTTTTTCTCCACAATCGACCAAAACTATGCGATACACCAAATGCATACTGACTATCGGTAAACACATTCACACGCTTGCCTCTAGAAAACACGCACGCTCTTGTTAATGCTATCAGTTCGGCCGCCTGGGCCGAATTCTGACTCAATCTCGCAGTTTCCACAACCGTACTCAACGTCACCACAGCATACGCAGTCGTCACTTCACCATTCAGCAACTTAAAGCATGAACCATCAACATACAAAGTACCATCGGGATCTACCAATGGAGTGTTTTTCAGGTCAATACGACCTTTCGTCTCTTCTTCAGTTCTTAAGTAGCAATCATGTGATGCTACATCACCTGATTCCATGCCGATCGGCAACAATGTTGCAGGGTTCAACACATTGCAACGTTTTATCCATATATGACTCGCCAAAAGGGTTAACTCATACCCAGACAACCTTGCACTCGTCAAGTGTTGAGTTTTTGTTCGATTCAAGAGAGTGTCAACTGCATGCGGAACCATCACCGTAAGCACATTATCCATGACCAGACCTGCGGACTGTCGAATGGACACCGCAGCTGCCGCTGTTGCTCTTAAACAACTCGGCAATGCTCTAGCTACTGGGTCTAAGGTCGAAGAAAAGTATGCACATGGACGCTGTTTGTCACCAAATTGTTGCGTCAAGACACTCAACGCACAACCATCCCTCTCGTGAACGTATAGTGTAAACGGCTTACTGTAGTCAGGGGTACCTAACACAGGAGCCGAACACAACGCATCACGTAATTCAGAAAAACTTTTCTGACACTCTTCAGTCCATGGTAAAGGAGTCGGAACATCCTTACACGTGAGGGCTAACAATGGTTTCGCTAACAATGAAAAATTTGGAATCCATTGTCTGCAGTATGACGTAATACCTAGAAAGGCACGTACATCTGTCTGAGTTTTTGGCACAGTCATTCGAGCAATCGCTGCAATTCGTTCTGGGGTCAACCTTCTCCCCTCTTTTGACAATAAGTGACCCAAATAGGTTACTTCTTGACAACAATATTGCAGCTTAGAAGGTGACACCTTGTGATGTAGGTCACATAGATGTTGCAACAATGATACTGTAGCAGATCTGCAAACAGCTTCGGTATCTGCAGCCACCAATAGGTCGTCAACATATTGGATCAAAGCCGCACCCGTCGGTAACACAAATGCATCAAGTTGACTTTTAAGGGCTTGGCTGTAGATCGATGGACTCTCACAGTAGCCTTGAGGTGCGCGTTTAAACCTAAAACTTCGACCTCCTAATGAAAATCCGAATAGATCTCTGCTTTCCTCAGCGATCGGAATACTAAAGAAAGCATTCTTTAGGTCGATCACCGTGAACCAGGAGGCAGAAGCTGGAATCAGGGTCAACAAGGCTGTGATGTCAGGCACCACAGGAAACTGTGGGATCACTATTTTATTTACCTCTCTTAAATCAATTACAAAACGATACACAGGAGGTTTAGTTGGATCGGTTCGTTTCAAAATGGGTAACACAGGACTATTACACACATTTCCCCGAGTTTCTTCGATGACATCTTTTTCGATCAGGTCATAAATGATCGCTAATAGCGCTCGCTCACCATCAAGAGAGATACGATACTGAGGTATACGTGGTAATCGAACATTCGTTTTCAACTGGACCACATACGGTGGAATGTTTAACAGGCCCACATCATTGGGCCCTGTTGCCCATAAAGACGCAGGAAGAGTCCTCAATTCTGGTGGGAACTTATCCATTGAGAGGTACATAGGAGAGATAACCCTCTGACCTAACGTAAGCTCCACTCCTTCAGGAGAGCAATACAAAGTCGCATATAACCGTTTTAACAAATCCAGACCCAAAATATTCTCACCACACCCAGTGGATAGAATCAATGGAGTTTCCAGCTCACGAGGACCAATCGCAAGGGACAAAGGGCTAGAGACAGGATTGCTAACAGGGGCGCCAGAGAATCCAATGGAAACATTCGTTAAGCCAGACAAAGGTGCGCCAGGGAGTTTGGAATGCATGATGGAACTTTTTGCTGCACCAGTGTCCAACAGAAAAGGCTCAACTACGCCAGATGTGGCAACCGCGACGTAAGGCCCTCTCTGATCAACCGGAACTGACACTACTCCCTCTCTTTGTCGATGGCTGTCCTAGTAACGGTCGCCTGCAACAATCTCATGCTCAACATAATAATCGTCCACATGGTACTGTGCAGATTTATCGGACCCCGCATTTCGCTGGTCGAAACAATTATTCGCGTCCGATGAAACAGTAAAGCGCTCATGATATTGAACGAAACCTCGACCTCTACCTCGAGAGGCCTGTTGATGACCACCACGACCTCCCCGAGCTGAAACATTATTATAACGATCACGTAAAGCGGGACAATCAAATTTTATATGGCCCTCCTTCCTACAATATGCACACTGATTATACCCAAGCGTAGATCTAAAGTCAGAGGAGTCAGAGGAGTCAGAGCGCGACTGCATCCTAGTGAACTGGGCTCGTGGTCGATACTGCTGTTGTAAATCAATTTGATTTGAACGTGGAGGATATGCCTGCTGCAACAAAACCTTCGTTTTGAGCTCCTTCGTTTTCTTGTCTGAACGATCACTTTCTTCCTTTTCCCTATTCTCATAATATCTGTGCAGTGGTTGAAACAGCCCATGCACTTTCCGAATTTTTCAATTTGTTGCATAGCTCTGGCAACAAATTTAACACAAACTTATCAACAAACAACTGTTGGCCTCCTTCGGTGCTCATGTCCTGACCACTATGATCGACAAATGCCTCCTCGAATCTAGTAAAGAAATCGGAGACACTCTCGTCTTTCTTTTGCTGGCAAGCCGATAATTTATCCCAATTCACCCTCATCGCTGGCATGAGTATTTTCATAAGTGTAATGATTTTCTGGGGTAGATCCAAAATTAACTGCTCAGGCTTAGCCCCACCAACTTGTAGTCCATCAGCCGCTATTAGTGCAGGCCAATCACCGCCTAACTCATTCACATGATTCGTTTGGCGAATTTTTGCCCAAATCGGTTGCGGTACGACATTACCAAACAGCATGTCGATGTCAGCGAGGTTCATAATAGTTGCATCTACCAATTGGGACAACTCCTTATAATAACCCGCCGGATTCTTACGCGGATCAGGCAAAGATTGTTTCACCTGCAAGACTTCTGATCGCTTCCATGGGAGGTGTATCCAAACACGTTGGAAATGTGGCAAAACTGGGGGATTGGCAGCAGGAGCACCTGGCATCCATACTGGCGGAACCTCTCTCATAGGATATTGACCAGAGGTCGTTTTCGTATTATCGGTGTCATCATCAAATGACACACGAGAAGGCACTGTGGATCTAAAGGCTAACAATCGCTCTAATGCTCGTCGTACATTTCCACCCACAATCATACCGTTCGAAAACTGACTCTGGAGTTCCGTCATCTCAGGCGGTACATTATCCAAGTCATCATTATACCATTCTTCTCTCAAAAAGTTACACATTTCTTCAAACATGAATCTCTGAGTGGGCTCATTAAACTGAGAGAATGTATCAAAAACCATGCGCGAAGGGTAGTTAGCAGGGTGTCTTATCCATCTACGCGCCATAGTTACCAACGTGGCACTCTCCCTTCCACCAGGGATTTGACTTCGTCTCTGGGGAGTTTCAGAGACATCGGATCGAAATAACGATCCAGAAAGTGGGGAGTAAAGGGTAGCAACAGTATTAGGGATACGATTACGAACAGAAGGAGAAAGAAGAACAGGAGCAACAACATTAGAAGTGAACGTAGGGACAGCAGAGGTAGCCAGGACAGTTGAGGTAACAGGAACAATGGACTGAGGAGGTACAGGCAAAGGAGCAGTAGGAATAGAAGTAGGTGGTGGGACAAACGCAGGACCAACAACAGGCCGACCAGCAGCCGCTGGAACAACAGGAGGAACTACAGGAGGAACTACAGGAGGAACTACAGGGGCTGTAGCACCCTGTGCATAAGGAGGTGGTGATTTCAATAAATTAGCTAAAAAGGGATCCTCCTTCACATCTTCTTCCTTTTTAACATGATTAGATGGTAAAACCGGATAACATTTATCTACCTGCATGTGATGCAGTCTAGTAGAAACTTCTATCTCTTTTTCTGCTTTATCTCGCTGATATTGTTCTGCACCTTGCATCATCGTAATGATACCTTCTTTTTTATTTTTCTTAAGCTGTTTGATTTCTTTCTGCTTGGCCTCTTTACGCCATAACCGAAAGGAATCAAACATAGCAGGCCTAGCTTTCTTTTTAAACAATTTAGCTTCAAGATTATCTAAAATCGTAATTTCAAAACTTCCATGCGGTGGCCAACTAAGGTCACCCTCGTTTTTCGTATAACGAACCCAATATTCATTATATATAATAGGGCCTACACCATGTCGACTATAGAGCTCATAAATTGGAGTTCCAACTGGAGGTATCGGACACGAGTCCTCCAACCGGGAATCAGTGTTATAACATTTAAAGAAACCAAAGAAACCACTACGGCTAGGCATCTTGTTCACTAACCAAGTATCAAACTTCAAGGGTTATCGAAGCGCTAAATCTTCGTGAAAGACAAAACCCTCGGTTTTTGGCAATTGCAACTGTCAAATAACAACTAAGAACCAACAACTAAGCACCACAAATGCAATGGAACCATGCAAAACAACTAAGCTTCAACAACAACCAAGGATACTGGGAGCGACCCACAAATACTTAACTGAGAGTACAATGGCGTCACCAGGAAGGCCCGTTTATCGTCTCGCCGTACAAAGGACTATGCCAGGCACCAAAACAGGTCGACAGTCAGGGCATCGGTCCGTCGCAGCCGTCAGGAGGCGGGAATCTTCGCGGGAAAAATCTTCGGACCACTTATTTCGACAACAGGATCGATGAAGCCGGGTGCACCTTCCCTCGGAGATTTCACACGAAGTTCCTCACAATCGTCAGGCTTTGGACCGGTACCGCTGATGTCGCCCTACGTTGGGCGCCAACTGAAGGACTGGACTTTTCCTAAGATCCAGCGGTGCCAGGGAACAACACCTGAAACCTTCGTGGGATACCTGTTCAGCGCACAAATGACAGAGACACGGGACACTTCCTTCGGCGTCAAAGATCAGCGTTTATTACTGCAGGGAGGCAAAAGTCACAAGAAGTACAACAGAGTGTAGGTTCTGAGAGTCTGCTTCAAATTGCAAATGTGGATCGCTCCTTTTATACACATTTTCGTCATTGCACAACACACGAACAAAAGGTTACAACTTAGTTCCCACAGTAAACTTCAAAAGGACTTCTTTCATGTTTTCAGAACCCCGGAACATAATTTCAGTAACATTTGCCGGTTCCCAACTGTAAAAGCACATCGTCTCACCATTAGGCACATTCCACTCTAGTTGTAAACGAACGAAAGAAAGAGACAGGAACAGCTGCAAGGAAGACAGACAACAGTAAAGAAAAGAGTGTGAGGGTAATATCGGAAGCATGATCACAGGATCAAAGGATTCGATCCTAACACATGTGCGGCTGAAACAATAGACCGGCACGGCAAGATTACCCTCAAGCGGAGCCATCTGTCTTTGCAGTGTCATCCCCTCGTCATAAAAGACGCACAAAAGGAATATGCATCTTCCGCAAAGCTTGGGAACTAAGGGTCATAGCGCGGACAGTTGCCTGCTCGCTGACTACGTGAGGGCAAGAAACAAAATGGGTGCCGTATCTAAAATGGAACCCGAGGGTTCAGAAGAAGAAACGCGTAAATAAGGTGAACCCTTCCAAGTAGTGTAGCGAAAACGCGTACACTTAATAAACTCGTTATTTACGGTTCATAGATACCAAACTTGCCCATACTCGACCATGCCCAGAACATCATAACGATTCTCACGGAACCTCACCTACCTGAGATCCGTATGAGGATTGGAAGCAAAGCGATCATCCCGCCCACCTGTGGGAAGGATCACAAGAACTTATAATCTCAACAGAGGAAGCGCAGTGGACGTCCAGCAGCTGTCCCTGCAGAGCCGCAAGTGCTAATCACTGTAAGCAGGTGCAGCAGTCCTCTGCAGCTTCTGAGAGTGAAACGCTCCTTGGGACCCCAGTAGCATGACCCCTGCAGGTGCAGGCAAAAATGGTTGCAGGGCTGAAGGTCCAGGGATAACTTGTTCTGCCACTTAGTGCTTTGCACGCTGGAATGGTTTTGACTTTGGAAGAGTTGGAGTGGGACTTCTGGGATTCAGACTACAAGTGGGGCTTAACCCATATGTCACTCACCATGAATGGGGAATAACCACTACCGTTAGTGAAAGAAAAGTAGAACATAGGGACCTACCTTTCGAACACTATAGTCCCAACCTCACAGGACAGTGTATATTGTTTGTGTATGCCACATTTTACTTCGTGTTCATATATAAATACTTGTTTTTAATAAAAAACTAGTGCTTGACTAGACAATCATTTTTGCTGCTATTGACCATAATTTGAGTTGTGTTCACCCCCCTGTTTCCAACTCTACCCTGGGAAGCCTTGGACTACTCGACCCACGCTAATACTGAGAGTCAAACGCTGAAGCAATTCTTGGCCCGGTTTCTCAGGACTCATAGTAAGTCAAGGTCTGGGACATCAGGAGTAAAAGGCCTCAACCGCCATGGTTGGACCCAGTAGCTCCTGCTTACTCCATTGCCCACTGAAAGGGATTCTTACACCTAGTAATTAGGGCTATTACCATTACTTCAGGCTATGCATCTGTATTTTACAATGAAGGACATACGATGACCATAGCATATAGATCACACCTGTTTTCCTCTGCTGAGGAATAATTTCATACTGAGAAAATTATCATTGCAGTACAGACAGTGATACTAAAGGAGTGTTCTCTTACTCAAGAAAAACAAACCATTATAGTTTCTCCCATGACTAGGAGCAGCAACAAAACCTAGTATTCCAAATGCATGGGCTCTACACCTTCTAAGGAGGCAGAGGTCCACTTCTTTAAATGCTTCTGATATACAATTTGAATATGATCCATCACTTTGTGACCAGAAATTTTAACAAGCAGAAAATATTCCACAAACTCAAAATTTGCTACCCATACATGACCCCCAAACTGTAATCCCATACATGAGTATTAGCATGTGTTCTCGAAGTGCAAGTCATTTTTGAAGCTGGCAAATATAGGGTGCAACACTTGCACACTAATGTCTTGGGTGATTCCACTGCACAACTCAGAGAAATACATGCCATCTACTTGCACCTCAAAAAGCTGAACATCAGTTCCCACTCTTACTGTGTCAGATTCATTTTTTCTACAAGGCTATAATGTACATTTACCACAATGGCGATTAAGCAAAGATTCATAGGGGAAGTCAATAAAATGTAAACAACTTTGGGGATAAGGAACTATTCTACAGGACAAGGATCCTTTGGTCCATGCACAGCACACCATCACCCTTAAAAGTTAAGGAATTCACTCAAGAAGGAACAGTAGTGCAAACCTCTAAGGCACCTGTTGTAACTTAATCTAAAAAATAGATTAATGCAAACATGTTAGTGGCAATACAGGCACCTTCAAAAGTGGAAAAGAATCCTGGTGACTTCCCCTCTAAATGTCCTTACACTCTTACTATTTTCTTGATACTGGTATGAGGTTATATTACTATTCAAATTCATATGCCTCCTGGGACATATTAAGTCACACACATCATCAACCATATTCAACAGCACATTTCTTAGCAATCGCTCAATACACCATCTGCACCAGGATCAACCCTTGGCCACAGATGCTTTTCCAGTAATTTAGCTCCTACTTCACTCAGCACCACTAATCACAGTAACTGAATTACATCTGCCCGTACTATACTTCAGACACACTCTGCAACTCTTCATGAAACTGTGTGGGGTTCTCTTTAATGTAAGGAAACTGTTTTTTAATGCTCATTAGATCAGATGGGTCAAACCACCATAGACCAAAATTCTACCTCCGGCTAAAGGGTAGTCTGTCAAGGAAACACAGGTGTCTAGAATAGGTGGGGAGGGACTCTCATTACCAGTGTTGCAAGAATGGGGGAGAGGGAAGGCACCTCCTAGCCAATCAGTCCATTGTCAATCCTAATGTTTCTCTTGTGAAAGTGGGGCTGTGCTCTCAGGGGTCGCTGCACCCCACAGGGAAGGAATGCACCTGTGCTTGGGACCGATTCACAGCAGTGGAATTGGCATCTTGTCTTGTCACTCACACCCCTCTGTCAGGCGCTTTACTGTAAGTCAGTTGCACTTTAGTGCTTGCTTGCACCACATCTCCTAGTTCTCCAGTCACTGACAGACATGTAGGTGCTGCTCTGTTTCCAGGTACATTTTCGTCTGCACCGTTGGTTTCCTCTACCGACAAGGGGACCATGTCAAACAGGTCCTCCTTCCCTGGTCCTCACTCTCTTTCTCCTTTTCCTGAGTTCAGTGATCTGGGGAATAGATACTTAGCACTCCGCGCACAAGCCATAACTCTGTCCATAGGGTGACTGGCTTGAGACTCCAGCTTCTCCTGGTCATTTCCCATACCACGGGTTTGGGATTCATCGTTGTGCTTAAGTACCTCTTCATGCCATTGCAAGAAAAGAGGTCGCTGCTTGGCTTCTAAATTGTTTTTAGAGTCATATATTTCTGAGTCTTTCTTTATCAAAGGTACCATACTCAGGGAGGGGCCTATTCCCCTCCGTGTTAGTGAGTCGCACACACTTCTTTAAGTATTTGTACGTGCTGTTTTTGTACTGGCACATAGTAAGGGCAGGAGTTCCTTTCGATGGTGGATCACTATGCTTAGACTTTTCAGCTCACATCTCTGTTTCCTATCATTCATGCAAGCACTGCTATTGAGGAAAAGTGTTTGCTGGCCTGCAGCTCATCCCATGATTGAAGGCTGGAAATGAAATGGGAAGCAGGGTCGGAGTGGCCTATGCTATTTCTCTAACTAATCATTTTTTTTTCCATTTTTATTGAGCAGAGCATTAGGCTTATGAAATACAGGGGAACATCCTCTACGACGCGGATGTTACCCCGCAGTACTGTTACGACACGGATTTTAGAACGCAAGTCGTAACCACGACTTGCACTGGAGGGCCTCTAAGATAAGGAATAGTAGATTTACTATTCCAACACCTTCCCTACTGTACGTAAAAAAGCTATAGGTGTAGCAGTTAGTCATATACTCATTCACAAATTAACAATGTGCAAATTTATCTTGTAAAAAGCAGCAGCAATGGAGAAAGTTACTAGTGAATCTAAAGTGCAATATCGATAAAGTGCTAGTTCCTTCTTATCACCTAAAGCTGTCATAACTACAACAAGATTATGGCTGTAATGGCTATTAACATCTTTGACAAATAAAATAAAATACTGAATAACTAGAAAAGTGCTGGTGCTTCTAAAGAGCCATGAAAAAGTGCTAGTGCCTTATAATGAGAGCTGCTACATCAATTTACCAATTGGAGTGTTAAGATCCCTCTTTGAACTTCTCTAATTCATTAAAAACTTTGCATTTTTATCAAATCTCCTAGTAGCCCCATCTGTCTAGCGTAGGCTTCTTCGAATTTTCATTTTATTGAACCATTTCAAATGAGAGGGAGCTTCACTAGATTTCCAATTTTGCAGAATTAGAGAACGAGCGACTGTGCAAGAAATGAATACAAAGGCTTTTTCGGACTAGGATAACATTGTTCCATCTCTGCCCTGAACATGCATAAGAAGTATGGTGCCATCCACCTTCCCCATCTATCTGACAGCGAAAGCACTTGTTCTCTACTCCCAGGAATCTTTTTTTAGGGCGGCCGGAGTTAAATAAGAAAGCCATTGTGATAGGAAGGCCATCCTTTTAAAATTTACGACATGCAGAGATTTACTTCCTAAGTAACAGACGGCCGCCCACTCCTTCAAAGCCAGCCTACATCCTATCTCCAGAGGTATTTTATCCAAGTGGCTCTCTATCACAGGAGCTTGACCCTGTTTATGCAGTAGTTTCCCACCCCTTTAACATTAGCCCTATAAAGGGCTACCACAAGTTGGTTAGGGGCAATCAATATACCACTGGTATATTTTAACAGATTAACAACGCGTAAATATTTAAAGAAGGCCGGTTTCCGGTGGCTCTCCGCCCTTGCCATTACTTCTTGCCAGGAAATCGGCCTATTTTGAATTATAAAATGTCTTAGCTTGGATAATCCAAAGCCTTCCCAGATGTTAATATGCCTTAATTGCAGCTGGAGACCGAGACTAGTACATTCTCTCAGTTTTAGATACTGGAGACCCGAAGAGCTCGTCTTTTTAAAAAAGGACTGGAGTCTAAAAAAATAATCTTTTAAAGTTTTATATCGCGGTATTTTTGGGAGTTTGAAAGTTTTTATAAACACTCGAGTTTGTGATCCAATTTCTTGCATCATTTTATCTACAAAAAGCTGTCTCTGGTACAGACACTATCTAAGAACTTGAATTGGATCAACCGCAATTGATAATTCGGTGGCAATTCTGTCAATTGACTACAGCAATATCCCCATTGCTCCTCTGTCACTTGTGGGCATAGCACTCCATTCCGAAGGGTCATCGACCTAGGTTGCAGCACTGGGTAGGTAGCTTGCATGACCATGTATAGTCTTGTTATCAATTTTCGGGGTGACTGTGACTTTAGAACTTTTTCTAGGGGAATCATCATTTGGGGAGTGTCAGGGAACTGCGCATTTTGAGTTCAACATGCTGTGTGCAATTGGTGATATAGAAAACGCTCAGCAAACGGCACCTCATTATCATCAGTAGCAATAGGGGGAGGCCTAAAGATACCCTCCAGATAGACATCAGCAAATGTGTGCAATTTCAACTTGGTAGTCAGTGTCCTATCAACACCCTTCTCCATGCACGCCAGCAGTGGATTGCTTTCTAATGGCATTGATGGTGCATATAGTGTCACCATACCCGCTCTCTTTTGCAATTCACGCCAGACCCAACATAGTGTTCCAGCTGTATCCACCTCTTCCCTTGGTCGACTTATAGGGCGGTAGAGCGCCACCGCTAGTGGCGTTGGAGCCACAACGTCCCTTTCGACTGCGACATGGGGTTGAAATGGAGTCTCATGCACCCAAAAGTGAAGAAACTGAACCTGCGCGCACAACGCATATAAATGCATATCCGGAGCCCCAAGCCCCCCTGGCGCAAGGGGAGAGTCAGGAGATCCCAGGAGACCACACCAAGCTCAACAATTGTGAGTGTAGCAGACCGAAAAAGTGTTTAGCAAGGGGTATCGATACATTCACAAACAGGTAGAGGTACTTTGGTAATATAACCATTTTAGTCAGCTCAATTTTACCTGCCACAGATAGAGGCAAACGGGACCAGAGAGCCACTTTACCTTCCAGCCAAGTATAGGCCCTCCCAAAGTTCAGTGTCCAGATATCTTGGAGATTACGACTCAACCACACTCCCAGGTACTTAACTTCGGACTTCTCCCACCTGAGGGGGAATTCAGAGCGGACTTCCTTCGTGCCATCAGTTATTGGAAACACTACAGAGTTGGACCAATTTATAGTTATACCTGCAAATCCTCTAAACCTAATAAACTCCCGCAATACTGGGTCAAGGTTCACCTCTGGGTCAAGAATATAGAGGGTGACATCATCAGCATAAAGAGATATCACCAGGCTGTGCGCACTAAACCCTATTCCCCTAGCGGTATGATGTTGTCGTATTCTTGCCGCCAGTGGTTCCATAGCTATAGCGAACAATAGCGGTGACAGTGGACATCCCTGTCTCGTACCCCTCAATATGTGGAACGGGTCCGACACCATACCATTAACCCGCACCGGGCTTCAGGTTCTTCATACAGCAATTTTATTTGTTTAAGGAACAGGGGACTGAAACCCATGAGTTTCATCACCCAAAACAAATATGACCACTCCAAGGAGTCAAATGCCTTAGTGGCATCCAGAAAGACAGCCGCCGCCTGAACAGTAGGGTGTAAGTAATGTATGACAGAGAATAACGTGCACAGATTATGCGACGTCGACCTCCCCAGGATAAAGCCCGACTGATACGGGAGGGCGATCATCTGCAACAGTGGTTGGAGTCTGTTTGCCAACAGTTTGCCATAGACCTTGGCATCAACATTCATCAAAGAGAGAGGTTGGTAGGAGTCTAGTTCAGTTTCTGCCTTTGCAGGTTTCAGCAATGTGATAATCATAGCCTCTTTCATGTATTGGGGCAGAGTATCCGTTTCTAGCACCTCTTCAAAGACGGCTAGCATTCTAGGAGCCCGCTCCTCAGCATAAGTTTTATAAAATGCAGTAGTTAGGCCATCAGGGCCGGGAGCCTTATTTAACGGTAAGCTCATAATCACTTGAATCACATCCTCTTTTGTTATTGGTAAATCCATGTAAAATCTATGTGTGTTATTGAACCACGCTAAGTCAATGGAGTCTAAAAATTCTGTCATGTTGCTGTTTTCCACTATCCCAGTCGACATGTAAAGGACAGAGTAAAATTCCCTAAATGGCTGCAACACTCCCTCTTGTCCTCTCACAATGCTACCCCTACATCTTTAATTTCATGTACATGTGTTGCCCCCACTATTGGCCGTATCATGTTCGCCAGTGTGTGCCCTGGTCAATCTCCCTCCTCATACCGTCGGGCATCCGCATATTTCCCTAGAAATGTAATCTCTCTACCGGCATCCTCATCAAATTCCATCAGTTTAGCCTTAAGAAGGCCTGCTGTCTCTCGATCCCCACTGCTGCACATCCTCCTATCCAATTCCTTAATCTCTTTTTCCAGCCCAGCCACTGTCCCCCTAATAGCTTTTAGCACCCCTGCTTGTCTTGCAATACACTGCCCACGTATAACAGCCTTGAAGGCATCCAACAGGACTGCTACAGTCTCCACCGTCCCTTCATTAATCTCAAAATATATTTCAATGTTCTTTCGAATCTCCTCCTTGAATGCCTCATCCAATAACGCTTTTGGGGCAGCCGCCTAGTAAAAGCTTGGGATGGAGTATCCGGCAGCTATATTTGGAGGAGACAAGGTGCATGATCAGACAGTGAGCACGCCATATGAGCCACGTCCACCGTCCAGGTTGCAACATTCCTGGAAATTAGCCAAAAGTACAACCTGGACCAGGCTTGGAGTGGAAATACATGTCCCCTCCCTCAAGTCAGGGTTTCTTTCTCTCCAGATGTCTAGTAGTCCGCCATCCATCATTATGTCTTACAGGGCCACACGTGACTGCGGATGTAGTGATCTAGCTGTGCCTTTTCTATCAGCTTCGTCAGATATTACTGTGTTAAAGTCCCCTCCCCAGATTACAGTTGGCACCCTATCCCTCTGATTTTGGACCATATTTGGCGGAAAAACTCTGGGGAAATCTGTATTGGGACCATATATCGCAGCAAATGTCACTTCTATATGCCCCAGGCACCCATTCAGTATAACAAACCGTCCATCTGGGTCCACACACGAATATGCACATCTCCAATCCAAACCTCTTCTGATTAAGATAGCAACCCCTCTAGCATATTTTAAGTATATTGCAGAGTATACCTCCCCCCATCGCGTATGTGTAAGCTTTTGAGAGGGCTGCACATTCAAATGCGTTTCCTGCAGAAAACAAATATCTATGGTATTTCTCACTAAATATGCATGAACCAGCCTTGCTTTCCGACCATCATTCAGGCTTCTTACGTACCAAGTTCCAATATTCAAAGTGTGTCCCGTAGGTGTCATCCCAATAATGCAATCGTACAGTCTCGCTCTAACTGCTTTCAACCTATGTCCAAAGATACTACTTCGCTACGTGTATGTACTGTAAGTCCTGGCTTCAACAAAAAACTAAGCCAAACCCAACCCCTCCCACCTCCCACACCAACCCCCCAATTAGGTTGTAGTAAAACCCACCCATGTGCAATCATTCTAACGTCAAAAAGAACAAGGGGTACCTTCCCAGGGCGCAGGGGTAGGCCGGCATACTCCCCCACTTTCGCAGGGCGACCAGGGGCTCTTGCTGATGCTAACTGCTAAGTCTATACATATTTAGCTCATAAGTAACATATCCGGTATCGGGGGTATGAGATACAATCATATTTTCCACATCAGTTTATAGCATTTTAAATTAGCCATAGAATAGCGTAATACAACAAACTCAACAAAGACATATCCACAGCCGTGGTCAATATAACTAGATCAAGTGTAAATATCATTAAGACAGTGGGTCAGTCATTATCACTTAGCCTGTCAGCTTGTGACCCGTCTGCAGTTCCTTTCTTCTTGGACCCTTTGCCTGCTACGTGTTTAGCAAATTTGAGTGCGGATTTTGCGTCCGCGAAGTAGTGCGCTGTTCCATCATAGGACACCTTCAGTTTCGCCGGATATAGCAAAGAGTACGGGATTTGTGCCTGCAATAGTAGTTTCTTTGCTGGTAGGAACTCTCTCCGTGCTGCTTGCACTAGCGGGGTAAAATCCGGGTAAAAGATATTGTTTTTCCTTGGTGCGTAACCTGTCCCTTCTCACGTGCCAGTCTCAGTATGGTGTCCCTATCTTGGCAATTCAATAGCTTTATCAGTATGGGGCGTGGTGTACTCCCCACTGGTGGTTTCGGTCCCAGTGTTTGGTGCGCTCTCTCCACAGTGAATACCGCAGATAGATGAGGCTCAAATATCTCATGTAACATGTCCGACATATAGGTTTCTATTTTCGACATTGCTGTCGTCTCCGGTATTCCTGTTACACTCCGAGAGCGTGCTTCTAAATCATCATTTTTTTCCCATAGGAGTCCCAACAGCTTATCCATGTGGAGTAGTTGTTCTTTTGTTTCTGACTAGAATTCATGAGCTTCCACTTGTCTGTTTTCCAACCCATCTAGCCGTGTTTCATGTACTGACACATGCGTTTTCACGGTGTCTAGTTGCTGCGTCAGCGTGTCCAATTAGAGTCAATACTCTTCAAGCTAAAGCGCATTTTCAGCAATAGAGCTTTCACATCTTCATCTCCCACTCCTGACTGCAGATCCATTTCTGCACCACCCTGCGCACTTCCGCTCATCTCGTTTTGCCTGGTGGAGCGCCTGGAGTCAAACGTGATCTTTGATTGTTTCGTATCTTGCCTATAATTTCCCCAGGTGGGGCCTCTCGCTCCAAGAAATGGTATCAGAAGTAGTAATCTATTTCATGCACTCTGTGTGAGCAAATGCTCTGGTGACACCCGCAACCACTGTCACTCGTCGCCTTTGTGTTCAACAGGCATGTACAGCGCGTTGACAAGGGATCTCCACCTGCTCTATATGTTACTTCCAGGTATAACGGCGTATCAGATTGTTTCGCGTTTTTTAAGGTTCATCAGATCCACCACCGTCTTTCAGCACGATTTTTGTGTCCTGACGCTCGCCACTACCTCATAATTGCGGTGTCTCCCTTTAATGGCGTCCCGACAGGCAATCTGGCTCATGAGGAGCACCACTGATTCTTATCCCACAGGCTCTTTAACATGGGCAATCTGCCCGCAATCACCTGGCTTCAGCTTGTATCTGCGACAGGCACCAGGGTCACCAAGACCCAGCCCACACAGCAGCCGCCACTTACAAGCGCAAAAAACAACAATCCCAGCACCCCCAGCAGAGATCAGGTAAAGTGTTGCGTCTTCCGCCTTTCACCGTCTTAGTGGGGCCTTGCCAGCCACGCAGCGTCTGTGCAGTATGGCGCCTCATCGAGCTGTAAGCAAGGCACCGGTCCCACCTCGTGCAGACCTCCGTGGCCGATTATGGTCAATATCCCCCGCAGCGCTCCCCCAGGCATGCTCAGTTCGCAGTTGCGGGGTGCTCCGGTGTTGCCTGTGTTCTTCATTCCCGTTTATCACTTAGCTTTCACTCTCAGGGGATGGAGATCCTGTGCGCTGCCATTTTGACCTCCCGCAGGCTTGCGTGTATTTCTCACTTGCAGTGCATCGTTGCAGTCATTCAACAGCCGTTCACCTACCGCATGCATATGTCCATCTCCCCCAGTGCTGGTCTGCGGTATTACGGTACAGCTCCAGGATGGGTACGCCGTCCGGGCCTTCGGTGCGCCGCTCCTCCCCGGGCTCGATTGTGGAGACTGCGCCTCAGGCACCTTCTGTCCGGCCTCTCTCCACGTAGGCAGACGGTAATTCACAGCTTTTACCCACAATACGGTTCAGATTTTCCTCGCTGTTTCGCCTGCTTGTGCGCGGCTCTCTCCCCCACCGGCAGATAAAAGCACCACTCAGAAAGGAGTGTAAAAGAGCCAAGCGGATTTGGAGAAGGAACTATGAAAATGACCTTAAATCTGTGTACCTGGCTAAACTAAAACACTGCCATAAAATGATCTGCTCTACACGCGCTAATTTCTATGCCGAAAAAATCAGGGATAGTTCTAATCCCATGAAATACATCTTTAAGATTGTTCAGGAGCTGAAGAATACTAAAACTTCAGCTTCCTATGTATATTCGGCGCAGCAATGCGAGGAGCTTGCTTCTTTCTTCCTAAATAAAGTGCAGAAAATCTATGCTACTTTCCCACAGCTCTCCTCTGCCCCAGGTCCTGTCACGGTCAGAGAGGGGATCTCTACTTTGACCATGATACCTGAGATCCCATGTGATGAACTTGTGAGACTTTGTAGAAGGGTCAAATCGGGATCTTCATCTGATCCTATGAGGCCGGCACAGTTTCTGGAATCTATGGAACTTGTTCAGAAATCATTAGCTCAGATACTTAATCTATCTTTTACCTCGGCCATGGTACCTTTGGCCTGGAAACAGGCTCGGGTTTCTCCCATTATTAAAAATCCCACACTTGATCCCTCTCTGTCTGAGAGCTTTAGGCCAATCTCCTTGCTTCCATGGGTTGCCAAATTGACAGAGGCTAATTTGAACGAGGTGTTGTCTCGACACATGACCCTTAACAACATTCTGGACCCGTCGCAAAACGGTTTCAGATCGGGTCATAGTACCGAGTCTGCCTTGTTAGCCTCCACCGAGTACTTAAGAACTATTCTTGACGCCGGTCAGAGTGCAGCGCTTATATTATTAGACCTTAGCGCTGCCTTTGATACGGTGTCTCATGACATCCTGTTGTACTGTCTGGAGGCAATCGGGATCATGGGCCAGGCCCTGGAATGGTTCAGTGCATTTTTGTCGGACAGATCGTTCCGGGTGTCGGCACCGCCTTTTCTATCTCAAGCCCATTCCATCCGCCAAGGGGTTCCGCAGGGTTCTGCGTTGAGCCCGACGTTGTTCAATCTTTATGTACAACCTCTCGCGGCTGTGGCAAGAGAGTGGGGCCTAACGCTGGTATCGTATGCTGACGATACTCAGCTGATTGTCACCTTGGCTGAAGGCCCTTCTGCCGTCGCCACTAGGTTTAGAGATGGGATGACTGCAGTTGCTCAGTGGATGGCAGACAACTGTTTACAATTGAATGCCACTAAAACGGAAGTGATGCTGGTAGGGAAAAACATCTCCCTTTGGAACGAACATTAGTGGCCGGCTTCCTTAGGCACTATGCCTGCAGCCAAGCCAGTGGTTAAGAACTTGGGAGTTTGGCTGGACGCGGATCTTAACTTTCAGTGCCACACGAAGAAGGTGGCAGCGACATGTGTGGGCCTGTTGAGAGGCCTCCGACCTATCCTGAAGTTTTTTAGTGCGCCTGTTCGGCAGCTCATTGTCCAGGCTACAATTCTATCGTGCTTGGACTATGCCAGCGCTCTACTCTTAGGCGCAAATAAAGCTGAGATTTTACGACTCCAGCGAGTTCAGAACTCGGCAGCCCGGGCTCTTGTGGGACTCCCACGCAGATGTTCTGTCAGAGCCACTATTAGAGCTTTACACTGGCTACCGATTCAAGCTAGAATTCAGTTTAAGACGCTTTGTTTGGCGTTTAAAATCCTCAATGGTACTAGTCCTGAGCTACTTTGTCCTCTTTTAACCCCTTATACCCCCCAACTTAACCTGCGCTCTTTGTGTCAACATCTGGTGACTATACCCAAGTTCAGACTTTGCCGTGTTGGTGGCCGTTCTTTTCGGCTACTTGCTGAGGGAAAATTGAATTTTGCCCTGTCATGTGTCCCTACGTGTTCCCCATCATATGTTATATGTGCATGATTAATATGCATATTTACCCCCTTGACCGGATAAAGACGCATTTACAGTTGTGTCCAACGTTAGTATGCCAGTTATCCAGTCCTTCTTAAAGCAACGTGATTTAGGCTTCTAGGCCTATGTAGCCAACGTCTTTACATTGTGCACGATAAATCATCGAGTTGCACCCGTTTCTAGGCCTCACAGGGCCCGGACACCAGATTCAAGCTTCCAGTCTCCTGAACCACTCCGAGGAGAGATGCAGCCCCGCCCGCATCTCTGACCCTTCACTTACTCCCTGCCAAGCAGCGCGGTGCCCGGCCTGGCCTAGTCTGCCTGCCTGCCAAGAATATGTTATGCCTATAGTTATCAGTTCAGCTCCCCGGCTTCACATTCCTAGCTAACGAACCGCATAAACATCTTCATCTATAGTCTAGTCTTCCTGTCTCCAGGCAAGAGAATTACTGAATTAGTATCCATAGAAGATCCATAGCACACACAATACATGAGGAGATATATACATGCACTAGCCTTAGTGATAAGTAGCTTTTGCCCTGATGACTTTTAGATTCAAGCAACATGTACTCCAAACACGAGATATCAGATATGATATAGGTACAGGTCGTTCTGACATCCCAGACTTTAGTCTCCTCTTCTAGTGCTAGAAGTCAGAGCCCCCAGCTCTCCCCAGTTACACGTCATGACTCGTTTGCGCGCACCAGTAGGTTAAAGGTTCCAGCTGCCCATGAAGCCCCCTCCATGTATCCACCCACTTATGACACTTCTGTGACGTTTACACCACACACCTCCGTGCACGCCCTGTGCACGCCTTCTTTTCACGCCCATATGTTCTTATCTTCCGTTTGTCACTTGTTACGCCTACTGTATTCAATGAAATTGTACTGTTTTACTATATATACTGTATGATGTTAATGAGATATTAGCTGTCCCGCTGTCCCCTCTTTTCCTGTGTCTGTCCCTTCCTGAACCTTAGCAGGTGATGGAACCCGATGGTCCATTGGCTCGAGCCACTTAATTAAAGCCCGTATGACTCAGATACCACGGATTCTGCCTCTTATTTATTGAGCTATCCTTTTCAGTTAATGCATAGAAAAATAGTACCGGTAATTATTTATTTATTTACCACATAAATGGCGCCCGAATAGGGACGAGCCCCTTCCCCACGCGCCGGCGATGTAACGCAGGCCCCCTGACCCTTCTACAGCCGTGACGGACCTCTACTGCGCACCTGCAGGTATTCCTGCTCAGGTCTCCCTCAGGCCCACGGAGGAGACGGAGACTGCGGTCCGGCATCCAGACGAGGCGGTGAGGAAGGTGGATCGTCCCGACCAGAGCCCAAGCCGAGAGAGCAAGGTCCGAGGTATCCGGAGGCCCACCTGTTTCCGAAGCCCGAGGCGCATGCGTAGTGCGTAGTAACCAGACGTCGTAGCAGTCCAGTCCAGTCCGAGGCCTTCAGTTTTGCTTCCCGGTGAGTACCGTTGCTGGGAACGTATCTAGACGGGTTCATTAATTTGTGCCCGGTCCGACGGGTTTGGGTACACAGATCCGGTCCGACGTGTTCACTTAGGTGGATACGGTATGACGTGTCTCTTTAGGAGACCGGTATGTTCTGTACTGTTTCAGCAGTGCATCCAGTAATTCTAGTAAGTCTGTTCTCTGGTATAGCTTCTCGAGAAGTTCCAGTATTATGTTTTCGAAGTATTGTGTTTTCAATGTATTAGGTAGTATCTGTTCGAACTGTTTTTCATGTGATTTTGATGTCGTGGTATGAGTGATTTGTTTTGCTATTGCATTACTGTGTTCATTGTATATTGTGTTCAAGTTCAAGTACGGTTCAAATATGCCTCTGTTCTCTAAGTTACGTCAGATAAAAACCAGAAAAGCGTTACTTGAAGAATCAGTTCCTGTCCCTCCTAGGGACAGTCCTGGACATTTCATGTATCATAAACATGGCTTAGATGCCATACTGTATCTAGACTTATGGGTAGACTATACCAAAGATCTCGAAGAGAAATATAGATGGCCTGTTTCAGGAACATGGGATGCCGAGTGCATCATGAGAGTAGAGGAAGCATTATGGAAAAAGAAAGCCAGACAATCCCAGAAAGATGCCATAGAATTATGGCGTAAAGAATCACATAAAAGAACAGAAAAAGAATTCAGAAAAACAGAACTAAGTAGGGAATCCTCAGAAAAAGCCCAAGAAAGGGAATTACTAGAAGAAGGTGAACGAGTTAGAGCAGAACAGTCAGACAGACAAAGAAATGCCCTTATTAAAGGTATGTATCCCCTTCTCGCCGAGGGTTTGCCTAAGGCGACCCCGGAAACACCCTGTAATTTACCGCCACCATTGGTCCCGACTAAGCTACGTCATAAACCAACCGCAGCTGAAATTTTCCTTTCTTCCTATTTAGACGACACTGTCCCAGAATATGCTAATACGAATCCTACTCCGCCTGTTCAACTTCAACACCCTGTTAATAACGTAATTACTGTGCCTCCAGCCGTTGGTCCCGGGAATCCTGTTAATGTGCCAGTACCCCAGGACCAACCCACATTACGTACGCCTACTTTACCAGTCACATTACCAGCAGCCGCACATTCAGTATTAATTGACGATTCTAGTTCAGGAGGAGCAGGGGGAGGTATTCCTATCACCCCGCCTCAAGCCAAACGACTGACGCTGAGAGACGCAGCATTGCAGCGCACGCCAAAAGTGGCTACGTACGAAGCCCTCAAAAAGTACCTTACTGATTGTAGATATGACCCAGTGCCAGGCGAAGATCACATGATATTATATTCCGTACGTTTACGACGAGTTGCAAACTTTTTGATCACCATATCAGATATGAAAGAACATTTAGACAGAATATATCACTTCATCCGAACAGGGGAGAAACCAGAAAGTATTCACGAAGCTATGACACACAGGAAAGTCGAGATTCAAAGCATGATTCTGCAATTTTTAATAAATTGTTTCATAAGAGAACAGGATCATCCTGATAAAGACAAAGACGAGATGAAGGTCCTGACAAGATGGAGTGACAATATAGCAGAAGGAAAACACAAGACACAAAATTGTATAGAAACCATGTACAGAAAGATTCGTAAAGAAATTATAAGCATACACGAAAGGGAGAAAGCAATGAGAGTAGCCGAGAAAGAGAATGACTCTTCAGACGAAGATGTAGACACTGAGAATCCCACCAGAATAGCGTATGTAGGTAGGACGAGACCTTTTGACAGACACACACGCCTAGACTACAAGAAAGCTTTTCCTCCTCCCGTACCAGAACAGTGTTCTCTTGAACATTTATTCCAGGCTACCGATAAAGTTCTGAAACTACGAACAGGTTACAGTGAGCTTAGTACCATGCATGAACAAGAACTAGCCCGATCAGCAGTTCGATGGACTAGTGATTCTACCACGTATTCAGACGAAGTGGTAGCTCAAATGTTTCTGAAGCTTCCCCCAGACGAACAGCGACTGGTGGGTATGTACATGATCCAGCATCTCATTACACTGTATGAGAGTCAGCATTCTGATTCAGGTCCTTTATATAATGTATTGAACGAGTTACTCCTAAACAGATGGAAAGGTCTAGGTACCGATTTGATTAGCGTCATTTTAGAACAACGCCACAAATACAGAACGTTCCTGACTCCACATTTTGTTCCTGTTCCACCCCCATTCTACATAGATAGACAGAATCCGTTGCGAGAAGTGCATCCTGTTAAGGGAACGGGAGGTGAGCTCGAACGAGTATTTGTTTACACCCCTTTAACGAAAATAGAACTACTAGAAATGAAAAAGTTAGTGCCCTGTCACGATAAAGATCCGGCAGGGTTCCACCGTGAATTAAAAGACATGCTCCGTATGGGAGAATACACGTATCCCGATATCATCAAAATGTTAAAGGTCCTGTTGCCTGCGGGCATATATGAAAAACTCAAAGAAAAAGAATGGGAGGTGGGAGAGAAAAAGATTGACTGGACAGCATTAGAGAACGAAGATAATACACGAGTTCCAGGTACTGGTCTCGGGGAAAAAGCCAAAGAATTGCCCGAGTTGTTAATACAAGTCTTGCCAAGATTACTAACCACGAAAAAGGAAGACTGGGATGCCATCTCAGCCTGTAAACAGAAACAAGACGAAGACACTAGTGATTTTTATTCCAGATTTGAGAAATGTTTCATTATTAATAGCGGTTTGAAAACAAGTAGTGAGTCGTATCCACATCTTTTTGTTACCAAACTAGTTGAAAATTCTTTACCACAAGTTAAAAATCGAGTATTAAAAGTCGAGAGTACCTGGCAAGCTAATACCCCGTCCCAAATGCTACAGATGTTACAGTATCACCAGAATCGAATCAGAGAAGAGCAAGAACACGAAAGGAGACGTATGAAAGACACGAAAATGAAAGTACTAGTGGCACAGTCTGTTCCAGCAGATGGTCAGAAGAGAGGTACGAATCAGACTAATCATTCTGCAGCTCCCGTTAAAGGGACATGCAATTACTGTAAACAGCCAGGTCATTATATAAACGAATGTGCAGTTCTGAAACACAACATAGCTACAGGTAAGACGAAAGAGAGACCGCGTCCTCCTAGACAGGAATATGTTCCGCAAAATTCGCATCCACCGCAGAACGCACAACAGACAGTTACAGTACCACAGCCTATAGCTGCCACACAACACGTTACACAGCAGATGTACCAGTACGCACAGTCAGATTATCCAGAATATCAGCAGTATTCATGAAACAGCCTAGAGAGGGAGGTTGGCTTGCCTCTCATCGAGGTTCCTGTAGATCAAGAGGGTCCCTATGTACACAGTCAAGTATTAGGGAAAGACAGAAAGTTTCTGATTGATACAGGGGCAAGTAGGACTACCATCAGTCATGACGAGGTTCCAGGGGCTCCACTCTCAGGCTCAAGAAATGTTTCCCTGGGATTTTCAGGAAAGCCTATTGTTAATGAAATATTGAAACCAGTTTCCCTAGAAGTTGGTCCATTGTCCCGAACTACAGATTTGTTACTTACGAAATCATGTCCTGAAAACTTACTTGGTATTAAAACACTGAAAGAATTAGGTGCTGTAATATGCTGTTCTCCGGAAGGAGTGAGATTGTGTTTACGTGATTTTAAAGGACATTATGTGTTAAGAGATTTTGATCCAAGATTACTGAATGTACCACAGTATTTATGGGCGCAAGGTCCAACTGATGTTGGTTGTATGCACATTACACCATATTGTGTCACTCTGAAACAAGGAGTTGTGTTACCACGAATTCGACAGTACAAATTGCCACCTGAGGCTGTAGCAGCCTTATCGAAAATCATTGACGAGCTCATTGCTCAAGGAGTAGTTGTAGAAACTGACTCCAATGTATGTAATTCTCCTATCATTCCGATTCTTAAACGTACTGACCCAAATGCACCTCCAGTTTATCGATTAGTGATTGATCTTCGAGAACTTAATAAATGTATCATACCCCAGTACCCAGTGGTTCCAGATATCTCTTCCCTATTGACTGCCATTGATTCCGAAGCTACGTTCTTTACTGTTATTGATCTCAAGGACGCATTCTTTAGTGTCCCCATTCATCCAGACAGCCAGTTCCTTTTCGGATTCTGTTTAAATGGAAGAAGCTATAAATTCACACGTGCACCTCAAGGTTTCACAGAAAGTCCTAGTATTTACAGTCAAGCACTTAAAAGACAACTAGACAGTATTCACATGCCAACTGACACTGCCCTGCTCCAGTATGTCGATGATCTATTGATCACAGCCCGTACAGAACGTGACTGCGAACGTGCATTACTGTCAGTCTTGTATTTTCTGGCAGAAATGGGGCACAAGGTGTCCCCTTCGAAACTGCAATTCTGTGTCCAGCAAGTGGTATACCTTGGACACTTGCTGTCCAAGAGGGGTAGACAGTTGACACCTGACCGCATCCAGTTAATAGCACATCTTCCACAGCCCAAGACACAGAAGGAGGTACAAGCTTTTATCGGCCTCACTTCTTACTGCAGACAATGGATTCCTCAGTATGCATATCTAGCCAAGCCACTGATACAGTTGACAACACAGGAGGCAGCCACATCGACTGTCCTCTCTTGGACCCAGGAACATACACTTGTTTTTAATGAATTAAAGAAAGCTTTATGTAATGCACCTGTGTTAGCGACACCAAACTACAGTAAGTCTTTTACACTTTTTGTCACTGAACGTGATGGTACAGCATTATCTGTTCTCACGCAAGATCAAGCAGGACAACACAAGCCTTGTGCTTATTTTTCTAGCACATTAGATCCAGTAGCCCAGGCTCTGCCTGCGTGCCTCAAATCAGTTGCAGCCACAGCTCTAGCTATCAGACAAAGTGATTCCATAGTGTTAGGACATTCCCTGACAGTACAAGTTCCACACTCCGTGGAAGTTCTTTTAAACCGAACTCAGACACAGCATTTGACAATTGCACGATTAACAGGATATGAACTGACACTGTTTCAGCCACACATAGAAATCAGACACTGCAACATATTAAATCCTGCTACACTGTTACCCTCGATTACATCAAACCCTGCCACACATGACTGTGTGGAAGTTATTAACACCATGACAAAGCCAAGACAAGACTTGACGGACATTGCATTACCTGCAAGATGTACTAGACATACAGACACATGCTACCCCAGATGAAATCAAGAAATGGTCTGAACAAGGAGGGGTCCAGACAGATCAGGGATGGTTGATGAAGGGAAAAGCCACATGGTTTCTCCTCGACTCTATGGTTCAAGTCATTATTAATACAGCACATAGTCCAGCACATTTAGGAGAAAAAGCCATGTTAGACAGTATCCAGAACCTATGGTTTAACAAGCATTTACGAGCAGCAGCGAAGCAGAAAGTGCGTACCTGCATGATCTGTTGTCAGTTCAATCCAGGTAAAGGTGTTCCGGTGGAACAAGGTGGATTCCATCCTCCTGACCATCCTTTTGAAGTTCTCCAGATGGATTATATTCAGATGGATCGATGCCGAGGTTTCAAGTATGTCCTCGTAGTTGTCTGCGCTTTGTCCAGATGGACAGAAGCATATCCAGTCCCAGATTACACTGCCGCGACCACTGCCAGGCAGTTGGTTCGTGAGTTCTTCCCACGCTATGGTTTGCCCAGGGTCGTGTATTCAGACAACGGACAGCCATTCTCATCCGAACTCATGAAACAAGTATCACTTTTGTTAGGGTACCAGTGGAAGTTCCACTGTGTGCGACATCCCGAGGCAGCTGGCCTCGTCGAGAGACACAATCAAACTCTGAAAATACGAATAGCGAAGGTCTGTGCAGAGAAAGGTGTAGATTGGATGGTAGCCCTGCCGGTTGCCCTCTTCTACATGAGAATGGTCGCTCACTCCCGATCTGGTCTGTCACCTTTTGAAGTAGTGTTTGGTCGTCCCCCAAACATGTGGGGTACACCTATGCCACGTAAAATCACCGATGTTGACAGTAATATGCTGACAGATTACCTAGCTTCCTTGATGTCTGCACTACTCTCTTGTCGTTCACAGGTCGCGGCTGCCTTTCCAGACAACACCCAGGTGAAACCGCACGAGGTCGTTCCAGGTGACCTCGTTCTGATACGTAATTTTGATCGTTCAAGCCCTCTGGAGCCCCGCTGGAAGGAGCCGAAACTTGTTCTGATGACCACAAGGACCGCCGTGAAGCTGGAAGGACGAAAGGGTTGGCTTCACTCCAGCCACATCAAGCGTTTCCATGGACTGCGTCCAAAGACTTTTTTCAAGGACTGCCCCGATACTGACTCTAAACTTCCCCTGTTAGAGAAAACTCCGCAGCAGGAGTAAAAACTCAAGTTAAGGTCTAGCAAGTCAGACAGCGTTTAATTGTTTAAGTCCCTCTCGGGTGAAGCGGTTAGACAGGTTCCTGACATGTATGAGATAGACCCACATAGTGAGAGAGATAGACGAAACTCCAAGAAAATGAGATACTGTAAGAGTCTGCGAAGCAGATGTGTTGTTACATTATTGTTTATGTTTTTTCTGAGTCTTACGATCACATGCATAAGTTATATGCTACATGTATTTTTTCCTCCTCTTGGTTCGCATGTACATCTTTCCTCTAATGATACAGTAGAGCACACTTTTAGTGAACTACCCCCTCACGAGTTATCCTACCGACTTGCAATGCGCAACAATACTTTTATTCGTATGTTACACTATTCACACCAGACCAGCAATGCCACAAATTGTTGGGTGTGTGGTCGACTCCCCCCTTACCAGACACCGAAGGGAGTTCTGCCACTTTTTCCCTATCCATTTTCACACAATGGTTCGTGTGGAGCATGGTTTACATTAACATCATCTTTAGACGACAAGTCCCTTCTGAATAGAACATGTTTCCCAGACAAGGAAGGTCTTTCCCATAGGACAGGGTTAGATCTAGAAAATGAAGTATATGATCTAGGTAACTTTTCCTCCAACCTCATGGTTTTGAATGTTCAGTCCGAGACCACTCCAGACTTGCCTTCTATAACAGTTCTACCAGTGAAAGGCGAATTATGTGTTAGAAAGAATGGTTCAGTACATCTAGGACACAGTGATTGTACTACTGTGGTCGAGTATAGTGACAGTGGGAAATCTACTTTCAAAGCCTCACGTCATTCATATTTTATATGTGGTCAGACCGCATATGTACGTTTGCCCCTAGGTTGGGATGGAACATGTTACATTGCCTTCCTACTGCCACCGGTTTTCCTGGCCCCATCCGATTATCACAGAAATACACATCTAGTACACGTCAGACATAGAAGGGAGATCGAGTCCCCAATTGTCGATCAAACTGAAACTGCATTAGAACAGTATACGGATTTCAATAAAGGTTTCTTTTTCTTCATAGGTCCTATCCAGAATAGTAAATTAATACGCAGGTTAACCAGAACCCTTGAAGCAGTAGTGAATGAGACTACTTCCGCCCTAGGTAACTTAACAGAAGAGCAATCTGCTATGAGATTTGTTGTTCTTCAGAACCGCCTTGTTCTTGACGTCATACTGGCCGATAGGGGTGGAGCTTGTAGAGTCATCGGATCTAGTTGTTGCGTTTTCATTCCTAATAACGCACCGTCTGTATATTCAGCAATAACAAGACTTCATAAAATAGCCCATCAGCTACACCAGAATCAAGGCACCTGGACATGGTCCGGTTGGCTCTGGAGTATAATATCTGCCTGGGGATGGAAAGTACTGTCATTCTTAGGAATAGTAGTAATGATCATATTCAGTTGTTGTCTCTGTTTACAATGTGGCCCTGCGATTTGCGGCTTGTGCGCTACCTCTTGTATTCCACGTCCAAAGTCCTATTCCCAAAAGATAAAAGACGAGCAAATGATGCTGTATGAACAGATAGATGGTATCATGAATATTGATGTTTCCTGAAGGAAACGTAGGGAACAAGGAGGGAATGAGGAAAATTGAATTTTGCCCTGTCATGTGTCCCTACGTGTTCCCCATCATATGTTATATGTGCATGATTAATATGCATATTTACCCCCTTGACCGCATAAAGACGCATTTACAGTTGTGTCCAACGTTAGTATGCCAGTTATCCAGTCCTTCTTAAAGCAACGTGATTTAGGCTTCTAGGCCTATGTTGCCAACGTCTTTACATTGTGCACGATAAATCATCGAGTTGCACCCGTTTCTAGGCCTCACAGGGCCCGGACACCAGATTCAAGCTTCCAGTCTCCTGAACCACTCCGAGGAGAGATGCAGCCCCGCCCGCATCCCTGACCCTTCACTTACTCCCTGCCAAGCAGCGCGGTGCCCGGCCTGGCCTAGTCTGCCTGCCTGCCAAGAATATGTTATGCCTATAGTTATCAGTTCAGCTCCCCGGCTTCACATTCCTAGCTAACGAACCGCATAAACATCTTCATCTATAGTCTAGTCTTCCTGTCTCCAGGCAAGAGAATTACTGAATTAGTATCCATAGAAGATCCATAGCACACGCAATACATGAGGAGATATATACATGCACTAGCCTTAGTGACAAGTAGCTTTTGCCCTGATGACTTTTAGATTCAAGCAACATGTACTCCAAACACGAGATATCAGATATGATATAGGTACAGGTCGTTCTGACATCCCAGACTTTAGTCTCCTCTTCTAGTGCTAGAAGTCAGAGCCCCCAGCTCTCCCCAGTTACACGTCATGACTCGTTTGCGCGCACCAGTAGGTTAAAGGTTCCAGCTGCCCATGAAGCCCCCTCCATGTATCCACCCACTTATGACACTTCTGTGACGTTTACACCACACACCTCTGTGCACGCCCTGTGCACGCCTTCTTTTCACGCCCCTATGTTCTTATCTTCCGTTTGTCACTTGTTACGCCTACTGTATTCAATGAAATTGTACTGTTTTACTATATATACTGTATGATGTTAATGAGATATTAGCTGTCCCGCTGTCCCCTCTTTTCCTGTGTCTGTCCCTTCCTGAACCTTAGCAGGTGATGGAACCCGATGGTCCATTGGCTCGAGCCACTTAATTAAAGCCCGTATGACTCAGATACCACGGATTCTGCCTCTTATTTATTGAGCTATCCTTTTCAGTTAATGCATAGAAAAATAGTACCGGTAATTATTTATTTATTTACCAAACCAAACTGTGGAACTCCTTGCCTGTATCTATTCGCTGCATTGATGAATTATTGTTATTTCGGAAAGCCATTAAGACCTTTCTTTTTCCTCTGATCTAAGGTTCCTTTCTTCTCAGCCTATTCCGCTCTCTGTACAATTAGACGGTCAGCGCCGGGACGCCCCTTAGCTGGGGCAGCTGCGCGCTTTAACAAAATTTTAACATAACATAACATAACATATGCGCAGCACCTCAGCAATGTGTGTTATAAAGCGGATAAATCTAGGATTCATTCCCTGGTTGGCAGAGCACGATCAGAAGGCGGCCATCTCACTGCTCGGCTAGCCAAGCCCCCTGTTTTTACCTTGTTTAATTCAAATTGTACTTCTACTGCAGGGGCCACTACGTTGCAGTTTTTAATATGGAAAATGTCCTTGGACTCACTGTGTGTAGACTGTGACTGCATGAACAACATTGAGTTTCCCAATAAAATGATGATGATAAGTCTTGATGATCAAAGTTAATATCTTTACAGTCACTCACTGGGATGGATGGATCATCATCGTCGGTTTACGGAAGAACTATGGCCATTTCGTGAGTGGCAAACAGGTAAACAAGTCAACAACAACCACAGCAGACCTACACGTCTGTCTAGTCCTGGTATGGAGTGGTCGTGCGAGTGTAGTGTTGTTATGCCAAAGTCCAGACAGCAGTTCATGTAAAATTGCGTCCATGTGGCTTGCTGCATAAAATTAGATCTGCTTTGTCTGTCTGTGTCAAAGAGGTATGCTACATGAAGGTTGGTTCCCTCAGTGGTGCCTGCCTCAACAGTCTGCATGGCCCTGGTCTGCTGTGTGCTAATTACTATCCTTGAAAAGGAGACTCAGAGTACGCACTTTAGAAATGATGCTTGTATGTAATACTGTCGCCTCTGAAAGTGAAAGTGTTATTTTTGCACTACACACCGTACCTTATATTTTTTCTTCGTGGTGTTTTAATATCCCTTCCTGTTTTTCCATCGACAATTACAGGCCGGATTTCCTTTTACCCTGTGCGATGGGAAAAACATTAACTCAGGCTTACCATAGCAATCCGCAAGTCCGCATCCGCCAGGCAGGCAGTGGACCGTGTGTCTGGTCACCAAGATTGATCTACAGAGCTTCAGATGGAATGGAGGAGTACCGCGAACAAGAGGAATGGCTGGATGCATGCAACTTCCCAAATTGAACAGGACAACTACAACATACAGTTACAGTATCCTCTTCACTTCTCCTTATCTTTTAAATAATGTTATTGTTGTGAACTTCTGTCAGTGCGTTTGCTCTCTGCTTGCTTCAAATTCATCCCTACAGCTATTTGATAAGTTTCTTTGCTATTTTTAAAACAAATTTTTTAATGTACTAATACGTGTACTCTCTGAGGGCAGATAGGCAAGTGAAATTGCGTAATTACTGCAGTCCTGTACTGTGAAATTGTTTATTCATAGTTAGTAAGTTGTAGTAACTACTACTTTTCACTAACCTAACCATCCATTTAGCAAACAACTTCATGCATGCAGTGCACTTCCTTTATGTCCCTTAAAAGATTTATGGACATCTTCGTATCCAAAGATTTGTTTTTCTTCATTTGTTGTTTGACAATGCTGTGTTCTTTTTCCTCTCTCCACAAAACTTTCCCAAAAAACCCCATTCCCATCCAATTTTCTAACCCTAACCCACTTCCCTAGGTCTGTGTGGTTTTCATTGAGGTGTGACAGACTAAATGACAACAATAATTCCACACACTTGCTGGGGAGGATAAGGTCAAAGCAACAGAAAATCAATTTTAAGGCTGGTGAAGGAATCCCAGGATATATTCTTATTCTTATTTTGCTTGACAAACACCCATGAGTATTTGCAAATCAAATCAGAATTTCATGTGCGCCATCAAGTGGATTCATCATCAACAACATCCTCCTCCTACACGTGACGAATGCTTACGCTGCTGTGTCCTTCACCTTCAATACTATTTCTTGTAGTAGCCATACTCTACGCAACTAGTAGTTATATTTTGAGGGGCAGATTTATTAAGGCCTTGCACCGCTGGTGCGTCATTTTTAACATGAGAAAAAGTGACGCACCGGCGGCGCAAGGCCTTCATAAATCTGCCCCTGAATACTTTAGCATTGCTTAGGCTATAATTTATGGCACTGTTCTTATGTACTGTACTATCTATCATACTGTTCTAATGCTCCGCTCATGCCACTCAATGTTTCATTTCCTTTTTTTTCATATGCTGCTACTGCCAGTGTGTGCCACTACTACTACCACCACAACTATGACATTTCATCCGTCCAGGATTCCATAGCCAACCTTAATCGCCATTTGCCATGCAGCCAGCCCTGTGCCTAGCCCTATTCTCAAACACGAATCACAGGTAATATAAGCATTTTGGGGGAGGAAGAATAATGGAGTAGGAGGAGAGGAGAGACTGACGGTAGTACTAGTAAAGTAGTAGGACAATTGAATTCACTAACTCTGTCAGTGGCGCTTTTGTACAAATTTGGGCGATTAGACAATTTGAACCAACCAGCCAGTTAAGTTTCAGGAAAACAAACGTACGGTTAACCCCCCCTGCCTCCCCCACAAAACAGTAAAAAAAACGCGTATGCTATGTTTAAGTTGAAATAAATAATTATTTGAGCCCTAACAAAAATAAACTATCCCATAAGAAGACCAGACCCACCCCCTCCCTAACCCCAACCAATGTCCATACAATCAGTCCCCGAAAGTCCAAAAACCCCAACGCCCAATTCCCACCCCCGCAAAAGTCTCTCTACTTCCGCCGGCGGTGTCCTTTGGCCAGGTGGTCAGGCTGCTCTCTCCGGAGGTCCTTGAGCAGGGCTTTCAGCCTCGCCACCTCCTGCTTAATGTTGGACACTCGCAGGGTCAATCAGTGCACATGAGCCTTGCACTTGCAGGTACTGTGGGGGCAGCTGTTGTTTCTGCTGCTTGGCGGCGGCGGGTGGCTGCCGGACCACGGCTCTGTACAGCTGGAGTTTTGCGCTGGCTGTATGACCCAGGGGCAGCGGAAGAGGATGCATCTGTTGTGGATGTTGTTGACTGAGTGTCATCTTCTTCCTCTTGAGCCACCAGTCGCTGATATTCGGCGACAATTGCCTCCAGCTTCCTTTGCCGGGCCCGGATGGCCAACTCCTTCCTTGTTAATTTAGAAGGAGTATCTATATGAAGAAAGAAAAACATACTGTAACCAATGCTCTTTAAGATTAACACAAAAAAATGCAGCAGAAAGTTGTGTCACAGTAGCACTAGCAACTTGCAAGCACAGTACATAACATTTGTGGCATGTATCTATCTAACCTCTCACTTTATTGGCCTCTGCTCTAACATTAGTGGGAGTTTCAGGAATTCTATTAGCACTATATACATTAGACTCAGACAGAACAATAGTCTTCTTCTTCCCTCTTGTTTAGCGAAATTGGTACGTAAACTTGTGGAAGCCGGCATAATGCCAGCACAGTCAACTTGCACCCGAGAAAAACAGATGCGAGCCATGGTGACACATACTTGCGTTAATGTTACCAGTCCAGTACATGCAGGTGGTGAAGCTCTTACTTTTCTATTATGGGTGCCACTGGCCATACTCTGTTACAAGGGCTACTGCTTAGTTAATTTAACTTTCATCCTGCCCTGCCCCTGACTACTGCAAAAGGAAAATGAAGAAGATAAATAATATGATCATCTATCCCTTCACAGGATATTTGCTTACATATGGGATGACTTTAGTTGCTTTGTTTTTGATAGAGTGAATACCGATAGGCCACACATGAATGACAGAGTTGTAAAATAATTATTATCAGAGGTAGTGAGTGGTCCCCGTAATTGCCAGATATATGCTGTGCTTGCAAACTACTGTTACTAGTCATGGTAGTATTCTGAAAAATTATAACTTCTTTCCTCGGCTTTGCTACTCTGGCACGGACGGGCGGTGTTACATACTCTTCAAAGTAACACTCTTCATCCAGTCTACTCTGTCTACATACACTTATGCTACCTATGAGGAATATACCATCCAGGTATCCATCCGTTCAAAGTAAATGTCAATCATTCTTCTTAACATGTTTGCCTGGTACTCCGCCTCGCGGCTTCTTCGCTCTTCCTCGGCACAACTGCTGGTGGTCCCGAGATTTCAGAGAGTCAGGATGGGCGGCTGCTCATTTAGTGTTGCAGCGGCCAAACTTTGGAACTCCCTGCCACTCTCTCTGAGAAGCCATAGGGATTACCTTCCGTTTAGGAAAGCGTTAAAAACGCATCTCTTTCCAAGAAATGTTTGATCTGTGAAAAGTGTTGCTGACCGAAGTTCAAGCGCCAGGATGCCCTTTGGGTGACAGGATCGCGCTCTATAAGTATACAAAATAAATTAATGTCTCAACTGGACAAACCTTACTTTTTCTCACCGAAAAACAACCTTTTTATTTTATTTTGTATACCGCCAGCCATGCATCCGTGCTTGACTTGCATTTGAATTTGAACCAAAGGATATATTGCGCACACATATGGGGCCCGATGTAGGTAGAACTTATTTACCGATCCTTAATTACCGAATTTTACCGATTCGGTAATTAAGAATCGGTAAATAAGAAGGGGGGGTATGTAGGAACATCCAGATGTTCCATTTACCGAATCGGTAATTATCTGTATTTACTGATTCGGTAAATACCGACCGGTAATGCTCCATTCATTCCTATGGGCTTTGAAGCCCATAGGAATGAATGGGGCATTACCGGTCGGTATTTACCGAATCGGTAAATACAGATTTTGACAAGGTTGCAGGGGGTGTCACTTTGACACCCTCTAGCACCCCCAAAAAAGGTTCGGGGGCCATGTGGCAGGCATACCTGCCCTAAGGGCAGGTCTGCCTGTCATATGGCACAGGTGTGCATGCACACATGTGCATGCACACCGGAATCGGTATTTTACCATCAAATATATTTGATGGTAAAATACCGATTCTGTAAGGCTTGTGGGACTCAGAAGAGTCCCACCTACATCTCATTATTACCGAATCGGTAAAAATACCGATTCGGTATTTTACAGAATCGGTAAATTTACCGATCGGTAAATTTACCGAATCTGTAAAATTCTGGGCCCTACATACCAAATCTGATTTACCGGTCGGTAACGGCCGAAAATACAGATTTTCGGCCGTTACCGACCGACCTACATCGGGCCCACAGTTTCTGTTTCACCCTCCCAGGCAGTCCTCATTTCTTTCTTCTTCCACCCATCCTTGCTTCAGCCTTCAACCGGCCATGCATCAGATTCCCAGCCACCTCGGGCAGCATTCAAAAACACGTATCATTCTTTGCCAGTCATTAATTTTAACTTCTTTCCCTTTCGTTCATCCCATCCATCAAGTTCATCTCTGATCTGACTGGGCTTCTGGCTAAAACTTTCACAGCTGAGTTGAAGTCAAATTTAGAGGAGGCCATTGGTTACTTGTCAACTCCCGACGCTATTGCTATTGCTAATGCGAAGTCAAGGGTGACTATTTTCTACCTGGTTGACAAAAACTTAGTTCTAAATTTGTAAGTCTTCTTAACAGTAAAGTGTACTTGTACTGTACAACATATACACCCCTGCAGAGAGCCCATTCTGCAATCTCAATAAGTAAGGAATATAATAGCTTACCACTGCCGTGGCATCCCCCACAGCAGTTCCTGCTGGCTGTGGCACCGCATCCGCCCCTGGAGTGACCACCTCCACGCTTGCCCCGGCACTGGTGGTGGGCTGTGCGGATGGTGTTACGCCTGGAAAATACATTTAATATTTTTAGTTGCCATACACACCACTCCCTATTTTTTCTAGGAATGAAAAAATATGTTACTAGTACTACACGAACAAATTTAATAATTTGTGACTCTCTAGTCCAAACTAAAAATGTCCCTTTCTTCAGGGAAGGGTGTTTTTTATTTATGCTTAGCCATAACACGTGATGCTACAATTTTTGGCACAACTGATGAATGCTTGCTTTTTAACATGCACCATTTTTCTCATAACAGGCAGAAGCTTCCCTTCTACGAACAAGAGCAAGATCATATGAAGGTTAGTCGGAGTCGTTATCATCACCACCAAGACTTTAAGTTCCAACCAGGTGAGGGGTCTCCCACAATTACTGTGTAAATCAGCCACTGTTCACTTTTCATGAGTTCACCGTATCTCTTCTATGAAGTTAATTTTAATAAATGTTTTTATTGCACAATTGAAAATTAATATACAGAGTACACACAGAGCTAGTTGGTTTACTTTTAATAAAGCTTTAAAACTTACATAGACTCTGTGGTTTTTGGTCATGAGTGAGTGAGCGAAAAGGTTTGCAATTTGCAAGCATGAGTCCGTGACTCTGAGAGGTCGGGACTCTGACTCCGTAGTCTTATGTTCTGGGTTGTATAATCATTGGGGATCATCACTACATTCGGGATAAATAAATAATGACCCTGACACACTAGCTAGTGAGTAAGGAGATTGGGGGTTCAATTTCTGTTATGACTGAGGTATGTGGAAAGTCTAACTGCGCCTATTATCACCAATGCCATTTGTCTTGTCCATAGTTCTGTATGTGCAGAATAGTCCCTGCATCAGTAGTAGTATGTCTTCCTATCCAATCAAAAAGTAAACTAGTATCCTATTGTTGGTGGCCATTGACATTTTATTGTTGGGAATTGTCAAAGCATAAACATTTAGAAGACTTCAATAGACATTATGGACAACCCAGAGGACTGCACTCAGTGCCTAGAGCAATTGCTGAATAGGAGTTTTGTTTAACACCTTTTGCCAACTGTGCAAGCTTAGCTAGCTACACAGACAGACTAATAATAATCTAGTAGTAGCACAGAGAGTCATAGTAGAGGCAGGATAAGAATTTAGAAACAGTCTACAAGAAGATCAAAGACGATTTAGGAAAAAAATAGAATTATGAGGAACGTTTGGAATAAATAGGTGCTGTAAAAGATAGGGAAGTATAATTAATAATATTAACAGGAAAACTTAC
This sequence comes from Lissotriton helveticus, assembly GCF_964261635.1. Lineage (NCBI taxonomy): Eukaryota > Metazoa > Chordata > Amphibia > Caudata > Salamandridae > Lissotriton > Lissotriton helveticus. Next base: position 1,114,699,458 of record NC_136061.1, read on the forward strand.
GGGGGCCAGCAGAGGAGCCCTCGCCGGACCTATCCTGGCCTTCCTGCTCCGCCGGCGCCGCTACCTCCTCCTCTGTCCTCTTGCCCCTGGGGGGAGCTGATGTACAACATGAAAGAAAGACACAAACATGGATGATTGTTGTCAACCAAATCAAACATTTCAAAAAAACAATAACAAATTATTTCGGGGAAATAGACAATAATTGCACTAAACTTATTGACCTATCTGATGTGGTCTACTAGGATATTAGCATTGCTGGATTCGTGGACCGTCTACTTGGAAAGTTATGTAACTCACTAAACGAACTACAAAAAGGTTCTACTAGGACTGGCAGGCAGCACTCCGCAGCACGCGAAGTGACAGACACAGTCCTTCATGATTGCATACCACTAAAAAGTTTCCTGCTAAAAAACCAGTCATAATATACTCAAACTATCAATCCACCACCACTATCAATTCTTAGGGGCAGGAGTACAAAGGAAGGATTGGACTTGAGTCTCTAGTGTCTAGCATTACGCAGTTCTGTAAAGTACACTCATACATAATCACTCAGGCCAAATGAGCACAAAATTGAAAACAAGTAAGCATAGTAGCACCGCCAGTGAGCAGGCGAGCACCTGCAATCACAGAAGCTTTTGAAACATAATTTACCTGCAATGTAATCTCTAGTGTCTAGCATTACGCAGTTCTGTAAAGTACACTCATACATATTCACCCAGGCCAAATGAGCACAAAATTGAAAACAAGTAAGCATAGTAGCACCGCCAGTGAGCAGGCGAGCATCTGCAATCACAGAAGCTTTTGAAACATAATTTACCTGCAATGTAATCGGCAGCATTCTTGCTCTTCGGAAAAAACAAATATTTGCAATATCATAACACAGAGCAGGAGAAAACAAAGTAGTTATTAAATGGCTACTAGTACTCACCAAGCCCAGGGATCTCGATGCCAAGCAGGTTGAGCAGGTCTTGTTCCCAGTCCAGGATGTCGGACCAACGGTGTGTCGCCTGGTTGTAGGTGCGCGGACCCCAGGCTCCCAATACATGGCCCGCAACACCTTACCCCATAGCTGGCGATGCTCCCGGAGCCGGTACCCGGTACCGGGCCTGCCGCGAAGGTCTTGGGGAGGTGGTGCTGGACAAAGAAAAGCAGTGTGGCCACCTCCACCGTGCTAAATATCTCCCTGGGACTAACTGTCTCCCCCCTTAACCGCCCATAAGGGAGCCGGCTATGGGGTGCGGGACCATTCCCCTTCAGGTTTTTGCCGGCTCCCTTTGCCATGGTCCTGGACAGTTAAAGGAAAATAAAATAGGAAAGAATAGGGAAAAAGTAAATAAAAGAAAGGAGAGTTAAAAAGAGTAGTTTTAAAGTAACCAAAAGTAGAAAAAAACACAAAATATAGAGATAGATAATGAGTAAAAAAGATTTTAAAAAAAATTCAAACAAAGGATTACAAAGATTAAAGGAGGATTGAAAAAGCATGCCCAGAACCATAGCAATGAATGAAAAACAAGATGGCCGCGCCCATTGCGACCACGTGGGTAAGTTCGCGTGATATTTCCCCCTCGAGCACGCAAAAACGGACACGAACACGCAATTGCACCCGCATGTAGGAAATGCACAACGCGAGTATGCAACTAGCGCCCGGAAACGGAAATACGCAATGCGAACACTGAAAACGAGATGGCCGCGCCCATGTATGACCGCATGGGTAACTTCGTGGTAGCCGCACTGAGAAAAAAAAACGCGAACACGCATCAATAAAAAAATCTGCAAATTCGCACAAATTTGTGGATTTTGCGGACCACAAATTCGCTTTCGCGCCAATTCGCGTACCGCAAATTCGCAAATTTCGCCCATACTTACTGAAGATGTAAAAAAAACTTTTGAAAAAGTTGGGTATAAATAGTTTAGGAGAATTAGATTTCAAATATGTCTCCTGAAAGAACAGAACTTGGGGATTTAGTGCTGTTAGCTATCTAACAAGAGCGCAATACTTTTTTTTGTTTAGCATTCCGTTAGCATTGACTGATAGGATCTTACATTAACAGGTTTCTATGATTGACTCCAACTTGTGTGTTTTCTGTACCTTCTGCTCGTACTCTTTTTTCTGCTGTGAACCCTACCTAGAGCCCTCCCTTCCCACCACAAAAGAAAAAGACCCACCCCTCGAAATGTGGAGGAACCCCTATCAACCACGCTGCCCATATTTCGCCCCTCCCATCTAACGTCATGGGTGTCATGAGATTACACCCTAAGTGACCCTGTGACCCTTAGCAATACCTTAAAACCAATCCAAAAGCTAGCCCAACTTATAATAAAGGAGAGGAAGCCCTTTACGTTACATTATGGTAAATCTAGATGTATACCAATGTTTAAGTGCTAAACCCTAACAAAATCTCTTTTAATAATGCCTGGGCTTCTTCTAAATCAGAAAACATAAAGAACTTTCCTTTAACTAAAACTCTCAATTTCGACTGCTGAGCAATTGATGCTTGAGCACCATGGGCTTTAAACAGATGGAAAATCTTAACAAATTATTTCCTTCTACGTGCAGTAGCAGCAGTCATGTCAGAAATTATACGACACTTAGCAGTCTCATTTACAAAGAACTGCTTCTCCTGGATCGCTCTTGTCAAGATTCTCTCCTTGATACGAAGTCTGCAAAATTCAACAAGATTGTTCTTGGTATTGTGGAGTTGAGGAAAGGATGTGCTGGGACTCGATGAGCTCTTGTAATGGTGAAGTCGCCCTCAAACTTAGGAAGAACATTCTGTTTAATAAATGAGTTGACCTATTGGAGGGATTGGGAGCCTTTGATACCTTCGGGAACCCCAACATTTCGGAGGTGTCGACCTCCGTGAATGGTTTTCAAGCTCCTCCAATTTGTTCTCGAGGTAGCTTTTGCTCTTCGCCGCCTCTTTAGCCTCTCCTATAACTATATTCATTTGGTCCTCCAACACAGAAATTCTGACTTCCACCTCCTGAAGTCTGATGGGAAAACCTGTAAACGCTTTCCCCAGTCTCTGAGGAAGGGCAGGGATTTCCAATTGCTGCGTTTTTTGCATTTCACAGACCTTTTCCAAAATTAGATTCAACATGTCTCTAATATCTACCTGATAGACACCCATAGTCTCCATAATTTGGTTAGAATTGCTTTGCAGATCATCAGTACCAATACTCGTACTTCCCGCCTTAGGATCTGCCTGAGCCGATGCAGCTTCTGGCAATACTTGCCATTGAGATCCCAGTTGAAGTTGGGGTTGAGTTTGCAACTGAAGTTGTGGTGACATCAAATTCAACGAAGTATCAATCACGGTCCTTCCGTCTTTATCTGTTGCATCTTGAGACTGGGATGGATTTAGCCTGGACATAGTCTTTTCCACTGAGCTCAAGTATGTTAAAGGTGTTGGGGCCACCACCAAGTCTTGTGCTTGAGTTTGATCTTGCTGTGGCAACTGGACTCCTAAATGATCAGTTTTCAAATTTTGTTGAATTGCTTCCTGGTCTTTGGGATCCAGGTCTGCTATTAATACTGGTGAGACCGATCCTGACCCCAACGATGAGGTTTTAGATGTTTTTTACACTGAACCTGGGGTTAAGGAGGAAGGTTGTGGAGGTTGTGGAGGCTGTGGGGTGTTTTTCTATATGAACAATGGAAATTCCTTCACCTTTTTTAAACATTTCTTCAGGCCATCTCGTGCTTGGCTGCCCTGTTGGGACCTAGTTGATACAGCAACAACTTATATCAACTCCAGTATGGCATTCGCCTGGCCGACCACTAATTCACCCTGTTCCTCGCATTGTGGAGAGACAGTGGTGGGGGGCAGCTCCTCCTCCGAACTCTTCAGTGTGCTATCAAGACCGGGGGAGCTAGAGTTATTTTCCTCATCCTTATTGGCCTGGAGTGCTGCTTTTTTGCTAGAGCGTGGCATGTTTTTGCTTTGAGGCGGGCCGCAGCATCTGCTTTGTTAAATTTACTAGCAGTATTTACATCCTTCTGGGGTTTACCCATTTTATTCCTTTCTTGTTCTTTGTATCTCTGATCGTCCTCTTTCTTTGATTTTATTTCCCCCTCTCCTTTTTTTCCCTCTTTTGTGCCTTTCCGTGTCTTCTTTCAACCCTCTCTGGTTCTATTGTTTCACTTAGCTTCACCTAGACTTCACTTAGTCCCAGATTTGCCCCCAAAGCCTCCGTACCTGGATTGTTTCACTTTTTTTCTACCTTTCAGTTTCAGACTCACGTGGGCCAGACTGCTGCCGTCTTTTTTCCAGCTCGTCACTACACTCTGGCCGCCTCCCGAGGGCCGAGCTGCTAGCACAGCAGCGAACACCGGGGAAAGCAAGCCTCGTCCAATGCCGCCGCAGAGTCGTGACACAGGGATGGCACCGCACCAGCTGGGCACACAAAATCCTTTCCGCTGTTCCAAAACCGCAGTCCCGAATCAAACAGGTGTTTCCCGTTCGTTTCCTCAAGTGGTAGCGTCCTGTCCCCGGATCCACGGCACTCCTCGAAACTTCTCAAAAATTGCTCCCATCACTAGGACGCAAGCACGCCAAATCCACCAGCCAGGTACGTGGCACCATTACTGAGGGTGGGGCCGCGGGTCACCTGTGGCTACAATGAGGCATGGTTCTCCGTAGCCATCTTCTCCCTCTAACTGATCTTGTTGATACGAGGAAGTGAAGGGGTCCTACACTAACAAAACCAATGATTTTCTTGCACTCTGCTTTTCTTCATTCATACTCCCAGAGAGGCTAATGAAGATGCCAGGGCAGTTGAATCAGTATTCCTCCTTTTCTCTTACATTTATCCTTCAAGGGTGTGTTTTTCAGATCTTGGTGCTCCTGCCCAGTTTCTCCATTTTTGCTCATTTAGAGCTTGCTTGGTTTAAACCAGGAATTCACAGACAGGATTCCAATTGTCTGGACTCTTGCCATTCCTACTTAGGTTACCAGTCTATTATATCACCAGCTCCTACCCAGACAACACTTGCTTGCACCTTTTAAACAAAACTGTGGACAATCACAAAACAATACGGCCAATCAAGCAGGTTAGGGAAGTAGAATGTGGTAAGTATGGTTAGACTTTACCTAAATATGTTTCACTGTTCTTACTCTGTCTGGCCAATTCACCAGGTTCAGCACTAGGCTGTGCTCAATCCCAGTACCCTTGATACATTTCTCCCTTACATCTGGCACATGGGGTAGTGATGTGGAGTCCAGTCCTGTGCACTCCTGTTATTCTAACAAACATGGTTTCCGGTATACAGTGCACTGTCTGCAAAACTCCACTTAACTCTTTAGGGTGCCCACAAGCCTAACATGCATTTAATGCAAAAAAAGCAAATAAGCAAAAAAAATCAAAAGAGACAATTGTATTTTCAACAGACCAGAGCACCCACTCCGAATCCAGTTGGAGTATTTAACGCTAAAATCTATACATTTCTACTGCATTTTTATACGTGCTCTATAAGTCAATGGAAATATGAACGTGTGATAGAAACTTGTTACTTCAATGTATCTTGCTAATTAGCAGAAGGCAGGATCTTCGCACACGAAGGAACGCAGGAAGACCTTGAGAAGTAGGAAGGAATGCAGGAAGACCTTGAGAAGTAGGAAGTAATGCAGGAAGACCTTGAGAAGTGGGAAGGAACGCAGGAAGACCTTGAGAAGTAGGAAGTAATGCATGAAGACCTTGAGGAGTAGATAGAGAGACATACAAAAATGCTTAGCTCACTACTTTCTCAAGTTGATGCTTCTTACTGCCAGTCGTCATAGCTCATAGCAAAGGCTACACTTTCTAAAGAGGAAAGGAAATGTGCAATTGTAAAAGATTCAATAAAATTATTTGTCCATGAAACGTTTCAATTTATGTTAAGGCCTACATGTAATACAGCATTGAAAATAACAAACTAGTATTGAAATATGGTATATTTGATTCTGCTTTTTTACGTGGTCGGTGCGAGCAGAGTACTGCCTCTTAATCATCTGTGCTGGAACTGCTTCTTTTCATTAAAATATGGCGTGCATGTTAACACAGGACCCAGAGGAGTCTGTATCCGCATGTTCTCCCCTTTACCAAAATGCAATAACAGACATATACACACACAAAAAATAAACAATAGTCATTTAATTAAACACTCAAGAGACAATATAGCCCGATGGGGTACTCCGTGCACGGTGAAAAGAAAGTGCTTGTGGTTAAAAAAGTGGGTGTGAACACACAAGTATATACAAAAGAAATTAATTGCTGTTTGCATGATCTATCTAATCCAATAATAAAGGATTCTGGCCTGGTTCATTCCATGTATCCATGTCCTTTTTTCAGCCCCAAAATATGGTACAGACACAAGTTTCATTGACGTTTCGACCCCAATAGTTCTATATGACAGTTAATCATCAGCTGAGGTCTTCTTCAGGGCAACAATGAAGACCCCCGAAAGTGATGGGTAACTCGATCTGGTGGTCTGATACTGGCTCCAACTGGTCAAACTAGTAATGAGGTAGAGTCAAGACGGAATAAGGCCGTTGACAAAACTTGCGTATGTACCATATTACAGGCACATATTACATGAGGAGGCACTGGCACACTTGTAGGAGCGAACGTATCCAGCTGCACTTGGTAAAAATATTATCACAGAGCACTCAGTGAACATTTGTGTTGGACGCAACCAGTATGGCTTTGTGGCGAACACACCTTATGCACTTCACCAATATTTGCCTGCAGCCTATCATGAACAAATGTTGTCAATCCCTTTAAAGGCGTACTAAGTCAACCTAATAATTATCATCTCCATAAAACCTTCTACTTAAGTATTAATTACCTTTTGACTGCTATATTTATTATATTAATAATTGTCTCAATAATCATCCAAAATATCAAACGAAAGAGAAAACACGGATTCGCACAACACATTTTCTGAATGTTATTTATGTAAAATCATCTTATACATTTTCTGGTAAGCAGTGGAGCACCCCTATTGTCTAATTCTTATATATCCTATCATTTATTCCATTCACTATAGGTTCTATTTGCTTTAAACAAGGGCATCCTGTGGTACTTTAAAAATAAACATCCCGTTCTAATATCACACGAGTTTGAACATCTCACACGAGTTTGCCCATGAGACAAATATTTGTACATTACCCAATTTTGCTGTACTGGCTAGGAATGGAGGAAGACCTAACCTCTTCCATTACACTGATTTTGAAACATGCTGTAAAAAGAGATAATACGCAGGATGAATAATGGCTGCTTTTGGCACATGACTGATGGGAGGGGATATTTTTACAAATTACAGGGCAATGTAATCACCCATAGTAAACACTGGAGCTGCAATTGATGAACTAAGATTGAGACTTCCTCAAGAGATTGTGCAATTATAAGTCAGATCCCGCATGGTTCAGAAAATTTGGCAGATGTTCTAATGAAAATGAAGCATTGCTGTTGTCTGTTATTGCTGCATGTGTATTACCGTATTCAGATGTCTAAATTATGGGACAAGGGTGGCTGAATCGCCGGTCTTCCTCCAAATATTAAATCAGAAAATAGCGTTTACGTACCAATTTAAATATTTAAAGTTTATTCTAATATGCCCATTGGTATGGGCTTGATAATGTGAAACTGCTATTTGGTTGAGTTGTTTTTTAAATTGTTATTTTATTTACATATTTACATAAAAAAATATGCGCTCCATTTCAAATATATTTGAATGCGATGTTATATTATTTGGAAAAAATAATTAAATGTGTTTGAGATTTACTTATAGTTCGTTCCCTGGATAAACGTGCGTGTTCGGTATACAGCAAAGGGGTTCCTTATATAGTCAGAGCAAACTCATGGCGCACTTTGCCGAACGTCACACGGCTGAAACAATCTAGCTTCCTTCTCAGCACTGGCATTTTTTTGTTGCATTATAATGGGCGTGTTTGGCTCGTGCTTTCACTGAAATGGGGGTTGTGAAGCTTAACCGACTTGAAAGGCTCAGCAAATATGTGTACTTTTTAATTTCTTAAGGTGCAGACCCGATATCAAATATTTATTTTGCTATGTTACACTTGATATGAAATAAAGTACCTGCTGGCAAAATCACACCATTTAGTCTCTAATTTTAAAAGTACACTGTATTTTAATACATTTTTTAAACAGATATCAATTTTTATGGTGCAGTACATGAGTTGTTGATGGATAAATCAGCCAAGCATGGTTAAAGAGAACCTAATCTCCAGCTGGTACCAAGCCCATTTAATTGTATCCTCTGACCTCGTCTCACCTGAGCCTGCATTACAATCATAACACAGTTCAAGTGTAAAAATGATATACTGTTTATTTGCCCTATTTTTAGAGGGACAATTACACAGTTAAACGCAGATGTTCAAACCAGCATAGTAGGCTGAAAAAGGATGAACACATCAAAGTGTTTATTTTGCTTTACACATAATTCAAATATTCAGGAACTTATGTTTACAACCATAAAATGATAGACTAATCTATTTGGAAAATATTATTAACAATAAATAACATGCATTACCAGAACACATGAACATCTGAATATTACTGTGCCAAGTATAACTTTCGAATGGAACAAAACAATCTGAATATGGGTAAATACAGAACCCATCAAGTAAAAGCTTTCACCAGTGACAAATGCCCATGTTCACATTTATCTGTTAATTCTATAAGCCCTTATTTTTTTAAATCAGAAATGTACTGCCATGGACTCCGTTTGGTGCAAATTTCAGATTTTTTGTAATTCACTGAGAATTCCAGCAGTGCTGTGACTGTAGCAGCGTTCGAGGACTAGTTATATAAGTCTTTGTAAATTCATAGTTACTCCCTTAGTAGAGCATTTTGCATGCATAAATGTAGTAAGTATGCATGTGAAGATGTGTACATATGCCGCTCAATAGCATTTGCACTTTAAAAGTTGTTTGCTGTTTATCCCTGAATAGTGACGGAGACCCCCCCTTCGCATTAAATTGGGGCGTGTTCTATCCCCATTCTCAATCCAGCCTAATCCAGTCGCAGACCGCAATACTTTCTAATATTATCTGGTGTGTGTTTGTGTCTTAAAAATCTGTGAACGCCACAAACTCGTGTTTTTTTGGGCCTACTCCTACTTTCCAATATATTCCCAATCTGGTATCAAATTATGTGCGATTAATTTCAGTTGCAAGCACAAATTTCCTTTTTGTAAAGGTGAATTTACTCTTGTAAATCAAGCTGTTTGTACTCTTAGATTCAACTTAATGACTTTGTGAATCTGGTCCTATGAAATTAAATTTTCATCATTATAAATAATCTGTGTCATTATACATGATGTTTGTATGCAACATTGATTACGTAGTCGTCAAAGCCTTCTGTTCTTTGTGGACAATCAGTTTCCTTGCACTCTTTTTCTCTAAATAAATCAGGGGTTATTTTTAAAGATGTATATTTTGGTTGATTTACTATAGTAAAGTCTTCTGCCTCGATCTACAGTTACATCAGAGTTAGAGGAATTAAGGGCCCGATTAGGATGGTGGCGGACGTATATCAGAAACAGGAATGACCGAATAGCCATCGGGGGTCCCGTCATAGGGATTACGATGTGACTGCCTGCAGGACGGTTGCACCGTGTATTTTTTGCTGGCTGCAGCACCTGCTGCAATGCAAAAAATAAATGCACCTTGTACATATCCCCGTACTACGTGACAGGCACCATATGGTGGGTGCCACATGATGCATGGATATGTAGGGGGGCACTATAAGTGCCCCCCAGTGCCCACATCAGAGGGACATGTTGCAAGGGGGGCCCGCTACGGGACCCAAAGTTTCTTTCTGCCTCCCTGTGGTTAACCGCCATGAACCGTCGGGCAGAAAGGAGCATTATAATCCATATGGCACTGCCTGGTAAGCACCACCACCATTGTGGGAAATATGGCCCCCACCGCTGCACCGGCGGGCTCAAGGATTTGAAATATGGTGGGCAGATATGATGGGTCCAATGGCGGAGGTACTGCCACCGACGGGCTGTCGATGGTAGTCCCACCATCATCCTCTATTGACTTTATGCCTAAATCAACTCTAACCCTAAAGCATACCCTATCACCATCCCTAACACTAGTCCAGACTGAGGGGCCAGTTGTACAAAGCTTTTTTTTTCACAAATGAAAAAGGGCATTTTCAATGGACGAATGCCCAATTTGCAATTCAGTAACCTATTACTGAATCGTAATTTGGGTTTGCGATTCAGTATTAAGAAGGGCGTGTTTAGGGCATCACTTCCTCATACCGTATCACAGGGGTATGTGTCAAGGTTTTGTGAGGGAAATGCGACTGCAAAATATTCACTTTCTCAAATGGTAAGGGGGCCCCATGAGACCCCTTCCTCTTTGTGCATGTATGTATGAACATTTTTTAATGCCTGGCAGCCGTCCCATGGACCACTAACTAATCTTAAGAAACGAAAAGAAAACATTTTATTTTTATTTTCAATACGCATCCCATTTTCCTTTAAGGGAAACGGGCTGCGTTAAAACAAAATAGCTTTATTGAACAGTAATCACAGACATGTAACTTTAACAGAAAATTGTACCATATTGCCAAGTATATCCATAGTCATTAACATAATCTCATTCCTTAGCCTAACATATATTACAACATTAGAATGTTGAGCACTCTATTGCAGACAATGGAGTACTCTGGGCTTCTACGGGGCAGTAGAAGACCTCAGAACAACATTCTAATGTTGGTTTTCATTCACAGTTGCTGCTGAGGGGATTTAAATCCCCTCAGGCTCCAAGAGACCTTTGTTTTTACCAATTAGAGCAGTCTGACTTCTGGAGTGAATGTTCTAATAGCCTTAGAGCCCTCCTAGTGGGTCCTACCGGCCATTAAAGGCCAGCTCCCTTGTTAAAGGCCCTCGCCTTTGGCTTGGGCCTTTAACGCTGGAGCGGGCCTTTAATGGCTGGAAGAGCCTGCTAGGCCGGGTTCTAAGGCTTTATTAGAACAGTGGAATGATGAATGCTCCACTTAAGACAATGAAGTAGCTCCAGCCTTATAATTCTAAAGTTTGTCTTCATGTTACTCCCTTTTTAATTTAGAAAATGTTACCCTTAGTGGGTGGAATATTCTAATAGCCCTATAGCCCTTCTGCCTCAGGCTATACCTTATGTTTAAAGGCCCTCTTGCTCGTTAAAGGCTATAACTCGGGTTCAGGGCCTTTAACAACTAGTATAGCCCTCGGCAGAGGGCTATAATCACCACCAGATTTACCCCTTACATTTATCCTAATCGATGTAGTGGCATTCTCAATAGCGGCATTCCCAATTGTCTATTAAGAGGAGAGAAGTGCATTTTCAATAGGGGCAGGCTCCACTTGCCTATGATGCTCTTAACAGAAAGGCAAACATCAAGGGGCAGATTTACAAGCCCCTTGCGCCGCTTTTACACCACTGTTGCGTCACTTTTGTGACGCAGCGGCGGCGCAAAAGATGCACCATGGTGCGGGGTATTTACAACGTGACGCATCACCCAGATGCGTCACGTTGCAAAGCCCTGCGCCAGAAGAGGCGTACCACCGCAGGGGGAGGCGTTCCTGCGCAGGAACGCCTCCCAAAAGTGGCTGAGTGAAATCTACAAGATTTCACTCAGTCACTTTTGGGCCCATGCTGCGTCAAAACCCTGCGCCTGCTTGAAGCTGGCATAAGGATTGACGCAGCATTGTACACATAGGGCCCCCCTGATCATTGCTGGAGCTGCGTCGCGCTTGCGATGCAACCCAAGCAATTCGCCGCTTTTACGGCACAGATGCGTGACGCATCTGTGCTGTTTTTGCCCCATGCTGCGCCGCATTGTAAATGTGGCGCATCATGGGTGGCGGAGCTGCGGCGCACAATTACTGGCGCATTCTTGCCGATATGCAGGGATGCGCCAGTAATTGTAAATCTGCCCCCTAGTTTATTTGTCCAACGATTCAACTACATAGTTGAAAGTAGAGTACCATATTTAACAGTCGACTTATAATTGTTGAAATCTTAAATGTTATACTCAGTGGTATAACTAGGAATAATGTAAACTACTGTAAAAAGTTAGTCATATGCAGATCTTTTATGTGAATTCATGTATGTAATAGTATTTGTATAGCACTAGGAAGAAACACAGTGCTGAACAATGGACAACACGTGTAATGCCAAGTTGTTTTCAAACAGGCAGGTAATGAGTGAGTTTGTGCTTTCATCTGTAGGAATAACAACGCAGCACTCCTTAAGTCAGTGGAGATGATGTACCATATCCTGGGATCATAGCCCAAAATGGCAGCTGTTTTTTTCTTTCTTTGACATTTTCATCTCCAGTCTCGGTTTTAAATAAATCTACCATTTTTAAAAAATGCAACTCGTTTTCCAAAAGGGAAACGGGATCCGTTTTAAAAAAAAATAAACATTTCACAAAGTTTTTAGGAGTAAACAGTGGCCCCATGGACTACTGCCTATGCTCCCAAATTTTTTTTTAACTTTTACATAGGGGAAGAGGTTCAGTTTGAAAATAGGCTATCACCTACTTCAAGGTTTAGGTAAAATATCAATGTTTTGCAACCGGATTTTGATTGCAAAACACTAACACCAGCTATAAGGAATTGGTGTTCAAAAAGGAGCTCCGAATACTGATTCAGTATGGTTTCCAAAACACATTTTACAAATCGACAAACCTTAACTGAATCGTAAAATGAGCTTAGTACATTTGAAAAAGGATTTTAGCTTTTGCAAAAGCTCTGATGACCTAATCTGAGGGTTTGCGAACTTTAAAACCCTTTCAGGCACATGCATCAAAACAAAAAACGGTCGCAAATGGGCTGGTTCTCAGAATCTGCCCCTTTGCGATCGTTATTTTTGCATTTGAGATGCATCATCCCAAATGCAAAAATAGCAATTTAAGTAATCTCTAAATAGCTATTACTTAAATTGCGCTTGCCTTTAAGGAATCGCAAATTGAGATTCCTTAAATGCAATGCATTAAAGTAAAAAAATGAGCGATTTGGCTAATAGGGGGCGCAAATTACTATGAAGTTGAACTTCATGGTAATTTGCAATTACTTTGAAAAATGCACTTTTGTGCATTTTTCAAAGTTTCATGTTGTGCACACACATGCCCTTAGGGCATGTGTGTGCGCAAAAAATGTGCACAGATCAATTTCAGGGGTGCAACAGGGTGTCCTTTTGACACCCTTGCACCCTGAAATTGCATGCGCAATTTGCGAGGCACTATTGGTACTCGCACATTGTGCATGCCTGAAGGCCCATAGGAATGAATGGGAAGCCATTCTTTATTTGCGACTCACAATTTGCGAGTCGCAAATAAGGAATGTGTAGGAATCACTATTTTTACAGCGATTCTTACATACATAGGGATTTGCGAATCCTAAATAGCGATGTCTTAAAATTCGCTATTTAGGATTCACAAATCCTGACTTTGATGCATGTGGCCCCTTATACATAGGCCATTAAGCCAATGCATGCTGAATTCCACTTATTTTATGAGCAGAGTATTGAAGCAATCATTTGTTACAAAACAACTTATGATTAGTTTTTGATGAGCAAAATATGTTGAGGCTTCTTACTAACCCTGGGTATAACACTACGCTATGCTAACGGACCAATCAAAGTTTGTACTAATTCGCACTTTCCAAATTGCACATAGTACAGTAAAAAAACTGTGCTTAACCGCATCGCTGCGGCAGCTTTTCCCGCTGTGCGAGGTAATTTTAAAAATACCGCGTTACATGACGAGCTCAGCTCGTCATGAGTGCACAGCAGGGTTACGCTCATGACGAGCTGAGCTCATCATCAGCCTGAAAGGGGTTAAGCACATAGCATAGCGGCTAAATCAACAACATCCTCAGATGCTTTGAAAAAGCAATTTTACATGCTTAAAAGCATATTACCAATTCTCAAAAGTGAACTTTTACAATGAAAACATTAGGCAATGAGAGAGCTCATGATTTTGGGGTCCCCCCCCAACCTAGGGGGAGGACCAAGCAGATGCCTCGAACACAAAGAGCATAAACAAAAAGCAAATTTTGTTGAACTTCAGTGGTGGTCCCATCCTCATCTAGTAACCACCAGTTGAACTGCAGCTCTTTGTAGAATTATTTTGATATTGGATACAATATAATATTCACTGCCCACTGCTAATATCATCCCATAATGCTTTGCAGGACCTTTGGTTGGGAATGTTTTTTTGCCAATA